>NC_142868.1:23920357-25236428 GCF_051225735.1 Oryctolagus cuniculus | reverse complement strand
AAATTGTCTGTCTCTTTAGTTGGCATGCATGTACTTATAAAATTTCTGTATAGCACTTCTAATTGTTATTATGCCGTTAGTGATGTTCTCTTTCCTTCATGAATTTGTAATTTGAAACTGCTGACTTATTTTCTTAGTGGAACTAAAAGATTTTCACAATTGTTAATCTTTAAAAAGAATCTTCTTTTATGTTCATTGATTTTCTCTATTTTCTATTTCATTAACTTCTGTTCTACTTTTATTATTCCTTTCTCTGCTTGCTGTAGGCTTAGTTGGCTTTTCTTTTCCTGGTGTCTGAATACAGAAGGTTAAGTAATGTATTTGACATCTTTCATCTTGTAATGGAGGCTTTTACAGCTATAAATTTTCTTGTAAGCACGGTTGAAGCTGCGTCCCATAGGCTTTAGTGTGTGCTGTATTTTTGTTTGCATTCATGGCAATATGGCATACTGTTTTTCTTGTGATTTCTTCTTGACCTCATTTGTTATTTAGGATTATGTTGTTTAATTTATTCATATTTATGAAATATGTACATTTTCTTTTATTCATTTCTAAGTAAATTCAGCTGTGGTTGAAGCACATGTTTTTATATATCTTAAATTTATTGGGGGCGTGTTTTATGGCATAGCATAACTGTTTTCAAGAATGATTTAGAAATACATGAGAGGACTGTGTGTTTAATAACCTTTTTTGGTGGAGTGTTCACTCGATGTATGAAATGTCTAATTGGGTTCTAGTGTTGTTCAAGTCATCTATATCTTTGTTGATCCCAATTGTTGTATCCATTATTGGAATTTGAATATTTTTCTTCTCTATTTATTTCTATCAGTTAAGATTACATGTATGTGGGATTCAATTGTTAAGTATAAATATGCCAATGGTTTTATTACTAACAGTTTGATTCATCATTACGAATCTCTCTTTTTACTATATTAACATATCTTGTTTTGTTATAGTAGAGGAATAAGAGGAAAAAACTCGACAGAGAAAGAAAGAGAGAAAAAGAATATAAGTGAACTCCGTTTACTGTTCCAGTCCTCAACTGCCTGCACCCACAGTGGGCTAGGATTGCAAACTAGATCTCCTACACAGTGGCAGGAATCCAATTACGAGAATCAGTCTTACTGTCCAGTCTCCCTGCACCCTGGTCTACATTAGAAGAAAGCTGGAATCAGGAGCCCAAGCTGCTGGTGTTGCAGTGTGGAACGTAGGCATCCAAACCAGTGTCTGCACTATTAGGCTAAACATCCATTCCCATATTTTGTGTTCAATTCTATTTTATCTAATATTACTATTTCTACTCCAACACTATGGTTACTCTCTCTCTCACTCTCTCTTTCTCTGTCGCTCTTTAAACAGTTGACCATGCTAGGACTGAGTGTAGATTTCTTCATCCCCTGCCCACCTGGAATTCAGTGTCCTGTGTAGATGTTAGACTAATGTTTTACAATAAATTTGTAAATTTATTTTGTAAATAAATTTGTAAAATTATTTTGGTAATTATTTCATAACATATAACTTTCTGTTTCTTCATCCTTTTTCTCTTCTTTTGTTATTGCTGTTACACTGTCTGTACAATTCATGGTCCCCCACATTTCTAAGACTTTTTCATTTTTCATCTTTTTTCTCTCTGTTCTTCAGATTATGTAATCTCTATCAACCTACCTTCAAATATTCTGATTCTTTCATTTTTTAACAAAATGTCAACTGTACTGAGACTATGATATCATTCAGGAATCAATTAGCCAGTAGGTACATTAAATGCCCAATATAGTGGCAAGAAAAAATTTCTAATCTAGATTGGGATACAAAACTGATACATATCATCTCCATAATCATCAAGGAGCTACTGATTGCTAAGTGTACATAGACTACTGTGCAAGAAGTCTTTTATTCAATATGCATAATTTATTGTAGGACTGAGCCTTGTAAATTGTCATTCATAATTTAAGCAAAAATGTGGTACATGCAGCACATTCTGAATAAATATATATGTCTATTTTTTATATTTTCTTCATCTACTAAATTTGTTTTTAATGCTTTTGTTGGAGTGATTGCTTAATCTTCCATTTTTCAACTTTACCATAATTCATCATGTGTGCTCAATTAATAATTCTTCAATAAAGAAATGAGCAAATATTCATTATACATATTTTTAATCCTAACCACTAGACCACCAGGGAGCATTTTATACATATTTTGATACTCTATTACCCACTCCTTCTTTGGCCTGATGCAGTTGTATTCGGAAACTATCAAACCTGAAAGAGTGCTTATGTGGGCTGCAACAGAAAGAGCTATTTATTTTTATTGATGTGTCCAGGTTCACTAGCATACATAGTTGTGACAACCTTTGTAAAATCGTTACTGGTATTCTTTATCAAGTTTTGGATTTGCAAAAGTAAATTAATGATATTAAATTAATTAGACAAAAAGCTTAAAAGATGCTAACTGTAAGTAACAACCAAGTACTTACTTTTGATGAGGCTCATCTAGTGGTGATACAGCCTATGAGACCTCAGCTCACATACATATTCTGAATAGATACGCATGTAATGAGACTATTGGATGACATAGGGAGAGAGGAGTCCAAAATTTCCTTATTTACACTCAAATTCTAAAGTTTTATTTGAAAGCCAAATGTGATTATGGGAGCAAAGACTTAGAATTTTAGAAATCAATATGTGTAAAACATTGTTCTAGTGAAGTGGAAACACTAAGGATAGTGGGATTTATTTCATTTTATTTTTTACTTCATAAAGCATGAATATTGGTTTCTTCTTCCCCATTGACTTTCAATGTGTGATTTCCTTGGTTCAATTACAATGGTGAACATTGTATAGAAAATCTGTTGTCATGAAAATGATTCTACTAGTCATAGTCAGATTCTAGGAATGTTAAAAAAGCAAATGCATTAGAGACTTAAGGATATTTATTATCTTTTCCTTTATTTACTATTTAAAACATCAGAAATTTTGAATGATAAAAATTTTGCATATTTATTTAGTACAGTGCAACATTTCAATCCATGCATAAAATGTGCAGTGATCAAATCAGGGTAAATTACATTTTCCCCTTTTTGTTGTTAACCTTATGATTGAAACCTTGGAGCTCCTCTCTTTTATTTGCTAAGAAATATGTAACAGCTTACTGTTGACCTTTGTTACCTCACTGTTTTGTGCGACACAAGGAACTTACTCCTCCTGTTTTGATTTGATACCCATTATTCAGCCTCACTCTATGACTCCTCAAGAGCCCCAAAGACCTGATTAGACATTTCTCAAAAGAATTATAAGTGGCTAATGAATATATGAAAAAATGCTCGCTATTTAGGGAAATCAAAACCAAATAAGAGATCACTTAAACATAGCAAGTGTGGATATTATCAAAAAGGCATAAAATGAAAATTTCTGGTGAAGAATTAGAAAAAGGGAAGCTTTTTTATGGAAATGTAAATTAGTACAGTCACCATAGAAAAGAGTATGGAGATTCCTTTAAAAATTAGAACTGTCATATGACCCAGCAATCCCATTAATATTTATTAATGTTTCCACTAAGTTATAGTGTATCACTATCTTTATTATCCTCATTTGCCTACAGTGGTAAAAATCTACTTCAGTAACTTCACTATATCATGTAGACTCAAAAAAAAAACAATTTCTTCAAAGGTTCCATGATCATCGAAAGCCATCATTGCCTTTATTACATTTATACACATGTTGTATGTTAAGAGAACATTTGAATGAAACAAAACCATTTTTAATAAAGGGGAAACTACATTTCCACACTTAGGATAAAACTTAGGGTAACATGAGGACAAAAATGTATTCAAAACCAATATTTGGTATTTGCTAAATATTTCAAAGTGAAAACTAGATGTGTCATTTGTAACTAATAGTATATATCTCTGGTGAAACACCGCTCTTTCCTTCTGAGAAAGCAGCCAGCCACCTTTCTGTGATGTGGGAAAAGGCTGTTTGCTGTATCTAATTGAAGGATACAGATTTCAAGCTGTGTGTAGGTGATACATGAATTTTTCACTCCTGCTGACAAGCACATTGACTCCATGTAATTCTTCACACTGATTCGATCAAGCACACGCTGCTCATGCTTTTAATTGATTGAATTAAAACAGCATTTTTAAACTTTTAATCATTCCATTAGACAAGGGTTCCTTTGCTTGTTCATGCCCAAGTCCACCCAGATACGCTCGTCTTTTTAACATGTTAAATCCCAACAGATGGCACTTCAACTTTTTTGGCAGTAAAGATAGTCTCATCATCACAGATCATCATCATAAATTAAAAGGACATTTATATTTTTAGGTTTTTGTAGCTGTCCAGATGGAAAGAAATGAAGGTGTTTACCTTTTCTGCCTCTTCCCAAATGTGCAGATCATCTGAAGTCATAGTCTGCTTCTCCTGAAGCAGTGAGGTTATTAGTGGAGGCACAGATAGAAACCACTGTGGAACAGGTAGAAATCATTGTGCATCAAACACTTCAGCAATAGACAGATCATGTAACTTTCAGACAATGTACACATACCCAGGATGATTTTCCTGGAACTGGAACCTTGCATACTGACCTTAGAACTTCTGTGCTGAAGGCACATGGACTGACATCATATAGGTACATTTTTGTTAGTAGAGAATTCAAAACCTGTAATCAATTTTTAACAGTTGTCTCATGTTTTATCATTACATGCACTAGCAATTTTAAGTAATATCAGTGATAAATATGTCTACTAAAATATTTCCTTGGTCTGAGTTCAAATAATCACTATTCTTACTGTGAATTTCAATAATTATATATTATATGTATATATACATATATATGTCAAATTAGTCCATGCTTTATCATTTACTGCTTACTCAACATTGCATGATCAGTAGAAGTTAATTTAGTGAGACTCAAATTAGAATTGGCTGGTAACACATTTGAACTCAAGTATACTTATGTATTTAATGGCATAGTAACAATATGGAATGGTTCATTCTTACTTTGAGTAAGTTTTTTGTCTCCTTTGGTACTCTGCATCTGTGTTTAGGCAGTAGCTTCAAAGTGCATAGTGATGGCATAGTTAATGTAATATCATAAAGAGAATGTCACTGTCTCCAATTCTCTCATTCTGTGTGACCACTGGAATTTTTTATTTTTTATTGTGTTTAAATTTTAAATTTGTGAAACAAAGGGCAAAATGTAAAGTGTGGTATTTTGGAGTAAGTTAAAATGTAATTAACAAAGAGATTATTTTACTAAATTTGAACAACTATTATCTTTACTAGCATATTAATTAAGGAAAATATCACATGAATGAAGTGGACTTTTAAAAATATTCTTTTTTTAAGATTTATTTTATTTATTTATGTGAAAGTCAGAGTTACACAGAAAGAGGAGAGGCAGAGGGAGAGAGAGAGATCTTCCATCTGATGGTTCACTCCCCATATGGCTGCAACAGCTGGAGCTGTACTGATCTGAAGCCAGGAGCCAGGAGTTTCCTCCAGGTCTCCCATGTGGGTGCAGGACCCAAGAAGTTGGCCATCTTCTACTGCTTTCCCAGTCCATAGCAGAGAGCTGGATTGGAAGAGGAGCAGTTGGGACTTGACCTGGTGTTCATATGGGATGCTGACACTGAAGGCGGTGGCTTTAACCCACTGTGCCACAGCGCTGGCCCCTCCTTTTTCCGACTGTCACATCCACTAAATACATAACAATCTTATCTCGCTCCAGGAAGATTTGCTATTATCAAAATGACCAGAGGTAACAAGTGTTGGTGAGGATTTGGAGAAAGGGAAACTCTTGCACATAGTTGGGAAGTGTACAGCCATTGTGTGAAACAGCATGGAACTTTTCAAAATTCTAAAAATGTAACTATCACCCAGCATTCCCATTCCTGAGTATATATCTAAGAAATATGAAGTCAATTCATTGAAGAGACGCATGAATTCTTATTTTTATTGCAGCACTATTCAGGATAGCCAGGAGCAAAAATAATTCAAGTGTCCATCAACTGATAAATGGATAAAGAAAATGTTGTACATAAACACAATGGAACGTGAATCAGCCATAAAAATGAAGCGAATCTTGTCATTTGCAGCAACAAGAATGGAACTGGAGATTATGTGAAGTGAAATAAGCCCAGCACAGAAAGACAAATATCAGATGATCTCACTCATGTGGAGTTATATAGAAATAGGTTTTCTCATAGAAGTTACAGATATGAGAGGTTACAAAATGTTGGGAGGGAACTGGGAATATAGGAATTGGAAAAGGTTGACTTTGTGGGTATTAAGTTTTGACTAGATAGGAAAAATAAGTTCTGCACAGTAGAATATGATACACAATGTTAATTTATTGTATATTTCCCTCTAGAAAAAAGTAAAAGGATTTTTTTATAATTTCACATAAAAGAAAACATTAAATGCTTGGAAGGATAAATATATTTATCATGACTATACATTACACAATGTGTACATGCAATGAAATAGCATATAGACCCCACAAATATGAACATTTCACATATTATCAAATTTTAAAATTAAAATACTAAATTAAAGATTTAAAATATTACATTTTTAAATTTTTTTATTTTTTTATTTTTTAAATTTTTATTTTTTTGACAGGCAGAGTGGACAGTGAGAGAGAGAGACAGAGAGAAAGATCTTCCTTTTCCGTTGGTTCACCCCCCAATGGCCAATGTGCCCGGCACGCTGTGGCTGGCGCACCACGCTGATCCGAAGCCAGGAGCCAGGTGCTTCTCCTGGTCTCCCATGCGGGTGCAGGGCCCAAGCACTTGGGCCATCCTCCATTGCCCTCCCGGGCCACAGCAGAGAGCTAGACTGGAAGAGGAGCAACCGGGACAGAATTCGGCACCCCGACGGGGACTAGAACCCGGTGTGCCAGAGGTGGAGGATTAGCCTATTGAGCTGTGGCGCTGGCCTAAAATATTACATTTAATATAGATTCCCTGTACTATGTCTTGAAATTTGGTATTTGATGCCTTTTGATTTGTTTTTATTGTTTAAGGTTGCTTTAGTTATTCAGGATCTCTTGTGTTTCCTTATAAATTTTAGGGTCGATTTTCTAGATCCAAGAAGAATGTCCTTGTTGTTTTGATTGAGATCACATTGAGCCTGTCAATTGCTTTGGGTAGTATGGACATTCTGATGATATTAATTCTTCTAATCCATGAACTTTCTTTATGTCTTCTATTGTTTTCATTATTGCTTTGTAATTTTCATTGTAGAGATTTTTAACATCCTCATTGAATTTATCCCAAGGTAAAAGCATTTTTTGTAGGTATTGTAAATAAGCTTGATCTTACAAGTTCTTTCTCAGCCATGACATTTTTGTATATACAAATACTATTGATTTATGTGTGTTGATTTTATAAATACATACTACTTCATATAAAAATAGAATCTAGGATGGAATAACACTACACTGTGAAAAATAAAATACTGTTAATACAAGAAATGTTACAGAATATTTCTCAGAACTTTTTTTTAAAGATTTATTTATTTATTTAAAAGTCAGAGTACAGAGAGAGAGAAGGAGAGGCACAGAGAGAGAGAGAGAGAGAGAGGTCTTCCAGCCACTGGTTCACTCCCCAGTTGGCTGCTACAGCAAGAGCTGCACCAGTCAGAAGCCAGGAGCCAGCAGATTCTTCCAGGTCTCCCACAAGGGTGCAGGAGCCCAAGGACTCTGGCCATCTTCTGCTGCTTTCCCAGGCCAGAGCAGAGAGCTGGATTGGAAGTGGAGCAGCCGGGACTTGACCCGGTGTTCATATGGGATGCCAACACTGAAGGCAGTGGCTTTATCCGCTACGCCACCGCACCAGCCCCTTCAGAATTTTGAGTTAATATTTAAAATATTCAAAAGCAAAAGTCATAAAGCAAAACAATGAAAAGTTCTTTCTCATATGATTAAACATTTATCCCAAATGAGGGAAACCAGGGATAAAGGTTATAAGTAGATTACAGAATAAGAAAGATGTTTGCAATATTTAAATTGTGAAAGGATGAGTACCTTGAATAAAGAACTTATTCCTGCAAATAGAATCTAAAAAGACATCAGTCTCAGTAGACAAAGATAAAGGGTTTGAAGTGTACAATTTACAAAACAGGACACACAGAAACTAGCTATATTACCAGATGGTCCAAATCAGACAAATGTAAATTAACTAACACAATGATATCACAACATTTCTATGCATTAGCAAAATTAGAGTAGGGCATAGTGCCAGGCGCTCATGAGGATCAAGGGTAATGGCTAACTATGTTCTAAAGCTTTGCAGAGGCCCAGTGAGGTTTCCAATTGTGCACTTCTCTTTTCAATACTTAAAAAAGTACCATCAAAAAAAGAGGGGGGCTATGGAAGAAAGAGAAGCTTCATCTGGGTAGAAATGTGCCCTTTTTACATGTTCTGTTACACTTACACCGTGCACAGAAAGAAAAGTGTTTACAAAGAGTTGCATTGGAAAAGTTCTTCTCACTAAAGACAAGCGATAATAATTTAGAATATTGACACTGCATTGTCTACTTCAGGTCTTCTTCCTCCTGGAATTTGCCTGGTTCCTGATAGTCCTCTCAGTGACGAACAAGAACTAAGATTATGAGGGGGGGGGAGAGGGAGAGGAGAGAGGGAGAAGGAGAGGGATAGGGACAGGGACAAGGACAGGGACAAGGACAGGGACAGGGATAGGAGAGACTCAGAAGAGCACAATGCAATGCAATCTAAAGAAGATACCAAAAGTTAACAAAGAAAACTCACAAAATGTATTTTAACAATTTTACTGGTCTCATAAAATTTTTCTCTTTAGAGGATCCAAAGTACACCTTATTCCTAGACTTCACTTTTCAACATGGTAAGATAAGTCAGTGATACTGAATATGATTAAGATCACACAGAGAACATGTGGTATACAGTTGTTTCAAGATTAGGAATAAAAAGCCCAGAGAAGATATGAAGTAGTTTACTGAAGGAAAAAAAAAAAAAAAAAAAAAAAAAAAAAAAACACCAGGAAAAAGGAACTGAAGAGGAAGGGGAAAATAAGAGAAATCTCAGGAAAGCAAATGATGAAATTGTAATTATTAGAGGTAAATCTGGCTTAAAAAAACAATATCTAAGTACTAAAAATGGTGAGCTTTTCAGAGACATTTTACTATTTCTACTGTTGTTGCTGATGTTTCCCAAGAACCTTTTATGTTTCAGTTAGATATTAAATCAGGATTGCAAATCTGTGAAAAATAATACAATCAACAGCATCTCATGTTTGCTGATATCTAGCTCCTGCCGGAAAAAAGCTACTGGAGATGGCTCGGTGCATCTGAAATTTGTATTTTTATAATCTAAAACTAAAATTTGTAGGAACAGAGCAATGATATTTTACAAAGCTTAAGTCAGGAGGAAGAAGGAAAACATGGGGCACCAATGCTTAGTTTAAAATAGTAGTTGCTATGACTAAAATCTTCTTGTAAGGTGATGTTCTTTGTGCTCATAAATCTCTTAGTGTAGTTTCCCTCACAATAGAACTTGCACTGAAGCAGAGAATTTACTAAATTTGTTTTTGTTTACAAAGGCTCTTTCTCTTACTTCCTACATGTTCTTGCATATCCCAAAATAATGCTGTGAAATATATAAATTATAAAGGATTTGAGGCCGGCACCATGGCTCACTAGGCTAATCCTCTGCCTGCGGCGCTAGCACCCAGGGTTCTAGTCCTGGTTGGGGCACCGGTTTCTGTCCCGGTTGCTCCTCTTCCAGTCCATCTCTCTGCTGTGGCTCGGGAAGGCAGTGGAGGATGGCCCAAGTGCTTGGGCCCTGCAACCGCATGGGAGACCAGGAGAAGCACCTGGCTCCTGGCTTGGGATTGGCACAGCGCCATTGCCGTAGCGGCCATTTAGGGGGTAAACCAATGGAAGGAAGACCTTTTTTCTCTCTGTCTCTCTCTCTCACTGTCCACTCTGCCTGTTCAAAAAAAAAAAAAAAAAAAGGATTTGAAATAATGTCTATATATTCATTCAAATATTTGAATCCTATATGGCATAGCCTTTATTATTGAAATTGATGCTTCATTATTAAGGAAAATATATCAGTTATACACTGATAACAAGCAGATTAATAAAAATACTTATTGTAGGCACACAATTCTCTTTAAAAAGAGAGTAAGGGGTGTCTTCATGGATTTTTTAAATTAAAAACACTACCAGGTCAACATTTATTTTTATGAGGATGAGTTGTAGTGTGGTCAAAATCAAAAGAGTGAGTGTGGCTGAAAGCTAATTGCAGATCTCTTGCTTCTGTACATATTAGCTTTGCTTGCTAATGGCTAAGGGTGTATCTTGTGAAACTACCGCGGGCCCAAATTCCACGTATTCTGCCTAAGTCGACAGAAATGTGCTCTGTACTGTTATCTTACAGTCATATCTTGGATCTGCTATTTTTCCTGGGTTTGTTGTTGTTAACTGCTATCTTACAACCACATTCTGTTTTGTTTTTCATTGTTCACTACATACCAGGGGTTCAAAATCGTGAGTCCTAGTGGACAGAACTATAAAAAGCTGTGTAACTCACTGCTGGGGGCTGCACTCTTGTAAAGAGTGTGGGTCCCAATTAGTTGCTGGTCCCGATCGGTTGCCTTGCCTCTCATTTTCAATAAAATTCATGTGTGACTGTCACTGGTTTTTGTAATATTATATTTTAGCTGATGAGTGGATGCAACAATAGGTTTAAATGTAATACTATATTTTGACATCTACATTATTTTTTCTGAGAAAATTTTATCTCATAATCAGAATAGAAGTAAATTGATTTGTTTTGTAAATACACCCAGGTATTTTAACTGCTAAAACTTTTGCTTCAAAAATGCTTGTTAGAATGTTTTTCATTAACATCATTACCCATAAAAGAAAATATGAGAAACCTTTCATATGTTAATTGGCTATTAGAATTTTCATCATGAATATAATATAAATCTTGAAGGAAATGATAGAAAATTGATATTTCCTTTGTTTAGTAGATTTATTAAAGAGATAAATTTTAAAGACTAGTCATAAAATTCAGTCAGATTAGAAAATAAATATGCTATTACTGGAGTAGTAATATTAGTACAAACTACCCAATATCTTAGAGGTTGGGAAAATGCTGTAATATGTTCAGTGTGAACTCCTTTGAAATTATTTTTCCCTATGTCTTGTATTTCTAAGATTTATTTGTTATTTAATGGAGAAAGAGAGCGAGAGTAAGAGCAAAAGAGAGAGGGATACAGAGAGGAAGGGGGAGAGCGAGAGAGGGAGAGAGAAGGAGAAAGAAAGAGAGAAATCTTTGATGCACTGATTTACTCCCCCAATGGCCACAAAAGCCAGGACCGGGCCAGGCTGAAGCCAGGTGCTAAGACCTTCACGTGGGTTTTCACATGGGTGGCAGAAGTCCAAGCACTGAGTAACAATCTTCTGCCTTCCCTAGAGCTTTCCTGCTTTCCCTGGAGTAGCCAGGACTTCAACCAGCACTCCAGCATGGGATGTGGACTTCGCAAGTGGTGATTTTAACCTGCTGGGCCACATTGTCTATCCTCCTCTTTTTTCTTGTTTACCTTTTATTTTGCATTACGTATTTGTTATTTGAAAATAAATAATATTAAACTACTGAGGGATTATAGATCAGGAGTATGTAGGCTTCTACATCATCAAACAAGAGTTTCCTGTCCATGCTTTTCCAGTGCATTCTACATCTCTCGGGGTCAGTAACCACCTGAGATCTATAACATTGCTGGCTCTGTCTGAACAATATGCAAGTGAATAAATACATAGCTGAATGAATATTCTTTGAATATCAACACTGCGGAGCTGAAATATTGGCAGAGATGACAGATGGAGTTTAGGACATGTGTAGTATAGGGAAGCCTTTATCTTTTTTATAATTAAATCAGATTTGCTTCTTGCAATCATCCCTTGATTCACTGCATCAAGGGCATTCTTTTTCATTCTGCATCTTCCAATCTGGGATATAACCAATAATGATAGCTGGAAAGGACTTGGAAAGGAATCAAAGCAATGGCATGAAATTAATTAAATGCACTTATAATGGGAATTGGAGAAAAGGAGAGAAGCAAGAGGAATTAGACCTTGAAAGAGAGATGGCTGTATAGTAGTTAATTAATGGTTTTTATGGGTTCAAACGCAGAATTAGAAAAAGAGTTATTTGTGCTAAGTAGAAAATAGTGTTAGCATGTTAATTAAAATTTTGAAAGATATGAAAATCTCAGCATTCTAAATAAAATGATTGTGGTAATGAAGGATTTAAAAAGTTAAGATATTCAAAGACTATATGGATATCCATTCTCTTCACCTCTCCTTCCAAATTTGTTGCAGTGTTCACAGATAAACACCAAATCTTGGTTTCTGCATTAGGAATAATAACAACAATAAAACTTCCTAAATATTAATCCTTATTTTGCATCTCTATATATCTAACATTGATTTGTCTAATAAAAGAATAGAGCTTTTTATTCTTTATTTATTTATTTTTATTTGACAGGCAGAGTTAGACAGTGAGAGAGAGAGAGAGAAAAAGGTCTTCCTTCCATTGGTTCACCCCTCAATTGTCCCTACGGCCGGCGCGCTGTGCCGATCCGAAGCCAAGAGCCAGGTGCTTCCTCCTGGTCTCCCATGCAGGTTCAGGGGCCTAGGCACCTGGGCCATCCTCCACTGCCTTGCCGAGCCACAGCAGAGAGCTGGACTGGAATAAGAACAACTGGGACTAGAACCCGGTGCCCATATTGGATGCCGGCACCCCAGGCGGAGGATTAACCAAGTGAGCCATGGGAGCAGCCCCAAGAATAGAGTTTTTTAACATTATAATCCCATGATTGGCTCAAAACAAGATTATTTTAGTGTAACAAAGCAAATGATAAGTTATCAATCATTGAATTATTTAAAAAACTTAACTAAAATATAATCATATATTTTAAGTATACACTGAGATGATTTGATATGCATGTATGTCATAGAGTGATTACCACAATCAAATGAATTAACATATTCTTACAATCTATAGTGGATGTTAGAATCTCAGGACTTGTTCATCTCCTAACTGAAAGTTTGTGTACTCTGACAATGTCTCTCCATAAGCCCAAACCCCAAACCCCAAATCCTTTGGCAACCTTACTTCTACTGTCTAGGAATCCAACATTTTTAGTTTCCAAATGCAGTTGAGATCATATACTATTGTCCCTCTGTGTGTGGGTGGTAGCACTTTGTGTAATGTCCTACTTAATCCGTGTTGTCACAAGTAACAGGATGTTTTATAATTTGTGGCTGAGTGCCTTTCTAATGCATATACAAGGGGCCTTTGAAAAGTTCATGGAAAATGCATACTTTTAAGAAGCCAACATGCATTTCAGTTTTGCTACAAAATAGACTTACCTTAGCTACATTTTTCCATGAACTTTTCGGAATGTCCTTGTACATCTCACAATTTTTTAACCATTAATCTATTGATGAATATTTACACTATTTCTATATCTTCACTCTCGTTAACAATACTGAAATGAACATGACATTGCAGATGTCTCTTTCAGATACTTATTTCCTTCCCTTTGGATAAATGCCCAAAAGTGAGTTCACTGAATTATATGGTAGCCCTATTTTTAATTTTTTTGAGGAACACCGTAAGATTTTCCATACTGGGTATAAATTCACATTCTCAAAAAAACAGTGTAGGAGAGTCCCTTTTCTCCACATCGTCTTCAACACTTCATCCATTTTTTAATAATAGTCATGCCTACAATTGGGAGGTGGTAACTCACTGTGATTTTGACATGCATTTTCCTGATGACTAGAGATGTTGAATGCCTTTTCATATGTCTATTGGCCATTTGCAGGTCTTCTTTTGAGAAATATCCATTCAGATCCTTTTTCCATTTTTAATTGGATTTGCTTTGGACATTGAGTTCTGCTAGCTCCTTACATATTTTGCATATTAACTTTATATCAAATATTTAGTTTGTAAATATTTTCTCCCAGTTTGCATATTGTCTTTTCATTTTCATGATTGTTTCCTTTGCTGATCACTGGGTTTTTAAGGAGCAAGATGGTTAGCCTTGCCTGATGCTTTTAAGACAGATCTCATTGTTCAATTAGTTTTTAGTTTCCGTCTTAGTAAAACAAGAATCATAATTATATCCATTTCATGGGAAATGTGTGAAAAATATTTAGAAAATTGCCAGCAGAAGTCAGCAGTCTATACTTGTTAGAAATTTTTGTTACTGAAGTTTAGGTTTTACATTATATGTGCTACATATTTAATTCCATAGAATATAACTTCATGTTTAATTGGTAAAGAAATTGAAGAAGAAGCTGGTTAAGTGATGTGAGCAGAGTAATATTATCCCTAGGATATTGGTAGTGTTTGAATTTAAATCTTAGTCTGCCTGATTTCAAATGTGAGCCTTTTATTATTTTGTGAATACAGCCATTACTCCTATACAAGCGTTCCACATCCGTGGATTCAACCAATTGTGGACTCAAAATATTTGAGAAAATGCAGAGATGGATTTTCTTCTGATTATTTTATAAACAATATGATGTGATAGTTGTTTATATAACATTTGCATTTCATTAGATATTTAAGTAATTTAGAAATGATTTAGAGTTTACAGGAAGATGTACATGGGTTATGTGCAAGCTCTCATCATTTTACATGCAGGATTTGTGTGTCTGTGGATTTTGATATGGGAGGGAGAATGGAATTAACTCCCTGTGAATACCGATGGATGATTTCACACTTTTTATAAAAAGCATAAATCTCCAATCAGCGCCTTTAAACTCAATATTTTTTATGACCAATAGAATAAATATTTTTATTGTGTACTAAGATTAAATAATGTCTTGGCTATGATATAATGCTCTGAGTCATTCAGAGACACATGAGATTATCACTGGGGTTAAATGTCCCAGTAAATAATAAATTTCTTCACATACCTACAATGAAAGTCTTCATTTGATGAACATCTACTTCTACAGGTTCTAAATAATACACTTCAAGAAGAAAGCTGCTTTCTGAAACTATTCCATCTGTCTTCCCAGGAAACAAGTTAACTCACCTCCACTCAAATACCGATCAACTTGAAAATCAATTTGCCACTTGATCACAGTAACCTCCATAACTAATTTCTTAAATAATTGACTTCTTAAACCTTTGACATGTCTATGATTACTGTGTTACCAATGAAGTGTAGCAGACCAAAGTTCTAGCTCCGTGCATGGCATATTAATTAAATTTTTCTCAGCAGTTTTGTCTTGATTGCTAAGAAAAATGTTTTTTATCTGCCAACATGTGGAAAAGGAAAAGAGATAAAGAGTGGATATCTGAGAGGGCCTTTCCACTTAAGCCATTTTCTAATGAAAAATATGCTTCATATGGGTTCAATATGAAAAATAAAATCCACAAACCAAAATTTCTGTAGATTAGTCACCTGTTGACTAAATAAAAGACATTTGATTGTCTAAAATAAAGTTATTTTCACAGTTTGTTTTTAATAATCAGTTTTTAGCAGATTCAATGCATCTATAGAGACAGTTCTAAGAACATAAGGATATTATGCAGTTATTTAAAATTCCACATGAATGGAGAGAAGTTCATGTTTTTGTTTCTTGTTGT
The DNA here is from genome assembly GCF_051225735.1 of Oryctolagus cuniculus. Lineage (NCBI taxonomy): Eukaryota > Metazoa > Chordata > Mammalia > Lagomorpha > Leporidae > Oryctolagus > Oryctolagus cuniculus. The sequence continues at coordinate 25,220,768 of NC_142868.1, read as the reverse complement.
AGGTCAACTCCTTTGTTGCCTCCATCAAATCAAGAGTGATACAGAGTTTTATAGTAGATGGGATTGGTCAATGTGATTGAACTATGTATGGATTTGATCGTATGCACCATTTCAGTCATTTAACTTTTTAAAATAATATATGTAAGCAGATTGTCATGCTTAAAGTAAAATTCTTTATGTGTTCCATAGAAACAGGCCAGGAAGGAATGTTTGTGCCTTTTGTTTGTTTGCTTGTTTGCTTGTTTTAATCTAAGATTTTAGTCTAAGATTTTTAGTCTAATGTATGCATTTTAAGCAACAGTGCCAGACAATCGGAAAATAATGTAATTTGGCTGACTGACAGATTGATATGCCTTCCTCTCTGCCCCCACAAAAACACATTTACCCACATGTAAATTTGATGTTACCAAATATATTATTTTGCATCTTGGCTTATCATATACATTATTCCATATTAACATATTGAGATCTACTTCAATTATTTATAGTTTCATACAGCCTTTCTACTTTGGATACAACATATTTTATTAAAATAGTTCTTTATTCATGGGCACCCCAGTGTTTTATTGCTATTTCAAAAAGCATGCTGTATATTTCAGGTACATATATCATACATATGATACATGTATCAATGATACATATTGAGGAATATCAGCGCTTTCCCTCAAATCTATTTGGATCATTTTTTTACAATGATTTTTGCTCATTTAGCAAGTTTGTAACTCACATAATTGATTTAGGTTTAGCTTCTTTCTCTCCAACAGAGAGCCCATGAAGAGCTCTGAAGTGGTACATAGGCAGGAGAGTTAGGACTCTAGGCACATCCTTAAAGAAATTTGCATGATGTTGAAAGGTTATAATGAAAGAAGATAGTAATTTTATTTTTATGACTCTTTAATGTTAATATATCTGTGACATAAAGCAAAATAAGGTGTATTTAGAAGCACTTACATAATTTTCTTAAGGACTAAAGATCATAAAGCACATAAATAAATGAACCACATGAAGGTCTGAAGTTCAGTTAATAACTTGTGGGACAATTGTACTCCTCAAGTGCCTTTAGCAACATGGAACAATAAAAACAAATCAAGGTGGACTTTGAATCAAAAGCAAAAATTCTCTAGATTTTCTGTTCTCATTTGAAAGTAAGATATAATGTTAATGCCAAAAACTATACTTGACATAGATTAGACATGTGATAAATAGTTATTAATTAGTTTGTAAGGTTAAATAAAATGAATAAGCCAGGAATTCCCAAGCCAGATAGTTATAAACGACTGGATATTATTATATGAGAGTACTTCAAAAATCTGTTGGGTAGCTCAGTATAGTTGTCTCCCTGCCACCTACGTGGGAGATCTGGATTATGTTCTGGGCTCCTGGCTTCAGCCTGTCCCAGTTGTTGTGGGTATTTGGGGAGGAAAGCAGTGAGTGGATGGAAGATTTTCTCTCTCTATTCTCTCTCTCTCTCCTTCTTTAAAAATAGTAAAATTTTAAAGATGAATATATTTTGATTAAAAAATTCTTTGAAATTCATGTCAGAAATTGCATCTTCAAAAAGCTAGCAGAAAATATGTATCATCAAAAATATGTATTTTAAAAATGTTTTATACCAAAATAAAGTGTATTTTATTGAATTTCCATGAATTTTTGAAGGCCCCTCTTGTGATGCCAAATTCTTTACATCGACTTGACTCTGCCAGTAGATGCCTGTACAATTGGTAAACCATTATTACTGGGTGTGTCTGAGAGGATATTTCAGAAGAGATTAGCAGTTGAAGCAGTAGAACATGGAAAGAAGATTGCTGTCACCAGTGTGGAAGGGCATGATCCAATCCATCCACTGGATAGATGTAATGTAACGGAGCAAGAAGGGTGAATTTTCTCTTTCTGCTTGAGCTGAGACTTTTATTTTTCTCGGACATTGACATTCCTTGTCTTGGGCTTTTGGACTCAGATGGGGGCTTAATTGGCTCCCCTGATTCTTGAGCCTTTAGTCTTGGATTGAAAATGCATCACTACCTTACTAAAATCTCCAGCTTTAAGGTAGCAGATTGTGCTATCTGTCTGCTCAGTAATATTGCGAGTCACTCCTCATAAAAAGACTTTTTCTGTATTTCCATTCCTATTCTGTGAATTCTGTTTCCATGAAAAACACTATTACACTGTGCCATGAATTAGCTATTTTCACTTGTAGCAATAGTGTTAATAGTAGTGATAATTGCAGTAGTAGTAATCAATATCCATCTAATATTTATAATAATAATATAGCTGCAATTCAGATTCACAGAAATTAAACTCTCCATTTAAATACATTTTCTTAATGATTAGTTGAAATGCAGCATTAAAAATAATCTTCTAAATATTTGCTACTGTGCCTGAAATAATACATTTATACACAAAGTGAAATCTATGGTTTTTGCCTAAAATGTTTGTTCTTAAAGCTCTGTTGATATAATACTTCCATTCTTCTAATTACACAACTTCATAATCACCAGTAGCTCACTTTTCTTCATTTGTTTCCTGTGCAGCTGGATTATGTAGTTCATTATTATTCATTTCTTTACAACATTATCTATTTACTATCCTCTTTTCTTCAGTATCATACACACCTCACAAAATTGAATCCTGGTTTAGGGTTGCTTAGCATTCCATCGTGTGTGTGTATTTCTTTAATAAACAGTTGTTGGGCACTTAGATTGCTTTCATTTTCTTGGCTATTGTTAGCAGTGCTGTGATAAACAGGGGAGTGTAGCTGTCTCTTAGAGAGGCTGATTTACTTTCTTCGAATATGTAGAGGGGATGTCTGATTATATAGTAGTGGTATCATTTTTTGAGGAATCTCTATACTGTTTTTCACAGTGGATATAGTTGGTAGCAACATAGATGGAACCAGATGTCATCTCATAAAGTGAAATATACCAGGCACAGGAAGACAAGTACCTCATGATCTCACTCAACTGTGGAATCTTAAAAAGTTGATCTAAGAGAAGTTGGGAGTACAATGGTGATTAACACAGGCTACAGAAATAGGGAGAAGTGCAGGGGAAAGGTTGGTTGAGTAACCAGTAATAAGTTATAGTTTAATAAAAACACAGAAGTTTGAGTTTTCTGTTGTTCAACAGGGTGACAACAGGTAACAATAATGTATTACATATTATTTAAAACTTGAAAGAAAGGATTTTGAATGTCTTCACCAGAAAGAAATGATAAATATTTGAGGAGATAGTTATATTCATCCTGATTTGAACATTATGCAATGTATAAATGTGCAACGCATTACAGGGTACTCCATAAATATATGCAATTTTGAGGTACCAGTTAAAAATAAGAACAGACTCAATCTTAATGTAAAGTGAGACTAGTCTCTACCATTCACAAAAAGCATTGGAAAAATGTTTTAGCAAATTAAATGGCTCAGACTGGTTGACTTTGCCTAAAATTATAGTGTATTAACTCCAAAGGAGATATTTCTCCGTAGTTTTCTATATACCCTTTCCCACAAACCTTGATCTTAACTATAATCTCTCCATTCCTCTCATCTCAGAGTTAGTTTTGCATCACCTCCATTAACAAATAAGAATATAAATTTGTGAAGTGAAATTTCTCCATCTTCCCTTCACCAAATCTCTGGTCCAGATTCCATTGAATCCCATCCTTTTTCCTGTTCATGTGATGATATTCATACTTTTGTGATAGAAAATGTTCATTTGAGCTTAAGTTTTGCTAGAATTGAAATGTGGTCCAAGAACTATCAGTGCCATTACCTGAGTAATAATTCCATTTGGATTGCAATTTTACATTAATTTAATTGGTGTACTTTGAGCTGCTACTTCGAGTTGTGGGTATTTTTTAGAATGATAAATACAAAGCCACTACCCTTGAAGTTGTCAGACTTTCAGAATAAGTATCAATAACAAATGGAACAAAAGGAAGCACTCAACCAGTAGATCATGGCCTGGTTTGTTTATATTTTAAATTAGATGATTATATTGTATTATTTCTAATATACCAGGCTTTAGATTTTTCAGAACTGAAGCCTTAGCATTCCAATAAACTAAGGAAGTAGTTTATAAGTTGCTAATTTGAGACCAATACTTTTCTGTTTAATTTGCGCTGTATTCGCCCTCAGTAGTAATGCTCATGCATGGTGATCATTACATACTTTCAAAGGAAACTGTGTAAGGGAAACCTTACTGAAATATAATCTTTGAGTTGTAACTAGATTTAGACTAGTTAAGTGCTAGAGTGCTAGACTAGCTAAGACTAAGTGTACTGCTGTGTTGAACTTTACTCTTTCTCCACTGATGTGTCTCCCTTGAAGAAAGAACGCAAACTTTTTCAAAGTCTTGACCCACCTCTGTTTTCCTAGGGGACAAAGGGAGAAGTAATGATTTTTTCTAATTGTCAGAAAACTGAAATATTCCTAGCCATCTTTCTGTGCTTAGTTGGGTTTATGAGGAAAAGGTCAATATTCACACACTGACAAGATGTATTGACTTTAGCTCTCTACTGTTTTAGGTCTGCTTTCTACTGAACCTGCCTGAGCCCATGCACTGCATACTCTTGCAATTCCTGTTTTCTGTAGAAAGCATACTAAGTAGGATTTATTTCTTCAGGAGAAACTGTTTCTGCCGCAATTGGGTAAGTAATATGAGGTTGTTCATTGGATTCCTGGTTGCATTCAGTGTTGGGTGGGAGACAGGAGATAACATTATTCCCATCCAGAAGTTATCAGGAAAATCTGCATATTGGCCACTAACCTGAGCTATTAATTCAATTTACATTTTTCGTTATTCCACTCTAAAATTCTCCATCTTTTAATACTGGAGAGGAAGATACACAAAACTTCTAACTGCTTTCATTATGTCTGAGACATCATTTTGGAATCATAGCCATGAGATGTATTAAGTATATTAAGTATATTTCTACAGATAGGGCCTAAGGGAGAATTAAATTTTCTAGAGTGAATCTTCCTGATAACTGAAAAATGTGGAGATGCCATCTCTTTTGATGAGAAAGAGTACTATCCAAAAATCATTGCTTTAAATGATATTTCTTCATCACAAGCATTCTTCATAAAGCAAAGCATTATGATCATTTATGGCATCATCATGGAAAAATGGAATTATGAAGCCAATGTCTATTCTCAAGCTACATCTCTGTACTTTGATTTCATTGGCTTCACTGGAGGTTTTACCATTGAATGATATCCTCAGATGGAACAGAAAGAAACTAAATGTTAAAAAAAAAAACATAGAAATAGAAACTAAATTCTTGGCTAAGATCTTCTTGTAGTATGAGTTCCAATGACTTGGAAAATATTTATGATGAAGAATGCTATCACAGAAATATCTACAAGCATGACCAGTTCATGCGAGATCCTAAGATTCACACAGAGATACCATACCCTAATAACAACAAAGATTCCTCTTTAATGAAAGAAGAAGAATGACCAGTATGCTTTGTAATGGGTATGATAAGAAAGAATAAAATCCTTGAGCATGTATGTAATTTGGAAGTGACAGAGTTATAGGGACTTAGTGAAGTCTTAATGACAGCAAACAGCCCAGTATTTCCACAAAGAGATGTTATCAAATAAGGCTGACTTATTAGTTGTGAATAACATGAAGTAGAGAAAAAATATTCTTAAATGAGAAAGTGAAGTTCAGTGAAGTAAATCAAAGTGATGCTTTCTCAGTCTTATCACTATGTTAAGAAAATTACACTTAAACTTATACTTAAAATATGCATTCTAAAAGGCTCCAACAGAATGAATAACGCAAATAGTAAGACACAAGTTCAATGATTCGCAATGACCCAGGGCCTTTAATAAACAAACTATCTAATTTCAAGTTTGTGACAATTGGTGAAGGCCTTGTGGTCCAACAGATATTCAAGCTGTGCTGGATGACAGGATTTAAAGCAGGCCGGGGAATTGCTATAATAAAGCCTCATCAGTTGGCACACAGTGAAAGTCAACATGAAGAAACTTCATTAGAAATTCCACACTCCCAAACTGTGCACAGCAGAGAGCAAAAGCCTGATCTAGGAATAGAAATCTCCCGACTGGGGATCAAGATGGGACCTAAACAAACAGTGATGAAAACACAAACAATGGCAACAGCAGAGGAAATAAAGTAATGGGTTACATAAAAGCAAACATTAAACTAAAACCCACACATGCTGCACTGGTTGAGTAAGTTAACAGTAGAAGGAGATGTTACGTAAATGTCAGCAAAATCATAGTTTGTATTGATGTCGCATATAAAGTTATGAATAAAAATAGATCCTATCATGTACAGGAATCTGTTAACATTTCCATGAAGATCCTACTGACTCTGGAGTATTGAAGAAGAATTTGACAAGAAATACAGGCTGAGGCAAAAATGAACTGAAAATTTTAAGGAGAGACCACTAAGAAAGACTAAAGTTGATAGACACCAAAACAGACCCCTGCATTTTGTCTTGGCTTACCTGTGTGGCCTAACAGTAGAGACAAACTTTGTCACATTGGACAGTCAGGATATTGCGGTCTAGCTTTCTCAATAGTACAGTGGTTGTACTAATAGGTGTGGGCTTTGACTTTTCGAAAGAGTGACGGCTGGCATGTGAAGACAATGGAGTTTCAGGGAGAAAGAAAGCAGTTCAACAAAGCATCACTCAGCTGTAGGAATTCATTTTCCAAGCAGAACGAACATTATTTTGTTCATGCCCATTTTTAGGTCTCTCTCTTTTGACAGTTTTACCTTGATTGCAATTCCCCACATTTTTGGAATAGTTCCTTCTCTGCCAGTGCATACGCTGTTGATCTGACTATGAATTAAATACCTAACATTCACATTTGATAATGTATAAATGTAAAATCTGCTGTAATCCTGTAAGCAGAATCTTAGTTTCCACTATAGCTGTCCTGAATATAAAAAGTACATTTTAACAAAGATACTGGATGATAGGCAAATGAACATGACAAACAGTGGTCTAGTGTAAGTCAGAATATCATGTTTCCTATATTTATTTTAAAGATTTATTCATTCACCTTGAAAGTCATAGTTACAGAGAGAGAGAGAGAGAGAGAATCTTCTAGCCTCTGGTTCACTTCCTAGATGGCCACACCAATACGGGTTGAGCCCTGCTGAAGCCAGGAGCCAGAAGCTTCCTCCAGGTCTCCCATATGAGTACAGATGTACCCAAGCATTTGGGCCATCTTCCGTTGTTTTCCCAGATACAGCAGCAGGAAGCTGGATTGGAAGTGGAACAGCCAGAACTCGAACCAGGACTCATGGGAGGCTGGCATTGTAGGTAACAGCTTAACTCACTATGTCCCAACACTAGCTCTCTCCTACAATCTATAACAAGCCTTGTGACGCTCAGGCTGAGAATACTCATTATCTCTAAGGTGGTATGGGTTTTCTTCAACTTTAGCTTCTGTCATCAGTCTCTATATTCCTATCTATATGGATACCTCTTGTGAGCATTCTTCAAAAGCCTGATAGAATCCCAATCAGAATTTAGATCAGATTTTGAGACTGACGATCACACACTCATACACACACATACAACACATACACTCATTCACACACACACACACACACACACACACCAAGAAGATAAAAAAAATATTTACTGGTGTGTTAAGGAAGCTTTCTGTGGAGAATGGGGCAGTTCCATATTGGGGTAAAATAGAATAATAATAATAGTCATATTGCAGTCAGAGTGTGGGGTTGGGGGTAAAGGATTACATGCAAGAGAAGTCACTCCTATGGTTTGAATCTGACACTGGGGCCAGAGGAAGGAACATCAGGGCTTCTTACTAGTTTTCCTAGAAGTGGAGCAGAAGAGGAAGAGAGAGTAGTGAGACTTAACAATTATCAACAGACCATTTTTTTAAAAATGGAATCATTCCTTATTCTAATTCTAATTCTTATTATTTTAATGGTTGATGACTGAAGTTTGGATTTTTTCATTAAATGAATTTGAAGTGTTAAGATTTTGTGCTGCTTTATAAATGCAGCATATTGAGGCTGGTAAAAGAGGTGAAAGTTTATTTGAATACTTTGGTCAGGAGCTCCAGAATTGGATATTCTGAAAAGCTAAATAGTTGCCTTGGTCACTATCAATGAGATCTAGGACTCTGAATTGGATAATAAAGTGTCTTGATCAAGCCTTTACTGTGGCTTTTGTAGTTAAAGAGAGATATGTGTGACCTTGGTTTATGTTTTGAATACCTGTGAGATCAGAGATTCTGAGTCCTTTATCTTAAAAGACAGCAGACTCAGCATGCAATGGCAAGAGGTGACATCTTCCTGAGAGTGGATATCCCAGAGGGCCTGCTTACAGCATCAATTGTGACTTTGCTGCAGAGCAAGATGGAAGTCCACCTCCAAACTGATACTTATGTCAAGACTGAGAGTAGCACATAAACACCAGTAGTGTATGAACGTGTTTACCATGCACCTAATGAGCCTTTCAGGGAGGAAGCTATACCGTAGGTTGGAAATGGCTTACCAGTTCACAAAGTTCTAAATAGTCCTATGCTACATGTGTTTTATCCCTGCCTGGAATATATGCTTGGATTATCAAATACACACTATGTCATGTAAAATTCTCTCCTACAGTGTATTTGTTGATTAGCTTAAGCTGCAGAAGAAAATTTGAATACACTATAGGCACCCTAGTATATTTGTACTGACTTTTGGCTTTCCTGGAAAAGTCCTGTTCTCAAGTATGCTTTTCCTCACCTTCAGATTTAACTACATCTATACTTAGATGTCTCAATTTCTCCCATTATCAGAGGGGAGAAATACTTACCTTTCCTTTCTCAATAATAATGACTTCACCTGTATGTAGAGTCTATCTTTAGTCTCTCCAGTATCAATAACCCAAATAATTACCCTTCCTTCCCATGCTGGTGATTTCTCAGTCTTTTAGATAATTCTCCTGAGCCAATAAGCAGATTCAGTCATTTCTGCCCTAAAAAAGGGCAAAAATGATATTCAATCTTACTAATTTCTCCAGATATTACCTATTGTAGTCAGCAGAACAATTCATTTTAATTAAGGTTATTTTTCCAGGAAAGCAGGTGGATTTTCAGTGAAATAAAACTTTTGAACAGAAGCCAATAGGAGCCAGTGCAATTATCCCCATTTTTCCATATTCCTGATTTGCAAGGGGGTACTGGAGAAAGCACCTGTTTGTTAGAGTAGAGACCCTTGTGATGATTATGTTGGATGGACATCCCTGTCAGCTTGAGATGAAAAAAATGTGGCACCAGTAGAAAACAAATATTTCTTTTTAAGTCCTGATATTTGAGAGCTTCTTTCTACTCAACTATCATCTTTCTTCCTCCTTAATATAAAAAAATTGCTTCCAAGAATTTGAGTTATAATATAATAAAAATCCAATATACAATTTATTATTTCATTGTCCATGTGGTCAAAAATGCTGTTATTGTAAGGGTGAAAAGATTGTATTCCACATTATAGGGCAGCAAAACTTTTGTTAAAATATTGTTGGTTGTAACTTTGGAAGGCACAACATTCACTTAACAGATGTGTAGTACTAAAAGAAAAAGTTGAAAACAGAAGAAAAATCAAATGTATTGCTTACTCTTCACTACATTTGGCAAGATACTATAAACAAAAGCAAGATCTCAAAATAAATTGGTCAGTTTTCAACAGTAAAGCACAGGAATAAGCCATTTTCAGAAACTTCAGCTTTGTAATATTAAAAAGCCAACTGTTTAATACTCTGTAGAACAGGGAAAATATTGAGCATATTTTAAAAGAAAAATAACCCCTGCAGGCTAAAAAAAGTGATCTATTTTCTTTCAATTAAGTTGTCTCAGAACAGAAATTAAATTAAGGAAAGATCATGAGAATCACACATTTGATTCAACCACCTGCAGATCAAAAATATTTTTTAGAGTGCAACTGTACTGAACCTGTAGAGAATTTTTTTCTTGTCATTATTCTTTAATCAATAGAGTCTGGCACTAATTACATAGCATTTACATGGTGTTAAAGACCATAAACAATCTAGAAATGTTTTAAAGTATCTAGTAGGACATGGAAAAGTTACACAGAAATACTGTATCACTTAAGTAATGACCTTCAATATCCCCAGGTTTTGGTATTTGTGGAAGTAGGGGTGTGGTCCTGGAACCAATTTCCTGAGTTATTAACAGACAATTGTACTTGATGACTGTCAGAATAAATCCAGAAAAAAAAGCACCTAATTTAAGATTATATTATCCAGTCCAGTAAATATTTTCAAATGGAAAAACATGCCTCCGGGAACATAGGGTAAGACTGTGCACAGAACAGGTCTGATAAATTAGAGGTACTTGATAAACTCAGGGTACAGTATTTCAAGTTCATTTGAGAGAGAGAGAGAGAGAGAGAGAGAGAGAGAGAATGTATGAGATATATACTTTGAAAAATCTAAATGATGAGTCTAGCGTGTTTTAGCTATCTAATGTGAATGGTCATAATATTACTCTCTATTCCTACTGCCACTGCTTTGGACTAGATGTTAGTCATTTCTCACTTGATTTTCTGAACAGCTGCCTAGCATTCTATATTGTCATAGAGATTAGGTTCCCCATTGTGGTCCATGTGATCTTACTAATGTAAAAATTGGCACAAGCCATCGGCCTTGAATTTCTTTAAAGACTCCCCTTTTTGTAAGTAGGATTATATCCATACTCCTTGCTGTACATATAAGGATCTTTTATGTACTCTTTCATTCCTTCTGAAAATTCATAGCTTCATATGTTTATTGTATAACACATGCCCAAATCCATGCTAAAGTGTTTATAATTCAGTAAAACCATGCATTCCCATCTTGCGTTTTTTCCATGCACTTTTTCCTTTACTTGGCATTCATTTTTCTTTTCTGAGTAAAATTCTTTACTAGTCAATCAACATGTTATATTTTTTCTCTCTATTAATCTGGTGTAGGCTCATTGCATCCTGTGTCCTTTCCTTTGGTATCATCATCATCAGTAGCCTTATTTTTTGGCTTTTTCTCTCAATCTACTCTAAAAACTTTGACTGCAAAGTTTTATATTTTATATTTTTCTTTAGACCAACAAAGTATTCAACACTCCTTTCTTTATAAATAAACAGATTTCTTGATGGGGAGGTTTTCATCATGTTCAAATCTACTTACATATTCTTGAATTGGCTAACAAAAATGTGGTTATTTAACAATTAGTGAATTTCTTTGACCTGAAGAATCTGAAATTTCCATTTTCAAATTATGTGACTGCAAGAGGCCTATGAAAAATTTAAAAATTATCCATACTCTTTTACTTTCTTATTTTATTTACTCAAATTGTGTGCCATAGAAATAGCCTTACATACAGATTCTCTGCCAAGTCATTCCTTCTTATTTCTCTAGCAGAATCCTAAATGAGAGGCTTCTCATTATGCTCAGCAATTGTATCTTATTAGAATTTTCTCTGTTCAAAAGACATGACACTTTTGGCTCACAAATGTGATAAAGCATCTCTATTGAGCAGGCAGAAAAAGCTCCTGAGTCATTTTCCCTTGCCCTTCCCAGGAGCCTTGGAGGGAGGCATGATGGTGATTTCACTGTATCCTAGTGTCCTCCTGACCTACCTCCCTGAAAGAATAGTGTGGCAAACTTGACAATATTGAAAGTCACAAACAAGTTTCCTGCAGTACAAAAGATAGGCGATTATTACTTTCTGTGCATAATTAGGGTAAAGTTTAAGTTATTGTCTTATAACTATAGTAAATACAGTTCTGGGCAAAGAGAAATGACCATTTCTAATTTTAAATGAGTCTAGTTGCTGAACTTTTCAAGCAAATGGTTATAGAGCCCATGCTATGGTGACCTGCTTAATCAAATTGATTTTACATCTGTTAAGAATATAATAAAACTAAAGCAATTCATTTATAAGATTCTATGATTATGGGGTATTTATTGGTGTGCAGCTGGTTAAGCTGCCACTAGGAACCCCTGGATCCTCTATCCAAGGACCAATTCAAGACCTGGACATTCCACTTCTGATCCAGCTTCCTGCTAATGTACCCTGGGAGGCCGCTGATGACAGCTGAAGTACTTGGCCGCTGCTGCTCATGTGGCAGACCTGGGTAAACTTGTTGATTCCTGGCCACCCCCATCTCCACAACAATGGCACCCTTCAACTGGCTGAGAGAGGGCAGGTGTCATTTTGACATACATGACAGCAGCACCAGTTTGTGTCTGTGAGCCCAGCAAACAGCCAAGAGAAGACACCTGAGTCTGGCTGGGAGGATTGACAGGGAGCTGGACACATACATAGGACTGTGAGGTGCCCCAGCCTCCTAATACATCACAGGCTTTGAGGCTCAAACTGCCAGGCGTCTCTGGCAGCTGGCTCTGGGAGTCTCCGCCCCTCTTGGACTGGACGGACTGGCAGGGCTGGCAGGGATCCTCAGCTCCCTGGGACTATAGAGGCCTTGTGTGCTGGGACTGTAAAAACTTGGGCTGTGGGGGAAGACTCAGGGTGTAGCTGGGTCTCTGAGTAGTTGCTGGGGAAGGCTCTACACACTCAGGACTCCCTGATTGCCTGGGGTTGGGTCATTATAGCAGGATCCCTGTTCACATTGAGGATTGCATGGATCCTTTACGTGGGTCTTGTAGTGGTGCAGATGAAATTGCATCCACTGGGGCTCTAGTGCCCAGGCATTGATCACCTTGGAAGAGAGGATGTGAAGATGAGACTATGACAGTAGAGCTGATCAAATCCTTCCCTCTGATTAAAAAAAAAGAGAGAGAGAGAGAAGATCTACCATGCCCAACTTGATGACACCCTGGATACTCCCCCCACCCTGGAGCACTGATTAGAGCTCCCTGGCCGCACCCAGCACACACTTCAGGGTAGTAACTGAAGGAGCAGACACTCCACTAAGCTCCAGAGGCATAGTCCAAAGATAAAAGTCATCAGAGGAAAAAAAAACGAAAACAAAAACAAAAAGTACCTCCACAAATTCCTAAAAATAAAATTAAAAGTTTCTATGATACAACTTATATCTGGTTATATATTACTGCCCTTAATTCCTAACACATACTTAAGAGTTTCTTCACTTTGAAAAATTTGATTATTTATTAAGAATATTTTATGTTAAAATAGTTTTATGTTATATAAAAGTTATAAATTCTTATAAAGTAACATAAACATAAAAATGAAAATTTTAAGGAGGGAATTACTGTTATTTTCCTTTTTTAAAGTAACTATACATTTCATTTTTTTAAAATTTATTTGACAGGTAGAGATATAGATAGTGAGAGAGAGAGACAGAGAGAAAGGTCTTCCTTCCGTTGGTTCACTCCCCAAATGGCCGCTAGGGCCAGAGCTATGCTGATCCGAAGCCAGGAGCCAGGTGCTTCCTCCTGGTCTTCCACGCTGGTGCAGGGGCCCAAGCACTTGTGCTATCCTCCACTGCCCTCCTGGGCCACAGCAGAGAGCTGGACTGGAAGAGGAGCAACCGGGACTAGAACCTGGTGCCCATATGGGATGCCAGCGCCGCAGGCTGAGGATTAACCAAGTGAGCCACAGCGTCGGCCCCCATGTTATTTTTCAATCATTTAATATTTATCAAAGTATTGTGTAATGCTATTTTGCTTTCTATTAAACATTAATGTTTTGAAGTTGAGAATAAAATAGGTTATCATGCTTGTAGCCTAGTAGGAGTTTTAAAACACATAAACATGTAAGTGTACATTAAATATTTGAAGCAAATAGCATTCTATTTGAACTAGAGTTGTTTTCAAAGGAGAAGAGAGTCTTTAATTGGGAAAATATTTTGATGAATGCTTGAAAGTCATCCCACCCATCATTCCTTAAAGCACCTTGTATCAACTACATCAAAGTACATGAAACAGAAACCAAAAAAAAAAAAAAAATGTAATTTGATAGTAATCTGACAGGGTTAGGAGAGAAGGGACAGGTAGAAAAGAGATTTGAAAAGCATTAAATGCATGATGTAAAATTAGAATTCTCCAAAACATCAGTGAAATAGTTCAAATATTACATTATTGTTGCTGGGTAAAAGCAAAGAAGGATCTTAGATTGTTATTGTTGACTGAATCAGCAGGTGATGATTTTAGCTCCTAAGACGTTAAGATCAGAACACCATAAGCCTTCTCTCATTGAACACAAGTAGTAAGGAGGCTTTAGAGCCTTGTTACACTATGGGAATTTGATCAAAATATTAAAAGGTCAAGAAAGTCTCCAGTATAATGACATACACAACACCAAGTTGTGTTGGATAATTGGCAAGAAAGTTTATCACATTAAATGGTATTGGATTTAGGAAATTTGAAAGATTACTTCTCAAAATGGAGACTTTGATATGAAATATATAGGAAAGTCAGATGGTATGAATCTCTGGAAAAAAGCTTCATGGTGGCAGCTCCTATATGTGTAGGCATATAAATACCTGGCAAACGTACAGCACTCAGTAAATATTTGTACAAAAACAAATAATCCTAGAAAATGAGGATTGATATTCACATACTCTTTCTTTTGTTTTCAAAATCCAAGTGGTGAATATGGTTTCACAGATATGACTAAAGGATGGTGGGATGTTGCTCTAGAAATAATATGGCACTGTAAAGCCATTTCTTTTTCAAATTAAACAGATTTAACATACTGGAGAATTTTACTCTATAGAGTAAAACACTTTGTGGAAATCTGCACAATAAACTGCATATACAGTCTTAAGTTCATAAGAGGGAAACACACATAAAAATGGGTGTAACATCTAATCATTTTTGTACAGTTGCAGGAGTGATGATGGTGGTGATTGTGATGGAAGCAGAACAGGATTTTTTAAGAAAAGATTTATATATTTATTTGAAAGGCAGAATTACAGAATGAGGGAGAGACACAGAAAGGTCTTCCATCTGCCAGTTATCTTCCCAAATGGTTACAAAGGCCAGATCTGTGACAGGCCAAAGCCAAGAGCCTGAAAATCCTTCTGGGTCTCTTATGTGGGTGGTAGGCACCAAAGAACTTGGGCTATCTTCTGCTGCCTTCCCAGGAGCATTAAGAAGAAGCTGGATCAGAAGTAGAACAGCCAGGACAGTTCTACAGAATTGGGGCCCCTATGGGATATAGGCATTGCAAGCGGAAGTTTAACCTGCTGAGCCTCAACACTGGCCCCAGAACAGGATTTAGAGACTATTTGAAAGGTTCAAGTTTTATAGTTACCTGAGTGATCAGTAGTGTATTTTTGTTATACTCTCTTTGAAAATAAATTGTGATTTTAAATCCTATTGTTTCCATATTGTGCGCATCATGATAAGGCAAATTTAAATGCTCCAGGAATTATGCTGTGAGCAGTCAGTGTAAGGAGCTTTAGATTGCATTGAGAAATTAGAGATTCTTTATTTAGCTTTCAGGATGAGATTTTTATGATTTTTTAAAAAATTCTGGTTTGCTATTATAAACTTATTTTTGTCAATGGTGACTGTATCAGTCAGAGTTCTCCAGAGAGGTGAGTATGCATAGAGATAAGAGATAAAGATGCCAAAGATATATAGAGAGATAGATAGCTAGAGATAGAGAGACGTGGGGAGAAGAGAGCGAGAGGGAATGGATCAGGGATTAGCTCACACAATGCTGGAGGTGCTAATTCCAAATCTATAGCATGAAAGCAAAAGAAAGACTCAGTGGTGCTGAAGTTGCAGATCAAGTCTGAGGCAACCTGCAGGAGAAGACAATTGCTGCTGGCCTTACCTTGGGGAGGCAGGCTTTTTGTTTTATTCAGAGCTTTAACTGATTGAATGAGGTCTGTCTGTCTACGGAAGGCACACTGCTAACTTAAAATGTGCTTACCTAAGTATTAATTTTATAGAAAACAATGGTCAATAGACACATAAAATTAATAATTATAATAAAAAATTATAAGGGGTGTAAAGGCCAGGTTTTAGGGAAAACATGGAAAAATCTAAGTTGGAATTTAATATATAAAAAAGGTACATGATGTCTGTTGTATGAAAGATTCATTCATGCACAAATATTTATTTGGAACCTCATATATGCCAAACACCACTCTAGGTATTTGGGACCTATCAATAAACAAAGCTAAAGTAAAAAAATATAAAGAATCTTGTCATTTGGAGCAACAAATCTGAAATTTGAATGGTTTTAATCATTCATCTCTCCATCCTTATATCCATCCATCAATCAACTCAACCAAAGATGATATGCAAGGCTCAAGGCATATGTTTTCTTGAATATGCTCAGAATGCTTCATAACTCCTAAAAAATAATGTGAGAGATGATTTCATATAAACTAACGTGCAATTTCGGGAGTCCAACTGTTGTCATTAACAAAAGTATACTCTGAACACAAAGAAGTAATGGTTTTTTCTTTCTCTTTTTGGCACAGCTGGAAAATTTATTATAACCCATTATTTCTAAGTACAAGCGCTAAGGTAATAGTAATTGTATAGTACGTGGAAGTTCTTTAGGAAGTATTATTTTTCCTGAGCCACAAGTTGCTTTTACATGTAAATAATATTATTCAGGAGTTTCTTGGAAAAGTATTTTTTTAAACTTTTATTTAATAAATATGAATTTCCAAAGTACAGCTTTTGGATTATAGTGGCTTTTCCCCCCCATACCACCCTCCCACCCATAACTATCCCATCTCCCGCTCCCTCTACCATCCCATTCACATCAAGATTCATTTTTTTTTTTTTTTTTTTTGATAGGCAGAGTGGACAGTGAGAGAGAGAGACAGAGAGAGAAAGGTCTTCCTTTGCCGTTGGTTCACCCTCCAATGGCCGCCGCTGCAGCCGGCGCACCGCGCTGATCCGATGGCAGGAGCCAGGAGCCAGGTGCTTTTCCTGGTCTCCCATGGGGTGCAGGGCCCAAGCACCTGGGCCATCCTCCACTGCACTCCCTGGCCATAGCAGAGAGCTGGCCTGGAAGAGGGGCAACCGGGACAGAATCCGGCGCCCCAACCGGGACTAGAACCCGGTGTGCCGGCGCCGCAAGGTGGAGGATTAGCCTATTGAGCCACGGCGCCGGCCATCAAGATTCATTTTCAATTATCTTTATATACAGCAGATCAATTTAGTATATATTAGGTAAAGATTTCAACAGTTTGCACCCACACAGAAACACAAAGTATAAAGTACTGTTTGAGGACTAGTTATACTGTTAATTCACATAGTACAACACATTAAGGACCAAGATCCTACATGGAGAGTAAGTGCACAGTGACTCCTGTTGTTGATTTAACAATTGACACTCTTATTTATGACATCAGTAATCACCCGAACTCTTGTCATGAGTTTCCAAGGCTATGGAAGCCTTTTGAGTTTTCCAACTCCAATCTTATTTAGACAAGGCCATATTCAAAGTGGAAGTTCTCTCCTCCCTTCAGGGAAAGGTGCCTCCTTCCTCAATGGCCTGTTCTTTCCGCTGGGATCTCAATCACAGAGATCTTTCATTTAGCATTTTTTTTTTTTTTTTTTGACAGAGTGTCTTGGCTTTCCATGCCTGAAATACTCTCATGGGCTTTTTATCCAGATCCGGATGCCTAAGGTCTGATTCAGAGGCCAGAGTGCTGTTTAGGCCATCTGCCATTCTATGAGTCTGCTGTATATCCCACTTCCCATGTTGGATCGTTTTCTCCTTTTTAATTCTGTCAGTTAGTATTAGCAGACGCTAGTCTTGTTTATGTGATCCACCCCCTTTTTTTGACAGGCAGAGTGGACAGTGAGAGAGAGAGAGAGAGAGAGAAAGGTCTTCCTCTGCCATTGGTTCACCCTCCAATGGCCACCGTGGCCGGCGCGTTGCAGCCGGTGCACCGCGCTGATCCGAAGGCAGTAGCCAGATACTTATCCTGGTCTCCCATGGGGTGCAGGGCCCAAGCACTTGGGCCATCCTCCACTGCACTCCCGGGCCACAGCAGAGAGCTGGCCTGGAAGAGGGGCAACCGGGACAGAATCCGGTGCCCTGACCGGGACTAGAACCTGGTGTGCTGGCGCCTCAGGTGAAAGATTAGCCTATTGAGCCATGGCGCTGGCCCATGTGATCCCTTTGACTCTTAATCCCATCATTATGATCAATTATGAACTGAAATTGATCACTTGGAAAAGTGAGATGGCATTGGTACATGTCATCTTGATGGGATTGAGTTGGAATTCCCTGGCACTTTTCCAACTCTACCATTTGGGGCAAGTCCGGCACATGCTCAATTGGAAAAGCATTTTTAAAAAGCTTTTAAGCAGATGAGATGGAAGATATGTTCTTCGGAGCAAATGAAATTTCAGAGCAAAGAAGAGTCGTGTTTTCAGTAGAATATCATGAGAAGAAATTCTTTTGCAGTGCTCTTTGAACAGGCAGTGTAAGTGCCTAACAAAATGTTGGCCAGAGAAATACTCAAAACTATAAACTGACTTACAAGAATTGGGGGAAAAAAAGAACCACAAAATGACAGTTTTTAGGAAGTTAGAATCCAGAGAACATTCAAGAACATGTCATGCACTTACACACATTATGCTTTTTTGCTAAAATATGTCCCAAATATAACAAAATGAATACATTATAAAATATAAAACTATATTTGTTTACCAAACATAAACTGTACAACCAGTGCTCATATTCCAATATTCCTCCCTTAAGGTAATTATGACTTAAATCCTGTTCAGGAATTGCTCCTGTTTTGGGGGGATTTTTTTTTTTTTTTTTTTTTTTTTGCCATTTAGAAACAGCAATCAGTGAACCAACCAACCAAATAGAAACAATTTGGAAAGATGTTGTTTGCAGTTGTGTGTGTGTTTGTGTGGGTGTGTGTCCTTTTTCTCAACAAGTTTTCTGTTTGCAGTAATCTTTTTCTGTTGTTTAAAATTCTATTTTATAAGTATATTACAGTATAATATATATTATACAATATAAGTAATTTACAGTAAACACATTCTTCTGTTTTCAGACTTCTTGGTTGATTCCAGTTTTTAGGGAAGAAGAATAAGATCACTTTAAAAACTGTTGTATGTGTCCCATGAAGCATACATGAGAATTACTGATTCACAGGCAATAATTATATGCAGTAGATGGTTGTCAATTATTTTCCCAGAATGGTAAAAATAATTAATACTCCTATAGAAGTGTGATGGAATTCTAATTCTAATTCTCATTTTTTTTTTTACTTTTTTTTTTTTTTTTTTTTGACAGGCAGAGTTAGAGAGAGAGAGAGAGACAGAGAGAAAGGTCTTCCTTCTGTTGGTTCACTCCCAAATGGCCGATCTGAAGTCAGGAGCCAGGTGCTTCTTCCTGGTCTTCCATGCAGATAAGAGGCCAAGAGCTGGGCCACCTTCCACTGCCCTCCTGGGCCACAGCAGAGAGCTTAACTGGAAGAGGAGCAACTGGGACAGAATCTGGTGCTCCAACCGGGACTAGAACTAGGGGTGCCAGTGCCGCAGGTGGAGGATTAGCCAAGTGAGCCATGGTGCCGGCCAATACTTGTTTTAAACAAAATTATTTGAGGTATACAAATTTCATATATACAGATTAAGATGCATAGTGATATTTCCCACCCAGTCCACTCCCCTTGCCCAGGCTCCCACACTTTCTACTACTCCCTCTTTTATTCCCACATTTTTCAATGATCTACATTTGGTTTACTTTATACTCATAAATTTAACCCTACAGTAAGTAAAGAGCTCAAAAAATAATATGAAGAAAAAAACACTGTTCCTCAACAGTAGAGACAAGGGATGCAAACAATCCTCAATACTCAAAATGTCAATTTCACTTCTATACATTATGTTTTTGATACTTTTACAGAAGTGTTTTTGAATTCTGGTCCTGAAGGTGTTTCTCCACTTTTTTACTGAGTTGTCTGTCTTTAATATAGAGATGTGTAATTCATTTCATATTATGACTACAAGTGTGTCTTTAATAATTAATAAATAATAATTAATAATAACAATAACAAAATAAATATAATATAAAATAATAAATTAATTAATAATAATTATTAAATGCCTTCCATCAACTAGTGGTATACTTTTTCATTCTCTTAGTGATATCTTTCAACATACAAATGTCTACTTAAAAATCTTATAATGTCAAAGACAGGAACATATTTTTTTGCTACAGTTTTTTTATCATTTATATTTTCAATTGATATAAAATTGATTTTTATGTTTGTTTTGCAGATGATATAAGTATTATTTTTCCAAGGTTGGAATCCTC
This sequence comes from Oryctolagus cuniculus, assembly GCF_051225735.1. Classification (NCBI taxonomy): domain Eukaryota; kingdom Metazoa; phylum Chordata; class Mammalia; order Lagomorpha; family Leporidae; genus Oryctolagus; species Oryctolagus cuniculus. The sequence goes on along the minus strand of NC_142868.1, from coordinate 25,200,541 downwards.
TAATTGTTATTTTTATGCCTTATGAAACTTTGTTATAAATTTTATACTGCCCTCATGAAATGTGTTATGAACTTTTCCCAGTTTTTCTTCAACCTAGAAATATTTTTTCATATATGCTTTTTTAAAAAACTTTTATTTAATAAATATAAATTTCCAAAGTACAGCTTATGGATTACAATGGTTTTTTCACTCCCATAACTTTCCTCCCACCCACACCCCTCCCATCTCCCACTCCCTCTCCCATTCCATTAGCATCATGATTCATTTTTAATTATCTTTATATACAGAAGATCAATTTAGTATAAATTAAGTAAAGATTTCAACAGTTCAGCCTAGAAATTTTTAAGATTGCTGAAAATTTTCCTACAGTAGTAATTTAATTCATAGAGGAAGTTATTTAACACACGAATTTTTGTTCTATATGTTTAGTTAAGGACTTACTTTCTTTAACAAATATAAGATAATGTAGATTTTCTATTTTTATATCCATTTTTAAGAAGTTATACTTTTCAAAATCCATTTCTTCTTAAATTTTAAATAAATTTTAATATTATCGGAAATACTTATTTTTATCTCTACTATCTATAAGATAGTGAGTGATGTTTTTTATTCATATTAATAATTTGCAAAGTTTATTAAATACTAGGTATTTTTCCAATTTGTTGTTCAAAAACTAATTTTTGCTTTTGTAGTTTTTCTATCATTTTCTTTTTCCAGTTTCACTGATCTATCTTTTTAATTCTTTATTTTTCTTTTTCATTAAGATAAGTAGTTGAAGCACTGATTTCTAATCTTCTCAGATAAGTATTATGGCAATAATTTTTTTTCAAAACACAGCTTTAACTTCACAAAAAATATTTTGATCTGATGTTTTCATTATCACTTAATACAGAAACTTTCTTTTTATTTTTAACACTTTGAGGTACAGACTAGCAATATATTTCCTAATCTTCAAGTGTTCTTGGATTTTTCAGCTATTAATTTGTTTATATTTTAATTCTTCTGAAAGCATGGGAAAAATTTAAAAAATCACAGACATTGGAAATTTGGGAGGTGGCATGCTTTGTGGTATAATGTGTGTTCAATTTTGAAAATGCTTCATGTTCCCTTATAAACAATGTGGGTGAAGCAGGTATCCTATGAATTCCAATTTAATATTCTAGACATAATATTCAAATTTTCTAGTTATTTATTAATGTTTTTCTTCTACTTCTATTGTATTTTGAGGAAACATTGCTAAATTTTTTTTTTTTTGACAGGCAGAGTGGACAGTGAGAGAGAGAGAGAGAGAGAGAAAGGTCTTCCTTTGCCATTGGTTCACCCTCCAATGGCTGCCACGGCTGGCACGCTGCGGCCTGGCGCACCACGCTGATCCGAAGGCAGGAGCCAGGTGCTTCTCCTGGTCTCCCATGGGGTGCAGGGCCCAAGCACTTGGGCCATCCTCCACTGCACTCCCGGGCCACAGCAGAGAGCTGGCCTGGAAGAGGGGCAACCGGGACAGAATCCGGTGCCCCGGCTGGGACTAGAACCCGGTGTGCCGGCGCCGCAAGGTGGAGGATTAGCCTAGTGAGCCGCGGTGCCAGCCGTCTAAATTATTAACTATAGTTTTGTCTGCTAATTCTTTATGATGTATGTTTTAATATTTCAAAGCTATGTTTTTATGTACATACAAATTTAAGATCCATATAACTCTGAGTGAGTGTACCTTCATATCATTATGATATATTCCTCTATACTTATAGTTGGATAATTTGCCATTAAATCTAATCTTCCTGATACAAATATTACTATTGTGGACTTCAAAAATTGGAACTAAAGATCATTTTTGTGTGAAAATATTTTGATATCCATTCATATGAAAAGCCTTCAATAAGGTGATGGAAAATGCATATTATAAAGCAACCATGAATAGATTTCAAAAAATGTTTTCATCAAAAATAAATTTAACTATTAATTCTATTCTCCATGAACTTTCTGAAGTGTCCTTATATACCAGTTCTCTTTGCCTGTTATTTATTGTTAGATATCTTTACTTTGAAATTTTCTAGGTTCTTATATTTGAGTTGTGTCGATTGCAATTAGCCTATATTTGCTTTTTGCTGTTATACAGTATGACAATTATTATCTTATATGTGAACCATTCAGTTCACTTATATTTGATGCTTTGTTATTACTAAGGTTTATGGCAAATTTTTTTAACTTTTATTTAATGAATATAAATTTCCAAAGTACAGCTTATGGATTACAATGGCTTTCCCCACCATAACTTCCATCCTACCCACAAGCCTCCCCTTTCTTGTTCCCTCTCCCCTTTCATTCACATCAAGATTCATTTTCGATTCTCTTTATATACAGAAGATCAGTTTAGCATATATTCAGTAAAGGTTTCAACAGTTTGCACCCACATAGAAACACAAAGTGAAAAATACTGTTTGAGTACTAGTTGTAGCATTAAATCTCAATGTACAGCACACTAAGGACAAAGATCTTACATGAGGAGTAAGTGCACAGTGACTCCTGTTGTTGACTTAACAAATTGACACTCTTGTTTATGGCATCAGTAATCACCCGTGGCTCTTGTCATGAGTTGCCAAGGCTATGGAAACCTTTTGAGTTCACCGACTCTGATCCTATTTAGACAAGGTCATAGTCAGAGTGGAAGTTCTCTCCTCCCTTCAGAGAAAGGTACCTCCTTCTTTGATGGCCTGTTCTTTCCACTGGGATCTCACCCACAGAGATCTTTCATTTAGGTTTTTTTTTTTTTTTCCCCCAGAGTGTCTTGGCTTTTCCTGCCTGAAATACTCTCATGGGCATTTCAGCCAGATCTGCATGCCTTAAGGGCTGATTCTGAGGCCAGAGTGCTGTTTTTGACATGCATATGGCAAATTTTTATCTTATTAACTTCTATGTTTTTTGATCTGGCCTATATTCCTTATATTCCTCTTTATACCTCCATTAGCTTGCTAGCTATACATATGTTTTTTTATTCTTTCAGTGATTATTATGGATATTATAAACTGTTTCTTTGAATAATTCTTTCTTGACACACCTAGTCCCTATATTAATAACTTTATTTGTTGTTCTTTGACCATTTGTATTAATATTGCAATACATTTAAACTTTAAATCATTTTCAAGTCAGACAAAGAATTACTATTATAAATTTGAATAATCAGTACTAATTTACATTAACTAAAACAATTGAATACTCAGTTTCATTTCTTGGCGATTAGTGCATCTCCCTGAGGTTACTTTCTTCTACCTGAAGAACACATTCACTTCCCATCCTCCATCCTGACTTCTTTTTGTTTGGCACTGGATGATGCTTTAGATTTTACTTGCCTCCAAGTTTATTCATTTATCTGTATTGTGAATAATAGTTTGGAGGTCTGCAGTATTCTCATTACTAGTCATTTTCCTTTAGCATTTAAAAATATCTTCTCAATTTCCTCTGACCTCCATGATGCCTGTTGAGAAATCACGTGCTTATCTTCCAGTTACTCATTTGAGATCAATGTGTTTAATAAAAAAAAAAAAAAACTCCATTGTTCTTAGTGATTAAATGTTGAATTGCCAAGTCATGATTGCTTTTGTACTTACTCAGTTGAGGAAGAAATAAGGAATTTTTCTACTGACTGGTATATTCTTTGCCTCCACAATTAATAAATATAATCAACAATGCTGAAATGTATTCCATATGCCACATTGTGAGTTAAGCATATCACTTCAATTGTTTTCAGATGATACTTGAAAATCCTGAAGAGTTGCTACTATTAATAATCACATTTTGTAGAAAAGTGGGATGAAAGCTAAATTAAATAAGCCAAAGCCAAAACTCTGAGTTATAGAATAAGGGCTGAAATCAGTTTGTCTTATTCCAGAGCTTCTGTGCTTTGATCATAGGAATGTCTAAAATACATTTGGAAGAATTAATAAAGTGGCACTTTCAATTTAGTAAAATGACACTAACTGAGATATTTGAAATATGTGCAAATGGGAAAAAAAAGCTTTTTATTGCCAAGATTAGGAGTTCTCATGCTGCTTCTCACATTAACAGGACCAAAGTCAAGTTTGGGATAACAATTTTGGGTCTAACTCCTCATTTTAAAATGAGAGTGTTAGATAGCTTATCTTAATTGATTCAAAGTAAAAACAAGTTATTTTGCCTTCATATACAACCATGCATGCATAATTTCAGATTGAAATTTTAAAATTTCCTTTTAAAAAATGCTGCATGCTTACAGAGAATCCATCATGATCATATATGTAATCATGTTCTGACTATGTGAGAAAAAAGACTGCTGTGAACAGTATCTTATTAAAAATAACCTCTCCCTCTCCAGGTCCCTGAAATTATTGTTGGTACTCTCAGAAGTCTGTCTGGCTTTTTATATTTTGCAAGAAATGAGGTGCCTAAAATTGAATGCTTTTTTTGCAGTGCAATATAACTAAATTGGGTAACAAGGGTCTATTGCAGCGTCATGATATGCTGCCCCTGGATATCTAATCCAGAATCACAAAAAACTTTTACAGTGCCTTAGACAATTTGAATATACTTTTATGCACTTTGATATTAAACATTCTTTAAATTCCTTTTTACACAAAATATTTATATTTATCATGTAATGGGTAGTTTACCATTTAGAAAAATTTAAATATATTTTTGCTTTTAGATGATGTCTATTTTGCCATTCAACCTTATTATGAAAATGTTTGTCTTATTTTTTTTTCTACATTTCCAACAGCAATTGTATTATTATTATTTAGATTTTTTACTACTTTGCATTTTTATGTTTAAAAACAAATAAATCTGTTATCTTGACATGCTGCTGAGTAATTCTAATTTCAGTTATGTGTCGCTTTTAGACTAAGAATACAGTGCTATTATTTATATTCTAAAGTGCAGCCATAGTAGAAATCAGCTTAACGTAGCAGCGTTGTTTTGAAAGCAACTGGATGGTTGTGCTGACTTGCTTCTTAGAACTCAGGAATGCCTATAATTTCTTTTGCAAAGTGTTAAATAAAAACAATAAGCAGATTGAAATTATGCATGCATGATTGTATGTGAAGGCAAATAACTCATTTTTTACTTGAAAAAGTGCATACATAGTATGTTTTGATTTTATATTGTTTTTGACAAAGTTTAGAAGCTCAAAGAAAATTTTGATTACTTGCCAACTTTCTCTGACACACATTCATGATTTTGAAGTGAATATATTTAAGTTGAATTGGAATTCATACCATTGGAATTTCGTGAATATTTTAGTTTATCTCATAATGAATATTTTTAATAATTAATGTTTTAATATAAATATTTATGATTAAAAATCTTTGTTTCAGAGAATAGTTTAAGTGAGATGACTGATAACATTGATTTTTTTCCAATGAGAGTAATTAAAATGTTATATATCTTCTATTAAATGTTAGATGCATAGAAAAGTATTATTTGGCATTGTTAAAGCATGCTCCTCAATTTCAGAAAAACATAACAGAATTTCTAATAGGAAATAACCATGGGACTTTTGAGAGTTCAGTTTATTGCTGGAGCAAATGGGCAGCCAACCTATTATTCTCATTATTCTATAAATGATATGTGCTGTCAAAAGCGTCATTTAACCATAAACTTTAAGCACTGTTTCTCAGAGCTTACCTACATAATCAAAGAGCATAAGGATCTGACCGTTAAAATCCAGTGCCAAGGATAATAATAAGTATAGCTTTAAAAAACAGTGACAAGTGTGACTCTGAAGTCTTACTTCCTAAATTATGATCCTGAGGAAAAGGTAAATATTCTGTAACATATACCAAAGCAATGCAGTTTTAATTTCACTAGTTCAGTTACTCAATATCATTATGATTCCATCCCCCACATCAATAGATTTACAAAAGTTGTAAATTGTTTTATGTGATCGGCTGTAATTTGAGTATTCTGTTCTCTGATTAGATTCAGACAATTCTGACTAAAGTTCCATTGCCTGACATACTGGTCATGACTATAACCTGTATTCTATGAATCATAATTATATATGACACCAGAAAACATTTTTTTTAAAAAAAGACTTATTTATTTAATTGAAAGGCACAGTTACAGGAGAGAAGGAGAGACAGTGGATTCCACCCACTGAGCCATTGGCTCACTCCCCAAGTGGCCTCAGTGGCTGTAGCTGGGTAGATATGAAGCCAGAACTGGGAGCTTCTCTAGGTCTGCGAGTAGGTATCAGGGCCCATGGACTTGGGTCATCCTCTGCTGCATTCCCAGGTGCATCAGTAGGGAGCTGGATCAGAAGTGGAGCACCAGGACTAAAACCAGTGCCCCTTTGGGATGCCTGCACTGCAGAGGCTTAACTTGCTGTGCCACATAGCTGGCTCCCAGGAAACAATTTTATAGAGAAGCAGCCATTATTTGTCTTATGTTTACTTGAAATACAGGAATAATTCAGGAATATGATTTAGTATACTGCTTATATAGGACTAATGTTAATATAATAACTTAGATTGATACAACATATTTTCTATTTTCTTCCAAATTCTTTTTATATAATCCTTTCTTTGCTGGTGTGAGGTAGCTCTATCCAGTTTTGAGAGATGAAACATTTGATTGGTGTATGTCTGACTAAATTCTCAAATTTTTAATTCTAAAATTTACCTGAACAATATTGAAAATAACTAATTACATTCATGCATAAAACAAAAAAATAAATTTTCTGCTGCCATTTTCTTTTTAGTTGGAGAAACAGAAAGATAGAAAGAGAGAGTCTCATTGCTTGTTCATTCCCCACATACCAAAAAGCAATAAGTTGGAGTCAAGAGGCAGAAGCTCAACTCAGTTATCGCATATCGGTGGCAGGGACTCAGCTACTTGAGCCTTTACCTGCTGCCTTCCGGGATGTGCATTACCACAAAGCTGGAATCAAAAATATAGCCAATAATGTAACCCAGATATTCTGAGGTCAGATGGGAGAGTTTTAATTACTAGGTCAAATGCAAGCCCTTGATGCCATGTTTTTAGCATAAGCACACAGAATGAAACATTGTTTTAAATTCAAGAAATTATCAATTGTTTGCTTAAAAGATTTAGCATGGTAGAGTGACATCAGCAAGATGGCAAAAACAAGATCCAATATTCCCTACCTCTTCAGAAGCATTGATTTTCATGACTTTCCATAGACAATGGGATCTTTGTGGAGTCCAGGAGGTGAGAAGTTCCATCTAATTGCTGGAACAAAAATTTGAGAACAGATGTGTTCCAGGAGCTAATGGGGAAGTTTCATTTCATTCACATCAGCCTCTACTCTGTAGAGTGACCCGGTTCCTCCATGTAGGAAAGTGACGATGCAATGAGTGAGGACTCTGCTCCCCAGTGTGCAGGTTGGTGCTCAGAGGTCCCCTCGTTTTTAGCTACACACAGAATCCTGAAGTGGTTAGCATGGCTGAGTAATTCGGAGAGAAATTATTTAAGTTGGGAAACTGTTCCTTAAGCACCAAAAAGATTTGTCTTAATAAGAAATTATTGTCTATCAGTTCTATGTCACATAGTAGATGAAATAAATGAAGATGTTCACTTTTGAGAACAAACTTGATGATCTGAAATATCAAAGAGAAGATACATTACCTTAAAGTACATAGGAAAAAAATACAAAGATAATGCATATGTTAGCTTTTGGTACTATTTATTCTTGTTCATACACAAAATCTGTGAATTATCTAGGAGTCCCTGCTATGGGTAGAGATCATCTGAACTTGGCTCCAAATGATGAATGACAGGGTAGACGCAGATGTAGTTCATTCTCCTTTGACAAAAGTGCTAGGTGGAACATCTTCTGAGTGTGATGACAGAGGAACAGAATGCATATTTTGGTTTAAACACAACCTGCAAACATGCCATTGGTCAAAAATATCATACTGTGGAAAGCAAAAGTCACGCACTGGGAAGTTTCTCCCCTTTTGATGGAATAACTGTGAATGCATGGAATAATGTAGAGATATGATAAATTTTTGGAGCTGATGGTTTCATCACACTTTATTATGAGGTGAAGGCAAAAGATAATTCCAAGAATGAGACAGACAGGTAGGCTGACCATAAAATTTGCTTTCAAAGTTGGATATTTTTGAGAGCAGAAAGGAAGATATATTAATAAATTTTCTTGGACCACAGGCATAAACAAGTTCTGTGTTTAACTAATGGACATACAAAGTTTTGCTAGTCTTAAGAAAAAAAAGGAAAAAGAGCAAAAAATATCTGACAAAAGATACTAAGGAAAATTCTGATAAAAGATTTAAGCTCAGAAGTTAAATGTCTAAGTGAATTTCAGTAGACACTGATGAACACACAATGTATGAAAAAAAGGCACAACACATAGTGATTAAAAACTCTCTATTCAAACAATTTAAAAATAACTCACACACTTATGAGCCCATGGAAATAAATGTTGCCTGTAGGTGAAAAAGAAGCACACTAGAATTATTCCAATCTATGAAACCAAGAATCAATAGGCTAAAATGTTTAGACAACTAAAAGAAACTAGAAATCTATCAAGATTCCATGGACATATGACAGAGCAAAGGAAAGCATTCCAAAGTTTGTGTGATTAAGCTTTATCTTATCGTGTATGGCAAGTAGGTGGATGACAGTAAGCACAGGAACACAATTATCTTGTTATATAAAATATAAATAAAAATTCATGTCTTAGCTATTGTGAATTGAGCTGCAATAAACATTGAGGTGCAGATAGCTCTTTTATCTAACAATTTAATTTCCTATAGGTAAATTCCAAGGAGTGGGATGGCTGGGTTGTATGGTAGGGTTATATTCAGGTTTCTGAGGAATCTCCAAACTGACTTCCATAGTGGCTTTACCAGTTTGCATTCCCACCAACAGTGGGTTAGTGTCCCTTTTTCCCTACATCCTCATCAGCATCTGTTGTGGGTAGATTTCTGTATGTGAGCCATTCTAACGGGGTGAGGTGAAACTTCATTGTGGTTTTGATTTGCATTTCCCTGATTGCTAGTGATCCTGAGCATTTTTTCATGTATCTGTTTGCCATTTGGATTTCCTCTTTTGAAAAATGTCTATTTAGGTTCTTGGCCCATCTTGTAAGAGTGTCAATTGTTAAATCAACAACAGGAGTCACTGTGCACTTACTCCCCATGTAGGATCTCTGTCCTTAATGTGTTGTGCTATGTGAATTAACAGTGTAACTAGTACTCACACAGTACTTTATACTTTGTGTTTCTGTGTGGGTGCAAACTGTTGAAATCTTTACTTAGTATATGCTAAGTTGATCTTCTGTATGTAAAGATAACTGAAATTGAATCTTGATGAAGAATGGGATGGGAGAGGTTGTAGGAGATGGGATGGTTGCAGGTAGGAGGGAGGTTATGGGGGGAAAAAGCCACTATAATCCAAAAGTTTTATTTTGGAAATTTATTTTTTTAAATAAAAGTTAAAAAAAACAAAGAATAAATAAATAAAAATCCATGTGGATGGACAGAAATGAAGCCCTTGAAAAGAAAACAAAGTAACATAAAGCTTCACAGTTACTAAAAGTGGAGGGCACATGAAGTACAAAATTGTCCCTGAGAACAACCTTTCTATTCCCCAGAAACGGATTAAACAACTGCTCCTCTTGTCACATGACTTGCAATGACTTTGGCAGACCCCACTGATGGTGTTCTTCACCACTTGACTTATGTCGAACAATAGAATAAGAGTGCTTGTAATGTAACCTTACTCAAACCAAAGCTTTAAGTACAAAGCTTTGCTTTGGCTTTTCCTTTTGCTCATTGCCTTATCCCATTTAAGTGTGAATTCTTCAGCTTGGGTAACAGTATAAGCAGATGCGTACAGTATGTATGCTCTGGCAAAGTTGAATAAAACAGAATTATAGTTAAATAATCAAAAAGTGAAAAAAATTCTTATATTAGGTGTTGGAGTTTGATATTGATGCATTAAAATGCCCAGAAAACTATAACTTACATTACGTGGTCCAAAATACTTGGGAGACTATTGCTTACACAAACACAAAATCAAAAGTGGGCTAAGTTGGCAAGGTCAACTCTCCTTGAATAAATTCTCTGAATGAATGAACTTGGTCTGCATTCTTTGGGAAAAATCGTTTGGAGAAGAGAATCTAAGAAAAGGCAGGTCTCCAAATTGGAATTCTTTTGTCTGGTTTGCCTTTTTTTGTTGTTGTTAGAAGGCCTGTGTTTATTAGGCTGTTAATTATTGCTACTTCACCACACAGTATAATTAGATGACTAAATACAAGGAGAAAGTCTTTTAAGAAATCATACCCAACCAACAAAAATATGGAAAAATAAAATAAGCAACCAATAAAAATTTTAATATTGTGAGAACTAGAAATAAAATTATGTCTATATATCACAATAAAGAATAATTTAAATTATTTTACCAAAATATATATCCACTAAAAATACTAGGAAGTTAAACACTGCTAACAATAGCAGCAAAAAGAAAACAAATGCATTGATATTAAAGATATTGAAATTAAATAAAATGGCAAGAATATGTGGGTATTGCAATTTTAATGATAGGAAATATATTAGATGTACTATGAGTTAATGCTAAAGTATTGAATAGAATAAACAGTATAATATTGATGATTCAAGATAACATAGGAGGAGTTTATAATTAAAATCTTTTATTTTTTTACAGATTTTTTTCAGATTTATTTATTTGAAACTCAGAGTTACACAGAGAGAGGAGAGGGGGAGAGAGAGAGAGAGAGAGAGAGAGAAGCCTTCCATCCACTGGTTCGCTCCCCAGTTGGCCACAATGGCTAATCTGCACAGATCTGAAGCTGAGAGCCAGGAGTTTCTTGTGGGTCTTCCCACATGGGTGCAGGGGCACAAGGACTTGGGCCATCTTCTACTTCTTTTTAAGGCCATAGCAAAGAGCTAGAACAGAAGTGAGGCAGCCAGGACTTAAACCGTCACCCACGTGAGATGCTGGCACTGCAGGTGGTGGTTTTACCTGCTATGCCACAGCAGTGGCCCCTAAAAATCTTTATATAGCAAATATCAGCTAATATATGGAACAAAAATGTGGAAATGCAAGGTGAACTCAACAAATACAGGAGCTGGCACTGTGGTATAGTGGGTAAGGCCACCATCTGCGGTGCCAGCATCCCGTATGGGCACCAGTTCTTGTCCCGGGTGATCCACTGACAAGCCAGCTCTCTGCTATGGCCTGTGAAAGCAGTAGAAGATGGCCCAAGTCATTTCTCTGTAAATCTGACCTTCAAGTAAATAAAAATCTTTAAAAAAAAACAAATATACAATGTTAGTGTCAGGTACTGAAGTCCTTTGAGTCATTGTCATCTTCCACCTCTTGTGGTACACATTAGCAGGAAGTTGGGTCAGAAGCAGAGCCAGGACTCAAACTAAGCAATCCAATATGGGATACAAGTTTCCCAAGTGATGTCTTACGTGATGCACCAAATACCTCTGGGAGAAATGAAAATATTTTTGTTTGTGTGTTAAATGACTAAAATCCTGAGATTAATCTGTAACTGCAGTTTAACATAGAGTTCTTGACTAATGCTTCCCAAGTCTCTATTTTCAGACAAAATATATCATGTAATCTTGCCATAGAAATAGAGTTTGTAAGAATACATTTGTTCTTTTTCTGCTAGATGCATTTTGTGGTACATTATTTTCTCACTGTCATCAAATAGCTACAACTTGACTTATAGCTTCCTGTTGTTAAAAAATATGCTGTCCTTTTGAAAACAGTTTCATTTATTCAGAAAGTATTGAATATTTACTTAGATATTGATTCTATAGGAATAACACAGGCTGAAAGAAATAATATTTATCCTTAAGAAGTTAACTATGTAACAGCAGAAAAAATTATACACATAGCTATCACACAAACTGTAATTTGATTAATGCAATCATGAAACTAGGAAATATTTCAGTCCCTGGGGTTGCTTTTAACTAGTTAATTAATTAGAGAGACAGAGATATAGAAACAGACAACGCAAGAGTTTCCATCTGCTAATTAACTTCTGAAATGCTTGCAATGGACAAAGCTGATCTGGGCCAGAGTTAGAAGCCAGAAACTCAATTCATGTTCCTCATATGAGAAGTAGGGAAACAATTACTTGTAACATCACCTCTGTCTCCCAAGGTCTGTATTAGCAGGAAACTGGAATCAGGAGCTGGAGCTAAGAACCACACCCTGGTGCTCTGCTAGGGGATGCAGACATCTTAAAGACTAAGTCAAGTGCCTGTCTCTGGAATAGATTTTCTGTTTGCTTGTGCTTGGTGTTTAAATTTTGAAAGGCAGAGAAAAGGCAGGGAGGTGGAGGGAGATTGAAACTCTGCCGGTTTACTTCCCAAATGCATACAACAGCTGAGACTGGGCCAGACTGATCCAGTAGCCAGGAACTCAGTTTGGATCTCCCATGTGGGTAGCAGGGATCCAGCTACTTGAGCCGTCACTTGCTGTTTCCAGAGTGAGCATCAGCTGGAGGCTGGAACTGAGAGTAGAGCTGGGACTAAATCCCGGGGTGACCAAATGTCCTCATTTGATCAGGACTGAAAACCTGCAAGCTCTGGAGATATTGGACATTCAGCTTTAAAAGTCGGAAACTTCTATGCAAACCAGGACAAGTCGACTGTTCTCCCAAGGACTGAGACTTTTTGACCTACAACAATGAGTTGAACATAGAAAATAAATTATGTTCATAACGTTTAGAGTGTATACAGCATTTAAAAATAACTATGATTGTGCTGTGGTACAGTGAGCTAAGCTACTGCTTGGGACCCCCATATTCCATATTGGAGTGCATGGTTCAAGTTCCTGGCTACTCTGCTCTTAATCCAGCTTCTTTATGTAAAATCAATAAATATTAGCTCCTTCCATCACAATTGATGCAATTGGCAACAATATATTTTTGTTGATTAACTTAATGACTATTGTCACATATCCATTCCCAGAAGTTGTAGATTACATTTCATAACCATCAGGAATCCATTGAAATATTTTTAAACTGAGGATTAACATAATAATATTTATGGTTTATAATGGTCACTGCTACTCTACCAAAAGCCAGAGTTCCTATTTATACTTTAGAATTTTACACACATAATATATCATCATATGTTCAAGAAAACATATAATTTTGTAAACAAGCTTGGAATGTTGCCAGATATCTAACTATTGTCCAAATAATCAGAATTTCAGCAGGTTTATGCTCCAGTAAATACATATTTAAGAATTATGTTGCCAGCGCCATGGCTCAATAGGCTAATCCTCCACCTAGTGGTGCCAGCACCCCTGGTTCTAGTCCCAGTCGGGGCACCGGATTCTGTCCCGGTTGCCCCTCTTCCAGGCCAGCTCTCTGCTGTGGCCCGGGAAGGCAGTGGAGGATGGCCCAAGTGCTTGGGCCCTGCACCCCATGGGAGACCAGGATAAGTACCTGGCTCCTGGCTTTGGATCAGCGCAGTGCGCAGGCCACAGCGCACCAGCCGTGGCAGCCATTGGAGGGTAAACCAACAGCAAAAGGAAGACCTTTCTCTCTGTCTCTCTCTCTCACTATCCACTCTGCCTGTCAAAAAAAAAAAAAAAAATTGTTAGCCTTGAGTAGGTTATACTTAATTGAAATAATTTTATCTACCATCCCATACCTATGGCAGCTTATTCATATTCCCATTTGGACTTAAAAATTGTGTAGGGGGCTGGCACTGTGGCTTAGCAGGTTAAAGTTCCCACCTATGGTGCTAGCATTCTATATGGGAGCCAGTTAGAGTCCCGGCTGTTCCACTTCCAATCCAGCTCTCTGCTTATGTGCCTGGGAAGGCATTTGAAGATGGCCCAAGCCCTTGGGCCCCTGCACCCACGTCAGAGACCTGGAAGAAGCTCCTGGCTCCTGACATTGGATCTACCCAGCTCCAGCCATTGAGGCCATTTGGAGAGGGAACCAGTAGATGGAAGACCTCTCTTTCTCTGTGTGTGTATCTACCTGTCGCTCCCCCTCTTCGTGGAGGAACGACACAGGACCCTGCGCTGTTCTTTTGTCTGCTCGGCCCTTCCCGGGTTTGCTGCTGGTCCTTCCCAGGTTGGCTGCCGTCCTTCCACCTCCGTGGAGGGGCGGCTCCCCCTGCCACTTTCCCCACTTCCGCGGGGGAGTGGCACACCGCCAGCCAGCTCTCTCGGGGGCTGCTCAGATGTTCCTCTTAGATGTTCCTGGTGCATGTTGTCTCTCTCCTCCTTTATAGTCCTCTTCCACCAATCCCAACTCTGCTACCCACACGCCGAGCACGCTGCTCTCCTCCAATCAGGAGCAGCTCCTGCAGCTTGTCAAGTTGGTGAGAGGCAGCTGTGTAGAAGCTGTTTACTCCTCTCCCAGCGCCATATTGTGGGAGAGCAGATGCATAGAATAAGTCTTAATTCCAGTAACTTAGTCTAGTCCGAGTTGTTCCCCAAATCTACCACTCTCTGTAACTCTGTCTTTCAAAGAAATAAAATAAATCTTTAAAAGAATTGTATAGGAGAGAATGAGTTAAACATGGATAAAGGCTGACAAAATTTCTTTTGACCAGTGCTTTTCCATGGAATCTTCATGAATATCATCCTATTGATGTAACTGGACAATATTCTTCAATATTTTAGTCTTTACTTTCTTAAGGTTGCACCACTATTGCTGTGGTGTCATGTGCAGAGAAACAAGGAAACAGTAGTAACAAAAATCAGCAAACAAGCTCAGCCTGGATTCCAGCACAACTTATTACTGTATGATTCCTAAGAATATGGTCTCTGGATTCAGAAAACTCTATGTATGAATCATAGCTCTATCATGCACTGAATGCATTACTTGGGGAAAAAAGCCTGGATATCACTGATAATGAATTTATCTCACTTTAAATGGGGATTATATGTGTGAAGTAATAGCTCACTGCCTGGTACATAGTACTCATGCAATAGTAGTTAACAGGATGATTATCACCATTATCAGCCTCATTATTATGGATTCCTATTATAAGAGAAAACAACTAATTCACAGGGAAATGGAATTTTAGATAGATTTTCTTTTCTGTGTGCTACATTTCCTGCCCCTTATTAGTTATCCATGAGGAAATTTTCCTGCAATAATCTTTTTCAGCCTGATTTTAAATCAGAGTCAGATGCTTCCATGAATTTCTGGGTCCTCTGCTTTATCTATACTACTTAATATATTTACATAGGGCATGCAAATCATTTTAACAGTGAACTGATAAAAAATATGGAGTTAATTACAAAGCAAAAGCTTACATGATTCTTTTGAAGGCTATCATCACTTGCATTGAGTGACCCTCATATACAAAAAACAAACAAACAAAAAAACAAAAACAAAAACAAAAAACCTGTCCTTGTAGGTATAGTAAAGATTATACTACATTGAGCAGTGTATGTATTTTGCAGGGCTGTTTTGAATATCAGTGACTTAGAAATGACTTGAAGGGATTCTGATGACTGTAGAAATGGCGTGGGAGGGAGAGAGAAGAAATTTAGTTCTCATGATGAGTGGTAGAAAGCAGCCAAAGAGACAATAATTTTGGTCATTTGAGATAATGACTTAGAGGCACTTCTTATGGGATTGCATATACGTTCACCTTGTCTGCCAACTGACAGAGAGCTTCATGGAGGAATTCAATTGTTATATGCTGACTTCACGAGAAAGTATCAGAAATATTTAGAGATGTGAATAGTCACTTCACATGATCATGATATAATCACCCTCTCTTGAAGCCATGTTTGACCTCTAAGAGTTATACTGGTGAATTCAATTATGTGAGTGAGCTACAAAGTCAAAACAATAATACTAAGGTGGTTACAATAGCTAGTCATTGATAAAAACTCATGAATCCATCAAAAAGGCAAACAAGAATTGCATTCATGAAGAGTCGAAATCTTCTGACATGCTTACCTGTAGAAAAACTTCATGCTTTCTTTTTTTTTTTTTTTAAACTTTTATTTAATGCATATAAATTTCCAAAGTACGACTTATGGATTACAATGGCTTCCCCCCCATGCCGTCCCTCCCACCCACAACCCTCCCCTTTCCCACTCCCTCTCCCCTTCCATTCACATCAAGATTCATTTTTGATTATCTTAATATACAGAAGATCAGCTTAGTATACATCAAGTATGGATTTCAACAGTTTGCTCCCACACAGAAACATAAAGTGAAAAATAATAGATGATTTTTTTTTAAATGATGATGAAATCAGAGCAGACCTATTGTCATGTTTAATCCCAGTGAGAGTCAAGTTGGGAATTGATAATTTCTTCTTTTTTTTTTTTTTTTTTTTTTTTTTTTTTTTTTTTTTTACAGAGGATCAGTTTAGTATGCATTAAGTAAGGATTTCAACAGTTTGCACCCCCATAGAAACACAAAGTGAAATATATTGTTTGAGTACTCGTTATAGCATTAAATCTCAATGCACAGCACATTAAGGATAGAGATCCTACATGAGGAGTAAGTGCACAGTGACTCCTGTTGTTGACTTTACCAATTGACACTCCTGTCTATGGCATCAGTAATCTCCCTATGCTCCAGTCATGAGTTTCCAAGGCTATGGAAGCCCTCTGAGTTCTCCGACTCTTATCTTGTTTAGACAAGGTCATAGTCAAAGTGGAGGTTCTCTCCTCCCTTCAGAGAAAGGTACCTCCTTCTTTGATGACCTGTTCTTTCCACTGGGATCTCACTCGCAGAGATCTTTTGCCAGAGTGTCTTGGCTTTCCATGCCTGAAATACTCTCATGAGCTTTTCAGCCAGCTCCGAATGCCTTTAGGGCTGATTCTGAGGCCAGAGTGCTATTTAGGACATCTGCCATTCTATGAGTCTGCTGAGTATCTCACTTCCCATGTTGGATCACTCTCCCCTTTATTTACTCCAGCAGTTAGCGTTAGCAGGTACTAGACTTGTCTATGTGCTCCCTTTGACTCCCAGTCCCTCCACCATGACCAACTGAGAACTGAAACTGATCACCTGGAACAGTGAGATGGCATTGGTACATGCCACCTCGATGGGATTGAATTGGAATCCCCTGGTATGCTTCCAACTCCGCCACTTGGGGCAAGTCAGCCTGAGCATGTCCCAAATTATACATCTCTTCCCTCTCCCATTCCCACCACCATGTTCAACAGGGATCACATTTCAGTTAATTTTCAACACTTAAGAATAACTGTGCATCAATTACAGATCTAAACCAGTCATATTAAGTAGAACAGGTAAAAAAACTACTAAGAGGGATAATGTATTAAGTTGTTCATTAACAGTCAGGGCTATGCTGATCAAGCCACCGTTTCCCATAGTGTCCACCTCACTCCAACAGGTTTCCCTCTTGGTGTTCAGTCAGTCGTCACCGATCAGGGAGAACATATGGTATTTGTCCCTTTGAGACTGGCTTATTTCACTCAGCATGATGTGTTCCAGATTCCTCCATTTTGTTGCAAATGACTGGATTTCGTTGTTTCTTACTGCGGTATAGTATTCTAAAGAGTACATATCCCATAATTTCTTTATCCAGTCTATCGTTGATGGGCATTTAGGTTGGTTCCAGGTCTTAGCTATTGTGAATTGAGCTGCAACAAACATTAGGGTGCAGACCTCTTTTTTGTTTGCCAATTTAAATTCCTTTGGGTAAATTCCAAGGAGTGGGATGACTGGGTCGAACGGTAGGGTTATCTTCAGGTTTCTGAGGAATCTCCAGACTGACTTCCATAGTGGCTTGACCAGTTTGCATTCCCACCAACAGTGGGTTAGTTTCCCTTTTTCCCCACATCCTCGCCAGCATCTGTTGTTGGTAGATTTCTGCATGTGAGCCATTCTAACCAGGGTGAGGTGAAACCTCATTGTGGTTTTGATTTGCATTTCCCTGATTGCTAATGACCTTGAACATTTTTTCATGTGCCTGTTGGCCATTTGGATTTCCTCTTTTGAAAAATGTCTATTGAGGTCCTTGGCCCATCTCTTAAGTGGGTTGTTGGTTTTGTTTTTGTGGAGTTTCTTGATCTCTTTGTAGATTCTGGTTATTAACCCTTTATCTGTTGCATAGTTTGCAAATATTTTTTCCCATTCTGTCGGTTGTCTTTTCACTCTCCTGACTGTTTCTTTTGCAGTACAGAAACTTCTCAATTTGATGCAATCCCAATAGTTGATTTTGGCTTTGACTGCCTGTACCTCCCGGGTCTTTTCCAGAAATTCTTTGCCTGTGCCAATATCTTGAAGGGTTTCTCCAATGTTCTCTAGTAACTTGATGGTGTCAGGTCGTAGATTTAGGTCTTTAATCCATGTTGAGTGGATTTTTGTGTAAGGTGTAAGGTAGGGGTCTTGCTTCATGCTTCTGCACGTGGAAATCCAATTTTCCCAGCACCATTTATTGAATAGACTGTCCTTGTTCCAGGAATTAGTTTTAGATCCTTGATCAAATATAAGTTGGCTGTAGATGTTTGGATTGATTTCTGGTGTTTCAATTCTGTTCCATTGGTCTATCCATCTGTTTCTGTACCAGTACCATGCTGTTTTGATTACAACTGCCCTGTAGTATGTCCTGAAATCTGGTATTGTGATGCCTCCAGCTTTGTTTTTGTTGTACAAGATTGCTTTAGCTATTCGAGGTCTCTTGTGCCTCCATATAAATTTCAGCACCATTTTTTCCAGATCTGAGAAGAAGGTCTTCGGTATCTTGATTGGTATTGCATTGAATCTGTAAATTGCTTTTGGGAGAATGGACATTTTGATGATATTGATTCTTCCAATCCATGAGCATGGAAGATTTTTCCATTTCTTGGTATCCTCTTCTATTTCTTTCTTTAAGGTTTTGTAATTTTCATTGTAGAGATCTTTAACGTCTTTGGTTAAGTTTATTCCAAGGTATTTGATTGTTTTTGTAGCTATTGTGAATGGGATTGATCTTAGAAGTTCTTCCTCAGCCATGGGATTGTCTGTGTATACAAAGGCTGTTGATTTTTGTGCATTGATTTTATACCCTGCTACTTTGCTAAACTCTTCTATGAGTTCCAATAGTCTCTTAGTAGAGTTCTTTGGGTCCCCTAAATACAGAATCATGTCATCTTCAAAGAGGGATAGTTTGAGTTCTTCCTTCCCAATTTGTATCCCTTTAATTTCTTTTTCTTGCCTAATAGCTCTGGCTAGAACCTCCAGAACTATATTGAATAGCAGTGGTGAGAGTGGGCATCCCTGTCTGGTTCCAGATCTCAGTGGAAATGCTTCCAACTTTTCCCCATTCAATAGGATGTTGGCTGTGGGTTTTTCATAGATTGCTTTGATTGTATTGAGGAATGTTCCTTCCAAACCCAGTTTGCTTAGAGTTTTCATCATGAACGGGTGTTGTATTTTATCAAATGCTTTCTCGGCATCTATTGAGATAATCATATGGTTTTTCTTCTGCAGTGTGTTAATGTGGTGTATCACATTGATTGTCTTGCGCACATTAAACCATCCCTGCATACCAGGGATAAATCCCACTTGGTCTGGGTGGATGATCTTTCTGATGTGTTGTTGCATTCTATTGGCGAGAATTTTATTGAGGATTTTTGCATCTATGTTCATCAGGGATATTGGTCTGTAATTCTCTTTCAGTGCTGCATCTTTCTCTGGCTTAGGAATTCAGGTGATGCTGGCTTCATAGAAAGAATTTGGGAGGACTCCCTCTTCTTCGATTGTTCTGAATAGTTTGAGAAGAATTGGAGTTAGTTCTTCTTTAAACGTCTGGTAGAATTCAGCAGTGAATCCATCTGGTCCTGGGCTTTTCTTTGTTGGGAGGGCCTTTATTACTGTTTCAATTTCTGTCTCAGTTATGGGTCTGTTTAGGTTTTTGATGTCTTCCTGGTTCAATTTAGGCAGGTTGCATGTGTCCAGGAATCTATCCATTTCTGATAGGTTTCCCTGTTTGCTGGCATACAAGTCCTTGTAGTAATTTCTGATGATTCTTTTTATTTCTGTGGTGTCTGTTGTTACATTTCCTTTTTCATCTCTGATTTTATTGATTTGGGTCTTTTCTCTTCTTTTTTTAGTTAGTTGGGCCAATGGGGTGTCAATTTTGTTTGTTTTTTCAAAAAACCAGCTCCTCGTTTGGCTAATTTTTTAATGTTTTTCTTGATTCAATCCTGTTGATTTCTTCTCTGATTTTAATTATTTCTCTTCTCCTACTAGATTTGGGTCTGGTTTGCTGTAATTTTTCTAGATCCTTGAGGTGAATTGAAAGCTCATCTATTTTGTGTCTTTCCAATTTCTTGATGTAGGCACCTATTGATATAAACTTTCCTCTTAACACTGCTTTTGCTGCGTCCCATAAGTTTTGGTATGTTGTGCTGTTATCCTCATTTACTTCCAGAAAGTTTTTGATTTCTCTTTTGATTTCTTCTATGACCCATTGTTCATTCAGGAACATGTTGTTCAATCTCCATGTGTTTGCGTATGCTCTAGGGATTCCTGAGTTGCTAATTTCCAACTTCATTCCTTTATGGTCTGAGAAGCTGCATGGTATGATTCTAATTCTTTTGAATTTGCTGAGACTTGCTTTATGGCCTAGTATGTGGTCAATCCTAGAGAAGGTTCCATGTACTGCTAAGAAGAATGTAAAATCTTTAGCTGTAGGATTGAAAGTTCTGTATATATCTGTTAGATCTATTTGGGCTATAGTGTCGTTTAAATCTACTGTATCCTTGTTGATCTTCTGACCGGATGATCTGTCTATTTCTGAGAGTGGAGTATTGAAGTCCCCCAGTACTACTGTATTGGGGTCTAAGTCTCCCTTTAAGTCCGTTAATAAATCTTTTAGATAAACTGGTGCCCTGTAGTTAGGTGCATATACATTGATAATTGTTATATCTTCCTGTTGAATTGATCCCTTAATCATGATATAGTATCCCTCTTTGTCTCTCTTAACAGTTTTTCCACTTAATCTAGAGTCATAGTATAACAAGAAAAAGCACCACAGTGAAGAAACCAAATATCTCCAATATGCCAAATAACAAACGCAAAAACCGAGGTAATAAAAACAAGGAAGTCACTATGACGCCCTCAAATGAAAAAGACACCCCAATTCAAGATTATGAAGATGATGACATAGAAGAAATGCAAGAAGCAGATCTCAAAAAATTGATAAGAACATTAAGAAGTTCTCAAAAACAAATTCTGGAACTACACAAATCCTTAATGGACAAGATAGAAAATCTCTCTCGTGAAAATGAAATATTAAGGAGGAATCAAAATGAAACGAAACAACTAGTACAACAGGAAACTGTGATAGTGACTGAAGTGAAGAATTCAATAGATCAAATGAAAAACACAATAGAGAGCCTTACAAACAGAATGGGTGAAGCAGAAGAGAGAATATCGGACTTAGAAGACAGAGAACAGGAAAGGATACAGTCAGACCAAAGAAAAGACGAGGAAATTAGAAATCTAAAACATATTGTCGGGAATCTTCAGGATACTATTAAAAAACCCAACATTCGGGTTCTAGGAGTTCCTGAAGGCATGGAGAGGGAGAAAGGATTAGAAGGCCTTTTTAGTGAGATATTAGCAGAAAATTTCCCAGGTTTGGAGAAGGACAGAGAAATCCTAGTACAGGAAGCCCACAGAACCCCTAATAAACACGACCAAAAGAGATCCTCACCACGACACGTTGTAATTAAACTCTCCACAGTGAAACATAAAGAAAAGATCCTCAAATGTGCAAGAGAGAAACGTCAGATTACTCTCAGAGGATCTCCAATCAGACTCACAGCTGACTTCTCATCAGAAACTCTAAAAGCTAGGAGGGAATGGCGAGATATAGCCCAGGTACTAAGAGAGAACAACTGCCAGCCCAGAATATTATATCCTGCAAAGCTATCATTTGTGAATCAAGGTGAAATAAAGACTTTTCATTGCAAACAGAAATTGAAAGAATTTGTTGCCACTCGTCCAGCCCTGCAAAAGATGCTTAAAGATGTGTTACACACAGAAACACAGAAACACGGTCATCAATATGAAAGAAGGTAAAGGAAGGAAACCAAGGAAGGAAACCTCACAGCAAAAGATCACAGGGAATTCAAAGCGTATATTAGAACTTATTTTTGGCAAATGGCAGGGCAAAGTTACCACTTATCATTAGTCACTTTGAACGTGAATGGCCTGAACTGTCCAGTTAAAAGACACCGATTGGCTGATTGGGTTAAGGAACAAAACCCATCTATTTGCTGCTTACAAGAAACACATCTTTCCAACAAAGATCCATACAGACTGAAAATGAAAGGCTGGAAAAAGATATACCATGCCGACAGAAATGAGAAAAGAGCGGGCGTAGCCATCTTAATATCGGACAACATAAACTTTACCACAAAAACTTCATGCTTTCAGCAACCAGTTTAGCCTGAACTGAAAAGTGAGTTGCTCCTCACATATGTATCACAAGGACAATATTCCTAGTTTTGATGCTCCAATTATTCTGTTAATCCTTAGACTGCATGTTTCATGTGTTAGCTAGTCTACAAGGAGAAAGTGCTAAGTCTGAGGATTTTACACTCTTGATTTAATTTAAAAAGTAATAAATAAATACACTTACTTGAATCAAAGAAAGAAACAATAGGTGGAAATCAGAACAGAAAACAAATAGCCATGGAGACATCTTTGGTGAGAGCTCATGTTATGTAGGATGGAGAGAACTTCATGATATTAAAAGAAAACAGTATTTCCTCATCACTTTATTATTCATACTTTTATTCTCTAGAATGTGTTTCAGCTTCTGAGCCTCTAATAAACTGAAACTCTCAGTTTATTAAAGCAATTAAAACACACAATAATGACCATTTTTAAGGGCAATAACATATCACAATTTTCTTTAAGTAAGTGTCTCAAGAAAAGCACCAAACTGATACACAATAGACGTCCTCCTGTGTTCATGACTTTTTGCAAAGCAAGATGTGCATTTTCTTACTTTCAATCTTTCTTGAAATAAGAATATAATTGATCTTATATCATCTCCTTCATTTTATACAGGAGTTGATTTGAGCCTATTGTTTAGGGTTATGGCAATCACTGTATATCTGAAGGATGATTTAGCAGATGGAACTTTATTTTCCAACTCATTTCTTTTGACATTTTCTTGCAGAAGGAGTTCTTATCTCAGAGTCAGAATTTGAGTGTGTTTGGCTTTCTTAAGCACTAAAAGGAAATACGTTCTTCCTTTAAGAAAATACTTTATGAGTCCTCTAAAACACTTTGAACTCAGGCAGGTATTTGTAAATGTGGACTTAAACACGTACTTAACTTAAAGCAGCTACTCTTATATAAATGACTCAATTTACCATGCCAGGGATCAATTTAGTGAGCAAAGTTCAATTATCTTGGCTGGAAAACACTTTATAATCAGAATAAAAAAGAACACTTTTCAATTACCTATGATTTTCTCAATAGTTTTCTGAATATTTGTGTGTGTGGATCTACAACTGCAATTAAATTAAGAAACAACAAAATGTAAAAGTAATTTTAAATGGAGACATTTCTGGAAATCTGTATATAATTTCACATGACTTTTAACAATGTGTAAATGACAGAAAATAATTACCTTAAATATTATCATTAAACATACTTTCCCCTTATCATGGTCAAATTCTGAAAGTTTAAGAAATAGTGAAATAAAATGCTTGAAAAACAGAATATTCCAAAGTTAAGTAATATTTACTTAACACTTAGTATTTTCTAGCTTATTAAAAATACAAATAATGAATTTTTTTTCTAAGCACCATGGTATTATAACTGTGCTACCTACCTTGTGGTAATTATTTTAGTTAAGGGGTTATTTGAAGAACATAAAAAATGAATTAATTCAAATTAAAATGAGAATGACTGCTGATTACCTTTTCATCCCAAATGGACAGATATTTCACAGAAAAAAAATAGAATAACCCAAATGATCAAAACATTTTTAGACAGTGTGAATTAAACCACACTGTGATACCGGTACACATTCAGCATACCTAAATTGCAAAAGATTGGCCATACTCTCTGTTGTAGCATATATGTCATACCATTAAACACAGAGGTACCAATTAAACTAACAAATAACTTGTGTAATGTGAAAGGTCATGATGGGCAGAAAAAAATTAAACAGAATGGAGATAGTGGTGTGCAAGCAATGTGTGAATCTTATGAATGAAATTTAGTTACGCAAAATCAAAGCCATCTCTCTTTGAATGCAAAATTTGCTTGGCTGTGCTCTTGAACACAATCAAATGATTAGTCTGACAATCCTCTTTTCCCACCTAAAAGAGGTGTTTAAAATTTGGGAATGAAGAGCAAGTTTGCACACACATGCACACACACATACATGAGTTCTTCAAAAGTTTCTAGAAAAATGGGATTAAAAGGTAAACGTAGGTAAAATAAGTCAATAACAGGAAGACGAATATCTCATATTCTTCCTCATACATGGAAACTAAAGAAACTCAGTATGGACACAGAAAGGTGATTACTAGAGCCTGAGATGGTGGGGGGGTGGGTAGAGAGAATTTGGAAGATGGGCAACAATCAGAGTTAGACTGTAGGAATTAATCCCTAACATTATACAGCATATTGGGTGATGATTATGGTTCACAATAGTCGGTATGAAAATTACGAATAAGTAGAAGAGAGGAGCTCCAAGCCTCCCATCTTAATGTGAGGTAAGAGGAAATGTTGATTTCCCTGATTTCATGGACACACATAGTGTGCATTTATTGAACTGTCACCCTGTAGTCTGTAAAAAAAAAAGTTAATGGAGAGTGCATATTATGAAAAAGACTATGTGGGTTTCAAAGTGTTTTGCTTCCAAATAAACTTATATTTTAATTTTACTTTTCCAATAAAAATAAGTGTAGTTGGGTACAAAAAGTCATATCTATATCAATCTATAGCTGTATCTATCTAGCTACCATCTATCTATATTGTGAGAGAAGAGGCAAAGAAGAAAGGAAGAGAAGAAAAGAGAAGAGGAGGGGAGGGAAGGGGAGGGAAAGGTAGGGAAGAGAAGGGAAGGGAAGGGGATTAAAATAAATGGGCTCATGTGTTTGTCCCAAATCTGCAGTGTGAAACCCAATTTGAATTGCTATAAAAACAGATCTTTCTTTTCTTTACATAATATCAATGGCACAACACTCAAATACTAGTCACTTAAATATAATACTGAAGATCTTAAAAGACTACATAAAAAGATACATAAAAGAAGTCTTTTAAATAACAATTATATATTGAAAAAATTTTCTACCTAAAAACAATTCAGCAATTTTTAACAATCATGTAAATTCAATAGATTAAGACACAAAGCATCATTGACAGTTTCATACCAGGGGATATTGTTTTTCATAAAAACAAATTTATAAGCTTACCTGAAAATATTTCCACACCAACTTTGTTTTTCTCCATAACTCACAGGTTTTATGTCTGATCATGTTGAAATTAAAATTGAGAGAATTTATTTATGCAAACACTGACAGATAAATGAGGGATGTTTTGAGAATTTTTCCTACATTATTTTATTCACTGATAAGTTGAAGTGATGTGTTCATTTCCCCCAAATTTCCATTTCAATTTGTTTCAGTTATAAGAAATAATGTTTGTCAACAAAAATATATGTCATCCTACAGTGTTCCATGATCTTCCTTTCAAAGTATAAATTTTGGATTAATATTAAAATATTCAAGCCACTCAATTTGCTTATATAAATATTTGGCATCATAAAATGTATAGGAATTGTGATGTAATACATTTGATCTCTCTGACACACACACACAACCACAAACACAATGCTGTGAAAGTTGTAGTATTCACTACAGTAAGGAGAGAGAAAATTTAGATCTAAACCCCAAGGAAACTGAATTTTTGGTGCTCATAAAAAGTTACAAGAATCTAAGGAAAGTGGCTGTTCATGAGGAAAAAAAATCACAGTGTGAGTTATAAATTTGGAAGGACAGCTTTCTGAGGAAAGTAACAGATGCTGTTTCTTTCAAATTATTTTAAAATGGGTTACACATTTTTTTAAAAGAAAAAAAGTGTGTTAAAAATTGTAGCACTACTAAAACAAAGAATATAATAACCTCAAAGGTCTGCCACTGCTGTTAGTCTATTTCCCAAAGGCACAAAACTGTTTCTTTCCATTTTTCTTGCAATATTTTCTTATGATTTGACCGGCCAATTGTCAAGGTTGCCGGAAAAGGATACTCCAATACTTCACTTGAGAAATTGATAGCTCTTGCTGTCAAGTGTCTACTAGAACTGAGAAAATGATGCCTCCTCTATCATCTTTTCTCAGATGAGATCAAAGTATATTAAAGGCATCGCAAGATACGTTCATGGTAGAGAAAGCCAAGGGCAGAGTAAGTCAGCAGCACAACCAGGGATTAAATCTTAGGTCTTTTCTCAACCAGGCCGTATTCTAACCACACACACTCCTCCTATTCCAAAGCATACACTGCCCTCTTAACCTGAAGTGAAGATAATGCTTCCTGTTTTTCCTGCCCTCATTTTTTCCCTCTCTCCCTCCCTCTCTTCTGTCCCTTTATCTACCTTTGTTCCCTGTTTCCCTTTACCTACCTCCTCAGATTTTTGCTGTTTGTCAACATTCAGGGTCAAAACAAACGCCACTTCCTTCCTTCAATTATCATGTTAATTTGAAATTCTTTAAAATTGATTTTCTCTTTTAAAGCAAAGTGTGTCCTTTACTAATATCACCATCTCACAATATATAATTTTATACATATCTCATGTACACATAGATTTATGATCAATGTTATAAATATCATAGCATAATACTAACTGATAGAATTAAAAAGGAGAGAATGATCCAACATGGGAAGCAGGATACAAAGCAGACTCAAAGAATGGCAGATGTCCTAAACAGCACTCTGGCCTCAGAATCAGCCCTTAAGGCATGCAGATCTGGCTGAAGAGCTCATGAGAGTATTTTAGGCATGGAAAACCAAGACACTCAGGCAAAAAAAAAAAAAAAAAAATCAAAGATCTCTGTGAGTGAGATCCCAGTGGAAAGAATGGAGATGACTTTCTCTGAAGGGAGGAGAGAACTTCCACTTTGACCATGATCTTGTCTAACTAAGATCAGAGTCGGTGAACTCAAAAGGCTTCCATAGCCTTGGCAACTCATGACAAGAGCCTAGGGATTACTGACTCCATAAATAAGAGTGTCAATTTGAAAGTAAACAGGAGCCACGGTGCCCTTACTCCTCATGTAGGATCTTTGTCCTTAATGTGCTGTTCAATGTGAATTATTGCTATAACTAGTACTCAAACAGTATGTTTCTGTGTGGGTGCAAACTGTTGAAATCTTTACTTAATATATACTAAATTGATCTTCTGTATATAAAGAGAATTGAAAATGAATCTTGATGTGAAGGGAATGGAGAGGGAGTGGGAGACAGGAGGGTTTCAGGTGGGATAGAAGTTATGGGGGGAAAAAGTCATTGTAATCCATAAGCTGTACTTTGGAAATTCATATTTAGTAAATAAAAGTTTATAAAACAGTTTGGAATAGGAATCCCAACATCAAAAGATTTTCATTAATAAAGAAGAATGTTCATGGTGCATCATGTGTTAACAAGTAAATTTAAAGTGAAAAAAAGACACAAAGACAGCAATCCATTACAGACATATTTCTGATTATGAGTCTTCCTTCAAAAAAGCCTAAGGCAATCTCCTCAAGAAGTATTCCAGAAGAAGGTAATTTCATCATGAGACAGCTGATCTGTATATTTTCTTGTTCCTAAAGACCTTACAGTGAGATAAGATGTGAATGTGGATATAGAAATATTGATGATCCTAACCCTACAATGGCCTAGGCTCATAGTCTTTTATGTAAACTTTTAAAACAAAAAACTGTAAAATATAAAAACAAAAAATTAAAAACTTTAAATATAGCCAAAAGCTTATAGAATAAAGCTATAAAGACAATATTTTTGTACAGCTGAAAAATATGTCTGTGTTTTAACCTAAGTGTAATTAAAAACAGTCAAAATGTTAAAAATTGAAAAGTTTATAAAGTATAAATATTACAGTAAGCTAAGATTATTATTGAAAACCTGAATGTCTGCAGTGATAGACAGTAACATCCCGGGCTTGTACACAATAACCTACTGAGACAACTTCTAGTCCTCAGGGCTCTATTCATGCAAGAACCTTATACAGATATAATGTTTTTTTAAAATCTTTTACACTATTTTTCCTGAATCTTTTAGATCTGTTAGGTATACAAATTATATCCATTGTGTTACAATTTCTTATAATACTCAATAGAGTAACATAATACACAGGTTTGCAGTCTTGGTGCAACAGACTAAACAATATAGCCTACGTGTATCATCCATGTTTGTGAAAGCACACTGTGATGTTCATCTAAAAATGCATTTACAATGATGTATTCCTTAAGAATTGTCCCTGCTGTTAAATGAGACATGTCTGTGTATCAAACCACTGCCTCGCTCTAAGGTTCCAATTCTAATAAGAAACCAGCTCTTAATCCTATACATAACATCTTGCTGCTTGTTTTGCTGCTTTCAGGTTTCTTGTCTTCGGTTCTTTAAAAAAATTATATGACTTGTTATTAGAGAAAGTGAGCAAGAGAGAGATCCTGAGCTGGACCAAAGTCAGGAGCATAGAACTCAATCTGAGTCTCCTACGTGGGTGACAGGGATCCACACACTTGAGTTATCATCTGCTACCTCCAAGGGTATAAATTAGCCAGAAGCTGGATTAGAAAGGAGAAAACAAGCCTGAACTCAAACCCACATTTAATATGGGATGTGGGCATTCCAAACAATGACTTAACTAGTGTTCCAAATGCCAGCCTCTTGTCTTCAATTTTTGATAGTTTGATTACAATGTGTCTAAGTGTGGATATCTTTGAGCTTATACTTCTAGGAATTTGTTGAATTTCTTAAATGTGCAGATATACATCATTCACCAAAATCATTTTCATCTATTATTCCTCCAAATATTCTTATTGGCACTTTCTCTCTCCCACCTCACCAAAGACTCCCATAATGAATATATTGATACATTTGATCATGTCATACATGGCCCTTAGGTTCTGAACACTTTTCTTCATTCATTCTTTCATTTTTCTTCTTGTTCCCAGACTATTAATTTCATTTGCCCTATCTTCAAGCTGTCTATTTTTATCTTCTGCCTATTCCAGCTATTTTTGAACACCTCCAGTGAAAATTTTATCTAAACTATTGTACTTTCTAGCCCTAAATTTTTTATTTGCCTCCTTTGTGTTATGTCTATTGATTATCATTCTCTAGTTGTCAATTCATAATTCACTTGAATTTGATTTTTTTTCAATTTGTCGTCATCTTTATACCTCTGAGCATATTTAAGACATTTAATTGAAAGTCTTACTATATTAAGTCCAATTGATGTAGATGGACAGGGAGGCATCTAACAAAGAAGAACTGAGGTCACCAGCACTTCCTGCAGCCTCGCCTGTACTGCAGCACCTGCGTTCCCCATGCTTCCCCACTTTTCTTCTATTGGAAAACTGCAGCTTCTTCAGTATAGCCCCTTACAATCAGCACCTGCAAAAGATACAGAACACAACTGTCACTATGACCTGTACATATCTTTTAAATTAGCATGCCTGACACTCCATCTCCTATTCTATACCTGTTATAATGACCTTTCTGAGATTTCAAAACAGGGGCAAGGAAATGGGTGGCACTCAAGCCCCACTCCAAGTTCTACCCCATCTGAATTCTCAATTAATCCTGGCCCCAGACACTACTTCTTTTTTTTTCCCCCCAGATCATATAAAAGACTGGTGCTAAGAGATCATGTGCTGCATTTATCTCTTGTATGAGTCTGTACTCCTTCCTTAATATGTACTCTCACTTTGCTTGCAGATAAATCTTGCTTCTCTACTGACTCATACCTACATTTCATTATCAAATTCTTTTCTCACTTCAGAAACAAGAATCAGTACCCAGCTGCCCCACAATGCAATGCTCAGGCTTCTTCCTGTACAGTTTCTGTCACTTTCTTTGTCTCCTGTGACTGTTTCACACTTGCATGCTTCTTTGTATGTTTTGCAATTTGATTGTTTTTAAGAAAACTGAACATATTGAATATTGTAATGTGGTAACTCCAGACATCAGAGCCTCCTTCTCTCCTCTGGGATTGCTGATTCATTATGTATTCTGCAACTGTTGGATTATTTAGTGACTTTTCCAAACTACTTTCATGGTCAGCCAGTGGCCTGTCAGGCATTTTCTAAATATCTCTCCAATAAGAATTACAACATAGAAAGGAGACCATCTTCTTATATTCCCTCCTACCAGGGATTACTTCAGCCCACCTAGGTTAAATCAAGGGCCAGCCTCTGCCAGCTCCTCAGCCATCAGTAGCAGCAATCAAAAGGCACAACTTGACGTTTTGGAGCCCATCTTCCTTACCCACTCTGGTACTGGCTAGACCTGTTGTGGCAGGTCATCCCCATGGGATGCGGTAGGGAAGGATAGTCACAAAGGGAAACCCAGAAACCACAGAACTTTCTGAATGCTTCTTCATCAAGATCTCCCCTGGAGGCCTGCTTGATGCTGAAGGTGTATGCCTGGACTGTAGAGTTCAAAACAGTTTCTGCAAACAGTTATTGAAAGCTTAGGAGTTGTCTCAGTGGAGGGACTGACTTCTAGATCTTCCTCATTACCGTCTTCTGTGACCTTCGAATGTCACGTGATGTTGATAATGAAATAATCCCTTTCAGAGATAATTTGGAAAATGCGTTTTTAACACATCATTTTGGTTGTGGGTTTTATTTTATGCTTAAATTGAATTCAAGGGTTTAGGCGAAAGATTTGTACAAAATCAGGGGTCTTAAATATTGAAATGGAAACTCCCAGAAGAAATGCTACTTTGAGCGTATGACATTGGAGTGACAACAGCAACAGAAAAATATCTCTACTTACTTTGAGGCAACACATTTAGTGAAGTAGAGTATGATTTCATTTGAAGAAAATTCTTGGATCATGGGAGAAACTGGGACATCATGCAGCACGATGGATCAGTATCAATTTCATAATTTACTGTACTTGAAAAGTATCAATCATAAGACATTTGAGATTTCAATATATATGGATAGCATTTAAAGTAAGATTTAGCAATCTGAGAAGCTGGGGATTTGTGTTCTTTTTATCATTAATAATGTAAAAATAAAAAGAAAATCCTTATATGATAGGTTAAGAGAATTGGCTAATGCAGAACTTTTCTTACATCATGGTTAGACATGCATTCATCTTCTGTGACAATAAATCAGTTATTAACATCTCCATTTCTGTGATAGAATTCTCATGTTTCTATCAACCACATTATAAAAACATCATAAATTTTCCTTTGTAATTTTTATTTAATTTGGAATACAGTGATTTTGCTATTTGCTATTGTAGAACTGATTGAAATGTGTTGTACATCTTTGATATTGTGACATATTCTCTGGGAGGAAATAAGTTAGTAGTCACAAAACTATCTGTACTGGCTTATGTTATGATTACCCATTAGTCTTAGGTGTTATGTGCATAAGCACTCACACACATACACACAGGCAGACATACAGTGGAGTATCTGATGACTAATTCCAACTTCTACCATTTCAAATGCTAAAAATAAAATGGGTGTGGTAGACTCTGAGCAGGGCTATGCTACAGGGAGATGAATGAGGTAGGTGTGAAACTCACCTACCCCAGGGATAAAAATCACTAAGGAATATAACATTGAATATGGTATTTTAAACATAAAAAAAAATAGGGTGACCATTTAGTATAGTGATTAAGAAAATGATATGATGGGCCGGCGCTGTGGCTCAATAGGCTAATCCTCCGCCTGCGGTGCCGGACACCAGGTTCTATTCCCGGTCAGGGCGCTGGATTCAGTCCCGGTTGCTACTCTTCCAATCTAGCTCTATGCTGTGGCCCTGGAGTGCAGTGGAGGATGGCCCAAGGCTTTGGGCCCTGCACCCGCATGGAGACCAGGAGAAGCATCTGGCTCCTGGCTTCGGATCAGTGCAGTGCACCGGCCGCAGTGGCCATTAGGGGGTAAACCAAAGGAAAAGGAAGACCTTTCTCTCTGTCTCTCTCTCTGTCCACTCTGCCTGTCAAAAAAAAAAAAAAAAAAAAAAGAAAGAAAGAAAGAAAGAAAGAAAGAAAGAAAGAAAGAAAGAAAATGATGACGATGTACATATCCCACATAACAGTGCCTGAGTTTAATTCCTGGCTCTGGCTCCTTATGCTAGATCTCTTCTAATTGGGACCCTGGTAGGCAGCAGTGATAAGTCAAGTTAACAGTATCTGCCAACCACTTGGGAGCCCTGGATGGAATTCATGGCTCCTAGCTCTGGTGCACTGGCCATTGTGGGCATTTGAAAGCATTAGCAGATGGGAGTTCTGCTTTTCTGTTTCTTTCTCTCCAAGCCTCTCAAATAAAATTTTTAATTTTTTTAACTTTTATTTAATAAATATAAATTTCCAAAATAAAACTTTTGGATTATAGTGGCTTTTTCCCTTCATAACCTCCTTCCTACCTGCAACCATTCCATCTCCCACTCCCTCTCCCATCCCATTCACATCAAGATTCATTTTCGATTCTCTTTATATACAGAAGATCAATTTAGTATATACTAATTAAAGATTTCAACAGTTTGCACCCACACAGAAACACAAAGTATAAAGTACTGTGTGAGTACTAGTTATACCGTTAACTCACATAGTACAACACATTAAGACAGAGATCCTACATGGGGAGTAAGTGCACAGTGACTCCTGTTGTTGATTTAGCAATTGACACTCTTGTTTATGGCATCAGTAATCACCTGAGGCTCTTGACATGAGCTGCCAATGCTATGGAAGCCTTTTGAGTTCTCCAACTCCAATCTTAGTTAGACAAGGCCATAGTCAAAGTGGAAGTTCTCTCCTCCCTTCAGAGAAAAGTACCGCCTTCTTTGATGGCCCTTTCTTTCCTCTGGGATCTCACTCACAGAGATCTTTCATCTTTCAGTTAGGTTGTTTTGTTTTGTTTTGTTTTCCCACAGTGTCTTCGCTTTCCATGCCTGAGAAACTCTCATGGACTTTTTAGCCAGATCCAAATGCCTAGAGGGCTGATTCTGAGGCCAGAGTACTGTTTAGGACATCTGCCATTTTATGAGTCTGCTGTGTATCCGCTTCCCATGTTGTTCTCTCCTTTTTAATTCTGTCAGTTAATATTAGCAGACACTAGTCTTGTTTGTGTGATCCCTTTGACACTTAATCCTATCATTATGATCAATTATGGACTGAAACTGATCATTTTGACTAGTGAGATGGCATTGGTACATGCCACCTTGATGGGATTGAGTTGGAATCCCCGGGCACGTTTCTAACTCTACCATTAGGGCTAAGTCTAAGTGACTTACTTTAAAAGATTTTCCACAGAGGTGACTTTTTTTAAAAAAACGATTTATTTATTTATTTGAAAGTCAGAGTTACAGAGAGAAAGACAGACATAGAGAGATCTTCCATCTGATGGTTCACTTCTCAGATGGCTGGTCCAGTCTGAAGCCAGGTGCCCGGAGCTTCATCTGGGTCTCCCACTTTGGGTGGAAGGGGCCTAAGTAGTTGGGCCAACTTCTGCTGCTTTCCCAAGTCATCAGCAGGGAGCTGAATTGGCACCCATATGGGATGCTGGCATCACAGGTGTTGGCTTTACCCACTATACCACAGCACTTCTCAAATTAATTTTAAAGGTATAAAGAAAATGTGAAACAAGTCATAATGA
The DNA here is from genome assembly GCF_051225735.1 of Oryctolagus cuniculus. NCBI lineage: Eukaryota > Metazoa > Chordata > Mammalia > Lagomorpha > Leporidae > Oryctolagus > Oryctolagus cuniculus. The sequence continues at coordinate 25,166,736 of NC_142868.1, read as the reverse complement.
ACAAAAAATAAAACTTCTAGTTCCAGGCAAGACTAACACCTGTAATTTGATGAACCACATTTGATCTGGAGGTGAATGGATCATTTTTTGCTATTGAGTTAAAATATTTACCTCAATTACTGAACACTGTTATTCTTTTCTTAAGCCTCATGCCTGAGACCCAAGCCTCATTGTCTTCCAGTTATTCTTGTTCAATCTGAATTTCCACTCTCCCTATATACTTTGGATTCTAAGCAAGGAAGTAGCAACATTAATGTACTGTTTGCTTAACAAGAATTTTACATTGAAGACAAGTAGCTGATGTCATTGAATGCTGCCGTAAGTTTCAGGAGAAGTGCAATTTATTAATGTCAGCAGGAAGTTTAATATGGAGAACTGGGCCAGGAACCTAGAACAGTCAACTGTCTCGGAGCTGGACTCTATCCAAAAAGACAAACAAAATGGCAAGCATGTGAGACAACCATTAAGTGTTCTCAAGAAGCAAGCAGTAATGAAAGACTGGGGGCACTGGGCCAGAGGATATGAGTTGAGTAAAACACCACAATCAGAAGTCTTCTCTCCTGACACTTCTGTCACTTCCTATAGTCTCTCTCAAGGGCACATACTTAATTTTATAAATGTTTTCCACAGAGGTGTAGGCACCTACTTGGCTCAATATTGTATTTCTTGAATGAGTGATTAAACAAAAGTTCTTTCTCACATTAAGAAATGTCTGGGCATATAATATCCAAGTTATCTCACTTTTCCTAGACTTTCTTTGTTGTTCTCAAGTATTGCAGAAAGCATTCTGATCTTTACTATTCTGTCTCCTTGCTTATTTTGTCTCAGCCACTCTGGCCACGACGTCAGAGTATACTCTTCACATAGTGATGGTTGACTGGAATCTTTTTCTTTGTCTCTTTATCTACCTAAAGAAATCCTATTTGTTCAGACCCACCTTACAGAAGACATCTTTTGTCCCTTGTTTAGGCTTTGTGAGTAAAAGACTACTGTTTACTGTTATCATTGCCCGTATCCAATCTATGATCATGAGACAAAAAACCATATCCTTTTGGCTAGGCATCTAGCACAGAGAAAGAAATCAATAAATATTTAACATTTGCTCAATATTTGAAAGTAACTTTTTTTATCTAGGTGATTTCAATGTTTTTGTGGATATGTTTTTTATGATTTAAAAGATACAGTAACCCAGAAATGGGTAGGTGTGTGCATTTTCTCATTAATTTTATGTAAAATGCATCTAGATATTTTGTACTACAGTGTACAATTATTACTAGTAATACTACTTTGTGCAATGATTCTTCCTTCTGTTTTATCTCATCATTCTTTTCACCATGTATATGTTGTGGATTAAACATGATTTTGCTCCTGGATTCAGGCACAAATTTGAGCTCCAAAGTCATAAATTAGTGGTACTACCAGAGTGGAAACTTAATTCACTTATTGTGCTTAAGAAGTGTACCAATTGAAAAGCCCTTAGGTCATAGGAGGTATGTCCTCAGAAGGTAATTCCCAGAAGAACGTTAGTTGTAGCAGCTGCATTGGGGCCAGCTCCTCTGTCTGATTCTGAATCACCATGTGCTTCCTGCCCCACCACTGCCATCCCCATTAGAAATCAAACCAGTGGAGTCAACTGAGCATGGTGATGAATTTCCAAAAGCATGAGACAAAATAACCCTCTTTTCTCCAGAAGTAGCTTGTAACTGGAATTTCACTGTAGTAACAAAATGCTGACAAATACAATATTCTTTTTTTTACTATTTACAATATTTACTTTTTTTCTATTATGTGAGTTTTTTTTTTCCTTTTAATCCACCCAGGACTGAAATAGCACCGCCACCCCAGGACTGGAATAGTACTGTCTTCCCCTAAAGTACATACTCATAGTGCAGACATTGGAAATCTCTACAGAAATGGGGCTTCTCTTGTGGGAAAAAAGGAATAGAATTAATGTAGGATTGGAAGTCAATGCAAACAATGAAAGCTTTATAAAGACAGAGTATTTGGTTTGCTGAGGCATCTGTAAAAAAAATGAATCTTATTACATAATATCCACACAAATGCTAAGGTTGAATGGTTGGGATCATTTTACCATGTGAGTGTTTATTAGATTAGCTTTTTATTTTATTTATTTATTTATTTATTTATTTTTTTACAGGCAGAGTGGACAGTGAGAGAGAGAGAGACAGAGAGAAAGGTCTTCCTTTGCCTTTGGTTCACCCTCCAATAGCCGCCGGTGCACTGTGCTGATCCGAAGCCAGGAGCCAGGTACTTATCCTGGTCTCCCATGGGCCATCCTCCACTGCACTCCCTGGCCACAGCAGAGAGCTGGCCTGGAAGAGGGGCAACCGGGACAGAATCTGGCGCCCCGACCGGGACTAGAACCCGATGTGCTGGCGCCGCAAGACGGATGATTAGCCTAGTGAGCTGCGGCACTGGCAGCCCAGTGCTCTTTTAACATCCTAACTAGTGAGACTACTTGAAAAGGAAAATTGGCAAATATGCACTTATATCTGTACTTTTTGTATCTCAATTCAATGTGCTTTAATTGTGATACTGACATGATTGGATACTGCTTCCAACCAGTGATCCTTCTTATTTGATAGTTTCTAAGAATGTAGATACACAATAACTAAGGAAATATTACAAAGAGCTAGAACTATGTAAAAGAAAATAAATAAAATTTTCAAATTTGGCTGTGAACCTAAATTGCCCCACACTAGAGAACTTCAAGATTATAATGTATGAAAAACAATTATTGGATGTAATTTTGGCAAGATATAAGAAAGAGATTCAGGGTCATCTTACAAGAAAGATTTTCTACTATACAGAATGAAACAAAAATAAAAAATAAAATAATAAAATAGAATAAAATTCCTGATTTTGAAGAAGTCTTTTAACAGCAGAAATAGAAGTAGGCTGTTGGTCTAATGGCTAATATGCCCACAGTCCATGTTGGGGTGCCTGGGTTTCATTCCAAGCTCTAGGTGCTGACTCCCGCTTCCTGCTAATGCAGACCCTGGGAGGAAGCAACGATGGGTCAAGTGACTAAGTTCTTTTCATTAAGGTAGGAAATCTGAGTTGAGTTCGAAGTACCTGACTCTGGCCTGAAATCAGAGCTCTTCCAAGTATTGGGGGAATAAATGAACAGATGGGATATCTCTTTCTCTCTTCCCCTCAAGTATATTTTTAAAATGCCAAAGTAAAAGGTAAAAGGTTGAAATTGAGTTAGATACAAAAGTAGAATTCATGGCTGTTATAGAGAGAATGGATAATATAGTATTAAACCAAACTTATTCTGGCACTTGTTCAGATGGTAAAAAAGACTTTTGTTAAAGACTATTGCATTAGAGGTTAACTAGGGCTCAGATTTGGTCCTTGCCTTTGGATTGCCCATTCTATTGCTAAAATTATTTAATGTTATTATTATTTTTAATTTTCCACATTTTTGAGGGACATTATAATTTGATTCAATGTGTGAATCAAATTGCCAGCCCAGTCTTAGCACAGAATGCTAATCAGTCATTGCACCACAGCACCCTTTTTGTCTAATCAGGTTTTTTACCTCCAACATTTGTGGGCTAAATCTTCAAGTAGAACGCTCGTTCATTGCAATAGGGAAACGATATCAGGATCAAATCTGAATATAGCAAAAATATAAAAGGATTTGTAGTCAAGGACCAGAGTGGAACATCAATGGATGGAAACTACTATGAGTAGACATCAAGGTGTGTGTGGATGGGGTGTGTTCAGCTGGCCTAACAGGATTCTTGCTAAAGACAGATCAATGACTTGAATGTCAAAGGTAGAGGATGAAGAACTTGATCAGATAGTAAAACATGGGGAGGAGGATAACTTTCCAGTACTCTTGGCTAAGACTATGTTAAATAGAACCAAGACTTAAGGCCAATCAAAAAGAGGTCTCAGAATGAAATGAACAGAAGTTTGGTTAAGGAGAGTCTGTGTCCATGGTATGTTTAGTAGATGGTCTGAGAACAGTCTTACTTGTATCTGCTATCAGTCCACCTCAGGAAAAGGCAAGATGAATACTGAAGCTCCATTTTCAAGCTGTGGAACGTGTGTAGTTGGGTGTATCAAGACAATGCTGAGAATCCCATATAATGCTATAGAGTAAGAATAAATACCATTCCTATGAGCCAGTGGACAAAAATGTTTAGGAAGGATTAAAAGTGTGTAGTTGACTTTGAGGCTGATAGCCATCTGTGAGTGCACAGACATAAGCCATAGTTGCAATTATGTCCAAAGAATGAGAACATGCAAAATTAAAAGACTTCATGAGGGAAGTCAGAGGATAAGAATCAGCCTAGCTATAAATCTGCAATGGTCTAACAGGCTCCACTCCTGTTTGTAGATTTAGGAATCACTCAAGAACCCAGAAAAAAATTGGAGATTAACAAATGAGTTAAATCAATTTTATACATGAATTGATCACACTTAAAATTGGAATTGCTTGCATGACCTTGCATTGCCAAGAGTACATTTTAAACATTTCCTTCTGCAAAAGAGATAAAAGTTTGTATGCTCATTTGAATTATGTTATTGTAAAATAATGTTTTATTTCAACACCTTACTATTGTATTTCGTAAAATTTGAATAGGGTAAACACATTTGTGATTGAATGAAAAATGTTAGAAATAAGGATTCAGGACTCTATTTTAGCAATGTAAAAGCCATATGAAAGTTTCCAAGAATTTGGAAACTACAATATGAAATGTGGCAAGTTTTACTCATATTTTTCTTAGTGGAACATAAACTTATCCATGATTAAAATATAGCATAAGTTATATTCAAGGCTCAAATTTGCTTATATTTAAATCAGATGTCTTTCAATATCTATATTTTTTCTACAACATTTAACACAATATATGAAGCAAGACTGACTAGTATTTAAGGTACTGGCACATTTCGTTTGTATAGGTAATGTAATCTGTAACAAGACTTCATTATTCATTATTATCACTATTTCTTAGTGCTTATCAGTGGCACCTCATAAAGCCTTGGCATCTACAACTAGAAGAGACATTTATTCTCCTTTTAAATATACTGTTTACTTTGGCAATATACAAAATACCCACTTACCAAGTGGGAATGAATCTATACCAACCCACGGACATTGTAAAGGCTTTTATGAAATAATAATTTCTGAGAATCTGTTGAATCTGTTTTTGTTAAAGGTTTGCCTCTAAATATGTGTGTTGCTAAGACTTCACTTTAGTTACTAAGGAAAATTCTGTTACTTAAATAATTTGTGAGCACTGTAGTTAACAGCTAAATTTCTCTTGGGAGTGGGAAAGAGTTTGTGTCCCTTGGGATTTGAAAATGTCTTCTTTACACTTGGAAAGTTAATTTATTCAGGCTGTGTCTTTGGGGACATTGCACAATTATAATCTTAACTATCACTCAACCTTGGGAGAATAAAACAGTAAAACTAGGAGCAGCTTTGATGGCTGGTTGCCTAAGGATGAACCATTTTGTTTTCCTACTTATTCTTTTAAGATGACCCTCTTTCAAGTGAGAAAGAAAGATGATGAGAAAATAGTTATTGTCTCTATCTAAAAGAAGCTTCCAACATCACAGAAAACCTTTAAACAACCAGCTTATAAAGGAACTGTATTACATGAGGAATATGATTATATGAGGAACTGTATCTCAAATCAGGTACTGTCTTAATAATTTAAAATTTGAAAGATAGAAATCAATGACATTCTTAGAGATTTATGAGGATCTAAAGAAAACCTAAAGAAAGGAGGACTCCACTGTCCAAGAATTTAGATTCTAAATCAAGATGAAAGAGAGAGAATGTTATATAACCCAGAATGGTTGTAGAACTATTTCTTGCAGACTGAAGCAGCAAATGGTCTGAATCTGAGAATCTGCATTCAAGGGAATATGCTATGCCTGCAGTGCCTTCTAACAAGTAAAACAGTATATTTAAATATATGTCCATGATATCAAAATCACAATACAACGGATATTTACACTATTTACAGCCTACTTTCTAGCACCATCCTGAACATTATCATCACTTCCAATACTGCATTCTTCGCAGAGTGACAAAATCAGCTTGGATTTGTTAAAGTGCATTACAACTACTTGAAAGTGTGATGGAACTTCTTTGCAGATGTCATGTGTATATGTCACCATCCGTTTATTCCAAATTTATATTTTCATATTAAACCGCCAGCTTTTGATGCATTTAACACAGTGCTATATGTTGTCTCTGCAAAGTTTTTTTTTTTTTTTTTGTTTTTTTTTTTTTTGTTTTTTTGTTTTTAAGATTTATCTATTTGAGGGGCAGAACCACAGACAGAGATATAGGTCTTCTATCCACTGGTTCACTCCTCAAATGGCTGCAAGGGCCAGAGCTGGGCCAATCTGAAGCTAGGAATGTCTTCTTAGTCTCCTATGTGGATGCAGGCGCCCAAGCACTTGGGCCATCTTCCACTGCCTTCCCAGGCCATTAAAGCTGGATCAGAAGAGGAGCAGCCATGACAGGAACCACACCTATATGGTATTCTGGTGCCAGAGGTGGAAGCTTAGCCTTCCACTCCATAGTGCTGGCTCCCCTTCAAGTTCTTAAAACTACCTTGTATCAGACATTATGATTTAATCAACAATTTTATGTTTGTGTTTGGGCAGAATCACCACAACTTCTCATGTAACATTTGTAAGACTATTCTTCAAGTTACCTACGATGATAAGATTAAATGAGACTCAATTATGGAAAATAAAAGTCCCCAAGAGCCTCTAAAGCAGGATGAATCTACAGATTAATCCTTGATTCAAGTTAAGGGTCAGAGACAAAGAGGCAGAAGAAAGAGGAAAACAGCAATGGATAGGAGGGTCAGAACTGGAAAGACTAGAACATTAATTTGAAATTGTCATCATTGTTGGAAGGTAAGGAAAAGTTACATGAAGTAATAATGAGATGAACAGATGGAAAGAAACAGAGCAAGAAAGGAGGAAGGACGAGAGAGGGGCAGAGAAGGATTGTACAACCAATTTGCTTAGTTGAATATCTGGACCCAACAATACAAGAAAATATCTGTACTTCTAGATTCTCTGATTGGGTTAAACCAATAACATCCCATTTATCTACTTTTGTGGAAATAGGGTTTGCTTTTTTTTTTAAATTGACTCTTTGATTACTCAAGTTCTATGTTTTCTCCACTTTTTTAGAGTTGGTCTGAGGACTTCCCTGTATAGGAGGCAAGTTAATAAGTTATCTGTGTCGCATCACAAGTTTTGTCTATAAAAAATATTTTGGCTTGAAAATTTCATTTTTCTAATCCCCAATATTCAAATGTAGTATTCATGTCAATAATATTTTCCCCTCCCTACAAAAATAATTACCCTGAAAATTAATCTATGAGCTTTTTCCTTCTGCCTTGGAAGCTGACAAATTTCCAATGAAAAGATTCAGGAAAAGCTGGATTTATCAGCTATAATTCTCTGTGAGCATCTGCATTGACAATGCATTTATGTTTTTGAGTCTTCCATGATCATGATGTTGCCAGGCTGTTGTTGAATTGGCAATTTCTCAGTGCAGATAAGGTCAGAAAGCTCTCAGGACATAAACAATATAATGGAACCCATGAATTACATAACCGTTTGTCTGCAGAAGTGAATTGAACTCTTTGGTTAGTGTTGTCACACAGCTGGGCAAATTCCTTGTGTTAGCCGGTTACGTTTTATACCCGAATTGACTAGCATACTCACACAAGTGATCAAACTGATGGTCTAGGGTAAGCACTGCTTAAAGATCTATTTTCCCCAAATTATACACATTTGTAAATATAAGTGTTTCTGAATTATATACTTTTTCATGAAGAATTTACATATTCACTTAGCCCATGGAAAATGTCATTCATAGCCCATTAGCAAGGCACTTTACCAAGACCTGTATCATGAACTTTAGAGAACCAATTTATAGTATTGGATAAACTATGGTCATTAAACAAATTTTTGAGTTTAATAATGAACGTTGAACTCTTAAAGCTTTTCTCATAGGCCTTTGTTTATCTTTTTTATGTGAGCCATGAACTCAAGGGAAAGTACAGGAGCTTTAGATAGAATCATGATAAATTCCAAAATGTTGTTGCCACTGCTATCTCCTCCTAATATCAAGCAATCTTAGCCCTGAAGATATTAGGAAAGTGAAGCCACAGGTCTTAATAAAAGTAAATATCCTGGGGGTAATTTTCTCTCATAACATCACATTTTCTGAACAGCCAGAAATTCCTCACTTTTATAGTCTTGTAAAAATCACCTTGAAAATTATGACTGTTTCATTTTTGTTCTTAAGACAGGAAAGCAACACACACAACTTTGAAGATGAGTATGTTTTTAAGATTCATGAAGATATATGCCAGCATTTCCCCAGAGGATTATAGTAAGACATATGTGAGTTAAGTAGGCATAATGGATAGAGAAACACCTTTCATAATATTTATTGATGGTTTGTGATACATCTTAATAAAAAGCCTGCCCTAAATTACAATTTCTCCATTGGGAAATGGCTTATTTCTGTGAATATTTAATTACCATGTTCTAATTTAACATTTCTCTTCTATAAGCTAATAGACCGTTCAAATGCCCCTTTTAAATACTCCTTACTTGTGTAGCAGAGCCAAAAGACAAGCCTGGTATGTTAGACCTAGAGGGAGATGTAGAGATCATTTAGGTCAGCTCTGATTTTTAATTGTAGTAGAACCTAAATCCCAGCAGGATTGAATGATGTGCCCTTCATTAGTTAATGGCTGCAAAGTCTTAGAACTCAAGCTTTTCTTCCTCCCTGTCAGGTGTCCTTTCCATTAAGTATTATAATTTAAGAGAAATGCTGTTTAACAGTTTTCTTCAGGAGTAACTCAGCTAAGTATTCTTAGGGCAGTGCAAGGACAGGTTTGTAGTTCAACGAGATTTTGGTCTCTGAGCTATGAGGGGAAAAATTTGAACTGAATAAAAGATTGAAAGAATAATGTAACTCTCATTTCTTTCATAAACTCTACTTACTGTCCCTAGGGCCAAGAAAATGATGGTTAATACTTTTTGTGTGTTGAGTAGATATATTGAGACTCAATTTTGTGGCTAATTAAAATAAGGCTAACCCTGTGTTGGTAAAATAGTTTTTGTATTTAACTCTTAGTCATGATCATCAATTCTTTAAATATATATCATTACTGTGGCGAGGTTGGGTAAGAATGTAACTATGGATTATAGTTAAAATAAACTCTAAATATGAACTTAGAAACATTTTCATGTTTTAGAGAGAGTTGTGTTTATCTACTCACATATACATGATATTTGTAAATATCTTGTGGTGTTATACACATTGTTATTCATTCAGAATCTGGATAATATATTGTTTTTCCATAAGCAAATAGAATTCATTTCATAGATAACATAGAGAGTGCCATCTTGGTTTATTTAATAATTAGAAATTATGCTTAATACTATGAGAAGAAGAGGCTTCAATCTAGAATTATTGGAAAATTATTGTGAAGATAATATATATGCTATACATCAAAACATCACGTTTTGAATTGGTCAGCCAAGAGTGATCCAACTTGTGACACCATCAGGAAAATACAAGATTTCGAGGCAAACACTGGACTCAGGTATGAGTTTATTATTTTGTTCTTAATGAATCATAAGGAGTCTTACCCTCCCTACCCCTAGAATTATACATGATCAGCAGTGGAGCTAGAAATGGGACTCTGAAACACAGCCACAAAATAAAATCGTATTATTCACAACTTGCTTGCATCAAAACACGGCTGAAATCTGGGAAGAGATGGCTGCCTTTCTGAATTTCCCTTCAAAACTTTCTTCTGAATGTTTCTAATCAATGTATATTCATTTGAATCAAATACAGTCCCCAATATACAATGCTTGAAATTAAATTTTTCAACTTTATCGTGGTGCAAAGATAAAACAAATTCAGTAGCAATCATTCATAAACTTTATTTTCAGCCCACGTGTTTCTGACAAAGTATTGAGCATCTATACATTTACATTCAGTAAACTAGATACTTGTTATTCATTAAGGTCATTCCAAAACCATAACACCATGCATAAAGACACACATACACATAATTATACAACAAAAAACCTGAACATATCTGTTTCTCAAAGAAAAGCACATGTTCAGAAAATTTCCATGTAATGACTACATGAGAAAAGAAAAACCATAATTTATTCAATTTTTGCTTGTGGGAAAGCAGTGAAATAAATTTACTTGTGAAAGTCAACATGTTCATGGATACTTTTGTTGAGATTCATGTGATTACAAAGTATAATTTAAGATAAGAAGACAGAAAAATAAGAAGAGTAAGTTAAATACCTGTAGATTTGCCATAAGTTATAAAAAATGATGATTGACCAGAGATTAGACTATAGTTTTAATGATTACTTTGAGATTTGCTGTATGGATAAAATGGTTATCATTTCATTTGATTATTGTTTACAGCCCTTGCCTATATTTATGCTACACTAGGGTCTTTTGGCTTTTATTATTGAACTCTTTATTAAGTGGAAAATTATGCCCTTAATTGTAATGTAAACTAAAAATATGTTATTTCAAACATGAGAGGAAGGAAGGAAGGAAGAGAGGGAGGGAGGAAGGGAGGAAGAAAGCAAGAAAGTAAGAAAATAAGAAAGTAAGAAAATAAGAAAGAAAGAAAGAAAGAAAGAAAGAAAGAAAGAAAGAAAGAAAGAAAGAAAGGAAGGAAGAAGAAAAGAGGGAGAGAGGGTCAGAATGAGATAGGGAGGAAAAGGGGGAAAGGAGTATTATAGTCTTAGAATTATATCTATGAACTATAATGAATCCATTAAAAATAAAACTAAAAATTAATTAAAGATAGGGCAATAAGGAAAATAATTTTGTCAGATCCATTTGGAGATGTTAATGATGAAAGTCTTAGTTTAATGATTCTTCCCAGGATTATGCTGCTCTGGGTTGATGAGAAAGTATAACAAGACTTTTTCTTTCTTTTTTTAATATTTTATTTATTTATTTGAGAGGTAGAGTTACAGACAGTGAGAGGAAGAGAGACAGAGAGAAAGGTCTTCCTTCCATTGGTTCACTCCCCAAATGGCCTCAATGGCTGGCACTGCGCCAATCTGAAGCCAGGAGCCAGGTGCTTCTTCCTGGTCTCCCATGCGGGTGCAGGGACCCAAGCACTTGGGCCATCTCCACTGCCTTCCTGGCCCCAGCAGAGAGCTGGACTGGAAGAGGAGCAACAGGGGCTAGAACCCGGCGGCCATATGGGATGCAGGCGCTGCAGGTGGAGAATTAACCAAGTGAGCCACGGTACCAGCCCTTTATGTAAACTTTTAAAATAAAAAACTTTTAAAATAAAAAAAAATGTAAAATCTATTTTAGACCCACAAAAACAGCTTTAAAAGATCAATCAGAACTTCCCAGAAATTAGCTGTCTTGCTTTAAAAGAAAAAATAAACCAACACTATTAAAACAAAGTTTAAGCGTTCAAACCAAAATAATTGCAATGTCTATCATCCAATCAAATGTTACAAAAAATGACATCATAGTAAAAATATGTAACCTATAACCAAACAATCAGCCAATAGAAAGATTTAGAACTGACAAAGATGAAGGAATAATTAGACACCAATTTTAAAGATGTCAATTATAATGATTATTAGACCATTAAGTAAGTCTTATGAACATAATGAAGAGAGAAATAGAATCTATGTAAAAAGTCAAATGTAATTTCTAGAGAAAAATAGAATATCTGCAGTAGATAGAAAAGCTCAATGAATTTGAGAAGAAAGTAATATCAACTGCCCAAACTGAAGGATTAAGAGGGAAAATGCCTGTGAAAAATGAAAAGATACATGATAAAATGTCAAACTTTCAGTTTAAGAATAAGACAAATTTAAGAATTACATGGGTATTGGGGAGGAAGTTGACAAAGGTGCTAAGAACACACATTGAGGGAGGGCCAGCCTCTTCAATAAAGGGTGCTAGCTACTGTAAATCATATTCTTTTCTTGATTTATATTTCAGATAACTCATTATTTCTGCATAAAAATATTACTGATTTTTGTGTGTTGATTTTGTAGCCTGAAACTTACTATATTTATTAGTTATAACAGGTTTTGGTGGCATTTTAAATGTCCCCTGTATGTAAGATCATGCTTTCAAAAGAATTTTCCTTTCCCCCTACTGTCTTTGACATAATCCCTTGGATATCATAATTTAAATGTAGTTATTTATTTCTTGTTTTGACCTTATTGAGGAAGGAGAGGCAGACACATCAATTCAGCCATCTTGATTACATTACCATTAACATTTTTGATGCTATTTCAGTGTTTCAGAACATTCCAGTGGCAAATACAGTCTGATGTCTAGAAATGCAGTATTTCGTTGTACTTCTTTTTTTTTTTTTTTAAATTTATTTAATGCATATAAATTTCCAAAGTACGACTTATGGATTACAATGGCTTTCCCCCCGTACCGTCCCTCCCACCCACAACCCTCCCCTTTCCCACTCCCTCTCCCCTTCCATTCACATCAAGATTCATTTTCGATTATCTTAATATACAGAAGATCAGCTTAGTATACATTAAGTATGGATTTCAACAGTTTGCTCCCACACAGAAACATAAAGTGAAAAATAATAGATGATTTTTTAAAATGATGATGAAATCAGAGCAGACCTATTGTCATGTTTAATCCCAGTGAGAGTCAAGTTGGGAATTGATAATTTCTTTTTTTTTTTTTTTTACAGAGGATCAGTTTAGTATGCATTAAGTAAGGATTTCAACAGTTTGCACCCCCATAGAAACACAAAGTGAAATATATTGTTTGAGTACTCGTTATAGCATTAAATCTCAATGTACAGCACATTAAGGATAGAGATCCTACATGAGGAGTAAGTGCACAGTGACTCCTGTTGTTGACTTTACCAATTGACACTCCTGTCTATGGCATCAGTAATCTCCCTATGCTCCAGTCATGAGTTTCCAAGGCTATGGAAGCCCTCTGAGTTCTCTGATTCTTATCTTGTTTAGACAAGCTCATAGTCAAAGTGGAGGTTCTCTCCTCCCTTCAGAGAAAGGTACCTCCTTCTTTGATGGCCTGTTCTTTCCACTGGGATCTCACTCGTAGAGATCTTTTGCCAGAGTGTCTTGGCTTTCCATGCCTGAAATACTCTCATGAGCTTTTCAGCCAGCTCCGAATGCCTTTAGGGCTGATTCTGAGGCCAGAGTGCTATTTAGGACATCTGCCATTCTATGAGTCTGCTGAGATTCTCACTTCCCATGTTGGATCACTCTCCCCTTTATTTACTCCATCAGTTAGCGTTAGCAGGTACTAGACTTGTCTATGTGCTCCCTTTGACTCCCAGTCCCTTCACCATGACCAACTGTGAACTGAAACTGATCACCTGGAACAGTGAGATGGCATTGGTACATGCCACCTCGATGGGATTGAATTGGAATCCCCTGGTATGCTTCCAACTCCACCACTTGGGGCAAGTCAGCCTGAGCATGTCCCAAATTATACATCTCTTCCCTCTCCCATTCCCACCACCATGTTCAACAGGGATCACATTTCAGTTAATTTTCAACACTTAAGAATAACTGTGCATCAATTACAGATCTAAACCAGTCATATTAAGTAGAACAGATAAAAAAAACTACTAAGAGGGATAATGTATTTAGTTGTTCATTAACAGTCAGGGCTATGCTGATCAAGCCACCATTTCCCATAGTGTCCACCTCACTCCAACAGGTTTCCCTCTTGGTGTTCAGTCATTGTACTTCTAACCCCTTCATCTTAATTGGCCAGAAATTTGAGTCAGTTTTATTTAACAAGTAGCCCTGTGCTTTAGAGGAAGCTATTCTCCTTCTCCACTCTATGTAGTGAATCACGGTATTTTAAAGACATCAAGATGCTTCCAGTATTCTTACCAGTAACTTTGAAGTGAAACTATAGTATAGCATTGAGTGTCAAATTCTGGAAGGCATTTTTTTTTGTTTTGTTTTGGAAAATGCAAGCTTGCATTTAAGGAGCATTAAAAAGAAATAATATCCCAGCTTGTAAATTTAATATTTTGAGCACAGATGGCTGAATCTTGAAATGCGCTTGAGCAGGAAGCCGTGGCTGCATTGTCATGTATATAGACATTCAATAGGGGAATAATCTTGGTTACTGGAAATTTTAAGTTGCTGGTTAGAAAGTTTTAAACTAACATAATTCCAGATTTTGAGGATGTGGAGCTTATAAACCCAATTACTATTTAAGTCATTTTGAATTACATTTTGAAATGTTTGACATGGGCGTTGAAAAAGTCATGACATAATACAGTGGGATATTGAAGAGGAAGATAAATGTTCTTTCAGTTTTTTTCTAGTATTTCTTATTGTTGTGCTTCATATTTGAATATAAAACATATGCTCAAAACAAGTTGTTTCTTTCTGGTGTTGTGTGTGGTATCACACACTTCACATAAGCAGAAATAAAGTAAGTTTTCAAAGGAACAGTGATCTGTAGAAAACCAGCAATATGCTCTTACAATGGTAAATAGCAATGTGCCTTTCATTGGTATTTATTTTGTTTAAGATTTATTTTATTTGAAATACAGAGTACACAGAGAGGGAGACAGAAGGAGAGAGAGAGACAGAGAGAGAGAGAGAGAGGGAAAGAGAGAGAGAGAGAGAGAGATTTCATCTGCTGGTTCACTTCCTAAACAGCTGCATGGGAAACAGATGTCTTAACCTACTGCTCTAAATCAGCAGCTTACAGATATTTCTATACTTCTCTCAGAACCTAAATCCAGTGCTACTAATCTATTAGTCCTCATTTTAATTGTCTAATTTATTTACAGAAAATTTGGCAAACTTTCAGAATCAAAAGCACCAAACTCAACCTTCTGGGAGACAAAGCCCTGACTATTGTCTGAGAAGAAAACAAATAGTTATTTCTTGATGCTATTCAATCATCTGAGAGCACAAAACAGTGAATTTTCAACTGTTGTCTCTTTCTTCAATCCATAATTATTAAGTACACACTGTATGTCTACATCAGACTATGAATTATTAAAGGTACAAAATATAACCACATTTTCTGTCCTTTATGATTGACATATATTAATTCAAATTTATTGGACATTTTAGAACTGATCAGAGTTGCTATTCAAATTTAAATGAAGAGATATGGTCTGAACAGTTATAAAAGACTGTACACGGCCGGCGCCGCGGCTCACTAGGCTAATCCTCCACCTAGCGGCGCCGGCACACCGGGTTCTAGTC
Source organism: Oryctolagus cuniculus (assembly GCF_051225735.1). NCBI lineage: Eukaryota > Metazoa > Chordata > Mammalia > Lagomorpha > Leporidae > Oryctolagus > Oryctolagus cuniculus. The sequence continues at coordinate 25,151,439 of NC_142868.1, read as the reverse complement.
CCGGTCGGGGCGCCGGATTCTGTCCCGGTTGCCCCTCTTCCAGGCCAGCTCTCTGCTGTGGCCAGGGAGTGCAGTGGAGGATGGCCCAAGTGCTTGGGCCCTGCACCCCATGGGAGACCAGGAAAAGCACCTGGCTCCTGGCTCCTGCCATCGGATCAGTGCGGTGCGCCGGCCGCAGTGCGCAGGCCGAGGCGCCCATTGGAGGGTGAACCAATGGCAAAGGAAGACCTTTCTCTCTGTCTCTCTCTCTCACTGTCCACTCTGGCTGTCAAAAAAAAAAAAAAAAAAAAGACTGTACACAAAAGCTTAGAAATTCATTGGACCTTGCAGTTAAAATATAGGCTTGGTGAAATAGGTAGAGACGAAAAAGGAAGAGCTTTTATAAAAGTCTACTTATCAGACTAAAACATACAAGATGGAATAACAGAGGAAAAGAGAAGCTGTGAACTATTAGGCAGCAGTGTTTGAGAAATAATACTTGTTGAATCTGGTTTACACATTTAAAAGGTATGTAAAAGTGTTTATGGTGATAAGGGAAGAGAGCAACATCCTGATACTACCTCTGTCTTTGAATGTTAATCACAATGAGATCTAGTGTTTTTCAGTAAAACTAACAAGGTCATGCAAATAGTAATCAATAGAGCTGAAACTTGGAGCCAGATATTCATAGAACACTAACAACTGTTCTTTACATTTAACAAAGAGAACAGTGAATAGGATGAGGGATAAAGAAGAGCAAGTAAGCCATGTGATACAGCAGAGGCCTTAAAATTTAGGACATTGATAATAATTGCGGGAGTTGTGGTAAATCACTCTTGGTCAATTTATGCCACAAATGATGAAAAATGAAGAATCATTAAGAGAAGAAATACATGACTTAGATGGAAGAGTGCAAGAGAAGAAAAGAGGCAATATTCTCAAGAAAAATAGCTTCAGGGCAAAGATGATAACTTGGAAGCATTTTATGAAATAATACTTAATATCTTTTGTTGTAAGTGTAAGAGATTATTGTAAAAAGTTCTGTGTAAAGATGAAAAAATTGAAAAAAAAAGCTTCCATTTTACTCTTACTCTCTCACAGACATGCTCAGAATTTTGCTTGGAGAATACCATATCACAATAACTATTTGTTGAATAAAGAGATTGCATAATTGATAACATTGTTATAATAGTGACTAATTGATGACAAATATTCTCTCCTTGAACTAAATCTACTCAGAATTCTCTGAACTATTTCTCAACTAGGTCATGACCATGGTACTTCCGTGTCAATTTATCCATTGTCCAATTTTGGTAAGAATCATATTTAGTACCTTTAGCCATCCTTGAAATATTATTATTCTCAATCTCTGGTTTAAATCTTTCTCTGCTATAATTCCCTTAGAGATATCTGATCACCCAAGCTGCCCTTAAGCAATAATTCTGTTAGGCTTCTTTAGGCAAAGGCCCCTTGTTATGGTTTCGATGTTGCTTGGGTACCCCCGAAATGTCCATGATTACAGACTCAGTCCCAGGACAGTACTACTGGGAGCTGGTGTAAATTCTGGGGAATGGGTCTGGTGGGAGGTCTTTGGGGCATTGGTGGACTTCTCTTTAAAGAGATGTAGGACTCCAGTTACCCTGTGATCTCCTGTTTGATGATACTAGTACTTACACACATGCTCTCCACCAATCTGCTGCCTTTCTGATGGCAAACCAATGCAGTTCCTGATGTTGGATTTTAAACCTCCAAATCTGTGAATGAAATAAACTTTCTCTTTATAGCATTAGTTGCCTCAAGTATTTCATTGTAGTGACAAAAGCCTGAATAATACACTCCTTGTCCATAATGTTTCACTTAACTTCACTTGACTTAACTTTCACTTGACTTACATCCTGTTGCTTAGGTAATGTTCCTACTTCTACTCTACTTGGAGTTGAGCTGTATCTCTCTCTCTTGCTTTGCAAGACCCCATGATGTGGTACCTACCTATAATATGATGCCACACCACTTGAATAAAGTCTTCCTTACCATCCTCAACAGATTTCATGAATGAATCACTTTTAACAATGGCACAGAATGGACTTAAGATTTCTGCACACTCAGAGAACATTTTCTTAGTAAATATGATCTATGATAATGAAGCCATAATCCAGGAAGAATGAGTAGTAATTTTCTAGAACCTCATATATTTTTATAGGAAAATTTTTATATATGGACTGTTTATATATCCTACATTCCTAAAATTCATTGTAAATCTAGTTTGATCAGTCCAAAACTATTTGTAATTTACAATGCAATTTATAGTCAATCTTAATGAAAAAGCTTTTTAATCTTTATTTAATCATCCATCATTGTATTTGAAAGGCAGAGAGAGACAGATATATTAGAATCAATGGTTCATTTCCTAAATGCTATAATAGAGCCAGAAATCAATCCTGGTCTCCTACATGGGTTACAGGGACCTGTTTCCTTGAGCCGTCATCGGCTGCATCCAATGGTGTGCATTCACAGGAAGTCGAATGTGAAGTGGTGAAGCTGACACTCAAACCAGGCACTGTAATACAGGTTGCAAGTGTCCCAGGTTGTACATTAATCATTGCACCAAAACCCATCATGGATTTTTAAAATTTTATGTTTAACAAATACGTAATTGTAAATATTTATGGGGTAAGTGTCATGTTTTGATAAATATGCATACATTCTGTAATGATCAACTGAGGGTATCAACTGATTAATCAGTATTGCTTTACTCCTATGTTTAACTTCAGTTTAATTTGGGGTGACCTGAATTTTTATTTTGGAATCTGATAATGATAAATTGGGAAGATGAATGACTAATGAGATAAACAGGGACTGATCGCTTCCCTGGAAACCTCCTAGTGACTTGGCACCATGAGAACTGGGACTTTCTGATAGCGCTGGGGTGCTCTGTTCCTACCAGTTGCTCTTTTCAGGTGACTCATTCTCAGAAAAGGCCCTCAGAAACCACTTTTACTGAACTCAATCTAAAGTAACTTCAAAAATGTAAATAGAGATTCAGTGGAGGAGGAATTTAAATGCTCTGATCTCAGATGCAATAATACTTTGAATTCAGCATTTCTTAAAGCTCTTTACAAACACTAGCTTCTGTAATTAATCCTCCCCATTTCCTCCCTAAGTCATATTTCATTATCCTTGATTTCCAGGCATAAAACTGAAATACCAAGGAAATGCAGAGGCTGCATTGTCACACAAATCTTTCCTGAACGCTGCTTCTCAGCGTGTTATGCCTCTCCTCTGGAGCCCGTTTTCTCCTTTACTACTGAGAACTGCTTCTATTTCTGCCTGTAAAATCCAGCCTCTAATTAGTCAATATGTTCTAACAATATACAACATGTGATTCAATTTAAGAATTCAAATCGCTTGATTGCTCCCTAAACATAATAATGCTATTTCTTTTCTTTTTAACTTTTTTTTTGTTCTAAGTGTCATTTTTATTGTACATTTATATTCTGGCATCAACTCCTTTAATCCATCATTCATGCCACTCTTCATTGAATTTCCCATATAGGAAAATCTGATTATAACATTCCAACTTCATATATTTCATTTATTGGTTAAGTGGTTTGATAAGTAAGTAGGAAATTGTCTTTTTCAACTCAGCTCAGTAAAATATTGTCTATTGATTTTATAGTCAATAATCTTATGAATGTTTCATAAATACTGCTACTTTCTCACAACAATACCATGAAATAAGTATTGTTTTTGTTTTACAACAGACATTACTTTTTTACTTTTCTGTAATTTTCATCAGATAAAGGAATTTAACAATTTCTCTGAAAATCACAAAGTGATTGCATTTTTAATTCACTGAGTAGATAGTTTTGTAGTCTTTATGTCATTAACGTGTCTACTTTCGACTGACATGGTCTTAGCCTGTTTTACAACTATCAAAATTTATTGGTATGCTATTATATTATTTTATCTTTGTAATTTAAGAATATACACATGCAGGCATCTAGCCAAGCAGTTAAGATGCCTACATCCTGTATCAGAGTATTTGGGTTCCATACTTGCTCCAAGTCCTGTTTCCAGGTTCATGGTTTTTCCTGAGGTTGCTCTTCTTCATTTGTGGGTGACCATCACCTTCTGTCTTCATGTGATGTTCACTGAATGTGTCTGTGAACATGTGTCTGTGTTAGTCTCCTATTCTTACAGGGAAACCAGACACAATGGACTAAGGACAACACTAACTATCTTATTCTGGGTTAATTATCTCTTTGAAAGCTTTATCTCCAGGTGGGCAATTGGTATAACTGTTAAGATGCCGCTTGGGACACCAGCATTCTGATTGTATGCCTGCAGTTAAGCACCAACTCAACGCCTAAGTCCAACTTCTTAGTAATTGTTACTAGTCACAGAGGTGAGGGCAGTTGCTGGAGCCCTCAGCTTAGTATAGAAATAAAAAGCTGGGAAACAATGTGCAAAGAAGTGGAAACTTTTATTTGATTGGCAAGTGACTGTAACGCGTCTGGTCTGAGAGGATACCAGGTGGAGTGCCTGCATGAGACAGTGACTTTCAGAAGTGCCCAGGGTTTTTAAGGCATTACTGTCTTTTCATGGGGTCATTCTATAGGAGTGCCCATTGGATGGGGGTTTCACATACATGGTATATTAATTGGATTGGGGCTCAAGGAGATAGTGAGGGTTTCTTGGAAGACAGCCCAATTCTCCTTAGGGGCTCAGCTCCCTTCCTCTACTAGCTTTGGATGGAAGATTCCAACTAACCTGAAGATGGGATTAAATCCACAAGGTCCCACTTAGTGGGGGAGATGCTGGCAGCCTACTTGCACAAAACTTGCAACCTGCCTGTGCAGGACGTTCTATCTAGGTCTGAGGGGCCCACAGACTCCTAGCCCCACCGGACAACCTCTGCAGGTGAGAGCTGAAATACTTGGTTCCCTCTTACCCATGTGAGAGACTGGATTGAGATCCAGGCTCATGGTTTCAGCCTGGAGGAGTTCTTTCTGTTGTGGGCATTTGGAGTGTAGGGCAAGGTGGAAGATCTTGGTCTCTGTATATCCCCATATTCATTCTCTCTCCCTCTCTTCCTCCCTCTCTCCCTCATTTCCTCTCTCCCTCCATGTCTTTCTTGTAAAATTGAATAAATAAAAATTTAAAAGCATTTCCTTATTAAAAAACAAGACAACAAACTATCTTAAAATTATTCACATTCTTAAGTACTAGAGGCTAGGTCTTTAACAAATGAGTTTTGGGAAGACAAAAAATAGCCCATAACAACTGACAATTTAGTAGTTAAGTGTAGATGTAACTTTCTTTCAAGGAATAATTTATATGCTTGAGAGAACTTGTTTAAACGTTTGCTTTGAAAAATTGCCTAATATAATCATTTTATGAAAGATATATGCTGGAAAATATTTTAAATTTCAGAGAGAAAACTGACATAGGAAGAGTTAAATTTGTGCCAAGATAATTTTTTTTCAGTTTTCTAAAGATATATAGTCCCATTTGGCAGAAAACCAAGTAAGAAGGAGAAAACTTAGGATGTTATTTTGCTTTTGTTCATTTCTCCATCTGTCTGCATGAACCCTGTGACATTGTTTTCCAAATGGAGGCCTACTAATGCCAGAAACATGGTACTTGGCCTGAAACTATCAGTGCTTAGCCAGTTTCAGTTTAAGAGAAGATAATAGTACAGGCAAAATCCATTTCTTAAATATGGGTACTTAACTTGCCAAGAACTAAAATTTTCAATAACATTGTCAGTAAATAGTTTTTAGCTTTTGAGTCTGTAGTCTATTGTACTCTACATAATTCCATTTCTTTTGATTCAATTTTATATTTCCAATGTTCCTGAGGCTATTAGGTGGCATAATCTATTACTAGCTTCATAATTGTGCACTATAGAAAAAATGGAATTATTTCTTATTTTTTCTTACAGTTCTTTAAGATGATGTCTTATTAAAGGAAGTGGTAAATATATCAACCTTAACAAATGTGAATAATTTTTAGAATTTTTTCCTCTTTTATGAAGGATAACTGGCAAAATGGAATATATTTGTGGTGTACAAGATATTTTCTTATATGTATATTTTTGAAATGATTACTACAGACAGCTAATTAGCATATCAGCTCACAGTCACATATGTTTGTGTGTATGTGTGTTAAAAATGTGTGAGATGCCATCTTACCAATTTCTAAGGATATAATGTAGTATTATTAGCTATATTTAGCAAATTATATATTGGTGCTCCAGAAATTTGACCAAATCTCCCCAATTTTCCCACTCCCATGCCTTAGTAACCACCATTGTACTTTTTGCTTTAGTGAGCTCCACTTTTAAAATTTCACATGTATGTGAGACCATGCAATAGATCTCTTTTAGTTCTTTGCTTCTTTACCTATTTAACTCAGTATAATATTCTTCATGTTCATCCACTTGCCTCAAATGTTAGGCTTTCTGTTTTTTCTAATGATGACTAATATCATACATACATATGTGTGTGTGTGTGTGTGTGTGTATCTCACATTTTCTCTCACCTTTCATCTATCAATGGACAGTTATGTCAATTTCATGTCTTGGCTATTATGAAAAATGCTGCAATAAACATGGGAAATCCAATATCTCTTTGAAATATTTATTTCATTTCCTTTGTATGTATACTCAGTAATGGGATTACTAGATCACAGAGCACTTCTGCTTCTAAGTTTTTGAAGAACTTTGTATTATTTTTAATAATGGCTATAACAGTTTGCATTCATGTCAACAGTGTATAAGTCTTACCTTTTCTCCCTATTCTGATGATGCTTGTTACATTTTGACATTTTTTCTGGCTTTGGTATTAGGTGATATTGGCCTGGTAATGAGTTGGGAAGGGTTCTCTACTTTTCATAATTTTGAAAAAGTGTGTGAAGTATTAGTATTAATTCTTTAAATTTTAGGTGGAATTCACTATTAACAATATTTGCCTTTATAACCTATATAGTATTTTAAAACATTGTATATTTAACAAATGTTTAAAGTTATTCTCAACACTCATTTCACCGTAGTCTGACTCAGAAGCAGATATGTCTTCCGTATTGAAAATACCAAGATATTTTCTCAATTTATTCTGCTACTTTTGGAAAGTGAGCCAGCAGATAGAAAGTCATTGTCTCTACCTCTCTCCAAAACTGCATTTCAAACAAATTAAAAAAATCTAACAAATACATAAAATAGGAAAATAAGTTCAAACAGTTGGAGAAAAAAGCTATAAATCTCACTACTTGCTAAAGGAATTTCTATAACTTATTTGATTTCACAGTTGTATCTTGGGGAGGCATTAACTCTATCAACTCAAAGTTGGGAAACAATGATGAGTTAAAATCTATTAGCTAAGGTACTGTTTGTGTGTATAGGATAAAATATGTTTAGTGTATGTTTTTGTTACTCTGCCCAAATACTCCATGTCAGTTAAAAAATTCATCATTTTATTCACTGAATTACTATTTTTCTTTTTTTGTTGCATTAGCATAGGAGGCTGAGTGATGCCACATCATAATCTTTTCTAGATGTTTCCATTTTAGAAGTGTCCATTTTATAAATATATATTAAGGGCCAGCGCCGCGGCTCACTAGGCTAATCCTCCTCCTTGCGGTTCCGGCACACCAGGTTCTAGTCCTGGTGGGGGCGCCGGATTCTGTCCCGGTTGCCCCTCTTCCAGGCCAGCTCTCTGCTGTGGCCAGGGAGTGCAGTGGAGGATGGCCCAAGTGCTTGGGCCCTGCACCCCATGGGAGACCAGGAGAAACACCTGGCTCCTGCCTTCGGATCAGCGCGGTACACTGGCTGCAACGCGCCGGCCGCGGCGGCCATTGGAGGGTGAACCAATGGCAAAGGAAAACCTTTCTCTCTGTATCTCTCTCCTCACTGTCCACTCTGCCTGTCAAAAAACAAACAAATAAATAAATATTAAGTAAAATTAAAAATGTGTCTACTGGTTTTTTTAAAGATTTATTTATTTATTTGAAAGGCAGAGTTATGGAGAGAGAGGGAGAGAGAGAGAGAGGTCTTCCATCCGCTGGTTCACTCCCCAGATGGCCACAACAGCTGGAGCTGTGCCAATCCAAAGCCAGGAACCAGGAGCTTCTTCTGGGTCTCACATGCTGGTGCAGGGCCCCAAGGATCCACAGCTTTCCCAGACCACAACAGAGAGCTGGATCGGAAGTGGAGCAGCTGGGACTTGAACTGGTACCCATATGAGATGCCAGCACTGCAAGTGGCAGCTTTATCCACTATACCACAGTGCTGGCCCCTGTCTATTACTTTTCAAGAAGCTACTAAACACCAGGCTTTGATGGGAACAATACACTTGTGATTTCTAGATTGTTCTCATCAATTTTTTAGAAAATGCTTATTTTCCTCATTTTATAAACTAGGCTCATAATTTCTTAATTTTGTAAAAATTCACATAGATGTATGAGGCTTAGCTGGAACTAGAATGTTTAATTGCCTCCTGGACATGGGATATGTCACAATATTAAATAAACATATTATTTATGTAGAAGTTATTTGACAGTATATATGAAACTCATAGCAGTGGATGGGAGCAACATGCCAGCCTCCATACCACACCCTTTGCATGCTAAATCTTTTGTCTTGTCCAAATATACTACTTCTAACACTTGTTTTCTATATGTATATATGAATTTTTTAACTGACACATATATATTATGTGTATAACACACACACACACACACACACACACATATATATAAACACTTGTTATATAACTACTGGTATATATGATGGTACATTACAACAATAGATTAGCTCCTGAAAGCAGTAGATATCATTCTTCTCTTTTAATATGTGTTTTTTACATTTTCATATAGTAATAATATTGCAAGATACTAATCTGGTTTGTGGTTTAATTTGATATTTTTGTGTCTTTTCTTTCTGTATAGGTAAATACATAACACGTAGCTAGTAGTCAAATGTGCAGTCCATACTGTATTCAAGTTCTTTCTATTCCAGGTTAAATGTCCTGCTTCTTTTTAGGGCACTGAAACAGAAATATTTCTGTCGGTAAAATAGTCACTTTCCTGGGAGGAAAGGTTCTGGATAGTTTTTCTTTGAAGATAATAAAATGGAATTTTCTTGTCAGGTAATATTCCAGAGATAGTGCTGTCATGACAACACCTAGGAAATGAGCCTCTTAGGCTTGTTACTGTTTTCTTGTTAAAGGGTTTTATTGCAAGCTCTCCTGTTCCTTTGAAGATAGTGTAATAAAGATTTACTTGTCAAGGTGATTTTTATTTTCTTATAATTACCATAGTTTTAAAGGAATAAATAGCAATATTTTCATCAATATTTCTTTTTTTAACTTTTATTTAATGAATATAAATTTCCAAAGTACAGCTTATGGATTACAATGGCTCCCCCCCCCCATAACGTCACTCCCACCCACAACCCTCCCCTTTCCCACTCCCTCTCCCCTTCCATTCACATCAAGATTCATTTTCGATGCTCTTTATATACAGAAGATCAGTTTAGCATACATTAAGTAAAGATTTCAACAGTTTGCTCCTGCACAGAAACATAAAGTGAAAAATACTGTTTGAGTACTAGTTATAGCATTAAATCTCAATGTACAGCACACTAAGGACAGAGATCCTACATGAGGAGTAGGTGCACAGTGACTCCTGTTGTTGACTTAACAAATTGACACTCTTGTTTATGGCCTCAGTAATCACCCTAGGCTCTTGTCATGAGCTGCCAAGGCTATGGAAGCCCCCTGAGTTCACTGACTCTGATCATATTTAGACAAGGCCATGGTCAAAGTGGAAGTTCTCTCCTCCCTTCAGAGAAAGGTACCTTCTTCTTTGATGACCCATTCTTTCCACTGGGATCTCACTTGCAGAGATCTTTCATTTAGGTTTTTTTTTTTTTTTTTCTAAATTTTCATCAATATTTCTAAAAGATAAGAAAAATGTAAGCCGAGTTTCTAGCATGGCTGAGGAGCTGATGGAAGTGGAAATGAATCGAAGGAAGAAGCCTCCCTCCAAAACGATTCTCTTACTGTTGCCCTCCTGGTCTAGAAGCCGTTTCATAAGGCCCGCAACACTAATATTCCAGTCCTTTCTCCTCATCAGAATTTACATAAATTCTCATCAGAATTAATATCTGTACATTTTATAATTATTTAATAGAGGAGCAGAAACTAACGTCAACCCTAAAAGGAAACTTTTGATGTGAATATCCTATGATGTTTTTCTATATATTGCTCGTTTGCTTGGTGACAAATGAAATGAGAAGGAACAATTTCAGTAGGTGTCTATTTTGACATCATGTTGGCAGTTCCATTTTGTTCTTGATTATCCGTATCTCTAGTTCTAATAAACATATGAAGTTAATTTAAAATATACTATATATATGTATATATATATATAGTTATATACACACATCATATATTGTCAAGGAATTTATTTCATTAAAGTTATTTTTATATAAAATACATTAAAATAATGATAATATAAGGGGCTGGCATTGTGATATAGTGTGTAAAGCTGCCTCTTGCAATGCCAGCATCCCATATGGGGGCCAGTTCTTGTCCTGCTACTCCACTTCCCATTCAGCTCCATTCTGATGGCCTGGGAAAGCTTTGGAAGATGGCCAAATGCCTGGGGCCCAGCTACCCACATGGGAGACCAGGAAGAAGACCCTGGATCCTGGTTTTGTTCTGGCCCAGCCCTGGTCCTTGCAGTCATCTCTGGAGTGAATCAGCAGATGGAAGATCTCTCTCTGTCTCTCCCTCTGTCTGTATGTTAACTCTGACTTTCTAATTAATAATACATCTTTAAAACATAACAACATAAGAAAACTAGCAAGACTAAGCCAATTAAAAGATAAAATAAGGATTTTAAAGCTATCATTTCCATTAATATTCTTAACACATATATTTGGCTGTTGAAATGGAGAAGGCTTACTTAAGACTTTTCTATCATCCACATTCTCCCTCTGTCTCTCTGCCTCTTTCTGTCCATTTTTGTCTTTGTTTCTGATCTGTGTCTCTCCCTTTTTCACTCTCCCTAATCTCTGTCGTGTGACTACTAGACACGTTTTTTCAGTCTTTTTAAAAATTGACTAGTTCTCATTAACAAAAATTGAACTTGTGCAAAATATGTCCTGGTCCCTATAACCTTTCTAACCTTTGTAATTATTTTACTAGGTCTTTCCAAGCATCTTGATGCCGTCTGCATTTGTCACCCCTCTGCAAGTCTCCTATGGACTTGGAGTTAAATCAATTGTGTGTTATTCAGGAGCTTGATTTTCTTTTCTGTATTACTATTTAATAGATTTCTTGGAAATGGAGGTTATAAGAATTCTTTATGGTCAATAGATTATGGTCTTCATATTTGATTCATTGCCACATCCTTACACACTGCCTTGTTCATACTTTCATATAAGCAGAGAAATGGCTTAATGGAAAGAATATTATTATTTGACTTTGATATTCTTGGCTTCAGTTATAAACTGAATTTTAGTTATCACACATAAATATTTAGATTCCTCCAGCATCGGTTTTCTTATCTGTAAAATCATAGTAATGTGTTGCCATTATGACACAGGACAACTCAAATAATTGAATGGGGTGATTGGCTTAAATGTTAGCTTTTACACTTACTACTTGAGTGAATTTTAAAAGCTAATAAATAGCTTTGGCCATGGGGATCTTCTCCAGAAAAGGGGAATTATGTACTTTGTGAAATCATTGTTAAGTATTATTTGATTTAATATTTGCAAAGCATTTATAGCAATGTCTGGCATATGTAAGTGCTAAATTCTATACTAGCAATATTTGATACCTACATAAACAATAAATAAACACTGAGAATATAATTTCACATATTAAATATTTTGTAATTTTCTGTTGCTCAAGTGATGCATTTTTTTCTAACTTGCTTTCTTTTCTTATCAGTCAATTCTTTCCCTCAGTCAGCTGTTTATAAAACAATTCCAGTATCATTCCTGGGCCTGAACACTGCATGGTAGGTTTCCTCTTGTTTCCATTTCCTCACTTTTGCCTCCACAAATAATTGTAATGGGAGTATTGTTTATATAACATGTCACTTGTTACTTTTTACATAGCTGAAGATTTACTTTTAATTTGAATTTTTAATGTCTCAGTGGAAATTGTGTAGCCCAAAAGAAAAATGTGGTTATTGGTGCATGTCAATTCTGACATTGTCCTGCATATTTTTTGCCCAGACATACCTACACTTTGGTATGGAATATTCCTTTAGTGGGTTCTGGATCTGTTCACCGAGAATAATTCCTTAGTCCACTGTTTGCACAGATGTTCATTTCATACTCTGGCACATCTTTCTTTTTCTTTCATTCACCCTCATCATTAAAAAAAAATGGTTAAATCTCATTGTGTAGTTTCTGTCTTTAGAAGGTTGGAAGGCTATAGTCTGAATTTCTGACAGTTGAGATTGGCAGCACTCCTTTTTTTTTAAGTCTCTCTTTTTTTGTAATTTATTTGACAGACAGATTTAGACAGTGAGAAAGAGAGAGACAAGAGAGAAAGATCTTCCTTCCATTGGTTCAACCCCCGAATGGCCGCAACTGCCGATCCGAAGCTAGGAACCAGGTGCTTCCTCGTCTCCCATACAGGTGCAAGGGCCCAAGCACTTGGGCCATCCTCCACTGCCTTCCCGGGCCACAGCAGAGAGCTGGTGTGGAAGAGGAGCAACTGGGACTAGAACCTGGCACCCATATGGGATGCCGGCGCCACAGGCGGAGGATTAACCAAGTGAGCCACGGTGCCGGCCCCAAGCATTCTTGCTAATAATGGCTCTCAGATACTTTGTGGGTTTTCTATGTATTTGATTTTAGTTCATAGTAGATCATTTTCCTAAAAGCCATGACTTCAATTCTTAAGATGTTCTTTTCTATATATAATTAATTACTGTCTCTTTGGGAATATCAGGTTACTTATATGTATTTTCTCTTAAGCTTTCTAGAAACTTTTTTTTTAACTGAGAGCTTTTACTAGACCACATGATCATATTCCTTTATGCAGTGGTATCTAAGGGCGTTATAGCTGTATCATACACTGATTTTTATTCTGAGGTCATATGTCACCTACATTTTCTGTTTTACTTTGACTTGTGTCCTATTGAGGATCTTTTTCAGGCTGGATGGAGGTGAAAAATAGCTTTACTTTCAAACCTAGAAATTTCTAACTCTAAATTGTGAGCAAAACTCACTAAGTCTTTTGTAAGTTTATCCCTGTTTAAAATAATAAAATAACTGCAGAAGAGAACAAATTGCTCATGTTTTCCGAGTTTGCATGGAAATAACCTTGGGCAATTCTAAAAGGTTATTAGAAAATGTAAAGATGCAATTTTACTTACATTTTCATTTTATAACATCTGATACCAATTTTATAGTCTAAATCTACGCTTTCTCCCAAATCCTGTAATATTGCCATATACATAAGATAGGAATTCATAATTGTAAATGAATTTTAAAATGTGTAGAGTACTCACAAGATTTGGGAGAAGGGACAGATTTGGACTAGAAAGTGGTGCCACATGCAGTAGTTTCTACATTTTAAAATTCATTTAAAAATGTGGATTCTTTTTTCTTCTGTATATTACAATAATACCAAACAAAATTAAAGGAAATAACTACTCTTTAAAATAGTACAAGGCAAAGAAGATGAGAACCAAAGAGAATAATTTTGATGAACACTTACCAGAGACAAGAAATATTTTATTTCAGCCTCTAGAATATGATACTTTCCTCAAAGGATTTAAGAAAACATTTTTTCCCAGCTTCCCTGACATTTAAAAGGATAATGTAAGTTGCTATTCTTGATTTCTGTCTTATTTCATCTGTGTAGGAAAAGACAGAAATTCTCCAGCCAGAGGCACTGTGTTACCAAACACCCATACAGAGAAATTTTATGAGGATTTATTTATTTTACAAGACAAACTTTCAGAGTCTTTTAGATTACAAATAGTTTTAATAATAGAAAATATGCAGAGTAAAAATAGCTAGGTATTAATTAGTGTATAAACACAATAATTACTTAAAATAAGTCTTGGTAAATATTTTAATTTTTTGTTTATCTACGGAATACTAAAGGTTTTACAAATTGTACCAAGCAGATTTTATGAAACATTTTAATTTACATGAATCAGTAAAATATGAAATTGCATGAATGCTATTTTGAGATTACTCAAAGAGAATAAGTTGTTAAATTAATATTATATAACACTTGTTTTTGGCCACTGACTGTATCTAGACATTGGAGTATTACCTTAAAGACTGCTATGAAATTAGTAATTTTAATTAATTCATTTTAATTATATGTTAAACACATGCATGCATTCAGGACAAAGATGTGTGCTATTGTTTAAAATAGAATCATTTGTCTATATTCCTGTTGAACAGAGGTATTTCTAATTTTTACTTCTTAAACACGATAGTGGTATATTAAGCCTATGATAATAAAGTAAATTGAAAGTATGTTATTGTAAAAACTAAATGAAAAAAAAGGAGAGAGGGAGCATTGAGGGAGGGAGGGAAGCATTATTATCTTTTTATAATTGTTTCTATGAAATGCCTGAAATCTATTCCTTTTATATTAATAAAAATTTTAAATAAATAGAAAGAATCTAAAACTCGAGAATTTTCAAAATGCATTTGAACAATCCTGAGCGTTCTTGGAAATGGCCTTCAATATGTACATTATACTCAGAGATTGCAAAAGAGCAGGTCATTCAACACAGTGCTCTGATATATTCAAGTGCTAGAGGGGAATATCTCAAATCCAAACAAAAACCCACTATGTTAGAGATGCAATCCTTTGTCCTCAAAAAAAGACTGCAAGAATTCAGATTTTTAAAAATTCTAGTTATAATATTTCTGGATTCAAAGTATATCATAAAATAAATATTCATAGCCACTTGTCACTCTACAGAACAACACGCTTAATAACAGCATTTGATAACTTAGGGACTTTTTGTTGAATGCAACCATTTTCTGTCCTGTGGGGGAATGGTTCCAGGAACTCCAGAGTCACCCAAGTACACAGTGGCTTAAATCCCCTAGATAAACTATTGTAGTACTTTCTTTTTTTTTTAACTTTTATTTAATGAGTCTAAATTTCCAAAGTACAGAATATTGATTACAATAACTTCCCCCCTATAACGTCCCTCTAACCCACAACCCTCCCCTTATCCACTCCTCCCCTTCCATTCACATCAAGATTCATTTTCGATTCTCTTTATATACAGAAGATCAGTTTAGCATACATTAAGTAAAGATTTCAACAGTTTGCTCCTGCACAGAAACATAAAGTGAAAAATACTGTTTGAGTACTAGTTATAGCATTAACTCTCAATGTACAGCACACTAAGGACAAAGATCCTACATGAGGAGTAAGTGCACAGTGACTCCTGTTGTTGACTTAACAAATTGACACTCTTGTTTATGGCCTCAGTAATCACCCTAGGCTCTTATCATGAGCTGCCAAGGCTATGGAAGCCCCCTGAGTTCACTGACTCTGATCATTTTTTTTTTTTTAAGTAGAGTTAGAAACATACCAGGGGATTCGAATTCAATCCCATCGAGGTGGCATGTACCAATGCCATCTCACTAGTCCCAGTGATCAATTTCTGTTCACAATTGATCGTAATGATAGGACTAAGAACCAAAGGGATCACATAAACAAGAATAGTGTCTGCAAATACTAGCTGATAGAATCAAAAAGGGAGAGAATGGTCCAACATGGGAAGTGAGATACACAGCAGACCCATAGAATGGCAAATGTCCTAACAGCACTCTGGCCGCATAATCAGCCCTTAAGGCATGCGGATCCAGCTGAAAAGCCCATGAGAGTATTTCAGGCATGGAAAGCCAAGACACTCTGGGGGAAAAAAAAAAAACCTAAATGAAAGATCTCCACGAGTGAGATCCCAGTGGAAAGAATGGGTCATCAAAGAAGGAGGTACCTTTCTCTGAAGGAGGAGAGAACTTCCACTTTGACCATGGCCTTGTCTATTGTAGTACTTTCATGTGACCTACACACATTCTCTAGTATACTTTACATAATATCTGAATTTTTATAAATCTAATAAAATGTAAATGCTGTGAAAATTGTTTTACTGTTGTTATTTAGGATATAATGACAAGAAAATGATTTGTGTATGTTCAGAACATCAGAATTTATTTTCAAATAGTTTCAGTTCAGTTGGTTAAATCCATGGATATGGAAGTGTAGATGCAGAGTGTTGTGTACCTTTCTTTTTTTCTCAGTTGTATATATTATTTTCAATTTTTATTAATATAAAGAGAACAGATTTCATGTATTTTATAGGTACAATTCTAAGGCAATAACCGTACTTCCCTCCCTCTTTATTTTCCTTCCTTAATTCCCCTCCTTTCTTTCTTTCTTTTTTTTTAACTTTTTGCAAAATCATAATTTCAATCCACCTTGTAATCATAGGCATAATGCACCACTAACCATAATATTCAACAAGTAAACCTTTCTTATACAGCTATATGATCAAGGAGGAAATTTGAAAATGAATCTTTTTAAATTAAATATGTGGTGAATATAGTTTGATTTTTGTATGCTTTTGAATGAGTTAATTCCTATGTTGAGTAAAGTGGAAAGAAATAAAATAGCAACAACAAATCCACAAGTTCTTCTCTTGTTTTTAGCTTTTTTTTTTTTTTTTGGATAGGAGACTCTAAGAAATTCTTTACCAGGGGTTTAAAGGAGCTCATCTGGATTTTAGTAAGGGACATATCACATATTTCACCTTAAGATCTACAGTTCTGTAAGTATGTATTATTTTATCTATAAAATGTTCTTGCTTCCATTATAGGAACACCTTCAAATGTACAGAAAATTAAATACAGCAAGGCATTTTTAAAAGTTTTATTTATTTACAATTCATTGTTATTTACTATTTTAGTTATGGGCTTTTAACTTTTAGGATTATATCTCCAGAGTTAGAGGTGGCTATGACTTGATAAACAAAAGAGACCATTTAACCATATCACATATATTTAACATGCAAGTAAGGAATTTTAGAAAACATTTTGAAAGTGCCAATTGGAGGCAATATATTTAGTAAATTACTTAATAGCTTTGCTGTCAAGCTTTGCTTGAAATGAGTCTTCCTGTCTTTCTGGATGCAAGGTGTCCATCCTTTAACAGCCAAGTCGCGAATCTCCTTCTCTGCAGAAATGTACTCCAGTGGAGATTTAGTAATTCCTCCATCCCTGGCCCCTTAGCATTTGTGCAATGATAGAACCTAACAGTATAGTCTATCCTTATTGATGAGTGTGAATTTGCATGAGATGGTGAATTCTCTGTAGAAGAAAACTTATTATTACATATATTTAAGACTTCATGAATTCTGAGTGTCACATGTCCGGCATTAGTTACATGCTTTACAATGAAATAATTTTAGAAGATTCCGTGTTACATAGTCAACAAAGGACTGTTCTTCTCAGCTAAGAATGGAAGGATTCTAAAATTCTCCCAGTTAGTAAAGCATCTGATAGGAGGGTCGGAATAGGTGACAGGTTCTTTCCGATGTTCTAGGAAACCATAATGACAAAATGACTCCCACTAAAAAGTTACAAATAACACTAGGAGAAGCAAGGCTCTTTGAAAGAAGATCTTGCTAAATGACTAAAGTTGCTAGTTATCTTTTTCCTTTTAAAGTAAATTTTGAGCAACAGCTTTTTTAACAGTTCTGAAAAATTTAACTTTGGTATCATTTTATGTAATTCTCCTGAATTTTGAACAAGAAATATTCTTTGCATAAAGCTTAGTAGGAGTTCTACAAGGATATTAGAATGCTTCATTACAGCAATATCTGGGCTAATCAGTGTTTAATAAATTTAGTTCATTTACATATAAAACTATACAGAGGTCTTTTATATTTTTTATTATGCATTTTGCACCAAAAAATTTAAAATGCATGAAAGTTCTTCTCAAGCAGTTTCATATTAAAAGAAGGTGGTTTGAGCACTGAAGCTTTAATGAAAGGTTCATATTTGTGTACAAAATTCAAAACTAATATTTATCAACTAAAGAAATCTTAAAGTCCTTACTAACAACTGTATAATCTATATTGTTCTATGTTATAAAGCATCTAATTTTCTTGAACTGGGAAATTTTCTATAAATATAAATCTATTTGTATAAACATTGCCTTCCCAAAAATTCTCCCAAATTACTGCTCCACTCACCATGCGTGTACTCCCTAGGTACTCGAGTCTTGACAGAGAGGAAGCTAATGGGTGGATTGTGTGGACATATAAGCAAAAAAGTGGCTATGACACTTGCCCTCAAGGAGATTAAAACCTGGTTGTAATGGGATGTAGTGCTCATTTCAAATAGGAGAATTACACATGTAGATATGCATAGTAGACAGCAAGTAATTATTTCTATCAGTATATCCATTGGAACCAGCAAATTCTCCCTTAGAAATGAAAAGCAGAATTTCTCTGTTAACTGATTTGTGTCAGTTTCTGACAGCTGGCACTGATGGCAACACAGATATTTCAGGTGGAGAAACAGGATGCTTGAGGGGGAGGGACTTTCAGTGTATCGTGCATTACTCTATCTCAGATGCATTTTAGTGTGGAGTTGTCAAGTTGTCAGCTGAGTGACACTTGAATAAAACCTCAAAGATCATGAAAGTGCAGGGTAGTGCATTCTAGGCAAAGAGAAAAGAAATTGAATGGCATTAAGGTCCAGTATTCTTGGCATGTTGCACGAGCAGCAGGATGCCGGCACGGCTGGAGCAGAGCAGTGGGAGATTAGGTCAGATAGAGAGCCAAGGGGCAGGGAATCCTGTGGGCCTGATGGTCTATGAAAGACTTTCAGTGAGCGGAGAAGTCACAAGAGGGCTGAGAGCAGAGAAGGTATGTGACATCCTTGATCTCTTAACACATCAAGTCATGAAATTCATCATGTAGCTCACTCAATAAATAAAATGATATCAGGTGCTTGGGATGGAAGTAGAGCATTAAGACTTACTCATGAACTGATCATTATTAATTTTTTTTACCTCTGGCACATTTCTTCCAGAGCTACATAGGTTTCTCCAGAAACTGTTTCCACTTTCACTCATTGACTTGAGCGTCCCTCCGTATTCCTCAACATTTTATAGAAGGAGTAAAAAGTGCGTGCACTGGGGCATACTATTGTTGCTTTTCCCCATGCATTGATTCACAATTCATAAATTTAATGTAACTCTGTACCTATTACTCAGGAGAAAATTCATTGTTCTTGTAAAAACTTTTTACGTTTGTTTGTTAATTAATTAACTTAAGAGACAGAAAGAAAATGAGAGAGATTGCTGTTTTACTTCTCAACTGACCACAGCAGCAGGGATTGAAATGGGCTAAAAATGCAGCCTGGGGACTTAAACCAAGTCTCCCATGCAGGTGGAATGAATATTTGAGTCATCATAGATCCTCCCAGGGTCTTCACTAGCAAGAAGCTGGAGTCATGAGCCAGGGGTAGGTATTAAACATATGAAGTCTTTTTTTCTTAAAGTTTTATTTATTTATTTGAAAGGCAGAGTTACAGAGAGGCAGAGAGAGCGAGGTCTCCCTTAAGGGTGCAGGTACCAGGGACTTGGGCCATCTTCTACTGCTTTCCCAGTCCGCAGCGGAGCTGGATAGGAAGTGGAGCAGCCAGGACATGAAACGTCACCCATATGGGATGCTGGCATTGCAGGAGGCAGCTTTACCCACTATGCCACAACGCCAGCTCCGAACATATGAAGTTTAATGTGATGTGTGAGTTTCTTAACAACCAGAACCAATGCCCACTTCTAAATCCTCTTTTCAATATGTTTTATTAAATTTGGCTTATTAGCATTTTGTTGAGGAGTTTTGCATCTGTGTTCATAGAGGATGTTGGACTTTTTTTATTAAACATGATCAGTTGAGATTTATTCCAAGGAAGCAAGAACATATGCAAATAAATTAATACTATGAATTATGTTAACTGAAAAGACAAAGACATGATCATTTCAGTAGATAAGGAAAGAGTATTTGGTATGTTTCAATCCCTTCATGATGAATATTCTCTTTTTTTAAAGATTTATTTATGTATATGAAAGACAGAGTTACAGAGAGTCAGAGGCAGAAAGAGAGAGGTCTTCCATTCACTGGTTCACTCCCCAAATGGCCACAAAAGCCAGAGCTGAGCTGATCCAAAGCAAAATCTAATCCAAAGAGGAATGAAATCCTGAAGAAGAAATTACGTGACATAGCTTGTAACAGAAGGCTGTAAAATCAGGAAAACAATAGGATCCATTTCAGGAATGAGATGAACTACTATAATAAAGCACTTGGTGTATGCTCAATAAATAAAGTAATTATTATTATTGCTATTCAAACCTTCCACTACTTTCTCTTTTTTTTTAAAAAAAAAGGATTTATTTATTTACTTGAAAGTCAGAGTTACACAGAGAGAAGAAAAGGCAGAGAGAGAGAGAGAGAGAGAGAGAGAGAGAAGTCTTCCATTCACTGGTTCACTCCCAAGTTGGCCGAAACCACCAGAGCTGTGCAGATCTGAAGCCAGGAATCAGGAGCTTCCTCCGGGTCTCCTACATGGGTTCTTGGGCTATCTTCCACTACTTTCCCAGGCCATAGCAGAGAGCGGGATCAGAAGTGGAGCAGCTGGGACTTGAACTGATATCCATATGGGATGCCAGAACTGCAGGCAGCGGCTTTACCTGCTACACCACAGTGCCAGCCTCACCACTACTTTCTTTTTTCAATCATATTTATGCTACACATTTTAATTAAATTGATATTTATCATCTGCATTACTATAACAATGATCCCTGCTATTCAAAGTATTGTAATTTATTTACATTTTATTCCTTGTGATTTATTAATACTGATTTTGAAGTAAGTAATAGATGATTAGTGGACAAATTTGACACTTTCTCTCTTGTTCCTGAAAATGCTTTACATCTTCCTGATGCCATTTATTCCCATATAGTTAAATTCTTTCATGGAGGAATTGCTTCTTTTTGTTTCTTTTAAAATTAAATTGTAACATACACATTGTAAATTACCCTTATCATGAATCAATGGCAAAATAATAATCACTAAAAGTGCATAGAGTTACCTTGCAGTTCAACATGTAGAAAACCATCAGCAACCCAGAAGCCCTCAACTAGTTTCTGTCCCCTGAAGTACCCAGAATTCTGATTTCTACCAGCATGCCATGAGTCTTTACCTTTATTGGATTACATAAAAACATTACTATTTGAAATGAATTCTCTCAATGCTGCTTTTTTTCCGTAACTACCTATTTTTAGATATATCTTCCTTGTCATTTGTAGCAGTGCTTCATTCATGCTTCGTTGTCTGTAGTTGTAAGGACTAGCAGAGCAACAGTTAACCACGTTTGACTGTTGAGCAAAGAACTGTTAAGTGTCCCAGTCCAGTAAAACACAACTCATAATGCCATCTTTTAAGTTTGGTCTAGACTTTGATCTTATTCACAGTACTTTGTCAGCAGGCACTGAATTTGAGTAGATTCTGTCTGCTTCAATCTCAGAAACTGGAATGTACATCATTTAATTTCTTTATGAGAACTTTCCATTTATCCACATTTCCTGATGCATGTGAATATTTCAGTTATCTTTGTAATTATCACTTGGACTTCCAAATTATTTTTCACAGCTACTATCAGAATATGTTCAAAGAATAAACTTATTTATTCACTAGCAGTCTCCAAATCTCTTCAATGGACAAAAATTAATTAAACAAACACAAAACTAATGAGGATCCATATCAATATGACTTCATGTCCTCTATAACTCTTTATAAAGTATATACATTTCTATATTTTTATCTAAGGGAAGTCTGAATTTCTGAGGTTATATTGTAAAGTTATAAAATTCTCCAGTCAAAAACAACTTGTAGAATAACAGTCTAAGTCAAATGAAACACTGAAAATGTAGAAAAATTATAGAATTACAACATACCCCACTTGATGGCATGAAAAGTTTTGATGCCAAAAGTATTATACAAATATTGTAAAAATTAGGACGACTCATTTTGGTCCCTTAGGTTAGAAGAATCACAGCTGAGCTTTCTGATACATCTTAGATTTAGCTGGGGTGGGTTTTTAACCATTTTTGCTTCCAAGGGAGATTCATCACATACTTGACTGGTTCCACATTGCTAGGCCCCTTGCCTTTTCTGAAGAAGTGGATTGTTAAAGCTGAGCACTGCCTGAGACATTTTAATTCCATCCAACATTACATTTGAGGATTAAAGGTGGACCTGGATAATCCAATTGATCTTTTCCTCCATCGAAAGTTTTTTTTGCTTGTTTGTTTGTTTTTATTTGACAGGTAGAGTTATAGACAGTGAGAAAGAGAGAGAGACAGAGAGAAAGATCTTCCTTCTGTTGGTTCACTGCCAAATGGTTGCTATGGCCGGCAAGCTGCACCGACCCAAAGCCAGGAGCCAGGTGCTTCTTCCTGGTCTCCCATGCGGGTGCAGGAGCCCAGACATTTGGACCATCCTCCACTGCCCTCCTGGGCCACAGCAGAGAGCTGGACTGGAAGAGGAGCAACCAGGACTAGAACCTGGCGCCCATATGGGATGCCGGCGCTACAGGCAGAGGATTAACCAAGTGAGCCTTGGTGCTGGCCCAACAAGTTATTTTCATTTATTGTTTAGTAATTAAAATTAATTTTGATTACACTTTCTGAATGCTGGATGTGGAATGTATATATATCAAATGAATAATCATTCAAAATTAGAAACTAAGTTTCAAAGCCTTCTCTATGTATATTGGATATTAGGTACGTAAAGAAAAGGAATAGGTGTTACATGCATGCACGCACATACACTTATACTCATATATATACACACATATGAGGGTTCTTCAAAATATTTATCGAAAATGGAATTAAAAGTTTTATTTTGGGGTAAATTTCTTTTTGGAATACATATGAAGGGTTTTCAAAGTGTTCATGGGAAATGCATATTTTTAGAAAAAAGGTAAGTATATTAAAATAAAGTTATAATTCTATTTCCTCCCTTGCATAATATATATTGAATATTTAAATCAATTAAAGATTATTTTAAGTTTATCATTCCTAAAATGGAATAACCTTACAAAACTTATCAGTGCGATAAATTTTTATCTCTTGATTGATGTCTTAGAAAGAATTCCAGGGCCGGCACTGTGACATAGCGGGTAAAGCAGTCTCTTGTGGTGCCAACATCCCATATGCATGCTGGTTTAAGTCCCAGGTGCTCCACTTCCAATACAGCTTTCCACAATGGCCTGGGGAAGCAGTGGAAGATGCCCCAAGTCCTTGGGCCCCTGTGCCCACGTGGGAGACCCAGAAGAAACTCCTGGCTCTTGGCTTCAGGTTGGCCCAGCTCCAGCTGTTGCAGCCGTCTGGAGAGTGAACAAGTGGATGAAAGATTCTCTCTCTCTCTCTCTCTCTCTGCCTCTGCCTTTCTGTAACTCTGTCTTTCAAATAAATAAATATATATTTAAATAAAAAAGAGAAAGTATTCCAGACAGAGGATATTATCTGCTTAAGTGAGTTTGTAGTGACCAGAAAGTGAGCAGGGTGGTCAGAAAAACATAACCCTAAAAGAAGATTCAGAGATGGTTGTAAGCAGTTGATGTAGGGAGAAGCTGTCAAAATCTGACATCTATTACCAACAATTTTTTCTCAAAATTAATACTGTATTTATCCAAAGATAATTCCACAAAATCTTTACTAAAACTGATCTCACCAGCTATATTTGGCAAACTTGCCATATGCTACAAACTGATGATCTAGACTCTGGGACAATTTTTGTGTGTATGACTATTCTCAATGTTGAAAATGCTTCTTCACACATTTTCCATGAAGTGAGAATCATGATGTTCAAAATACCTTCTAGGCAATAAGTCTACATCTGTTAACACATCCCAGTATTTCCTATACTTATCAAAACTCTGTTAACCTTCTTAACAGAATGATATGAAAATGAAAACAGCTAGTAAACATGCCTTAGCTTATAAACTACAAGCAGCATAACTTAAAATTAAATTGGTTATTTTCAAATCATTATCTGATTTTGTAAAACTCCATGATTTTGCCTGACATGCTATTATTAACCAATAAAAAGCAGACATTATCATCATCAAAATGATCAATATGTGTATTCAAAATATATTACAAAATTATAAAGACAAATTGTTCAATCTAAGCTCCTTTTTTAAAAAAATTTATTCAAGGTCCACAAATTTCATGTAATTTCATATATACAGATTCAGGAATATGGTGATACTTCCTACCCCTCCCTCCCTCCCACTCACATTCCCATCTTTCTTCCTCACTCTCCTATTCCCACTCTTAATTTTTACAAAGATCTATTTTCAGTTTACTTTACACTCATAAGATTAATCCTGCACTAAGTAAAGAGTTCAACAAATAGTATGAAGAAAAAATATTCTTCATCAACAGCAGAGACAAGGACTGTAAATAATTACCAAATCTCAAAATGTCCATTTCACTTCAATACGTTACATTTTAGGTACTCTATTGGTTACTACATATCAGATAAACATGATAGCTGTCTTTTTAGGACCAGCTTATTTCAGTAAGTATAATGGTTTCTAGTTGCATCCATTTTATTGCAGAAGACAATATTTCATTATTTTTATTGCTTAGTAGTACTCCATAGTGTATATATACCATAATTTCTTTATCCATTCATTCGCTGATGTACATCTGGTTGACTCCACATCTCAACTATTGTGGATTGAGCTGCAAGGAACATGAGGGTACAGATAATTCTTCCATATGCTAATTTCTTTTGGATTGGGTAAATTCCCAGGAGTGGGGTTGCTGGGTCATATTGTAGATCTATTTTCAGATTTCTGAAGTATCTCCATGCTGTCATCCATAGTGGCTGCACCAGTTTACATTTCCACCAAGAGAGAACCAGGGTACCTTTTCCACCACATCCTTGCCAGCATTTATTGTGTATTGATTTCTTTATGAAAGCCATTCTAACTGGGGTGAGGTGAAACCTGATTGTGGTTTTGACTTGCATTTTTCTGATGGCTAGTTATTCTGAGCATTTTTCATGGGTCTGTTGGCCATTTGCATTTCCTCTTTGAAAAATATCTGTTCAAGTCATTTGCCTATTTATTAACTAGATTTTTTGTTTTGTTGTTGTTAAGTTTCTTGAGCTTTTTATAGATTCTTGGATATTACTCCTTTATCAGTTGCATATTTTGCAATTGTTTTCTCTCATCCCATCAGTTACCTCTTCACTTTGCTGAGTGTTTGCCTTTTGCAGTCCAGAAGCTTCTCAACTTGATGTAATCCCGTTTATCAATTTTGGCTTTGATTTCCTAGCTTCTTGGGTCTTTGCCCAGAAACCTTTGCCTATGCCAACGTCTTGCAGATTTTCCTCAATGTTCTCTAGGGATTTGATGGTTTCGGGTCATAGATTTAGGTCATTGATCCATTTTGAATGGATTTTTGTGTAAGGTGTAAGGTAGGGGTCTTCTTTCACACTTCTACATGCAGAGGTACAGTTTCCCCAGAAACATTTGTTGAAGAGACTGTCCTTTTTCCAGGGATTAATTTTAGATCCTTTGTCAAAGATAAGTTGGTTGCTGATGCATGGATTGATTTCTCAAGTTTCTACTCTGTTCCATTGGCCTAGATGTCTATTGTTTGGGTCAGTACCAGGCTCTTTTGATTATAACTCTCCTGTAGTGTATCTTGAAATCTAGTATGGTAATGCCTTTGGCTTTTTTTTGTTGTTGTTGTTATATAAGATTATGTTAGCTACTCACAATGTCTATTGTTTTCACATGAATTTTAGCATTGTTTTTTCTAGATCTGAGAAGAATGTCATTGGTATTTTGATTAGCATCATGTTGAATAAATCTAAGCTTCTTAACACAAAGGTTAAGCATTGAAAAAAATCTTTTTTTCTGAGTTTTTAGAAAAGATTTATTGATTTATTTGAAAGGCAGAGTTACAGAGAGGCAGAGAGAGTGAGAGAGAGAGAGAGAGAGAGGAGAGAGAGAGAGATGTCTTCCATCTGATGGTTTACTCCCCAAATGGCCCCAATGGCCGGAGCTGCACTGATTCAAAACCAGAAGCCAGGAGCTTCTTCCGGGTCTCCCATGTGGGTGCAGAGGCCCAAGGACTTGGCCCATCTTCTACTGCTTTCCCAGGCCATAGCAGAGAGCTGGCTAGGAACTGGCACCCATGTGAAAAGACAGCATTGCAGGCAGTGGCTTTACTCGCTACTCCATGGTGCCGGCCCCAAAAAGAATAATTTTAATACTTTGAATTCAACTTCTTGGTTATTTTTTTCACTGTTATCCTTTCAATTGCTTACTGTATTGTCTAGGAGTATGAAAGGCATGCAGACTACAAAGTTGACTAAGACACAGAGAGATTACCCATGATACAGTTAGAGTTTTTTTGTTTGTTTATTTTGGACACACAGAGTTAGACAGTGAGAAAGAGAGAGAGACAGAGAGAAAGGTCTTCCTTCTATTGGTTCCCTCCACAAATGGCTGCTATGGCCGGCGTGCTGCGCTGATCCGAAGCCAGGACCTAGGTGCTTCCTCCTGGTCTCCCATGTGGGTGCAGGGCCCAAGCACTTGGGTCATCCTTCACTGCCTTCCTGGGCCACAGCAGAGAGCTGGACTGGAAGAGGAGCAACCGGGACAGAACCTGGCACCCCAACCAGGACTAGAACTCGGGGTACCGGTGCCACAGGTGGAGGATTAGCCAAGTGAGCTGCAGCGTCGGCCACAGTTATAGTTTTAAAATTGCATTTAAAATTGGATATAAAAAGATATAGAAAGCAGCATATGGATTATCAACCACTTTACCTAAAATTATTGTTTTCAACTGCTTGTCAATCTACAATCTGCCTGATATCTCTTAGTAATAACTAGAACCTTGTCATACATTATCTATAGCATCTTAAAGTATTTTTTCTTTTAGTAAGGTACTGGTATCTTCTGCATTTCTTGGTTCAAGAATTATTTGAGGAGCTGGTGCTGTGGCATCCCATATGGGCACCAGTTCGAGATCTGGCTGCTCCACTTCCTATCCAGCTCTTTGCTATGGCCTGGGAAAGCAGCAGAAGTTGTTCCAAGTCCCTGGGCCCCTGAACCCACGTGGGAGACTGGGAAGAAGCTCCTGGCTCCTGGCTTCGGATCGGGGCAGCTCCAGCCATTGTGGCCATTTGGGGCGTGAACCAATGGTTGGAAGACACCCCCCCCCCCGCCTCTCCTCTCTCTGTGTAGCTCTGACTTTCAAATAAATAAATAAATAAATCTTGAAAAAAGAGAATTATTTGAGACACATACACACAAAGAGAGAAAGAGAGGGGGAGGGGGGGAGGGAGGGAGGGAGGGAGAGAGAGAGAGAGAGATCTTCCATGTACTGCTTCACTTTCCAAAAATCTGCAGTAGCTGGAGCTGAGAGAGGCTGAAGTCAGAAATTAGGTACTCCATCTGGGCCTTCCTTTTTTTTTATTTGACAGGCAGAGTTATAGATAGATAGAGAGAGAGATAGACAGAGAGAAAGGTCTTCCTTCTGTTGGTTCATTCCCACATGGCCTCAGCAGTTGGAGGTGTGCTGATTCAAAGCCAGGAGCCAGGTGCTTCCTCCTGGTCTCCCATGCGGATGCAGGGGCCCAAGCACTTATGCCATCCTCCACTGCCCTCCCAGACCCCAGCAGAGAGCTGGACTGGAAGAGGAGCAACCAGAACTAGAACCTGGCGCCCATATGGGATGCCGGCAGCCACAGGCAGAGGATTAACCAAGTGAGCCACGGCGCCGGCCCCATCTGGGCCTTCATCATAGGTGACAGGGCCTCAAATACTTGAACCATCATCTGCTGCCTCATAAAAACATTACAAGAGAGTTGAACAGGATGCAGAGTAGCCTTGACTCAAAGTCAGACTCTGATATGCGATGAGGGTTCCCAAGCAAGGGGTGTAACCAACTGCAATACAATGCCAGCCCCTCTCCTGAACTTCTGAATTTATTACGAGGACTGCCAGTAATTGACAATTAAAAATAGTAAAACTTAACTTTCTGATCCTGTGGATCATAATAGTTCAGATTAAATTGTCAAATGCTCAGTCTCAGTTTACTATTTACATATTGTTTTTGGTTGGTATGGATCATAACGGGGCCAAGTGTGTTGGTGCTCCATCTCTTCTGTATTAATTTTCATGAAACTTTTATTATACTGTGAAAGAATTAATTGTACAATAGTAGGCCTGAACAAAGAGATTGGAATGATGTATTTGTGTTAGATTGACATTGTTATCAATTATCTTCTTTTGTGAAAAGTTTTTAACATAGTTTTTAATATTGAATAAAATGGCACATTTTACTTTGATTTTTAAATTTTTTAAAAAGATTTATTTATTTGTTTGAAAGGCAGAGTTACAGAGAGGCAGAGGCAGAGAAAGAGGGAGAGGTCTTCCATCCACTGGCTCACTCCCCAAATGGCTGCAACTGCAGGTACTGGGCTGATCTGAAGCCAGGAGCCAGGAGCTTCCTCCTGGGTTCACACGCAGTTGCAAGGGCCAAAGGGCTTGTGCCATCCTCTTCTGCTTTCCCAGGCCATAGCAGAGAGAAACAGGGACTTGAACTGGTACCCATATAAAATGCTGGCACTGCAGGTGATGGCTTTACCCACTATGCCACAGTGCTGGCCCCTTTCCTTTGATTTTTAAAAACAGAAAATTTATTTTTTGATACATTATTTTATTTTTAACTTTTATTTAGTAAATATAAATTTCAAAAGTACAACTTTTGGATTATAACAGCTTTTTCCCAAATAACCTCCTTCCCACCCACAACCATCCAATGTCCCAATCCCTCTCCCATCCCATTCACATCAAGATTCATTTTCAATTATCTTTATATACAGAAGATCAATTTAGTATATACTAAGAAAAGATTTCAACAGTTTGCACCCACAGAGACACACAAAGTATAAAGTACTGTTTGAGTACCAGTTATACCGTTAACTCACATAGTACAACACATTAAGGACAGAGATCCTACATGGGGAATAAGTGCACAGTGACACCTGTTGTTGATTTAACAATTGACACTCTTATTTATGGCAGTCACCTGAGGCTCTTGTCATGAGTTACCAAGGTTATAGAAGCCTCTTGAGTTCATTAACTCTGATCTTTTTTAGATAAGGCCATAGTCAAAGTGGAAGTTCTCTCCTCTCTTCAGAGAAAGGTACTTCCTTCTTTGATGGCCCATGCTTTCCACTGGGATCTCACTCACAGAGATCTTTCACTTAGGTGGTAGTGGTTTTTTTTTTTTTTTTTTTTTTTTTTTTTTTTTTTGCCAGAGTGTCTTGGCTTTCCATGCCTGAAATACTCTCATAGGCTTTTTAGCCATATCTGAATGTTAAGGGCTGATTCTGAGGCCAGAGTGCTGTTACGATATCTTCCATTCTATGAGTCTGCTGTGTATCCCGCTTCCCATGTTAATTCTATCAGTTAGTATTAGCAGACACTAGTCTTGTCTATGTGATCCCTTTGATGCTTAATCCTATCATTATGATCAGTTATGGACTGAAACTGCTCACTTAGACTAGTGAGATGGCATTGGTATATGCCACCTTGATGGGATTGTATTGGAATCCCCTGGCATGTTTCTAACTCTCCCTTTAGGGGTAAGTCTGATTGAGCATGTGCCCAACTATACATCTCCTCCCTTGAAGGGTCTTAGTCCACCAAAACGAGGATGGACTGGGTCTTAGGAAAGGTAAGTGCATTGCTTGCCTGTTTCCCAGCCTCCCTTGATGCCGGAGACAATCAGATGCCACGGGGAGTCGAGTCATGCAGGAACTCATTTATTATTGTGCAGTAAGCCTCTTTTAAAGCAAAAAACCGCAAAGCTATAGGGGAGGGGAAGAGAGGCCAGCCAATCATTTTAAAGGGTACCCTATAATGCACTCGGTTTCCATAGGGTCCACATGCTGTTCACATGCTGACATCATCTCTCCTGATGCCTGTGCCCAATCAAGTTTTGTTGTAAACAACTCGGACTCCGCCCATCTAACCTCCTCTAGGCGCCATCTTTGCCACTCTCATGCCCCGCACTCCCTCTCTTATTCCAATTCTTATGTTTAACAGGGATCATTTTTCAGTTAAATTTAAACACCTAAGAGTAATGCAACCGATAAAGGATTAGTAACCAGAATCTACAAAGAGATCAAGAAACTTCACAACAAAAAACAACCTACTTAAGAGATGGGCCAAGGACATCAACAGACATTTTTCAAAAGAGGAAATTTAAATGGCCAACAGACACATGAAAAAATGTTCAGGATCATTAGCAATCAGGGAAATGCAAATTAAAACCACAATGAAGTTTCACATCACCTCAGTTAGAATGGCTCACATACAGAAATCTACTAACAACTGATGCTGGCGAGGATGTGGGGAAAAAGGGACACTAACCCACTGTTGGTGGGAATGCAAACGGTCAAGCCACTATGGAAGTCAGTTTGGAGATTCCTCAGAAACCTGAATATAACCCTACCATACAACCCAGCCATCCCACTCCTTGGAATTTACCCAAAGGAAATTAAATTGTTAGATAAAAGAGCTGTCTGCACCTCAATGTTTATTGCAGCTCAATTCACAATAGCTAAGACCTGGAACCAACCCAAATGCCCATCAACAGTAGACTGGATAAAGAAATGATGGGACATTTTCTCTATAGAATACTATACAGCAGTAAAAAAAAAAAATGAAATCCAGGCATTTGCAACAAAATGGAGGAATCTTGAAAACATCATGCTGAGTGAATTAAGCCAGTCCCAAAGGGACAAATATCATATGTTCTCCCTGATTGTTGACATATAACCAAGTATCAAAAGGGAAACCTGTTGAAGTGAGATGAACACTATGAGAAACAGTGACTTGATCAGCCCTTGCCTTACTGTCAAGGAACAACTTACTACTTTATTCCTTTTAGTATTTTTTTGTTCTACTTAAAAATAGAAAATTTAATGTTACACTGTATTGAGTGTGATTTTGAATACTGGGGATGGCTGCTGTGGCACAGTGAATTGATCTGCTCTTTTGGGATATCTACCATCTGCATCAGAGTGCTAGTTTGAGTCCCAGGTCTTCTGTTTCTGATCCAGCTTCCAGACAATATATCATGGGAGGAGCAGATGACATTTCAATTGCTTGGAAGACCTGCCATCTGCTCGGGAGACCTGGATGGAATTCTTTGCTCCTAGCTTTGACTAGGTTCAGTCCTGGCTATTGTGGGCAATGGCAAAGTGAACCAATAGATTGAAGATATAGGCTCTTATTTTCATTCCCTCTGTCTCTCTTTCCTCTGCCTTCAGTTAGATGAAAATAAAAAAAAACTTAAAAATAAATTAAACAAATACTGCCAGGTATTATGTCATTATTAGGAAGAAGAAGGGTCCTTAAATTATCTATTATTCATATATATATATGTGTATATATATATTCATGTTTTGAAACATTTATATCATAAGAATTATAAATTAGCTAAGTCCCATGTAATGTAAAGTACTATTATAGCTTATAAAATGGAAGTTTAAATATAAATTAAAAAGTTAGGAAGACTTGAATCTATATTTCAATGAATGTGGTATACCACAGCATGCATTTCTGAGCTTCTGGGGCTGTGGGTTTGTCATGGTTCATGGTACTGTCAATAATGACTCTGTAGGGAGCTTTGTTATAAATGTCCTAATTCTTTTATTTGCTGTATTCCCAGTGCATTCTGGGTTGCCTAACTGTGTGAAATCATGCCATGGATTATCTGTTTACTGCCACTTTGTCCCATGGGAAATGAACCTGAAAACAAATAAGTTATGGTCTTTGTATAAATTCAGAACAAAATGCATTTGTATTCTAGAGAAAAAAATGTCAATGAGCAAAATTTATTTTGAAAACCACTTTTTGCTGAAGTAATGTAAGTTGTATAAACATAGGAGTACACTAAAAATGTTTATAGTATACACTTTTTTTTTTTTTTTTTTTTTTTTTTTTTTTTTTTTTTTTTGACAGGCAGAGTGGACAGTGAGAGAGAAAGGTCTTCCTTTGCCGTTGGTTCACCCTCCAATGGCCGCCGCTGCAGCCGGCGCACCGCGCTGATCCGATGGCAGGAGCCAGGATCCAGGTGCTTTTCCTGGTCTCCCATGGGGTGCAGGGCCCAAGCACTTGGGCCATCCTCCACTGCACTCCCTGGCCATAGCAGAGAGCTGGCCTGGAAGAGGGGCAACCGGGACAGAATCCGGCACCCCGACCGGGACTAGAACCCGGTGTGCCGGCGCCGCAAGGTGGAGGATTAGCCTATTGAGCCACGGCGCCGGCCTTATAGTATACACTTTTTACTGCAGTGAGTTCTATAATAGAGAATTTGTGTTTACCTTTTCTTAGTGCATACTCATCTTTATTTATAAATAAGGAAGGGCCAATCTTTTTGGAAATCTCTTACATTAAACAGCTATTCTTAATATGCCATGTATTGGCTCAGTTATAAGTCTAACAATATATGAACTTGTCAACACAAGAAGTATTAACAAATCTGCTCTTACAGAGTCTCCAGTGCTTCAGGAGTTTAATGTAATACTTACTTTGTACTAGTGAATTTTTTAGAGTTTATATATAGTTGGAGATAGCTATTAATTTTAACCTTTCAATTACAGTGGTAAGGTAGAATAATATTCATAAGTACTAGTCAATTTATGTTTGAGTAATATAGTAAAATGTTTTTGAGTGCTATATAGTCCCTAGTTAGTGGTAGAGGTGTTAGTAGAGACCAACTCTGTCCAGAAAGAACAAACCAACCAGTTTTCAGAGTGTTTGTTTAAAAATAGTTGATTACAAATGCTAAGTTTCATTGTCCTAATTGAAGAAATGATGAGATAATTCAATGGTACAGATGTAATCCAGAAAGATTCAACTTTAAGAAAGTTCCACATTAGTATGAATTGACTTATTCAAAAGCTCATTTTAAAGCAATTTTCCGTGGAAGTGTCTTAGGAAAACACACCGTAAAACTCCTGAATGCAAATGCAGTTTTCCTAAGGAAGCACAGGGAATATGTTGCAGAGTGAACTGACCTGACAAAGTTTTGTGTTAATTCTTATAGTTCTAGGGACACTGAAAAAAACATTAAAATTACCAAATCTGCAATGAATTAAAAATTATACTGTTTTATCTGCCTCCTATAGAAAAACTATAGACGTGAGTGAAGAAATGCTATAAAGCAAATATTAAGGACATATTGGGCTGGCACTGTGCCGTAGTGGGTAAAGCCAGTGCCTACAGTGCCGGCATCCCTTATGGGTACAGGTTTGAGTCCCAGCTGCTCCACTTCTGATATAGCTCTCTGCTATCGCCTAGGTTAGCAGTGGGAGGTGGCCCAAGTCCTTGGGCCTCTGCACCTGCCTGGGAGACCCAGAGGAAGCTCCTGGCTCCTGGCTTCGGCAGGGAGCTCACAGCTCCGGCCATTCTGGTCATCTGGGGAGTGAACCAGAGGATGAAAGACCTCTCTCTCTCTCTGCCTCTGCCTCTCTAACTCCGAATTTCAAATAAATAAATAAATCTTTAATAAAAAGGACATATTAATCTGTAGATATTTCATTGAAATTTAAGACATTATCCCTCTCCACCTTCCCCTTAATTAGAAGTATCAATGCACTGTGGGATGATAATGAATATTTGCTTCGAATCTATGAATCATCAGTTATTAGTTCGGTACACATAAGAAAATGGCTGGTGTTGCCTTATAATTGGGCTATTGTCCAAGGCTGAAAAAAACTTGGATTATCATTTACTCCTACACTTTGAAAGGAATTGCCAACTCTTTTGAAAATAAGGGCAGAACATGTCCACATTATCTTCTTTCCTACACCTTCACCTACTTCCTGTCTATGTGTTTAACCCGAAAATTTCAAGGAAAAGCATCCTAGTGTGGTGTCGTCAGACTGGAGGAGGGATGACTGCAGTGTTTTGTCCCGCCTTGCTCATATTAAGGGATTGTTTACACAAGTCACTTGCAGAAAGCGGTGTTCCTGGACGGCGTACCAGTATCACCTGACGAGAGGGGCTTTGGCTGAGGCAGAACTCTTGTCTCCCTGTCTTTGAATTTTATTGAAAGAGAACTTGAATTATTTGGCAGAGTGGAAATAAGTTGAAGCTAATATTTGCTTTCCAGTGATTAACAGAATTTCATATTGTGTATTCTAATTGCTAGACAACTGAGCGCAGTTCATAACAAATACCCTAATAGTTTGTTCCTTTACCCAGTGTCTTGGCACTTAACAGATCCTCAATGATTTTCCTCCCTTATTCTTCTCAGCAATTAGTAATTGCCCTTCTTTTTCAAAACACATTTTCAGCTATTTTAATCAATATGCCCTTCAAAGAGGCTGCTTTATTTTACTTGAAAATACAAAATCCTTTTGTGTCACATTGTTTTTAAAGAAGAAACAAAGTTACCTTAACCTTAATCAATACTAATGGTACATTGGAGGCAGTATGATTTATAGACACTTGTCTGTTTTGAGTTGAGTTTGTGTGATAAGTTACTTATTTAGTTATTAAATGAATGAAATCTGGTCCCAGAGTTTGTTGATCAGAGACATCTAACATTTATGATGACTAAGTATTGACAGACATAATGATAAAAAATTTCCAGTACTATTGGCCCTACTATTTTCCCAATTCTTGTAAAATTCGAGACAATATCCTCTACATGTCATACTGTGCGTTTTACCCCATATATACTTATGCTGTATTTTTTTTTTCATAAAAGAAATCAAAATGTTTACAAGAAAATTGCAACACATTTTTTTTCTGGAAACATTTTTAAATGAACTCTTTTTAACTTCCATAAATAGTGCATTTGACTATTTCCATAAAATAATCAAAAATTAAATATGCTCACAGGATTATTTATATTTTTTCATGAAAAACTTTCCCTAAGGGTTTTTTTTTGTGGAGCAGCAGATTATACTGGGGCTTGTCACACTGGCTTCCTACAAATCTGAATGCAGTTTCAAGTCCCACCTTCTCCATTTCCTACCCAGCTCCCTGCTAACACACCTGGGGAAGCAGCAGAGGATAAGTGCTTTGGCTCCTACTACCCATGTGGAAGGCCATATTGTAATTATTGACTCCAGGCTTTGATGTGTCTAAGCCCACGCCTTTGTGACCATTTGTGTCCATTTGTGTCCACCAGTAGGTGTCGTTCTTTTTTCCTTATAAATCAATCAATCAATCAATAAACCCAAAAGATAAATATTTTCTTTTGAGAATTCTGGAGTATACTAAGTACACACACACAGACACACACACACATTTCTCTTTTCTTGCCTTTATGAAAAAATGAATTATAGATAAGTATTCCAACTGTATCTGGGAGGTTTGCAGCCAATTTCATAATACTAAAAGTCTAGCAAATTCTTCACAAAGAGATCAGATTAAATTGAATTAGAATTTTTTAAAATAAAACATGTACCTGAGAGCCTTTCATCTTAATGTTAGACATGTTTAAAGTGGAGCTGTGGAACATACTTGGTTTCCAGCTTTTGAACACCGTTGCTTGATCCATAACAACAGATTTGCTCACAGGTATCACTTCTGTAAATATTTATTTTTGTAAGAGTATGTGAGAAGGATAACATTCAGCTGTATGTTTTTTGTTGAATTATTGAATTATTTGAAAATACTATGTTGAATATGGTTCCTGCTGAAATTTTATTTACTGACAATAACACATTTGTAAAATAGTTTCATGGAACTTTCTAAAGTGACTGCTGTATGACAACACCACCTGTGTTTCCCTCACAAAGTCTGTCATATTTCAGGATTTATAATTTTTGTATAGAATTGTAATTGAAAAACCTTGACTTACAATGCTTCTGCATGGAGCAAAGTGATTTTTGTGTACATTTGTGTGAAAGAACTATATAATTTAAAATTTTAAAAGTAATAGCCATTTTAATGCTATGCTAGTATTTCCCATACTCATATCTATAAGATTTCATATAAGAAAAACAGAATACAAAGAAATATGCATTACCTTTCTTAAAATAATATTTAACATTAATTTTGATTATTTCTTGTTCCTTTTAATGTAGGTTTTGGTGCTTTGGCTGAAATAATTAAAATTCACTGCTATTTTTCATGTAAAATAATATTAAATACATATGTATATGGTTGAAATATTTTTCATTTATTTTAAAAGCATTTAGTTGAATTCAGAGAGCTAATTTTGAAAAACTAAATTGGTAATATAAACTGTAGTTGGATGGAAATGATTTGGCTTTCTTTATATGTGTAATTCTTTTAATGTACATTTTAAAAATTTTCTGAATGCAATGCAGCATAGAAATATAGGCCATGAAAAATAAATACAAGATGCAATTTTTCAAGGTTTAAAATTTTGTTTTTAGTGAGTCAAAACAAATGAATACTTTTATCCAAATCTGAGAATAGTTTCTACAGAATATATTCTACACTGTAGAATAGTTTCTACAGTGAATATTCCTTCATATGTCTCTGTGATATTGTAAAATATATATTTAGTCTATGTCCCTGTTTCTTTACATACACACCCTAAAATATGGAATGTCTGGAGTGTCTTTTGTATGCTAATGAGATACCATTTGGTAGGTGAGAGTCCTTGAAAGAACAACCCTTTTTGTGAGTAGAGGGTTAGAACATTTAGTTACACATCCCAACCTCCAGGAAGAGGGGAAGGATTGGCTCTGCTCTGATAATTATCTTATAACCCTTAAACTTATACAGGGCTTTAACCCCCAGATTCTTAAGTTAATGACACTAGAAGGGATGAATCCAATTATGGTGTCTGGAAGTGGGGACTTTGAAATTGATTAAATTGGATTAGGTGTTAGGATGGTGTTCCCTGGCTTTATAATCACCACACAGCCCTAGACAGCACATACGTCCTATCCCTCGCCTCCTGATGACTTGTGATACCGTAGGACTCTGTCAACAAAAATGCCATCAATAGAAACTGAACCAGTGGGCCCAGATCCATCTTTTGTGACTCTCTATAGACATGGGAGCCAAAGTAAATCTTTTTCCCTTGTAATTGTGGGCTGCCTCAGGAATTGCACTGAAAAGCTGACGAACACAGGTATGAAGGTTGCGTTGAAAAACTGATGAGAAACTATTTAATCAATATTGCGTATATAGTTTTCCTCCATAAAAGACAAATAAGACTGAGTTTTGAGTATTTCTGGATAACTAAACACATGGAGGTCCCAAAAAGGGCACGGGTGTTCTATGCTTCTGTTTCATGTCTTGCTCTATGCCTCTCTTCCATCTGCCTGTTCAATTGTATCCTTTGCAATACCCTTTGTAATAAGCCAGCAAATATCACTATTTCCTTGAGATGGGCGAATCATCCTAGCAAGTTAAGTAATTCAAGCAATAGGTAGAGGGCACTGCAGTTTATAGCTCATCATCAGAAGCATAGGTGATAAATTATTTCTTCAAATTGGTATCTAAAATAGCAGCAACCTCTTGGTTGTTTATTCTCCAAATGTGCATCTGATCTTCTCTCCTGGTAGCTACTGTTAGAACTGAGTTGAATTTGAGTGCATACAGCAGGTGCCTACTGTACAATTGATTGATTAGTTGCTATGTGAGGAAACGCCTCTGCTCATACGGTGTCACACAAGTGTTCTATGTGGTGAGAATGCAATAGGACAAATAGATGTTTCTTCCTACATACTCTTTTTTATTGAACCAATTTTTCATTTTAGCATCATTTTTTCTCTCAGTTTTCTAACTGAGTTATGAAATCAACTGTTAAGCAAGTAAATATTCTCAACTATCAACTATGAATAACATTTCAAGGGAATGTATACTGGGAAGTATTTTCCTTTAAATTTAATTGCACAAAATAATGTTTCCTAAAATAAAATGTATCCCTAGAAGTCCTGTTTTATGAACACTGAGGGAACTTAATTTGATCTCATATTGAGCATTTTTCAATTATATAAATTCTGATTTCCTCATAATTAATGATTTATCATGTGAGCATTGAGAATTGTTAGAAAAGGATAGAAAAGTTTTTAACCCTTAAAAATTTATAGCTGAGCCTGTTGCTGTGGCACATCAGGTTAAGCAGTGGCCTGCAGTGCTGGTCTCCCATATGAGCACCAGTTCAAGACCCAGCTGCTCCATTTCTGATCCAGCTCCCTGCTAATGTGCTTGGGAAAACAATGGAGATGGTCTAATTGCTTGGACCCCTGCACCTACATGGGAGACCTGGATTAAGCTCCTGGCTCCAGGCATGGGATCAACTGAGCTCTGGCTGTTGTGGCCATTTAGGGAGTGAAACAATGGATGAGAGATCTCTCTCTGCCTCTGCTTCTTCCTCTCTGTAACTCTGTTTTTTCAAATAAATAAATAAATCTTTAAAAAAAAAAAGACACAGAGAGAGTTGCATAGGATTAGTTTCCTGTGAACGTCTCATCAGATTTTGAAATAACCAATGAAATACAATCTTGGTTTAATTGTGCTTTTGTTGACTATAACCCATTTAAAATATTTTAACACATTAATTAAATGAAGTATTTATAAAGAAACATTAGCCAATAAGGGGTTCACATTTTCCTGATCCTGGGTAACATGACCACAAATGTCTATGGATTTTTGCCTCACATCAGTTCTGTGCACTGTAGTTACGTTATTAGTCATCATGTCGTGAATCCATGGGTTTAGCTGCTTTTTCATAACTCCTTTATGTACTATTGCACTTTTTGGGGAAATTTCAAAAAAAATCAAAGATTTTCTTTTCTTTTATCTGGTTTATGAGATTGTTGATTCATTGACATTAAATAAACAGCAGCACTCTAACCTGTGCCGTAACAAAGCTTATCTCATGTATTTTCTCCATGAGGCACATCATAGACTTCTCCTTAAGAAGCACTTCAGTTTGGTTGCCATTTTTAAACAGCAAATTCACCAAAAACACAAAAAATTTAACAAAAATCATTAAATGGATAGCAAAAATGATACTCAATCACGTTATGAAAGATGAACCAAGAAGGAAATTGTTGCCTCATTTCACCTCAGCTATGAATATGAATGCTGGGTGACTCAAATTTTTGCCACACTACACAAATCCTTAAAATCTCAAGAGTATTAACTTTGCAGTTAAAATTAAATTTTAGCTGCTGGGCAAATTCACAAATGTAGATTCTGTGAAAAATGAGGATCAACAGTATTTTAAGATCTTTTTGAAATAAATACAGCCAACAGAAATCATGGCCCAACCTCACTTCCAAAGGGAACTCTATGAATACCTGTCATTCAGATTTCCTTGGGGTAGTCTAAAGTTCTATGAAAGGGCTTCAAAAGGTCATGGGAAAGGAATTAAAATGTAAAAACAAAAATAAAAACAAAAACTTGATTCCTCAATATAAACTCCATGACTTTCAAGACACTTTTATAACCAAAGACAGCAGCCATTGAGTCCATCTCTGGAGAACTGAGGATCCTTGGAATTTAACCACATCAATGCAATATTTTTGACATTATTATTTGAAGAAAACTGGGTATTCTTTAAAGATTCTTTAGGACTGATAAAGGAAAATCAGTATCAAGGAGTAGTCAGCCATACAGTGAA
Organism: Oryctolagus cuniculus; assembly: GCF_051225735.1. NCBI lineage: Eukaryota > Metazoa > Chordata > Mammalia > Lagomorpha > Leporidae > Oryctolagus > Oryctolagus cuniculus. The sequence goes on along the minus strand of NC_142868.1, from coordinate 25,111,708 downwards.
TATATAATGATTTTCCATCAAAACCTTCTGAATCATGCTCTTGTTTCATGAAAGGAAAATGTCAGCATTGTCATGATGGAGGGATCTCCCATAAAGCTCTGTTGGACAATTTTGTGGTAAAATGCTGGCCAACTTTCCCCAAACAGTCTCACAATAAGAAAACGTGGTTTTCTTTGTCTCCCCAGAGAATTAACAACCAAAATGCTTAATATCCCTAAAAATTGTTGCCAAGACCTTCACATTTGACTGATCTGCTTTTACTTTTGAGTGGACCACATCTATCTCTTATTAGCCATGCTCTGTTCGTACTTGTTCTCCAAGATCATACTGGTAAAACCAGCTTTCATCTCCTGTTAACAAATCTTTGAAGAAATACTTCAGGATTCTGATATCACTTATTTAACATTTTTGTTGAATGTCATCTCTTGTTTGCTCCTAATCTGTGTTCAACAGTTTTGGTACTCATTAAGCAGAAAGTTTGTATCACTTTTATATTTTGAATCAGAATTCTGTAAGCTGAAACAATTGAGATGTGTTTAGTGTTAGCTATTGTTTATCCTGTTAGTCACCAGTCCTCTTTGATTAGGGCATGCACAAGATTCATTTGTCCTCTCAGATTGATGCTGGATGGTCTACTTCTGCAGGTTTCATCCATAACGTCTCATCTCATCTCTTCTTAACATGAGGTATTCATTTGTAAGCTGCTGATTACTCTGTGCAGGCATTGTCCCCATAAACATTTCATAAAGCATGAATGATTTCACCATTCTTCCACCCACACTTCACTACAAATGTGATGTTTTTTCATTGCTTCAATTTCAGCAAGATTCACTTCACTCTGAGAGAGGTTCTTTTTAAATTGATATTATATCCTTCTCAGTGTCTCAAATTAGATCCTCTTCAGACATGTTATAATAGTTAGTAAAACTTTATTTAGGTGCAAGAAGTTTTGAAATACACATATGGTTTTTCATCATATGCACATTCTGTGAACTGTTTGAAGACTCCTTGTACTTAAATAAAAGAAGAAGGATATATATGTTCAATAGCAGAAACACAAAGATCACTTATTTTTGGCTTAAATAAAACAGTAGGAAACTAAGGAACATCCAGAAAAGAAGTTCAGATCTCCTCTATAGAGGAAATCTATAGAAATTAGAATGTAAGATGATTTTATCAAAAAGATTGAATGTATTTAGTGACTCACTGTCCACTATGGCTATCACAGGTTGTGCTTCTTTTATCATATGTACATTAGTGTATAAAGCCTTTGTTTTAGCAACAAGGACACTAATATTTGTAACTTAAGCTTATGATGGGCTAGGAACTAAATTGTAACTTTTTAAAAAGTTTTATTAATATAAAGAGAGTGGATTTCATATATTTCACATGTACAGTTCTAAGAAGTTAGCCATTTTTCCCTACCTCCCATACTCACTCCCGCAATTCCCCCTCCTTTCTTTCTTTTTTGGTATTTTTAGAAAATTTTTGCAAAAACAATTTCTATACCCTCTATCATCTTTTTTTAGCCTTTGTTTCTAATGCAAATTTAAAAACAGAATATGATTGAGATTTTTTCTTAATTATTTATTTATTTTAAAGGCAGAGTTACAGAGAGGAAGAGGCAGAGAAAAAGAGAGAGAGAGAGAGAGAGAGAGAGAGAGAGATGTCTTCCATCTGGTGGTTCACTTACCAGATGGCCACAATGGCCAGAGCTGTGCTGATCGAAAGCCAGCAACTAGGAACCTCTTTCAGGTCTCCCATGCGGGTGCAGGGGCTCAAGGATTTGGGCCATTTTCCACTGCTTTCCCAGGCCATAGTAGAGTGCCGGATGGAAGTGGAGCAGCCAGGACTCAAAACGGTGCCCACATGGGATGCCAGCATTGTAGGTGGCTGCTTTATCCACTATGCCACAACACGTGCCCCAAGATTAAGATTTAATATGATGATTGCCACAATGTGACTTTAGTATCTATAAAGCTATGAGGTAATAGAGTTTGAGTAAACTATTTTACTTCAGTTCTACTTCTGCTTTATTGTTAGTTATAACAAGCAGAAAACTAGTGAGTTATATAACAATTTCAAAATAAAGAGGGTTTTTAAGAATAAAGCTGTAAGATAATTTTAAAATTAAAATGTCAAGGCCTCAAAATAGCAACTTATTTTATAGGAAATACATATACTTCATATTTTTTTTCCACACAGATAAGGTGACTTATTAATAAGAAAAATATTATGAATTTTCTATCATGTATACACTGTAAGAAAATGATTCCTGCACATGCTGTAAAAGAATCCTTTAGTGTACTCATGAAAGATTACAAGTAGGCAATTTTTCCTACCACTTTTGGCCACTTCTGCCATTTGCTCTGGAATGCTGCTGTTCTCACTTGTTAGTTGGCTGATTCTGTACACTCAGATTGACATGGGGTCAGCAAAGGATCACCCTTCCCTTGCCTAACAACCAGCTTCTCTTAGCTAACATACCAACAGCCCATAATAATTACTTTCCTGTTTGTTGCTTAGTAACTCACTGTCCCAAAATAGCTATCTTTGCTAGAAATCTGCTGAGTTGGGTTTTAAGGGTCTCTGATAAAACTGGACAGAATTGGTTGCAGCCAATCTTGCTAACTGGAGCCTGCATAGGTCAACTCTGCCTGACCAGAGTGTTACCTTATGGTCCATTGCCATGTTAAATGACATATCCCTGATGATGCTTCAGGAGCCATCTTGGAACATGAAATATAGAGACATGACTTGTAAAGGCTCCTGCTCCAAGCACTTTCCCTACCCTTTTCCTCTGTTCTTATGATGTTTAGTAACTTTGTTCCACACAGCTACATCTCATTTACTCCATAAATCCCTTTCTGAAGAGGTAAATTTACTTGGACTTGATTATGACCTGCCTCTTTTTCCTTATAGGTGGATAATAGTAGTATAAGTGGTAGTAGTAATAACAATGACAATATTAAACATTCTCTTTCTTACAAGATGCCTTCTGTATCTTTATAATAAATACTATGTATACCAGCAGGTGGACCAGCTTCTGACAACAAAGCGGGAGTTCACTTGGAGCTATCTTTCTTTGTAAGTTCATGTCAGAAAGAATGAAAACAAAGCCCTCTGTCACCATCCATAGTTTCCTTGTAAAATTTGTTCTTTTTCTTGTCATTAATCTATGGAAATTTACAGGCTAATGATCTGCCATCTGTCTTCCCAAGAACCACTGAACATATTCCAGTTGTTAAATTTCTTATGTTGCTTGCATTGAATGATTCAGTTCATCATTATAGTCACATTTACTTAACCTCCACTTTTTGTTTGCTTATCAGATTTGACCTTTTTTTATTCGAGAACAAACCCTTTGCATTTGTATTTATTTCAACATCTGTTTTCTCTAAAATATATCATGGAGCATGACTTATCTTTTTTTCTATTTGCAATGTCTAATATGACATCCAATATACAATATTAAATTATGAAAGCAGACAACCCATAAAAACTACAATCTTATTTCAGATTCTTAATAAAGTCTAAATTAAGGTTAAGGGGAAGATAAGTTGGGTTTTAATTAAGCTCTTATGTTGTTTTCTGACTGTTCTCTATACTATTCTGATAACAATGTTTATTTTGTCCTTTGCTTCCTAGGCACCAGAACTCCTAAGAACAGGTCATGAGGCAGATAGTTTGATAGTTTTTTCTTTATTGTTTGGTGACAATAAAGGCTCAGCTAAGTGGAGGGAGTATAATTATGCGACCAGCCTGGGTAGTCAAACAGAGAATAACCACATGATGGCTCTTTCTTTATGTCCTGCAAAATAGCTGTGAAACAAATGTGGAATTTTTTAACAATGGTTAAAACTTGTTCTCAATTTAATATGACTTGGCATACAGAGTTTATTTTTAACCCTAGAGTTCAGATATTGTCAGTGTTTAACATTTAAAGAGGAACTTTGTAGGAAGAAAGTTTAAATTATGATTGATGCAGTATCGGCAAGATTTCACTTCTAATTCTTTCAGGACTTAACACATTATAATAATTTTAATTAGAATAGTTAAGAAAACTGAAAAACATTATCCACAGGTCACGAAGTGGTGCATTTGCAGTCCTTGTCAAAATATTATTTCTAAAAATTGTCGTGAATAATTAAACTTTAACAAGTGATAGTCATGAACTATGCATTTATAAACAGCACACCTATTTTTATTATTTCCTACACAGAAATGTATAATGCAATGGGGTAAAGGTAAAATGTTAATACCTGATCTCATTTTATTTTCAGAGTCCCAAGGCAATTTTTCTTCTGTTTTGTACTCATTACATGAAGTAAAATAAGAGGAACATGTCTTGTTGTCATTAAATAGAAAAGCTCCTGGAAGAAAGGAATAAGAAGTTGTGGAGTTATCTTTGCAAAACTGAAAATGGTTGCAGTATGTTGTAGTTCACACGACCATTCTAGTCTGTATCACATTACAAATGGTATTAGTAAGTTTTTCATCATTTTTACAACAAATGCCTGAGAGAAGCTACTTATGAAGTAGAGACTTAGTTTGTATCATCATTTTGGAGATTCACAGTCCAAGCTTAGGCCAACCACATTGATTGTCTGATAAGACTGAGGGTGGCAATTGTGTACATGTGTAAAGGAACGCCAATATGACGAGCTGGAAAGCAAAGAGTGGCTTGGTTTAATTTAACCTGGATCTTATAACCAATGCTCTAGCAAGAACTACCTTCTGAGGGCACAGTCCCTATGGCCTAAAGAGATGTAGTTTTTGTCTCTATTCAGATTCCTGATTGATTTTTTTTTAACACAGAATCAAATGTCATGACTGAAATTTCCCTAGGTGAGCTACTACTTATGTCATGAACTCTACTTTCTCCTGAACCTCACCTATTGTACTAGATTGGAGTTGATCTTCAAAGTGCTGACAATAAATATGGTAGCTCAAAAATAAGTAGATTATTTATTTTAAAAACTGACAAGTAACACTTTAACCATAAAATCAGAACTGTGGAGGAGACATATTATACCTGGTTTCCATAGAAATTTTGAGAAAGTGTTATTCAAAAAGAGAAACTAGAAGAATGAGTATGAATTTAATCAAAAAATATGAAGGGAGAAAGATTGTCACCACTTTGAAAGAAAGCAATGAATGATATCAACATTACCAAGAGGGTATGGGACCAGAAATTGGTTTAGGAACTAAATATTTAAAAATCTTTTGACTAACAGCAAATGAGTGAATGAGGGAGGATAGGGTGAGAAGTATCATTATGCTCCTAAAATTGTCTATATGAAATACATGAAATTTGTCTCCTTTATATAAATTTTAAAAATTAAAAAAATCACACAAATTGAAAGAAAAAATATTTTGTTTGAATCTTCAGGGAAATAGAGAAAGTCCTCAAGCACATACTGTTTCAGATCAATGAAAAAAAGGTAATACTGTAGAATTTATTTTACGAAGAAAGTAAAAAAAATGACCCCAAATGAACAATCTTATTAAAGATAAAGAATGTCAGGACACAGCAGGTTAAGCCACCACACTCAATGTCGGCATACCATGTGGGCTTCTGTTGGCATCCTGGCTGCTCCACTCTTGACTCAGTTCTTGGCTAATGCGCCTGGGAAAGCAGCGAGAGATGCCCCAGGTAATTGGGTCCCAGTCCCCAGGTGGGAGACATGAATGAAGCTCCTGGCTCCTGACTCCTGGCCCAGATCTGGCCACGGTAGCCATCTGGGGAGTGAACCAGCAGATGGAAGATCTGCTGCATCAAAAGTGGAGCAGCAGGGCCTGGAACTAGCTTTATTGTGGGATGCCAGTGCCGCAAGCTGTGGCTTTACCCAGTATACCACAGTACCATCCCTGGCAACTGAAACTCTTACCTTTTGTTCTTAAGAAAGTAAAACATTACAATTATTTTATAATAAGTTCTGGAAGCTTGTAAAAACTAAACATATACCTACTTTTCACTTCAAAATTCTGGTTACAGGTATATTCTTAGAAGAAATGAAAACACACTCAAGTGATTACTAGTATCTGAGCAATCATAGTAACTATGTTCAAAACAATCCAACTATTCATCAATAGAAAAATCATTACACCAAACTATGCTTTATTCAATTATAGAATATTAACCAGTCATCAAAAAGAACAAACTATTGACAAACATGTCGATATAGATGGATATTGAAATGAATAAAATGAAAACATAAAAAGTCACAAAACATTTAAGTAAAATCAAAACTATATTTACATGAATTTCTAGAAACAGGAAAACTAGTTGATTGGAGGAAAAATCATAAAAATATTTAAAATTGTTTAATAATGAAGGGTGTTTGGCTGGAAGAAAATTTGAGAAAGATCATTATTAATGTTGCATGTCTTGCCAAGGGTTTAGATTTCATAGGTAGATTTACATGTCAAAACACACTCAATGTACATATTGTATATAAATTTTATTTCTTTTTTAATTTTCTTATTTTTTGACAGGCAGAGTTAGACAGTGAGAGAGAGTGACAGAGAGAGAGTTATAGACAGTGAGAGAGAGACAGAGAGAAAGGTCTTCCTTCCATTGGTTCTCTCCCCTAATGGCCACTACAGCCAGCGCTGCGCCGATCCGAAGCCAGGAGCCAGGTGCTTCCTCCCGGTCTCCCACGCGGGTGCAGGGACCCAAGCACTTGGGCCATTCTCCACTGCCCTCCTGGACCACAGAAGAGAGCTGGACTGGAAGAGGAGCAACCAGGACTAGTACCCGGCGCCCCAACCGGGACTAGAACCTGGGGTGCCAGCGCTGCAGGCAGAGGATTAGCCAAGTGAGCCACAGTGCGGCCGTTTAAATTTTATTTCAATAGAACAACTATAAATAATTAACTCTAGTGAGTGATTATACCTGCTTAAGTATCCAGAGAAAATTGTATTTCTACAATTTACCTTGGAATTTATAAAATACTAAAATGGATAGAAAAATAAAACGAGCAGATGTGTGATAAAACTAATATAAATATTAATGGTAGAATCCAGTGGTAGTTATTGGTGATCACTCTTAAGTCATTACAAGTTTGCTGTATGTTTGAATTCTTTAATAATAATACATTGAAAAAATTATGCATTTACCTATACTGACAAAATAATTGTCTTTCTAGTATTTATTTAGTATAAATAAAGAATGTTCAAAGACCTTGCTAAATAAAACCATAAACATCAACCAACAATTAGAAAAATCCCAACTACCTACTAACAAGTTGAATGGGAGATGTGTTATATTACCACAGTGGACTGACTGAGCACTGGAACTGATCTAACTACTTCCATAAACAACAACACTGGTAAATATAAAAAATAATGGGTGAAAAAACTCTGGCATACATTTTTGTGCGCTAAATGATTTTATTTATATGAAGATTTACAATAGTCAAGATGAACTTGCATGACAGAAATCAGTGGAACTGTCACTTATGTAATGGGGATTTTTGCCTGGTGATAGAAACATTCTATTTCTTGGATAGAAGCTGGGACCCTACAGGTGTGTGAATTATCAAAACTGATTTTACTGTATACTTAAGATCTGTGCATAAGTAAAGAATACTTAAATAAAATAGCAAGAGACAATGTGGGTTTGTCTGTAACTGGAATTTAGGAGGTTAAAGAGGATGTGGTATGCATATTTAGAACAGGTTAGCCTTATATTTCACAAACTGTAATGTGCCCAGGAATAACTATAGCGTGTGATCTTATTATATTCTAATTCTTATTTATGGCTTTGGATTTTATTGTTTCCAGGAGCTTTTCATAATATTCCTGATCCACTACTTGTACTCTGTGTGTAGCAGAGTTAGAAATGGGGGGATTTTAAACCAAAGAAAAGATTTAATAGGCAAAATTATGTCTGCAAATATTTAAAGTGCTCTTGTATGAAAAAAGGTTCAAGTTCTTTTCTCTTCAGTATATGGAGTAAAATTGATCATAAATTATGTATTAGGAGGTGAATAGATTATTAATATAGATAAATTTCTATAATAAATTATATATTTTACAATGCAATTTATTGTTTAATATTCACAAATAGAATTGATAAAACTAGCACTTATCAACTATTAATAGGAGAAATGTGGGTGTATGCATGCAGAGTGTGTGGTGTGTGTGTAGGAGTGTGTTTGAATTTGAATTGAGTTTCTTTCAGATGGTCTATCTCCAAATAGCCATTAAATTAGATGCTTCTGTAACTATGTGGAAGATGCAGCTATTACCAAATAAATGTTACAGCACATCTTTAAATTGCCTATGTTCTTAATCTAAGGATATGAAAATAGTGTGATCTCTTTTAAGTCAAATAGGAAGGCCTTTTGAAAAATTTCATTATATTTCTTTTTATATTTATTTTACTCCAAAATAAGATTAGTTGAAACAATAAAAGTTCTTGGTTTCATTGACACATTTTTATATTGCACTTTAAAGAATAGCTAATTTATTGTTAGAGCTTTGACTGTAGTGTCTTATTATCTATACTACGAATTTCTATAGAATGTTAAAATCATATTAATATAATCAAATATATGTATTCTATGTTTAAGAAGCTATAGGGAAAATTTTACTCTTACCTTCTCTGGAAAAATACAAATTGTGCTACAACTAAAATAGTCTCATTTTGTTTCCCTTGTCATTCTGGCACTGGGAAGATGTCATTCAGAAGAGTTAAGCACTCAGAAGATGTGCAAAATCACACAATCGGACCATTAAGATAGCTCATTAACTTACCCAAGTTACCTAACTGCTGTCAATTGGTTTTATTCACAGATATCCAAATTTCAACTTTATGCAAGTGTCCACATTAACGACTCCACTCAGTTTTAAATCTTACAGAACAGAAGTGGAAGCAGTATTGTATTTTGCTGTGATTACTTTTTAAGTTTTTAAATATATAATCACAAAACTATCTCAAGTATGTTAATGTATACTGTCATAAGCTGAGGTGCCCAGATACCTGTAATATCTAACATATGTGAAAAATCCCTCCTTATAATAACCAATAGAAGATAAGATTTCATAGGTGCCAAAGAATGTTTTAATTACTAATTAAATTTTAAAATAATCTTTTGATTTCAGCTCATTAATATGACAAAACACTGTGATTATCAGCATTGATAAGCCTACCCATAAAAAGAATAAATGATTATTCAAAAATTCTTGAGCTTTTAGTATTTTAACATCATATTATATCTACTCTTTTCACAGCTTATATATTTATCTGTCTGGCTGCTTTCTAAAGTCACTGAAGTATACCATATTCTATTAAAAATATTATAGAATAGAATAAAGCAAATAAATATAAAAGAAAAAATCCTAATATAGACCACAGACTACACAAATCAAATGGATTTAGACGCTTCAGGCAAAAAATAAGGAACTAGAATGTGAGTACTATGCTAAATAATTGTTGAAAATTATTTATTTTCTCTGTTTGAAGGGCAGAAGGATAGGGCTGGGGAGAGGGATAAAAGACTCTCCCACTCATTAGCTCACTCCTCCAATGCCTGCAACAGTAAGAAATGGGCCAGCCAAAGCCAGGATCCAGGAATGCAATTCAGGTGTCTCACAAAGGTGGCAGGGAGCCAACTAGTAGAGCAATTATCTGTTGCCTCCCCTGGGCATTATCAGGAAGCTGAAACGGTGAACAGGGCTGGAAATTTGGCATAGGCACTCTGATACAGGATGCAAAAGACTAAAGTGAAGACTTACCCACTGTGGCAAACACCCATCCCCTAAGCAGTTTATTTGCAAAGTAGACACACACACACACACACACACACACAGAGAGAAAGAGAGAGAGAGAGAGAGAGAGAGAGAGAGAGAGAGAGAGAGGGAGAGCTGTCATCTGATGGTTTACTCAACCAGTGCAATCAATAGTTGGGCCTGAAGCTGAGAGCTGGATACTCTTTCCAGATCTCCCACATGGGTAGCAGAAACCCAATCAACTTGACCCTCCAAGAGTCTGCAGTACTAGAAACTTGAGTCAGGAGTTGAAACCAGGAATTAAATCAAGGCACTTCTATGTGAGACGTAGGCTTATTAACTACTAGGCTAAATACCCACATCCCAAGTAATATTTGATTGAACCTGGTTTTCACCATGTTTCTTTCTTGACAAAGAAACCTAAAGCTTACATTTTATTATACAGATTTTACATACAGATAAAATCGATGCTAGTAGTAAAGAGCAAGTGACACAAATGTTATACCATAATTAAATGGAAAAAATATGATTCCTTGGGATTTCTTGTACAGTCAAAATCTGAAAATTCAAATATAAAATTGTTAAAAGTATCTTATAATGCTTCTTCTATTTGGATTATAAAAAATCAAACCAAGAACTAAATCAATAATGTGATATTCTTAGACTCTTAGCCTATATATAATTTTAAAAATAATATCATGGGAGAAAATTAGACAACATTATCACTGTTTTCTTATGTTGAAGTAAGTGTTCAAAAGCAGAGCAACCTAGAATAAATGTTTATGAATTATTAAGACATTGATATGAAATATATTGCTTGATGAAAGGAAGATGCAATCAAAAGTATCTATTATGTAAAATAATATTTCAGGTATGTAACAATATCCTATAAAGTCAGGAGAAAGATAAAAGTTAAAGGAAACATCTTAGTTATATGCTGCATTTTTTGCTTAGTAATGCTAATTCTGTTGAAAATAGTTCCATTTGGGACCAGTGCTGTGGGGTAGCCAGTAAAGCCACCTCCTGCAGTGCCTGCATCCCATATGTGCACTGGTTCAAGTCCCAGCTGCTCCACTTCCCATCCAGCTCTCTGCTATGGCTTGGAAAAGCAGTGGAGGATGGCCCAAGTCCTTGGGCTCCTGCACCCACATGGGAGACCTGGAGGAAGCTCCTGGCTCCTGGCTTCGGATCTGCACATCTCCAGCAGTTGCGGCCATCTAGGGAGTGAACCACAAGATGGAATACCTCTCTCTCTCTCTCTCTCTGCCTCTGTTTCTGCCTCTGCCTCTCTGTAGCTCTGCCTTTCAAATAAATAAATGAATCTTTTTTTAAAAAAGGAAAAAAAAATAGTTCCATTAAGAACAACGTGAGTATAGCTAAAAGTTATTTGAATGACATTTTAGGTCTAAGATTTTATCAAGATTAAAAGTGAACTTTAATATATTTCCAATTGTCTAGGAGAAAACTACTTTAGTTAAGAGGGTATTACAAATAATTTCTTTATTAAAATTACATAGAGCATCAAATCAAATTCCTCAATATGTCAAAACACCTTTCTCTGACAATAGCTTTTAAGCTTGTGGTATTTATGCTTCAATAATTCTCCGGAGAGTCTTGTCTCAAAAGGCACTAGAAGAATGTATAATCCCTAAGGCCATCTTAAGAGGAAGAGTTTAAAAGCAAAGAAAACATGAGTATTTGTCATGAAATATATGTCCTTATTTAAGAATTGTCATTACTGGGAAAGTTTGCCAGAAATGAGAAAATGCTAATTTTAACCAAGGAAATAAAAAAGGAATTAACTTGAAAAATGCTGGAATTATTCAAAGAACTAAATGACAACCAAAAGATGAAACTGGTTAAAGTCTGGAGGCAGGAAGTCATTGGGACTTCAGGGACTGGGACTACATCATTGTAACTGTTAATCTTTCTTTGTGCTTCTTGTGACTCCTTTTGTGTATTTTTTTTTTAATTTCCCCATTCCTTTCTTCATAACACTAAATCATAGCTACAGTCTATGTAGACTGAGCAAATCAATTCAAAAATATTAGATGAGGTTTCTGCTTGGCATGGCTTGAGGTACATGCTGAGGTACCTGTTAGTGGAGTGGATGAATGTCTGGACAGAAGACGACCATTTAGATATATTTTACACCCAAAGAAGAAGAGCATACAAGAAAATCATGGTTCATTCCTACAATCTTTGATACCAGGTTATAGCAGAGCAGTGAGATATGAAGGAAGCAATAAAGATAGCATTCTTAGAAAATAAGAAGGAATTTTGGAACTAAATACAGCAATTTCATCAATCCATATGGAGGAAAAATAAAATGAATCCTAAACCTCATTTCTACTCTCAAGAAGAAAACTTTATTCTGGTTAAAGATATTGATGGGAAATAGCAAGGAACAAACATGAGACTATGTAAATAGCATATTTTAATAGAGATTTTAGACATCACAGAAATTAAAGGTATGGAGAACAAGTTTGTTCACAGCTAATTGGTTACACCTGATTGAGAGGGTGCTAACTGAAATCAGTCTTACAGATTGATGGCAACTGTCTTTATTATGAAGGTGACCTCCAGGGAAATGGAACATCTTGAGCATAGTATATACTGAACTAGCTCATTCTAGTCCATCCTGTTGTCTACCACCTCACCATCACCCAGAGAAGTTAAGTACACTCTGTTTCATTCTTTCTTTTTTTAATGGAAGGAATTTGTGCTTAAATATGTGAAAGGTAAGTGACAAGAGGTGAATTATTTGCACATAAATGGGAAAAGGACAGTAATATAGTATATTTATATTTTTACTTCTCTTCAATTGATGCAACTTAGTAATTTTTATTGCAACAGGAAGACATCACAGAAACTTTATGGTAGGTCTGGGGGATAGTGTTATTTCCAATTGTCTTTGGCAATATGATCACACATGAAGCATGCAAGATGCAAGTATGAATGCCTCTGAAGCACCGAAGCAACACCACCAATCCCTAGGTTCAGCTGATGGCGTCTGTCTCCACACTGCTTCTTCAGGTTAACATGAACACGAATGAACGTCACGTTCTTTCTCCTTTATGGATCTACCTTTGTATTCGTGATATTGGCAGTTTCATACAGAAAAAAAAAGGCTTTAGAAAAATTATTACTTCTGTAAATTAATTTGTCCATATATGTCTGTTGGCCAGAAAAGGTCAGATGAGACTCCAAGCATCAACAGTAAAACTCTTGGTCTTCTGAGTGCTTTATCACTGTTTTATTTTTTTTTTCTGTAAAACAAAAACAAAACCCAAGAAATGTTATAGAATCAGAGTATAAAAAAATACAAGTGTATTTTCTTCCCAGACACACAGATACTGTTCTTCCTCCATGTGTTCACCATGGCAATGTAAGTGGTGAGTGTGATGACACAGAATGGAACTTGTTACTGCATCAGTTATGACCTTAGATAGTTTCAACAACACACACTCAATAAATGCTGAACACTTAAATAACTGAAATGATGCTAAGTTTTGCCTAACAAGGGAAGGGGTAGGGGTTGGGGAGCTCAGGCAACAGTCATGAGAGGATAGAATAGGGTTTCTAGGTTTGCTAGGTTCTCCATATCGAATTCTTTGAGAATCCAGTATGGGATATCAATTATTTGCAAAAGGTTCCCCGTTTTTGCAAATGAAATACAGTGGAACCACATTGTTGTATAAATTTCAAATAAATAGATTTCAATGCTAACAGAACAACAGGAAGGGTACTTGTGAGCATCTTACAGTAAGTCAGAAATGGGTGTGATTTCAGAAATCCCACAGCAAGAAGAGCACCAGACACATCAGTTTCGGCCATTAAAAGATGGACTGTTTAAAAAGATGTATTTTCCTTCTGTAATTTTTGCTCAGTGAAGCTAGCACTTGTTTGCTGAACTGTGGAAAAATTGCAAGGTGACATATTATTCATGAAAAAGCAACTGAGTTGATGAGTCTGTGCTTAATTCAAGAATAACCAGCATGAGAAAGAGAGAGAGAGAGAGAGAGAGAGAGAGAAAGAGAGAGAGAGAGAATGGGAGTTAACCACCATCACTTGTGCTCTCTCAAAAGAAGAAAGCTTAATAGATAAAATTCATAAAGGTAGGTGGATCTCTACAGAACACTGAATGCCATGTGTATATTCTCAGGAATCTCCAGAAATAAGAACACCACACAATGTATATATTTTGATTTACACATTCCATTACAAAGAGAGAGAAAGACATCATTACAACTTTGTAATTGTGTTAACTGCAATAAGAAACCAAAGTCCAAAGTTTGGGAGATAACTAAAAGAGGGTTATCCCTTAGGTTATATAGCAAAAGTGTTGATGTATATCATATAAAGTAGTATAAATAATAAAAAAGTATTATTTAAATTTGATCACAGTCCATCACAGTGATCACACTTTATGTGCATTACAGTGTTTGATATAGAATTGGTGGGCTGTGACCTACAACATTAAGGCAACTCAGGTTAAGTCATGATCAAGAGGGGGGACACAGAGTGCTGATGTTTTCTTTTGGTGGCAAAAATCCTGAAGAGGAAAAAAATACTTCTCTACAAAACCATAAAAATCAACCACAACAAGTAGGTAGCTGTGATCCACAAGAAAGAAACGAGTCCAAACTTGAATAAAGTTGAAAGGAAAGAGAAGTCACCTTGAATGTAGTCCAATCCCCTATGGAAAACCCTCTCATTTAGGTCACTAATACATAACTTGTACATATGTATTAGCTTGCTAATACACAATTTGTACCTAACTCTGTTTCCTGTAGAATGAGCCCTTCAGTAAGAGACCTGCTAAGGTGGAGTGCAGTAACTGAACCTGGATTCAGTAGAACTTGGCATTGAGAAATCCTTGTATGTTGTATGACTCTGAGCTGGGTGTAGGAGCCATCTGCACAGTGTTCACCCTACAGGGCCCACTCTCTGGATCTGTCCCTCAGGCGGGGGCGCTAGTCAATGCCATGGCCTCTTCCCAGAGGCCATGTTTACTGCTGTGGCCAGTGGCAATGGACACAAGGGAAGTCCATTCTTGGGAAAAGCCTCTAAGCACATCCCTTCTTAAAAACTCAGCCCCAAAGTGGGAAGCCTACCACAGCTGTCTTGGCCATGGCTTTCTCAAACCACCATCCCCACATGGGCTTGGTTCACTTTCCTTTCAGATACACAGCTTTACCAATAAACTCTTGAGAGCATACTGATTGAGAGAGGGTAGAGAAACAGGAGCTTACGATATAAAGCTGAGAAAAACCTACGATGCCAAGGCTTGCCACAAAGTACTAGATAAAGATTAAAGACAATCATAGTAGGATAAAAATAAACTGTCTATGTGTATATCATTTAAGAAAGAAGAGCTTCAGTGCCTCTTTCTCTTATGTGTTGTCTGAGGGCCCAGTAACAAGTAGTTGTAGATGCTATGGTGTTGATGTGTTCACAGTTGTTTTTCCAAAGCATCTTTAAATACTGCTATAGTTCCTCCCTCCCCAGGTGAGTATGAGAGATACTGGAACGACACAAGAACCACTACTCCTCCCAGCAGGAGAAATGCAGCCAGAACAGGCCACCCCTTAATGGTACTCAGGCGATATGTTAGACTAATGAATACACTATGCTAGTTTGGAAGCTAAAAGAATATCTGACACTAGGGAATGAATTCCAAGACTAAAGTGAGTGATACTTAGGCAAAATATTCTTTCAAAAATAGGCTTATGCTTAAATTATCTACTGCTCTTGGAGGAGGGAATAAGAGAGAGTGCCTCCTGCCCTTTGGCTTGTTACGGATGTGGACACCTCATTCCGCAATGAATCCACTACAAACAGCCATATACACATGGATACTGCTTGTTTCTTCTCAACAATCAGAATACAAAGTTAAACACAATTGAGCCATTGTTTTGGTTATGCATAATGTGTATGCCTCCAAAAACAGAAGAAAAATACAAAAAGTACCCTTCTAAAGTTTCCCCAACACATCTTCCCAGCACATCCCATGAAGCTGTCATGGGATACTCAGAAAAATACTTAGAAAGCTGCCCCATGAGGTATTTATGGAAAAAGAGTAGTTCTGGAGTTAAGAACACACTTTTATAAGATACTCATCTATTTCTCAAAGAGATCAGAAAAGTAAATCACACACTTTGCATTTTATTATTTTCTAGAAGAAGCCTTTGCCCCTATAGAAAAATGAAATGAGGGGAGACAGCCCACAGTGGGGGTTTTCATTGGAAGAAGCCCCCAGCCAGAAACAACCCTGAAAGTTTGCCTCTGCCTTCCAGGAGAGAGAGGTCTGCATTTCCTCATCGTGGTGGGGGTGGGGAAGGTAGGGGATTGAGGGGGTGGTCTTCGGGCTTGGTCAGGTGACAGCACAAACAAGTGTTGCCCAGGTTCCATGGCTGTGGGACTGGATGGACTTCAGGGCATCAGATGTTTGGGTAAAGAGAGGACAGACCACTACAAAAGTGCATCTGGAATCCCACTACACTCAACAAAGACACTGTAAGTCGTCAGGCTTAGGGAAAGATCCTGACCAGCTCTACAGTGCAGACTTTCCCACATTCTCTCATCAGCAACCCAAAGGAAGATGAATGTGGGCAACGCCCCAGTGGATTCCCACTGTCCTGGCTGCTGGCTCGGCTTTGGCCCACCACTGCCCCATCGAGCGGATCTGGGATCTCCACAGCCTCCTCCCACTCCTCTACCATTGACTCCGCCCTGGTGTGTATTTTTGCTTCAGAACTGCCATCCATTTGATACAAGATCATATTCAACAATATGGTATATTCCAAATAAAAAAATTATAGTTATAGATAAGCATTTGGCCCAAAATTTGAGATAACGAATAAGATATCTTTGCTCCTCATCAGTTTCTGGGTTCAATACTCAGATTCACTCCTGACCCCAGCTTCCCTCTGACATGGAACTTAGCACTAGCTGTGAAGGCTCCAGAGGTTGAATTCTTGTCACTTCCACAGGAGACCTGGACTGTCTCGGGCTCCCAGCTTCAGCCCAGCTGAACTCTGTCCATTGTGGGCATTTGAGGGAGTGCTGGATCTCTCAGTGTCTCCATCTTTCAAATTTAAATAAATAGTAATAATTTTAATTATAAACTATAAAGAAGGTAGGATATATGCATTGATTTAGTTTTAGTTGATGTTGGTAATACCCTTTAACTATATTTTAAATATTTTTATCTTTTAACAAGCTTTTAAGAAAAATGTATTATGTGCAAAGTGAAAAAAAATGAATCACTGTATCAATATAAAGGTACTTCAAATAGTTTGTGGAAAAAAAAGGAATGAAAAGTTTACATGGCACAAAAATTTTTATATCTATGCAGTTTTTCCATAATACTAATTCAATTAACATTTAAAAGGTTTTTTATGCGTGAATTTAGAGTATTTTTTGGCACAAAATAAATGTTATCTTCAATTACATTTTCCATGAACTTTTTGAAGTCCCCTTGTACATCTTGGAAGAGTCAAAACTAAAAGCTAAATTACAGGAGAACTCTTTGTACTGTTTGCTTAATTTGTTATGAATCTAAAACTTCTATATAAAATAGTCTACATGAAAAGTTATAGCTCACTAGCTCTGTCCCAAAATTTCTTCCTAATCTTATAATGGATAATCATCCTCCTAGCATTCTAAAAGTTAGAACTTTTTCTGTAGACATATAGTTTCTGTTGAAATGTTTTTGTTGCAATTTTAAATATGATTATTATATACAACCACTTCTGTACTTTCTATTTTTTACTTTAATTTAGTAATTATTTTGAAATTGGAAACTATGTCAACCTCCCTGCTTTTAGTAAGTGTATGGTATCCTATTCATCAAATGTACCATAAGTTATTTTATAAATATCTTACATATATAACCCTATTCTTTTTTTATTATGTACTTATGCAAACATGGTAAATATCCATAACCAGAAATTACTGAATATTTTATTTTAAATTTAGCTGATTATGCTGTACACCAAAGTGGTTTCAGTTATTCATTCTGTTTTTGAGTTGGAAATACTCCATGATGCAGTAAAATTTAGATCAATTTGGAGCAAATTTGAAATTACTGGAAAGCAAGAAGAACAACTATGTGAAAAATATACTAGGTGATCTCTACAGCTAATCTTGAATTGCAATTCTATGATCCATTCTTATGTAAATTCAGTGATATTTTTCAGTTGAAAAAGAAAATGCCAAGGACATAAGTTGAGAACTTTCCAAAGTCCAATGGAGGGTATTGGGAAAGGAAGACAAAGGTGTTTCATTTTGAAGTCTACTCACAACCTCAATCCTACTTTATTCTGGGACTATGTGAGTCACTTAAAATCTCTGGGTCTCAGTTAGCTAATATGTACAAAAAAGATCAAATTTTATATCATATTCATATTCTATTTTATATGAAAATTTATGGAGCTAGTAAACCAGTCACTTTGTTCATAAAGTTACAATAGCTAATGGGCAATTTTTGTTAACACACAATGGTACATTAAAATCTTTCTCAGTCGAAGTTTCTGATCCTTCAGAGAAACAGGGAAGAGAGAAATGTGCTTGATTAATTGAAGTACACTTTCTCTAGTATAAGAACACTTGCAGAGGGGAGAAATAAAAAGCTACCAGGAACAGCCATTGACTGTGAGATGACAAAAAATTCCATGAATATTTCTATTGAAAACTACGAGAGACAAATTTGTGAATTAAACAGTTTTCTTAAAAGTTAGAATTATTGCTTTTACTTATTATTTTTGATGAACCTGGGTTTATCTATATTAAAGGCATTTATATTTCTAAATATGAATAATCATTTATCTCTGAGTCAGGTAAACAACATCTCAGACATCAATCTTCTGTTCACACCACATGATATTCAATCTTGCTGAATTTTTAAAACCTCTTAAAATTTGAATTGGCAAACCTGACTTATAGTTTTAATATAACACTAGCAAGGGAGTTCTTGAGAGAGTAGGAAATTATTTGCATAGAAATTACGTTGTAATTAATATTAACTATCTAGATATATTGTGGCTATTTGGTAGACATTTGTTATAATTGCATACATAGTATGAATTTTTGTTAAAAATACAACTCAAAAAGAATTTTTAAAACATCCATATGAAAGGCACACTGGAAATCCTTTTCCTAGTAGAAATAATGTCACAGATTTTATATTAATACAATCATAATAACTGAGGTTATACTTATTTTTTAATTGTTTATTTTTGGAAAGCAGAGCTACAGAGAAGGAGAGACAGAGGCAGAGAGAGAGAGAGAGATTGAGAGAGAGAATCTTCCATCCATTGGTTCACTAGCTAAATGGCCAAAATGGCCAAAGCTGGACCAGGATGAAGCCAGGAGCGAGAAACTTCATCCAGTGAAGTTTCCCATGTGAGCGTAGGGGCCCAAGCACTTGGACTATCCTCTGTAGCTCTATCAGGCACATTAACAGGGAGTCAGATCAGAAGTGAAGTACCCAGGATTCGAACCAGCATCCATAAGGGATGCCAGCAGTGTGGGTGGCCTCTTGACCCAGTGCATCACAGAGCCCGCTTGGAGGTAGCACTTAATTTACTTCACCCTAAGATTCATATATTTTAAACAATTTATTGTAATACAGTATACATACCAAGAATTGCACTTATGTGTACAGATAAATGAGTTTTCTGTCCCTGATCACACTCATAACCAACACCCAAATTAAGTACAAAACATACTAGTACCCAGGAGTCCTCACTATCTATTCCTCTCCATTTCATTTTTTAAAATTTTATTTATTTATTTGAGAGGGAGAGTTGTAGACAGTGAGAGGGAGAGACAGAGAGAAAGGTCCTCCCTCCATTGGTTCACTCCCCAGATGGCCGCAACGGCTGAAACTGCATGGATTCAAAGCCAGAAGCCAGGAGCTTCTTACGGGTCTCCCACGTGGGTGCAGGGGACCAAGGACTTGGGCCATCTTCTACTGCTTTCCCAGGCCATAGCAGAGAGCTGAATTGGAGAGGGGCAGCCAGGACCAGAACTGGTACCTGTATGGAATGCTGGTGCCACAGGTGGAGGATTAACCTACTGCGCCATGGCACCAGCCCCCATTTTGTGTGTGTGTGTGGGAAAAGACGAGTATACTCTCATTTACATGATGTGATTCAGTGAAGCAATATTTATATTTAAATACAAATTGGTATGTCATCCATGCAATTTTTATGCTGTCTGTATTAACCTCCACAAATAAGACAAAACATGGCATTTGTCTTTTTGGATCTGGTTTACTTCATTTAGTATAATGACCTCCAGTTGCATCCATTTTGTTGCAAATGTCAAGATTTCATTCTTTTAATGGCTGACTAATATTCCATCTCATGTATATGTATTTTCTTTAATTATCAGTTGATGGACATCTATTTTCATTCCATATCTTAGCTATTGTTTATAGAGCTGGTATAAACTTGAGAGTATCTCTTCCTATGATTATTGCATTTCCTTTGTATGTATTCCCCAGAAGAGGTCTGGACAGCCAAGAAAAAATTAGCAAACTGAAGAGGCAACCAACAGAATGGAAGAAATTATTCACAAATTATTCATTCAGTAAAGGATTAATATCCAGAAGATAAAAGAAGCTCAAGAAACTCAACAGTAGCAAAACATACAAATGGCCCACAGAAACATGAAAAAGTACTCAGGATCACCAGCCATTAGGGAAATGCAAATAAAAACCACAGTGATGTGTCACCACATCACAATTAGAATGGATATCATAAAAAATTCCATTGAAGATGTGGAGAAAAAGGCAATCTGAAATACTGTTGATGAGAATGCAAATGGGTACAACCATTATGGAAAACAGTGTGATGATTCCTTAGAATATTAAAAACATATCTAGGATTCAGATTAGAGAATATGGTTTCGGCTTTTTTAATGTTTTTCTTTTTAGGTGATTTAGCCGAACATGTATAGAACATATCCTGAAGCCATGTTTAGATGAATAAAGAAAAGATTATTAACCTGAACTTTTATTTGTTTTATATGTAATAATATAATAAATTCTTATTAGGTAGGTAGTCTCATTTCTTCTTCTTCTTCTTCTTCTTCTTCTTCTTCTTCTTCTTCTTCTTCTTCTTCTTCTCCTTCTCCTTCTCCTTCTCCTTCTCCTTCTCCTTCTCCTCTTTCTCTTCCTCCTCCTCCTCCTCCTCCCCTTCCTACTCCTCTGCCTCCACCTTTGCCTCTTTCTCCTCCTCCTCCTCTTCCTCCCTCTCTTTCTCCTTCTTCTACTTATTTGAAAGGCAGAATTAGAGAGGGAGAGAGAGAGAGGGAGGGAAGGAGAGAGAGAAGGAGAGGTCTTTCATTTGATGGTTCACTCCCCCAAATGGCCTCAATAGAAGGGGATGAACCAGGCTGAAGCCATGATCCAGGAGCTTCTTCCTGGTCTCCCAGGTGAGAGTAAGGTCCCAAGCATTTGGGCCATCTCCCGCTGCTTTCTCAGGTGCATTAGCAGGGAGCTGAATCAGAAATGGTGCAGCCAGGACTGCAAACAGTGCCCACATAGGATGCCAGCATCACAAGAGGTGACTTCACTGGCTATGTCACAACATCAGCCCTTGGTTTTTGTTTTTTGTTTTTGCTATTACCACAATTCCAATTACATTACTTAAACAGTACTATGAAGTTTCTAACTTTAAAAATGAATCTTAAGGAAATAATAACCTAATATGAGCGAACTTGAGGTTAGAGGTATAAGAAAAAAAGAGCATAATAAAATGTTTGAGAACATAAAACATAAACATAAACATAGAACATAAAATGTGTAATACAGTATCCAAATAAATAATAATATTTATTGTACCAACGTCAAGAACTGTCTAGTTATTAGATGTCTGCTAAGTTGAATCATAGCTGTACATGTTTGTAATTAAATTCAGCAAAGTTACAAATCTGTATTCACCTTTAGTGCCTGAAATCCTATGTACATTACATTAAAATATAAGATTAAGTTGATCTGTCATGGGACACTTGTCACTGATCTGCAGAAAATCCAGCTGAACAGTTAAGCTCTGATCATGCTTCACCACATGTTTACTTCATTAGCAGTTACGTCTCTGTGCATGTGATAGACATATTTCAAGGCAATTAGCACAACAAGCTAAATGTATTAAAGACTCAGAGCCATTTACTGTTATTTAAAACTAATCAATGGAGAATCTCTTACATATAAAATACTACAATAAGAGTTAATGATAAGAAATAATAAGGACAGTTATAGGCTAAGCCCTCATATAGATTAAAATTTAATGTGAGAAATACAAATTAAACATTAAACTAAAATATGCTTTGTTAAAACTATTGATAGAAACACATACAGGGTTCTGTCAGAACATTTTAGAAAAATCCTTACCTATGTGGCTGGCACTGTGGGGTAGCAGACTAAGCCTCCACCTGAAACACCAGCATCTCATATGGGGAGGCAGTTCATGTCCCAGCGGCTCCTCTTCTGATGCATCTCTCTGCTATGGCCTAGCGAAGCAGTAGAAAAATGGCCCCAGTGCTTGGACCTCTGCACCCACATGGGAGACTCCTCCTGGTTTCAGATCAGCTCAGCTCTGGCCACTGTGGCCATTTGCAGGGGTGAATCAGTGGTTGGAAGGCATTTCTCTCTGTCCTTCCTTCTCTGTTGTCACTATCTCTCTAAATAAAATCTTTTTTTAAAGATTTATTTATTAATGTGAAAGTCAGAGTTACACAGAGAGGAGAGGCAGAGAGAGAGAGAGAGAGAGAGAGAGAGAGAGAGAGAGAGGTATTCCATCCTATGGTTCACTCCCCAATTGGCCATAACAGCTGGAGCTGCGCTGATCTGAAGACAGGAGCCAGGAGCTTTTCCCAGTATCCCATGTGGGTGCAGGGGCCCAAGGACTTGGGCTATCTTCTACTGCTTTCCCAGGTGGTAGCAGAGAGTTGGATGGGAAGTGGAGCAGCTGGGTTTTGAACTGGCACCCATATGGGATGCTGGTGCTCCAGGCCAGGGTGTTAACAAACTATGCCACAGCACTGGCCCATAAATAAAATCTTAAAAAGAAAGAAAAATCTTCACCTAGATTTTGGTAGCCTATTAAGTCTTCCTTACATGGAGTAGAATAGTGCCAAGAGATGGTCAAAGTATAATAGCACACTCCCTATACTAATGATAATGACCCAACAAGGGAAGCGGGATACACAGCAGACTCATAGAATGGCAAATGCCCTAAACAGCACTCTGGCCTCAGAATCAGCCCTTAAGGCATTCGGATATGGCTAAAAGCCCATGAGAGTTTCTCAGGCATGGAAAGCCAAGACACTGTGGCAAAAAATGACCTATATGAAAGATCTCTGTGAGTGAGATCCCAGTGGAAATAACGGGTCATCAAAGAAGGAGGTGCCTTTCTCTGAAGAGAGGAGAGAACTTCCACTTTGATTATGACCTTGTCTAAATAAGGTCGGAGTTGGTGAAGTCAAGAGGCTTCCATAGCCTTGGCAGCTCATGACAAGAGCCTTGGGTGATTACTGACGTCATAAATAAGAGTGTCAATTGTTAAATCAACAACAGGAGTCACTGTGCACTTACTCCCCATGTAGGATCTCTGTCCTTAATGTGCTGTACTATGGGAATTAATGGTAAAACTACTATTCAAACAGTACTTTACACTTTGTGTCTCTGTGTGGGTGCAAACTGTTGAAATCTTTACTAGTACATACTAAATTCATCTTCTGTATATAAAGATAATTAAAAATGAGTCAATGAAGAATGGGATGGGAGAGGGAGTAGGAGATGGGATGGTTTGCAGGTGGGAGGAAGGTTATGGGTGGTAAAACTACTGTAATCCAAAAGTTGTACTTTTGAAATTTATATTTATTAAGTAAAAGTTTTCTAAAAAATTGTTCATAGAAATAATTCTTATCCATTTAAGCTGTCTCACTGTGTTTCCACACACAGCTCTAGTCTCCCTCCACTTGTCTCTGACTTACAATGCTGTTTCTAACCCTTATTATTATGACATTCTTCAGCTGCCACTTCCCAGTCATGCTTGGTGAGCATGATTCTGCAAGAAAACTCATGGAGTTGATATATAGAGGAAGGGGTGAATATAACTTGGAGTTTTGAATTAAAAGAAAACCTAATAAATTCAAAAATTAAGATAACAGTATAAATACAGAAAGCAGAGAGGAGAATATGGAAGAATCTAGAGAGGGACAGAACAATTTTTTAAAAATTTCTGTTACAATGGAAAAAATGGGGGCGGGTGCTGTTGCTCACTTGGTTACTCCTCCGCCTGTGGCACCAGCATCCCATATGGGAGACGAGTTCTACTCCTGGTTGCTCCTCTTCCAGTCCAGCTCTCTGCTGTGCCCCAGGAGGGCAGTGGAGGATGGCCCAAGTGCTTGGGCCCTGCACCCTCATGGTAGACCAGGAGGAAGCACCTGGCTCCTGGCTTCAGATCAGTGCAGCACTGGCCATAGCAGCCATTTGGGGAGTGAACCAACAGAAGGAAGACCTTTCTCTCTGTCTCTCTCCCTCACTGTCTATAACTCTACCTGTCAAATAAAAAAATGATATTTGTATAATACCTATGGAAGATAATAATAATTGGAAATTTCTATCTGATTTTCTGAAAAAGCATTAAGCATTATGCTCACAATTAATTCTAAAATTAGTGAGTAAAAATCAAATTCACATGTCAGAAGACATTTACATCTCTATCTCAAATTACTACCCCTGAGGGGAGCGAAAAATATGTTTTGATTGAATCTAATATTTTCAGCTACTTTTTTGGTGTCACATGGCTGTAGTTGCAAAGTTTCAATCTCAGGGGTTTAGGGGCTCTACAAATTTTAAATAATCTGGTGTATATGTATTATCAACTCTTCCCCAGCCGATTAGAACGAATATTTCATATTTCTAGGAGGAAAATGGGAAAGCCATTACATTTGGGTTGCTGCTATTCCTCATGAATTTTCTATCTTTACTACAAAGTGCTAGATGCTTTCTTGAACAGAAAGAGGAGATACTAGTTTGGAAAGCATTTCTTATTTGATCATTTTATAAAGTTTCTTCTACAGGTATGAATTAATTTCTAGTGTTTCTCAGGAAACATTGATCCTTCCACAGATCCAAGTAATTCAAGGATCTCTACTCACAAATATTAAATCAGATGATCTTATCTACACATAACAAGAGACAGATCATAAGTGACCTCAGGTTGCTATGCTGGGGAAATAAAGTGTGAGAGGTTCCAATTAGGCAGAGGAGGAACTCTAAGTTCAAATGTTATCCCTAAGAAAACCTTTAATTTATCAACCAATGACAAAACTAAGTATTGTGGAGTTAAGTGCAGCTGTTTAGATTAATCTATTTAACTTGCCATCAGTTTTGAAAAACTAGCTGATGCCTTAGACCTCTTTCAGGTACAATTTACAATTAAATCTAAAAGGAAAATGTTTATTAGATTATGAAATCTCATCAACAGATAACTTAAGTCTTGCTACAGTTTCAAATAGATTATTCCCTCCACTACACATGCACACAAATAATTAAGCTATTTATATTGCTAACGCTTGAATATCATATTTAGGTAAATTTTTCATTTTCTTTGCTCACACAGTTGACTATTGTATTAATTCATATTTTTCATTAATTATGGAAGAAAGGATTCTAAAATAATGAATCAAGTTTTTATACTTTTGCTCACATATTTAAGTTTTTAAATGCTTTAGTTTATAAATATATGTGATTACTTAGGATCTTACATAGTCAAAAGCCTAAGCAGTTGGTCATATCTTGAAAATAAATGTCAGGTACTGAGGAAAATACAGACACCTTATCCAAGCATATGGATTCAAAAATCTAATCTGAAATTGCATGACAGTATTTCAAAGACTCCATGAAAAAAATAGATAAGTTTATATTGATGCAAAAAATTGAGATTTGTGTATAGTTTTTCCACAACATGCAGTTTTTGAGGACACCTTGCAACATTTGAAAACTCATTAAAAAGTTTGATTCACTTTGTGATGTTAGGGAAAGCTTGCATGAATAAATCATTTTTGTACTTAGGTCTGCCCAGTAAAATGGCTTTATCTAGGAGAAGGGGAATATGCATAGTTTCTAAGGATATTTGTATGGCAAATTCCACAAACATGTTTGAGTATGTAGTTGCAAGAGAAATATGTGACATGGATGCTTGGGTTTCATTGTTCATACATATGGAAAAATGTTGGAACCATTATTGCAACAGGTTATCCTGAAAGAAGCTTAAGGGTTGGAAGTCAATTAATTTGTATTACTTTGTTGAATTTGAAGTATTTTTCAACATCAATGAACCATCACGGAGGAGTTGGATATAAAAGACTCAAATTCAGAGGAGATATTTGACATGGATCTATAAATTTGAAAGGCATTTGCATATTAGTAGAGACTGATAATTCTGATAAGGATAGGATCAGCATACAGATTGAACATAGAGTGTGCTGCAAACAAGACCTTAACTTGTGCTTGAGAAACTGAAATATTTAGTGGCACAGTGGTGGAAAGGTATGCAAATGTGACACTTCTGGAGGTACTAGAGAGGAAAGTAGTCATTCAGAATTAAGTAGATTCAATAGGGGTAAGAAAAGAGCATTTCAAGGAACTGACACAAGGAGTGTCAAACGCTTCATGTGTGGCTGACTGGCAATATAACCGCTAGTTATAATGATATGAATATCATGTGACTGAGATCCCAAGTGGCTTTTGTGGAATGGTTAGACTAAGCAATCAAGAGTAGAGGGGTAGCCCTGAAAATGTACTTCACAAATTTGCTGCTGCAAGAAAATCATTCACTGGCAACACCAGGTGCTGCCCATTTGGCTTCATTGAAGTGTGTGCACTGAAGACACAGCTGCTGTAGGATGCTCCCAGCAAATAACCAAAAATGAGTAATAAGGGCAGGCAATAAGGAAAGCCCATTCAGTGAATCATGGGATTCTTCAGCTTTGTTGGAAATGTGCTGTGGTCTAAGACCTACCTTACCCAATCCCCCTGTATCTCTCATCTCTCATGGGAAAGGGACCTGCATCATAATCTGAAAGTTAGTGTAGTTGGCATTGGGAATGGTCTGAGTGAATAGAAGCGAAGGTGCCACTGGCTCCCTTTCTTGCTATTGAATTGAGTGTCATCCTGAGTAGTAAACGGTACAAGATGGAACCTGGCACAAGATGGTTCCAGTTGGTAAAGATTTCAAGAATAATGATATAGAAAAATGTTTCAGTGAAAGGAAAGGTCCTTGTTGATGTGATGACTCAGAGATTATAAGGTAAATAGGGAATAATGTTAAAAAAGATAGCAGTTGGCAAGTTGGTTGTGGGTTGCATTCATTGTCTGCCATCTTCAAGATCTTGGTGGTAAGTATGTTGGTATATTTGTGAATATGGAGAGGAAGATATGAACAGAATGTACTCCGAGACGCTGAGTATTAGCACAACTGGAAACTGGAAATTTACTTGGTCTTTATTTCTTGATGTACTATTGAAAATGTGTGTTGTTTTTCTAGAGATAGAAAATTACTTTCCAAGGAAAACAGGGACCAATAGCTTGGTTAAAAGTGCCATTAGGTCACCAGTTGACTCTGAAACAGATTGATCATCTAATAATTTTGGAGTGTAGATTTTGTTGAATATGTCTTTGCTACTTGAGGCATATAGCCTTTTTTCTTCGGTTGTGTTTGAGACCTCCATTTTGAGGGAGACAATATGATGTGATTAGGGATAGTGTCTTGGGCCTTTATAGCTTGAAATTAAAAGCAAGTGATAAGCATTTTTAATCAAGGTGATATGACTTTATCAAGGGCACAGAAATGGGTGAAACCATCTCTGTTCCCAATACAAAAGAAACAGATCTGTGATAAACATTATCCAAAGGGCGCAATTTTGTTTTAAAATAGTAAACCTGAATTAGGATGTATTATATGAATAAAGCTTTTGAAAAATATGAAATGGAATCAATTGGAACAGAACATTCAGAGTACTTTGGTTTCAGAGAATTAGAATTAAAATACATATTTTTAAAAAGCTGGTGGCATAGACAAAATTTCCAAATTTATAAGAATACACTTATATTAAGATATAAACTTTGGCTGGCGCCGTGGCTCACTTGGCTAATCCTCCGCCTGCGGCGCCAGCACCCCTGGTTCTAGTCCCGGTCGGGGCACTGGATTCTGTCCTGGTTGCTCCTGTTCCAGTCCAGCTCTCTGCTGTGGCCCAGGAAGGCAGTGGAGGATGGCCCAAGTGCTTTGGCCCCTGCACCCGCATGGGAGACAGGGAGGAAGCACCCGGCGCCTGGCTTCGAATTGGCGCAGTGCCAGGCGTAGCAGCAATTTGGGGAGTGAACCAACTGAAGGAAGACCTTTCTCTCTGTCTCTCTCTCTCACTGTCTAACTCTGCCTGTCAAAAAAAAAAAAAAAAGATATAAACTTTGCTTATGTTACTTTGGATATGTAAATATATATTGATAATGTCTAACCGTTATACTATTTAGATGTTCATTCGTTCGTTTGAAAAGTAGAGGAGCAGAACATATATGAGAGAGATATAGGAAAAGGTGAGATCTTCCACTCCAATGATTCACTCACCAGATGGCTACAACAGCCATGTCTGGGCTAGGACAGGCTGAAGGCAGGAGTTAGGAACTTTGCTCTGATCTCTCAAATGGGTGACAGGGTTTGAGTACTTGGACCATCATACACCGCTTTGTCAGTAACATTAGCAGAAATCTGGGTCAGAAGTGGAATAGATGATATTCAAACTGACCCTCTGCTATGAGAGGTCAGCATAACAATCCATGCCTTAATCAACTGTGCCATAATGCCTGGCCCCCGTTATACATTCTTAACCTTGGAAAGACTATGAAGTGATAACTATACATTTTCAAATTGTACATATGTACACAGTTATATCTGTATCTATATAATATATATACATATATAATATATTTTTTATAAAATATGATATCTATATGTTTGGAAGTTTCAAGACTTGATAGAAAAAATGGACAAATCTACATGATGGACAAGAGATAATCAGTCATGGGAATTGTGACAATGCTGACTAAATCATATATAGTTTATATAAAAGTCTGTAAAGGACTCAAATTGCCAGAAATTTAACCATGAAACCTATATGTGCAAAGCTGATAGGCAATCTCTTTATATTATGTAATCAAAATATTGATTGCTATACTAAATATATTGCCACATTTTTCATTTTTGTGAATTCTAAAGGTACATAAAACAATAATGAAGGATTGATGCCTAAAATACTTTCTATTAAAAATATAGATTTAAGCTGGCATCATGGCTCACTTGGCTAATCCTCCGCCTGCAGTGCCAGCACCCCATATGGGCTCCCAGTTCTAGTCCTGGTTGCTCCTCTTCCAGTCTAGCTCTTTGCTGTGGCCCAGGAGGGCAGTGGAGGATGGCCCAAGTGCTTGGGCCCTGCACCCGCATGGGGGAGCAGGAGGAAGCACCTGGCTCCTGGCTTCGGATCGGCGCAGTGCCAGCCATAGCAGCCATTTGGGGGGTGAACCAATGGAAGGAAGACCTTTCTCTCTGTCTCTCTCTCACACTGTCTATAACTCTACCTGTCCGAAAAAAAAATATAGATTCAATAAGATTTAGCCGTTTTGTTTTTTCTGTAAGACATAAAAACTTATTATCATTTAAAGTTCAGTCATATTATCTCTCTTGTTTAACAGATACAAAATATGTTTTTCTTTACTGTGTTTACAGAAGATTTATTCTAAAATGAAGTCTTGTTTGAATCCTGCATTCTTATACTATTTGTTCAAAAATCTTTATTGATATTTTACCACATATGAAGTCAATGCTGGACTTTATGATTCATACAAATTTTCTCTTTTGTGTACATTTATCTAGTCATGTGTTCTGTAAAGCATTCCTATGGATTTTGTCCCACAGTCATATATGGTCCAATGTATTAGAACTATCCACACAGGTTTTTTAAAATTAAATTTAAATCCATTCCATTAAAATTAAATAAAATCTCCATTCCTCACTCACACTTACTGTATTTTGAATGTTCAATAGCCACATGTATATACAGTCTTCTCTGTTGGACAATTAGGACACATATGGTTTCTGAAATTACAAAATATTTTATTTGTCACAGTTGCTTTAGACAGAAACATTCATAAACTGATAGTTTCGTGAGGGCTTGCAATGTTTCAGGCATTGCCTTTAGCTCCAGGAATACAGTAATAAATAAATTGGACACAGTCTGCTTTCAAAGACCTTATGTTCTTAAAATTGAGACAAACATGAAAATATCAGGCAACAAAACTCTGTGATATTCGTGATATGAAGATGTACGAAGTGTTAAAGTCCATAACTGGAGGAAGACAGTGAAAATGATGGGAGTGAATGGTAAGCAGGAAATAGATCCCTTAAGAAATAATATTTCCTGAACAAATGAATGTGAGTCAACCAGCTACAAACAGTTTAAGAACTATTACCATGAAAGATACCAAGGAGTTGCTTTGGGCACGTATGCAACTCTAATACAGGGAAAGCAATGGTATGTTTGAAGAACAGTCATCAAGCTTCATGGTTCAGAACACCAAATTATAGATGGGAAATAGTTCATGTAGTAATGAAAGTAAATAGAAAGAACTACAGAAATACACGAAGAAAGTTGTGTAATGAAAATCAAGGAGTTTCAGTAATGCAGAATATAATGAAAGTTGTCCTCAATATCAAATGCTGCCCTTCTAATACATGTTGACATTAAACTGTTTTTAACAACACTATAGATATATTGGGCAATAGAGGAGGAGACCAGACCTTACTGGTTTTAGTATGATTATCAAGTGAAGAAGTAAATCTAATGAGATTACATCACTTTTATTTATAAATGATTTTTTTAACTTTTATTTAATGAATATAAATTTCCAAAGTACACCTTATGGATTACAATGGCTTCCCCCCCATAACGTCCCTCCCACCCGCAACCCTCCCCTTATCTACTCCCTCTCCCCTTCCATTCACATCAAGATTCATTTTCTATTCTCTTTATATACAGAAGATCAGTTTAGCATACATTAAGTAAAGATTTTAACAGTTTGCTCCCACACAGAAACATCAAGTGAAAAATACTGTTTGAGTACTAGTTATAGCATTAAATCTCAATGTACAGCACACTAAGGACAGAGATCCTACATGAGGAGTAAGTGCACAGTGACTCCTGTTGTTGACTCAACAAATTGACACTCTTGTTTATGGCATCAGTAATCACCCTAGGCTCTTGTCATGAGCTGCCAAGGCTATGGAAGCCCCCTGAGTTCACCAACTCTGATCATATTTAGACAAGGCCATGGTCGAAGTGGAAGTTCTCTCCTCCCTTCAGAGACCCTCCTCCCTTCTTTGATGACCCATTCTTTCCACTGGGATCTCACTCGCGGAGATCTTTCATTTAGGTGTTTTTTTTTTTTTTTTTTTTTTTTTTTTTTTTTTTTCGCCAGAGTGTTTTGGCTTTCCATGCCTGAAATACTCTCATGGACATTTCAGCCAGATCCGCATGACTTAAGGGCTGATTCTCAGGCCAGAGTGCTGTTTAGGACATCTGCCATTCTATGGGTCTGCTGTGTATCTCGCTTCCCATGTTGGATCGTTCTCTCTCTTTTTTATTCTATCAGGTAGTATTTGCAGACACTAGTCTTGTTTATGTGATCCCTTTGGCTCTTAGTTCTATCATTATGATCATTTGTGAACAGAAATTGATCACTGGGACTAGTGAGATGGCATTGGTACATGCCACCTTGATGGGATTGAATTGGAATCCCCTGGTATTTATAAATGATGCTTAACTTTTTCCAATACTTTGTATATTAATAAAAGAGAGAAAGGATTTTGGCACAAGTGATATGAGAGTATGGCTATAGAGGGAGGGCTTTAGCATTTTGAATGATTGCATATGCTAAGAATATTGAGACAAGATGGCAGAATAGGAAGGGAGCACACTGATAGTCCAGGGAGAGACAGTTTAATAAAAGTGGAGATACTGCAGGTTCAAGGAAGAGTAGGGGAAGAAACAGCAGAAGAAACTCTTCTGAAACGAATGATTCACAGTGGACCTGCGTGGATAGCGTGGGAGCCCACAGTTCAGGACACCAGCGGCAGACTCACACCAGCGCTGGAACGCGAGGTGAGCCAAACCTCAATAGCCTGAGAACTGGCAGGCAAGTGGTAAGAGGAGACTAGAGGGAACGACCCCAGGGGTAAAAGTTCACCAGGCTAACTAGAAGAGAGAGAGAGAGAGAGAAAAAAAAAATTGGCTGATATGGCTGATACGGACATGGGTTTCTCTCTCTCCGCTCACCTCTCAAAGGAGAGCAAGACAAAGAGCAGACGCCATCTTGGACATACGTCATAAGCAGAGCGACCTCAGGTCTGCACCAGCCCTGAGCCTAGCAGAAAAACCTGACTCTGGGCGGGGTGAATTAACAGGAGATTAGGACCTAGTGAATTTGTGGTGCTACTGAACTGAGACTGTGAAAAAAGAGACGGTGGGGGAGAGAACTCACGGAATTCACGTGAGCACTCTCCAGAGACGCCACAATTCCGTAACTTTGGCAACCCAGTGGGAGACTGAAGGAGAATTTGAGCCCATTCTGAGGGCAGAACAGATTCCCTGTGTGGTCCTTGGGAAAGAGCTTCCAATCTCTGGCTCCTGTGGGTATATCATTTGCCTGCTAACTACCTCCAACTTCATTCAGCTGTGCGGAATTACTTCCCTTTTGAATCAAAAAAAGAAAGAGAGAGAGAGAGAGAGATCTACCATGCCTAACCTGGGAGTGTCACCTTTGGCACACCAAACAGAGCTCTCAGGCCACACCCATCTCAAGCCCTAAGGCTCCATCAAAAACAGACAGTCCACTTAATCTAGAGTCATAGTATGACAAGAAAAAGCACCACAGTGAAGAAACCAAATATCTCCAATATGCCAAATAACAAACGCAAAAACCGAGGTAATAAAAACAAGGAAGTCACTATGACGCCCCCAAATGAAAAAGACACCCCAATTCAAGATTATGAAGATGATGAGATAGAAGAAATGCAAGAAGCAGATCTCAAAAAATTGATAAGAACATTAAGAAGTTCTCAAAAACAAATTCTTGAACTACAGAAATCCTTAATGGACAAGATAGAAAATCTCTCTCGTGAAAATGAAATTTTAAGGAGGAATCAAAATGAAATGAAACAACTAGTACAACAGGAAACTGGGATAGTGACGAGAAATCATAATGAAGTGAAGAATTCAATAGATCAAATGAAAAACACATTAGAGAGCTTTACAAACAGAATGGGTGAAGCAGAAGAGAGAATATCGGACTTAGAAGACAGAGAACAGGAAAGGATACAGTCAGACCAAAGAAAAGAAGAGGAAATTAGAAATCTAAAACATATTGTCGGGAATCTTCAGGATACTATTAAAAAACCCAACATTCGGGTTCTAGGAGTTCCTGAAGGCATAGAGAGGGAGAAAGGATTAGAAGGCCTTTTTAGTGAGATATTAGCAGAAAATTTCCCAGGTTTGGAGAAGGACAGAGAAATCCTAGTACAGGAAGCTCACAGAACCCCTAATAAACATGACCAAAAGAGATCCTCACCATGACACGTTGTAATTAAACTCTCCACAGTGAAACATAAAGAAAAGATCCTAAAATGTGCAAGAGAGAAACGTCAGATTGCTCTCAGAGGATCTCCAATCAGACTCACAGCTGACTTCTCATCAGAAACCCTACAAGCTAGGAGGGAATGGCGAGATATAGCCCAGGTACTAAGAGAGAAAAACTGCCAGCCCAGAATATTATATCCTGCAAAGCTATCATTTGTGAATGAAGGTGAAATAAAGACTTTTCATAGCAAACAGAAATTGAAAGAATTTGTCGCCACTCATCCAGCCCTGCAAAAGATGCTTAAAGATGTGTTGCACACAGAAACACAGAAACACGGTCACCAATATGAAAGAAGGTAAAGGAAGGAAACCTCACAGCAAAAGATCACAGGGAATTCAAAGCATATATTAGAACTTATCTTTGGCAAATGGCAGGGCAAAATTACCACTTATCATTAGTCACATTGAACATTAATGGCCTGAACTGTCCAGTTAAAAGACACCGTTTGGCTGATTGGGTTAAGGAACAAAACCCATCTATTTGCTGCTTACAAGAAACACATCTTTCCAACAAAGATGCATACAGACTGAAAGTGAAAGGCTGGAAAAAGATATACCATGCCAACAGAAATGAAAAAAGAGCGGGTGTAGCCATCTTAATATCGGACAACATAAACTTTACCACAAAATCTGTTAAGAGAGACAAAGAGGGACACTATATAATGATTAAGGGATCAATTCAACAGGAAGATATAACAATTATCAATGTATATGCACCTAACTGCAGGGCACCGGTTTATCTAAAAGTTTTGTTGAGAGACTTAAAGGGAGACTTAGACCCCAATACAATAGTACTGGGGGCCTTCAATACTCCACTCTCAGAAATAGACAGATCAACAGGACAGAAGATCAACAAGGATACAGTATATTTAAAGGACACTATAGCCCAAATGGGTCTAACAGATATATACAGCACTTTCAATCCTACAGCTAAAGATTTTACATTCTTCTCAGCAGTACATGGAACCTTCTCTAGGATTGACCACATACTAGGCCATAAAGCAAGTCTCAGCAAATTCAAAAGAATTAGAATCATACCATGCAGCTTCTCAGACCATAAAGGAATGAAGTTGGAAATTAGCAACTCAGGAATCCCTAGAGCATACGCAAACATGTGGAGATTGAACAACATGCTCCTGAATGAACAATGGGTCCTAGAAGAAATTAAAAGAGAAATCAAAAACTTTCTGGAAGTAAATGAGGATAACAGCACAACATACCAAAACTTATGGGACACAGCAAAAGCAGTGTTAAGAGGAAAGTTTATATCAATAGGTGCCTACATCAAGAAATTGGAAAGGCACCAAATAGATGAGCTTTCAATTCACCTCAAGGATCTAGAAAACCTACAGCAAACCAGACCCAAATCAGGTAGGAGAAGAGAAATAATTAAAATCAGAGAAGAAATCATCAGGATTGAATCCAAAAAAAATTACAAAAAATCAGCCAAACGAAGACACCCCATTGGCCCAACTAACTAAAAAAAGAAGAGAAAAGACCCAAATCAATAAAATCAGAGATGAAAAAGGAAACGTAACAACAGACACCACAGAAATAAAAAGAATCATCAGAGATTACTACAAGGACTTGTATGCCAGCAAACAGGGTAACCTATCAGAAATGGACAGATTCCTGGACACATGCAACCAACCTAAATTGAACCAGGAAGACATAGAAAACCTAAACAGACCCATAACTGAGACAGAAATTGAAACAGTAATAAAGGCCCTCCCAACAAAGAAAAGCCCAGGACCAGATGGATTCACTGCTGAATTCTACCAGACATTTAAAGAAGAACTGACTCCAATTCTTCTCAAACTATTCAGAACAATCGAAAAAGAGGGAGTCCTCCCAAATTCTTCCTATGAAGCCAGTAACACTTGAATTCCTAAGCCGGAAAAAGATGCAGCATTGAAAGAGAATCACAGACCAATATCCCTGATGAACATAGATGCAAAAATCCTCAATAAAATTCTGGCCAATAGAATGCAACAACACATCAGAAAGATCATCCACCCAGACCAAGTGGGATTTATCCCTGGTATGCAGGGATGGTTTAATGTGCGCAAGACAATCAATGTGATACACCACATTAACAGACTGCAGAAGAAAAACCATATGATTATCTCAATAGATGCCGAGAAAGCATTTGATAAAATACAACACCCTTTCATGATGAAAACTCTAAGCAAACTGGGTTTGGAAGGAACATTCCTCAATACAAACAAAGCAATCTATGAAAAACCCACGGCCAGCATCCTATTGAATGGGGAAAAGATGGAAATTACAAAACCTTAAAGAAGGAAATAGAAGAGGATACCAAGAAATGGAAAAATCTTCCATGCTCATGGATTGGATGAATCAATATCATCAAAATGTCCATTCTCCCATAAGCAATTTATAGATTCAATGCAATCCCAATCAAGATACCAAAGACATTCTTCTCAGATCTGGAAAAAATGATGCTGAAATTCATATGGAGACACAGGAGACCTCGAATAGCTAAAGCGATCTTGTACAACAAAAACAAAGCCGGAGGCATCACAATACCAGATTTCAGGACATACTACAGGGCAGTTGTAATCAAAACAGCATGGTACTGGTACAGAAACAGATGGATAGACCAATGGAACAGAATTGAAACACCAGAAATCAACCCAAACATCTACAGCCAACTCATATTTGATCAAGGGTCCAAAAGCAATCCCTGGAATAAGGACAGTCTATTCAATAAATGGTGCTGGGAAAATTGGATTTCCACATGCAGAATCATGAGGCAAGACCCCTACCTTTCACCTTACACAAAAATTCACTCAACATGGATTAAAGACTTAAATCTACGACCTGACACCATCAAATTATTAGAGAGCATTGGAAAAACCCTGCAAGATATAGGTACCGGCAATGACTTCTTGGAAAACACCCCAGAAGCACAGGCAGTCAAAGCCAAAATTAACATTTGGAATTTCATCAAATTGAGAAGTTTCTGTACTGCAAAAGAAACAGTCAGGAAAGTGAAGAGACAACCGACAGAATGGGAAAATATATTTGCAAACTATGCAACTGATAAAGGGTTGATCACCAGAATCTACAAAGAAATCAAGAAACTCCACAAGATCAAAACAAACAACCCACTTAAGACCTCAATAGACATTTTTCAAAAGAGGAAATCCAAATGGCCAACAGACACACGAAAAAATGTTCAAGATCACTAGCAATCTCACTCGCGGAGATCTTTCATTTAGTTTTTTTTTTTTTTTTTTTTTTTTTTTGCCAGAGTGTTTTGGCTTTCCATGCCTGAATTACTCTCATGGGCTTTTCAGCCAGATCCGCGTGCCTTAAGGGCTGATTCTGAGGCCAGAGTGCTGTTTAGGACATCTGCCATTCTATGGGTCTGCTGTGTATCTTGCTTCCCATGTTGGATCGTTCTCTCCCTTTTTTATTCTATCAGCTAGTATTTGCAGACACTAGTCTTGTTTATGTGATCCCTTTGGCTCTTAGTCCTATCATTATGATCAACTGTGAACAGAAATTGATCACTGGGACTAGTGAGATGGCATTGGTCCATGCCACCTTGATGGGATTGAATTGGAATCACCTAGTATGTTTCTAACTCTACTGTTTAAGGTAAGTCAGCTTCAGCATGTCCCGAATTGTACATGTCTTCCCTCTCTTACTCCCACTCTTATATTTAACAGCGATCACTTTTCAGTTAAGTTTCAACACTTGAGAATAACTGTGTATTGATTACAGTATTCAACCAAAAGTATTATTTGCAACAAGATGGAGGAATTTGGAAAACATCATGCTGAGTGAATTAAGCCAGTCCCAAAGGGACAAATATCATATGTTCTCCCTGATCGGCGACAACTAATTGAGCACCAAAGGGGAAACCTGTTGAAGTGAAATGGACACTATAAGAAACAGTGACCTGAAAGCTCTTGTCCTGACTGTTGATGTACAATGTAATACTTTATCCATTTTAGTATTTTTTTTTGTTGTTCTAGTACTATTGGTTGAACTTTGTAATTAACACACAATTATTCTTAGGTGTTTAAATTTTAACTGAAAAGTGATCCCTGTTAGGAATCTGTAAAGCATTATGCTGAGTGAAATAAGCCAGTCCTAAAGGGAGAAATACCATATGTTCTCCCTGATCGGTGACAACTAACTGAGCACCAAAAAGGAAACCTGTTAAAGTGAAAGGAACACTATGAGAAACACTGACTTGATCAGCGCTTGCCCTGACTGTTGGTGAACAACTTAATACGTTATCCCTCTTAGTATTTTCTTTATTTATTTGTTCCATTCATGGTCAATTTCTTTGGATTCAGTCTGGTTCTCAAATCTCCACATGAAATTATGCTTCTTCCTCTTTTGCTAAGCTCACTTATAGCAATGACCTCCAACTGTAATATTTCCTGTTTTATTGGATCATTGAGTAAGAAGTCCAACCGTTTTGTTAAAGAAATATGTCAGAAGTTCTACTAACTTTCTCATTAATTTCTTCCATCATTAGTTTATAAAATGTAACTTCTCTTTATACACAATCCTTTTAGTATTGTGCCTACCTAGTGATGGTTTATTAATAGGGAAATTCTTTCTAATGAACTGAGAATTAACATGAAGCAAGTGCAAAGCACTGTCTAGTATTTGTTTCTTGGAACACTGCCCCTAAGAAGACGCTGAATGAGGTGCCATATGCACAGGTGATGAATCAGCTCTGAAAAGGAAACAAGAAAATTTAAGGACAAATGAAAGATCTTTTGCCTATAAGAAATCCTGAAAGAATTATGTAAGAATAGAATGATTAATGACATGACAAACGTGACAACCTCTGTGGTAAGTAACAAGATATATTGCATTAAAATATCCAAATTATGTAAATTGCTTTGACTTTATATCTTTCAGAAACCATAGATCAAAACTTAATTGAATATAAATGAAAAACATTAAATGATGTCATATTGCTAAAGTGATATTTTCAAAGTATGAAACTAACTATCGCCTTTGTTTTCTAATTTCAGATAATTAGAAAAAGTCAATGTAATATATGTGCTTCATTCAATCAAAATCAAAATCCTTCAATATTTGATAAACATGTTTGTTCTATATAACAACATTATGATTAAAAATAAATTAAATCCAGGCCAGCTTTGTGTTTAAGACGTAAAGCCACCACCTGCAGTGCCAACATCCCATATGAGCATCCGTTAGAGTCCCACCTGCTCCTCTTCTGATCCAGTGCTCTGCTATGGCCTGGTAAAGCAGGAGAAGATGGCCCAAGTCCTTGGCCCCTAAACCTGTGTGGGAGACCTGAAAGAAGCTCCTGGCTCCTGGCTTTGGATGGGTACAACTCTAGCCGTTGTGGCCACTGGGGAGTAAACCAGCAGATGGAAGACCTCTCTCTCTCTACTTCTGCCTCTCTGTAACTCTTCCTTTTGAATAAATAAATAAATCTTAAAAAATAAATTAAGTCATTATATAAGAGAATTCCAGATGATTTTTTAAAAAAAAAATTGGGGGCAACATTAGTTATAGCAAGGAGTGCAGTAGGTCTGGAACCTGTTTCTCAGTTTTCTTTCTTCTTTCTTTACTTTTAAACATTTATTTATTTATTTATTTATTTATTTATTTGAAAAGCAGAGTTACAGAGAGGCAGAGGCAGGGGGTGGGGAGATCTTCCATTTGCTGGTTCACTCCCCAAATCACTGCAACTGCCAGAGCTATGATGATAAGAAGACTTGAGTTCTAAGCAGAAGACATAATGGATCCAAAGCTTTTGGGACATGCCCTTTGTCAAAATAGCAAGGACTAGAGCAAAAGAGGAGAGGTTCAAATAGCAGCGACAAGGCCAGTGGAGGAAAGAATCAGGTTGTATAGCCTTGGAGACAGCTGTGAAGGATTGGGCAAGACCCTATGTTTGCCAAGGTTCTCCCAAAAAAACAGAGCCTAAGCAGTGAGTTTATACCCTGATAAACCTACCACAAGTTGAAAGTGTTTAAATACATCTAAGCTATTAAGCATTCAGTGTAGCAATGTAGCATACTGGAGAATATTGGTTGTTTCCACTTATGATAGAGTGGCTGATTGGGTGGTGGGGTTCCCAGTTGAATTTTAGCATTGGGAGAGACCATCACACCATTTATTACAAGCCCAGGATGGGATTAACAAATTTTTTTTTTAACAGGCAGAGTGGACAGTGAGAGAGAGACAGAGAGAAAGGTCTTCCTTTGCTGTTGGTTCACCCTCCGATGGCCGCTGCGGCCAGCGTGCTGCGGCCGGTGCACCACACTGATCCGATGGCAGGAGCCAGGTGCTTCTCCTGGTCTCCCATGGGGTGCAGGGCCCAAGCACTTGGGCCATCCTCCACTGCACTCCCTGGCCACAGCAGAGAGCTGGCCTGGAAGAGGGGCAACCGGGACAGAATCTGGTGCTCCGACCAGGACTAGAACCTGGTGTGCTGGCACTGCTAGGTGGAGGATTAGCCTATTGAGCCGTGGCGCTGGCCATGATAAAACATTTGAAGTGCAGTTTTTACTTAATGCATATCATGTTGAACCTTTTCAGAGTTAAAAGATAATTAGTCCATGTTGAGCTGTTGTAAATCAGGGATCATCTCTGTGTATATAAAATACAGAACTGGCTCCCATAGTTAGGGATGCTGATAAATTCCAAGATTTGCAATTGATGCTCTGGAGACCCCAGGAAGTTGATGCTGTACACTCCAGTTTGAAAACTAAAGCTCCCAGCTCTCTGCTGTGGCCAGGGCGTGCAGTGGAGGATGGCCTAAGTGCTTGGGTCCTTCACCCCATGGGAGACCAGGAGAAGCACCTGGCTCCTGCCATCGGATCAGCGCGGTGCACCAGCCACAGCACGCTGGCCGCAGGGTCCATTGGAGGGTGAACCAACAGCAAAGGAAGACCTTTCTCTCTGCCTCTCTCACTGTCCACTCTGCCTGTCAAAAAAAAAAAGAAAGAAAGAAAGAAAGAAAGAAAGAAAGAAAGAAAGAAAGAAAGAAAAGAAAAGAAAAGAAAAGAAAAGAAAAGAAAAGAAAAGAAAAGAAAAGAAAAGAAAAGAAAAGAAAAGAAAACCAAAGCTGATGTCTAAGCTTGACTCTGTAGGCTCAAGCAGTCAGGCTGTAGGAATCCCCTCCTCCTCAACCTTTTTGTTCTACTCAGATCTTCAGTGTGTTGCACTGGTTAATCTTAACTTAATCTTAACCAGATTAAGAAGGGCAATCTGCTCAACTCAGTTGCTTGAATCAAAGTTAACCTCATTCAGAAACAACACCACTATCACACTAACAATGACATGTGAACAAATGGGCACTTCATTGCCTGTCAAATTAACACCTATACTTAGCCATTAGGTATTTCAATGTCTTTAACCATGATATAGCATGATTTGTCTTTGGGTAGGAAACAAACAAACAAACAAACATGCTTTAGTGATACAGTGTAAATCAACTAAGTGGGAATAGGCACATCTCTGTAGAGGGTATTAATAAAAGAAAAAAACAAATCCAAGAACAGCTGGTGAGCGGTGATAAGAATCTTAATAGATTTTGAGGACAGAGCCAACTGAATTTGGATATGGGTTGTGAAAGTTCTGAAGGAGTCGAGGAGGATAATGCCAATGTTTTTATTCAGGAAGTAGAAGGATGGAGCTGACGAATTGACATGTTGTGGTTTGCTGTAATAAGTAGATAAGCAGATTTGAGTAGGAAGAGAAAATAGATCAGCATTTGACACCTGAACATGAGATGTCTATTAGATGTTTAAGCTATTATTCATCTTTTGAGACATTTGTTAGTAATGAATTGAATTTTGACTTTTCCAAGAAGTTAATTAATTTTCAAAGACACCCAAAACATGGAAAAGTAAAAATAGTTGATCTATACTTATGTCATGGCAACTTACAATATGTTTTCAGGAGGACTGTATCTGGGCACTTGCAAATCATGTCACATTATTTGTGGAGCTAGTTTAACAACGCATAGCCTGGACTTGGAGCCAGTTTTACCTGAGCACACAGCTCTGTTTCTGAAAGCATGAAGACAGGAA
Source organism: Oryctolagus cuniculus (assembly GCF_051225735.1). Taxonomy (NCBI): domain Eukaryota; kingdom Metazoa; phylum Chordata; class Mammalia; order Lagomorpha; family Leporidae; genus Oryctolagus; species Oryctolagus cuniculus. The sequence continues at coordinate 25,070,141 of NC_142868.1, read as the reverse complement.
CACAGACCATCCGTGGCATACAGATTTTTCTGGCTTTCCCCCAAACTGCTTTTCCAGCCTCATTAATCATTTCCTTCAGGCATTTTCTCCAGCACTTCAGTGAGTTCTTCCTGCTAGAGTCTCTTTCCATCCCCAGGTCTTGGCCCGTGCTTATCTTTCACTCTGAGAAAAGCTGGTTTCCTAATTTTCAACTCTCAAAATTTTTCACTTGAAAAACTTGAAACCATTACCCTTTCCTCCATGAAGATTTTTGTTGTCAAAATAAATAGATCCTTTCACTATATCTCCATCACAGGTTTTGGAAATTAGTTTTGGATATTTTAAAATTCTGCTGTGTATTGTAAGTTGCTCTTATCTACCTGGTTTTTTTTTTTTTTTTCCTCATAGGCTCGGGTTGTTACTGTGAAGATATGGGCAACAAAAAATGATAGTGTAAACATTATTTTGATTCCTTAATACCATGCACATTACACATGCTTACCGTGGTATGATTATTTTCATTCAGTTGAACAAACAGTGCATTTTAAGAGTGATAGATGATGCCTGCGCCGCGGCTCACTTGGCTAATCCTCTGCCTGTGGCACAGTTATCCCTGGTTCTAGTCCCGGTTGGGGCACCAGATTTTGTCCTGGTTGCTCCTCTTCCATTCTTGCTCTCTGCTGTGGCCCTGGAAGGCAATGGAGGATGGCCCAAGTGCTTGGGCCCCACACCCGCATGGGAGACCAGGAGGAAGCACCTGGCTCCTGGCTTCACCAGCTGCAGCGCGCCAGCCGTAGTGGCCATTTAGGGGATGAACCAATGGAAGGAAAACCTTTCTCTCTGCCTTTCTCACTGCCTAACTCTGCCTCTCAAAAAAAAATAAAATAAAATAAAAAAGAGTGATAGATGACTTGCTTATATATCTTTATCGTAATTTCAGAATCATTCCCTTGTCCCCCATTAATGCTTGGTGCTTTGCAAGAAATTATGAAATCCCTGTTCAATATCAGTAATCACCTTCATTCTCATTTTCAACATCATTCATATATTTTTATTTCTTGCTATCAGATTCACACATACTTACTTTTTTCAAAAAAATCACAGATAGTTTGGGGCCAGTGCTGTGGTGTAGCAGATAAAGCCACCGCCTGTAGAGCTGGCATCCCATAAGGGTGCTGGTTTGTGTCCCAACAGCTCCACTTCCAGTCCAGCTCTCTGCTATGTCCTGGGAAAGCAGTAAAAGATGGCCCAAGTCCTTGGGCCCCTGCACCCACATGGGAGACCCAGAAGGAACTCCCGGTTCCCGGTTTTGGATCAGCCCATCTCTGGCCATTGTAACCATTTGGGGGATAGAAAATTCCCTCTCTCTCTCTCTCTCTCTCTCTGCCTCTCCATCTCTGTAACTTTGCCTCTCAATTAAATAAATAAATCTTTAAAAAAAAATCACTGACAGCTCACTGACAAAACACTGACAAAACTGTGCTTAAGTAGTATAGTAATGAAATCAGTCATTTATTGGTGGAGATGCTCATTGGTTAAAATGATAAAGAAGCATGTATTGTGAAGCAGGGGCATACAATTTGTAAGATTAGGGTGTGAAGCAACAAGAAATTGTTTTGTAACAATTTCTAATTTACTTCATCATTCCCATTTAAATGATCAACACTGGATTTTGAATTGTTTGTTGTTTCCAAGAACTTACAGTCTGGCCAATACAGAGTATAATTGAATGTTTATCTCATTCTTTCCATTTGCATTGTTATTATTTATGCAACTACAGGCAATCACGATTATGGATTAAATGAATTATTCAAAGAATCATTGTAATTAAATGTGTAAGCAGGAAGAAAATATTTAATAATTGAATTATTTGCAAAATGTTGAAATGACATCATCTTTATGATTTCTTAGAAATGGTAAAGAAAATATGATGTTAGATTACATACTGAGATAATTAACTTGAAAACCTAAACTATTTAATCTTCATCCAAATGTTAGAAAAGTGGGAAAAGATATTATCTGATAGATTAAATTGATACTATGAATCCCATGAGTAGAGTTGATACATATTTATGTTTTAAAAATCCTCATTCCTTGGACAGAACTAACTCTTAAATGTTCTGTCTTAAGTACTTTCTGATCTTTTACGGAGTTGGAAGAATAAATTGAAGCTAGATACAATTTACAAAAGAGAAAAATATGGCTCACATGAAGAGAGTCAAATCTATAGAACCCAGGGACTTTGAAACCATTGATAGTATTTTTTCCTAGAAAAATAGAATCTGCCCTAGCACCCCATTGCAGGGTTTCATAAGGTAATGTTATCATTCGGAATATTTTTAGAAATGTGGATCTTTATTGAGCATGTATGTTTGATATCATATTTAATCTTATCAATAATTATATATAATTAAGAAAATGAAACTTACAAAGGCTAAAATAATTTTCCTCTTTTCAATTTTTTTTTTAGATTTTGAAATTAGCATCAATATAAGGAAAACAGATTCCATGCATTTCACAGGTATAACTCCAAGAAAACAGCCATCATGCCCTCCTTCCCTCTCTCTCTCCCTCGCCCCACCCCCTCCTCCATCCCTTCCTCTTCTTCAACCTTTGCAAACGCAGAGTCCTAGTCCACTCTATAATCCCAGGCTTAATGCACAACGAATCACAATATTCAACAAGTAACATTTATAAACATCGGCCGGCGCCACGGCTCAATAGGCTAATCCTCTGCCTGCAGCACCGGCACACCGGGTTCTAGTCCCGGTCGGGGTGCCAGATTCTGTCCTGGTTGCTCTTCCTCCAGTCCAGCTCTCTGCTATGGCCCAGGAGTGCAGTGGAGGATGGCCCAAGTGCTTGGGCCCTGCACCCCATGGGAGACCAGGAGAAGCACCTGGCTCCTGGCTTCGGACCAGTGTGGTGTGCTGGCCTCAGCACGCCGGCCGCAGCGGCCATTGGAGGGTGAACCAGCAGCAAAGGAAGACCTTTCTTTCTGTCTCTCTCTCTCACTGTCCACTCTGCCTGTCAAAAAAAATAATAATAAAAAAAGAAAAAAAATGTAAAAACATCACAGTTCCACAGGAGTACAAACAGGGCTAAAAACAATCAGACCATAAGATATCTCTTTTGTTTATATACATATATATGTATGTGTATACATATATATGTGTTCTGATATATTTTAGCTACATATCAGGGCAAATATATAATATTTGTCTTTTTGGGACTGGTTTATTTCACACAGCATAATAGCTTCAGGTTACATCTGTTTTGTTGCAAAAACAGGATTTCATTCTTTTTTATGTCTCAGTAGTATTCCATAAGTGTATATATATATCAGTTTTTTTATCCAATCATTACTATATTGGTTTGGGTTATTTATTTGTGTGACCAAGATGGACTATGGATAGTCTCTGAAAAGCATCAGCATTGTTATCTTGAAGTTTCAGTGTCACTTTGAACCTCAGATTCTTGGGATGGATTTCGTATTAATGCAATCTGTTCAAGCGGGGATCTTCAAAGTTTATGAAAAGTATTATGCAAGGGTTTCAAAGTTGTTTTACACTAAAATAATTATCTTTCAATTCCATTTTCCATGATCTTTTTTGAAGAAGCCTCATAGTTTCAAAAAAAGCACAAACTCTGAAGTAAAATTCTTAATTCCTTTATTAAGAAAAGATAACTATAATGTTTCCTTTGTGGCAATCCCGAATTTCAGGATGGTGAAGAAATACTAGGCTTATGAAGGAAACTTGGATTGGCTCTGCATGAAATAAATCAAGAAGGTGCAGGTATGTTTCTCCACAGGTAAGGAAGTATATATATTTTACTAAAATGAAAAACTACGGATGTCCAACTGGATCTTCTATTAAAAGTGAGCCCAACCAGCACTGCGGCATAGCAGGTAAAGCCACTGCCTGCAGCGCCAGCATCCCATATAGGCGCCGGTTCCAGTCCTGGCTGCTCCACTTCCAATCTAGCTCTCTTCTATGGCCTGGGAAAGTAGTGGAAGATGGCCTAAGTCCTTGGGCCCCTGCACCTGCTTGGGAGACCCAGAAGAAGCTCCAGGCTCCTGGCTCCTGGCACCTGGCTTTGGATCAGCGCAGCTCTGGCCTTTGAGCCAACTGGGGAGTGAAGCAGCAGATGGAAGACCTCTCTCTCCCTCTCTCTCTCTCTGCCTCTTCTCCTCTCTCTGTATAACTCTGACTTTCAAATAAATAAATAAATCTTTCAAAAAAAATGGGCCCCAAATTCTGTTTTTGATGTTATAAAGAAATCACAATGTGTGGAAATGAAGTGACAACCAAACATGGGAGAATTGCTATAATTCTAATATCATCCGTAAGGAGTAGAAAAAGAAAGGCAAGTTGGTAGTGCTTTATCATTTAATAGTCTTTATGAGCCCTGAATTTTTCCCATATGTGAGAGTTAAAAGAAAAGTTGATTTGAACTGAGAATTGTGATGCAAAGAGGCTGGGAAAGTGGGAGTCAAAGGAATAGGAGAAGAAGTATCACAGTTACCACAACACAGTAATAAGTTCAAGTGTTACATAACACCATGGGGTGACTATAGTTCATGATAATGTATTACATGTTGCATTAAAAAAAAAAAGAGGAGCAATCACTGAGTCACTGTGGCATAGCAGGTGGAGCCACAGCCTGCAGTGCCAGCATACAAAATGGGCACTGGTTTATGTCCCGGCTGCACCATTTCTGATCCATCTCTCTGCTATGGCCTGGGAAACCATTAGTTTGAACTGCTCCCACCCACGTGGGAGACTTGGAAGAAGCTCCTGGCTCCTGGCTTCCCGTTGGCCCAGCTCTAGCCATTGCAGTTACAAGCCATTTTGGGAGTGAACCAGCTGACAGAAGACTTCTCTTTCTCTCTTTGCCTCTGCTTCTCTTTAACTCTGCCTCTTAAATAAATAAAAAAAAACCTTTAAAAACACTAAAAGAGAGCAACCAAACATAATAAAAAGAAAATTAACATACCAGTTGCTTTATATGATCAGTTTACACTATAGATTGTAAGTGTTGAAATACTCCAATGTATTATAAAAGTATACAAACATTGCATGATAACCAAAAATTTTAAAAGTATATAAATAAATAAAGAGGCTGGCATTGTGGCCTAACAGGTTAAGCCACTGACTGCGATGATGCCAGCATCCCATATGGGTGCCCGTTAGTGTCTCTGCTGCTCTACTTCCTATTCAGCTCTTGGGAATAGCAGCAGAGGAGAGCTTAATTTTTGGGCCCCTACTTCCTGTATGAGAGACTTGATTGAAGCTCCTGGCTCATGGCTTTGCCCAACACTGGCTATTGTGGCCAGAGCTATAGACTGAACCTGTGGATGGAAGATCACTCTCTCTCTCTCTCTCTCTCTCACTGTACATGTCTCTCTGTAATTCTGACTTTAAAAGTAAATAAATCTTTTAAAAAAGTAAAGAAAAATTCCAAGAGGGGATAATAATAGACACAAATGCCATGAAATGAAAAGATAATTAAAAATCAATGCAGTAGTTAATGTGATTTTTTTGAGTATTTGTCATTAAACTTGAATAAAAGCAAATAAACTCCTCCTTGAAACGTAGACTTTAATTGCTGAAATCTGAGAGATTTTCCTGATCTGCTTGTTTCCTTCTTTCCCATCCGGCCATCAACTCATCTGTCCTTTCATCTGACTTTTCCAAGTAGTAAGAAGCTACTTTAAAAATTCATGAAAAAATGAAATCAACAGATAATTTTATTTTTGTGCAAGAGAATTTTGAAATCTCTGCATGGTTTTTTAATAATCCTCAAAAATGTCATCAATGCTTTGAAAATCCATCATACAATTTCATCATTTTACATCCATCCACATGACAAGTCTTTCTGTATTTACTGTGCTTTTCCAGCGCTTGTTTGCCCTGGGATAATCGTAGCCACCTACTCTTTCCACTTTCACAACTGTACTACGTACTATGGGATGACAGGAGTGATATTCACTAAGGCTTCTAATCAATGGACTCCCTGCTAGAAATGTCCAGGGAAGGTATTGTTGGGAGATTGTCAGTCGGGATTAGATAACAACAACAAAAAGAATTTATCCAGTTTTTCCTCTTCTTGGATTATTTGGGAGTGAGCCTCCCTCCTCCCTGTATAAAAATTCTTCCAGAACACTGTACCATAGCTCCTACTTTCCCAGCTCTGTCATTAGCCAAGCTCCTGGTAAAAGTATCTCCTCTCTCTATGCCTCCAGGTCCAGGCAGGGCATCAGAGTGACTGCTTATATTACTAATCCCTGGGCTACTTTGCTCTCCTAAATTTGAATTCCTCCACCCCACTTGAATAACCAATTGTCTACATGACTCCATTTAAGCATTAAAGTGGTTTCTGTTGTCTGGTTAGTCTATAACTAATATAGCACTTAAATATTGCACCTCTTCACTAAATGCAATGTGGATGAAATGAGGACTGTTTGAATATTTTTTGTTTTCTTTTTGATGTAAAGCAATTCTGGTTGTGTTTCTACCAAATGGATTTCTTCCCCCTTCCTACTTCTAGGGAATTTGTTTATTTCCTGATAATTTTTTATTATGGTATGAAGAGAACTATCATTGTTGGCCTTGATGGGGAAGAATACTATAAGATCTCTTCAGAAGAAAGCTAGCATATATCTGCTTCATTCACAGAAAGCTGATGATAGAGACAAAAGATTGATGTATTATAAGAATTATTACAATTTGTTTAGTAATACAACATAAACAAAGAAATATTTTAAAACGAGTGTTTACAGGACTGTGTGTCTGAACATCTGCATGACATGGGGGTATTCTAGAGAAACAAGAGCAGTTGTTCCTAATGAAAATAGGAATCTGTCGTTGCAAAACCTTTCCCAATCTCTACCATCTGTTTTTCCTTCATTCTTTTAGTCTCCTATTTATTTTATTTCTCTCCATTCTGTTTGATCCCTTACAAGAGTGATTTTTCAATTTATAAATTCTGAAAGAGAAATTATTATTGTTCTGTAAATGCATTTAACAATCCTATTAGCACAGTAATGTTTACTTAACACTGATTATGTGACAAAGTCTGTTATAAATTCTTTGTAAACATCATCCTTGCAAGCATCCTGTGAGTTCTTCATCCTACTTTCACAACACAAGAAAAGGTTCAGATGCTAACTTGAAAACCTGCACTCTGATTTCAGAAGCTAAGATTTAAAACACGAGGCTACCCAGGAAAAACAGGACTTATCAACTGTTATACAAATATGTGGGCAAGAAATTTATGAATTTTAAAACTTTAATATAAGGATATTGTAATATTCAGGTACATTTTTTTTTGACAGGTAGAGTGATGGACAGTGAGAGACAGAGACAGAGAGAGAAAGGTCTTCCTTCCATTGGTTCATTCTCCAAATGGCTGCTACGGCCGGCGCTGCACAGATACGAAGCCAGGAGCCAGGTACTTCTTCCTGGTTTCCCATGCAGGTGCAGGAGCCCAAGCACCTGGGCCATCCTCTACTGCCCTCCCAGGCCACAGCAGAGAGCTGGACTGGAAGAGGAGCAACCAGGACTAGAACCCGGCGCCCACATGGGATGCCAGCGCCACAGGCAGAGGATTAGCCGAGTGAGCCACGGTGCTGGCCCCTTCATGTACATTCTTAATAACAGTTGGGGACAAATAGCTCCTTATGTCATAAGTTTAATACCAGAAACAAATTTCACAAGTGAAATACATTTAGAGTTTTCTGGAGGCAAATATTTTTATTTCTTTTATTTTTAAAAAAAGTTATTGATACATAAAATTGTATATGTTTGTGGGGTATCATAATACAGATACACATTATATAAAGTTCAATTCAGAGTAGGAATATTTATCTTCTTTAATATTTATTATTAAAAACTGTCAAAATCTTTCTCCTGGATTTTTAGAAATACAGCATTCATTATCATTATCTTCAGGCACCTGTGTAGCAGATCCCCAGGATTTACTTCTCTTGTCTCTGTATTACTTTGCACCCATTGATCATCTTTTCTCAGTTCCGGCCTCCTTGCCACTCTCGCCAGCCCTATTATTTTGAGAGCTTTCCCCCCAGGAAAAAAGCATAGACATGCTTGAACTGTTTGCTTAAGAAGAACAGACATGATCACAAAATAATTTTATTGTGTATCACTCCCTTTGTATTCTGAACATAGATCTAGTTTTACACCTATGTCCTCTATCATACTTTTAAGTTTGTTTACTCCTGTGCTTTTTTCCCACGTACCATTTATTGATAGAAATAAAACTCATTAGAAAATTATTATTGACTGGAAGACAATGACAAATACACATCAATCCTTGACATCTTTCTGAGATTATGTTTCCTGCAGAGGTAATGGCATAATCATTCAGAGTGATATTTTCATAACCATGTAGTTAAAATACCTGATTATCTGAGATAGAGTCTGTGCTCTGTGAAAAATCCATGTATTCATTGTTGAAGCTAAAACATCAAATTTTATTCAGAGTCTTTGTTTAAGGCTCCCTTTTCTTATTTGTCTGTGGTCTTTTCTTTGTACTTAGTGTTTATTTTTCACCTAAGATACATTCTCTCTTTCTGTCATTTATTTATGCCCATCTTCCTCTTTGTTGCAATTATAACTCAGCTCTAGTATTTATCCTACATTCTAGAGTATTTAAGAAAAAATCAAAAACTAGGAGAGCATCAGGTAATTAAAAAGTGATTTGCCAAAATTTTCATTTGCAAACCTTCAATATCAGAAACCTAGGGGCATCATGGCATGGATCACCATATGAGATTCATTGTGGAATGTTCTTTATAAAACCCTTTCCTAAGTAGGAAGGGAATTCAAAAGATGTTTGGGGAAATGGAACTAAAAATTAATTGAATCACAGTGTAAAAAAATGGAATCTGCTTTTTTTATATAATAATATTCACTTTCCATGAAAACTTTGAGGGTCATGTGGATTTTTATATACTTGCATAAACATAAAAATATTCACACCACAATTTTTAGTCCATTTTCCTCAAACCTTTTAAAGCAACATTGTATTGTACATTTAGAATTCATTTCCTCTTAAGGACATTGCTTCCTGGGGCCAGCTTTGTGACAGAGCAGAATGGGCCGCCAACTGTAATGCTGTGCATCCCGTGTGGACACCAGGTCACAATATGCTGAGCTGCTTCCTATCAAGCTCTCCGCTGATGGTCTGGGGAAAGCAGTGGATGATGGCATAAGTGTTTGGGGTCCTGCCACGTGAGAGAACCACGTGAAGCTCCAGGCTGTTGGCTTCACCTGGCCTCGCTCTGGTAGTTGTGGCCACTTGGGGGAGCGAACCAGCAGATGGAAGATCTCTCTCTCCCTCCGTCTCTATCTCCCTCCCTCTCTCTCTCTCTAATTCAAATAAATAAATCTTTTTTTTTTAAAAAAAGAGCATTTCTTCTTAGTTTTCTCTCATTCTTGTCCATCATCTTTGTTATTATTTAAACTGTGTCTCCCCTTAAATATTTGCTGAAATCCTATAAATATTTTGAAGATGTAATCAAGTTAAGATTATCACATTAGGGTGAACCCTAATCCAAAATGGCGGTTGCCTTTGTAAGAATAGGCAACTTTGGGAGCAAACAGGGAATGCCACATGAAGACACACAGGGATATGATGTGCATGCAGAGCAGAGATGGAGTTATACCACCAAAGCAACAACAACAATTACAGCACAAGGAAGAACAGGAGTGGCTAGAAACTACACAGGCTAAGAAAGGATTCTCTCCTACAGATTTTACAGGAAGCATAACTAAGCTAACATTTTGATTTTGGACTCCTAGTGCCCACAAATGTAAGAAAATTATTTTCTTTTGTCTTAAGTTTATTGTACTTTGTTTTGGCACACTAAGAACCAAACAACCCTTGACTTTGATCATGAAACACACTTAATTTTACCAATTTATATTCTATCTTGAGCTTGACAACCATTTAGCTTCTTCAATGGGTTTGTCTCTGCCACTACAGGTGTACTAATAATAGAGCACACAGGTCTAACAATTGATGTAGCCTAGTATCATGAATATGGATATAAAGTGTTCATCCACTGAAGCTCATGAATTTCATTCTCAGAATGACCTTCATGTCCTCATTATTACTCTACTCTTCTTTCATACCCTATTCTAAGAAAATTAGTTCCTCTGGTTCCCCTGTTCCATAGGTGATTAGAAGCAGCAAATTGAGTGGGAAGGAAGGGATTCAAGAAATACAGTTAGAATAGGAATTGTTACAGAGCCACAAAATGAAGAATTTATAACCTGTCTGAGAATGTAAATTTTATTAACCTCCTGGAGGTTAGAAATTTGACTTAATTTCTCAAGATTCAATTTCTTAATTTGTTAAATGGAAAATCACATCATCACTCTTATGACAATTAATTGTGTAACATTTGACAAATATTGAACTCAGAGAGGCCTACAGAAGCAAACTTATTAATAGGTTATTCCTTTTTTTCTATTCCATGTGTTAAGCTGGATTGGCACCACCAAATAAAAAGACAAAGCTGGCATTACATTTATTTGGTGCTGAGTTTGATAATCTTGGATTTGACCTTGAATCTCTTATAAATGATTAAATTATGATCAAGAATAAGGCAAGATTTAGGGGCCAGAGTTGTGGTGCAGTGGGTTAGGCCACTGCTTACCATGCTGGCACCCCCTATCAGAGCATCATTTCGAGTCCTGGCAGCTCCATTTTCAATCCAGCTCCCTGATACTATGCATAGAAAGCAGCATGTGAAGCCTCAAGCACTTGTCCCCCTGACTGCCATGTGGGAGACACAGATGCAATTCCAGGCTCCTGGCTTTGGTCTGGCCCAGCCCTGATCACTGCGGCCATTTGTAAACCAGCAGATAGAATCTCTCTCTCTCCCCTACTTTCAAATAAACATTTAACAAAAAAGAATTTATACAAATACATTTGTAAATTGACATTTCTTTTGATACGTGAGTGCATTGCTTATATGGCAAACTCAACCATTCCTTTTAGTGAGGTCCTCTTAGTGTACTAAGGAAATAAATGTTAATTGCTTCAATTATTTAGACCATTTCCTCATTGGGATATTCATTTCTTGTGATATTTTCCAGAGTCAGTACATATATTTTCTTCTTGCACTAATTCTAAATCCTAATCTCTAATGGAAATTTATTTAATATATTATCATATATGACAAAAATTCATAATGCAAAGTTAAAATGAGAAAAACATTTCCTGAATAAATATATCTTTTCAGTTACATGGTATCAAATGATAAGTGTCAGAATATCATTGCTAATTCTTCTATATCTTTAAGTTTTAGGTAGGTTAATCTAAAATAGATCAAGTAAGGATTTACACAATAACTTTAACATGTGTTTTTTTTTTTTAAAGATTTATTTTATTTATTTGAAAGACAGAGTTACAGAGAGAGGTAAAGACAGAGATAGTCTGAATTCGCTGGTTCACTCCCCAGATGGCGACAGAGTTACAGAGAGAGGTAAAGACAGAGATAGTCTGAATCCGCTGGTTCACTCCCCAGATGGCTGCAACGGCCAGAGCTGCTCCAATCCGAAGCCAGAAGCCAAGAGCTTCTTCTGGGTCTCCTATGCAGGTGCAAGGGCCCAAAGACTTGGGCCATCTTCCACTGCTTTCCCAGGCCATAGCAGAGAGCTGGATCAGAAGTGAAGCAGCCAGGACCAGAACCGGCGCCCATATGGAATGCTGGTGCTTCAGGCCAGTGCTTTAACCCACTGTGCCACAGCGCCGGCCTCAACTTTGTGTGTATTTTAACAGCAAGTGCTTTACAAATATAAACAAGAGCCCTAGTTACTGATTGCATCTGCTATAGTCTTTTTGAACTGAAGAATTAACTAATATAAAGAATCAGACATAAAGAAACCAATTTGAAATCCCATGGGGAATAGTCAAATAACTGTCCCCAACTCTTTTTGTAAAATTAAATAGTTCTGAGCTAAATATTTTCTATAGATAGTTGTTATTATTTTAGCACAGTTACAAATTTTGATACTAAACTAAATTTAATTCCTCTTTGGCCATATTAACATACTTAGTGGAAGCAATCTTATACTGACATGCCTGATGACACACAGTAAATCTGAATTTGCTATTTAAGAAATATTTGTCTAATGTTAGGCATTGTTGCAATTGCTACAGATATAGCGTTAAATACATAAAAATAAAGATCTTCTCTTGTCTTTCAGAATTCATCACTGACCAAGACAATTTAGCAATAAGCCCTTGAGAATATTCTGTCATTTCCTATTTCACCTATGTCCTTCCTGCTCATTTTCCTTAGTCAACTTGCTTTCTTTAAGTGACAATAATTTGCCTAGGTTGAGAATTGAATCCACTTTTTATTATTAAATTTTATTTTGATATAATTCCATTATACCAGGAAATTTTTAAAAAATTAAATAAAGCTAAGCAAAGAACCTAAAAAAATATGATTTTTTTTAACTAGGATGGAAGAGAACAGGAACATTTTAAGAACACTTGAGGGGCCAGTGCTGGGCATAACAGGCAAAGCCACCATTTGCAGTACTGGCATCCCACATGGGATCTGGTTTGAGTACTGGTAGCGCCACTTCCCATCCAACTCTCTGATATGGCCTGGGAAAGCAGTAGAAGATGCATCAAGTCCTTGGCCCCTGCGCCTATGCGGGAGACCCAGAAGCAACTCCTGTCTCCTGGCTTCACATCTGCACAGCTCCCGCCATTGCAGCCATCTGGGGAGTGAACCAGCAGACGGAAGACCTCTCTCTCTCTCTCTGCCTCTGCCTCTCTACAACTCTGCCTTTCAAATAAATAAATTTTATTTAAAAAAGAACACTTGAATATAGGCCTTGACAATGTGCTTCTTTGAATCTGAAATTAATTTACTAGGATCAAAAGAAGATTATAAGTAAGCAAAGTAACCCCCTAACTTTTATCCTAGTTTCTACTTTCTGAATTCTTGAGGATTCTCTTACAAATTTTTTTTCTTTAAGGAAATATGTTCTCTTATGAATGTTATCGTTAATAAATTGGAAGGATCCCCTATTGGAAGGATCACCCATCATCACTATAATTGTTACCAAAGAAATAACCCTCAACAACTCATTTTTTAAAAAGTAACAAATTGAGAGCTTAATATTTGCTGTAGACAACTGTTCCCCACTGATTCATTCTGTGAATTAAAAACAAATCATTCACTAATAATTTCTGTTTATATGATACCTTCTTCTGAGAAAGTAAAAAGATTTAATTTCTTTCTACCTCAATATTTGCCAAAAGTTTATACAAAACAATTGTAATGTCAACCATTGCCCAATGATGTTGTAAATAAAAGCACTTAAATGCCTTCAATTATTTATGGCAAATAAAGCCACATATAAAATACTATAGTAACCAAACATTGATTAAAAGATGTACATTATTAAAGAATAAATTTAAAACTTGGGAATCTTCAGAATTGTTTGGACATAAACTGCATTGGATTATAAAAAAGCCATGCATTTACAAACTTCAAAATTGAAATGTCAGATAGTTACAGCAGATTTATTTGGGACATAAATGCAAGAAGGAAAATTGTGCATTCCATTTATCAGTACTCAACACTTTCTTCTCACAGCCTATTCTATTTTTTTAATGCACTAAATAGTTTTTAGGCTAAAGTGTCCATTTAAATGATTGCTATGTTTTAAACAATTTTGAAAATGTGATGGGATGGCCATTCTTCATGCTATTCAGGTGTTCCAAGCTGACTCTAATGGCTTAAGTGACCTCAGCAGCAGGGAGTGGCACTGTGGGGAGTAACAGTAATCATGGTAGATCGCAGTGCCTAAAGTCATTGCCCTTCCCACCCCCTTCATCAATTAAAGTAGGTTTTGAAATATTCTGAATTCCTGGGGAGGGAGGATTTTCATTTATTCAACACAGATTTATTGAGATACTCATGAATCTTCCCTTTTTGATGTTTGTATAAATCATCAGTTGACTATGGTACCCCTTAAAATGTACCACAGTTCATTGAAGAATGAAATTGAATCGGATTTTCTATTTTTGATTTTTGAATCTGTAAGATCATTTGAAGTATAATAGCAACAAACAAAGATATGGTATATAATCAATATCTAGAACGCAGCGTAACTATCTTATTAAGCCATCCCAACTCTTTTGTTTATAAATATGCAGGGTCTACTGTCTACTTCTCCCAGTAGCCAACATTACAATTATACTGGATGAAATAACACATAGTGTCTTGTAGATGTCACCTGAATTAAAATTAGGGCTTAAGAGTCACACATTTTTCATTATTTGAATTAAGGCACTCTCTATTTAATTTTCGTTTTAATTTAATCTCAATTTGTATTTAAAGCTTATTTTTCTCCTCTCCCCAGTTACACATTTTGGAGGTCTTAGAATGGAGAGAAAAAAAGATCCTTGTTCTGCAAAAGAAGCTCAAGACCCTCTTTTAATCAGTAGCTCCTTCTGTTGTGACAAGTAGGAATGTGGGTAGGTGGAAAAGGCAAATATTTCTTTGCCCAACAAGGCCAGGTATAGGCTTCTCTCCTTGATTACCCTGTTTCTCTGGCTAATGCTACCTGGTGGTCTGTGTCTTCTGGGGTAAGTATACAAATGCTAGCTCTCTTTTGTGATGCTTATGTGAAAGTTCAGAGCCTCCCACCCAAAGTTTTCATGATTTTTGACATCCAATCCTGTTAGACCTAACTGCTATTTCTGCCCATACTTTCTGGCCAGTGTTAGTGGCCAGTCATCTTCCCCATGGTCTTTTGAAGTGGCTTTTCCTTGCCTTATTTCTATTTGTGAAGGATGGAATAAAGATTCAAGCCTAGACACAGTGCAGGAAGCTCCATTCTGTCATGCAGTCAATCACAGAATGTCTCCCCCACCTATCTCATGTTCTTTAGATAATACACAGACACCAGTAGGTCAGTTGTATAAATGGATGTATGACCTGAGAACCAAACAGCAAAGTTTAATTCTTAAAGATCCAATTGATCCAACTGATCTGTCCAGGTTAAGTCTCTCTCTCTCTCTCTCTCTTTTTCTCAAGGAATACTGTATTCCCTAAATAGTTTCCACATAACTCTTCCCATTTCCTTTTTGAATTCAAAGGAGAACACTGTAATTAATTATTTTGATTCTAATGAATGTCTTAATATGAGTATGATCTACAGGGATAGTGGTCCTCAAGAGAACATTTTTTTTAAAAACTCAAAATTGATTCTGAAAATCTTTATTGAACACTAATGATTTTAAGGGAACTGTTACTGGTACTGATAGAAATAGGATAAAATGTTTTTTCCCTAATGGAGTGAAAAGTCTTATAGAAAAGATTGAAGTCAATAAAAATGAGTCTAGAGAGTGACAAGTTTGGGAAGCTTTGATGATGGGATTGGTGATGTTTAAGCTAGGCTAGATATTGGAAGCCTTACTGGAAAAAAGTATTTGACTAGAGGATTAAGGAGGAAGAATTAAGCTATAGGAACATAGGAGAAAATCATCCTGACAGCTGGAAAAAGCTTGAAACGGGTACATGGTGACTGGCTCAAAAAACTTGACAAAATATGGAAATATTGCCTGATATTTGCTTTCAGCTCTTTGCCATGAAGTGTAATGGTTTACATTTGACATCACCCTGCTCCAAAACATTAAGACAATGTCAGACTTTAACTGCTGTGAATATGTTTTGGTTTGGACTGATGACATATAAATACCACAGACTGAGAAACACGTATTTTCACAGCTTCATAAACAAGAAACATGTATTTTTCAGAGTCTGGAAGTCTCCAGATTAAGGTGCCAGCAGATTTGGTGTCATTTGAAATTCCATTTGCTGGATTGCTGCTGAAGCCCCACATAGCAAAGAAAGGTAGTGTCTCCCTCATATTTCTCTTATAAGAAAACAAATTCCAATCATGGGGTTTTCACCTTGGTGACCTAATCTGTTTCCAAAGCCCTCGCTTCCAAATGCCATCACATTGGAGATGAAGGTTTCAACATCCAGTGCCTAGCAGTACATGACAAAACTACTCATTCAGTTGCCACAATCACTAACATTAATACCAAACCACATTTTCCAACAAACTGTTCTTTCCTTTTGTCTCAGAGCTTAAATTAAAAAAATAGCATGCAAGCATGCCAATAAAAGCCTGCTAAATGAACACATAAAAGTTGCTTATGAGAGGTGAATAATTTGTTTTATGAAAATGAGCAAGTTGACCATTTCTTTCAAGTCTCCACAATGAGTTTACTTTGAACTTCCTGGCCATTGCCATATGCCTAATTGTCTATTCCAGGAAGTGCTTGGTAATACCTTCCGTTTATAGAGAGCACGCTAATGTTCAGTTGCTATGAAAACCGTATCGTTTTCATCCTAACATGTTTAGTTTTTACTTATTCTAGAGAGCAAAGAAGGATTTTGAAAAATATCATTCTTGCTGAAGCATATAAGAGTGAGTATTGGGAAGAAGTATGATATTGGATTACAGCCTGCACAAACTAAACACCTTGTTCAAATAATTGAAAGGAGAGTAAAAGGAAATAGTTTGATATGCCAAAAACTTGGTTAAGTACTCATTTTGTAGAGCAAAAGCGGTGAAAGGGCTTGCACCACGGTGTGTTCAAAGCCCTTTCCTTCCAATTGTGCTGCTCCATCCTTCGTTAAATCTTGGAAAGGGAAAGATAATAAGGTTGACTATAACCTGGATTTAACAGGAACTACTTTTGTGACTTCAGGCAACATCTCTGAGGCTACTTTAGATTAATCACCTGTAAAGTAGTAAAGTAGCAATAATAATGCCTATGCTGTAGTGAGTGAAAAAGATAAGTGTGTAAGGGATAAATAAGAAAATATAGAAACATCGGTGAGAATATATTAAGAATTCAGCAAAAATTAGAAAAAGAAATCTAGAATTCAAAATTAGATCCCCATCCCTTTAAAGCATAGATATTAAGCCACTATTTACAAGGACACCTATGTTATCCTCCAGGGGTATTACAGTGTTTTCCTGGTGTCCTGTACACATCTATTTTTGCATTGCTCCCAGTTCTTATTTTCTTGTGTCTTTTACTGAAAAGCAGCAGACAGCAGCTGCAAATAGGTGTTCCATTAAGAGACCAAGACTGTTTACTGCAGTGTCTTGAAAGGACTCTCTCTTTTGTTTTTAATATCTTGTGAAAAGACATTCAATAATCTATTCCCTCAGGCAGTTTCAATTTATCCAAATTCCTGGGGGACATTTTAAGGTGAAAACTTCAGTATTCTGTGTTTCCCTGGAAAGAAAGTGGTGAGGAGCCAGGAGTAGATTTTACCATCTGCACTTGCAAAGACACCCGTGGAGAAATAATTCTCACCATCCTTGGCTATAGCTTATAGTTTTTACAAATAGAACATCTGACAATGGGTTATTTTGCCCTTTCTTCACAACTGGGAGTTAAATTCAGAGGACACACTCAATATTTACAGGTCATGGCAAAGGAGGTAGAGATGGGCCAAAGGACAGCCTCAGTCACTTTTCAGACTCTCAGTCATACCCAGGGAGCTCTGCCCTGGACTGGGCAAAAATGAAATACTTGTAATTCACACCATGTTTAGTAACATCAAAAATATTCAGGAAAACCAACAATTACTTTTATAAAGACTTATTTATTTATCTACCTGAATGACAGACAGAGTGATGGGGGTGGGGGAGACAGAAAAAGAGAGACAGAGACAGAGACAGAGACAGAGAATCTCCCATTCTCTGGTTCACACCGCAAATTGCTGCAACAGCCAGCGCTGGGTGAGGCCAAAGCCTAGAGCAAGAAACTCCACCTTTGTCCCCCACATGAGTGAAAGGGACCAAAGTCTTTTGCTGCCTTCCCAGATATATCAGCATGGAACTGAAGCAGAAGGAAGCAAGTACTTCACCCAGCATTCCTGTACGAGATGTTGGCATCACAAGCAGTGGCTTAACCCACTGCCGCACCACAAGCCTGGACCCAGTAATGAGAAAACTGTATAAAATTATGATCGTCCCCTCTACATCTGCCATAACTTATAAGTTCTGGTATAAAAAGAACAGAAACTTAGAATTAATGTAGTCTAAACATATTGATTACAAATATTTTTCATGGAACAACTTTTCACATTAAATCCAAGTGTTCCTGTAATACAAAATCCAAATCAAATAGGTACTTTGTTAAAATAAGTTAATTTTATGAAATCATATTTAAATTAAGCATACATTAATTTCAATCCATTGAAATATTGAGATTCCTTTGATAAATAGACAAATTAGTGTAGGCTATTATGAGTGAGAATTCCCTTTTTGAAAAAGTAGAATTTATTTATTTGTGAGACAGAGAGAGAGAGAGATAGACATAGAACTCTGTCACTCACTGTCTGGCTCCCTGCTCACATACCTCCAACAGCTTAGGCTAGGCTAAGCCAAAATTACCAGACAAAAACTGAATTGTCTCCCATGTAGGTGGCAGGGACCCAAGTACCTGAGCCATTCTCAGCTGCTTTCTGAGGTGTGTATTAGTTGGAAGCTGTAATCTTGAGCAGAACTGGTACTTGGACAGAGATATTCTGAAATGGGTTAGGGCATCTCAGGCAGCATCATAACCCCTATGTCAAACACTCTCCCCAAAGCTTACCCTCTGAAATCAACACAAAAATCTTCAGTGGCATAAAGCAGTTTTTATAACAGTACTACTATTTGGTATCTAGAGTAGAGACTTTTATAGACCTTGAACTTTTGTACTTTTAACATTACTTAGAAAATATTAAAAGTAAAATTTAAATCCCACATTGTCTTAGTTCAGTGGCCCTCAAGCAGCTTGATTCTGACCTACGTTGGACATTGGACAATGTCTGGAGGCAGTATCCATTGTCACAGCTATAATTGTATGGTACTATTGGTCTCTAAAGAACAGTTTCTGGAATGCTATTATTACCTCCTGCAATGTACAGGTCAGTCCCCACAACAAAGTATTTTCCAGCTCAAAATTTCAGTGTTCCCAAGGTTGCAAAACTGCATTAGAACATTAATATTAAGTCAAAAAACCCAATACATATATATTATTATCATCCTCTACTGGGATCTGTACGAAAAACTTCTATTTTAATACAGTCACATTATGTAAATAGAGCTCAAAATAATCCTAAAAGTTACGTAGTATTTGATACCTAAATGTCTTTAAATGACAGAAATTATATATACCACAGATGTTTCAAAGTTCATAAGAGTGCTTGAAATAATTTTCATATCATTATGAAACCTAATGATAATGTCATGGTTTGAGATACAGAACAATAACACATAATCACCTTCTCATTACATACTATTTGCCATTTTGCACGACTACTGATCATGCGGTTTCCAAGAGCTCTACTCTGAAGCAAGATCATGGATCTCTATATTTACTTGGGTATTTCATTTTTTCCAGAGGTTATGATTTAGATTTATTGCATCAGTAACAAAATTTACCATGTTGGGCCGGCGCCGCGGCTCACTAGGCTAATCCTCCGCCTAGCGGTGCTGGCACACTGGGTTCTAGTCCCGGTCGGGGCGCCGGATTCTGTCCCGGTTGCCCCTCTTCCAGGCCAGCTCTCTGCTGTGGCCAGGGAGTGCAGTGGAGGATGGCCCAAGTGCCTGGGCCCTGCACCCCATGGGAGACCAGGAAAAGCACCTGGCTCCTGGCTCCTGCCATCGGATCAGCGCGGTGCGCTGGCCGCAGCGCGCAGGCCACGGCGGCCATTGGAGAGTGAACCAACGGCAAAGGAAGACCTTTCTCTCTGTCTCTCTCTCACTGTCCACTCCGCCTGTCAAAAAAAAAAAAAATACCATGTTTATTATCAACTTCCAAACTTAATGGGTTATTTGAATAGTGACATCTTTGACAATGGATGTTGTAGATAGTTTGTTGAAAGGTGAATTCTCATCCCAAATTTAAGTCTCTAAAATGGCATTCATTTTATGGACAGTAGAGCCTTTGATTTTTCCTTTATAGAAAAACATGCCACCAGAGCCGGCGCCGTGGCTCAATAGGCTAATCCTCCACCTTGCGGCGCCGGCACACCGGGTTCTAGTCCCGGTTGGGGCGCCGGATTCTGTCCCGGTTGCCCCTCTTCCAGGCCAGCTCTCTGCTATGGCCAGGGAGTGCAGTGGAGGATGGCCCAGGTGCTTGGGCCCTGCACCCCATGGGAGACCAGGAAAAAGCACCTGGCTCCTGGCTCCTGCCAGGATCAGCGCGGTGCGCCGGCTGCAGCGGCGGCCATTGGAGGGTGAACCAACGGCAAAGGAAGACCTTTCTCTCTCTGTCTCTCTCTCTCACTGTCCACTCTGCCTGTCAAAAAAAAAAAAAAAAAAAAAAAGAAAAACATGCCACCAAAAACACTCTCTAAGTGTAGATTTGTATTATGGCTTGTATTGTGCAAAATTACAAACTTTGTAAATGCATATGCCATGTTGTCCTTAATAGTAACGCATAAGAGAGGCTTTCCAGCCATCATTGAGCTAAAGAAAACTTGAAGTCAAAATTCATAAGCTAATGGCTTGCCCTGTTCTGACAGCACACCGGATTTTCACACTATAACTAACACTTTGCCTTATTCAACAACCAAACTGTTGACAAGGGCACTTAAGCTAGTCAGAACAGCAAAAAATACCATGTGCATCAAAAGTAAGTGAATAAGAAAGGAAAGTAATAAAATTAAAGAAAATAATGAAGTAAAAAATTCTTGACTTTTCATATTGCAGTTATCGAATTTCCTGGTCGGGTTTTTTCTATATTCAGTTATGCAATATATTAAATACAATAGAGTTTTCTCTCATGTGTGTATTTAAGGTAGTTAGATGGCAAAACTGATCCTTAGCACCAAATGTCATTTTAAATGAAAGTTCTGAAATATTATACTCATTATTTTAACATTTCCAGGCCTTTGTATTTTTTATTGATTTTGTAAGATATATTTTCTCTGAAGATACTGGTTTTTATCAAAACAGCAAGGAATTTTTTTCATAAATATTAATGACATGTCCAACAATTTTTCAGTTATTCTTGGGTAAATGTGGTAGCACTGTACTTAGACTTCTGTATATTAGCTAATAAATTCTGTTTTAAAACCTGTCAGTCATTTCATTCATTTACTGTAGACTCTGTGTTCCAGTTCAGTTTGTTTGCAGTCCCGAGGCACTTGTCCTTAATCTGACCAGCACATTAAAAAAATAAATCCATGTTGGGTCTGAGTCTCCTGTTTTGACTACCTTTACCAATTCCACCAAAGGTGTCATTGTTAAAAGCCTTACAGGTAGATAGAGATCTGAAAGATAAAATATATCAGTCCAAACAAAGGGAATATTTCAATTTAGCATAGTTACTCAATTTGAAGCATATGTAACAGATTTTTGAAACTCATCTGGAAGAACTGAGGAATGTACAAATATGGTCCTATTTTAATTTGGACTTGATGCATTAAATTGTCTCTTTGTAAATCATAGTGTAATTAAGAATGTTCCTGAGAAAATTTAAAATAAATGTATGTATGGCTTCACAAATTTCAGTTATCTACTTAGTTCTCTATACCTGTGTGTTCTCTGTCCATAGATTCGAACAACCTTAGATAAAAAAAATACTGGGGAAGAAGCTTCATCTGCACTGAATATGTTCAGAATTTTTTTCTTGTCATTATGTCCTAACCATAACATACAACTTTTACACGGCTGGTGCACTATATTAGGTGTTGTACCTAATCTAAAGATTATCTAAAGTGTATGGGAAGTTGTGAATAGCTTTTATTCAAACATAATGTCTATTTATATAAAGGACCTGAGCATCCACAGATGTTGATATCCACAGGGGGTTTTGAAACAATTCCTCATGGATACTGAAGGGTGAGTGTACTTTGCTTGAAATTACAGAAATGCATATCTAATGTCACTGCAAAACTCATAACATGTAGAAAATAGATTTTGTAAGAATAAAATCCTTTCAATGCATAGCTACAGCTTTTATATGGCTAAGGCCTTATGTTATCTGCATGATCTTGTTTATTGCATAGTTCATGTTCTATATTCTTTTGAAATAATGGCATTTGTAATGCATTTTCTTCTACCAATTAAAATAGCTCATTATGATTTCATTGAACTTTGAGACAAGATGTTACAAAGATTAAAGGCTATGAATATCTAGGTTTTAGTCTCATTTTAATTGTATCATAGGACCAAGAGTTTCCTCACGTTGTAATATAACGCTATTAAAATAATTTGGACCAACCTATCATTGCCAAATTAAATAGCATGCGGCTATAAATCAGTTAACACTTTGTACATAAAAGATCAAGAAATAATAGTTATCATTCTATTGATATGAAAAGGATTTGTCATTATTGATATAAACATCAAATCCATCTATTATGGGGCTCTCAGTAGGAAGAAGGAAGCCTCCTGTTAAATAAACAAAAACAGTACAATATTACCAAAACAACCTAAAACATTCTAGAGCAGTCAAAGAAACAAATTTTCTTGTTAAAGAACATCAAAAATTTTTTTTCTATTTAGGAATAACTGGAATATTATACAGCCATTATATAGGTTACCAAGGAAAGATATAGAATTATCTCTAATTGCTAACAAGGACTACAAATTAATTTAAAAAATTCTCCACCATACTGAAAAGGGAAATGCTATAAAAATGGTTGCTCTACAGCCAATAATTATAGATTATCCACTAACTAAAATTTCTAAGCATTTTTACCATTTTTAATTTTTTGAAAAGATTTATTTTATATATGAGAGAGAGAGAGAGATTGATTTTCTGTCTGCTGGTTAACTCCACATGGCTGCATGTCCAGGCTGGGCTAGGCCAAAGCCAGGGCCAGGAGCTTCTTTTCAGTCTCCCACATTGGTGCAGGGGCTCAATGACCTGGGCCGTCTTCTGCTGCTTTCCCAGGTGCATTAACAGGGAGCTGGACTGGAAGGAGGGTAGATGGGACTCAAATTCATGCCAATATAGGATGCCAGCCCTGCAGATGGTGGCTTAACCTACAAGATCACAGCGTCAACGCCCACTATTTTTTTTTTTTACAAGGAAGAAAGAAAGACTAATACAAGATGGAGATACTGTCTTTTTGTCTCCATCATAATAAAATATATATGCTAAGCTGTCTATTGGTCTGTTTATTTTGGACACAGTTCATGTCGAGGGTTACTTGAGGAATTACAAGTACTTCCCCAGGTTCACATTAGCAGAAAGCTAGAGTTAGGAATCAGGAGCCAGAGCCCAGCATAGGATCCAGGTACTCTGATTAGAGTTTGCAGCACCAATACTCCCCACATCAGCTTTTTACTTACAAAATATTAAATCCTACTTGGATACACTGATACATTGACAGTTTTGACCTTCTTTGTAGCTTTTATAATTAATATTAATATGCTTAGTTTCTCTCTCTCTCTCTCTTTTTTTTTTTTTTTTTTTTTTTGATAGGCAGAGAGAGTGGACAGTGAGAGAGACACAGAGAGAAAGGTCTTCCTTTTCTGTTGGTTCACCCCACAATGGCCACTGCAGCCTGCGCACTGCGGCCGGCACACAGCGCTGATCCGAAACCAGGAGCCAGGTACTTATACTGGTCTCCCATGTGGGTGCAGGGCCCAAGCACTTGGACCATCCTCCACTGCCTTCCCAGGCCACAGCAGAGAGCTGGACTGGAAGAGAAGCAACTGGGACAGAATCCAGTGCCCCAACCGGGACCGGCGCCACAAGCGGAGAATTAGCCTGTTGAGCCACAGCGCCGGCCAATATGCTTAGTTTTGAATAGTGAGAATAGATGAAATTAAGTTCTTGCTTTTTAAATAAATGATTTGTAATGAACTTTTCTTGACTTCTTGTGTTCATTGGTTTTTTTCTTTTCCATTTGTTTTTTGAAACTTAGTAAAATATTCATTTAAGTAAAAATTGCATGATGAATGTAATCAAGACAAAGATAAAATACCAATGTGAGTAGTGTGGAATATAAAAAAGAGATCTTCAATGATTGTTAACATTTTTTCTATTATTATAAGTTTTTGCTTAACTTTTAACAAGTTGATTTTTTGTGTTATTCTTGAATCGAAGGCATCTGGTTGATTTGGCATGATGTAATAATGAATCATTATATTTTATACTTATTGACTTATTGAGTTCTAATCCGATGAAATTATTTAGCAGTATTTCTTATATGTCATAAAATAGAAAAATCAGTTATTTTTAATATGTGAGTTAGCTAATTTCAACCTTCAAACAATACTCATAAATGTCTGGCAGTTTGGTTAAAGAACTTACTTGTTCTAGTTATGGTAAAATGTTTTGAATAGATGTTTACCAGAGTTGCTGTATCTACACACACACACCAGATAGTAGATCTTGATATGTTTATGTATAAAATATTTAATGTAAATTGTTTACTTTGTTGGATGGGTCCTTTACTGGAGTTTTTGATAAAACAGGTTTATTGATGTGAATGTTCACTCTTCCAACCCTGTAGTACAAAGATGACCTGCAATTACAGAGATACAAAACTGATCAATTTACATTGCAACATAGTGACTAAAAGTACACATACTTGAGATAGACAGCTGGGGTTCAAATTGCAATAAAATCATTTTACTATCCTTGTAGCTGTGAGGGTTAGTATTATGTGTCAACTTGTCTGGGACATGAATACACAAATATTTGTGGAAACATTATACTGGGTATTTTCCTGAGCCTGCTTTTAACTGAGATTAACATTTAAATGGGCTAAGTGAAGCTGATTATCCTAAGGTACTTGGGCAACATCTAATCAATTGAAGACCTGAATATAACAGAAAGACTGACAACCACCCTTGCCTCACTCTCCCAAGAGAAAAAAGATTCTTTATTCATGTGTTAGAACTAACGCATCAGTATTTTATCTGCCTATGGACTCATCTGCAACATTCCAGCTCCTGGTCTCCAGCTTGTGGTTCATCCTGCATATTTTGGATTGGTCAATCTCCATAATCATTTGAGTCAATTTCATTTAGTGAACCTATTTAGGTATCTATCTCTAATCTTTCTCTAATTGTTCTGTTTATCTGGAGATCCCTGACAAAGTTTAGAAAATAACTTTTCTTAGTTTTTTTGTAGGAAAAATGGTAAAAACCATAGGATGTAATAACTTAATCAAATATTTAACTGTATCTTTCTAATCACTCACTAATGCTGACTATTATCTATATTATGTCCAAAAGCTTATTAACAAATCAGAAGCAATGGAGGTAAGCATTTAAATTCCCTTTAAAGAAATAAACTTTGACAACGTTACCATTAAATTTTTGCTAATATACAAGCAATTAATTTTGACCTGTTTCCTTTTATAATTTTAACAATGTCATAAATACTATTAAAATAAATATTGTTAAATATTATTTATTTTTCCTTCAGAAAGAAAAGAATTCATGGAGTCTTTCATGTGAAATAGAGTATAAAAGAGAAATTAATATCCTAAATGTAAGATGGTTGATAGTCACTCAGTTTAAGGTATTTTCATGTGAGTATAGCATGAAATGGAGAAAAAGAGATATTTGAGTAGTAAGGAATGAATCTTTCTAGCATCTTGCAAATTAACTTTACTGCTTAGCTTAATTGAGTATTGCTGAAATAGAGTTTTCAAATTTCATTAACCAAAATAGTCAGAATTTACAAGGAAATGGCTTTTGAATTATTGTTGAAAATGGTTCCAAAATAGACACATCCATATGTTTATTCCTAAAATCCATCTTTAGTATCTTAAGTATCAAAATAAGGAATTTTACTTTATATGGCAAGATATATAGTTACGTTAAATATCTTGATATGAATGATTTATCCTGGGTGATCTAGGTAGGATCTAAATATAATGACATATATTTTGATAAGAAAGAGGCAGAAGGAGTTTTAGGAGAAATCGGAGGTCATTATGATCTCAGAGACAGGGATCTGGCTGATATGACCACAAGACAAAATAGGCTTGCAGAACCAGAAGCTCCAAATTAAAGGATTACCTCTTCACACCTCACCAGGGGCTGGATCCGCTGATATCTTAATTCTAGGCTTCAGGCTCTCAGAGCTGTGAAAAATGACATTTCTGTTTTTTAAAGGCATCCAGTTTGTGGTGATAATTTTCAGCAGCCTCAGGACACTAATGCACTGGCTTTCACTTATTGTGATTCCTTTTAACTCTCTAGATGTTAAATTACTGTGATCCCAAGTGAAATTTGTCTTTACACAAAACTAGATTTTTTCCTTCGATAGAAAACATGCATACAACCATCCACATGGTTTTATTTTTAAGTTTAGTTCACCTTTGCCATTAACTTTCATATTTGAAACTTAGATTTAATGATGTACTCTCTGTGTCACTCATAGTTGCAGGGTTGCACCTGAAGCGTGTTGTAGCAAAATCAGTGTTAGGACCTATTCCAGTGTTGACTCACTGATTGGGACTGGCTCCTCTTCCCTTTTCCTCCCTTGTTACTCATTTTCATTCTGTTACCTCAGACCAGACTCAAATTCAAATTCTGCTAAAAGCATAAATCTATTTTAAAGTCAACCTTTACGTATTTGTTTTCCCCATAAATCAACAGCTTAAACTTATGGGTCATAACAAATTGTTTTGTCATCATTTAGAAAAAAAATTGATGGTCTTTGTACTGAATTAATTTCAAAAATTTCATTTACTTGATGTATTTCCAAACTATTGAGATTATTGTTATATTTTCCTATAACATATTATTTTTGAAATTTACAGTTGAAAATGATGGGAATGAAATTCTAAGTATCTCCAAAATAAAATTTTGTGGCATATCAGAATTAATATATAGCATATCACATTTTAACTATGTTATAATTTTACATAAAAAGCAAAAAATTGAAAGAATATAAAATGTAAATTATTTTAAAATAAATACATATTTAAAAAATTCTAAATCCCTATTCATTAATGCAGTATTAGGTTAATTGCAGACTGATTCATTTTATTGTATAATTGAAGTGAAAGAAAAAAGCAAAAAATGGATATATTCAAAGTATACAAGTGAAAAATAGTAACAGTGTTCCTAAACATATTTATTAAGGATTCTACACTGGTGCAGAAAGTATAAAAGGTTAAAATTAATTTTTATAGGCCAGTGCCATGGCTCACTTGGCTAATCCTCTACCTGCGGCTCCAGTACCCGGTTGGGGCGCCGGGTACTACTCCCTGGTTGCTCCTCTTTCAGTCCAGCTCTCTGCTGTGGGCAGGGAGGGCAGTGGAAGATGGCCCAAGTGCTTGGGCCCTGTGCCTGCATGGGAGACTGAGGGGAAGCACCCAGCTCCTGGCTTCACGTTGGCATGCAGAGCCAGCCGTGGCGGCCATTTGGAGAGTGAACCAACAGAAGGAAGACCTTTCTCTCTATCTTTCTCTCTGTCTAACTTTGCCTGTCAAAAATTTTTTTTTAAAAATTAATTTTTATAAAATTTAGCCCACAATAAGACATATCCATAGTTCTTCAGTAATACAATAGATGTTTTAACAAATATTTGAGAGGAAGAGAGAGGGAGGGAGAGAGAGAGAGAGAGACAGAGGATGAACCCCTCCACTGATGCACCCCCAAATATCCATAACGTCCAAGGCTAGGCTGAGGCTGAAGTTGGGGGCAGGGAACTTAACCCCACTTTTCTACATGGGTGGTAGGGACCCAATCATTGAAACCATCACTGTGTCTCCTAGGGTGTGCATTAGCACAGTATCGGACTCAACTGTTCGAATGTGGATGTGAACATCTAAAATAGCATCTTAACTGCAAGACCAAACACCTTTCCTAGTGCCTGCCCTAACATAGCACACTTTTCAATCTGAATTTGACATTAAAGAAATAATTATTGCTTGATAGTCCATTCCAGGGTAGTCAAATCAGGTAGGAGTCTGTAGAAACCAGAGTACAGCATGACTACACCACAGAGAATGCAAGCATAATCTTTCTTCCATTTATTCAAAAGCAATTAGTGCATAGACTACCCTTAAATATCAGGTGTTATGTTATCGACTGGCCTTATGGGACTCACGGCCTAGTGAGCATGACTGACAGTTTAATTTGGAAAGACATAATGGCCACGTAAGCCTGTGAATCAACCTGGGGGACAACAGATCTCATGTACTAGCCACGTTTCATAATGAACTAAGGTTGCCAACTGAGTTGTTCAGGTTGCGTCTGGAGGAAGTATGGTATGTAGTGTAGATTATGGGCTGTGGAGACAGTTTTCTACTTTGAATCCTGTCTGCCCCAGCTCTACGACTTGTCCTGGGACAGGCTGTATAAATAGCTAGGATTATTTTAGCTGTAAAGTACCACCACCAAGAACAACATCAACCTTGTGACATTATTTAGGAAAAAGTATAAAACACCATGCTGTACCTGGTAGTCCTTATCGCAAACTGGGCCACACAAAGGCAGCTCTGAACAGGGATGAGCATGTAAGAAGTGCTTTTAGGATGCATACAAATACCAAAGGGGAGTGAAAGAAGGATTACTAGGCCAAGGAGGGCCTTCTCCTACCATCCGATTACAGACTCAAATCTTATACACTAACATGAGCTAGTTACCAGGAGCTGGCTGCTCTTGGGACATGAATAAAACATTGAGCAAGATGGGGCTCCAGATACTAGTGATTCCCAGCATGGATTGATAGCTGAGAGGTGTTACTGGCAACAATCCCAGGAGGCAGCGAAGTAAGTCCTGAAGTCCTGGGAGGAGCATCTCGGAGGTTCTGAGTTTAACCCACTGAAGAATTCAATGATCGTTAATTATTTAGTGTTAGGTAATGCTGTTTTACTTTCAGTTAAAGTGGACATCAATTAGACCAAGAGTGAGTTAAAATGCTGATGGGGATGCAGTAGTGATCCTAAAGAAATAATAGAGATGCACAAAAGTCGTTAACCTTGAGATTGCTTGTGACGGAATTATAGTGGAAGTAAAATTTGAAACCAGGAAAACGTCCAGCAGTGGTCAATGACTAAGTAGTACTTCCATTATTGAATATATTATGGTAAATTCATAGAAGAGGAAGATACTCTCTAATCAGTAAGATAATACTGTTAACAATAGTTTATTGACACAACAACAGGTTGATGGTATATACAGTGAAGGAAGCACACTATAAAGTCTTCACACAGTTTTTTTTTTTTTAACTTTATTTTTATTAAAGATTTTTTTTAACTTTTATTTAATGAATATAAATTTCCAAAGTACGACTTATGGATTACAATAGCTTCCCCCCCATACCGTCCCTCCCACCCACAACCCTCCCCTTTCCCACTCCCTCTCCCCTTCCATTCACATCAAGATTCATTTTCGATTATCTTAATATACAGAAGATCAGCTTAGCATACATTAAGTAAGGATTTCAACAGTTTGCTCCCACACAGAAACATGAAGTGAAAAATAATAGATGATTTTCTTTAAATGATGATGAAATCAGATCAGACCTATTGTCATGTTTAATCCCAGTGAGAGTCAACTTGGGAATTGATAATTTCTTTTTTTTTTTTTTAACAGAAGATCAGTTTAGTATGAATTAAGTAAAGATTTCAACAGTTTGCACCCCCATAGAAACACAAAGTGAAATATATTGTTTGAGTACTCGTTATAGCATTAAATCTCAATGCACAGCACATTAAGGACAGAGATCCTACATGAGGAGTAAGTGCACAGTGACTCCTGTTGTTGACTTTACCAATTGACACTCCTGTCTATGGCATCAGTAATCCCCCTGTTAATAAACAACTTAATATATTATCCCTCTTAGTAGTTTTTTTGTGTGTTCTACTTAATATGACTGGTTTAATTCTGTAATTAATACACAGTTATTCTTAAGTGTTGAAAATTAACTGAAATGTGATCCCTGTTAAACATAAGAGTGGGAATAAGAGAGGGAAGAGATGTATAATTTGGGACATGCTCAAGCTGACTTGCCCCAAATGGTAACGTTAGAAACATACCAGGGGATTCCAATTCAATCCCATCAAGGTGGCATGTACCACTGCCATCTCACCAGTCCAAGTGATCAATTTCAGTTCACAATTGATCATAATGATAGGACTAAGAGTCAAAGGGAGCACATAAACAAGTCTAGTACCTGCTAATACTAACCGATAGAATAAATAAAGGGGAGAGTGATCCAACATGGGAAGCGAGATACTTAGCAGACTCATAGAATGGCGGATGTCCTAAACAGCACTCTGGCCTCAGAATCAGCCCTAAAGGCATTCAGATCTGGCTGAAAAGCCCATGAGAGTATTTCAGGCATGGAAAGCCAAGACACTCTGGCAAAAGATCTCTGTGAGTGAGATCCCAGTGGAAAGAACAGGTCTTCAAAGAAGGAGGTACCTTTCTCTGAAGGGAGGAGAGAACCTCCACTTTGACTATGACCTTGTCTAAACAAGATAAGAATCGGAGAACTCAGAGGGCTTCCATAGCCTTGGAAACTCATGACTGGAGCATAGGGAGATTACTGATGCCATACAGTTTTTTGACTCACATACCCACTGAAATTTATTCCAAAGTATCAATGATGGTTATTTTACTGGAAACAGGAGTTTTGGAAAAGTATATTTTGTTTGCTCTATTTTTTTGATTTTATGTTTTCTTTTCCTTTATAATTAAACATATACAATTATTATATGTATAGATATGTTTGTAGAAGAATAAAAACAAATATCATGTGTATCAGATAATACAGTAGCATCATACTAAATATTATATAAAATAAAATTAATATAACTCCAATACCCTAAAAGTGTCTATATTATTTCAGCAGAATAAGAAATATGAATATGGTGGAGTACAAACAGAAATTTTAGAAAAAATATTCTAAACCAACCCAGAAGTGATTTGGTCAAGGTTACATTGAGCTAAGGTTTCAGATTTGGCTTGTTCCAACTGCGAGGAGATGCAATCTGGTAATTTTGAGTGCAAGCTCTGCAATACATTTTCAAGCTTTAGATCTGATATTTGGCAAACAGGATATTGTTTTGCTTTGTCAATAAGCTATTTTATTTTGCAGTTTTGTTTTTCAATGTAAGTAACCGACTTTGCGTTTGTGTTTATTAGTGACCATTTTATTAGTTTCAGCAGCTGGCTATTAAGATAAGTTTTTTCTATTATTTACAAAATGTATTAGTTAATTCTCTGACGCTGGTGCCATTCGCATTTTTTACCACTGAGATACATGCAGGCTCCTGCGTCCCACTTTGAGGACGCAGTCTCACATCAATCCCTTCCCTGTCAGCTCCCAGAAGTTCTAGCAGCTGACCCAGACTGCTTCATTCAGAACATCTCTCAGTGGTCTTAGGAAAATCTTCTTTAGCTTTCCAACTTAAAATTGAAATACCCTATCTGTGGCACTCTTTCTTTATACTTACCCCTAAATCTATCATCACCATTTTTGGTGGCGGGGAGCCAGATATAGGTATCATTGTAAACTCCATGAGGCTGATTTTGTTTGTTCATTTAGCTCAATGGTTTATCTCCTGCAGTTATGCAAGTACGTTGTAAGTATTCAAGAAAGAGGCATGGATGGGAGAAGAAAATAACTGGCAAACTGGCTTAGTGACAGGACCACTTATAAACGAAACTGTACCCAGCAGTATTAATCAATCTTACATTCCAAAGCATATTTTCCATGAAGTCATCACTGAGTTAGTATTTATTAGGCACTTATTGTACTTCAGGTGGTATTTTAGATATTTTGGATACAACAAAGATCAAATAGGTGAAATCTCTGTTATTATTGTAATGATATTTTAGCTCACTTTAGAGCCCTATCATTACAGCACTGTGCAGTGTGAACAGATGTAGGGTGGGTGTGAAATACGTATTACACTAACATTTCTGCAAAATAAATTATGTTTTGCAGCTAACTTTCTTTCAAAAATATTTCTTGGCCGGCGCTGCAGCTCAATAGGCTAATCCTCCACCCAGCGGCGCCGGCACACCGGGTTCTAGTCCCGGTCGGGGTGCCGGATTCTTTCCGGGTTGCCCCTCTTCCAGGCCAGCTCCCTGCTGTGGCCCAGGAAGGCAGCGGAGGATGGCCCAAGTGTTTGGGCCCTGCACCCCATGGGAGACCAGGAGAAGCACCTGGCTCCTGCCTTCGTATCAGCGTGGTGCGCCAGCCACAGCGCGCCAGCCGTGGCGGCCATTGGAGGGTGAACCAATGGCAAAAAGGAAGACCTTTCTCTCTGTCTCTCTCTCTCACTATCCACTCTGCCTGTCAAATAAATAAATAAATAAATAAAAGATAAAAAAAAATATTTCTTCCTGGCAATACACTTGACCCAGGGATCTTATATGATCAATTGTCTTTGGGACCTGTGTCTTCATATATAATGACCACCCAAATTGGCAAAGTACAAAAGGAAATCATATTATGGTTATTTTATTGCTGCTTTAAAATGGCTCCAAGTCTAAGAACATTCTCCTTATATTTCCTATGCCAGTGCAACATTCAACTAATTGTTCTATATATATGTATCTGTGTGTGTGTGTGGATATATATATAATAAATCACTACATTATCTCAAAATAACAATATTAGATGCAGGATTTTAGAGGAATATGTATGATAATGAAATGAACATTTCAAAAGCAACATTTAAAATTTATTATTTTAGCCAGCAATATTCATATTTGCATATACTTAGCATAATAGCTTAATTTTTAAAATGCCTTGCATTTTTCACCCCATTTAACAATTTCTCATATATTTAAAGGGTAGTGTGGTGAATTAATGTGGGAATATTTGCATTATCTTATAAATAACATATGCATTGTTACACAGAGGAAGGAAGCCAAGTCCTTTAAAAATTTTGCACACATCTATTAATCATTTGATTATGTGTCTTTTCCTGCACTTGCTGCATTGCTTCTTTGTATTTGTAGAAAATGACTAATACCAAGATATGTAATGAATTCTTGTCACAAAAATTAATATATACATATGTTTGAATTTTTTTAAAGTTAGTTGTTTTTATGAGTTTATTTTAATAACACTACCAAAAGAATCAGGAACACCACACATTCTTAAGATTGTATTCTAATTTAATTTTAATATATTTAATTAAATTTATGTATAATAGTATAAATATGCATATATATTACATCTGCATGCATGTTAGGGTCACTGCTGTAGAAAATTTGTAATAAATTTGAAATTGAAATAGACATAATATTAGACAATCTTGCATTGAAGGAGACACATATAAGAAATTTAGATGTGATTATTTGGTAATATGAAACAAATGAAATTGTGAAAAGTGTCATGGAAAATGACTATCCAACTACAACACCAGTAAAATTGTACAATGTCAATAATATGGAGAAAATTACTACTGCCTCAAGAAAGCTAGTAATTTAAGTAGACAATGCTGATGAAATAATTCCAAGAAAATGAGAAGATACAGCAAGTCTTCTATCAGATTGAAGGATAAGCTGCACAACTACTGATTATTATAGGAATTCCTAAACCTCATGTTTGTTTCATATGATCTGGTGACATTATGACGATCACTTCCCAAAAGCAGTGCCTTGTGGTAAAGTATTCACATGTAGTTGATAAGTAGAGGTGTGTTTAAATTTTCAACTGGAGCCCCTGACAAGATAGCTAATATGTGCCAACTTTTTATTATAAGGATATTAATAATGCCAACCTTACAGATCTTCTGTAATGATGAGTAAAATAAAACATATGAGTCTATCTGGCTTGGGGGTACACGGATTAAACTCTAAGATTGTAATTGTTGTTATCGCTAATATTCTTATCTATTGGAAGGAAAATGAACCCATTGTTAGACCCTTGAGTGAGAAAACACAGAGGCAAATTTCTGATAGTAATCCTCACAGTCACCTAGCTGGAATAACATACTCCAGTTGCATACAGTAGTAACTTTCTTGGAAATATACTCCTTATTGACTGTTTCCATGTTCTGTCTCATATCTCATTTCCTGCTGTTCCATTATTTACTTCGGAAGTTTGGCACTCAAATATTTGTTTCAAGGACTTTTGAGTACACCAGCTAAGAAAGGCAGGAAACATAATTTTAATTAATGCAATAGACTTTGAATAGCTGATTCTATTCAATGTGGAAATAAAAAAATAACTTTGAAAAGAGAACGATGTGTTGTGAGAATGTCTTTGGGAGGAGATAGATGGAGTGAAAATATGAAATGCCAGAAAAGAAAGAAGAGTTAGGGCTTTATTGTAATCATATGAAAGTCTGGTGATAAGAATTAGAGCCAGAATTAGAGAAAGGAAAAATAAGAAAAAAATAAACAGCTAGTACGAAATGATAAAGAGTTAGCAATAAGCCGGCGCCGTGGCTCAATAGGCTAATCCTCCACCTTGCGGCGCCGGCACACCGGGTTCTAGTCCCGGTTGGGGCGCCGGATTCTGTCCCGGTTGCCCCTCTTCCAGGCCAGCTCTCTGCTATGGCCAGGGAGTGCAGTGGAGGATGGCCCAGGTGCTTGGGCCCTGCACCCCATGGGAGACCAGGAAAAAGCACCTGGATCCTGGCTCCTGCCATCGGATCAGCGCGGTGCGCCGGCTGCAGCGGCGGCCATTGGAGGGTGATCCAACGGCAAAGGAAGACCTTTCTCTCTCTGTCTCTCTCTCTCACTGTCCACTCTGCCTGTCAAAAAAAAAAAAAAAAAAAAGAGTTAGCAATAGATTGATAAGGTTAGTGGTTCAACAACCGTGGCATCTCATACAATGAGCAAGTTGATTATTAATGTATGTTTTTGAAAATCACATAAAAGAGCAGAAGACTCATCTCTTCACATGATTTCCTATTTATTTCTACAAAAACAGTGAGAATTTTCTACTAAGAATGTGGAAGTAAGAAAGATAAAAAACAACATTTTGCCAAATTACACAAACTAGCAAGAAATTAATGGGTGTAGAACTTGTCAGTCACATGTAGTCACAAGGAGTCTTTCTTTTTATTTTTATTTACTTTTATTCTAAGACATTATTTGAGCTTTTAAAGTCTTTCTCTACTCATTAACTCCTTGTCTGCTCTTCTGTTCAAGCATTTTGTTGTTATTATTGCTAGACTGGTATGCTATGGATTTAGTACGCTGCTAGGCACAGAGAAGTTGGTAGCTATTATTAACACCACGATTAGTAAGAAAGTGAAAACAAATGCTGTGACAGATGTACTTATATGTCTGATTTTGTCAGAGGCCACATTATTCTTTGGGAAACAAAATATCACACATTTAGTATATGGCATAATTTCAGTGATATGGTCAGGGTCCTTGAGATATCCATCAAAATTGTGATAATTAACATTTTAATATTCAACTATTAATTCCTCTGGTTTATTATTTTGTCACTTCATTGTTTTAAAAGCAAACACCTACTGTAATTTTATGTATCATCAACTACTGTACTTAGAGCAGGGAAAGTTAATGTAGGAAGAGTACAGAATTAACAATAGGAAGAGAGTCAGAACACCAACTTCAGGGACTTGCATTTAAATAGCTATGGTAAAAAAAGACAAATAGAGCAAAATATGGCAGAGAAAGAGCCTACTTGAGGTCATAATGTTTCCACAGCTTTATGGCACAAAAAAGAGATAGCAAGCAAATGGCAAGGTATGAAGTGAATAGCTCATTGCCTCCCTGCATTGTGGGACAGGAGGCCATGCTATTCCTATGTGAAAAGAAATTTCTCAATGTTTTGTGTATTCACAAAAAACAGGGAAGATCTCCTTGTTTCCAGTTTTATACCTCATTCTTTGTTTTCTACTGCTAGGCAAAGACACTCATGACACTTAATTGGAAAAATCTTGGGTGTTTAGTTCAGATGTTTATGGGAAAAAAGGAAGAAGAAAGAAAACACGAGAGCAACAAAGCATTTTGCAAGATAAATTACTGGAAAGCAGGATGATATAGTAACTTTGCTAGAGCTCCTTGATTTGATCAATTAACTACAGACAAGGAAGCTGAAGATCTGACATGTTGTGCTCAGGATCCATGAGTTCATCCATTAGTGTTCATTTAGCATGACCAGCTTTGGTTTAGATGTTAGGATGCAACAGTAAGTAAAATAAACACCTAATCTCAAGCATCTTCATGGAAGATGCCAGATTCCAGTTCAGATTTCTTAGTTGTTAAATATTATGACCCACCTTATCCACTTACATCTTCATAAATACGAATTTATTGATGAGGAATGCCTGGTACATTCTTGGAAGAAGTTGTTAGAACTAGCATTTCTTTGCTCCAGGGGATCTATGATTCTAAGATCAGTTGTTAAAAATATCAAATTAATAATTGGAAATGTCTACATTTCCTTTAAACATGTCATATACCAGTCTGAGACACCCGAAAAGAATAGATAATATGGTTGGTGGATAATAGCAGCTAAAGGAATGTTCTTAGTAAATTGCATTCTTCTGTTTTTCCTCCAAACTTTTAGGATGTCATAGTTTTCTGACCAAAAAATAATGCCCATAGAAAGAGTTATAATAGAGAAAAACCTCTTAAGACCAAATGAAGATTGGACATGAGACATTAAAAAAATCACATGGAACAGTTAATGTTGTGGCAAAGAGGATTAAGCCACAGCTTACAACCAGGCTCCCCATATCAGGGTGCCATTTTGTTTCCCAGCTACTCCACATACGATCCAGCTTCCTGCTAATGCATTTTCCTGGAGCCTAGTTTGGAGTTCCTGGCTCCTGGCTTTAGCCTGGCTCAGACCTGTCTGTTGAAATCATCTGGGGAGTAACCAGTGGATGGAAGATATTCTCTCTCTCCTCTCAGTCTCTCTCCCTATCTCCCTCTTTCTCCCCATCTCTCTCTCTTTCTCTTCCTCTCCTTCTCCCTCTCTCACTCTCTCCCTCTCTCTCTCTGTCTCTGCTTTTCAAATAAATTAATATTTTAAGAGATACTTGGAAGGAGCTCATATACAAAACAAATGGGATATTTGCAGAAAGTCTTTTATTTTCATATGCTTTGTTGGCACACATAGAGGAGAGTGAACTAATTAGTTGCTGTTTATCCCAACATGGAAAGTAACTCAAGTATATTCTGTGTGATATTCTATAAGGGAGAAATCAAGTCACTAGAAACTTTCAGTAAATTACTAAGTGAATCTATGAGGTTGTGTTGTCAAAATGTAACTCAGTATAGTGCATTCATTTAGTATGATTTTGGATTTTTTTTAATAAACAACTTAATACATTATCCCTCAGTATTTTTTTTTGTTTGTTCTACTTAATACTTTTGGTTGAATACTGTAATCAATACACAGTTATTCTCAAGTGTTGAAACTTAACTGAAAAGTGATCGCTGTTAAATATGAGTGGGAATAAGAGAGGGAAGAGATGTGCAATTCGGGACATGCTCAAGCTGACTTACCTCAAACGGTAGAGTTAGAAACATACCAGGGATTCCAATTCAATCCCATCGAGGTGGCATGTACCAATGCCATCTCACTAGTCCGGGTGATCAATTTCTGTTCACAATTGATCATAATGATAGGGCTAAGAGCCAAAGGGATCACATAAATAAGACTAGTGTATGCAAATACTAGCTGATATTATAAAAAAGGGAGAGAACGATCCAACATGGGAAGCGAGATACACAGCAGACCCATAGAATAGCAGATGTCCTAAACAGCACTCTGGCCTCAGAATCAGCCCTTAAGGCACACGGATCTGGCTGAAAATCCCATGAGAGTACTACAGGCATGGAAAGCCAAAACACTCTGGCAAAAAAAAAAAAAAAAAAAAAAAAAAAAAAACCTAAATGAAAGATCTCCGCAAGTGAGATCCCAGTGAAAAGAACGGGTCATCAAAAAGGAGATACCTTTCTCTGAAGGGAGGAGAGAACTTCCACTTTGACTATGACCTTGTCTAAATATGATCAGAGTTGGTGAACTCAAAAGGCTTCCATAGCCTTGGCAACTCATGACAAGAGCCTAGGGTGATTATTGATGCCATAAAGAAGAGTTTCAATTTGTTAAGTCAACAACAGGAGTCACTGTGCACTTACTCCTCATGTAGGATCTCTGTCCTTAATGTGCTATACATTGTGATTTAATGCAATAACTAGTACTCAAACAGTATTTTTCACTTTGTGTTTCTATGTGGGTGCAAACTGTTGAAATCTTTACTTAATATATGCTAAACTGATCTTCTGTATATAAAGAGAATTGAAAAAGAATCTTGATGTGAATGGAAGGGGGAAGGGAGAGGGAAAGGGGAGGGTTGCGGGTGGGAGGGAAGTTATGGAGGGGGGGAAGCCACTGTAATCCATAAGCTGTACTTTGGAAATTTATATTCATTAAATAAAAGTTAAAAAAAAAACATTGTTACCACAAAAAAAAATGACACCGCTTTTCTGAACGACTTAAAAGTAGTTCAAGGATAAAATTTGCAAGAAACATTAAGGGGGCTGGAGCCCTGGCTCACTAGGCTAATCCTCCACCTGCAGCGCTGGCACACCGGGTTCTAGTCCCGATTGGGGTGCCGAATTCTGTCCTGGTTGCCCCTCTTCCAGGCCAGCTCTTTGCTGTGGCCAGGGAGTGCAGTGGAGGATGGCCCAAGTGCTTGGGCCCTGCACCCACATGGGAGACCAGGAGAAGCACCTAGCTCTTGGCTTCTGGCTTCGGATCAGTGCAGTGCACAGGCCGCAGCACGCCGGCCGCGGCGGCCATTGGAGGATGAACCAACAGCAAAGGAAGACCTTTCTCTCTGTCTCTCTCTCTCTCACTGTCCACTCCGCCGGTCAAAAAAAAAAAAAAAAAAAAAAAAAGAAAGAAAGAAACATTAAGGGAACAGTGGTATATCAGGGAATCAGGGAAACCCTTGTCTTTTGCTTGGTTGCATTATTCTTTTCCTTTCCATTAGTGTCTGTATTTGTCTTTTCATTTTCCCTTGACTGAAAAGCTATGCATTTATTAAGGCCCAACTCAAACCTCACTGATTTGTGAGACGGCTCTCATTTCCAAATCTGTCTTCCAATAATCTGTTCTTTCCTGCTACCTTGAATCCTTCACGTTTAGTTTTATAATATTTCTTAGCAAAATGCCTTTTAGAAAGTTCCCTCTTGTAAAACTGTATTGATTAGAAAGGTGACTTGGAGAGTCAGGAACACCATTTAAGGAGCCCATGTTGCAGTGTAGTGGGTAAAGCTGGCCCCTGTGAGGCTGACATCTTTTATGGGCACCAGTTTGTATCCCACTTACTCCACTATCAATGCAGCTCCCTGTCAATACGTGAGAAAAACAGTGGAAGATGGCTCAACTCTTCAGGCCCCTAACACCCACATGGGAGACCTGAATGAAGCTCTTGGCTTCAACCTGGCTCAGCCCCCAGCTGTTGAGGCCATCTGGGGAGTGCACTTTTGGATGTAAGTCTCTCTCTCTCTCTCTCTTTAACTCTTTCAAGTAAATAAATAATCTTTTTTTTAATTAAGAACTTGATTTATAATCCAAATAAGAAACTACGAAGTCCTGATATAAAGGAACATTGTGGAGATGAGAGAAAGATATGTTATATATATATAAGTTGTATGAAATAGAACAAAATAAAAAAAAAACAGACTAAACAAAACAGAAACAGGAAACCAAACAAAACACAATAACAGAAAGCATTGGGTTTCATTAGAATAAATTTTAAAAGTAAAATAATTTCAGTGAATATGTATTTGATTAACAAAATGGAAACAAATTTTAAGAGTGAAAGGACACTATTGATGATTAAATAATGAAAGAAGTTGCCATAATAGACTTAGACAAATCAGGGCGTCTGATCATCCCAAAGATAATGGAATCAGAGTTGGTATTATCAGACCTAATCTAAATGTATCACTTCGTATTGTAAATTTTGGAGAATTGGCAAAATGGCTTGGGGTTTAGTTTCATCTTGTGAATATTTGTCCAGATATATTGATGGATAGAGGTAGGAAGGACTCAAGCTTCTAGCTACTTTCTAAGACTATATGAAAACAAAGATAAAAGCTCTCATCCCCTTCTATTCTCCAAGTAAACCAAAGATGCCATGAGCTCTCTAGGAGTTGATTGGCAGTTCACCTTCAGCTGATATTCTTTAGTAACCAGATTCACTCCTTATGGATTGATTCATGCATTCCCTAAACTTCTAGTGAGGTCTTCCAAATTTATATCTTCAATCTGGACCTATCTAATTAACTCAAGATTTAATAATCACATCTTCTATTCAACAATAAGTACTTCATAAAACACTGTACAATAGAAACACATGTCATATATATAATTTAAAAATTTCATGACCACATTTATAAAGTAAATAAGTGAAAAAAATTTCTCTGAGCTTGTGTTATTATTGACAAAACTTTTATGTATCTAGAATTTTCATATACGTATTTTCATGTATGTGTATTTCACATAAAAATTTTTATGTATCTAAGGTGTTTTCATATGCAAATGTTTTCATATATGTGTATTTCAGACATTGTGAAATGATACCACAATCAAGCTAATTAACATACCCATCCCCAATTAAGCTTAATTCTAATATACATTTCATTTAAACCAATATCACCAACACATTATTATTCCATTTATGATAAATATAAAAATGATTGAGGAATTCGATTATTTTTTCCAAATTAAATATTTATAATCCATTGTGTACTTCATACCTGAAGCATGTATCAATTGATTGTTAACTTCTTATAAAAGTTATTAGTTCAAAATTCAGGTTTCATAAGATTTACAGCTGAAATAGATTTGCAATCCAATTTGATTCAAATTTTACTAAAATTTTTTAGTAACCTAATTGAGTAGCAGTTTTTTTTTAACTTTTCAAAAATTTTTTAACAGATAATAGACTAATTTGTTATGGTTCAGTACAAGGATATATTGTTTCAACTCATAGCTGCCCTGTCACCACACGTCATTGTTGTCTTTGTTCTCTGAAGGAAGAAGTGCATCCTCAATGCCAGACTTTGCCTGTGCGGGCTCCTCTTGAGTTCTTCTTCAAGTACTTGCACGGCCAGCTCTCTCAGCTTGTCACTGAGGGTTTCTTGACTCCCTTAAATAAAATACCCTCCTCCCTTCTTACACACACACACACACACACAAACACACAACACATCTCTGTGTTTCTCTTAACAAGCTCTCTACTTTCATTGTCTTCAGTGGCTGATCACACTGACAACTATCATAACATAATGATTGAGAGCACAGGTTCTGTGCCATATTTCACGAGTTTTGCTATTTACTGGAGCTGTGACCCTTAGCAAGTTACCATTCTGTATCTTAATTTCTCCAATGTAAAAATGAGTATAATAATAGCATCTTGTCTTTAGGTTTGCTATGAGGATTAAATTATGTTATTCTATTGCAAGTGCTTAGAACACAGGAAATGTTCAGCAATAAGTTATGTTTATTTGTTATTATTTCCCTTTATAAGAGTGAAAGATACATCTGAAAAATGATTTGTCATGTTTATTTACTCCTGCCTTCCTAAAATATAAAACAATATACAGCATATATACTGAATTAATACATGAATAGATGAACCAACGTTAAAAGATGTAAATAAATACAAGAGGTAATAAACAAATAATTATTGTTAGGGAGAAAATTGAGGAGAGGGGAGCAGCACTGTGCTTATCAGCTTAAGCTGCTGCCTGGGATGCTGGCATCCTGTGTAGGCGTCAGTTAGCGCCTGGCTGTTTCACTTCTGACCCATCCCCCTGCTAACATGCCTCAGAAAGCAGAAGAAGATGGTCCAGAACGTGGGCCCCTGCACCCGGTGGGAGACCTGGAAGAAGCGCCTAGCTCCTAGCTTGGGCCTGGCAAAGCCAGCCACAGCCATCGCAGCCATATGGGGAGTGAACCAACAGATGGAAAGTCTCTTTCTGTCTCTCTCGCTCTGTAACTCAAATAAATAAATCTCTAAAAAATTTAGAGGAAATATAAAAATAGCAGGGTTGGGGAGGAGTAGATTAAAAGTAGAAAATCCATCTGTACTATTTCAAATTAAATCAAATCTTTGTTTCAGTGTCACTTGGGTTTCTGTTACATTAATTCATCCATCTCTTCATTTAATGTTTTCTTTGGTTGAGGCTAATTTGC
Source organism: Oryctolagus cuniculus (assembly GCF_051225735.1). Lineage (NCBI taxonomy): Eukaryota > Metazoa > Chordata > Mammalia > Lagomorpha > Leporidae > Oryctolagus > Oryctolagus cuniculus. Next base: position 25,027,994 of record NC_142868.1, on the reverse strand, counting down.
CTTGGCTTATCAAAGAGGCAAACCAAGTGATAGTCAAGAAGTTCAGTTTGAAAGCATGCCACACAATGCAATCTAGAGGGAAACAGAGAAGTAATTAAGAAACTTGATTCATTTCAACTTCAATTAGTAATGAGGAACCTCAACTGACTCTGCTACTAGCAGAGGTTGACATCACTTCACCTCTCCAATCTTCAGTTTTGGAATAAAGGAGTTGGAGTTGGTAGTTCTCATTAACCTTCCCAGCTTTGTAATTGGTGCATATTCATGATATACTCTGGCCTTGCTCCCGTGTTTAACACCTTCTTCCATCTTCTCAGTATCTTCAATTGGCATAGATACAGAAATATAAGTAATGCTAATGTTATGGTAAATATAGCATCATTTCAAAGATAAATATAATGAATAAAATTATATGTTCTATGTACATGTATTCCGAGTTGAATTTTCTATTTGTATTAGCATTGCTAATAAACTCTTATCTTGTACAACCAAATAGAATGATATAAATTGCTGTTAATTGATAAGAAAGATGAATGATGTGAAAATAAAGCACCATGAGTAAACCAAGTTAAAAATAAGCAGCAGGCTATAACTAAAATTTGACAAATCAAGAAAAACCATCATTGATATATTTCCTAAAGTTTCCAATTTTCTGATGTTAACAATTAAGGAAACTCACTTCTGGTAGATTGAGGGACTATACAGATGCACAATAAAAGTTTTGGGTAAGAAAAGAATGTGTTACCCTTTTGTCAGTTTTGGGAAATCATAAAACAAAGATCCCAACCAGGCCACACCCAGGAGCAGTTTCCCTGATTGGCCTTGGACAGAAGGTGGGGGTAGGGGAAATATGCCTGGGGCTCCTGCCGCCTGCCAGCAGCAGTCAGGCTAACCTCCTGCATGGGCTGGGCAGGCAGGCTCACAGGATCACCCACACTCTTGGGCCATCTTCAGGGAGCTGGATCAGAAGTGGAACAGCCTTGACATGAATTGGCATTGCAGCTGGTGGCTTTACTATTGTGGGTGTGGGAGTCCCTAGCTTGCTAAATGCCAGTGTCGTTTCTGTATTCTGGCTTGCTTGCTTGCCTGCTGTAACACCATGACAGGCTTTATCCTGGACTAGGACAGAGGCAGGCCGGGTTCTTGGAAACAAAGAGCACCAAACTTTCCCTGGAATTTATGGCCCATTTGCTTCCGCCTGTTTCTTTGTGTAACTTCCCTCCCAGTTCTCTTTGTGCTGCATTCCTGCCATCTACTTTGTATAACTTATGGCCCTTTACATTTAAATGAACCAGTAAAAGTGCTAGGTTTTGCTACTTGTCATATAGAGAATAAGAAGGTAACCTGCATATGAGATGGCATGCATCCTTGTTAATGTAAGGCTATAAAATTCTCTCCTGCACAAAGGAGGGGGCCTTTTGCCTGTGCACTGCTGAATGCCTGTGTCTGGGTAGGAGGTCCCAGCCAGCTGGTGACAAATAAACCTCGGATTTTGCATCCGTGACTGTGCCTTGTGCATCGATTGGGAGATTTGGACACAAAGCTATGCCACAATGCACATCTCATGGTCTAATTCTATAATAGTATCAGGATTTTTAATATAATGTATAATTATACATTAATGGTATATTTCTAAATATAATAATTTTTTCTTTTTTAAAAAAACTAAATAGGTCAAGTATCCATTTTTATTTGCTTATTGAAAATGTGTATTTGTATGAAGTTGTTAAATATTGGAGACTATTGTGAGCTATTAGAATTATTTGTGTTATTAGGAGTAACAAAGTCTGCTAAAATGATGAAACATTTATCATAATGTTTTCATTTGTCTTTTACTAATAACATCCTTTTAATTTTAATATTTTTCTAATAATGATTTATTTTAGCATTTTGAGGAACTCAAAGTCTTCATTTAACAAAATATGGTAACACTGTAATTGATTACATAAAATGAGAGAAAAGTGTGAAAAATAATTTCTTAAATGCTAGGTGGCATCAGAATTGCATGCTGTCATTTTAACCCAGGAATCAGAGATAATGTATATCTTGCAGAGTGGCAGACAGAGCTTTATTTTTAAAGTTTCAGGATTTTTGCTTTATGAATTGATATTTTATGCATTCAAATAAAATTTCAATCATGTCTTATCTTGTAGTGAGCAATACAGATGACTGATAATGAATCAAATATGTTACTATAGAAAATATAATTTTAAAATATATGAAATCAAAGTGAATATTATACAAGGACCATGAATGCAGACTTTCTTGTCATCCCACATTAAATAAGCTTCTAAAAATGCTGTCACTGCAATGATTTAAAACATAACAACTTATGTTCAGCTCTTCAAATCATCTTCAGATGAAAATGCTACGTTATTGTGCGATTTCTTGTTAAGTGGCCATTTCTTCCTTTCCTTAGAGTTGTCAGTCGTGAATATATCTGAAACACATAGCATAAGGCAGGTACCATAAGAGTTCTTCAAATGAATAGTCGATTTGTACTAAAGCAGACACAAAGAATTCCTTTTTAAAAGAAAGTCAATACAAAGCATATGGAGTTACTTAGATATATTTTAAAATATAATTTTTGGTCTTCAAGTGTTAGAGGGTTGTTCAGTTTGGAATTGTATATTTGCCTTTGGTTAAGCCATTTAATTGCTGCACATTTTAATAGAAATGACAGCTGATGGGCCTGGCCTTGTGACACAGGAGGTTAAGCTGCAGCTTTTGACAACAGCATCCCATGTCCAAGTACCAGTTCAAGTCCCTTGTGCTCTAGTTTCCTGCTAATGTTCCTGGGAAAGCAGCAGATCATGTCCTGAGTCTTCGTACCCCTATCGCCCATGTGGGAGACTCTGATGGAGACCCTGGCTCCTGGCTTCAAGCAGGCTTAACCTTGGGTGCTGTGGCCATCTGGGGAGTGAATCAGTGAATGGAAGATATCTTTCTCTTTGACTCTCACTTTCTCTCTCTGTCACTTTGTCTTTGAAATAAATAAATAAACATTTTTTTAAAAAAGTGATAAATGGGTAATAAACATTACTCTGTCAAGATCATGGGTCTGTGCTACCATTGTTTGAAAGTAACATTTTGTTAATAATTTTAAATAAAACAAAGTAAATGCCAAATAAAGGCAAAGTTTTCTTTTTAGTATTATTATTTCTGTCTCAGACAGACAGAAGATTGATAAGTATTTTTGATTGTTAAGTAGTTTTTATACTGCTACATAACACTGGTATTCTTAAAAATCCTGCTATTGATTCTAGATATATGACATTTTAAATCAATCTAATACGTGTCATTGGGGAGAGAAAAATAGGCATCACTTTCAAGATCCTGGGAGTTATTATAATTGTGAATATGACAAAAGGAAAAAATCATTATCCTAGATGAACATATCAGTGATTTTCTATATGGCAACTTGTTTTGAACCATTCATTTGTAATATTTTGACAAAATGTACGGCATCCCTATATGAATGGAATTTTATTGACTTTTACCTTGCATACCCCATATTCACAATCAAATGACACAGATAATATTAAGTCAGTGTTTATAGATCTAGCTCATGATAGATCATTGTTGAAATTTACAAAATATGTGATTCTGAAACTCATTACAGCAAACTCTTGATAAATGCTGTATTGTTGGCCACATTCTAGGAAAAAATTACCAAATTATTGTGAGAAAGGTTATTGGTATTTAATAAAACTAGCATGGCAATTTGTAGCCAGCACAGCCCTCTTTGTATTTTTATTCCAGTCTGTTAGCTGTAAGTTATCAGGTACTAATGCAGAACGTAAATTTCCTAGAGTGAAAAATAACCCCTTTTCATTCAACTTCAATCATGAATGCACACTGATGAATCACTCATCTTTATCTGCAAATTAGAGAATCTTTACATTCATCTTCATTTTATATTACTAAAGCAAACACCAAGGTAAATTTTCAGGTTTACCATCTTCTTTGTAACTGGTGTATGGTTATTTTTGTAGTTCTTGTTGGAGGATACTGGATTTTATGACAACAGAATTATCTGCAGTCTCTAGAATTCACTGTTGTTTATTCTTTAAAATAACAGTGAAATGTCCAACTTTATGCTGGAGAGTTTAACTGAACAAAGGCATAAGAAATAAAGAAAATAAAGTCTGAATAAAAGTTACATAGACAGAAATGAAGAAAATAGTACTTATGAGTCTTAATTTTTTTTAAGATTTACTTATTTATTTGAAAGAGTTACAAAGAGAGAGGAGAGGCAGAGAGAGGTCTTCCATTGATGGTTCACTCCCCCAGTTGGCCACAATGGCTGGCGCTGCACCAATCTGAAGCCAGGAGCCAGGATCTTCTTCCGGGTCTCCACATGGGTGCAGGGGCCCAAGGACTTGGGCCATCCTCCACTGCTCTCCCAGACCATAGCAGAGAGCTGGATTGGAAGAGGAGCAGCCGGGACTGGAACTTGGGCCCATATGGAATGCTGGCGCTTCAGGCCGGAGCGTTAACCCACTGTGCCACAGCGCTGGCCCCATGAGTCTTAATTTTGACAGTTTTCATTATGATACTGCAAAATTTCAATAAAATGTTCTAGAGGCTATTCAAATAATTTTATGTAATTTTTATGATAAATCTTCATAATATTCCTGTGAAGTAGGTACCTTTTTTTTTACCCAATGTTACAATAAAGGAAACAGATATTAAATAAAGTTACCTGCCAAAAATTATGCTACTTACAAATAATGTAGCATAACAACCAAGAGATTCGTGGTTTTCTCAATGTTGATACTTCTTTATTGCTGATTTCAGTCTCCAAATGCTATAACTCTTTGCTGTGCCTTCTTAGTCTACTTTATACTTGCTTTTATCACCCTTCTTTTTCAAAAACCAAGAACCACCGTGTTTATATATGTAAATTTTCACTTTGTACCTAGTTCAGTTCCTGCATCTTAAAAATAGTGATCTGCTTCAAAGGATTCACCTTTTATAGACTGAGCCATGGCTTATTCCATGGCTGCCAGAGAAGCTTTCTTGCCTGATGGGTCACATTTTAAATCAGAGTGACTCCTGAAGTCACCATATAAGGGACTAATTGAATGAAGCCAAAATGAGTCTTAGAATCCTTTATATTACCCATAAATTACAGCACACATATTTTGTGTATTCAGTTCTACATAGCAATATCTGCACAGATATAATATTTGTATAAATGGAAAGTACAAAATAATGTGGGCATATGAAATTTTATATTTCTTGCATTCAACTGTCATGATAGAAACAAAGAAAAAGACTCATCACTGGAAGATGTGTATAACTAAATGTGAACAGGCTAAAATGTGGAGAGGATGTGAGGTCTGTCGGCCACTGGCCTTGCCAATGACTACCTGAGATCCCCACACCAATTTTTTCTTTCTACTTAAAGCATTGAAAACTTCAGAGAAAGCATTCTTCCTTGACTTTTAACTGTTTCTTTAATTCCACAGAAGTCATCATGACAACCAGGTGTACAAAGACAAAACATAAAAATTAAAGATGTCATTTGAGAGGGCAGTGCTATAATACAGTAGGTTAATCCTCCGTTTGCAGCACCGGCATCCCATATGGGCGCTGGTTCTAGCTCTAGCTGCTCCTCTTCTGATCCAGCTCTCTGCTATAGCCTGGGAAATCAGTAGAAGATGGCCCAAGCATTTGGGCCCCTGCACCCTCGTGGGAGAACCAGAAGAAACTCCTGTCTCCTGGCTTCGTATCAATCCAGCTCACGCCATTGTGGCTGTTTGGGGAGTGAAGCAGCAGATGAAAGACCTCTCTCTCTGTCTCTCCCTCTCACTGTAATTCTACCTCTCATTTGATATGGAAAGTGAAGAGAAACCAAAGAAAACTCATAAGAGAATCTCCTGAGCAACTGTTATCTACAAATGAGCAATGGATTCCTGTGCGATGAAAACTGGTAGCACCGAAGATGAGGGGACCACATAAGCACTGCACGCAGACTTCCCTGAAGTTTTCATGTGGCTGGGCCTAAGCCTAGTTGGCGTTGTGCAATGATTCTGTTTTCTTTGCTGTTAAGTGACATCTGATAGAAATCAAGCCATTCTTAAACTTCATGCAAGACAATTTACAGAAGCCTGGCGTACAAAGTTCTTCCCTTAAGGGCCTGTAAGTGTCCTGGGAACATGTCTGATAGCGAACTGCTTTCCATGGCAGAGCACATGGAAAATATTATAAATAAGCAAAATATTATAAATAAGTCATCTTATAACATGCCACCTAAAACAAACAGAACTATCTGTAGACCCCTTAAGAAATTCTTCTTATGTGGTTTTCTTTAGTGAATATGGTTGAATTGTGCTATCATATATCTAAGGTCCAAAAGTAGAGAAATTCAAGGTTTTCTTTTTTTTTTTTCTCTCTCAGCCGCTTTTACCCACCTCTACCCACCAAAACATGCATCCCACTTCTTCACAGGATATTTTTAAACATGGTCTGTATCTAGAGATAATAGATCATGGATTAACAGTCATGTTCTTTTTAAAAGAGTCAATAATCCTATAGGCTCCCAAATACAAATATATATATATATAATATATATATATTGCAATCCTTGTTAGATGCATAATATGCTTTAAAAATATGATAGTTTCCAAATGGAAAAGGAAATTTTATATGTATCTAGAAACGTAAATATCATTGACGTTTTAATGTTTTTGCGTATGTGTGATGGAAAGCAAGTAAATGCATCTGTACTGAGTGATATGCCAGAAAGGAGACTATCACCTACATTTTTGAGACATATTGTGGGTGCAATATACTAATGAACATATTTTCAAGTACATTTAACCAAGCATATCATTCCCAAATATAGAAATAGAGCTTTTATTATTTCCTTACCTTAACATTTTTGTTATACAGCATTGCTATATGTTACATGTTTTTTATGATATACATGGTAATGGATATGGATTCAATATGGTCCATTGACAGAGATCATGGGTATATGATTCTTATTTTGATTAGTAAATATTTCCAGCACTCTGATCATATTTTCAGAGAATTTTGTTATTATCATCTTTGTCATCCACTAGCAAATATTAAGAACTTACCTGTTCATTGTCCATTATTAATTATAAAATTATTAGTATGAGGCTTTTGTGACTTAAATAAGAAAAGTCTGTGATCTTTGTGGTTCCTCATATAAAAATGACACAACAGATATATTAAACATAGAAAAGAAATTCTAAGTGAAAACAAATGAATTTGGGTCAGTTCAAAAACAGTATTATACAAGTATCTGGATAATTTCATATAGCGACATTTTAGAGAAGAATCCAGAGTAGACCTGAAAGAATTGGAAAAATCAGTATATTTATGGAGATCGCATATTTACAAAAGGGAGAAGGATATTTTTGAAGATATATCAGACATCTACTTTAATTACATCATTAAAGAACATTTCAGCATTGCTTTTCTATGTTTTGATAAAAGTACAAAACACCATTATCAATGATCATATCTTGCTATTAACACACTAAAGAATACCACCACAATTCAACAATGGCTTGTGTTTGTTCCATTTTAAGTCGTTATCAGTTAGTGGCCAGCCCATCACTCATAGTCACCAACATGGCTTATGAGAATTTTGATAGAAGACAGATGATTATGCACATGCTCAAAGCTGAAATATGAGATTCTTGTCAGGAGAATGGATATGATAGGTGGTGGGAAGTGGGAACCAAGAGTTCTGTGTGCAAGAGAAATCTCAATTGAAGAAGTACACATGAGAAGGAAAAAAAGAAAATATAAATGCTTCATATATCAAATGTTTACTCAAAACTAGATATGCAGAAATGCCCAGGGTAATGCCTTTAAAATAAAGCAAGCACGAAAATGGTTTGACTATATAGCTGAACCAGGGAAAATCTGATATAGCAATCAGACAAAAGCTAGAACACAGGGAATGTCTTGAGTCCCTCATTTGCTCACTTTACTTTTCAAATTGTTATTAAGTGCATGTGATATACCATTAACAGCAGGGATACTGTGAAAGTAAAAATGGTAACAATGGCACAGGCACTCAAGGGATTTATAAGGCTGAAAGCTGTCAAGTATTAGGAGGCTCTGGTATAATTATGGCAAGGCATGGAGTCGGTTAGCCTTATGCAGTTGTGGCATGAAAGCTCAGAGTTAACTAGAAATAGATGATGGGAAAACACTGATAAAAGATTGAGAAAGGGGAAAAGAGAACAACAGTTTACTAACTCAACTTGACAAGTGTTTATTGAAGACCTAAGCATGTCAGTTACATTAAAAGAGACGAGAGATATGGAAATATGGAAAAGAATATGTCTTCATTTGGATTTCATCCAGGCAGACCATGAGAGAAGGCTCTAGCATAAATACTTGGGCACAACACCAATACGAGAAAAGGGGTGATACTGGGAATGAAATGAGCCAACTAAGATTATTTGCTAATAATCTTATTTGCTAATAAATCTGAGGATTGGTATAAAACACATTTCAAAATGTTCCTACATGAGATAGAGGGGAGTGGAAGGTATTTATGAGCCTAGGATTATGTCTCAGAATCACAGTTGCATTCGGTCAGCATCTAAGAAAACCATAAAGGATCTTGGTAAGTTACTATCAATTTATAAATTATAAAATTTATGTGTAAAAAGCATAAAGTTATGTATGATATTTAAGCACAATAATTAAAACTGCAAGAGATTCTCAAACTGTGAAAGCACATTTTTGAGTGGTGATGATTTTTTCCAGAAAGATGCCCTGTGCTTATTTCATTATGTCTTCTTTTTAAAAATGCTTATGTATTTTAAAGATAGAGTAATAGAGAGAGAAACAGAGGGAGACAGACAGAGATCTTCTGTCCATTGCTTCCTTCTCCTAATGCCCATAACAGCCAGAGGGGGATCACGCTGAAGCCAAGTACCAGGAACTCTATCTGGGGCGCCAACATGGGTGCCAGAAACAAAACCATTTCAGCCATCACTGCCTCACAGGGTAAGCCCTAGCAGAAGGGTGAATCAGAAGCAGGACAGCTACAACTTGATCCAAGGCACTCAGATACAGGATGTGGATCTTCCAAGGGACAGCATAAAGCACTATGACACATGCTTGCTTCTTAGTAAAACTACTGTTTTTCTTTTTTTCTCTGCATTCTGAGAGTGCCATAATTGGTTCCAAATTTGGTGGAACATTAGAGGTGGTAGTTATTTAAATGTCTCAAGTCCCAAGTATGGATTATATTTAAAAACAGAATTATACTTAGACTTCAGATTGTTTGACCTTTGTGGATTTTAACTGAACTCGCTCTAAACTGGAGGTGTGATTTAGTTGCTAATTTGTTGGCTCTGCACTAGGGAGAGAATTGGAAGATCATTAAGAATTGAAAATATCCTTTTATTTTTTAAAGAAAGGATTTATTTGTTTATTTGAAATTCTGTGTTACAGAGAGGCAGAGGCAGAGAGAGAGAGAGAGAGAAAGAGAATATCTTGCATCCATTGGTTCACTCACCAAATGGCTGCAATGGCCAGAGCTGGGCCAGGCCAAAGCCAGGAGCCAGGAGCCGCATCCAGGACTTCCACATGGGTTCAGGGGCAAAAGCACCAGAGCCACCTTCTGCTGCTTTCCAAGGCACACTAATAGGGAGCTGGATTGAAAGTGGACCAGTCAGGATTCAAATTGGCACCCATATGGGATGCTGGCACTACAGGCAGTACCTCCTACACCCCAGCAAATATCCTTTCTTGAGATGTCTTGGCTAGCTGGATTAAGATTTGAAGATGAAGGTAACATATACTGAATATTAGATTCCCTAATTCCAATAGATACGGGCCTTGACTCACCCAGCAATTTTTTCTTCTAAACTGTGATATGAACCATGGCAGTATCATTGATTGGTTTATCAAACTTGTCCTTAAATCTTGATTTTTCTGATCTAACCTATGATATATAAAGACCTTTCTATTACACTAATTTTGGGACTTCTCATCCCATCCTTCCACAAAACAACCTTGGCTATGTTTATTTTTCTTATTCTTAGCCCCATTACACTTCTTTTATAGGAAGCCTACATAAGGGGAAATATAGGAAATCAGTCATATATAAATAAATATATTTGAACATCAAAACAATGTTGGAGAAAAGTGAGCTGTATCTGGATTAAGGTATACTTGGTTTCAAATTCTGGATTAATAGATCACCAGCAATACGAATTTAAGTGTGTTACTCAATAGTATTTTCTAAAAAAATGATTTGAGTGGTTAAATTGCATATGAAAGTTAAAGCTCCTTAAACACAGTTTATGAATCAGTAATAGACACCTGATGGTTACTTTAGATTAAAATACTAACTTCTACTCCATCAAGTTGAACACTAAATGTCAGCCATCTAAAATTTTTAAAATTTCTTTATATTGAACCCTGTATTCATAAGTATTCATGTAACTTTAGCTTTTTAAACTCTGAGCCATATGTTTTGGCCCTGATTCTGTTCCCTAATAGTGGCAATCATATGCCAGTCTCATACATCAACTGTAGTTAGGGAAGGCAGAAAGGGAGAATGGCAACAATAAATAATTCACGTAATTTCTGTGAACCACAGATGCTTAAGTCAAGCTGTATTAAATATTTTATAATTCATAATAGATTAATTTATTGCAGGTTACCACCTCCAGCTGTTTTATAAATCAAAGTGGTAAAATTGTATTTAATAAATCATTTTCATTTACTAAGATAGTATAAAAATTTAACTGTCATATCAATAATAATCAATAATATTGCAGGTCCACAAAAGAAACTTTCATATTGACTTCCTCAGTATTCCAACAAATTTCATATATCAAAATCACACAGAATTTCAAAACATTTGCACAATACCATAAGGTAATATGGTTTTTCTACTTACTACTTGTTGATTATTTATTTAGTGGATCGCTTCTCGGCCTTTTGGCTAAGATCAAGTGTAGTATCTGTTCTTATCAGTTTATTTATTTAGTGGAGAGTTAAGCTTATGGTTATAAAGTAAATTCAAAATATGTCATTGCAAAATTTGAAAGAAAATCAGAAAGAAAGGAGGAATGAGGGTGGGAGGAAGAGAAGGAGAAGTGGTAGGGTGGAAAGTATCATTATGTTCCTAAAACTGCATATATGAAGTATATGAAATTTGTTCCTTTCATATAAATTTAAAAAATTAAAGAAGATATGCTTCAAATAAACTTCATTTGTCTTGCTTTCTTCATTTAATAGGTTCAGACATTGACCAAAAAAAATCTGCTTTCATAACCTTGTAGCAACCTCCAGATCATAAATTCCTTTTCTTCTTTTAGATGACTTGCTAATTTTGTTAAATGTTTCAGTGCTTTTATCCTTCAAGACAGCATGCACTCAATCCTGTAGATTCTTGTTCCCCCCACATAAGTTCTTAAAAACTTGTAGAAAATATCCATATTTTAAAAACCAATGAAAAGTTTTTGTGAATACTATTGGTAATTTTTTTCTTCTTGCCTAATAGTTGACACCAGAATGAAGTTATAGGTGGAAAACTAGGGTTTCTTGGGGAGAAGTTATATGCAGAAATTCTAAAACAGCAAGTTTATGAGAAAATGAATGAATCAATATTCTCATGGAGAAAATTTACAACGTTTACCTCTCTTATTAGGATTTGCGCTCAAGTGTAGTTAATACACACAGCATTATATTTAGGATGAATCTTCTGAAATAATTTTTAGGACATTTATATTAGCTCTATTAGTCTCTTAGCTCTATTAGTCTCTTAGCTCTATGAGTCCCTTTCTGTGGGCTTCTTATCATCTCTCTCGAGTTCTCATCTTTGCTCTCATCTGTGTAAATGTGAGCTTTTCCAGAGAACTTTTGTCCTCCCAGTTCTCATCAGCACCATATTACTAGATTTGGTAGCACAGCTCATCCTGCAATCCTATATGTTCTCATAGCTCACATTCTCTTATACTTCTGTCATCTCCAACTGCATTAGGAGCTTCCTGAATTTAAGTAATTGTTGCTGAGTATCAGTATCCCTTAGACTTTTCACAGTCAAGGGTGAAGAGAGAAATCAAAAAGGACTTATTGAAGTACATGTTAAAGACAGATGATAGCAGACACAAGACTAGATGTCAAATTATTTTGTATATTTAATGTAATTAGATTTGAAATTCCAACATGCATTTTTACGATGTAAAACCATGACCTTCTTTGTTGCCTTTTCTTTCAAAAGAATAAAATATCCATCAGTGGGGTTTTTAATATATAATGATACATCAAATTATGAATGGTTATGCAATGTCTGAAATAATGAATATGAAGTTTATATATAGCATTATGAAAAAGCTATAACATTGAAGAAGACAGGCATGAATTTCCTCATGCTCCATAATCACAACAATTTACACATAAAACTATGAGAATATTTATAGAATAATTTTATATCATGATGTTAATATAAGTATTTCAGAAATTTTCCAAATTTCTGTAGGATCTTTGTTATAGCTAAAAATCATAAATGCATTCAAAGCATATGGAAACATATGAATAGCATAAAATAAATGTTAGAAGAGTGAAGGCTAAAAGAACAAATAGCATGGCAGCTAAACACAAGGGCATGGCTCTTACTACCTGCTTTTTCATTAAAGTTTTTATTGAGAAATTGTAATTTTGACACTTGTTTTGTTAATTGTTGATACTTATGAGGTACAATATGGTGTTTTGATACACATACATGATGGACATGATTAAATCAAGTTGATTAGCATAAAAATAACCTTGCTTGTCTATCATTTTTATGGTAAGACTTTTCAAATGTATTTGTAATTATTTTTATTAACAATATTGTTATATAAAAATTCACTTTTTTAATCAATTTATTTTGTTACATTTGAAAAGCTGAGTGAGAGACAGAGGATGACTGATGGCGAGAGATATTCCATCTGCTATTTTACTCAACAGATGCCAGCAACAGCCATGAGTAAACCAGAAGTCAGGTGCTGGGAATTCATTCAGGGGCTCTAAAATGAGTGAAAATGAACCAAGTATTTGGGCCATCCCTGCTGCCTCCCAGGGTGACTCAGTAGCAGGAGAGAAGCTGGGACTTGACACCAATTGCTCTGATATGGGATGCAGTTGTCCGAAGCCGTTTCTGTACTGCTGTATCAAAAGCCCATCCCTTCTTTCATTGTTTTGAAATATGAAACAAATTATTGTTGATTATATAGTACATCATTATTGACTATAGTCTTCCTGCTGTGCAATTGCTCTCAAATCTACTCCTCTTATCTACCCAAAGCTTCGTAAACTCATTTCCTTTCTCTCCATTCCTCACAACCCCTTCCCTTTTGTTACCTATTTTTCCACTCCTATGCATTCAATATCTTTAGATTCCATATATAAGTGACAACATCTGGTACTTGTTTCTCTGTGCCTGACTCATTTCACTTAACATAATGTTATCTGGAAGCATCTATGTTGTCGCAAATGACAGAATTTTCCACCTCTTAGGACTGAGTAGTATTCTATTGTGTGTATGGCCACATTTCCTTTATCCATTCACTCCTTAATGGATGCTTAGGCAGCATCTATATCTTGTTCTTGTGAATAATGCTGCAATGAATAAATGAGTGCAGATATACCTTCACTATACTTCATTAAATCTCATTTCATATTGATTTAAATTTCAACTGGAACACCTACTGGCTTGGCAGTGGATATATTCTAGGACTTATTTCTTATTTTTAAAATAGGATCTAATACTTTCTTTTTTTTTTTAAATTTTTTGACAGGCAGAGTGGACAGTGAGAGAGAGAGACAGAGAGAAAGGTCTTTCTTTTGCCGTTGGTTCACCCTCCAATGGCCACCGCGGCCGGCGCGCTGTGGCCGGCGCACTGCACTGATCCGATGGCAGGAGCCAGGTACTTATCCTGGTCTCCCATGGGGTGCAGGGCCCAAGTACTTGGACCATCCTCCACTGCACTCCCTGGCCACAGCAGAGAGCTGGCCTGGAAAAGGGGCAACTGGGACAGAATCCAGCGCCCCAACTGGGACTAGAACCCGGTGTGCAGGCACCGCAAGGCGGAGGATTAGCCTAGTGAGTCACGGTGCCGGCAATACTTTCAATATCACCTGAAAAGTATTAGAATCATGCCTGTAATACAGTGAGTGCTCTTAAAAGCCGGGTAACTATTGCTGGAAGTTTAGGAACTTGTTTGAAACATCACTACAGAGGAGTACTTGATGTGTATCAGTTTCATAATAAACATTTGTTGATGAGTGCATGAATGAATGAATGAATGGATGAGAAATATAATGAAGCAGACAAGAAAAGACTCTACAGAAAAGCCTAGGGAGGTTGAAAAAAAGACAAGACCATAAATAATGAAAGGCTTTAAAATCAGTTTCTTTATGTGGAGAATGAACAGACTAAAACAAACTGAAGCAACATTTTATTTTTATTGAAGAATATTAGTCCAGCTCTCCTACTGCATAAGCTTTTCCTGAAGAAAATGCTTTTTTTCAGAAACTATTTTGACACATACCTTGTAGTCATTTACTGTTATTTTTTTTTCAAAATCATTTCCATGTAGCAAATTAGCTCAAGTTCTAGTAGAATCAATCATGGTAAATAAGTAAAATAAAATTATTATAGAAATAGTGATTAGCATTGGATAAGATCCTTTAATACTTTTGGAAGGGAAAAATCAAAAACTGCCTTAAGCTTGAAGGCTCTCTGAAAAATCTATCTTCCTAGCCTTCAAAATTCATCTTGCTACCTTTGCTGGGTGATATCATTGAAATACAATGATACTCTCCCAACCACACACATGCTTTTTTTTCAACTGCAGGTCACATCATATTTGTAGTTTGCTGTCTTAAAATCACACCTGGAATATATCCCGGTGTATTGATTACCTCTCAGTTTTAAAATGAAAAATACAACTGACTTGGAAGGCAATAAACCAAGTGGTGGGCAACTTTCTCTACCACTACTTTATTTATTCTTTTTTTTTTTTTTCTTATGAGTAACTCAGTAGCTGTCTGAACATTTTCAGTATAAAAGGAGACTGGAGTGAGCTTTTTAGTGAAGCAATAATAAACTTCCTTCCAACACACACTGATAGGGTTACATTGACCTAAAGGATTCTGGGAGATAAACCACTGATTCTCTGTTTAAGAAATAAATGTGAATTAAGAAAATCAGAGTCCTGGCCGGCACTGCAGCTCACTAGGCTAATCCTCTGCCTGCGGAGCCGGCACACCGCTTCTAGTCCCACTTGGGGTGCCAGATTCTGTCCCAGTTGCTCCTCTTCCTGTCCAGCTCTCTGCTGTGCTTGGGCCCTGCACCCGCATGGGAGACCAGGAGGAAGCACCTGGCTCCTGGCTTCGGATTGGCGCAGTGTGCTGGCCACAGTGCACCAGCCTCAGCGGCCATTGGAGGGTGAACCGACAGTAAAGGAAGACCTTTGTCTCTCTCTCTCTCTCTCTCACTGTCCACTCTGCCTGTCAAAAAAAAAAAAAAAAAGAAAAAAGAAAATCAGAGTCCTGAAGGCCACCTCTAATCCAGCATGCATTTTTTTCTTTATGTATTGATGAAAAGGTTAGTTGTTCAAAACTAACAAACACGTATCCATTAAAAAGCTAGGGGATAGAGCATCTAAAAATTTGCATTCATATTTTTGTTTAAGGTTTACTTATTTATCTGAAAGGCAGAGGTAACAGATAGAGAGAGAGGAAGAAAGATAGACAGAGATTAATCTTCCACCTACTGGTGCTAGCCTATTCCAGAAAATAGTCACAATGGCTGGAGCTGAGCCAGGTAGAAGCCAGGAATCTGAAACTACATCTGCTTTCCAATGGCGGTGGTGGCCGTCCAAGCTCTTGTCAACATAAGTTGCCCTCCCAGGCACATCAGCATGGAGCTGGTTCAGAAGCAGCCATGACTCAGAACTGATACCATGATATGGGAGGCCTGTGTAGAAAGCCCACTGCACCACAGTGATCTTAAAATTTTGCATTCTAGTTGGTAGAAGCAGGTAAATAAAAGCAAAGTAACTTCAGAACATGAATAAACAGTTAGTACAAAACAATAGCATAGAGAATGACTTGTCTACTTAAGAGTAAACGCTCTGAATATGCATAGGATGTCATATTGTAAGTTAGATGTCAATAATGAACATTTAGCCATAAAGATATGGGGGAAACATGTTATAGGCCAAGAGGAAATATACAAATTTCCAAAATGGTAGCATCTTCAGCTTTTTGAAAGACTGAAAAGCAAGAAGAAAGAAAAGAAAATGTTATTAAGACTGACAAAAACAATGAAGGTTTTCTAGACAGGCAGGGGAAAATAATATCAGCTCAAGTTGATCATGAAAAATGTTTGGATTTCTTTCTCAGTGCAGTTGTATGGTAGTAGGTAGATCATTCTCATCAAAGTGGTGTTGGCTAGCTTAAACCAATATTTAATATTTCAGGTTCTTGGTTTAGCTTAGAGAAGAATTCTAGGCTCAGGCACAAACGAGACAGGCAACATGGTAAAGTTCTAGGGAACTGAGAGAAATATACACTAATGTAAGAGTTTTCTTAAGGAGAGGGGCCCAAGAAGGGCAAATGGGGGTGTTCCATTCCAGTCTTTTCTAGGAGCAGCAGTCTTCCAGAGGCTGGTATGGAACTCCCCATTTACACGTAGGCAAGAGGGCAGCTAACGTCAGCAAGCGTGAGAAGCAGCAAAATGGCTGGCCCATTCTGCACTTCCTGCCTCTTACACACTTCCAAAAGAGGAGTGGTTGTGTAGTCTGATTGACAGGTGGGTGGATACAGGTGAGATCACACAGGGAGTGCAGGTGGTGTGGCCTGGAGCTAATGAGCCTTCTCCCATCTCTCTGATTGGGTTAGGTCTCATACCAAAAGCAGTAATATTTGATAGACAATTTAAAACAATTTCCTGAGGGAGGGGGATACTTCCATCTTCCAATTCGTTTCAGAGTTCAACCAGGCCAAAGACTGAAGCTGGGAACACAATCCAGGTGCCCTACATGTTTGGCAGGAATCCAAATATCTTAGCCATCACATCACCATTGTCTCCCAGGGTCTGCATAGATGGGAAGCTGGAGTCAGCAGCCTGTTCTAAGAATAAAACCCAGATATTCTGATGTGGGATGTGGCTGTTTTAATCAACTAAACTAGTGCCTGCTCCATTAACAGACTTTTGGCACACATATTTGAATGGTGCAGGTAAATTTTTCACTTAACAAATATCTTTCTCACATTTCTTCTTTGCTGATATTGTTATATTAGTGCACAGTAATACTACACAGACACACATATGATATGCACACACAAGAACACACTATTTTCATATCATGTTTATGGAAAAGGATAAACTGGTATCTAGGCACAGAGTTAGGGCACTCTGTTTTTAACAAGGTCACAGAAAGATGTCCAAAAACAAAAGACAATAGGAACCAAGTTTCAGAAATTTCAGGGAGATAAAGTAGATGATTTTAGTCCAAATAGCAAGAGGGATAAAAGCACTGAAGCATGATGTTCTTGTCAACAGGACACTGATTTTCCTTATTTGAAATTGTTAATTATTTGATTCTTACCTTAGAGCAGGCACTTCCTGAAGTCAGTGATCAATCCTTTTATGCCTTTATTGTGATACTTAGCCTATTGTAAACACTGTTTCAAAGATTGAGAGAGTACAAAACAATGTTATTTAATACCTTTAAGTATTTAACATGTTTGGCAAAACTGGTTAGTGGATTTTTGAAACAATGTATTAGAAATGTCCCAATTAAAGCTATATTTTAATGTTTTCTAAACCCATATGCTGTCATATTAAGTAAGAAATCTCTGCCAATATATCAAGTATTTTAAATAATTCTGTACATTACAAATCTTGGCTTCACTTTCTTCATTACATTTTGAAAGAAATTACTAAGTAATTACTCTATGAGGCATAAAAATAGTTTGTTCTGTTATTAGTAATAATGTCTAGACATCTAGTAAATTTATCATTAGTGAATCAACATATAAATTATTAATTTCTTGATTTTGTCAAAAACAAGTGAATATAATCAAGATACCATTGAATTCATTGATATCCCTGTAGTATTAAACAATGAGGCCACATTTGCTCAAAAACAATGCTTGATAGTATGACTTTCCATGTATCTAGTGAAGATATATTTTGTTTAAAAAACAGGGAAAATATTCATGAATACCTTAGACAAACTGAAGATGGTTCTTCAAAACACAGAAAATTAGTCTGCATTAATAAGGCATCTACCATTTTATTAGATAACTATATTGTTAATTAAATATATTATTTTTTCAATAAAAGCAAATTTTACTTCAGCATTGCTAGGTAGTTTTATCATGTTCAATTTGTTGTTCTGAAAATAAGGATGGGGCCCTGGGATTGTGGCACAGTGAGTTAAACTGCTGCTTGCGATTCCAACATTCCATATCAGAAGCCTGGTTTGCATCCTGGCTGTCCACTGCAAATCCAGCTCACTGCGAGTGGGCCTCGGAAGGCAGCAGATGATAGTCCAAGTACTTGGGACGCAGCCAGCTAAGTCGGAGATCTGGATGAAGTTCAGGACTCCTGGCTTCAGCCTGGCCCAGCACTGGCTGTTGCATGTGGGGAGCAACTGAGACTAGCCTAAGTTACTGGAATTAAGACCTATTCTATGCATCTTCTCTCCCACGATATAGCGCTGGGGAGGAGTAAACTTCTACGCAGCTGCCTCTCACCAACTTGACAAACTGTGGGAGCTGATCCTGCTCCTGATTGGAGGAGAGCAGCATGCTCGGCGTGTGGGTAGCAGAGCACGGATTGGTGGAGAGGACTATATAGGAGGAGAGAGACGGCATGGTGGTGGGGGTTGGTTGGAGAGTGCGTTGGAGAGTTCGCGGGGAAGTTCATTGCTTCGTTCTTTCTCATTTCTCTCTACTCATTCTTGCTTTGGGAGTTCGCTGTTTGCTTATTCTTACTTTACTATAGAAAAGACTTGTAAAAAAGGGGAACAACAAGCGTCCGGTCCGGTGCGGCTCCTCCGTGTGCAGAGGAGCAGCAGTTGCAGCCATTTGGGAGAAAGTCTACAGAAGATCTCTATCTCTCTCTCCCTTTCTGCCACTCTGCCTTTCAAATACATAAAATAAGTTTTAAAGAAAAAAGAAAATGAAGATGAGTCATGCCTACTAACACACTTCCTTTTTAAAAAGTTAGTGCCAGCTTTGAAATCAAGTCAATCTACTCATTTGTTCCTCTCAGTTTAAACCATAGTTATTGGCAAGTTGTTTTTCCAGATTCAGGAACACAACATGGATGTCTTTTGTTGTATAGTTTATTCCAGAAAGTGTGGAAGCAAATAAAGCTGTGAAGGAAAAGGAAAGAAAATTAATGTTTAGCTTTTTTTAAAAAAATTATTTGCTATCCTCCTTTCCTCAACCCTCCTCATATTTTCTACTCCCTCATGCTTCTTGATAGAATAAATCTTTGTCCTTTGGTGCTAAAACTTCAGTAACTGTAGTATTTGTATAAAGAGACCTTATCTCTTCAAGAAGAAAATATACAACAATTGCTCATAGAATAGCAAAACTAATAGGAATCCTAAGCCTATAATTCTCTACAAATGTTTTGGTCATACATAAATCCCTAATGATACCAAAAATGATACCATTCAGAAGTTTTTCCTCTTAAGAACTAGGAAAATAACTCAAAAGTAAAGTACTTATAATTGTTGACACTGCAGGGAGAAATTTATATAGTTTACACAGTTTCAAAGCATCTGTTATCTGTATGCAAAATAAAAACACTTCCAAAATTCCTGGGCTTATTAGTTGAATCATAAGTCCCTCTAAAAGGAAATTCATCGATATGGAGGAATTCTAAGAAACTGTGTAAGAGTAGATAGATATTTAATTAATTTTGAAAAAAAGAAAAAAAATCAGCTCTATAACTAGAAGACTTTCAAGTACCAGATATTTTACTGACAGGAATAAAGGAAGGGGAAAAATAAAGAAAGAAAGAATTGATTACCACTTTTCCAAGAAACATTTGTGTGCTTTTCCAAGGCCTGTCAGTTTGTAAAAATGTAATTCTCTGTGCTTGGTTTTCACTTGAACTTAGCCAAAAGGCCAAGAAGCTATCTGTGGCTAGTTTTCAAAGAGAATAATTTACAAACACTGTACTGTCCTGTATTCTAAATTGTGTACCTCTAGTGTGCTAATACCTGTTGAAATTAAAGAGGTTTTCTTCATAAAAAGCAGCTCGCTTTATTATTTTTAATTTCAAGATGAATTAAGCTAAGAACACCTGTGATAAACTACAAGCATGACTAAAACACATCGTAGCATTTCCATCAAGAGGGAGAACCTTTTCTTCTATGCCTTGAATCTGAACTTGTCTTGTGGCTTACTTTGACCAAGAGGATTTGGTGGAAGACAACTTAAGGGTGTCCTCAACTCTGGATTCAGGCCTCTTAAGGCTTCTGTTCCTTCATTTAACTGGCACAAGTTAATTTTTTGGATAGTGAGATACATGAGACCCAGTTGCCCTTGTTTCCTCAGTTTCCATTTGCTCAAAAGCAGAACTAGGTGACATGCAAATGACCAGATGGGTGAGTGAGTCTATTTAAACCCAACAGAATAGCGTAACTTAGTGCAGCCCAAACATACCCCAACAAACATACCCAACATTATTTTGATCTTTAAATAAATGGTTGTCCAATCAGAACTATAAAATTATGGACAGTTCTTTTATACAGAGCAAAATAACCAATGCAGCAGCAATAAAAAGTGAAAGAACAAAAACATTTCTGTAAATTTTTCTTAACAAATTAAATTGTAAGCAATTTCAGGAAATTAATTACATCACTAGTATTCTTTGTTTAAATGTAGATTTCTTTGTTTCTATAGTTCTAGAGCTGTGTCTGCTTATTTCACAGTGTACGGATGAGAGTGGGTTTTTCTTCCTGTTGACTTTGGCCTTCTATCAATCATATCTGGCAATTTGTCTGAAGGTGAATTTATATTATTTATTATTTTTTCTCAAGAAGAAAATTTGGATATATGGTGACATCTTACTCAATTCTCAGACATAATTTGGTTCACCGAAGGAAACATCATCTCATTCTTTTAAATAGACAAGAAATGCAAACAAGCATGGTTTATAAAGAAAGAAAGACCTTTCACAGGGAACCAGGTAAAGTTTGATATTTTAACTTCACAGAAGAAACACATTTCTCTAATAGTGTAAATATTTACAGAAGACACAAATTGAATGAATAAAATGTGTTGTTATCTCCGGTGTCCACTAGATCCAGTGGTCAGGAAGACAAGATATCTCCCTCAGTAGAGTGGGGAAGTAGGCAAAGAAAAAGTCCCTGTGATTTGTGTCCCATAGTGTCTATAGAGGAGAGAACACTGGTCACAGCTTGGTAGTGAGTTCCAGAGGGGAATATATCAGCTTTCTTATTTTACACACAGCCAGAAATTTCACTTTGCAATTCCAGGGCAGGCTTGGCACTGGTGAGAAAGCGTGACCTATTTGTACAATGTTTCCATGAAAGAAGGCTTCAGGGCATACAATTGTATGCAGCTGGTTGTGTTACTCAGACATCTTCCCAAAGGACATTTCTCAGCCTGTGGCTATTTCTACCCTGGGACATTTAGTAACAATTGTAAAGACTTTTGGTTGTCATAATAGGAGAATGCTATTGGTGTCTAGGCTGAGGTGCTGCTATACCTTCAAATCTATAGGTCAGACTCCCTTCAAACACATTTACACACCCCAGTCCAAAATGGAAATAGTGCTGGGAATGTGGAACTCTGCTCTGTAGGAGCTCAGCCTTCACAGAGTGCAATACTTACATGTTTTAACTCTCTGTATCTTTCAAATGATGTCATTAAAGTTCCATGAAGGAAGTTGGTTGGTATTCCAACAAAGTGACCCAATAGAACATTTCAGTATAATTTCCCTGAAGAGACATCAACTTGAAGAATTATCCAAACAAGAACATGATTTCACAAGAACTAAGGACACGAGGTGAGAGAGCACAGCACCTGAATGTACTACAAAACTAAGAAAAATGAATTGAAGAGATTAGGAAGGACAATTTTTCAATCAGTATACATATTTTCCCTCAGTCCAGGTGGCAGAAGAAATAACCTCTACTTACAGGAAGGAAAGAACAATGAGCACCAGACTTTGCCTTAGGCCTGAATGCCAGGCCCAACGCAATGAAGCTCAGTTCCAAGAACGCCCTAGACTTCAAGGTGGTACTTGTGGACTAAGTCTCCAGGCAGCCCATCTGAAATTGTTTCTGAGTCCATACCACCAGCAGGTGAACCCTGGTGACTCCAAAACCCACAGCTCCAGTAGCCCAGTGCTTTGATCCCATACCAATGTCAGAACAAACCGTAAATACTCGGTCATCAGGTAAACTTCAGCATGAGCCTGGCCCCCAGTAGCTCTTTTCATGACTGGCACATAGGGACCTAGCCTCCAGGACAACACTTTCAAGTCTGTTTCAGATTACAGACTAGTTCAAACCTAGGTCACCATCACAGACTCAGGCTCCAAATTGACCCCAGTGCCAGTGCTGGCACTTGTGATACAGTCTCCAAGCCTGCACAGTGAC
This sequence comes from Oryctolagus cuniculus, assembly GCF_051225735.1. NCBI lineage: Eukaryota > Metazoa > Chordata > Mammalia > Lagomorpha > Leporidae > Oryctolagus > Oryctolagus cuniculus. Next base: position 25,005,336 of record NC_142868.1, on the reverse strand, counting down.
AGGCAATTTTCTATGATCGCATCTTCTAGGGCAGTTCCTGAGGCTCCATGTGCCCAGGCCTTCTTCAACATACCCAAGGTACAAGCCTACCACATTGGACTCCTGTGTTGGACAGGTTGTCACAGGCACAGGACTCAGACCAACCATTTTTCTCACGTTAGGTTCCAGGTTAGCACCTTCATATATATTCCCTGGAACACCTACTGTGGACTCAGGCTTCAGATCAACTCCTACAAGCTCTAAGTCATTGCATATAGTATCATTCTTCTGGAAAATCTCATTGCTCTGGGCATTAAGATGGTTTTTGTAATCCTGAACTCTTTAGGCTCTAAACCTTCCCTAGCAACATGGCATCCCAAGCTCCAGACTGGTCCCAACTGCTTTGGGCACCAGCACACCCAGAGCTTAGGCCCACCCAAAATACTCTAGTGTCATCTAGTCACTGTTTTCTCAGGATCTAAGCCAACTTAAGTGGACATACACATCATATTCATCCCAACACCTGGTTGGCGAAAACTGAATCAAGTCTCAAGGCCCTTCTTAGATTCATTAGACCCCAGCTTCAGGCCAGCACCCATGGATACAAGCATCAGGATCGTATATAGATACCAGGCCATCCTACATACCTAAGGACACCTGTGGTAAACCTACTTGAAGGTGATACAAGATTACAAGCCCAGAATTTCTAGATGGGGAGACTGGTAAAGATCTAACCCAGACAAGTCATACTATAAGACTGGAACTATTATTTCTTCAATATGCAGATATCAGCACATGAACATAAAAAATAACTAGAACAAAGAAATATAATATAAAAAAGTTGCCATCAATAGTTCTGAAAGAAATGATTATCTATGGACTACTTGAAACATTATCCAAAATAATTGCTTTAAAGAAGCTCAGTAAATGTCAAGAAAACAAAGAAAGATTTAACAAAATCTGGCAAAAAACAGATGAGGCAAATGAGAAATTTAGCAAAAATCCCAGAGCTGAAAATAACATGAAGAAAACGAAAAATGCAACATAGCCAATCACCTGCTAAACTGATCAAACGGGAGAAATAATCTTTGAACTCAAAAGTAATCTGTTTGAAAATATATAGTCAGAAGATTCAGGAAAAAATAAAAAAGAATGAAGAATGATTACAGGACTTATAGAACAACATCAAAATAAAAAAATCTGAACTATAGTACAACAAGAAGAGAGAAATAAACACATATAGTTTCTTTAAAGAAATTACAGCTGAAAACTTTCTAAAACTTAAATAAAACTAATGTCCATATACAGGAAGTTCAAAGGTCTCAATTCAGAATCAATCAAAACATACTACACAAAGAGATACAATCAAACTTTCAAAATCAAAAATAAATGAAAGATTCTAAAAGTAGCAAGAGAAAAGAAGCATGCTACATATTAGAAATAATATAAAGGAAATATTAAGGATATATTGGGGCAGCACTATGGCATAGTGGGTAAAGCTGCCACCTATTGTGCTGGCATCCCATATGGGCTCCAGTTCTAGTCCTAGCTGCTCCACTTTCCATACAGCTCCCTGCTCTGGCCTGGGAAAGCAGTAGGAGATGGCCCAAGCTCTTGGGCCCCTGCACTTGTGTGAGAGACCTGGAAGAAGCTCTTGGCTTCTGGCTTCCAACTGGCACATCTCTAGCCATTGAAGCCAATTGGAAAGTGAACCAAATGAGGGAAGTCCTCTCTCTCCCTCCCTCCCTCTCTCTTTCTTCCTCTGCCTCTCCTTCTCTCTCTATGTAACTCTAAAGAACAAGATGATAATTAAAAGTAACAGAATGCCAACTAGAATGCTAATTAGTAAATATCCCATGCTAAGTGGAACCAAAGAATAGCTGTGCTAAGCCCTACACATAGCATATAAGATAGTCTTTAAATGAAACACTAAAAGGAGACAAAGAAGGTCATTATATAATAAAAGTGGGGTCCACTTATTCAAGATAATGTAATGATTATAAATATATATGTACCCATATCAAAGCAAAAAATGTATGATGTAAATGTTAATAGCTACCTGGAGGAATACACTGTAATACAATAGTAGCAGGGAAGTTAAATATCCTACTTTTATCAATGGATAAGCTATCCAGAAAGAAAATCAAGAGGGAGATGTTGGACTTGAGCCACACTTTTGACCAAATGGAGCTATCAAACATATTCAGAACATCATATCTAACACCATCAGAATATACATACTTTGCAATTGTACATGGAATGCTCACCAAGATAGATAATATCTTACAAAAATGCCTAAAACACAAGAAAATTGAGCAAATGCTATTTTCTATAACCATTGTATGAAAATGAAAGTAAGTAGAAGGAGGAATTTTGGAAAAATCACAAATATGTGCACATTAAAATGTTTGCACATAACCAATAAATAAAATAAAAAATTAAAAGAGAAGTTAATAATATATTAAGAAAAACAAAATGGACTCAGAACTGCAGAAATTTATGGATAGTAGTCAAATCTGTTGTGAGTATGTTTATAGCAGTAAATCCCATAATAAAAAAGGGAAAAAAAACTCAAACAGGATAACCTTAAACAACAAGGGACTAGAAAAAGAGCAGATTAAGCTCACAGTAACAGAGGAAAGAAATTATAAAGATCTGAGCTTAAATAAATTAAGTAGAGAATTGAAACCAATAGAAAAGATCAATAAAAGATTTGCTTCTTTGAAAAGCAAAAACAAAATCAACAAAGATTGGATGCTGCTAATGGAAAAAAAAGGGAAAGAGTTCACCAATAAATAAGATTTGAATGAGGTCACATGATAACTGATGCCACAGAAATCCAAAAGATCTTAAGAGTTTGCCATGAACACTAAATGCTGACAATTCTCACAACCTAGAGGAAAGCAGAAAAATCGATACATTTACTACTTACCAAAGCTGAACTACAAAGAAATAGAAACTCTAAATATAGAGTGAGGAAGTTGACTCAGCTTAAAAAAATGTATATATACATAAAAAGTCCAGATCCATCACTGTTGAATTTTATCAGTTGGATATGTAAAGAAGTAATACTAATCCTTTTTCAACATTCTGAAAAAATATTGAAGAGGAATTAACTTATTTTGTAAAGCCAACATTACCATGATACAGTGGATTTTCTATAAATTGAATCACCTCATGGTATTGCTGTAGGATCTTGGAGTCAAAACAGGAATCTGAAAACAATCTCACTTACAGTAGTCACAAAGATTTAAAATAGTTAGAAATAAATTTAAACAAGGAAATGAAACATCTCCACAACAAAAACCATAAAAAAATTGATAAAAGACACTGAAGAAGAAAAAAGAAAATGAAAAGATATCATATATTCATTGATTTGAAGAATTAATATTATCGAAATGCTATACTACCCAGCATAGTCTACAAACCCAACATGATCTCTATCAATAAACACCAATGGCACTCTTCATAGAAATACAGAACTAATCCTAAAATTCACCTGAAATCATAAAATATTTCAAATGACTAAAGCAGTCTTGACCCCTTTTCCCAAGAAAACCTGCAGGCATCACACTCCCTGACTTCAAGATACACTACAAAAAATATTGCAAAGGTATTTTAATAAAAATCATAGTACTGGAATAAATACAAATACTTTAATAATGAAACAAAGTGGGAGGAGAGAGAGAGAAGGAAGGAAGGAAGGGAGGAAGGAAGGAAGGAAGGAAGGGAGGAAGGAAGGAAGGAAGGAAGGTCCTCTGATGCCTTCCCAGAGACATCAGCAGAGACCTGAATAGGAAATGGAGCAGCAAGGATTCAAAGCCTCACACATATGGGATTGCCACCATCATAGAAAGCATCTTAACCTGCTGTGCCAACACACTGATCCTTCTAATCCATTTTGAATTAATTTTTGTGTGTGTATGAGATGAGGATAAAATTTCATTCCTTTGCATGTGGCTATTCAGTTTTCCCAACACCATTTATTGAAGATACTGCCCTTCCCCATTGTGTGTTCTTGGTACTTTTGTTAAAAATTTGCTGTAATGGAATGGACCATCAAAGAAGGAGGTACCTTTCTCTGAAGGGAGGAGAGAACTTCCACTTTGACTATGGCCTTGTCTAAATAAGATTGTAGTTTGTGAACTCAAGAGGTTTCTATAGCCTTGGCAACTCATGACAAGAGCCTCGGGTGATTACCGACATCATAAATAAGAGTGTCAATTGTTGAATCAACAATGGGAGTCACTGTCACCTACTCCCCATGTAGGATCTCTGTCTTTAATGTGTTTTTTGTACTATGTGAATTAACAGTGAAACTACTACTCAAACAGTACTCTATACTTTGTGTGTCTGTGTGAGTGCAGTCTGTTGAAATCTTTACTTAGTACATACTAAGTTGATATTCTGCATATATAGATAATTGAAAATGAATCTTGATGAAGAATGGGATGGGAGAGGGAGTGGGAGATGGGATGGTTGTGGGTGGAAGGGAGATTATGGGGGGGAAAAAGCTGCTGCTATAATCCAAAAATTGTACTTTGGAAATTTACATTTATTAAATAAAAGTTGAAAAAAATTTGCTATAGAAACATAGATCTGTTTCTGAGTGCTCTATTCTATTTTTTTAAATATATAATTATTATGTCAATTACTAGTGAAGTAAACTCTATACAGTTGACAAAGTACATCATAAACTAAATATCACACATTGTAATAATCCTATGAAAATGTCTTTAGCTTCATTGATCATAAGGAAACTTTAAATTTAACTTTTGAAACATTACTACCAGAATAGCTGCAATGAAAGATATTATACCAAGTGTTGTTGGGATAAGTAATAATCCAAATTCTCATATACCACTGTTGCCACCACATGGCAACCACTCTGAAAAACTGAAGCTAAATACGTGTACAAATTCAAGACCAAAATGTCTACTTCTAGTCATATTTTCAACCAATATGTGTATGAACATCACCCAAAGTCATGTACTAGAATGTCACTATCTGTCAACAATAAAGATGAGTTGTGCTATATTCAACAGAGGAAAATTAGCAACAATAAAACATGAATGAAACATAACTGTGCTTCCTGTGAATTTCCCAATCTCAAGGATCAGCGTGCCAAGGTGGGTATTGTGGCTTCTTGATTCTGCTTTTTATTTCTTTTTTATTTGACAGAGTGAGACAGTGAGACAGAGAGTCAGAAAGGTCTTCCTTCCGTTGGTTCACGCCCCAAATGGCCGCCACAGCCGGAGCTACACCCATCCGAAGCCAAGAGCCAGGTGCTTCCTCCTGGTCTCCCATGCAGGTGCAGGGCCCAAGCACTTGGGCCATCCTCCACTGCCTTCCTGGGCCACAGCAGAGAGCTGGACTGGAAAAGGAGCAACCGGGACTAGAACCCGGTGCCCTTATGGGATGTTGGTGCTACAGGCGGAGGATTAACCAAGTGAGCCCTTGATTCTGCTTTTTAATCATTCACTATTGGTTTATGGAAGTGTTGTTAATTTTTGTATGCTAATTTTGTATTATGCACTTTGCTGAATTTGTTAGTTCTGTTTTTTTTTTTTTCATAGAGGTTATATTTAAATTTTTTTGCAAGCAAGAACAATTTAACTTCTTTCATGTCTAAGATGGCAAGATTCTCTGACTGTTTATCTTATCAAGAGGAAATTGACAGAGTGGCAGACAAGTTCATACTTTCCAGACACCTAGACCCTGCTCTCATCAAGTAGGTCCATTCTTCTCCCTTGAGACTTTCAAAAATACTGCCCTGACCCACACCTTCCTCATGACCCAGCTGTCCTTCCATGTTCCTGGGGAAATATCTCACTTTCTGTGTGATATAACGCTTGTCCTAAAGCTGTCATAGTCTGATGCCCACATCACAAGTCATGATTCTTGCTTTACGAGGCACTTGTCATCTCCTTTATATGCACTGTATACCCTGGTGACTCCCATGTTAACCCTCTTATCCATAACCATTGAAGTAAGAACACATAGATGCTCCTTGATCATTGAATAATTTTTTTCTCTTAGTAGTGAAGCAACATTTAATGAAAAGTCTTAGTCTTGGACTTGGACAATCTGTTGGTTTGGGGTCTTCTCCACACTAGCCAAAAGACTGTAGTCCCACAGCTTAACCTCTCTGAGTCTTACTTTTCTTACTATAAAAAGGAGAAATTAGCTTCCATCTAATAAAGTGACTAAGAAAATTAACCTAGATAAACTATGAAATGATCCTGAATGATGGCAAATAACAGAAATGGTCAACAAAAAATAGTCATTTTAATTATTACTATTATCACTTTTCATCTCTCCTACAACTTAGAAATCAAAACTTTTCTTTGAGATTAATTTTTTATTCAAATATTTACCGCACATGTATTATGTGCTAAAAGTTATTATAAGTTACTGGGATTAAAACATTGAGCAAGACCAATCTCCTGCTCTCGAAACACTTTCATTCTAAGTTACTCTTCCTTAATCACTAATGTTTGTAAGCCAAATTGACATTTTGAGATTTGATTATTGTTTATAGCCATTGTCTATACTCTGGAAGAATGATGGTTTTTCTACGTATAACTTGTTGAATTCTTTATTTATGGAGAGTTAAGCTTGTGATTATAAAAAATTGAAAGAATGTCCTTGTAAAAATTAAAAGAAAATAAGAAAAAGAAGGAGGGAGGGATGGAGTGAGTGTGAGAGAGTAGGGTGGGAAGCATCATTATGCTCTTGAAATTCTATATATGAAATACATGAAATTTGTTCCCCTTTTATAAATAAAAAAAATTTAAAATGGAATCTGAGCATGTGAGAGGCAACACAATGCCTTTTTCTTGAGAAGAAGTGGATTAAATTACTTTATGAAATCCTTACTGAACAGGCATAGTCTAATCAGGATAAATGTGATATGCTTATAAATTAAATAATTGTTATAGATTTATGATATTCAAAAGTAATTTATTTTATTTTAATGACATTTGCAGAATTAAAAGGACATTTGATTGATAAGTTATTTCCTTCATTATTTCTTTTTTTTTTTTTTTTTTTGCACAGGTAGAGTTAGACAGTGAGAGAGAAACAGAGAGAAAGGTCTTCCTTTTTCCATTGGTTCACCCCCTAAATGGCCACTACGGCTGGTGTGCTGCGGCCGGCGCGCTGCGCTAATCCGAAGCCAGGAGCCAATGCTTCCTCCTGGTCTCCATGCGGGTGCAGGGCCCAAGCACTTGGGCCATCCTCCACTGCCTTCCTGGGCCACAGCAGAGAGCTGGACTGGAAGAGGAGCAACCGGGACAGAATCCGGTGCCCCAACCGGGACTAGAACCTGGGGTGCTGGCGCCGCAGGGGGAGGGTTAGCCAAGTGAGCCGCGGTGCTGGCCTTCCTTCATTATTTCTAACAGGGTATCATATTGACCAATTACCATCTGAAAGTTAGACCCAAATTAATGGTTATTATTTTGCCCCTTGTGCTATTATATTTGCTTGTTTACTTCACTGTGAATTATCTGAAACTTGGTGGCTAAAGTCTTTACTATAGTATTCTGTCTTCAAAATGAAGGAAACATTGGTGATACAGGAGAGCGTAGCCTAAAACACAGATTTTGAGATGAAATAAATGCCAAAACTATTTGTAGTAGAGTTTTAGGAGTAGATAACTATCACATAAAATAATAGAAAACCAATCTTTATAGAAATTTTGCAGCACCAAATAGATTTTGATTTTTTTGAATCTCTTTTCAGTTTGTCAGTTGTGGATCAAAATCTAAAATACGACTATTATGGGCTGGCGCTGTGGCGCAGCGGGTTAAAGCCCTGGCCTGAAGCGCCGGCATCCCATATGGGCACTGATTCTAGTCCCGGCTGCTCCTCTTCTGATCCAGCTCTTTTCTATGGCCTGGGAAAGTAGTGGAAGACGGCCCAAGTCCTTGGACCCCTGCACCCATGTAAGGAGACTCAGAACAAGCTCCTGGCTCCTGGCTTCAGACTGGTGCAGCTCTGGCCATTGCGGCCTTCTGGGGAGTGAACCAGTGAATGGAAGACCTCTCTCTCTGTCTCTACCTCTCTCTATAACTCTGTCTTTCAAATAAATAAAATAAATCTAAAAAAAAAACTGTTTTTCTTTTTATACTCTCCATGAAAGTCACTCAGAGAGTAAGTTTATTACAGTGTTCCTTGATTTTTAAGTTATTTCAGGCTTATTCATCACCTTGATTACATTATCTTATACAGTGACCCAAAAAAACAGTTTTTCCCCTTTTATTCTTTGACTTATAAGATAGAGAATATACTTAGCAGAATTTTTGTAGAAAATAAAGTATCTCTATCCATCATGTTTGTGGAATACAGAGTGCAATTTTTATTTGTTTTGAAAGCTGGTACCCTTTATGCTGTCTTTTAAAATTACTTTAAGCATTGTCTTTCAAATTCTCTCATTTATTCAAGAAATGTTTACTGAACATACACAAAGTGCTAAAGTGCCTTAAAAAAGGATATCATGTTTACAAATATAGTGTACTTGCCTTCATGGAGTCTGTGTCATTATATGTCATTCTAGCTCATTCTACTTGTAGTCTGTTGACTGATATTTCCTCTGATTATTCTTTTAAGTTTCTTTTTTTTTTTTTTTTTTTTAATAATTTTGTATTTTTTTTTTTTTTTTTTTTTTTTGACAGGCAGAGTGGACAGTGAGAGAGAGAGACAGAGAGAAAGGTCTTCCTTTGCCGTTGGTTCACCCTCCAATGGCCGCCGCTGCAGCCGGCGCACCGCGCTGATCCTGGCAGGAGCCAGGAGCCAGGTGCTTTTCCTGGTCTCCCATGGGGTGCAGGGCCCAAGCACCTGGGCCATCCTCCACTGCACTCCCTGGCCATAGCAGAGAGCTGGCCTGGAAGAGGGGCAACCGGGACAGAATCCGGCGCCCCAACCGGGACTAGAACCCGGTGTGCCGGCGCCGCAAGGTGGAGGATTAGCCTATTGAGCCACGGCGCCGGCTTTCTTTTAAGTTTCATTTTGCTTATAATTGAAATACAATAAGTGTATGCATTAATAAAATGCAATATATCTTATACATGTATATTATTTAATGATTTATTCACATTATTTAGCATATCTATCATATCAAACATTAGTCATTTCTTTTGATAAGAAAACTCAGAGTCCAACTTATTTTGAAATATACATTACAGTATTAACTATAATCATTCCACTGTGCAGTAGAACACCAGAACTTATTCATTCTCACTATAATTTTATACTGATTTAACAATCTGTCTCCACATTCTTTATCACTACCCTTTGCAATCTCTGGTGGTCCAACGGTTAGGGCCACTCTTTTCTGAGTATTTGAAAAAAAATCAGGCCGGAGCCTCAGCTCACTAGGCTAATCCTCCGCCTTGCGGCACTGGCACACCAAGTTCTAGTCCTGGTCGGGGCACCGGATTCTGTCCCGGTTGCCCCTCTTCCAGGTCAGCTCTCTGCTGTGGCCCGGGAGTGCAGTGGAGGATGGCCCAGGTGCTTGGGCCCTGCACCCGCATGGGAGACCAGGAGAAGCACCTGGCTCCTGCCTTCGGATCAGCGCGGTGCCATTGGAGGCCGCCACGGCCATTGGAGGGTGAACCAACGGTAAAGGAAGACCTTTCTCTCTGTCTCTCTCTCTCTCTCACTGTCCACTCTGCCTGTCAAAAAGAAAGAAAAAAAAATAAAGAAAAAAATCTATGCATTATTTATGACTCTCCTATTGACTCAACTATGTGGTAGTTCTTGGTAAATAGTAGTGAAATGATTACTGTTTTTGTAGCTCTGAAATTATAATGGGAATGTTATAAAATAATGACATAAATGTATTCAAAATAACTAGATTAAAATGCTAAGAAGGAGACAAATAAAGTATTACTTAAGAGAACAGCCAGGTCAAAATGGATTCAAAAATAGATTGAATGACTCAGTACTATCCATAGGGAAGCAAAATTAAACTGGGAGCTAAATGCAGAAGACTAATCATGTCTGAGAAATAAAGTTTGTGTTTTTGTGATAAAAGAGCAGTATCTGTAAGGACAAGTAGGTAAAAGTCAAAATATTGAATCTATGAGCGAAGCTAGTTTAAGTTAAGTCTGATGAATCAAAGGAGAAAATGATATTGGAGGATATTTGGTGATATGATGGGCAATAAGGCTCAAGAAGCTGGTTTTGGAAGTGTAAATCATACTGCATTGGTGATTAATCTATGGAAGATGGGGCTGGCATTGTGGTATAATGAGTTAAGCCACCACCTGCAGTGCTGTTACACATATGACCGATGGTTCAAGTCCCTGCTGTTCCATTTACGATCCCGCTCCCTTCTAATGCACTTGGGAAAACAGTGGAGATGGCGCACATCCCTGGGCTTCTGTGGGAGACCTGGGTGATGCTCCTCGCTCCCAGCTTTGGCCTCGCCCAGTCCTGACAGTTGTGGCCATTTGGGAAGTAAACCAGTGATTTGGAGATCTCTGTCTTTCCCTCTCACTCTCTCTCTGTAACTCTGCCTTTGCAATACATAGAATGAATCTTTAAAAACAAATTAAAGCAAAACAAAATTAAAAAAAAATATGGAAGAACAAGAAAGGGAGAAGAATCAACCATTATTCTAATACTATGGTTTAAGCAGCAAGCTAGGTAGCTGATATAGTTTATGGAAAAATGGATCACAAAATGTGGAGATAGAGGAATATTTATGGCAATTAAGCAGAGATATTGGAGATTTAGCAATAACTGAAATCTTAGAAGAAGTATTCAATTGGAGTCAATTGTATAACTAAAGAAGTCATCAGATGTAATTTAAAGTCATAGAATCAAATTTGATCCAAAGTAAGGAGGCAGATAAGACAATCTCTGTTTATACTCAGTAGGGTTTGCATAACAGCAGAATCTGTGAGTGTGTACTAGATAATGAGGATCCAGAATGGAGTAAAATTTTGCCTTCAGGTCTCAAGGTCAAGTTGTAGTAATAAACACGTGTTTGAATAGTTACAATATAAAAGTATGCACTAGGTATTAGCAGAGCACAATGAAGGAAATGTTTAATTCTGCATATGGGTAACTAAGAGGAGATTTAAAAGAAATATTCCTTTGAGCTTTTCCGAAAATCTCTAAACTAAGTAACAATCTAATAGGATACAGGAAAGGCTATTCTAAGAAAGTGACTGGAGATGAGAAAGAAGCACTTGAGCAAGTATAAGTAGTTCAGCTTAATTGTGTGTTTTACGATTCAATATTTAAGTTAGCATTCATTGATGGTATTTTTTCACTTCAGCTTTATATTCCTGTAGTAATTAACTAATACTAATGCCTTCATCATTTAATTATGTATGCTCATATTTTCTCTCTTGTCTTGTCCTTAATCTATAAAACAAAGAGACTAATTCCTTTTTTCTCAATTGAGACATGACACTGTTCTACTCAGAAAGAGGTGAATGTATGGAAAAAAATCCTTAACAGATACAATCAGATCATCATGCAACAATTTCAGTCATATAAATATTTTTATTATTCTGTTTACTAAAGTGAGAGTACTACTTCCCAGCAGGAATAGGATGAACTCTAAATGCAAAAGAAAGCAAAACAAGGTACTACACGTCTGACAACTGCTTGCTATTTGTTTGAATGTCCAGAAGTATTGCATTCATCCCTATGTAAAAGATAGGAACCTATACTTGTAAAACAAAAATATAGCATTCAAACTAATCGATCTTTCTTGTCTCCCCCTCTGTCTATTCAATTCAGTAGTAAAATCTTAAGTCTGAATCAAAACAAACAAAAATATTTTGTTTAGAAAAAGTCTATATGTTTTTGAAAAGAAAACCAGAGTAATGGCCACCTCTTTTCAATTTTTTATAAGAAATTCTCTCACTCACACTTGGAACAACTCTCCTAGAATCATGATTGGTGAACATATATTATTCAAGGTACTGGCATCCCAGAGATTTCAGTTTTCCAAATGATACTTTAAGACAACATTTAACTAAATGAAATCATTGTGTAAATACATGATAATTTGGATAAGCTTGTACAGAAATTCAATTGATTTTTGCAATTTTTTATTTTTGCAAGATTTTAATCATGCATTGATACACCCAGTAATGTCTGTTACCTGTTCCTTCTAAGTAGAAATAAAGCATAGATACATGGGAAGAACTCAAAAATCATATTTTAGAAAAAAGAAACTAAAAATGTTTCAGTAGAGGACAAGTGTCAATGATTTATTTTACAGTCCATCATCCATTTTCCTATGTATGATAATGATCTGTTAAGCATTTGTTAATAACAACAATTAAATAACAACTGTTAGACTTATCTCATAAAATTACAATCATTAATAGAAAATTAGCATAGTCTTATAAAGATCATGCAACCAATGGAATTTAACCCACAACGCATCATAGGCTGTATTTCTAAAAAGGTTACAGGGTTATTTGACACATGACAAAAAAAATGCCTATTGACTATACTAGATGACAATGCTCTCGTGATATACATTAATATATGTCTATCAACCTATTGCAATTTAATTGATAACATTCCATTGACTATGTACTGCAATGAGTATTCAATGACTTCTAAAAACGATGAGCAACTAACTAGAACTATACCGATAAAGTTGAAAAAATATTATGCTAAATTAACTACCAAAAATCTAAATTTGTGCTTATATTGTTATAACATAGAGTAAGATGTCAAAACTGTGGGTTCTTTGGTCTTAATGCAAAAAATAATATTGTCCTGTTAGCTGCTAAAATAAATAATTCGATCTGGAGGATTAAAATGGAAAGAAGAAGGGAAAATAGGAAGGAAGGAAGGAAGGAAGAGCTAGAGAGGGAAAAAGGAAGGAGGAGGGAGAGAGGATAAGTATTTGCTGAAAATCAGTTATGGGCCAGACATTCAACTAAATGTTTTTCTGTTTTCAACACTGGTTCTACTCTTTCCAGAATTTATTGTTCGATTGCTTGGCGTTTTTTTCAAGGTAAGATTATCAAGAAAGAGTAAATGGACTTTCTGAGAACATACAGGTAATAAATAGAAGACCTGGGATTTAAAGTTATTGGCTTTGCCGAGCCCAGGAAGACACTTTATATTAAAATGTCAAGTGACTAAACATTTGCCTCTGTATACTTGGACCACTAACTCACTTGCCCAAAAAAATAGAATCTCCCATGAAGATGCAGGATGGAATACTTCTTCCTCTTTGTTTATGCTAGGAGAAAGGGAAATGAACAAACATGTCCCAAAACCATTTTATTTAAAGATATTTTCTACCCAGTATTCCAAATACAAATTCAATGAATGTTAAGTGTAAAATTAAGAAGATGGAAATTATTAGGACAAAGCACCTAACTGTTCCCTAAAATGTTTATTTCACAGCCTGTTCTAGGTGTCATTTTTTAAAATCACTTCTTGCTGAAACTTACCTTAAATATGAAAGTAGTTACTTTCTTAGATTTATTTTTGAACAGCTGTGATAATACAATGTAAATTAGATTATGCTACTTCACTAAACTGCATACATGCAAATTCTATAACACAAATATAAGGTCAGCTTTGTTTCTCAATACAAAATTAAACCATACTAAATTAAACTATACTAAAGGGAAATGCTTGGCTAAGAAGGTTTAGCCATCTCAATAAATGACTATCATTTATGCAGTTCCTCATTCCTCAGCAATGCTTTTGCAGGCTCAATAAAAACTGATATGCATGAAAGGATATGAAATCCCCACCAACAAAGTAGAAAGGGAAAAAAAAACCCACTAATTTAAAATATACCTCAGCTACCTGTCATGAGCAAATTAAAAAAAAAAAAAATCTTTAATGGGAAGAAGTGCAGTACTTGCCAGCATCATTATTTGCTTCTATAGATGATTCAGCTTATTCAAGTCTTAAAAGGATTTAGATATCTTCATAACTGACTGAACTATGGTTTCTCTGTGGAATAAGGCTAGTTGTTTCAGTTTAATAACTCTAGATGGAAAGGGTAACTTGTTCCCATATTGGATTTTATTTATTTGTATTGAAACAGAGTATTTGCCAATAGTCTGACCTCATAGTTTGCATTTGATTATTTGGTTTTAATCAGTCATCATTTGTAATTTTTCGTTTCTGAGTAACCAAGGAGGATCAAACAGTCATTGCACATAACATATTTTGGAGTGAAAGCAGCAGTTAAAAAAAAAATAAATTCATGGGCTGGCACCGTGGCTCACTTGGTTAATCCTCCTCCTGCAGCACCACATCCCATATGGGCGCTGGGTTCTAGTCCCGGTTGCTCCTCTTCCAGTCCAGCTCTCTGCTGTGGCCCGGGAAGGCAGTGGAGGATGGCCCAAGTGCTTGGGCCCCTGCACCTGCATGGGAGACCAGGAGGAAGCACCTGGCTCCTGGCTTTGGATCGGTGTAGCTCCGGCCGTGGCGGCCATTTGGGGCGTGAACCAACGGAAGGAAGACCTTTCTGTCTCTCTCTCTCACTGTCTATGACTCTACCTGTCAAATAAAAAAAAAAAAATTCTATTTTACCAAAGTTTGTTCTACAAGGCTGACTGCAGAGACTTTCAATTATTTACTTATGCAAGATTTTCTCAGTAAACTGACACTTTCAACTGACTGTATTCACAGGTTCCTGTTGTTAAACATCATTAAACTCATTGATTGAATCAATGCGATTCTTTAGATTGCCACACAGTAAAGGCCCTAACTACAATGGCAAGGGATGTCTTTAAGAATTAAGATTGATGTCTGAAAATATACACTTCTGAAAGATAGAGTAACTTACACTCTTAGTGTCTCTTTAGGCAGGCACAGCAGTTGACACTCTCATAACTCCTATGTCCCTACAGTTGGTGTTATTGTTTATACAAGTGCACATGCCAGTATACTGACTGCCAAATTAATAACCACAAAAGATAGGAAATGAATTGGAAATTGGATTATATTCAAGCAACCTTCTATCTCACCATTTGTATTTATTTATTATTTATGAGAGAGAGAGAGAGAGAAAGAGAGAGGAGAGAAAGAAAATGAGAAAGAGACAGACATAGAGAGAGCTCACCCCTGATTTCCCCAATTGTCAGGGAAGCTAGAATTGAATCCAGGTCTCCTACGTGGGTGTCATGGACCTCACTACTTCAGCAACTGCTAGGTGACTCCAAGGTTGTATTTGAGCAGGAATCTGGAATCAGAAGCAGAGCCAGTACTGGAAACTGGGAACTCAGGTATGAGATTTGGGCATACCAACAGGTATCTTATTGCTAGGCCAAATATCTACTTTGTCAGTTTTAACTAATACAATCCTCTATTCATACATATTTCAAAGTTCTATGAGATTATTACAGTACCCAAAGTGTACAAAGTGCACTAACAAAACTAAATATTTACTCATATCACTAATTTATTTTTTAAAGATTAATTTTGCTTTAGTTGAAAAACAGAGTTATGAGGGAGAGGGAGAAAGAAGAGGAGAGAGAGATATCTCTCATCCACTGGTTCACTTCTCAAATGGTTGCAATGGCCAATGCTGGCCCAGCCTGAAGCCATATAGGTCTCACATGTTGGTGTCAGGGGCCAAGCACTAGGGCCATCTTCTGCTGCTTTCCTGGAAGAGCTGGGTCTGAACTGGAGCAGTCAGGACTTGACCAACTAGTGTTCATATAGGACACTGGCATTGCAGGTGCCGTCTTAACCCACTGTACCACAACGCTGCCCCACTAATTCATTTTCAATGATATGCAATACACATTATAAAAGTTGACCTTTTAGAGTATACAATTCACTAGTATTGAATATATTCAACGAAATTTTGCAACCATCTAATACTACTGTCAGTATTTAATTCCAGAATATTTCTACCATTCAGAAAGAAACCATATATGCATTGGTGGTCATTTGGCACACTTCTATCTTCCTGGACCTGGGTAACCACCAGTCTACCTTTTATGTGTATTGACCTGTCTATTCTGAATTTTCCATATAAATGGAATAATGCACCACGAGTATGACTGCTTTCAGTTAGCAAGCTGTTTTGAAGGTGTATCCATGTTGTGGTATGAATCAGTATTTCAGTATAGCTGAATGAAATTTCTTTCATGTTTACCTCATTCATTAATTAACTGATGGGTTTTCCCTTGTTTCCACTTTGGGCATATTATGGACAATGTTGCTATGAACACTGTGCACATGTTTGCAGACTTTAAATTTTGTTTTCTTGGGCATATACCTATAAGCACAAATAATGGATCATAGAATTATAATGTATTTAAATTTCTGAATAACTGTTTAATCATTTAACACAGTGGCTGGATACAGCTCTTTATATTTCTGCAGAAATGTATGAAGATTTGAATTTTGCTATATTATTGGTAATGTTTGTTGCCTATCTTTTTTGTTATGACCTTCATAGTATATGTGAAGTGGTATCTCAAAGTGAATTAATAACTGTAGCATTTATAAGCTTATTGATATATAGGTAGATATGAGAAGAGATGCTCTGAGACATAATTAGATGAGATTTTAGACTAAGAGAAGGTATACATAAGAAGTCTAAACAACTATAACAAGTGCTGTGATAATTTCCCAAGACATACCATACTCATAGGGCCATATGAGAAAGATGACTCATTGATTGCCTTTTGGAATGTCCACACCATTGACACGAATTAGAAAGGGAGAGACTATTTCAAACAGAATATTTATAGTAAAACTTATGATAGTCAAATTGTCAGAAGTGTAATTGTGGAGAATTCAGTCGATCAATTTTGCTTTAGCAGGAAGTTTGAAAAAGACAAGATTAAGAAAACATAAAACTTGTATCTCAGAAAAACATCAAAATAACTGGAATGATGACATACATTAATATTAGAAACAATGTAAGAAGATCATAGGTTTAAAGAACAGAATTGTGATATATTTAGTAAGTGTGCCTATGCCCTTGAACTTTCACAAAAAGTTTAGAAAGAGCTGGCGTTTGATGAGAACTCTTATATAATGTTAATTAAGGAGCAGAAAGACTAATTTAGAATTAGACGGGAGATGGACAAATCTATATGTCCCTATATATGTTGCTCCCATCCATATAGGACTTTAATTTTACTGTGATACCTCTTTGAATCCAAGGTTTCTGGGTACCCAGAAGTTATGATTGTTTTAATATCTTTGTTATCCTATTACTTTGCGTATAAGCTCATAAGCTTCATTGTGTTTATAAAAGCAGTTTCACACAAAGGAACTAATAAGATGGTTTTATTAACTGAGGGTTTTGTTAACTGAATAATAACTTATGGGTAGCACTGAATTTCAATGCCTGTTTAAGGTGACAATTGATCTTGCCATAGGAACAATGAACCGCCCTGTCACCCAACCCATAACTCCCAACAATGTGTTTTGCAAAAAACAAAGTGATTAATTGATACTGAAATTTCAGGAAAATTCATCTTACATGGATAATATTCTTTGTACAGAGGAGACAAAAGTGGAAATCAAGAGAATATGTAAGAAAATGACAAACATCAAGTAAAATTCTGAGAAAATATAGAATGTGTTTTAATAGTATAACACATTAGATGGGAAAAATAATTAGGCCAATCTGAGCCAGTTTGCCTAGCATGGTAAAGGTGATATTGGAATACAGCAGCTGGAAAGTGAAGATTAGCTTCCAATGGCAGGAGATCATGAAAAAGTAACTAAAACACTAAGCTTGCAATGTAAGAGTCATCCTTCTAAGCAACCAAAACTGAGGTGATGTGGTATATTTAGTTCCCTGGTGGGTGATGGTGGAGGTGAGCAAGGCTGTAAGAGCCGATTCATGGTGCACAGGCAAGGAATACTTTCATTCCACAGCTCTCTTGTTGGGGGTGGAGGGATGGAGCATGGTAGGGTAAGGGGATCTTCCATTTTCAAAGTCTTTTGTTAAGAAGGTTTTTATTTAATGAATACAAAGTTCATATGTAAAGCTTTTAGCAATATAGTGGTTCTTCCCCCAGTTCCTGCCCTTCCACTCTCACTCCCATCCCACCTCCTACTCCTTCCATTCCATTTTTCATTAAGATTTATTTTTAATTGACTTTATATACAGAAGACCAACTCTATATTAAGAAGATATTTCAACTGTTTGCATCCACACAGACACACAAAGTTTTTTAACAGGATGACTCTTCAAGTTTTTGGTTTTTTTTTTTTTTGAATCATTGCCATATTAGTGAGGATTCTTTGGAGGTGGGACTAATAGGATAGTTGAATGAGTAGATAGATGATAGATAGATAGATGATAGATATAAGAGAAAATTTTATGGCAATTGGCTTATGTGAACATAGAGGACAAGAAATTCCATATGTTGTTGCAAGCCAGAAAATCAGGATAGCTAGTGATGTATTTCAGGTTAAATCTGAAGGTCTGAAACCCATGAGAATCAATTATTTAACTTCCAGTCTGAGATAGAAGGTATAAGAACTAAAAAGGCCTCTAGTATAAGTTCTAGAGTCTGAAAATCCGAGTCAGGAGTCAGAATATTTGAGGTCCAGAGAAGAGGGGTGTCTCAACTCACCAAAAGGAAGAGAAAGTTTGTTCTTCCTCTGCCACTTTGATTTACTAGGGTCTTCAATTTATTGGTATGTTACATTTATATCTTGTCTCCCACAAAACAAGTGGAGGAACTTCTTCCTCTATGTTCAATTCAAATGCAGTTACCAAGCATTTATCTCCAGAAGGTGGAAACAAGTATTTATTTATTCATTTAGGGGAGAGAGAGAGAGAGAGAAAGACCCTAAACAGCAGAGAAGTTGGGAGCTAAGTTGGAAATTCAATCCAGTTCTCCATGTATGTAGCAAAAATCCAATTACTTGAGACATCACCACTGCCTCCCTGAGGTAGCTTTATCAGAAAACTGGAATTAGGTGCCAGAATCAGGATTCAAACTGAGGCACCTGAACTGAGACCTTCAGGTGTGGGGCTCACATATCTAGTTGGGATCTTAACTGGTAGACCAAATATCCTCCTTGTTAATGAGTACTTTTGTCAGTCCTATGTAGACATAAAGATAATACTGTGTAGATATGAATGTATTTCACTGGAAACACCACACTCAATTGGAGAATTCTAGCACTGACAATAATGACAAAATGAAGGTGAATGCCTGACTATGAACATTAATAATACATAATTTTCCATTTTGTATGTGAAAAATGGAAGTGATGTGTGTTTTTATATAGCATCTGTAATAAGATGATTAGGGCAGTGTGCTGATGCTGTAAGACACGGGCTGACAAGTGAAGATGCACACAAGGTACTTTGGGATATTCCATGACAGAAAATATATGACTATTCTTACAGCATACACTACAAAGTAACGACATATACTACTTACTACACAACAGACTATATGCCCTCGTTAGTTAGTTAAATTAGGTAAAACTCTAGGTTACATTATGCAGAGCCTGTCAGATAGCCTTGGGTTTTTTGCGAATAGGACATAAATTTAACCCATTTCAACATACTCTATGGGGTCAAATTGACATTTTGGAATGAGAAATTGCAGTATTTAGAATATTTAGCATTAATCTTTACATGAAATATCTGCTTTTAGAGTTGGTTACTAAATATTTAATGCTCCCATGATTGAACTACAGGAGTTGGTTCCCATTTATTGTACATCATTACTTCCATTACTCACACTTATCTAATCTATCAATCATTGTTATTAAAGTTTTCTGTATTAAAAGAGGATATAAAATTTATTTCTATTGGATTAAAAATGTAAATATATGAGCTATTAATTCTGTGTGGTATACATATGCTAAAAGGAATTGTACTCTTTTATTATTTCCAAAAACATTGTTTTTACTGCCCCTTTTGTTTGGTACATCCTGTGTCTTCAGTATTGCCTGTAAAAATTTCTTAATATTTCTTGTACTCATTGTCATTGCACAATACATTTTTTTACAGAAATCTATTCCTTTAATTTTATAAGATGGAAAGTTGTTGCTTTCAAATAGATGATTTTGTCCATGAGAATCCTTAAAATCATCTAGCAATTTGAGGAAATCTAATTTTGCATTTTCTGAATATCTACCAATGCTATAAGTCAACACAAGTAAGTTTGATATGGGGGAGAATATACTGCTTTCAAAATACTGTAATTGGCCATATTAAAATACCTAAATGCTGTATGTATATTATATAGAATAAATATAAACACATACTACTTTAAAAAATTTTACCAAATTGATATTAACTTCTATAACATTCATAATATAAACTATTATCTATGTTTTATTGATTAAAAGAGTCTCAAAGTAGTCCCCAAACTTGCTCAAATTTGCAGTTTAAGGAGTAGAGTTCAGGGCCAAACATGGGATCTCTTGATTCTAAATCTAATGTTTATTCTTTTTTTTTTTTTTTAATTTTTTTTGACAGGCAGAGTGGACAGTAAGAGAGAGAGACAGAGAGAAAGGTCTTCCTTTGCCCTTGGTTCACCCTCCAATGGCCGCCGCGGCCGGCGCGCTGAGGCCGGCGCACCGCGCTGATCCGATGGCAGGAGTCAGGAGCCAGGTGCTTTTCCTGGTCTCCCATGGGGTGCAGGGCCCAAGCACTTGGGCCATCCTCCACTGCACTCCCTGGCCACAGCAGAGAGCTGGCCTGGAAGAGGGGCAACCGGGACAGAATCCGGCGCCCCAGCCGGGACTAGAACCCGGTGTGCCGGCGCCGCTAGGCGGAGGATTAGCCTAGTGAGCCGCGGCGCCGGCCTCTAATGTTTATTCTATTCAACAGCATTGCATCCAGAGATAGAATTCTTTTGGTCAGGCAGGTGTACCACCACAAAGTATTTTTTCAAATAAAACTTCACCAAAGGCAAAGTTAAGCAAGCAAACGAACAAACAAACAAATGTCTTAGCTCTTGTCTTAGCCCATTCAGTACTATAATTAAATAGCATAAGCTGGGTGATATAGGGATAGCAAGAACATTGTCCTCATGATTCTGGAAGACAGGAAGTCTAAGATCAAGATGCTGAAAAATTTGATATCTGGTGTGGGTTTGCTTCCTTATAGATAGTTGTCTTCTTTCTTTTGTAAGATTTTATTTATTTATTTGAGAGGTAGAGTTACAGACAGAGAGGTGAAGAGACAGAAAGGTCTTCCAGTTGCTGAATCAATACCCAAATGTCTGCGATGACCAGAGCTAGCCACATCTGAAGCCACGAGCCAGGAGATTTTTCCAAGCATCCCATTTGGGAGTAGGGGCCCAAGCACTCAGGTCATCTTCCACTGCTTTCACAGGCCAGAAGCAGAGAGCTGGATCTGAATAAGATCAGCCAGGACATGAACAAGCGCCATATGGAATGTCAGCACCCCAGCCAGAGGCATAGTCTACTACACCACAGTGCTGTCCCCAGCTGTCTTCTTTCTAACATCACATGGTGGAAATAGGCTCCTTTTCTACGGACACAAGTTGCTCTTCCCTCATGAAGCAATCATCCCCTAAAGGCCCCATCTCTTCATTACATCTCAAATCTTTCCTGATCAGCTTCTCTAGTTTCATAACTTAACTTCCTACCTACTGCCTTGTAGACCTCTAGTTCACAACTTGAAGATTGAAAAATTCAAGATACATATTAAGTCCTCCCTCAATCCATAGTTCAATTGTTTATTAAATGGTTCTCTCTACGATGGAAATGTGCCATGCTGTCCCTCCCCCATTTTTTGCAACAAGATGTTGTACGTTATATTGTGACAATATGTATTAATGATGCTAAGTCTTTATATCTAGATTCTTTGTGTAGTGCAACTTCATATTTTTTAGACTCTAAATAACAGTTCTTTTAATTTTATTAAAATATGATATTTTTTAAGGGAAGGGGTTTATTGGGGAACACCCAACAGACCGGAGTGAAGGGGTGGCAAAGGAAAAAGAGAAAAGAAGATTGTAAGAGAGAGAGACAGAGAGGAGAGAGAAGAGAGACGAGAGGAGGAGAGGAGCCAAGAGAGCAGAGAGAAACCAAGAGAGCATGTGATGATGATTTTAAATTTCTCTTCTTTTTTGATGATCAAATATTGCAGGTTTAAATTAATTTGCAAGAGGATTTTCATGATCTGATAGGCTTAAAACAATCAATTCAGAAGTTGTTTTTCCTGTGTACCTCTGTTACTCCCTACCTCTTTTCCTTCTCCACCTCCATATAACACTTTAATAGTTTCCATAACCCACCACAGATATAGTAAATATATTTTGCACTACATAATTTTGAGAAAATGTAGATGAAGCCTGAGCAACATATTTTATTAATCTGTGGGTAATACATTAAAAGCAAAAATGTCATGGTGCTGGTGTTGTGGCATAGTGGATAAAGCTGCCACCAGTGAGATCATAATCTCATATAAGCACCAGTTCCTGTCCTGGCTGTTCAACTTCCCATCCAACTCCTTGCTAATGGTCTAAGGAAAGCGGCTGAAGATGGCCCAAGAGTTCAGGCCATGAATCCCTTTGGGAGACCCAGGTAAATCTCCTGCCCTCTGGCTTCCACTGGACCAGCCCTGGTTGTTGTGGCCATCTGAGGAGTGAACCAGCTGATGGAAAATGTCTTGCTGTGTCTCTCACTGTATCTTTGTAACTTTGACCCTCAAATAAATAAATAAATATTTTTTAAAAAAGGAAAAAATCAAATTTAGTAGAAATTTGTTGGGATATTATTGAAAGTCTTTTTCAGCAACATTTCTAGACTTAAAATGAAGGTTTGTCATTTGGCATTTATGTCGTTTATTTATTAAGCAAATTAATTTGCTTTTGTTGCTTGGTCTTTTGTATTCTATTTATATTTTTCCAGAAGTTACACATTTTTTCCACAAAGAGAGTTCATGATGACAGACACATTAATAGAATTTTATTTTGGAATTTTTTAATTTTTTTATTCATATACATATTTTTTTTCTTTTTTATGTTTTTTTAGGGGAAGGGGAGAACAAATAAACACTTTTTGTTAAAGATTTATTTATTTATTTGAAAGACACAGTTACAGAGAGAGATAGAGACAGAATGAAAGAGGAATCTTCCATCCGCTGGTTCACTCCCCAAATGGCTGCAATGGCCAGAGCTGAGCTGATCTGAAGCCAGGAGCCAGGTGCTTCTTCTGGTTCTCCCATGTGTGCAGGGGCCCAAGGAGTTGGGCCATCTTCAACTGCTGTCCCTGGATCATTAGCAGGAAGCTGGATTGAAAGTGGAGCAGCTGGGACTCAAATCAGCATCCATATGGGACCATATGAGATGCTGGCACTGCAAGCTGGGGCTTTAACACACTGAACCACAGCACCGGCCCCCAAATAAACACTTTTAATATTAAAATGAGATACTATCTTCCTTTCTTTTTTTTAATATTTATTTATTTTAGTTGAAAGAGTTACACGCAGAGAGAAGGAAAGGCAGAGAGAGAGAGAGAGAGAGAGATCTTCCATTCACTGGTCTACTCCCTATCTGGCCGCAAT
Source organism: Oryctolagus cuniculus (assembly GCF_051225735.1). Classification (NCBI taxonomy): domain Eukaryota; kingdom Metazoa; phylum Chordata; class Mammalia; order Lagomorpha; family Leporidae; genus Oryctolagus; species Oryctolagus cuniculus. The sequence goes on along the minus strand of NC_142868.1, from coordinate 24,981,872 downwards.
GGCCGGAGCTGGGCCAGTCTGAAACCAGGAGCCAGGGGCCTCCTCCGGGTCTCCTACGTGGGTTCAAGGGCCTAAGGATTTGGGCCATCCTCTACTGCTTTCCCAGGCCGCGGCAAAGAGAGCTGTCAAGCAGCTGGGACTCGAACTGGCACCCACATGGGATGATGGCACAGCAGGCAGCAGCTTTACCTGCTATGCCACAGCACTGGCCCCTATCTTCCTTTCAATGTGTTATTGGCTTTTATAAATAGATGAGTCTATGCACACTTTCACTAATTTTGATTTTCTTATTTATTTTCCATAAAAAAAGTTTTATAGGTTTAGCAATATTGGAAAGATGTTTGGGTAGTTGCATTTTAGTTCTTTAGTCTGGGATTCACAGAAACTGCAATTTTCTTAATGTGAGAAGAACACTGGACTTTGGTGTCTGGTGCCAAATGGTTCTGTAAGGCAATTTGGTTCTGGGTTAGTCTCTTAACATAATGAGGCACCTGTTGGTTTAGTAATGTAAGGTCAGGACTGCATTACATAATATCTAATATCCCTCCTAGCTCTTATATTCTATTGTTCTACACATATTATAAAAGCTGTCAAATTTTGTCAGCATTGGCAACACAAGTTGCCAAGGGCTAGTGATATGGAGAATATTACTAAAGATGATGATGATGATAATGATGATAACAGAAATTATGTTAAAGACTAATGTTAGTGAGTGCCATATTCCTGGAATGATTAACTAATTTGACTCATTAGTATCTTTGGTGAACATTATTGCCTTCCAGTTTACAAAGGAGAGAATGGTAGAAGCATGGTGCTTTGAGTGGCCTTTATATGTGTCAGCATTTTCTGAGATACCAGCCGTTTGGTCCACATGAACCTACACACAACTATGAATCATTATCTTCTGCTAATTTCTCTCTTTTTCACTTTTTCATCTCTCTTGAAAACTTTCTTTCTGCCCTACAATGCATATTTAATGAACACATTTCCAAGATTTGTAAAAGAAATCCTCTTCCCCTTTCTCTGAATGTTAGCCAATAATAAGAAACATATTTAACACTTGAAACTTAACATTTAATAGCAATGCGACCTCATTAAAATCATGTTTTAGTTATATTGAATAAAAAGACTAGAGCAACTATAAGTTTTATGAATACAGGACTTGTTATAGGAATAAAACTTTTCAAAATTGTGAATATTTCCTGCAATATAGTCTTATAAAAGAGAGTTGGAGGACTTAAGATAAGTCAGTTTCTAGGTGTTTTCAAACTAGGCACTTCTAGCTGCCCAAATAGGTAGAAGATTTTGAAAGCTGCTGTCTCTGTGTATGTAAAAGGCCTGGAGACAGGCAGTTTTGTGCTTGGAAAGAAAAATGAACATGGATCCAAAGAGAGCAGGAACAAAATTAGAATCCACCTGTAACACTCCTTGTGTTTCCTGCAATCTCTAATATAACCTTCAAAAAGTAAATATTTCTGCTTTATTTCAGCTTTCTATAAGTCACAGAAATTACTTTTAGGTCAGTAAACAGAATACCTATAGGCTATGGATTCTAAGTAAGTGTTTTAGTTCAGACAAACTGGTGAGGCATTATCTTTCTTAATCTCCTCACATAACCCAAAAAAAAATGTTACCAAGACAAAATACGGTAAATTACATAGATTATAAATAAAACAACTGGACAACTTATTGAAGTTTCCATGTACCTGTTTTATTTGTTATTATTAATTTTTTGTATTAGAGCTGAATACTCAGGCCAAAGCCTGTAGTGCATATAGTGAATAAATATTTAGTGAATAAATATTTCTGTGATTCAAAATTATACCAATATTTTCTGTAATATATTCAAAATCCACTCAGGAAAAAATAGTCTGACAAGCCTAATCAACACTGAAGCAAACTGAAAAACTGGAAATTCATTTCAAACAAAAATGTAAGGGCACTTTGGAAAAGACATTCCAACCGAATCTGTGGCTGTATTTATGAAAATATGTTTTGAAGAAATCTAAGATAAACCCTCTAATGGATGCTGAAGAAACCAAGACTCAAACATGGGTCCTGAGAAAGTGAATAAAAGTTATAGAATTTTTCACAGTTCTTTTTTTTTAAACTTTTACTTAGTAAATATAATTTCCAAAGTACAGTTTATGAATTACAATGGCTTTCCCCCCCAATAACTTCCCTCCCACCTGCACCCCTCCCATCTCCCTCTCCCATTCCATTCACATCAAGATTCATTTTCAATTATCTTTTTTTTTGAAGTTGGTTTCTATTTATTTTATTGTTTTAACTTTTATTTAATGAATATAAATTTTCAAAGTACAGCCCATGGAGTACAATGGCTTCCCCCCCATAACTTCCCTCCCACCCTCAACCCTCCCCTTTCCCGCTCCCTCTCTCCTTCCATTGACATCAAGATTCATTTTCAATTCTCCCTATATACAGAAGATCAGTTTAGCATATATTAAGTAAAGATTTCAACAGTTTGCACCCACAGTTCTTAAAACTAAACTCCATGCTGTTACAGACCCCTCTCATTCTTGATGAATGTGCATAACAGATTCTGTCTCTTACTACTATGTAAGGAATAAAGTAGATTCATGATGTGACCTTTGATTAAAATATGAAATTTACTTTCCTAAAGTCCTCAAAATGAGTTATATCACCCTCATCAAAGATAGTCCTCTGGGCACTGATTCACATGGGGTAAGTTAATAGGATTTCACATTCTATAAATTAGGCTCTATATTCATTTGATGTTATCAGATTCATTTAAAAAAATCTCAATGCTCAAATCTCAATCCCTTGCCATGATTATTCATACCTCTCAGTTGATTAATGAACCTAGAATGACAACACAAATCAAAGAGAATTTTCATATTATGTTTATAGCATTGATGCAAATCTAATTAAATATCTAATAGCTAATGCACGCCTTCCAGGAGAGATAATACATTGGGAAATGTCCGTGGAACATGAGTCATTTGTGTTACTGTTTTCAATGAATGTGAATTGTATTCACTTCAGATTAAAAGTTCATAGAAAAATGGAGTTCAAAGACTGGTTTATATTGGTGCAAAATTATTTAACTTCATGGATTATTTTTTTCATGTACTTTTTGAAGTCCTGGCTACTTGGCACTTCCCATTTAGGTGTCTGATAATTTACATGGAATGCAGCATATGAATAGCCCAAGATCTGGAGTTCTGGCCATCCATATTGGAGACCTAGATGGGATTCCTGGCTTCTGGCTTTGACCTGGTCTAACTGTGGCTATTGGAGGCATTTGGGGGTAAAACTACCAAATGGAAGATCTCTCTCTCTCTTTCTTTCTTTCTTTCTCTCTCTCTCCCCTTCTGAATAAATACATAAGTCTTTCTTTACAAAATGTGTTTTGACATTCTACTTATTTTTATGAAGGGGATATACAAATATATTTCCTTTCTTCATCTTAGTGCCTGAAACTATAAATTTCTTTGGCTCACTGGACATCAACAGATATAGTACAGAGGCTTGAAATATGCTTATGCAATTGATTTTCTCTTCATACTCTGTCTCAGCCAGGAGGACAGACTTAGCATTTGACTCAGAGAAAATAATGAGCACTTGGATTACACATCCAACCGAATCCCTGACTAAAGCTAAACAAAGACAGAAGAGTTCTGCACAGCTGAATTAAGACTTTGCTATCTCAAAAATAAATGAGAAAGAATAAATGCTTACTCTCATATACCTGCTAAGTTTGGAGTGGCTTGTTATAGACCAGTAGCTGGCAAACACAAATGAATCTCTCTGCTATAGTTATTGTAACACCAGATCTAATTTTGAAAGCCTTTTATTTAAAAATAATCATTTATGAGGCTGCAGATACATGTGAGCTCTGTTTTTTGTGTGTATGTGTGTGTGTGTGCGCTCTGGTTTATGGAAATACATAAATAATACTATACCTGTGAGTTTACTTGCCTTTAGTTATGCTTTTAGAACTTGGTGATAAAAGCAAGCAATGAAGATATCAGTTGTACGAATGTAATGTGATAAATACTTTTACTCAGCAACACTCATTCATGATAATTTCTTGAATTATCATCAATGTAAAAGAAAAATCAAATCATTCTTCACAGAAAGTTTTCTAAGCTTCTCTGCGTGTTAACTAGATTATGTAAGCATGAAAAGCAACAATGGAGTGGTTCTTGATTTTGGGAATAGTGATTTGTATGGATAAGCATTTATTTAGAGTTGACTGTGCTTTTCATAAGGATTTGATCATAAGAATGCCAAGTATGCAATTGTCATATACAGATCAAAACCTCAAAGAGAGAAACATTCTCTGAAGTTACAATTGCTGTCAAACAGTTGTTCAGATATTGAAGTAAGGAATACCTGTTCTTTCATATGCCTTAAGTACTTGAAACAATGGCTTATGTATTGTTCAGACACCATAATTTACAATAGGCTATGCAATGAGGCTATGCAATGCAAATGATGAAAATCTAGTTCCCAAAGCCTTCTCGTTTCCTATAAAGCATGGTGATGGCACTAATTGCTAATACATTGGATGTGTCTAAATCTGTGGATTACCCAATGACATTTGGGTCCTTGATTTTTGGATGTTGATATCATAGGCTCAATTTCAGGGTTAAGATGATGTTGATTAGTGTTCAGAGTAAATCAGTCTGAATAAAGGTTAATAGCTTGCTCGTATCTCTATGAATGAACAGAAGACAATTATGAGCTAAAGTTTTGTTGCATAAGCTGTTATAAGATAGTACATTTTGCCCTTAGTCCCAGATATCTAGAATATCATGGGACTCAGAATGCATGTTAACAATCGCATTTCTGAAAGGGCGTTGCAGTGAAGTATGCAGCCACCTGGGATTCACTCAGCCCATAGAATTCCTGTTTAGGTCCTGGATAGCCTACATAGGATCCGGCTCCCTGAAAATGCATCTGGGTAGCAGTGGTGGTGACTTGAGTACTTATGACCTGGAAGCCATGTAAAAGACCTGGATGGAGTTCCTACCTCCTGGCTTCAACCTGGCCCAGCCACTGTTACTGCCGTTTGGGAAGTGAACCAGTGAGTAGAAGAGCTGTCTTTCTCTCTCTGTCTCTCTCTGCCCCCTATTCTGACTTCAAAATAAACAAAGAAACAAACAAACTTCAAAAAATAAAGATTGAGTTCCAAGATAAAAAAAAAAAAAATAAGTGCTGGGTAAGTTCATGGATGAGCAGAGCACTCTCTGTTAAACTTTTTGTCTTAGTGTTAACCAAGATTGTGGGTGAAATGCTCCATAAACAATGCTCATAGGGACAGTAAAATATTCTGGTTCCACTGGACTTCTGTTTTCATTGACTATATAAAGCTAACTGAAATCTGTTTTATTCTAACAAAAATAATAATGTATGAATTTATGCCCTTAGCCATCTTTAATTATGCCCTCTTACCTCCTGAAGTAAAAGTCAATTGATTTTGTCATAAGTTTATTCTGTATATACATGGCAAAGAACCATCCTATTAATATCCTGACTGTGGTACAAGAGTTACAAATTATTCAAAGTCTCATAGATTTCAAAATATTAACATTGACTATATAATCTATAAACTGAATATAAAATATATGTATGTTAGAATTTGTATCTTCATGTAGGAAATCTTCCTAAAAGGGAATTGGACTGGGAGAGGGAGGAGGAGGATGAGAGAGAGGGAGACAGAGGGGAAGGGAGGGAGAGGGGGAGGTGGAGATGGGAAAGGGGGCAATAAAAAAGAAGAAGAAAGAAGAGGAGGACAAAGAAGAGGAGGAGGAAGAGAAGAAAGAGGGGGAGGAAAAGAAGGGGGAAAGAGGAGGAGGAGTAAAGGTCACAAAGGAACCACATAAACACATGTAACACTGGTCAGAGATAGAATTTTATTGAGATCAGAAGTGACAAGTTGGTGCAAGACAAGCTTGCATATGTAACCAAAAAGGTGGCTTATTATTAAGTGTTAGCATTGAGAATTGAAACCTTGAAAAAGAAAATGATAAATGAATCTTTAAAAAAACCTACTGTGGAATTAGCTTGAAATTAAAAAGCAAACTTTATCTGGTGGAGAAGAATTCTTCTTCCTACTCATAAAGCTACTTTCTACATTTTTCATTGTAGCCATTATAGCAATAACGATGTTTCAAGCCATCTATCTAAAGTAGAAACATGGCAATAAAGTATAATATTTATAAGCATGAGTGTGGAATTTAGGCTAGCAGTGGGCACAGGAACAGAGACAGAGGATCTGAAACAGCTCACTCACCAGAGTTTGTTTCTCAGATGATGTTCAAGGACAGCTCATCTTGCAACATTAGGTGCTGAAAGGGCCAGATACCAGTCAGCGAGGGCAGCTGAAAGAAGTCTGAATCAGAATTGTAAGCATACAGTGTGTGGAGATTTATACTGTTCCAATAGGAGGACCCTTCTGTTCTTCATTTTCTATATTCTAGGGACTCCCCTAGCCTATGATATAAAAGATCTGGAAAATTGTGCCACAGAGAGGCAGTTTCTTCAAAGCTCTATCTTCCCACTATCCCCTTTAGTTGTCACAATAAAGCTTTGCTTTAAGCATATCCCATCTAAGGCTGAGTATTTGGTAATACCCTGAGCAGATGGATACTTTGCGACTGTTAACAATTTTGGGGTGCATTTTGGAGTAAAATTTTTGAAATACATTTAAGGTATTTCAGAAATAGGCTTATTATCCATAATAAACATTGTGTTTAATGGAAAATAGAGATGGATCCTAAATAGAAGGAAGAAAAAAAGATCAGTATAAGTGGACCTTATCAAAGTAAACAGTAGGTTAAATTCAGTAATTATAAAACTGAAGAGCTAGGACAGAGTGCCCTGGTCTTGTACTCAAAGCTTTTCATTTTACCATTGTATTCTTCTATAAAGTGACTTGACATGCACTTACTGAGGTCCACTTTGGGAAAAACACAATACAATGAATACAACTTAGCCCTGAACTAACATTAGCTCCCATCTTTATAAGGAAAATGAACAAGAAAGTGATGACTAAAAAGCTGTTTCATGATTAGGACAGAGTTGCACAACGTTTCAAGAGGCTTTTAGAGGAGGGGAACAGGATGAAAGGTCAAGGATTCTCTCTCTGCATTTGAGTGTTAAGATTGATTTTACTAAATGAGTTAGAGTTCACCAAGGAGATGATGTAAAAAAGAAGCACAAACCTGTAGTAACAGCATTAGCTTAACCTAGAATGATTAAGCTACTCAAGCCATCTAGAATACAGCACAAATATCACAACTTTCATACAGTGCTGTTGAACTCAGTACAATGCCTAATGGATTTAAACAGTGTAAGAGAATAACAAAGATAAAAAATTGAACAAAATTTATGACAAGTAACTGGGTGAAATATTCTTACTTTCACCCTTTGTGCATAAGAAAGATGTGACGAGATATATTCTTTTTGTACAACTCTTTTCTTCTCTCTGGTGAACCAATCACATCTCAGTATACAGAGCTAGTTGTTCCTTCACTCATTTTATGACAGAGTAGAAAGAAAGCAGTATCTGAGGAGGTGCTATAATAGACCCAAGAGTGAGTGTTCTTCCACTCTAGCGAGCATGAGATGCCTTTGTGTTACAGGTGTGCACATTATCTCTACCCAAGAATTTGCAAAATGTCAAGGATCTCTCCACGTCCTTGTACATACCTACCAAACATGCCAGAATGATAGAGTACTCTTTATACTCTTATATTCCTAAAACATGAAAAGGTAAACTTCCACATTTTGACAAGGACGGATGTTCTAGAAATTGAAGATCCTGGCACCAGCTCTGTCCCTGACAATAGCTTAGTCACTCAGCAGTTAAGAAAATGTGGAAAATTAAGTTGGATTGTTTTATCTCTTATTTTCCTCTATTTTCTAACATTTTGTGTTCCCAAGGTTGCACAGTGGTAATATGAAATTCCTCCAGCTTTATAATAAATATAAACACAGTAATTTTGTAATATAGCATACATATGAGTGTAATCAATAAATGTCAACTTGTTTTTTAATATGTTTAAACCTTCTAAGTTATGAATTATTAGTGGGGGTCAGTGAAACTTGTTGTATACATTTGTGACTGTGTGTGTGTGTGCGCAAATGGCTAACTCTCAAAATATATAGCACACAACTTAGAAGAGATCCAAAGCTGTCCACAGATTAAAAAATAGATATGAGATATGTACTCACTCAATCTACCTCACTCTTCACCACTGACCCCTACCCTTCTCCCTTTCTTTCCTCCTCTCACTCTCCCCCTCTTCCTCCCTTTCCCTCTTTTTCTCTTTCCCTCTCCTTTCTCTCTCTTCTCTCTCTCTCTCTCTCTCATACACACACAGATATACACACACAGACTGATTATGAATTGCTGCTAAGGTCTGCAACTCCTTTTAATTCATATTTAGAGATTTTATAGTTCAGAGTCCAACCAGGAAAACAAAAACCACTGCCCTTTCAAACTGAAGGGATTAAATGAAGTGAATTGTGAGAAGCCAACAAGAGACAAGGAGAAATTTTGCTGATTACCTATCTATCATCAGAAACCACCATAGCTACAAAGCTTGAAACACAAAAGGAAGAATCAGAGTTAACAGATTGTAAGGGACAGGATCACCCACCCAAAGCTGTAATCCTACCCATCTCTGTGGTAGGAGGTAAAGCCAAAGAGAAGGCACAATTGGTAATAGTGTCTGAAGGTTTGAAGGTAATGGTTCTCAGTGGTGGCTCCTATCATGAGCAAACCAGGGATAGCAGAAAATTTTGAATGAATGTGTTGACCCGTACTCCAATACTCTTATTTCTCATATCACAGCCATTTTTGGAAGCCATCAGGCTCCAAAAACTTAAGTCTCTTGGATTTACTCCTATCTTTTGAGATCCAAGTCACATTCATATCTATTATATAATATTTCCATTTATCCTCTGATAATACCTCTCAAAAATTTCTCAATAACATCCAAATTTGCCATCTTCCTGGCCCCATTTCTCATACTGTTTTCTCCAAATCAATCTTTCTAATTCCCAGACCCAATCATATCACTCCTCTATCCCCAAATTGTAAAACTCTAGATATGGTAAGTAGACATATTATTTTCTGAACTGATTCACAATTTTGTAGTATTTTAGTTCTTGTCAGTGTTAACTACGAATATCCTCATGGCTCAAATCCCTTTCTTGTACACTGTGCTGAAAGACTTGACCAAGCCTTAACCTGGCCACACTAAGCCATGTCCATAGTTTCAATACATAGATTTCACTTAAACAGTGTGTCTGCAGCCCTAATATTTAGATTTTTCTCAAGATATGCAATGCTTATGCTGCCAAATCACAAAATATGCCTTGTTCCAGTCCACATTGCCAAACTATTTTTAGTAATTATCCACTTTCCCATTTCTGTAACTTTCCTTTTCCCTGTAGCCCCAATCCTTCATTGTTTTCCTTCTCACTCCCCCATGTCTGCTTTCTATATCCTCTTTCTTTTCCCTTCAAAACTCTTGGTCACTTTTGTCTTAGTATTAATTCAGTTCAGTTTACATTGGAGTCTCTCCTCTATGTTGCAGTTGTCTGAATAAAATCTGTCTTGCTGACTTTAACAGGTATCCAGTGCTGTTTTCCTTTGACATCAAACATGAATCAGATTGAGTGACACTCCTAGAAGTTCTCTGTATACAGTTATACAGCATGCCAGCATGCTCACCCTTGTGTTTTGATTCATGATGTGCCTTCGGTCTGGAAAAATGTTGCCTCTAAATCAACACGCCCGGATATTTGTTGTTTTTTGGAGATAAGAGTAAATGCAACCATTGTAGTTAGCATAGTTCTTCTTCTTCAGTTACAGAACCTATGTTATTCCGAGGCCACTCAAGCCTGAACTTTCTGCTCTTGTCTATTTCTGTTCTTTTTTATTTTTTAAGATTTATTTATTTATTTGAAAGTGAGTTACAGAGAGAAATGTAGAGACAGAGAAATTCCATATGCTGATTTGCTCCCCAGATGGCTGCAACAAGGGTTGGGCAGGTCTCCTATGTGGGTAGCAGGGGCTCAAACACTTGGGCCATCTTCCACTGCTTTTCTAGGGCCGTTAGCATGGAGCTGGATTGCAAGTGGAGGAGCCAGCACATGAATCAGCACCCAAATGGGATGATTTTATCTGCTGAACCACGAAACAGACCCTGCTTTTGTTTTTATTATGGTTGGGAAAGTCCGTGTGACTATTTAGACACAATCTCCACTGAAGAGACCTAAGTATTTTTATTGTCAGATCACTTCATACAAGTTACATATTTAGATTTTCCTTTTCTTCTACTCTGGCAGGTGATAGTGCTAAGAATGACTGTTCTGTCACTGGACCCTTAAGTTGAAATAAAACGAATAGAATCTCCAGCAGTCCCTACAAGGGTGTAACAGCCTTTTTAGTTTAGTATTACCAAAATAGTAAATGGATTACCACAATATAACCTCGCCCAACATAACTCTTGATTGCATCTCTCTTATGTAATTTCGGACTTTCTAAAAAGAACTACGATTTTTTATGTATTTGCAACATTTTTGTCTACCAGATTAGAAAGCTTTAGTGGTATGATTCGCTTTTGAAAATATACTGAGCAGGAACTTGATAGATATCTTTTTTGTGTCTGGCTACAAAAATAAATAAATGAATTATACAACTACGTGGCCGCTCCTTTTCAGCTGTATTTTTAATATAAAATCGCATTTTAATGCAAACATTGTATGGATAATCCTGTATAGTTTCACTAAGGCAGCTGTACATTTTGCTTCCTAAGAGATTCTTTGTACTGTAAAGGGGAAATCATTATCGATATACCCATAAGTTTTTTGTACAACGTTTCCGAGATGTGTTGGCTGGTATGGGGTTGGCCTTGATTATACTTGGACTGAAAGCACCAATACAGATTTAGAAAGTGCTGACACAGTATCACTGACTTATATATCTATAACCAGTCTGTTTCCAATTTTACGAGAAGGCCTGGTTGGCAGTGTTAGCATTTTTCAAAAGTTGAAAGCAGTAGGAAATAACCTTAGGTTTAATTGGCTTGTTTTGCTAACAATCTTTTTTTTTCTCTGAAAATTATTGACTCATTTCAACATTGTACCATAGATATCATTGTCAAAATTGTTTAGTATTTGGAAATACAATCAATGGTAAATGTCTAACATTGAAATAAGGGAGTACTGTTATAGATAATTTATATAGACAAACATCCCATCAATTTTTCATTTATGAGTGCATTTCAGCTGCATATATATTCATAGTATATGCACACACCCACATGCACACAAACACAATTTCTTTTAAATTAATCACCATTCAACAATATGACCCAATTATTAGAAAAAGACCTGGCTAAGCTCAAGATAAAAGCTTCAGCTCTTTTTTCCACACTAGTTTTAGCAGCTTTTGATTTCCAGGTGAACACAGAAATTGGGATTTGTTGGGAGTCTTCAGGGGCACTGGCAGTAACAGTTCATGGTTGGTCCCAATGGGAAGAAGAGCTTGACCCCTGAACATGATAGGAGGATGAAGCAGCTATTGTCTTTCTCCTTTGCACTAAGTGTGCTTCTGTCTTTCATTGCCATTTCCTCTTCTGCTCTTTCAACACATAAGTTAATTGTGACTATTGAAAAATTAATTTTTAGTCAATGCAGTCATACGTTCTTTTTTACTTTTTATTATCTGTTAGTTCTTTTCAAGTTATTTTGAAATATTCATCACAGTCTTTGAATATCCATTCAATAACCAAAAACATCTAAGATAAGGAGAATAGATACCCTGATACACCAAACTCAATTCGGGTGTTACCAGTGAAACAAAACCAGCTGTTAAAAGATGATGATGTGGCCGGCGCCGCAGCTCATTAGGCTAATCCTCCGCCTAGCGGTGCTGGCACACCAGGTTCTAGTCCTGGTTGGGGCGCCGGATTCTGTCCCGGTTGCCCCTCTTCCAGGCCAGCTCTCTGCTGTGGCCTGGAAGGGCAGTGGAGGATGGCCCAAGCACTTGGGAGACCAGGAGAAGCACCTGGCTCCTGCCATTGGATCAGCACAGTGTGCTGGCTGCGGCGGCCATTGGAGGGTGAACCAAGGGCAAAGGAAGACCTTTCTCTTTGTCTCTCTCACTGTCCACTCTGCCTGTCAAAAAAAAAAGAAAGAAAAAAGATGATGATGTATATCATTTCACTTGTGTGTGTGCACATATATATTTCATTCTGAGTGAGAGTTAACATGGTAGAGGATTCATAACTGATTTTAAAAGAAGAAAGTATTTTCTACAAGATGACTCAAAGTTAAAAATGAGAGTGAACTAAGATGCTAAGGATACCATTCAAGAAAAAGAATAAGGTCTGATAAGCCTTTTTAGTACGAGCAATGTACCAAATTGTTCTATATATTTGTAAATAAAATTTGACTCAGTACATGAATTAATTTACTTTAACAATGGATGATATTATTTTATACCTTCATAACAATTATTTTGAAATATTCAGTGAAACATATTTGTGTTTTTTAAAATATTCCACCTCTTTATAACATAATAGTTTGGCTTTGCAAATAAACACTAATGTCTTTTCTCAAAAAGAATCATTGAAAAATATTTATGTCACCCCAGTAATGCTTTATAGAACCTAAATTACATAATATTGGAATTTTTGATGAATTCAGAACTAATTGTATTTATAAACATATTCATATTACTCATTTTCATTTTTTCCTAAGGTGTTTATTATTGTAGCATAAATTAATGGACAGACTATCACAGAAATGAATGAGGCATATGTGATTCTTTAAAAATAAGGTAGTCCCATTTGTAACCCCAAAATTAGGCTACAGACCCTCACTGGATGTCATTTATAGAAAATTATTTTGGAGGCTCCAACATTTCTTAGAAGGTAACATCAGAAACATGGTAATAACAGTAATGCCTCTAATGTCACAAAAAGAATAAAATACAATCCAACTGATTTATCAGGTTTTACCAGAGCCAAAGTTAGGAACTTGCTGACACAAACTTAAAACAAAGCAAATATTTCTGAGATTTCAAAGAAGGAAACTTCACACCCGGGAAAATAGCTTGAGGTAGTTTCTTGAACTGTATAATTACTCACTGAATGTTTATTTGATAGAATAATGACTGTATCAGTTTTGTGAAAACATGAAATCTGTGCTCTGTGAGAAGAGCGTTGAATTCTATTGCAACTTATACTCTTTTCTCCTTGATAATGATATCTGATTGAAAACCTCGTGAAAAAGTTAGGGTTTTTTTTTCATTGTTGTTGATGTTAAAGCCTAAGCTTCCCCTGATTTGCAAATTATTACTTTTCTCAACATGGCTATGATGGTCGCTTTCAATTTCTGCTGTGAAACAGCAGTTTCCAATACCAAATTGACGTTTGAGAGCATTGTGGGAACTTACCACAGTTCCTGCAGAAAATAGTATAGATTTGTGTGATAGGAATTTATAGAGGAATTGCAAAAACCCCCTTAAAATATTCAAAATTCTTGGCAAGTCTTCCTGGTATTGATGAGTCTTGACCCATTACTCTCTTGAATGACAGGAATGCTCTTCCAGTAATCTGCTTTTTCTCTCTTTCCCTCCTGTAAACTGGAATCTTATAAGTATATTCATCAGATATAGAATCACACTAGACCATTCACTGATAAAAGTGCCATCATGATACTAAAATGATGTAATGATATCACTAAGTGCAAAATCTCTACGGATAAAATGCTTCTGTAGCAATTTCAATTATTTTATTATTTTCACTACATAAAGAGTTTGCCTTTGGCATATTATTTGACTACTTTTTATTGCACACCAGTCAAAAGTAGAAACAAGAAACATCACAAGAAAAACATGAACAAGAAAAATCATGTGTACAAATTTACCTCTGAAGTTTTCCAATCGAATGGCCTGTCCCAATGAAGCTGAACCAGTTAGTATTAGGTACATAACATACTACCTCAGTACTTAGTGATGTAAAACAACTAATACTTTAGAGAGGGTCACAATTTAGCAGTGATAGGAAGGTAGGGAGCTGGATATATCTTTCTATTTTCATTGGGTTGAGAGCAACAGATACTGCTAGTCTGACTTGGCCTATGCTAGGATGCCACATTTCTACTTCAGGAGGGCTCTCACCCCTGTATGCTCACCCAAATTTGTCCTCAAAGGTGCTTATCAGAATTCCAAGATTTTTAGCAGAATCACATAAATCTTTTTGAGTCTGAGGAAACAGCATACCATTCCTTTCTGCACATTCTCTTGGCCAATGAAAATCACAAGGCCGGCCTAGATTCAAAAGCTGGAAAAACACTTTCTGCTTCGTAATGGGAAGAGTATAGGGTCACATTCCAAAGGTGAAGATGTGGGGAAGAACAGGAAATTCTAGTCACATTGGAGGTTTATCACAACTTTCATATCTCCAAAAAGCTACTTAGAATATGCAAAGTAGATAATTAAACAAAATAAAAGAATAAACAGAAATAAAAAGAAAGAAAGAAAGAAAGAAAGAAAGAAAGAAAGAAAGAAAGAAAGAAAGAAAGAAAGAGAAAGAGAGAAAGAGAAAGAGAGAAAGAGAGAAAGGAAGGAAGAAAGGAAGGAGGGAGGGAGGGAGGAAGGGAGGGAGGGAGGGAGGGAGGGAGGGAGGAAGGAAGGAAGGAAGGAAGGAAGGAAAGAAAGAAAGAAAGAAAGAAAGAAAGAAAGAAAGAAAGAAAGAAAGAAAGAAAGAAAGAAAGAAAGGAAGGAAGGAAGGGGAGGGAGGGAGGGAGGGAGGGAGGGAGGGAGGGAGGGAGGAAGATGTTTAGTCCATGAGCTCAGCATATGACCAGAAGCACACAGGACATTATTAAAAGTTGGGAGTTGTAATCTTGACTCTGAATTGTGCTTTGCAATTTTGGCCAAATCAATTGCCCACAGACTTTTTTTTTTAAGTAAATATGAAAATTAGTATTTGATTCAATATCCATGTATGACTGACACAATGGAAACATTCATAATAAAATTTATAAGTTAAGGAGGAACATACATTTAGTAGAGAGGTCATTGACAAAAATACATTCAGTCGACAATGATGCACAAAAAATGAATCTATAAAATAAATTCTTCATCATAAATAATTATTACTTTAGAAAATTCTAGCAAATGCCACTGGCAATATAGTGTTGAAGATTACCTTTTTAAGTAAGAACCATGTTCAGAGACTTCTTGTTGATCTACCTTTGCCATGTTACAAGGCCTTGATGTCTTACCTGGAAGGCCTCATTTAGATTGTCAACAAAAGTCCGTATGCTCCCAATTTACTAACATGAACAATCATGATGTTAGGTAGGAAGTCAGATATGAGCTTATGTATGTGTAACAATGGCCAGCATATGCATCTGCATCTCAAAGCCATCCTGATAATGTTTCAGGGGCAGCCCGGTATTCGCATCCTGCCCTGCCCCCTTCTACCTGATAACCTGCCAGGTGGGGGGTTCCCACCTCTTCTGCCTGACAAATCTTCCACAATCTCCCAGGTATAGCCCAGTATCTACATTTCAAACACACTGCTCTGGATCCCAATTCTCTAGGGCATCCTGCTCACCCTTCCTCCTGTCTGATAACATTTGCATCCATAAAGTCCTTTGTTTCAGATCTTCAAGGGAAAATTCAGATAGAAGTTTTTCTATTTACATCCAAAAGCCCTTTGTTCCAAGAGAAGCAGAGGTGGGAAGGAAGACAGAATGGCAGATGTCCTAAACAGCACTCTGGCCTCAGAATCAGCCCTTAAGGCATGCAGATCCAGCTGAAAAGCCCATGAGAGTATTTCAGGTTGGAAAGCCAAGACACTCTGGGGAAAAAAAAAAAAAAACCTACATGAAAGATCTCCACGAATGAGATCCCAGTGGAAAGAACGGGTCATCAAAGAAGGAGGTACCTTTCTCTGAAGGGAGGAGAGAACTTCCACTTTGACCATGGCCTTGTCTAAATATGATCAGAGTCAGTGAACTCAGGGGGCTTCCATAGCCTAGGCAGCTCATGACAAGAGCCTAGGGTGATTACTGATCCCATAAACAAGAGTGTCAATTTGTTAAGTCAACAGCAGGAGTCACTGTGCACTTACTCCTCATGTAGGATCTCTGTCCTTAGTGTTCTGTACATTGAGATTTAATGCTATAACTAGTACTCAAACAGTATTTTTCACTTTATGTTTCTGTGTGGGAGCAAACTGTTGAAATCTTTACTTAATGTATGCTAAACTGATCTTCTGTATATAAAGAGAATCGAAAATGAATCTTGATGTGAATGGAAGGGGAGAGGGAGTGGGAAAGGGGAGGGTTGCAGGTTGAAGGGACGTTATGGGGGGGAAGCCATTGTAATCCATAAGCTGTACTTTGGAAATTTATATTCATTAAATAAAAGTTTAAAAAAAATAAAAATAAATAAATAAATAAATAATAAAATAAAAAGCAAGACCCATCTCCTTAAAAACCCCCAGCCTCAACCGGACTGCTTGCTCAGCCCTCTGCCTCTCTGCTGAGCTGCCCGCCTGCCTGGCCAGGTGTAATCCCTCCACTCAACCATGTAACCTTGCTCCTCCCCCCCTCCCCAAGTCCAAGCGACTGGGCACTCTCTCCCAGGTCCTGTCTGGAGAGGTGCCCATCCGTTCTTACGGATGTCCCTTCCCTAATAAACTTTGCTATTTTACCTCCCACTACTCTCTGTCTCACGCCTGAATTCTTTCTTGCGCTAAGACAAGAACCCTGCAATTTCTCTGGTAACAATGACAGTAAAATTATTTGGTTAGAGATTTAACATCTGGCCCATGGAAATAGGGGCTGGCGCTGTGGCATGGCCTGTCCTGAAGTACCGTCATCCCATATGGGTGCTGATTCTAGTCCTGGCTGCTCTTCTTCCTATCCAGCTCTCTGCTATGGCCTGGAAAAGCAGTAAGAAGATGGCCCAAGTCCTTGGGCCCCTGCACCCTTGTGGGAGACCTGGAGGAAGCTCCTGGCTCCTGGCTTAGGATTGGCACAGCTCCGGCCATTGTGGCCATCTGGGGAGTGAACCAGTGGATGGAAGACCTCTCTCTCTCTGTCTCTACTTCTCTCTGTAGCTCTGTGTTTCAGATAAATAAAATAAATTTTCAAATAAAAAAAAAGAAATATTATATTGAAAACTCAGACTTGCTTTTTGCAGGAAGTAAGTGTTTTTAGCCATCATGTTTTCTGGAAAGCAATAGATTTTTTTTAATAAACTGGTGCATACCATAAACAAAAATCTATGGAAGTTCCGATATCACTGGGATTACTTTAGTGTGATACCAAGAGTCATCAAAATGTTCATGGAAAATGTGTATTGTGAAAAAAACTGAATGGATGTCCATGTGCAGAAAAAAGCATATTGGTTTGTTAAAATGTATTTATTTATTTTTATATGAAAAGCAAAGCTACAGAGATGTGAGTAGACACGCACACACACATACACACACACACAGAGTGAGAGACATGGAGAGAGAGAGAGATATCTTGCATCCAATGGTTCTCTCCCCAAATGGCCACAATGGTCATAGCTGAACCTAGCTGAAGCCATGATCCTGGAGTCTTCTGGGTCTCCAATATGGGTGCAGGGGCCCAAGCACTTGGGATATTTTCTTCTGCCATCCCAGGTGCATAAAGCTGGCAGCTGGATCAGAAGTGGAGCAGCCAGGTCTCAAGTGGTACACATGTAGGATGCCGGTATAACATGTGGAACCTTAACATACTGTGCCACAATGCCAGCCCCACAAGCATATCCTTTAATTCCACTTTCTGCAACTTTTTAAAACGCTGTTGTAATAGTCTTCAAATTTACAGTAAAGTTAGAAGTAAAAATAAATGTGTTTTGGAGAAACCTCAGATGTTTATAAGCAAGCTTATTTGCTGATTTATTTCAATGAGGAGAAAATAAGGTTCAGAAAAAGAGCTACTTTGGTTATGGATGTGCAGCTAACCAGGTGACAAGGATGAGAAAAGGACTTAACTTTTCATTTTTATTTGTTTGTTTCTTATTTATTTTTAAGACAGGGAGCCAGCGTTGTGGCCTAGCAGTTTGAGCCACAGCCTGTGATGTCGGCATCCCACACGGGTGTCCTTTCTTGTCCTGGCTTCTCCACTGTTGATCCAGTTTCTTGCTGCTGTGCCTGGGAAAGCAGTGGGAGATGGCCCAGGTCCTTGTTCTCCTGCACTCACATAGGAGGTCCTAATGAAGCTTCTGGATCCTGGATTCTGCCTGGCCCAGCCCTGACCTTTGAAGCCATTTAGGGAGTGGAGCAGTGGATGAAAGATCTTTATCTCTTCTCAGCTTTCTGTAACTCTGCCTTTAAAAAAAAAAGAGGAAGAAGAAGGAGAAAGATAAAGGGAGGAAAAGAACTGAAAAGAAAAGAAAGAAAAGCCAAAAAAAAAAAAAAAAAAGGCAGAGACAGAGACAGAGACAGAGAGCTCTCTTGTCCACTATTAGCTCATGCTCCAAAATCCTGCAGCAGCCAATTTTGGGTCAGGAAGGAAGCCAAGATACTGGGACTGAATCTATGTATCCCAGTTAGAGACAGGATTCCAATTCCGCAAGCCATTACTGTTGACTCCCAACTTCTGCACCAGCAGGAACCTGGAGTTAGGAAGCAGAGCTAGAGGTAGAACCTCTTAACAGCTGCACTAAATGTGGGGCTGTGAACCTAGGTTTACTGATCTCTGTATCAGAGATTCTTTTGCTAGCCCATTCCATAAGATATCTTTTATGCATATAAAATCACACCACTTTTCCTCCATTTTCTTGTGTCAGTGCGCTTATCAGTGTGTGTCTGTTTATTTGTGATTTATTTTCCAAAAAAAAAAAAAAAACAGAATATTTTAAATTGACTAAATACAACTCCGACATTTGAAGTTCCTGGTCTTATTAAAATAACATGCTAATGGGGTGGGCACTTGGTGTAGAGTTTAAGGCAGTGGTTTAACCCCTGTGTTAGAGGGTACCCGAATAAGTCCTGGTTCTTCTCCCAATTCTAGCTCCCTGCTAATGCATATCTGGGAAGCAACAGTGATGGCTCAAGGAGTTCAGTGCCTATCACCCATATGGGAGAACTGGATTGAGTTCTCACGGTCTGTCCTAGGTTTGGCCCAGTCCCAGCTTTTGCTGGTATTTGAGGAGTAAAGCAATGGGTGGTGATTCATTCTCTCACTCTCTCCTCTCTGTCTCTCTCTCTCTCTCTTCCCCCGTCTGTCTCTCTTAACCTTATCTCTTCCTGCCCACCCCCCTGCCACCGCCCAAGCTGCTTTTCAAATAATAAATAAGCAAATTTTTAAAACAAAGGAAAAAAGGCTTAAAATTTAAGAATTGTTAAGGAAGCACTGAAAAACTATTATGGAAATGAACTTATAACATAATTTTAAAAGCTTCTGGGCTAGCAGAATATATCAAAATATTTATGTTACAGTGAAATATGAAGCCCACATAGCTCCAATTTCTTTGCACTTGATGGCAAATGGGATATGTCAGTACTGTACAATCTTCAGTATAGGTGGATTAATCTCCAATGTATGAACATCATTTCCATGACAAAAATATCTTAATGGTGCCATCTCCATTTAATTTTGCTACTTGTGTTACACAGAATAATATGGTGCATGCAAATTTCACACCTATTTATATTTCCCATTTTTATAAAAATTACTTTTGATTGACATCTAATGTTTATATATATTGATGGAGTACAATGTGATATTTTCTACAATATGACTTTGCTCATTGGATAATCAAATCAGGATAATTAGCTCATCCATCCCCTTAAATATTTCTCATTTCTTTGTGTTGAGAACATTTAAAATTCTCTTTTCTAGTTTTCATCCTTAAGTATTTAAATCTTTGCTAGTAGTGTAATCATTCTGCTTTTCCCAGCTAACTGTAACTTTGTGTCTGCTGACCAGCCTTTTCCATCTCTCCCTCAACCATTCTTCCCGTCTCCAGTAATCACTATTTTAGTTTCAATCTGCATGAGAGCAACTTTTCTAGATTCGACATATGAGTGAGATCATGCAATACCTTTCTTTCTGTTCTTGCCTTATTTCACTTAAAATAAAGAAAACAATAAAGATCACCAGATCTGTCCATGTTGTTGCAAATAAATGACAGTGTTGCAGCCTTTTTATGGATGAGCAGCATTCCATTGGGTGCATATATCACTTTTCTGTCCATTCATCTGATTATGGGTATGAAGGTTGATGCCATATTCTGACCGTTGTGAATAGTGTGGCAATAAACATGGGCATACAGATATCCCTTTAGCACACTCGTATTATTTCCTTTGTACATATAATAGACCTTTCATATCCATGGATTCTGCCTTTTCATATTGAACCTGTCATGAGTTAAAAACATTCAGCAAAAAACAAATGCCTCTGTACTGACATAGTCTTTTTTCTCATTATTCCCTAATCAATTTAGTATAAGTAGCATTTAAAGTGCATTAGGTGTTATAAGTATTTTAGAAATAAGGAAGTATACAGTAGCATGTGTGTAGAATATACACTAACACATGCATTTTATATAAGAAGCCTCAGCATCCACAGACTTTATTGCTTGTGGCACAGAGGAGGTAGTGTGGGAATTCCCTGAGCATGTGGAGGGATGATTGGATAGCCAGGGTTTGGACTGCTGTCGTACAATAGTTATACTTTTATATTTTAGGGACCCCCACACTGTTTTACACAATGACTACTAATTTACCTTCCCACCAACAATATGTAAATGTTCCATTTTCTCCACATCCTTGAAGACAAATGTTCTCTTTTGCCCTTTTGACACAAACTATTCTGATTGAGTAGATGAAATTGCGTTGTGATTTTGATTTGCGTTTTGCTGATGACTACTGATGTGGGGCTTTTGTATATACCTGTTGGCCATTTGTATGCCTTCTTTTGAGAGAAATGTTTACTTGGGTCTTTTGCCCATTTTTTAACATTTACCATTATTTTTTAATACAGTGATGGAAATAAATGCCTTGTGCTTCCAGCACCAGTGGCTTTTTACCAAACAAGAATTTCCACTGAGAAAAGTTATGGTTATTACCTTAAAAGAGATGTGTTATTTTATTCTTCTGACAACAGAAGGTCTCTACAAGTCCAAAGTCAAAGGCAATTATATACTGCAGAGCAGAATAATAGAACACTGCACTGGAATAAATTTTGTGCCCACTTAATTGAAACACTTGCCAAGGAGCTGGGTGAGAGCAATGTATTTCAATCACTATAAACAATGGATAAATGAGACACAATCCTTTTGAATGACACATTTCAGCTGTCTGGAAGCTTATTCACAGTTGTGTGTAGTAGTAGAAGTTTGCCACTCTTTTTCTTACAATTGGACCATTTCAAGCTGTGCTTTGATGTTTATTCCAAAGAGCCTCTTAATATGAAGAAAGAAATGTTTTTAGATGGGGAGTATGCACAATCATATTTTCTAGCTTTCTAAAGAATATCTAAATAGGTATATTTGTATTTTTCTCTCTCTCCTCATGTATACAAAATGCTAAATATAAATATGTTTATTAATTTTGCAATGAATCAAGCTTGTTTAAGCTACATTTTTATACAGTGTTGTAATCCTTAATTCAGTATTTAATTATTTCTAAATTGAAATTTAAAGATTGGACTATGCCAGTAACTCAAGGGGGGAAAAAGCTGGATAAGTATGTTTTAACTAAAATATTAATTTTCTAAAAGATTTATTCATTTATTTGAAAAGAAGAGTGATGGAGAGAGGGGTAAGAAGGGAGGGAGAGAGAGAGAGAATTTTGCATCCATGGATTCACTCTCCAAATGATACAACAGCTGACGCTGATCCAGGGAGAATCCAGGAGTCAGGAATACCATTTTTGATTTTGCCATGTGGGTGTGCGTTATCAGGGAACGGGATCAGAAATAGAGCGGCCAGGGCTGGAACTGACACTCTGATATGGTGTGCCACTCTTACAAGGAATGCCTTAACAGGCTGTGCCACAGAGCCAGTCCCATCAACAGTAATATTCTTACATAAGTATCTTTGAATATTTCTGGAATAATAACCTGACAAAAGAGAAACAAAGAAAAGATATTTTGTTTCTGAAATAAATCCAAAATAAAAAGGACAGAAAAGAGAAGTTGAGAACATTTCATTTAATGACTTATGGGCAGTATGTCTATAATTTATCATCCAAACAATGACATTTTTGAGAGTGAAAAAGGATATTATTAATAACTAAGCCAAGACCACAGATACAAATTGGAACTCACCCAGTAAACCAGGCCATATGGTTTCTGTAGTCATCCTAGTTAGACGGTTTTAAATCTTAGACATATTTTTGGTGTACAATGATATATTTAGTATGCATATTAAGCTTATTTAATATATTTTATATTTTCCTTGTAATTTCAAAATTATTTAAGACAAAAACTTGAGACAAAGATCTAAAAAAATAGCAAAATTTTACAGCGATACTATGCACACCTTCTCTATACCTTGCAAGTTATGTCTCTCAAGGAAACTTAGAATGTTAAAGCACCCTGCAGATGAATTTCACAGAGGCTTAAATCTCCAGTTTTTCCTAACATCACATCTCAAAAAAATTCTATTCAATGAGCCATTAGCAGTGTCTCTTTGATATTTATATTTTTTTTTCTTTTAGTTTTAGTGGCTGGACTAAAAAGCCAATAGGCCTTTGACTATAATGTAAACTAAAAATATGTTATTCCAAAAAATAATAAATAAAATACTTTTTTGTATTTCACTCAAAAATCAATCTTTTGTCCTTTATAATTTTAAAATATTTGTCCACATGCATTTCAAATGTAGACTTTATAGACATACAAGCCTGCTATTTTTTCTTTGCCTTCATTACCAATAAGTCTTGATTTATCCCTTGCATTTTCCCAAGGAAAGGAGAAAGGATGGAAATAGTCAGCATATGCATTGCAAAGGGGTTAGAGAATGGGAAAGTAAGTCCCAGTAGAGCAAAAATCAACCTTCAAACAAACACAGCCCAGCAATGGAGTCACCAAAGCCCAAGGGAGATTAGTCCCCTGAAGTTCAGGAATGATGGGAAGGGGTCAGCAGAACAGATACAAGCTTTCCTCTCCCCTCTCCCCCAACCATAAATTTAAGATTACACAGAAAGCTTTGGTTTCTAGAAGGAAGCATAAAGTTACATTCTTCCGTGTCCTATCAGTCTTGTGGCCATTTTGATGGAAGTTTCTCAAATCTGCATAAAAGTTCCTGAATGACTTGGATATACAGTCATAGGCCCCTTCTTGGTCTCCAAATCTCATTTTCTACCCAGAGGGTCTTTGGTTTCTTTTCCTCAAGATACAAATTAAATAGGTTTGATTCATCCAAATACTTCAGTGTCTTAATTTTTTGCTATTAATCATAGCAAGAAATTCTCTTGACTCAAGAGGTTGGGAATAAGGTTCCTATTTTCTTCAGGATTTTTCAATGAATCCTTTAGAATGTCAGAGACACCAAGAATTAAACTGCATATGTGGGTGTGTAGGCATCCTTTTATGAATGGAGGCACAGAGAAGAGGGTAGTGTTAGAGGCATGTTTTAAAGATAAAAGATCAAAAATAGAATAATGGAAAGGGAAAACAAAAGTAGTGATGGTTTAATATCTTCACTTCAAGAAGGGCCCATCAAACTTACGTTTCACACCCTTTTGACTGGTGCAGACCCTTCTGTCAAAGATACTTTGGATGTTTTTCTCTCAATACAAAAATAAGTTTATAAACAATAAAATCCCAAAAGAACGTGGAGAAAGATCAATGCATTATACTTACACAAACTAGGCCACCTAGCAATTACCAACTCAGAGACTGAATGAAGTCCTACAAAGCCTAAAAAAAAATGCAATAACTAAAGGGCGTTTGAAGGAGACAGGAACCCAAGACCAGACATACATCCCTCAATGTGTTCTATGGTATTTGTCCCATTTCCATGTTTTGAGGTAAGTTTTTGGTGATACAGAGTGAGGAATTCATGACAATGGACGTAACGTGGGGAAAAGAAGAATACAATGCCATTTACATGGCATGGTTTGCTGAAGCAATATTTATAACTAAATACCAATGATATGGCATCCACATGACTTTTATACATTTTCCATATGTTAACTTCCACAAATAAGAGTGAACTTTTGATAGTTCATTTTTCTAAGGTTGGATTATTTCACTTAAGATAGGCTAATCCTCTGCCTGCGGCGCTGGTACTCTGGGTTGTAGTCCCGGTTGGGGCACTGGATTCTGTCCCGGTTGCTCCTCTTCCAGTCCAGCTCTCTGCTGTGGCCCAGGAGTGCAGTGGAGGATGGCCCAAGTGCTTGGGCCCTGCATCTGCATGGAGACCAGGAGAAGCACCTGGCTCCTGGCTTCGGATCAGCATGGTGCACAGGCTGCAGCGGCCATTGGAGGGTGAACCAACGGTAAAGGAAGACCTTTCTCTCTGTCTCTCTCTCTCTCTCTGTCCACTCTGCCTGTCCAAAAAAAAAAAAAAAAAAAAAAGATAATGAAATAAACATCAAGTTATTCCAATTGCCTCAACCCCAATCTCATCTGACTTCTCGGCATTACTTAATCTTATATTTGGTTGTTTGAGTATTTTCACTAGTCAGGCTTGCACAACACTTTCTTTCAAATGTACACACAGACAGGCACACGTCCTTCCACACTGGCACACGTGCATAAACACAAAGACATAGACTTGCACAGAGAATGAGTTGGGAAATCGGGAGGAAAGACAGGAGTCGAAGAAGTTAATATTCTATAATACTCAATAGAGATATAATTAGTATAACTGTTGTGTTGTCTTTCTGTATAACCTATGGGAAAACATGTAATAACCTAAAACCGTGTATCTTTTTCAGTTAGACATTAATACTGAAAAAAAAAGATATAGAGGCCAAAATTTTGAAATAGCTATTTTTTGCATAATTTATCATTCTCCTTGTTTCTTTGAGCAATCAAATTAACATCTATAACTTTCAATTATTTGTACAAAATTGGTTAAGTTGGGGAACTAAATAATATTAAATGCAAATAAATAACACAGTTAAAACAAATAATATCGTTTATCATCACTTGTGTGTCAGTTGAGAGATTTTTCCGACCAAATTTTCTATACTACAATATCTTTTTCTCTCCACTAATGCATCTACAGGTCTATGAAATTAGTCTTTAAAAAATATGAATTTTTGAACAAGTAAATTTGATAAACACATGAGAAACTTTATAAACTGAAATGTGTATCATTTCATAAATAACAGCATTAGTGTTGAAATTTATAATTTATAAATCATCAAAACATAGATTTAACTTGTATCTCCTGAGCAATTACATAAGTATATTATTACCATTTTTCAGGTAAGGAAATGGGCTAAGAGTTTAAAAACATTTTCTTAGAGTATTTACAGAAAAGGTCAAATAGTAAATAAATGACAAAACTTTAGCCCAAATTTGAGTTATCTGAATTTAAATATGAATTATAAGGTTATTTCCTTTAACATTTGCATATTATATTGTTAGATTTTATTATGAGATATATGGTATTACTGAAGTAAGATGGCAACAAAAATAAATGTTATTCAGGCCTGTGTGGTATTTTTCACGAGAAGTTCTATTTCATGAGTTAATAGTTGGGAAAATTAATGACATAAACATAATATTTCTTCATGTTTTGTTACTCTTCCTAGAGATAAATGATAAGCTATATATTTTGTGCAATTTAGGAATGAGTAGAGTCAACTATTTATCACTATTTTTGGACTTCCTTTTACTCAAAATAAGCTAATTATATCTGTCATTTCAGCTACATTTATTCATAATATCCACATTTACCTTTTTAAAAGAGGAGTACAAAATGCGATTCCAGAATCTGTGGACTTAAATTTATTGACCAAATCAGTGAACTCTCTTTTGGGCATAGGAGAAAAAATATAAGTAAAGTGTTATTTCTATTATCATGGAGCTTATAGCCTGTCATTGGGTGGGGAGGAAGACAAAATATATTCTGTTGGGAAGTGATGCTATGTTGGGAAGGTAAAACCTAGTTGGGAAAATAAAGGAAATGAGGGAAGGGTTAATTTGCTACATTATTGGCATGGGAAGTTACTGATAATGCAACATGGGGAAAAGAAAGCAAGGGAGTGGGAGTGAAGTTGGTTATTATCTAGGGAAGCGCATTCATGTGAGAGGAAGTGACAGATGCACAGGGCTTAAGGGAGGAACACAGTTTGCATGCAGCAGGAACATCCAGTAACCCATCGATCTCAGGGGATGGTGACACCATTGCAGAATGCTCGATGATTAGGTCAGAGAAACTAGAGTATTGATCACGTCAGGTCCTTTTAAGGAGATTTTTTTCATTATTTGAGTGAGATCATACAGTCGGTTGAACAATATCCCCCAAAGCTAACGACATACTACTTCTTATGACCTAAGAGTGTTAGTTTATATGGCACAGGAAATTTTGCAGATGTGGCAAACTTGAGGACCTTGTGTTGAGATGTCCTGAATTACCCACAAAGGCATTTGCAGTAACAAGAAGGGCTGGTAGAAGAGAGAAGGGAATGAATTTTGACACAGAAGAAGAAAGCATTGTGATGATTGAAATATGACATTCTGGTGTTGATACTGATTTTGGGAAAGAAAAGGCAGCAAGTCAATGAGTGCCAGGAAGGTAGCTTTAGAAATGGAAATCTTTATAAAAAAGAGGTATGAATGTTAAATAAGGAGATAAAAGGTGGTCAATGTTAATGTCTTTATCCCTCAGGAAAATGCAAATGAAAGCTATAGTGGCAATGCCTTTCCACAT
Source organism: Oryctolagus cuniculus (assembly GCF_051225735.1). Classification (NCBI taxonomy): domain Eukaryota; kingdom Metazoa; phylum Chordata; class Mammalia; order Lagomorpha; family Leporidae; genus Oryctolagus; species Oryctolagus cuniculus. The sequence goes on along the minus strand of NC_142868.1, from coordinate 24,954,973 downwards.
TCACTAGAATATCCACTACCTTGAAGACTAAAGAGTTAAAAAAAATTTAAAGAGTGAAAATACTAAGTGTTGGCAAGACTGAAAACAAATGGGATTCTCATATACTTCCGGGAAGAGTGTGAATTCTGTAGCAATTTCTTTTAAGTTAAGCAAATACTCAGTATACACCCCAGCAGTTCAGCTTCTAGATATTTACTAAATGTTAGTCTTAAAATATGTCCCAAAAGATGCCTGTGAATGTTCATGACAGGTCTAGACAGTTGTCAAAGCTGTGAAATAACTCAGATGTTCCTATGAAGAACAAATGATAAACGAATTACAATTTACTCATAAAATTAACATAAGAATACTAATTACCAATGTCAAGTAACAGTAATTAATATTACTATTAACAATACTAATTAACCATATAATACTAATTAAATATAAGATAATGAAGATTCTCAAGAGCATCATGCTGATTTAATTCAAAATGAAAATGCTGTACATACAGTATAAATATATTCAAATGAACTCAAAACAAGCAAAATTAATCCATTTTGACTGGTAACCAGAAGCAATTGATCTTTAGGGGCCAGAGACGTATAAGTGCTTTGGGTAGAAAGAAATGCATTATGTCCTGATTGGGATGTTAGCTGAATGAGTAAGTGTATTTGTCAAAATTCTTTGAATTTTATGAAGATCTACACAGAAGCCAGCATTGTGGCTTAGCAGGTATAGCCAGTGGTTGTGATGCCAGCATCCCATGTTGGGTATCAATTAGAGTCCTGGCTGCTCTGCTTTTTTTCTTCCCCCAGAAAACTTTTATTTAAGGAACATAAACTTCATACATTGCATAATTACAACTTTAGAAACATGATGATTTTTCTACCGTACCCTCCCTCCCACTCACTCTCTCACCCCTCTTCCTGCTCCTTCTCCTATCCCCATTCTTATTTTCTTACTAAGATCTATTTTCAATTAATCTTACACACATATGATTAACTCTATGTTAAGTAAAGAGTTCAACAAATAGTATGGGAAAACAAACAAACAAAAAACTGTTCCCCAACAGTCAAGACAAAGGCCTGTTCAAAGTCATTGCTTCTTAAAGTATCAATTTCAGTTCCATAGATTACCTTTTAGTTATCACAGGTCAGGGAGAACATATGATATTTGACCTTTGGTACTGGCTTATTTCACTAAGCGTATTTTCCAGTCTCACCTATTTTGTTGCAAATGACACAATGGTAAAAAAAAAATCCAGTAGTTTGCTCTGCTTCTTGCCAATGGGTCTGGGAAGGCAGAGGAAGAGACACTGAATTGCTTGGATCCCTGCCACCAATGTGAGAGAATAGGGTGTTATTGGCTCCTTAGCTTTGACTTGTCCAAGCCCTGGCAATTGTGGTCATTTGGTGAGTGAACCAGCAGGTGAAGACTTCTATCTCTGTCTCTTCCTCTCTGTCATTCTGTCTTTCATAAATGAATACACAAACAAATAAATAAGCCTTAAAAATAAAGATCAATACATTTCATCCTAAATTTTTTTTTAATTTTCATTAATTAACCTGTAAAAATCAACTCCCTATATTTAAAAAGTAAATGTCATCCTGATAGTCTTTAACTTTGTCACTATTTGCTAACCTACTTGATAAGCTTTTTTCTAACCTATTGACTTTTCTTGACCAAAGATGATTATTTTTTCTCATTTTATAAAGGAGCTCTAAGCACTCTTTGAGCTTTAAATAAAATGCAAATACTTATAAATGTGTAATAAAGTGAAATAATAAATCTACCTAATTACAATCAACTTGTTTTATCTAAGCATAGATTTTACAGACATATCATAAAGTCAAATAATTCTTTTTTATTTTTATAATGTTTTTATTTAAAAAACAAAATTATAAACAAAATGCAGAAAAATATTGACACCTGTGATAACAAGAAAATGACTCTTAATATTCAGGGCAATTTGTTGTCCTGGGGGAGATAAATCATGAGTTTTATAAAGCAATTTTATTGAGCAAAGGAGGAATGTAACATTTAAAGTTCATTTACAACAGGCATTTGGCATTGACAGAGAAAGTATTTCTAGGTGTACATTCAACACTTGCAGCATATTCACATTCAAGTTATTTTTCCAAATCCTATGCCAAATACAATCTAACCACTGAAAAACCTTAAGGTCTTAGTAAAATTCTGTTCAATTAGGGGGAGTTTAATATAATTTTATTAGAAAATAATTGTATGGTTCTACTGTATTTTTACTACTTCAAGAAAATTCACTGATATTTTCTTCCCAGTTTAAGCCTAGCCTCTTCTAGACAGATTAAATATCAACTCAAGTGTCACCAGTACGAAATTCTATTTCTCCCTCTTCCTTTAGAGAGATTATTATACCTTTCAATGAAAGGACACCAACTCTGATAAATTAGTGAGTATCTTAGGGATGTAAGTTGTAGAATTTTAGCTTCTTTTTAAAAAATGATTTAAGCACTTTCCTTTTTCAGTTATTAGCAAATTCCTCATCAAAATAAAACACATAGGGAACTCACAAGGTGGTTTTCTGAAAACTTTTCTCTGTTGTTCCCACACACTTCTTAACAGACCATTTATTCATCAGCAACTTTTGAATTCTTATTTTTTCCAAAATATACTAGGATCACTCTTTTTTCCTGATATTCTTTCCATTTTAGCCTTTACATTATGGTTTTATTAAAATCAGAATAAATTATCCATAATTTACAACATCTTGGCCAAAGTTCTCTTAGAACTCTATCTTAATGTAAGAAAAGGATTCCATGGGTCTGTCTGAACTAGGCAAAAAGGAAAAGTGAGGATTAGGAAATTCTCATGCCTCCAAGAAATTCCAGACAAATCACATTTATTCAATAAGTATCCTTTCTTTCTTATTTACCTCAAATTAAATTCAATTTTTAAAAAATTATGTAAAGCTAATGAATGACACAGCAATGGAGACAGATGGATTTCATTCAGCTGAGCTCACTCTCTCTAATTTTCTGCAGGTTGTGACTTCTCCTCCAGTACGTAATGGCTGGCAGTTGGCAATGGGTTGCTGAGATGGTACCATTTCTAAGTCAGATTCACAAACAAAACCACAGCATCACCACTTACAGTACTTTAAAGTAATATTAATTTTATAATATATAATCATCAAACTATGCCAAAACTACTTCAGACCTCATGATTTTTCTACAGTACTTGGAATAGTAAAGACAGATGGAATCAACTGTCTACATAATCACATTTATTTTCTAAGTATTTCTTTAACATTATAGACTATTCTCATCTTCTTTAATAGGGGAAGACTATATGTAGTTATGAAATCACAAGTAAATCACATCAGTTTCTTTATGGTGTTTCAAAAATTATTTTTTTCTGATCTTTAGAAAAATGAAACAATAGTAGATATATTGTAAAATATTTTGACAATCTGAAATATCAAAGCTTGCTTGCATTAACCATTCCAGAGTCCTTATTTATTGTAATACTTTTATATTTAAATTCATTTTCAGAATAAGGAAGTGAGAAAATTACTCAGATCACTCATTTTAGGAGGTGAGTATACATACATACTCTAACACTTATATTTTAAGTATTGTATGTGAAGATATTTGTCCAAATATAAATAGGGATATGTATTTGCACATACATACATTTATTTAAACCTTTATAAATATACTCATATTAACAACTGCATACATTCATATATATGTGTGTGATTTACCTTTACCAGGTTGATGTTTATTGCAGATAGAAGATCTAGAAAGACCACTTACATTTCCTACCATAGATTATTTCCTTAGGAAAAAAATCAAATCACCTTGTGGTAAATCTTCCATCTTTTTGACAGAAATCAGTTGGGTAACAATTCTTACTCATGAAAATATAAGTCTACACAATGTCTGTTTTCCAGCATCACATCATGTGTTTGGAGAAAGCCTGCCTCCCACAGAAATCTGTGTTTGCAGAAAGCTTAAAAGGAGATCTTTACATTGTTCATATACTTACAAAGACAGTATTCAAGTGTGAACAGATAGCAATGAGAAAATGAGAGGCCCGAGGGTGGCCGTCTCTTTTCTTCTCATTTGCTGGCAAGCAGCAATGGCCTCCAATGCTCTCCACTTGCTGAACTTTCTGAACTCATAGACTAAAGTGCCTACAGGATATTTAGCAAATATGCCAGTCAGTATGTCCCAAACTGAATGCCTGATATTTCTTTTCCCCAGGTTTTACTCATTGCTTTACTCACCTTAGTAATCATGAATCCCATCCTTTTATTTGCTTAGGTTTGCTTAGTTCAAATTCCTAGAAGTCAGCTTTTAATGCTCTTTCAAGCTCAATGCCTGATCTATCAAGAAGTCTTGGGGCCAGCCTGTGGCATAGTGGGTGAGGCTGCCACCTGCAGTGTCAGCATCCAATATGGCCACTGGTTCAAGTTCTAACTGCTCCACTTCCAATCCAGCTCTCTCTTGTGGCCTGGGAAAGCAGTGGAGGATTGAGCCCCTGCACTTGTGTGGGAGACTCAGAGGAAGCTCCTGGTTCCTGGCCTCAGATCAGCTCAGAGCCGGCTGTTGCGGCCAATTGGGGAGTGAACCAGCAAATGGAAGACCTCTCTCTCTCTGTCTCTGCTTCTCTGTAACTCTGCATTTCAAATAAAATAAATAAATCTTAAAAAAGAAATAAGTTTTATTGGTTGTACTTAAAATGCAGCTAGCATCAGGTCACTTTTAACCATGCCACTCTTGCACACTCTCCCACTCTGGTCCATGGTGTCAACATCTTTTCCCTCTTTTATCTCTAAATAGCACTACAGTCTAAACTCAGGGAACTGCCAACTACTCTTCAAAATTTAAGTTAGATTCAATATTTCATTTTTTACATGGAAAAATGGTGCTATAATACAAATTTATTTTCATGCAATTTTTGAAATCACGAATGGCTTTATGTTTCTTTTTGTATTTTTTGACTTTTTATTTTCCAAATTAATTATTTTTTAACATTTTATTTCAGCATTGTGTTAAATATGTAAATCCAAAAGTATGAGGTGGTAAGACAAAGGTCCCCTTCTGTCCCTCCTTACAAAGATGTAGGCTTCTTTCTCCTGTTTGAGCTGCCTTCCTTGTACTCCATACCCTGTTGCTCAATATGATCAGATGCACTGGCTTCCTGTAAGTTAATTTGAGAGATCAGTTATGCACCTGTCTTAGGCATTTAAAACTCATTTCAGTCCCTAGATTAGTCTTACTGGATATCTTCTTGCCAGCTATATCAGTTTTCTCAAGTCTGTAGAGGTATATCTTCTCTTAAGGATGTGCTCTGATCACCCTCTTTAGTGATGAAATTTGCTACTTTCTCCAGCACTGTACCATATGTCCACAATTCCAGTAAACCTTACTCTGCTTCATGCTTTTCTTTTTTACCATACCACTTCTTACCTTCTAACCTATCATAACATTTACATTTTCATTATGTTAATTCTTTATTGTCTACCTCCCATTACAAGAATATGGGAACCATATGGTCTATTTTATTCACTAATGTATCCCAGATGTCCTGTGCATGCCTAACATAAGGCAACAACTCAACATATACTTTTTAAAAAATTATTTATATATTTGAAAGGCAGAGTTAGAAAGAGTTAGAGACAGAGAGAGAGAGAAAGAAAGAGAGAGAGATCTTTCATTCACTGGTTCACTCCCCAGATGGCCACAACAGCTGGAGCTGCACTGATCCAAATCCAGGAACCTGGAGCCAGGTTCTGGGTCTCTCACGCAGCTACAGACACACAAGGAATTGGGTCATCTTGTACTGCTTTCCCAGGCCATAGCGGAGCACTGCAGTGGAAGTGGAGCAGCCAGGACTCAACCAATGCCCATATGGGATGCCAGCGCCGCAGGCAGCAGCTTTTACCCACTATGTCACAACGCTGACCCCTCAACAAATACTTTTTGAGTACATTAATATACTGCCAAGCTGCTGAGAATCTTGGACAATTTGAAAGAAGTTATTAAAAGACATGTACCAGCTATCTTGACAATAAGGCTATAGGAGTATTACATTGTATCATTGAATTAAAATAAAATGACTACTCTTATGCCTTAAACTAGTGAAAAAAGCCAGTTATACTGCTCTACTCAAAGTAAAGTGATCATTCTGCATGTGAACATTTGTAGCTAAAAGACTAACCATCTCTTTTATATTGTGTATTTTGATTGCTTCTTACAAGCATTATTTGAACATGTAGCCCTGCTTTCCTGTAACTTATCTTTTACTCTGACTCTAAATTTTGTATTAGATCCACAGAACCTAAGCAACTGAAATGCTCCTTCAAAGAAATTGTTAATGTATCAATTGCCTACAGATAGACAAGTATGATGGCTTCTAAGGGAGAAAAAAAAATCATACCATAGATTTTATTAACCAGTGACTTTTATATTTTTCTTTGGAATATTCCTTGGGTATTTTTGGGACTGTTGACTCACAATATATAAACTTTTAATATTAATACTGATCCATCTATTAACAATATTTATGAGGCTCCTTCAAAAAGATGATGGAAATGCACTATGATTTGCCCATTTTCGACTAAGATAAACCTACATTTCAATTCTATTTTTCCCAAACTGTTCAAAGTACTCATATTGTCATTTATAAGTATCATGTATGCTAATCAACTCTACAGATTATTGAATCTTGGCTAGATGTTGGATATTGTTCAGCTTATTGGTTCTGATGGGAAAGCAATCATAAATTCTGTCCACACAGTATTTATTATCTAATGTAAAAGATATATACATAAGTGGATAATCACATTGCCATATTAGAGTTTCCATTGTAGCAGATTATGTGGCTCACAATGAATAAATGAGAGCATGTGGGAAAATGTTTGGTAAAGGCTTGCTACATGATGAAAATCTCAGCATGGGGTTTTTGATGATAATCAGAGGCTACATGACAGTAAGGTAGCAAGGGTAGACCTGATGGAGGTTGTGCATGGTAGTTATTCCATAGAAGGAAACAATGTTATCAAGAATATTATCTGAAAAACAATAAGACTTATTATGGGACTATCAAACATTGTGGAAATGGAACTAGAAAATATTTAGGGGATTGTGGGACTATTTTAGGGTGATTTGGAGTCTGAAAGTTCAGCTTTAAACTTTTGGATCACCTAAGTAGTGAAAACTTCATGGCACACTTTTTTCACTTGTAAGTAAAATGTTTGAAAACAAGATTTAAATAATAAAATAAATGTAAAGTATCCAGTAAATAAGAGACTATTCTCCTAACACAAAAGATTCAAATGCTTGTTAAGAACAGTTCTTTTGAAATCCTTGCATTTAAGTGACTTTAACATAAGAGTAGCCTAGAATACTTCAAAACTGAAACAAATTTCAAGGAAATTGTGTGCTAAGTTGACAGTATGACACAGCCATATGGTTGACAGAAATCTATTGACAGGGTTAACAATATTAAATAACACAATCACACTTGTATTTGAAAAGGCAACTCTGATATCTGTGTAATGATTCAGGATCCTGGAAACAAGTTGGCTATTTCTTTTTCTGTTGTGGTTACCAAAGTAGAGTTGGGGACATGGTGATTTATTAGATTTTAGATTGTAGAATAGGAAGGAGTCTATTAAGAATCTCAGTTTTCTAACTTGAATAACATAATTGCTAGATCACTAATATTTTCTTGGGTAGGAAAGGTGAAGATAATGTCTTCTGTATTACAAATTTTATTGAAGAGTTTCTAAATATATACTATTCCTATTGATTTGGAAGATATACACACATAAGTTATTGCAAACTTGGCAATTAATGAAAGCACTCAGAAAGCCTAGAAACACTGAAGAGCTATAAAAACAGTGGAAACATAAAGAAGCTTTGTAACCACAATATTGGGCAGTTGGTCTGATGAGTATATGTTCATATTGGTTTGAAAACCACTTTCATTTAATATCCTTAACAATAATATGAATTACATAAAGCTGCTTATTATTATTCAGTAATAGTCAAGCTGCTAGAAGTGGAAAAAATATCTCTGCTGTGACAGATTCTTGGGTCTTATTTCTACTGAGTTTGGAAAGTATTGCCGGGGCTGATTTTTTGGCAAAGTAAGTTGAATCACTACTTGTGATGCTGGGATCCCATACTGGAAGCCAGTTTGAGTCTCAGTTGTGCTGCTTCCCATTCAGCTTCCTGCTGGCAAGGCAGCAGACAATGGTCCAGGTACTTGGACTACTGGTATCTATGTAGGAATTCCTGGCTCCTACCTGGCCCACATCTGACTATTGAAACCATTTGGGAAGAAAACTAATGGATACAACTCTCTCTCTTCCAACTCTCTCTCTCTCTCCCCCCCACTCTTTCTTTCTTTCAAATAAATGAATAACTGTTTTTTGACAAAAGACATTACCTATTGCCTCCTGTAATTTATAAAGATAATGTCTAATAATACTGATGTATTTATTTTTTTGAAAGCAGGGGAGAGAAAGAGAGAGAAATTAGCTCTCCCAAAGCCTGCAGCAGTAAATATCTCTAGGTCAGAATGAACCCAGGAGCCTCAAATTCCACCTAGGACTTCCACATAGACAGGACTTTAACATAGACAGAAGTACTTGAGCGATCACTCACTGCTTTCCAGGGTTCACATTAGCAGAAATCAGAACCTGAGCTCAAATTCAAGAACTAAGATATGGGATTCAGGTGCTCCAAGTGGCATCTTACACACTATGCCAAACATTCAGCCTCTGTCTTTCTTTATAAATATTATTAATTTCATTTTATTTGATGCTATGAAGATACATTATTCAATATTATGCAAGTAAAATTTTGTTTTCAACAATATAATTCAAAAAATATTTAATTATGTCTCTCAATGAATCTTGAGAAGTATGATATGACAAATAATGGTACAGTATAATAGATTTATAATTGGGTACATATATAATCAAGAATGTCCATTTAGAGGCCAGCATTATAGTGTAATGAGGTAAGCTGTCACTTGCAATGCGGCATCACTTTATAGGAGCTCCAGTTCAAGTCCTGCCTACTCTGCTTATGATCAAATTCCCTGCTAATTTGCCTGGGAAAGTAGTGGAAGATGGCCCAATCACCTGGATCCCATGACAGAGCTTGAAGGAGCTCTGCGTTCCTAGCCTTGACTTGGCTCGACATGGCTTACATCATTTGACGAGAGACATAGCAGATGGAAGATATCTTTTTCTGTCTCTCCCCTTCTCTTTGTCACTCTTTCATTCAAATAATTAAAATAGATCTTTTTTTAAAGAGTATTCATTTACCTATAAGGACATGAACCTAACACTCTGTACTAGTCCACAAGTCTATCAAACATTTGAATGAAATCAAATCAGCCTCACCAAAAATTTAGAATACAGATTTAAGAAGGATAGGATGTAATTTGGATTTTAGAATCAAAATTTGATACAATTATATTGGCATGTTGAAATGACAGACTAAGTGGAGTAAGAAATAAATGAAAGCATGAATACAGATACAGGAGATCACTTACAAAAAGTACTAGTAGGAGAATATATATTAAACTAATTGTGTTCATGAGAACAAACGGTTTTAAACTGTCTCTCAACTCAGGTTGAATGAAAAGAAGAATGGTTTCTAAAGCAAAGAAAATTACAATACATCCCTCTTTTTCATTCTACCCAGAAGTTTGGGCTGAACTGATTCTCTAGTGCTGTTTAGAAACCATGTAATACACCTGTTGAAAGACTGAATTTGAAATCAGATAGACACACATTTTGTATTTTAGCTCCACAATTTCTTTGGTATTGAACAATTACATATCTTCTGTGTCTCAGTTTCTTTATAAGAAAAGTTCTATAAAAATAACTCATAAAATGAAAGGAGCTAATGTGATTAGAATATTGTATTTCATATGGCAAAAGCAGAAAAAAAAATGGTATCAATTGTTAAGTATTATCTTCACTCTCAATGTCCAGACAAGGCTCATAAGAGGGATGGGTGTTATGAAAATAATATAATAAAAGGGTTCATTTCTATAACAGGTTACTGAAAAATAATATTTAGATGAGAACTAGTGGCACTCTATGTGCAAAATAAAGTAGTCCTGTTTTTGCTAGCTCCTGAAAAGAAGCTAGAACAAAAAAATTACAGGGGTGTATACATTCGTGGTATCTTCCATCAAAGGAAAAACAATGGACATACACCCACAGATCCAGCAATCAGTTCTAGATCGATTCCAAGGTAGACTGACATGTTAACTTATAGTGAATTATTTGTGCCCAGAGAAAAGATGATAGATGATCAAAATACAAAAATCAGCAATCTTGATCTGTTTGTTATCAGAGATCACTTCACGGCTTAAGCACCAGTTGTTTCCAGTTTACAGGAAAAGATTGGTCTCTGTTACCAGGTGTGTTAGTTTGTTAGGGATAATGAAACAAAATACCACAGACTGGGTGGCTTAAATACCAAGAATTAGTTCTTAACAGTTCTGGAGGCCCAGAGCCCAGGTTTTAAGTAATCAGGTTTATTGTTCTCACAGTCTTTTTCTTTGTGCTGTTTGTATTTTGATATTCTGAAAACAGCAGTCATATTGGATTAAGCTCCATCCACATTACCTCATTTTACCCTCATCACTCCTTTAAAAGTCCAACTTCCAAACACAGTCACACTCTAATGTACTGGGAATGAAGATTTAAACATAACTAATGAGAGGACAAAATGCAGCTCATAACACAAGAGATTATTTATTCATAACCCCTCATCTCCCCAACCAGGTTTATGCCTCAACATTTTTATGCTAACCAGAGGTTCCAGACATATAAGGAAAGGGATAAGAAGCTCCCTCTGTATATACCCCCAGTGCTGGTCTAAGCCGTCCTCCACCATTTGACAACTTCGTTCCATATGAACCGCACCAGAAATGATCCCTAAACCTAGATAAGTGAGACCAGTTTTAAAAATAAAAGAAGAATAACACAGAAACTCTGGGAATTTGATAAAAATGTTTCAATATAAGAATAATACCCCTTTTCATATAAAATACTATAGTCTCTATTTTTACGAATACTTTCAGAGAATTTTGTGGAGTCAATGTATTCCTGAATACTCATCAGAATTCACAAATTGTTATGAGGTGCATCAACTTCACCATAACTATAAAATTTGTGTTGTGTCACAGTTACTATGAGTGTTAGTTACATCAATCCTGCATTTAGAAAAAATGGAGGAATTACAACATATAGCTATATGAAAACACATTGGAAAATCTAGAAGAAATGGATACATACAATCTACTTGAGTCATGAAGACCTATAAGGCTGGCGCCACGGCTCAATAGGCTAATCCTCCACCTAGCGGCGCCGGCACACCGGGTTCTAGCCCTGGTCAGGGCACTGGATTCTGTCCCGGTTGCCCCCCTTCCAGGCCAGCTCTCTACTATGGCCCAGGAGTGCAGTGGAGGATGGCCCAAGTGCTTGGGCCCTGCACCCCATGGGAGACCAGGAGAAGCACCTGGCTCCTGCCATCAGATCAGCTTGGTGCGCCTGCCGCGGCAGCCATTGGAGGGTGAACCAATGGCAAAGGAAGACCTTTCTCTCTGTCTCTCTCTCTCACTGTCCACTCTGCCTGTCAAAACAAACAAACAAACAAACAAACCTATAAATCCTAAACAGACCAAAAATTTTCAGCAAAATACTAGCTAATAGAATACAACAATATATAAGAAGACCATTCAACTGGATCAAATGGAATTTATCTCTGGTATGCAGGGATGGTTCAATGTATGCAAATCAGTAGGTATGATACATCACATTAACAAATTAGAATAAAAATCATATGATTATATCTCAGTAGATGGAGAAAGAGTATTTGATAAAAACAACATCCTTTAATGATTCATACCTTAAGCAAATTGGGTATAGAAGGAACATTCCTCAACACAATCAAGGAAATTTATGACAAACACACAACCAACATCATGTTGAATGGGGGAAAATGTTGAAAGTATTTCCACTAAGATCCAGAATTAAACAAGGATGCCCACTCTCACCGTTTTATTCAATATAGATCTGAAAGTTTTAACCAAAATCATTAGGAAAGAAAAAGAAATCAAAGGGATTCAAATTGGAAATGAGGGAGTCAAAATATGCCTGTTTTACAAGTACATGATTCTATATACAGGGAAACCAAAAGACTCCACTTAGAAACTGTTGGATTTCATAAGAGAGTTTGGTAAAGTTGCAGGATATAAAATCACACAAAAATCAAAAGCCTTTGTATACACAGACAATGCCATGGCTGAGAAAGAACTTATAACAATCCTGCCATTCACAATAGCTACAAAAGAAATTTAAATACTTTGAATAGATTTAAACAAGGAAGTGAAAGATCTATATAATGAAAATGAAAGAAAGAAATAAAAGATGACACAAAAAAATGGAAGAATCGCCAATGTTTGTGGATTGGGAGAATGCCCATATTACCCAGAGCAATTTACAGAGTCAATGTTATCCCAATCAAAATACCAATGATATTTTTCTTAGATCTGGAATAAATGATCCTAAAAGTCAAGAAAATATAGTTGTCTTCCTGGACCTGTATATATGGAATGCATCAAATGTGTTCTTTTTATATTAATTGTTTTTAAATTAGAATCCTTAAATTTTGATAGCAGACAATTCGTTTAAACTGTGAAAATACCAATTCTCAGTTTCGTTCCTTTTCTTAATTTCCAAACTTGTTCCAATGGTTTTTACTTGCTTTTCTTTCTGTCATATTTACTACCTGAGCGGTCATGAAGAGGGAATTAGGAATGACAGTCATTCATATTATCCAGTATATTTAAATAGAATTTTATATTTTGTTATCCTTGACCTAAGACTCAAGGTCTATAATATGGAGTTCTCAGTTCCTCTGAATTCTTCAAAATGAAAATAAAATAGTTACAAACCAAATGTTAAATGAGTCCATATCAAATATTATACATTGCCCAGTAGATTTTATAAAATAAATGGAATTGATTTATCTTCTTTGCAACTGTTAAAAGAGTATACTATGACTTATACTTTTAAATCTCCAACTGTTACTTGAGAAATAACATGTTTAGCTGAGAATTGAAAATCAAATGATATCAAAGCCACAATTTTTGAAATTTAGAACAAGATTGACAGCAAAAATTGTTCTTCAAATTTGTGGCAAATACCAACCATTCCAGTTTTTCACATTATATTTCTGTCACTTTTAAATTTTATACATCAAAAAGGTTCATAGAGTTTATAATAATTTTTATAAACTGAAGGATTTGAAACTATTCTTAGTCAGCAATTAAAATAATTTGAGCAAGTGTTAGATGACTTACAGTTTTAGGCATGTATTATACAAATCTAGATGACACATTTCTTGGTTTAAGAAGATAACCAGTTATTCTCATTTTATTTTTTTCAATAATGTATCAAAGTAAGTAAAATGCTGAAACAAAAAAATAAAAGTAGGTTTAATGAGTAGATTTTTCATTTGTACTTATTTATATATACTGAGTGTATATGGAAGAGCTGTAGTTGAAGTTCTCTTACCTTGAAAATTAGGGACAATCAATAATTGCTTATTAAATTGATTAGAAAAATCATCTTAATAATTCAGTTATAAAAGCTGTCATTGGGCTTTATTATTCTCAGTAGAAACATTTATCTATTGGTAAATTCATGTATTAAATTGGAAGCCAAAGAAACACTAGGAAATTTTAATTGGAATACATTGGGTAGAGTTGAGGGAACACAATGTTGTAAGCATTAAAATGAGATAAAGAAGAAAATCTGTTGTAAATACTGTTATCAGATTGTTGAAATGAGATAAAGAAGAAAATCTGTTGTAAATACTGTTATCAGATTGTTGAAATCAGGGTCAGAACTGTAGCATAGTGGGTAAAGCCATTGCCTGCGCCACTAGGATCCTATGTGGGAGCAAGTTCAAATTCTGGCTGCTCTACTTCTGATCCAGCTTCCTGCTAGTGCACCTAAGAAAACAGCAGAAGATGACCCAAGTGCTCGAGCCCTTGCAGCCATGTGAGAGACCCAGAAGAAGCTCCTGGTTCCTGATTTGGGATTGGCCCAGCCCCAGTGACTGGGGCCATTCAGGGAGTGAACCAGGAGATGAAAGATCTCTCTGTCTCTTCTCTCTCTTTGTCTCTCCTTCTCTCTCTCTCTGTAACTCTGACTTTCAAATAAATAAATAGACAGTAACAACAACAAAATATTGCTAAAATCATTACATTTGGATCAAGCAAATATGCCATTCAGTTTTCTTTTCCATAATCAAGGTTGATTGGCTCTCTTTAGGAACAAAAAAAGTCAAAAGACTAAATGATTCATCCAAGTTAAATCACAGATGCCCATTGCCTACCATCCACTAAAATTAAGTGTTAATTTAATAGTTAATAGATTAGATTTTTTTGTGTTAATAAATGCAGAACATGCATTTTCTTTTTTCAGCAGTATATTTTTCATTCTTCCTGAAGAATACAGATTATTTTTTAGATTAATATATTTAAATCAAAGTTAAATATAGAGAGGGATACACACACACACACACTGGTTCACTCTCTAGATGGCTGTAATGGCCAGTGCTTGGGAGGCCAAAGCCAGGATCTTGGATCTTTATCCAGGACTCCCACATGATGGCAGGTGTCTAAATATTTGGGCCATCATCTGGTATTTTTCCCAGGCCATTAGCAGGGTGCTGGATCAGAAGTGGAACAGCTAGAATGCTGGTATCACAGGTTATGACTTTACTTGCTATAGCACAATGCTGATTATGATATAGTTATTACTTGGGGGAGGGATTTGTTGAAATAAAATTGCAAGTAAATTTTAATCAATTCTATGATAATAGAACTTCAGGACAAGTTTAACAATGATCTCAGCTTTAACATGAACCAATTCTTCACTGTAGGGACTATGTTTGGTAGCAAGTGAATACATGGAGAATGTTTTTGGTAAATATATTTTCTGTATGCATTGCATCAATTTCATGTAATTTTAAAATGTTGAAGTTTGTCAGGAGTATATCAGGGACCTATTTTAGATACATGACCTTCTTAGATGGTTGCAACTTGTGATATGGTAGAGGTGGTCACAGAGCAGCATTGTCAATTAAGCATTATAAACCTTTTACCTCTCCTATTTCATCAACTGAATATCAGTAGCATTATGATGATGGAAACATAATAAATTATAAAGACACTTTAAACTGTATTGCTTTCATGTACTTATCGTGATGAAATGTGACTCACTGATGAAGATCTGGACAGGCATTGCCTGACCTCTGGAAAGTAGTAGAAAATATATGTCAATAAACACTTGTGTTTTTGAAAGAAAAATGGCTTCCTCCCCCTGAGTGATGCCCTGGAGTGCTAAATGTTTTCAGGTTCTGGACTAGCGGGTCCTGACACCAGTAAAAATATCCATTAGGATATGTAAGGATTATGATAAATATCCTCCCATTAGCAGGACATTTGAAATGGCCAGAGTCAGATCAGTCACGAAGAGAATTTTAGAGAGTAGAATAATTAATTGAGACCTCTGTTAACAGTATAATTTGCAGAAACAAATATGATAGTTGTTTATTTTTTATTGTGGATGTAACAATATGTTTTTACTCTGGACCATTTGGAAAATATAACAAAAATCAGAGAAAATAACCAGTTTTAGCATTTCAATAAATAACCTTCCCAATACAAGTACATATGTGCATCCATGTGCATAAATGTATTATACTTTAAATGAAGCTATACTACCACATATTAATCCATGGTTAATAAATGTTCTTGTATGTGTTGGTCAAAATAGTCACTGATACATATCACCAGCACTGGGAAAATTGATAAGCAGACAAGTCATAATTATCTATACCCTCACAAGACTACAGCTTCGGCTGAGCAAAATGCTTACCACAGTCAGACCAACACCGTGTTCTGTAAAGATGGTGGACAGGGACCATCTTTGTGACTATGTAACAACGACTGCACTCTAGATGGAAAATTGCTTCTCTAACAAAACAGAAGCCTCTGAAAACAAGTGGCTGAAGTCTGTTATGTTTTGGGGAGCACCCCTGGTAAATTCTCCAGGCAGAAAGCTGTCTCAGTGCAGCTACTCTAAAGGAGGAAATATTTATCTTCCAGAGCAAGGCAAACTTGTCTCTCACCATTACAAAAATTACAGTAACACTCCATATAAATATATACATTTGCTTGGATATACACAGTCTTATTACACACAGAATTTCTTACAGTGCTCAGGTACCGTTTTCTTTTCAATATTATTGTAACTGTGCAATGAACCATGACTGGACTTTATTAATCAAATCTGGCATTGATGATGGTAAAATGGCTTCCATTTAAAGATGCTTTGTATTTTAATCAGCTTGGGTGCTATAACAAAATACCCTAGACTGATGGTATAAAGGGCATTTTTTTTTCTTGCAGTTCTAGAGTCTGAGAATGGCAGGATGTAGGCGTCTGTATGTTTGTTTTCTGGATAATTCCCTCTTCCTGCCTCATAGAGTGTAGTCTACCGCTTGTATTCTTGCATGGTAGAGAGAGAAAGCTTTAGTAGCTCTTCCTCTTCTTAAATGAACACTAAACTCCTCATAGGGATGCTATTTTCATTGCAAATATACCTAGTTGCTGTAGAATATTGTGAAATATTTAGATACATCCCTTGTAAGATATGTAGTAATAATGATTATTTTTTAAATATTTATCCTGAAATTATGTCACAAGCTCTATACAAAAAGTGTTTCATATAAAGTCCCCATAAGTATCAAGGAAACGGATACATTTAAAAATGTGTGAAATAAATACTTTGATATCATTTAGATGGTATATGTGTGAATATATCATAAGGAGACTTGATTTAGGAAAGAGTTAAAGCCTACTATTTGAAGGGCTGAAATTTACTTTAGGGACATTTAATCTGAAATCTAAAGAAAAAGCTTTAATTGAAAACTCTACACGAGAAAAAATAACATTTAAAATGTTAGAAAAATAGCAACAGAAAATCTAGAAGGAAGTAGAAGACTGGTTCACTCTCCAAATGTCCACAATAGTCAAGGCAGAATCATGGCCAAAGCAAGAGCTGGAAACCCAGTTCAGGTTTCCCACATGCATGAGGGAAAACCTAGAGCCATCACTGTTGACTCCAAAAGTAGGCATTACCAGGAAGTTAGTGTCAGGAACTAAAGCCAGGATTCCACTCAGGCACTGTGATATGAACCCCACAAATTAACCAGTTTCTTTTTTTTATTTTTTTTTATTTTTTAATTTTTTTATTTATTTTTTTTTATTTTTGATAGGCAGAGTGGACAGTGAGAGAGACAGAGAGAGAAAGGTCTTCCTTTGCCGTTGGTTCACCCTCCAATGGCCGCCGCTGCAGCCGGCGCACCGCGCTGATCCGATGGCAGGAGCCAGGATCCAGGTGCTTTTCCTGGTCTCCCATGGGGTGCAGGGCCCAAGCACCTGGGCCATCCTCCACTGCACTCCCTGGCCATAGCAGAGAGCTGGCCTGGAAGAGGGGCAACCGGGACAGAATCCGGCGCCCCAACCGGGACTAGAACCCGGTGTGCCGGCGCCGCAAGGTGGAGGATTAGCCTATTGAGCCACGGCGCCGGCCCAAATTAACCAGTTTCTTAATCAGTAGTCTAATGACTTTCCTGACTAAATATTATAAAATCAATAGAAGCCGTTGCACAATAAATAACAAGATTAAACATGCTAAGGAATGGGCAAAAGCCCTTTCTGATAGTCTACCAACATTTATGATATTAGAATAAAATCTTAAGCAATTAGAATAGGAGGAAATTTCTTTAACCAGACCATGGAAATCCATATAAAAAACATAATCAACCTTGTCCATACTGGTGTCTATTAAGCATTGTCTTTATGAATAGCTACAGGACAAAGAACTTGCAATACCCTATTCTAAAAGAGACAAATTTTATGATAAGAAAGAATGAATTAAAATTATGCCTCAGAGAACCTGTTGCTGAAAAGAAAATGCAAATACAAAATACTTTCATTTGATTATTAGAATAAATAAAATTTGGGAGTCCAGTGTTGTGGCACAGCAGGTGTAGCTGCTGTCTCCAATGCCAGCATCACATATGGGTGCTGGTTGGTGCCCCAGCCGCTCCACTTCCAATCCAGCTCCTGTTAATGGCGTGAGAAACCAGCAGCATATGGCTGAAATACTTGGGCCATCTGTATGGGAGATCTGGATAAAGCTCCTGGCTCCAGGCATCAGCCTGGCTCAGCCCTGGCCATTGTGGCCACTTGGGGAGTGAACCAGCAGTAGAAGACCTCCTTCTCTCTTTTTCCCTCTCCTGTAACTCAGATTTTTAGATAAATAAATAAATCTTTTTTTTTTTTTGCTTTTCTTTTTTTCAGAAATATGTTTTAAAAAGTAATATTTTAAAAAGCAAAAAAATAATTTTAAATGAGGCAAAAATATACAAGACAATTGTGAAGAAACTTTAAAACATTGTTGAGAGTATTCAGAATTTTGAAAAATCTTAAAACATTAGTAAAGGTATTTTTTCTCCAAAAATGGATTCAAAGACCTAATAAAATTTTAATAAAAATCTTGATAGGCATTTTGAAGAAATTAACAGTATAATTCTAAATTTCATCCTTGGGTAAAGGAAATAATAATAACAAAATCAACCCTAAAAGAGGAATTTTTTCAAAGCTTTTAAGACATTTATAAAACTAAAACACTTAAATCCATGTGGCAAGAATCCAAAGATAAACTATATTGACCACAGAAACAGAAGTATCAGATTAGAAGAGAGACACGCACACAAACTTGATATATGGCCTAAAAAGCATCACATTTCACTAGGGAAGCAGTGGTGTGCACATAAACGGTCTTGGGTAAGTTCCCATCTGGGATGTCAGTTGGCAGTTGCATGCTCACTACACTCAATATACAAAATATCAATTCCAGATGGGCTAAAGATTTAAATGTAAAAGCAAATTTGAAGCCAGTGTCAATCACCTTGATGCTTTAGTTGCCTTCCAAAAAAAATAAAAAATAAAAAATAAACTCTCAAAAAAATTGAGAGACTGGTAGCCTGGATAAACTAAAGTACAACAAACACTCTATAAAGAAATTGTAGAGAAAACATAAAAGACAAAGCACCAACCAGAACAAGATTATTGAAAAGGAATTATTTTACAAAATACACTTAGATGGGACAAGTGTTATGATTCAGCTGGTTAAGCCTTCACTGGGAAGACTGCATCCCCTATCAGAGACTTGGGATCAAGTCTTTCCTTTGTTTCCTATGCAGGTTCCTTGCAATGTGCCTAGAAGGCAGCAGATGACAGCCCGAGTACTTGAGTCCCTACCACCTTTGTGAGAGGTCTGCACAGACTTCCTGGCTGCTGGCTTTGGCCTGGCCCAGTCCTGGCTGTTGCTTGGGCAGCAAACCAGAGAATGGGAGTCTCTCTCTCTCTCTCTCTCTCTCTCTCTCTCCCTCTCTCTCTCTCTTCCTTCCTCCCTCCCCTTCCTTCTCTCTCTTTTTTCCTCTCCCTCACCTCCTTTCAGATTAATTAAGTGGGGGGCCAATGCAGTGGCACCAGTGCTGGCATCCCAGATGGGCACCAGTTCGAGTCCCAGCTGTTCCTCTTCTGGTCCAGATCTCTGTTATGGCCTGGGAAAGCAGTGGAAGTTGGGCACTTGGGCCCCTGCATCCACATGGGAGTCCGAGAAGAAGCTCCTGGCTCCTGGCTTCGAATTGGCTCAGCTTCAGCTGTTGGGCGTGAACAAGTGGATGGAAGATTTTTCTCTCTACCTCTCCCTCTCACTGTAACTCTACCTCTCAAATAAATAAATAAAATCTTTAAAAAATTAATTAATCAAATGATTAATATTCTTAAATACACACATACTCAGAGTACTCAGTAGGTTAAAATAGCTGTATAAACATGGGCAAAACAATCTACAGGTAAAGCACATGTATCTAAATGAAATAGATGAAATCTGTTAATAAACTAACACATGAGCACTCTTGTTAACACTATTATTAGTATTAGGGAGCTCTTGTTAATGCATATTAACAGCACAAAATGATACAATTTTATATTCACTAGGTAGGCTAAGCATTGCAGCCCAATAATGCCAAGTTTTGGCAGGCATTGGATCAAGGTGAAATCTCATAGCATTATATTGAAATAGAAAATGCCTTAAAATCATTTTGTAAGAAGACATGGTTTTATATTTTAAAACATAAGCTAAAATACAGAAATTCAACTTCAAAGAATATGCATACATGTCCACCAGGAAATTTATGTTTAACTGATTATCCCATGTAAGTGGTTAATAGAAGATGAATTGCAGGGCTGAAGTTGTGGTATAGCTGGTAAAGAAGTCATTTGCAACACGGCATCCCAAATGGTCACCAGTTCTAGCCCCAGCTGCTCCACTTCCAATCCAGCTCTCTGTTAATGTGCCTGGAAAAGCAGCACAGGATGGCCCAAGTCCTTGGGTCCTTGCACCCATGTGGGAGACCTGAAAGAAGGCCCTGGCGCCAGGCTTTGGCCTTGCTCAGTCTGGCCATCTGGGGAGTTAGCCAGCAGATGCAAGAGATAGGAGACCTTTCTCTGTCTCTTCCATATCCCTTTCAAATAAATAAAGGAATTTTGTAAAAGATGAATTGCATGAATAGAAGAATAGGAGCTTTTGCATTTTGAAGTAAATATTGTTATAATGATAATTTTTATCTAACTTAAAAATTCTGCTGATTGTCTTAAATAATTTTTATAAATTTTCAAAAATTATCAAAAAGTTCATGTTTTACTTTTTTCTACAGAGATCCTAAGATATAATAATTTATACTTACCATTTATTAATATCATACACAATTAAAACATCTTGCATGTTTTTCTTAATTTTTTTAATTTGATAGAAAAAAATTACCTATTTTTGGCTGTTCTTTTTCAAACAATCTACGTTGAGCGTCTTTTTTAAATTTTATTGTTGTGTACCTGTGAATGCTTCTCAGGCTTCGACTGAGTTTGTGAGACATCTGTGGAAGGAATCAGTGAATGGATGAAGAGCCATTATTTTGTACAGATTCTGGAAATAACTGAAGGAATTATAATAATAAGTAATTTTTATAGCTTATCATTTGTTTCTGTGGTTTGAAAAATCTACATAGATAATATATTATTTTCAAAATTAGGGACTTCTCCTATTTTATATAAGACTCACAACCATCTACTCAGTCTAAAATGGAAGAAATATTATTATTTTGTCCCCATTAATTTTTCAACCAAAATAGTGGACTGTCTGTTTTAACATTATGTGCTGGGGCCAGCACTGTGGCATAGCAGGTAAGGCTGCCGCCTGCAGTGCCAGCATTCCATATGGGCGCCTGTTCGATACCTGGCTGCTCCACTTCCGATCCAGCTATGGCCTGGGAAAGCAGTATAAAATGGCCCAAGTACTTGGGCCCCTGTACTCACATGGGAAGACTCGGAGGAAGCTCCTGGCTTCTGGCTTCGGATTGGTGCAGCTCCAGCCATTGTGGCCAATTGGGGAGTGAACCATCAAATGGAAGACCTCTCTCTTTCTCTCTCTTTGCCTCTCCTTCTCTCTCTGTGTAACTCTGACTTTCAAGTAAAATAAATAAATCTTTAAAAAAAATTAAGTGCTCTGTCTTGGCTATATAAATTGTTTCACTGATCTGCTTGTACAGGGATTCTCTAGTATTCAACAAAATATGCATGTCTTTAAATTCACTGTGATATTGAAAAAAATATTTACTTGTAAATATATTTTCATTTTATTTTTTGGCTTGTTCTCTATCCTTTAGTGTTACTTAATTGATATTTAGAATAAAACACCATAAAGTAATAGAATTTGTGACCTCTTAATTAAAAATGCATAGAGTCAGCATTGTGGTGTAGAGGCTTAAGCCAATACTTGTGAGGCCAGAATCACATATAGGTGATAGCTTGTGTCCTGGGAAGTCCACTTCCCATCCAGCTCTCTACTAAGGTGCATGGGGAAATAGCAGAGGATGGCCCAAGAGCCTTTGCAGCCAAGTGGGAGAACTAGATGAAATGTTTGGCTTCTTGCCTCAGCTTTACAAGTCCTGGAATTTGCATCCATCTGGGGAGTGAATCAGTGGATGAAAGATCTCTCTCCATCTTTCCCACCCTATATATAATTCTGCCTTTCAAGTAAGTAAATAGATCTTCAAAAAAACCACTTCACTGTATTTATATTTCATATTTATCATGATGGCAAAGTGTCTATAATAATACTGAAACAGCAAACCTAATTTTAGGAGTAACGATGTTAGTATTTCATCATTGATTATGGCATTGGCCAATGTCTCTCTCCAAATATATATATATATATATGTAGATATAGATATTGATAGACTTATATAATACATAAATTATAGGTTATATGTTTATAATACTTAAATGCAAGTTATAAACATATATATAATTTTATAAATCACATATATGTAATTATCATAAATATGTTTCCTATAGTGCTGTTTTACATGAGTCACTATTGGAACTATTCAATCTTATTAAAGATAATTTTCTAATTTACTAGTTGCAATTTCATAATCTTTTACATTGTTATATAATTTCAGATAAAAGAGAACCTTTGTCATACTTTAGTTAGACTCATTGTTACCTTGTAACAACCTGTAGGCTTTAAGGACTTTGTTTGGGTGACTTTAGTAAAATTCTTCATTTTATAGATAAATAAGTTGAATCCTAAGAAAGTCAAGCAGTGGCACAGTAGTTATGAAAAGATATGCATATGATTTAATTCTCTTGTCCCTTTCATGCAGGATGGCAGTATGACCAGAGTTTTGGGGGTGGGGTGGAGAGAGAGAGAGAGAGAGAAAATGTGTGTATCACTTAATGAGCCTTACCTGATAGGTCTAGGGGAGTGAATTAAGATATGTCTGAAAATGATGTTTCTAACATGGTTCTTTTGTGATCTTTCCATTTTTTGTACCAAACTATAGACAGATCCATGTAAGAGTGGTATGCTACCTCTTATTCTAATGTTTAAAATTAAATATGTGATGCTTGGCACTTTTTCCTCCTCAAGTGTCTAAAATGAATAGAACCCCTGTAAGCATCGTCTCTTTGACTTGACTACCACTTTTGCAGCATGTAATATGAATTCTCTTTGCCTGTAGGGAAATGTCAAGAATTCACAGCCACTTTCGGGTTCTTGTCACCTTTGTTATCCAACAATTGAAACATTGTCATCTCATGGGCAATGTCAATCCTTCTTTCTCTAACAACAGTGCAACTGTCACCTTTTTGGCAGACTTGTAATAATAGTCACTCACTTGACAAATTTTAGTCAGAGTGACTTTAAAAACTGAGTAATTGGAGGAAGACCCATTCTAACACTGAGGTATGGATGAACTGTCTTTCATGTAGCTTACTACCAGTTGCTTAGGGTAGCTGTGGGTCTTCAGAAAATCCAGGAGCCTGGTAGAAGCAAGAGGCATGTTCAGGAAGACTCTGCTTATAATTGTTGCACAGGAATGGCCAGGCAGGCACTTCACATACAGACACTGATGCACAGGACCCAGGTAACTTCAAATGCTATTGATTTGGCATTTAATACACCTCCCTACTTTCTCCCATGTAGTGATTAATCCATACAACAGCTGTATGTTGATAGTATTTTATATTTTCTCTATATGCATTTGGGCCTGTGACATAACCACATGCTCAAACGATGACGATTGCTTATCAACG
Source organism: Oryctolagus cuniculus (assembly GCF_051225735.1). Taxonomy (NCBI): domain Eukaryota; kingdom Metazoa; phylum Chordata; class Mammalia; order Lagomorpha; family Leporidae; genus Oryctolagus; species Oryctolagus cuniculus. Next base: position 24,931,162 of record NC_142868.1, on the reverse strand, counting down.
GGATCCATTTGAAAGGGTATGGGATTGATTACAAAAGATAGTAAGGAATCTAGGTCATTGTCACCACTAGCAGAGGGAAAGCTTCCAGCACCCAGTAAGATCTATAGCAGTAGAGGATAGAACCTTGAGAAGAAGTCCATATTATTAATTTTCAGGCTGGCACAGAGAGAAGGGGATGATCAACAAACTCACTTCCATTACCTTCTTGATGTTGCATCCTATTCACTAAACCCAACTAAAAGTCAGAAGTCCAAGCTTATTGATTGGCTTATTTCATAAATATCAACATCTAGAGGCACAGAATCAGGTGCAGGGTGATGTGCAGTGATGGAGAACACCTTGAACATCTCTCACAGAAGAGTTGAAAAATTGATACAATTGAAAACACTTGCCTAAGGGGAAAATGTAGTTGGTGAGCTTGGATTCAATCCATGACCTTCTATCACCAAGCCCTATGTCCTTACTCCTATGCCACCATTATGCTGCTTTATATTAAAAGGTGTTTATTCTATTCATCTTCCCCTTCTGCAAAACAGAATTTTAGTTTAGCTGAAGCCAAAGGAGTATAAAAACACATCTGAGAGTGATAGTGCCTAAGTCAGTAACAGGATCTAATATTGTGCATACTTGCTCTGCTTCTTTCAACCAATCAATTCTTTTTTTAGAGACTCTCAAATACACAAACACATTCATACACTAATTTTGAGAGTACCTGTGCAACATGTTTATCATGATGAATCTTTTGTGCATTATTTAAATACATAGACTTGTGGAAAAGATTACATAAAGTTTTGCAATAAAGTATTCAACAACAAGGGAGGGATGTATAAAAATCTCCTTATAAAGTTACAACAAAGTCTTCTCCAATTACATACACATCCAGAGGTCTATTTTCAGTTGCATAAAATAGCTTTCCATCACTCACTCCTGTTTGAAACAAATAATGATAGAAAATTAAAATGCATGTATCATGTTATTTAACACCAAGAAAACTTTTAGAAAGTTTTTCTTATTGAGAGTGAATCTTCACATTTCACTAAAGGTCTAAGCAGTAAACTAAACTATTTTTTTTATTTTTAAATATAACTAATTTATTTTGGAGGCAGGAATAGGCAGAGAGTTCCCATCTGTTGGTGCACTGTTTCATTTTTGCAATGAGGGCCTAGGCTAGACTGAAGCCAGGAATCATGAATCCAATGCAGATTTCCCATATGATTGTCAGGGACTCAACTACTTAAGCCATCACCTGCTGTCTCCCAGGCTGCCCATTAGCAGGCAGATGAAATCAAGCAGAGTTAGGACTTCAGCTCAGCACTCCAGTATGGGATGTAGGCTCCCAAGCAGTGGGAACTGCAAGGCCACACATTAATTCTTCTTAATAGGGTAAGTGTGTAGTAATCTGGTCAACTAAAGGTGTAAATAATGATTTTCCCAAAAGATAATTAGCTTTTGCATATATATAAACTTCCCAAAAAAGAACACAGTTGTATCCACTATTCATGGTTTGTTTTCCATGATTTAAGTTGACCACAGTCAAACATAGCTCAATAATTTTAAATGGAAACTTTAAGAAATGAACAATATATGGTTGCATGCAATTCTGTGTGGTACAATGATAACACTTAACATTTTGCTACATCCCAACCGGGAGGTGAATTATGCTATTGGCCAGCATATCCACACTACATACTATCTGCTCATTAGTCACTTAGAAAAATGTTAGCTATTAAGTTGACTATCACAGTATTGAGGTGATTGTATCAAAGTAATACTAATTTTACTTAATAATTACCATAAAATGGAATAGTAGTGACAGTGGCAATTTTATTATAGAATGTTATTATATTCTTTCTTTTTATCAGTTACTTTAATCTCTTACTGAAGCTAATCTAAGCATTTGACTTTATCAAAGGCTTATATGTCCAGGAAAAACCTGGTGTGTTTGTATATGTGTGTGTATGTGTGTGTTTGCTGTTAAAGGCATCTACGGTAGACCTTGGAACATATTCCTTAAAAATAAGCAGGGAGTATTGTATAAAATCACTGCTTTGCAGTGGGTTAGACCTCTTGATTGCACAAGATTTTGAAGATAAACACGTGCTTGCAGCAGATGCTGAACGTTTTAGAAGAACCTGCAGATAAGGATGAAATGCAGAGCACCAGCTTTTGGCATTCAGGTTGTCAGGAGTTCAGAGAAGTATATTCCTGAGGTAAAGTAAGGTTCATAGACACTGGCAAAAGCACCAGTTTAGCACCAGAGAACCTACTGGGATAAGCTTTTACCCTTTCAGATTGCATTAAGTTGTCAAATGGCTTACTTAAGAATCAAAACTGTGCTCACAAAGCACTGTTACGCTAATAATCTATGGGTCTAGGAACTTCTCAACTCCAGTCATGGGAAGTACAGTGTCGCAAAGGCAATGAATTTTGGGCATAATAATTGAGTGTTTAATCAATAAATGCATTTTAAAATTATTGAGTATGTTTGGTGTTTCTGGTTCAATATAACTTTAAAAAACATTTTCTATCTCTCAGAAATACATAGACAAGTTGAGTACGTACCACAATTTGAGGCATTTATATATCCTGAATACAAAATACACAAAACAAAGAGAATATTCTCTGGTCCTTTTCTATCTAAACATGAAAATAACAAGGGAACCATGGTAGATTATCTGAATTTGTTTGATGTACAAATTGCTCTCATTAATATTAATCAGAAATTCTTGGAATTACAGTTTCTTATGGACTCTAAGTTTCAGTAGTGAAGCTCCTGGAAGAGATTCTGTTTTAAAGAAGCAAACAAATGCTAGCTAGATAAGAGCCAGCTTCTTCATTTTAAAGGAGACAATGAACTATATTGCAGAACAAGGGAATAGGAGACCTTGAGTCTAAGGAGACAGATGCTATTTCCCATTATATGAATGGGGCAACCTTGAATGTCTCTAGTTACCTCCTTTCTTATTTAGTTATACCACCTGTCGGAATTCTCAGACATCTGCAGGAATGAAAAGGGTTTATGATTTGAAGAAAACAGTTTGCACATCAAAATTCAATAAATAGCAAATCTTGATAAACATTTGTTCAAAGAGTACCTGGTTGTGAGTCTGAATTATTCCTGGTTTGGTTCATCAATGGCAGACCAAAACTGCGGTGTTAGATGCACTAAATTCCTGAAGAAAAGCATTAATGGCTGTATATAACAATTCACAAGAAACTTGTTGAGTAAAGATAATAATTGCAGATACTATTTGTCCTTGAGCAGTTACAGTTTAAATCTCTTTGCCAAGGATATATAGCACCACCCTTCACTCTTAGAAAAAAATTGTTGTTTGTTTGATACATTATAAGGGCACTATAATTATAAGATTATTTACAGGTTTCCTTTAATTTTATTATATTTTTAAAATGGAGTGAAAGGAAGTAGAATTTGTTGTATGCAGATTCCATTATTTGCAATAATGGTCATTGTCTCCATTACAGATAAAAACTATGCATCATGTTAACAAAATAGTACAAGAAACTTATATTTGGTCTCATTACTTACATAAGGATATATCTGGAATTTGAAAAAAATTTGGTATGAAAAATATTCAACACAAAAGCATAGTAATAAAATTAAAGGAAAAAGAACAATGTACAGTTGTGAGCTACTTTAATTTCTCAGACAATTTAGAACCTATGTATTGTTCATTTGGGTATATTTTTAATGAAGATTTAATTTATTTGAAAAGCAGAGAAACAAAGAGGGAAAGGGAAGTTGGTGAGGGAGAGGAAAAGGGAGAGATGAGCTCTTCCATCTACTGACTTACCCTATAAATGCCCTCAACAGCAGAGGCTGGGCCAGGCTGAAAGTAGGAGCCGGAAATTCAACCAATTCTCCCATACAGGTGGCAGAAATTGAAATTCCTGATCCATCACCGGCTGCCTCCCAGGGCATAGATTACAAGGAAGTTGAGGTGGAACTGAAACCCAGATATTCCCACAGGGGATGCTGACATCCTAAGCAGTGACTGAATCGTTGCACCAAATCTCATCCCCAGAGTTGTTAACCATATTCTCTGAACCAACAAAATAATCTTGTTTCTCAAATATTATCTCATGTTTTACATTAATTTTAGAATTAGCAATCTGCTCTTTCACTCTACTGGCTAGAAACCTCATTGCCTAAAAGGATTTAATTTCAAACATTGACATGTTTTTCTCTAAGACTTTAATTCATTTTATTCTTTAGTTCTCCAGAGCTTAAAGTATAAATATATATGCATATATATTTATACATATTATAAATATATTTATATAAGTACATTATTTACATATATTATATAAATGTATAGCAAACCTAGATTATTCATAACTCAATGTGGACAGGACATATTATTTAAAAAAAGAGGACTTACACTTCCTATTGCATAGCCTGGTTAAAATTATGGAGATGAAAAATATAATTTACCTTATATAATTTAATTAGTTATAAAAATTATGCAAATAAGAATATACAGACAAATGGACATGTGCACTAATACACACATACTTTCTCCATTATAAATAGTTCTACACAGAAAGACTACAGAAAATTAAAATTCACAGATTAATTTTTGTTATCAAATAATCTTTGTATTAGACTAAATTAGACTAAAATGTCTAATTTATTAATTCTAGTAAATAAATATAGTTTCATGGAGTAACTTTGCTATCCAGCGTGTTAACTTGGAAGGAATTGTACTCAGCATTATGTCATTTTAATTTTTGCACTCCAGTATATTGTTCCTGCTGACTCAGCTTTTATCAGAAATATATTGAACACACTTGCAGTTCATCAGTTACAATGCACTTTGGCTCATTGGTTAAATGGAGTATTTGGCAAAGCACAAGGCAACCAAAGGAGTGTAAGCAATTCACAGTGCATGACAAGCATAAAAATCATTGCTTAATATACAAAATAAAATAAGTTAGTAAACATACCAGGTCAGATCACCACTTACAGAGCTTGGTAGAGTATGGATATTAAAGCAAAATACTTTGTTAAACATTCATGAAATTTGATTTTTTTTGTTGTTGAATGAAGAACATATGACTCTAGAATGTAAGTTGAACAAGTGATAGTAAAAACTTTAATGGACATTTGAATTTAGCATCAACAAGAATACAGTCCAAGGTCAGGTACTGTGATGTAGCAGATAAAGCCACCTCCTGCAAAGCTGGCATCTCATGTGGGCCCCAGTTCATGTTCCTGGCTGCTTCACTTGTGATCCAACTCCCTGTTAATGGCCTGGGGAAAGCATTGAGAGATGGTCCAAATGCTTGGTCCCTTCCTACTGACATGGAAGACCTAGAAGAAACTCCTGGCTCCTGGCTTCAGCTTTACCCAGCCCTGGCTGGTGGGGCCCTCTGGGGAGTGAACCAACAGATGAAAGATCTCTCTCTCTCTCTCTCTCTCTCTCTCTCTCTCTTTCTCTCTCTCTGTCTCTCCCAATTTGCCTCCCTCTTCCTCTCTAACTCCAACTTTCAAGTAAATAAACACATCTTTAAAAAAACTGATAAAACACATACAATTCTCACTCAGTATCCACTGGAAATTTGTACCAACCCTATACACCCTGTTTTCAAAATCCAGCATACTCAAGTTACCTCTGTAAAATGTTAATGTTTTTAAAAATATAAAAATGTTTATGCATACATGTAACTTATGCACAACCTTCTGAAAAGCATTTTATGCATAACAGCTAACACAATGTAACTTGGTAAATAGCTATATTGCACTGTTTAGGGAATAGTGAGGGGGAAAAGTCTATACATGTCTAGATACAGTTTTCCCATCAAATATTTTCTGCCGGGGTTGGTTGAATTTGCACCTGTGGAACCAACAGATAGAGATGATCATATGTTCCTGGAAAGCATCCACTTCACCTTCAGAGCTGTAAGATAAGGGTGGTTTTGTGAATTACTTTCAAAGAAGACTTGATAAAGTTTTCACAAAAATAGAACACTAAATTGGATGAGGTCAAGAAAATGATTTTTCTTTAGATTTAATAAAGCAGTGATTTTTACAAGTCATTAAGACAGCCACTTAAATAGTCATGAAAGAAAAGCAGTATTTCTTGGCTCTACCTTAATCTAATGTTGGAAAGGGGAAGAAGTGGATTGAAGTACAGTTTCAAATAAGATTTACTCAGAGCTAAGGTGGTTAAAATCATGTAATGGCTTCATTGAGTTTTTTTTTTATTATTATTTTTGCATTATTCTCCGTACTTTTATGTGTTCTTAAACTTTTTTAGAAAGAGATGCTTCCATAATAAAGATCAATATTATTTTATCACTTTATCCCTAGAAAATAGCAGAATCAAATAAAAAATGAAGGAAAAGGTTATGTAGTAACACTCATCATAATTTATTTTTTGGTTTTTAGGTTTAAAGTCATGAAGTGTGGAAAATTCAAATTACTTAATGTAAATTTTGATCATAGTAAGTTCAAGATAGAATAAATTTGTGACCAAAACAATGTTGCCAACAGCAGCTTTCAGTAACCTGAATAATATGTTCCACATGTGTTACAAACATTGAATCTTCCTTTTATGCCCTCTTTCTTCTTTGCATCTAGTGCCATCATACAGGCTGTTGACTACCATAGCATTGACTGATTCACATCTATCTCTTTAACATTCTTGATGCCACTTCTCTATTTCTCTCATCTGATTTCTTCCTTTATTCTTTCTTTTGCTTTCTCAAAAAAATTTTCTTATATGTTAGATTTGGCAAAGTGCAAGTGAATATATCTAATCTACAGCAGAGGATAGAAATTTGCATGTAGAGGCTGGCATTGTGGCATAGGGGGCAGAGCTGCTACCTGCAGTGCTGGTATCCCATGTGGACACTGGTTCGAGACCCAGCTGCTCCACATCTGATCCAGCTCTCTGCTATGGCCTGGGGAAGTAGTGGAGGATGGCAAAAGTCCTTAGGCCCCTGCACCTGCGTGGGAAAGCCGGAGAAAGCTTCTGGCTCCTGGCTCCGGATCAGCACTGCTCCATCCATTGTGGCCAGTTGGGGAGTGAGTCAGCAGATGGAAGACGTCTCTCTCTCTCTTGCTCTCACTCTCTTTCTCTTTCTCTCTACCCCTCTGCCTCTGTCTCTGCCTTTTGGTAAGTTTGCCATTCAAATAAATAAATAAATATTTTTTACAAAAGAAAAAAAAAAAGAAGAAACTTGCATGTAAACACAAAGAAGAGGGCCAGCTCTGTGGCACAGTAGGTTAATCCTTCACCTGTGGCGCCCGTATCCCATATGTGCACTGGTTCTAGTTTCAGCTGCTCCTCTTGCAATCCAGCTCTCTGCTATGGCTTGGGAAAGCAGATGATGGCCAAAGCACTTGGGCCCTTGTACCCATGTGGGAGACCTGGAAGAAGCTCCTAGCTCCTGTCTTTGGATCAGCCCATCTCCTGCCATTTCTGCCTGTGTATATGGAAATATCACATTATATTCCATAAATAGGTACAATTATTTTTAAAAATTAAACATAAAAATTTTAAAAATAATAAAACACTAAATTTCCATTACTTTATGCATTTTATTATTATTTAATTTTTTTGAAAATTACAGAGAAATACAGAGAGACAGAGGCAGACAGAAAGAGAAATAGACAAAGAGAGATCTTCCATCAGCTGGATGAGTCCCCACATATCTACAACAGCTGTTGCTGGACCAGGTTGGAGCCAGGAGCCAGGATCTCTATCTAGTTCTATGTGCATATCAGGGATGCGAGTACTTGAGTCATCATTTGCTGCCTCGCAGTGTGCACATTAGCAGGAAGCTGGCATCAGAAGCAGAGTGGAGACTGAACCATAGGCACTTTGATATCTTACGCAGCAACTTAATTCCTGCACTAAACTACTGCCTTGCTTTAGACACACATCTTTATTACTATGGTGAACAGCAAAATCCATGTGTTAAAAACAAATGATTAGGCATTGCTAGATCAGAGAAATATCAGAAAGGCTAATTAGTAAATAATGGATATTGAAGATTCTTCACAGCATATGAAAGCCATCTAAAGATAAAAAAAAAAAAACCAGCAACAATAATAACGTAAAAGATACTTTACTATGGAAATCATAACCAGGGTTAGTAAAAACAATTCCTCTCTGAAACAATTATCAAAGTGGGTGAAATTGCCAGATTTATTAATTTTGGTGTATTGATTGGTGAATTAATCAAAGTCAGATGAAGTGAGAAGCATTTACTGTTGAAACACAGCAATAGCACTGAGTAAAATTGTTACGAGTTTGCCTTCTCCTCATACACCTCTTGGCGTGGTCAGCCAAAAACAATTCTTCTGAGTTCAGGCCAGTCACAAAATCAGCAGCTTTGCCAGCTCTATAGATGGATTTAATTTGGATGGAATATGGCACACAAAATGTGGCAATCTTAATTCAGGAAGAGCAGAGAAAATAAGCACTTTATGAGTAGACCAGATCATGAAGAGCAGGAAAACAACTAGAAATATAACAGGTAGATTTCACAGTTAAAAAAAATCAGAAAATAGGCTCCACATATAATGTTATAAATATTAATACAAATGTGCAATAGGAGAATATGAGAATACACTGTGAAAAACTGAAAAATGTGGAAAATGACTACAGGCTGCAATTAGAAATGTGTCCCATAGACTCTCAGTTTGATGAACAGAGATTGGAAACCTACAGCGTTAACAAGTCTGCATTCAATCACTATCCAAAGCAATAGTTGACCACAAAATGATGCACACACAAGACCAAAACCCCATCACATAATACAAAAAAATAAAAATAGGAGAAAAAAACGACTTCAATCCTCAGAGAACATGGATTTTGACTCCAGGGAAGTTATTGAAACAATAAAAGGAAACTAATCAATAACTGTAGCAAAATATATTAGAATTCAATTCAATATTCTTAAAATAAAGTCACTAAACTTCCCAATTTTCAAGAGTGCAACGCATGAAAAAACAGAAAGTCCACCCTAAAGAAAAATGATAGACCATGACTCAAATGAATATTTATGGTGAATATTTTTGATAATTAAATAATACAATAAATATGTTCAAAAATTTTTTAAAAATGCATAAACACGTAAAGTAAAATATCTTATCATAAGTCAAAGAAAAATAAAAGGAAAATTAGAAAATCTGTCAAAATCAATAGAAATGAAACCACAAATACCAAAATTTATGCGATGAAATGAAAGCAGTTTTAAGAAGGAAATTTGCAGTAATAAACTTTAAATTTATGATTACATTTTTCCATTAAAAATAAAGATTTTAAGTAAATAACATTATACCTCAAGAAATTTGAACAAACTTATTGCTAAACAGAGGGAAAGAAATAGTAAAGAAACAGCAGAAATAAAAGAAACAGAAGACAGAAATACAGTTGATAAAATCAATAAAAGTGTATAATCCACCATTTCCACAAAATTGCATCAATCATTCCATATGAAAAGTTTTACAAAAGCCAATATCTACTTATTATCAAAACGCACTGAAATACATAATTTGATGGATATTTCCTCAAATTGATTAAAATCAATGGAATACCTACAGATAGATTAATATTAGATGATAAAGACCAACTCTTATTCCTAAATTTGGAAACAAGAATGTCCACTCTCACCACTTCTATTCAAGATAGTAATAAAAAAAATATGTTGCTAAAAGTTTTAACTAGTGCCATGAGGCAAAGAATGGAAATAAAATTAATATAAGATCAGAAAATAAGAAGCAAATATTCTGGTTTGTAAATGACCTACTTGCCTAGCTAGAAATTTTCAAGAAAATCTCCTAGAAAAAATAAATTAGTTTAGTAAGATTGTATATGATACACTATAAAGCACAATGGTATCCTTATATACAAATAGTATCCATGTACATATAAAAACAACATTTGCAAATATGAGTGTAATGTGGTGCAGCAGGTTAAAGCCCTGACCTGAAGTGCTGGCATTAAGACTCACAAAATATTTTGAAAAGTTGGAACACATAAGCTTATGAAAACTAATGGAGCAAACAAAAAATGCCACCAAACACAAATAATGGGAAAGTGTCCTGACCATTAGCCCAGCTACAATGTATAATTTTATTGAAAGAGGTGTGCCAATAGAAAGACAGGCACTTAAAAAGGAAGTTATGGCAGGTGTTTAGGCATAATATAACTATCAGTTTTGCTCAAGATTTACACAGAAAAGGTATATTTAGCCCAATTGGAGGACAGTAATAAAGGTTTACTAATAGATGATTGGATATGATCCAAGAGAGCAATAATTAACAGTGCATCCCTAACAGCTAGTCACAATGCAAACAATGTTGTTTACCACATCTAGGTGTGAAGGAACCTAAATTGAGTAGTTATATGAGGTGCAATGGCTTCCAATGGAAACAGTGAACCCCAGCAAACTAACGCTGTCTTCCCACCCTGTGATCTCCTGAATGGAACTCTCATCTGCTGAACCCAGCAGATGCTAACATGAAATGGAGCCTGCCAACAAAGTGCACAGTGCATGTTCTGGAAGTAGGGCAGGATAGAAATTAGACAGTAGATCAAAATAGGAATAGAAAAGTTCTAATAGACATTCTTAAGCAAGGTGTATTTGAGATACAGGGACTAGGAAATATCCAGGAAGGAAGGGGACACCTGCTAATGTTGATCTTCTCTCCTCAGAATGAGAATAACTCAACATTGTGAGTTTCTCTTGGGAAAATCAGGTGCCTTAAAAACAAAATATCCAAATATTTCTGAGTAAAAACTTCTGTCATGCCATTTTGCCTAACATCAGATAGTAGAACCACTGATTGACGCTGTAGGAGCTTGACTGTGATTGGGAGTGTGATATGATAGCTTTGACACTTCCTGTGACTTGCTTCTCCACATCTCTGAAAGCAGAGTCTAAACTTACTAAACTGGATCTTATCCTATTATTTAAAAGATTGTATCAGAGGTTTATAACTGACTTGGAAAATAATTTGGCATTAAAAAAGGAAAGCAAAACACTTGATAGAGACAGCAAGGAGAAAAATTCCCTTCACTTTGTAAACAGTTTAAGACAAGGTCTCTACTTGCATTATTAGCACACACCCATTTACATAAAGAGTGAATAACTTGAAAGTAAATGGTGTTTTAATTAAGAGTCTATGGTTCTATGGATTAAGGAAAGTGAAAGTCTAGAGATACCAGCAGTCTTTCAGGGACAGACAGAAATGTCATTCTGTTTAAAGTTTATTGCTATTGAACTGGAAGCACATTTCTTTTATTATAACTAAATAAATCCAACACTTGAACTTCTATTAATTAAGTTCATATTTAAAAAGAGATAATCAGGGCTGTCTCTGTGGCATTGAAGGTGAAGACACCCCCTGTGGTGCCTGTGTCCTATTTGAGCACTGGTTAGAATCCTGGCTGCTCCACTTCTGAGCAAGCTCCCTGCTAATGCACCTGAGAAAGCGAGGAGAGGATGGCTCAAGTGCTTGAGCCCCTGTAACCACATGGGAGACCCAGAAGAAGTTCCTGGTTCCTAGCTTCAGTCTGGCCCAGCTCTGTCCGTTGTGGCTATTTGGAGAGTGAATCAGTGGATGAAAGAGCTCGATTTCTCTCTCTCTCTCTCTCTCTCTCTCTCTCTCTCTCAACTTGGTCTTTCAAACAAAATAAGCAAATCTTTTTAAAATTCTACTTTCATTTTATTTGAAATAGAGAGAGAGAGAGAGAGAGAGAGAGAGAGAGAGAGATGGAGAGAACTTCTAGTCACTTATTTGCTCTCCCTAAAACATCCAGGGGTGGACTAGGCTGAAGCCAGGAATGCAGAACTCAGTCCAGATCTGTCACTTTTTTGCAGGAACACACCCTCCTTCTTTTTTTTCTTTAATTTTTGAAAAGACATACTTTCTTTTTTTAAGATTTATTTTATTTATTTGACAGGCAGAGTTACAAGTACTTGAGCCATCATATGTGGTCTTCCAGGATGTGCACCAGGAGGAAGCTGCATCAGAAGCAGAGTAGCCAAGTATCTAACCAGGAATTCTGTTATGGGATTCATGCATCTCAAACAGACAAAAGACTGAGGGAGACTAGATGATCTGTTTGAGTTAACCCACTAGTAAATGAAACACATGGGTTTGTTTCCTGCTCCATTAGGCTCCAGGTTCCTTCCCCTAACCACTATATGAACTATCTTTTGATACCTTGAGAGATTAGTTACTAACCCTTTATCTGTTGCATAGTTTGCAAATATTTTTTTTTTTATTTTTGATAGGCAGAGTGGACAGTGAGAGAGAGAGACAGAGAGAGAAAGGTCTTCCTTTGCCGTTGGTTCACCCTCCAATGGCCGCCGCTGCAGCCGGCGCACCGCGCTGATCCGATGGCAGGAGCCAGGATCCAGGTGCTTTTCCTGGTCTCCCATAGGGTGCAGGGCCCAAGCACCTGGGCCATCCTCCACTGCACTCCCTGGCCATACCAGAGAGCTGGCCTGGAAGAGGGGCAACCGGGACAGAATCCGGCGCCCCGACCGGGACTAGAACCCGGTGTGCCGGCGCCGCAAGGTGGAGGATTAGCCTATTGAGCCACGGCGCCGGCTAGTTTGCAAATATTTTTTCCCATTCTGTCAGGTGCCTCTTCACTTTCCTGACTGTTTCTTTTGCAGTACAGAAATTCTCAATTTGATGCAATCCCAATAGTTAATTTTGGCTTTGACTGCCTGTGCCTCCCGGGTCTTTTCCAGAAACTCTTTGCCTGTGCCAATATCTTGAAGGGTTTCTCCAATGTTCTCTAATAATTTGATGGTGTCAGGTTGTAGAATTAAGTCTTAAATCCATGTTGAGTGGATTTTTGTGTAAGGTGAAAGGTAGGGGTCTTGCTTCATGCTTCTGCACGTGGAAATCCAGTTTTCCCAGCACCATTTATTGAATAGACTGTCCTTATTCCAGGGATTGCTTTTGGACCCTTGATCAAATATGAGTTGGCTGTAGATGTTTGAATTGATTTCTGGTGTTTCAATTCTGTTCCATTGGTTTATCCATCTGTTTCTGTACCAGTACCATGCTGTTTTGATTACAACTACCCTGTAGTATGCCCTGAAATCTGGTATTGGGATGCCTCTGGCTTTGTTTTTGTTGTACAAGATTGCTTTAGCTATTCGAGCTCTCTTGTTTCTCCATATGAATTTCAGCATCATTTTTTCCAGATATAAGAAGAATGTCTTTGGTGTTTTGATTGGTATCACATTGAATCTGTAAATTGCTTTTGGGAGAATGGACATTTTGATGATATTGATTCTTCCAATCCATGAGCATGGAAGATTTTTCCATTTTTTTGTATCCTTTTCTATTTCTTTCTTTAATAGTTTGTAATTCTCATCGTAGAGATCTTTAACATTCTTGGTTAAGTTTATTCCAAGGTATTTGATTGTTTTTGTGGCTATTGTGAATGGGATTGATCTTAGCAGTTCTTTCTCAGCTGTGGTATTGCCTGTGTATACAGAGGCTGTTGATTTTTGTGCATTGATTTTATATCCTACTACTTTGCCAAACTCTTCTATGAGTTCCAATAATCTTTTAGTAGAGTTCTTTGGATCCCCTAAATAAAGAATCATATCATCTGCAAAGTGGATAATTTGAGTTCTTCCTTCCCAATTTGTATCCCTTTAATTTCTTTTTCTTGCCTAATAACTCTGCCTAAAACTTCCAGAACTATATTGAATAGTGGTAGTGAGAGTGGGAATCCCTGTCTGGTACCAGATCTCAGTGGAAATGCTTCCAACTTTTCCCCATTCAATAGGATGTTGGCTGTGGGTTTTTCATAGATTGCTTTGATTGTATTGAGGAATGTTTCTTCCATACCCAGTTTGCTTAGAGCTTTCATCATGAAAGGGTGTTGTATGTTATCAAATGCTTTCTCTGCATCTACTGAGATAATCATATGGTTTTTCTTCTGCAGTCTGTTAATGTGGTGTATCACATTGATTGTCTTGCGCACATTAAACCATCCCTGCATACCAGGGATAAATCCCACTTGGTCTGGGTGGATGATCTTTCTGATGTGTTGTTGCATTCATTTACCAGAATTTTATTGAGGATTTTTCCATCTATGTTCATCAGGGATATTGGTCTGTAATTTACTTTTAATGCTGCATCTTTTTCTGGCTTAGGAATTAAGGTGATGCTGCTTCATAGAAAGAATTTGGGAGGATTCCCTCTTTTTCGATTGTTCTGAATAGTTTGAGAAGAATTGGAGTCAGTTCTTCTTTAAATGTCTGGTAGAATTCAGCAGTGAATCCATCTGGTCCTGGGCTTTTCTTTGTTGGGAGGGCCTTTATTACTGTTTCAATTTCTGTCTCAGTTATGGGTCTGTTTAGGTTTTCTATGTCTTCCTGCTTCAATTTTGGTAGATTGCATGTGTCCAGGAATCTATCCATTTCTGATAGGTTTCCCTGTTTGCTGGCATACAAGTCCATGTAGTAATTTCTGATGATTCTTTTATTTCTGTGGTGTCTGTTGTTACGTTTCCTTTTTCATCTCTGATTTTATTGATTTGGGTCTTTTCTCTTCTTTTTTTAGTTAGTTGGGCCAATGGGGTGTCAATTTTGTTGATTTTTTCAAAAAACCAGCTCTTTGTTTGGCTTATTTTTTGTAATTTTTTTGATTCAATCCTATTGATTTCTTCTCTAATTTTAATTATTTATCTTCTGCTACTAGATTTGGGTCTGGCTTGCTGCAGATTTTCTAGATCCTTGAGATGAATTGAAATCTCATTTATTTGGTGCCTTTCCAATTTCTTGATGTAGACACCTATTGCTATAAATTTTCCTCTTAACACTGCTCTTGCTGTATCCCATAAGTTTTGGTATGTTGTGTTGTTATCCTCATTTATATCCAGGAAGTTTTTGATTTCTCTTTTGATTTCTTCTATGACCCAGTGTTCATTCAGGAGCATGTTGTTCAATCTCCTTGTGTTTGCATATGTTCTAGGGATTCCTGAGTTGCTAATTTCCAACTCCCTTCTCCTATGGTCCGAGAAGCTGCAATGTATGATTCTAATTCTTTTAATTTGCTGAGACTTGCTTTATGGCCTAGTATGTGGTCAATCCTAGAGTAGGTTCCATGTACTACTGAGAAGAATATAAATTCTTTATGTGTAGGATGAAAAGTTCTGTAGATATCTGTTAGATCCATTTGGCCAATAGTGTCATTTAAATCTACTGTTTCCTTGTTGCTCTTCTGTCCTATTGATCTGACTATTTCTGAGAGTCGAGTATTGAAGTCCCCCAGTACTATTGTATTGGGGTCTAAGTCTCCCTTTAAGTCCCTTAACAAATCTTTTAAATAAACCGGTGCCCTGTAATTAGGTGCATATACATTGATAATAGTTACATCTTCCTGTTGAATTGATCCCTTAATCATTATATAGTGCCCTTCTTTGTCTCTCTTAACAGTTTTTGTGTTAAAGTTTATTTTGTCTGATATTAAGATGGCTATTCCCACTCTCTTTTTCATTTCTGTTGGCATGGTATATCTTTTTCAGCCTTTCCCTTTCAGTCTGTATGCATTTTTGTTGGAAAGATGTGTTTCTTGTAAGCAGCAAATAGTTGGGTTTCGTTCCTTAACACATTCAGCCAATCTGTGCCTTTTAACTGGAGAGTTGAGGCCATTAATGTTCAATGTGACTATTGATAAGTAGTGACTTTGCCTTGCCATTTGCCAAAGATATTTTCTAATATATGCTTTGAACCTTCTGTGATCTTTTGCTGTGAGGTTTCCTTCCTTTACCTTCTTTCATAGTGATGACCGTGTTTCTGTGTTTCTGTGTGTAACACATCTTTAAGCATCGTTCGCAGGACTAGACGAGTGGCGACAAATTCTTTCAACTTCTGTTTGCTATGAAAGGTCTTTATTTCACCTTCATTCCCAAATGATAGCTTTGCAGGATATAATATTCTGGGCTGGCAGTTTTTCTCTCTTAGTACCTGGGCTATGTCTTGTCATTCCCTCCTAGCCTGTAGCGTTTCTGATGAAAATTCTGCTGTGAGTCTAATTGGTGATCCTCTGAGAGTAATCTTACGTTATTCTCTTGCATGCTTTAGAATCTTTTCTTTGTGTTTTACTGTGGTGAGTTTGATTACAACATGTCGTGGTGAGGATCTCTTTTGGTCATATTTACTAGGGGTTCTATAAGCTTCCTGTACTAGGATGTCTCTGTCCTTCTCCAAACCCGGGAAGTTCTCTGCTAGTATCTCACTGAAAAGGCCTTCTAATCCTTTCTCTCTCTCCATGCCTTCAGGAACTCCTAGAACCCGAATGTTGGTTTTTTTTTAATAGTATCCTGCAGATTCCTGACAATATGTTTTAGATTTCTAATTTCCTCTTCTTTTCTTTGGTTTGACTGTATACTTTCCTGTGCTCTGTCTTCTAAGTCCGATATTCTCTCTACTGCTTCACTTACTCTGTTTTTAAGGCTCTCTAATGTGTTTATCATTTAATCTATTGAATTTTTCATTTCATTATGATTTCTCGTCACTATCACACTCTCATATTTTACTAGTTTCTGTGTTTCTTTTTGATTCCTCCTTAAGATTTCTTCTTCACGAGAGAGATTTTCAATCCTGTCCAGTAAGGACTTTTGTAGCTCAAGCATTTGTTTTTGAAAATTTCTAAATGTTCTTATAAATTTTTTGTAATCTGTATCTTGCATTTCTTCCATCTCATCATCTTCATAATCTTGGCTTGGGGTGTCTTGTTCATTTGGGGGGCATCATAATTTCTTCCTTGTTCTTGTTTCCTCGGTTTCTGAGTTTGTTGCTTGGCATTGTGGAGATATTTTTTGGATTCTTCTTCCCTCGCTGTGATGTTTATTATCTTGTTATACCATGACTGAATTAAGTGGACTGTCTGCTTTTGATGGAGCCTTAGAGGCTTGAGATGGGTGTGGCCAGAGAGCTCTGTTTGGTTCCTCAGGGTAAGGGTGTGCCAAAAGTGACACTCCCATGTTAGGCATGGTAAATCTCTCTTTCTTTCTTTAGTAAAAAAATATTTTAAAATTCAATTTTGTTTAATTTATGTAATCCTATATTACTTAACCTCAACTAACCTCTAAAAGTAAGATATAGCTCCTAAGTTAGATACATGTTGAAGGGTTTAGAACAGACACAATATTATGTAAAACTAAGTTAACTAATGGCACCGCAGGCCACTTGAGAAACCTCTGAAAAATATATGGATACTGGTCAAAGTAAAAAAGTTTGATTTTATTTCATAAATTTAATTCCAGAGCAAAGGGAATAAACTAAAAATTTTCTTAGAGGACCTAACGGAAAACATAAAAATGTATACTTTCTAGATTGAAAATAATTTTTCATCTTCACATTGGCCCTCTGAATACAAGAAAAAATATGCTCTACTGGTTCATTAGTATTATCCATCTATCCATCTATCCATCCAGCCATCTATCCATCCAATTCAACACACTTTGCTCAATACTAGCACTAAATTTATTAAACTTTTTAATGATACAAAACTACAAGTATGCACAGTAGAATTTGTCAGGATCCCTCACCCTGATGTCTGTAAACTTCTACTTCCTGTACTGTCATTAAGAATCTGCAAAGTTTTGCTGAGTTTAGATTCTCCAATCTGCACTCTGCTGATTTTTCAAATAACGTTTGAAGAGCAGATGCAAAAATTAACATCAATGTCTTCAGGATTGTATGGTTTACTGCTATGTTAATTAGCAGTTAACATGTAAACAACAATAATGATGAAATTACTCAGTGGTATTCAAAATGATAAGTACATTCTTCAAATGCCTGTGAGTCAGCCAAGTGCTGCTCTGCTCCACCTGTAATCATTCTGGATTCACAGGTAAAGGGCAGCTGCTGATCGATGTAACTCACCAACAGAAGAAAAAGCACAATCTGAGAAAGATTTTAATGCCTCTTCTTATGTCATTACTGCTAACATCCTCTTTCCAAATGTGGCTATGTGGCCACATAAACTGAAGGGTCATGGTTCCACTCTCAGCCTCTGTGGGAATAACTGAAAATTTACAAAACATATAGTGGGGGGATAATTATCACTGCCAATTAGTCAGTCTATCACAGAACAACGATGGTGACATGAACATTCAAATCTGTTTTGGTAAATGAGCATGTTCTGGCAATCATGACAACAAGGTTACAGTATGAGAGGTTTTGTAGTTTTAATGGACAAGAGAGGTATGGTTATTGAATCATAAGATGGAATGCTCTACTTAAGCTAGTCAGGCACAAAAGTATCTACTCCAAAGAGGTAGCTCAATACTGCACATCCAAAATAATCCCATCTATGTAATTATATACAACAATCAATGCTGTAAATTGTTAAATAATATATATATATATATATGCAATAAATTAGTTCTTTTTCATAAATCAACAATAACTATAATGGCTAATTATTTAACATATGATAAATAACAGAATCAGAAATTACCAACAAATAAAGCATAACAATATTATAGAATGTCTTAGTCTATTTATTGTTGCTATTAAAAATGTCTAAGGCTGAGAACACTTTAAAGACGTGAAGCTGGTATCCTGGTATAGTGAGTTGGGCTGCTACCTGCAATACTGCCATCCCATAAAAACAGTAGTTTAAGTTGACCGGCACCACGGTTCAATAGGCTAATCCTCCACCTAGCAGCGCCGGCACACCGGGTTCTAGTCCCGGTCGGGGCACTGGATTCTGTCCCGGTTGCCCCTCTTCCAGGCCAGCTCTCTGCTGTGGCCAGGGAAGGCAGTGGAGGATGGCCCAAGTGCTTGGGCCCTGCACCCCATGGGAGACCAGGAGAAGCACCTGGCCCCTGCCTTCGGATCAGTGCGGTGCGCCGGCCGCAGTGCGCCAGCCGTGGCGGCCATTGGAAGGTGAACCAACGGCAAAGGAAGACCTTTCTCTCTGTCTCTCTCTCTCACTATCCACACTGCCTGTCAAAACAAACAAACAAACAAAAACCAGTAGTTTAAAGTCTTAGCTATCCCATTTTCAATCCAAAGATCCAACTCCCTGCTAATATATTCATAATAACCCATTCTTAAGGAAACTAATACAAACCCATGAAAATTGACCCACTCTTAAGAGACAACATTAATTCATTAAAAGCCATGGAGTCCTCAAGGATCTGATGACCTGCCACTGGGTTTTAAAGTTTATGCCATCTCAACACTACAACACTGGGGACCAACTTTGCAGCACATGTAACTTCAGGGAACAAACTATCCAAACCACTGCATTTTGACTCTGGTCGCTAAAGTACATGTACTTACAACATTTCATTAGCTCCATACCAACAGTCCCAACCTTCTTAACTCATTTCAACATCACTCAAAAGTTCACTTTCATTGTGTTTTCTGAGACTCCCAACACAATGTCTGGTGTGATCCTATAAAACGAAACACAGGTCATGAGCTTGGGGATGCAATGGTGGAGTGAGCACAAGCTAAGCATTCCTAGAACTAGACCAAAAGAAGGAATCAAAGATTTCCAGCAAGCCTCAGACCCAGCAGGGCAGACAGTGAAGCTTTTTAAGATTTATTTGTTTGAGGGGCCAGTGCTCTGGCTCACTTGGTTAATCCTCCACCTGCGGTGCCAACATCCCATATGGGCACTGGATTCTAGTCCCGGTTGTTCATCTTCCAGTCCAGCTCTCTGCTGTGGCCCAGGAGGGCAGTGGAGGATGGCCCAAGTGTTTCAGCCCCTGCACCCACATGGGAGACCAGGAAGAAGCACCTGGCTCCTGGTTTTGGATCGGCGTAGTGCTGGCTGTAGTGGCCAACTGGGGAGTGAGCCAACAGAAGGAAGACTTTTCTCTCTGTCTCTCTCCCTCACTGTCTGTAACTCTACCTGTCAAATAAAAAAAAAGATTTATTTGTTTGAAAGGCAGATTTACACACACACACACACACACATACATACACACAAAGGGGGAGGGGAGAGATAGAGAAAATTTTCTATCTGCTTGTTCACTGCTCAAACAGCTGAAATGACTGTGGCTGGGCCAGGCTAAAACCAGGAGCCAGGTCTCCAAAGTGAGTGCAGGGACCCAAGGCCTTGGGCCATCTTTAATAGTTCTCCAAGATGCACCAGCAGGGAGCTGGATTGAAAATGGAACAGTCTACGGCCATACCACCCAGATCGCGCCCGATCTCATCTGAAAATGTAACAGCCAGGACTCAAATCAGTGCCCACATGGGACTCAGATTTTGCAGGGTGTGGTTCAGCCTCCTGTGCCGCAGCACAGCCCTAAGACAAAAATAATTTTTAAAGATTTATTTATTTATTTGAAAGGCAGAGCTACACAGAGAGAGGAGAGGCAGAGGGAAAGAGGTCTTCCATCTGCTTGTTCACTCCTCAATTGGCTGCAATGGCCAGAGCTGCGCCTATTTGAAGCCAGGAGCCAGGAGCTTCTTCTGGGTTTCCCACACAGGTGCAGGGGCCCAAGGACTTGGACCATCTTCTACTGCTTTACCAGGTCATTGCAGAGAGCTGGATCAGAATTGGAGCCCCAGCACTCGAACTAGTGCCCATGTGGGATGCTGACACTTTAGGTGGCATCTTTACACACTATGCCACAGAGCAGGCTCCTACCTTAAATCTTAACGCTTCAAGTCTACCATCATCTTGTGTACACAGGAGTGTAGGGTGGGTTCCCAGGGCCTGAGGTAGCTGCACTCTCATGGCTTTGCTGGGCTCAGGACACCTAGCCATTCTCATGGGTTTGAAACGATGACCCATGTCCTAAGCAAGTGCTGGACGCTGCTGATGCTGCAATCTTTTTCTGGAGTCTTAAATCCAGTTCCAATCCCACAGTCTCACTGAAAAATTCTAGTAGATGAGAATTGCATCTTCTTTACTCTTGCAAACCAGGCTTTCATTTGGAATCTCAGGGGGACCTGCTAGGTCCCCATAGCTCTTATATTCTGAACACTTATTGAATCAGCATCACACAAGTGTCACCAAGGGCAGCTCCTTGCCCCATTTGACACAGCAGCAAAAGCCATGACAGGGTTTTCTTGAATCAGTATAGATCCTTCTCAAGAGGGGAGAAGGATGGGGCCAGCACTGTGGTGCAGCATGTTAAGCCACCGCCTGCAGTGCTGGCATTCCATATGGGTGCCTTTTAGAGACCCAGCTGCTCCACTTTGAATCCAGCTCTCTGCTATGACCTGGGGAAGCAGTAGAAGATGGCCCAAGTCCTTGGACCCCTGCTTCCACGTGGGAGACCTGGAGGAAGTCCCTGGTTCCTGGCTTCAAATAGGCGCAGTTCTGGCTGCTACGGCAAATTGGGGAATGAACCAGTGGATGGAAGACCTCTCTCTATCTCTGTCTCTCTGTCTCTCTCTCTCTCTCTCTCGTAACTCTGACTTTCAAATAAATAAATAAATACATCTTAAAAAAATGAGTATTCCCCTGAAAAACAAAGAATCAAATCCAGGGGTCACCCTAGGCATCCATCCCCTACAGAGCTGACTAGTCCTGTTCCCAGAATCTATTCTGCTTTCCAAAGCCTCTGGGCTTTGGGACGGCTTTGAGCATCTCTGAGATGCTCTTAGGTTCTGATTCCCAGTGCGATGTTGCACTAACCCTGGCTCTTTTATATCCATTGTAATCCCTTCTGCAGGTGGTTGCTAAGCCACATCCTTACACACTGTTCCTTCACTTTTCCTGACCGGGCTGTGACTTTCCCAAAAATTAAAGCTGTTTCCCTTTTAAGTCTAAATTCAGTCTTTAAATCATTCCTTTCCACTTCTGTCTGTGTAGAAGCTAAAAGCAACAAAATAGCATTCTAAATCATTTTCTATTCAGAAATTTCTTTGATTAATTTTTCATCATTCTCAAATTTGGCCTTCATAAATCCCTCCTGCATTAACACAGTCCAGCTAGGTTCTTTCTTTTGGTCTGACAACACTAAACTATATTCCAGTTTTCAGTAGGATAGTTCTCCTTTCTACCTGAAACATAATATGCATAGCCATTATTAGCCACATTTATCTCATCATTCAGGTCCCAACCACTTAACCAATCACTAGGAAGCTCTAGGTTCCAATATCCTTGTCCTCTTAGCCCTCACTAGAATTACCCATAAGGCTCCAGTTACACAATTCTAGGCTTTTTCTAGCTTACTCCTTCAAACTCTTCCAATCTTTATGTTTTACCCCGTTCCAGATTTGCTTCTCATTTTCAATTCCTGTTACAGCAAAACCAAATCTTCAGCTCCAATTTTATTTTTTGTGTTGCTATAACTGAATACCTAATTCTGGGTGATTTATAAAAAAGGGGGTCTATTTAGCTCACAGTTCTAGAAATTCAGTTGTCTGGTGTTAGTATCTGCTCAGCGCTAATGCAGGTCCCCACTGTGTGTGACATGGCTGTGATACATGTGCACAGAGGAGAGGGACTCCAGGGAAATGTCCGGAATGTTTATTAAGACTTATATTCCTGAGAAGTAAATAAGTCCTAAGGACTCTGACCTGCTCCTGTGAAACTGCACTAATCATTTCCACAGAATGGAATGCCTATGCATTAATTTTCTCCTACTACACCCTACCTCTTAAAGTTTCCACCTCTTCAACACCAACATACTGCTATCTGTGCTTTTAGCACATGAAACTTTAGGGAGAAACCATCTCCAAATCATAGCACAGAATTTCCCAATAAAATCTTTACAATTAACATTTTAGCATTAGAGAGGAGTATTTACTTAAGAATCTGATTATTCTGCCAAACAAATTACTGAAATCATTAACAGGGGCTGACGTTGTGGCACAGCAGGTTAACGCTCTGGCTTAAAACACCGGCATCCCATATGGGTGCCGGTTCAAGTCCCTGCTGCTCCTCTTCTGATCCAGCTCTCTGCTGTGGCATGGGAAAGCAGTAGAAGATGGCCCAAGTCTTTGGGCCCCTGCACCGGTGTGGGAAACCTGGAAGAAGCTCCTGGCTCCTGGCTTCAGATAGGTGCAGCTCTGGCCATTGTGGCCATCTGGGGAGTGAACCAGCAGATGGAAGACCTCTCTCTCTGTCTCTACCTCTCTCTGTAACTCTGTCTTTCAAATAAATAAAATAAATCTTTGAAAAATAATTAACATATTTTGTACACATTTCATGAATTATCTTTTTCATTAGTGTTGATGTAAATCTAAAGCTATGAACAGTTAAATATGGAGAGAAATATAAGTCTAGATATTTCTTTTAAATCCAACATTGGTGACTTAATTTCAATATCACATCATGCAAGTTGTATTCTATCTTCCAAGGGATTACCAGCATAAATTACCAATGGTTTCACAAATATATGACATATTTTTCCAGTTTTACAGTTTTCTCAATTCTCTAATCATTTTCTCAGCCTCTTTTCACTCCTTACACTGTTCCTTAAGCCACATATTTTATAATTCATTTATATGGAAGCATTCCAATTGGAGAGGTCAATTTTTGAATTCATTACAAATGATCAGGACAATACTGAAAAACAAATCTTGTCAAAATAAATTAACATAAAACAGTAACATTTTTTATGTCTGATTTGGTACAGAAATACTCTTATTTGGAAGCTGGCCACTGGGACTCAAACACTTGTGGATCAACTTTCTTTTGACTGAAGAAATTTGATTCAGCTGTGTTTCTTTATGCTCACACAGAAGCATAGAATGGGTATGTTCTTTTCAAATGGCAGAGCTACAAAAGCAGCTAAGTAGAAATATACTATCATCTTGAGGTTGGCATTCAAAACTGTCACACTGTCAGTTTTGCCATATTCTACTGACAGAACAAGTCAGAGTAAGAGATTCCCCTTCATTGAAAGCAACGAAAAATAACATGACCAAGAATGTTGATGCCTTACAATATTGGGACAAGTAGTGCAATTAGTTTTCTCAATCTGTATGTAATCCATTTCATTTAAGTTCGTACATCCTGCAAGCATAAGAAGCAGATGAGTTGTGATTTTTAATTAACATAATTTTGAGATGATCCGTATAAATTATTTAGTTATGATCTGATCGATCCTGGGGCTTTTTAAACTTTTATTGTATTTTTCTGTTTTCCATTGCTAACACAGAGTATCTGAGACTAGGTAATTTATAAAGGAAAGAAGTTTATTTATTTCATGAGTCTGGAGACTGGAAGTTCAGAGCAGACAGCAGCATCTGGCAAAGGCCTTCAGGTATGGTGTGTCCTAGCACTGAAGAAAAGAAAAGGCCAACGGATATGTGCAGAACAAACAAATTAGGAAGGGTGTGCTCCCATTTATAACAATCTATTCTTTCGGTAACTAACCCAGTCCCATGGGAATTGCATTATTTCCTGTCAATGAGCTAGTTGCTTTTTAACTGGCTCACCAAATTCACTTAAGCTTCAGAAGGGAAAAATTATACTCAAATTTAGCATTATATTTAGGTTGAAATGAACTCCATATGTTGTTCCTATTTTATTGTAGTTTTTTTTAAATATTGATTTAAAAGATAAATTGTGTGTGTGTGTGTGTGAGAGAGAGAGAGAGAGAGAGAGAGAGAAA
The DNA here is from genome assembly GCF_051225735.1 of Oryctolagus cuniculus. NCBI lineage: Eukaryota > Metazoa > Chordata > Mammalia > Lagomorpha > Leporidae > Oryctolagus > Oryctolagus cuniculus. Next base: position 24,906,608 of record NC_142868.1, on the reverse strand, counting down.
GAGAGAGAGATCTTCCATCTGCTGGTTTTCTCTGCAAATGGCTATAATAACTGGAGGTGGGCCAGTCTGAAAGCAGGAGTTAGGAACTCCATCTGGCCTCCAGTGTGGGTTGCAGGGATCCACGTACTCAGTTCTTTCTCCATTGCTTCCTAGGTATATTAGCAGGGAGTTTGGATCTCAGGTAATATAGCCAGGACTCAAATTGGCACCCTAATATAGGATGTGGGTGTCTCAAGTTGGGGCTTAACCTGCCATGCCACAATGTTCAGCTCCCTGCTAATGTGCCTGGGGAAGCAGCAGATGTCCCAAATGCTTGGACCCCAAACACATGTGGGAGATCTGTACAGAGTTACAAGCTCCTGGCTTTGTCCTGTCCCAGGCACGACCACTGGGGATATCTGGGGAGTGAACCAAAAGATGGAAAATCTCTCCCTTTTTTCCTATATCTTCTTCTCTCTGTAGTTCTGCTTTTCAAATAAAATGAAGTAAACATTTAGGGAAATAAAGAACAATTACAAACTAATTTAGAACACATTCCAGAATACAATAAGAGAACTAATGGCCTAATAGCTAATCTAATTAAGGAAGAAGATAGAGTGGCTCAGAACATGGCTACATCGCTGTCAGATTTGGTCAGACCTACTCCATTGTCACTTGAAGCAAGATATTTAATTTCTTCATGAATAAAATGGATAAGGACAAAATTGGTACCCATTCTCATGTATGTTTTAAGAATTAAATGAAAAGATGCACACACAAACATGTATTTAGGGTAATGCCTGCCACCTACAGGGTCTATAGAAGCGTTAGCTTTTAAAGATCACATAGCTTTGGTTTTCTTTTTTTTTAATGGTACATAATTACTGAACATATTATGGGATGTGGTATGGTATCTGTATACAGGTAAACTTTGCATAGTAATTAAAAGAGGTTTTTATCATATATGTGTGATCTCATATACTTGTTGTATATTTGTGTTGAACTTTCTGTGAGGGTGGAGGTGAGACCTCAGAGTTCTTACTCTGCCATCTTGCTGGCATCTCTCTGATGCTGTTTTCTTTACTTCTGCTTTTACTAGTGTAGCTGATTAGTAGAATATATTATTTAGCATGTCTAAGTGCTTGTGAGAGAATCTGTTAATCTTTGGGTGTATCAGGGTGATCACACTGGCTCACTTGTGTCCACTGACTGCTCCAAGCAGATTCTGGTGTTAATTAATGATGATAACAAAGGACAATGCTACAATTCATGGATATACCACTGGAATGTATAGGTCTCATTATCTCATGAAGAAACTAATTTTTCTTTTAGTAACATTGTTGATACTTTTTTTCCAAATTTTTATCATTTGTAAAGATAGATACTAGCAATGAGTGTCCATGTTTTATTGCATATTTGTGGACTTTAGCAGTCTAAATGTAAGAAATTATTTACAGTTGATGGGTTTTGAGATTGTACCTTGTTTAGTATAATTTTCCTGATAAAACCCCTAACACACGCATGTACAGACACACACACGTTCATGAGTGTTATTTAACTAATGGCTAAGAAGTCACATGTCAACTGAATTAACTTATCTGATTAATAGTGAGATTCATCATTTAATATTTATTGCACATTGACTATTATTCATATTTCACGTTAAGGGTAGCGTTTTTCTATGTGTGGTTCTTTTCCCCACCTCCCTCTCTCTCAACAGGGTGTGGTCAGTTGCTAAGCTACATTTCAGAAGGAGAAAACTTGCTTATTGCAGGAGGATTTTTAATTTCTTTTTATCCTGAGATCTCTAAAGCCAATAACAGTAAAATAAGATAAGCAACAATACATATTGTACATATTGTACAAGTTACAACTACAGCATTTAGTATTATGCCAGTTTGCATAATGTTTAATAAAGTTTTGCTCTAGTCACTTATGTATAATGACATCTTAATTTCAATGTGCATGATTAAAGCAGTATCCTAAAGGCTCTTTAGTGTATTACAAAACTTTTGTGATGCTGTTGTGAGCTGTTTTATAAACTTTATTACTTCAGTATTTTTTAAGATTATTACTCAACATTTTCTTTCTTTTTCATTTTATTTCTTTAAAATGTTCACATGAACTTGAGATTTTTCTTTTCCTATCAATTTCACTCTCTCGTTCCTAAACTAAGGATGAAAAATATTTTTGACATTCAGAGATTGTGCTTTTTCATTTATTACTATCTATTGAGTAACTGATGCTTTCCTTTTGTTTCAAGGAAATTCCGTATTTTACTGAAATTGTAAGTTATAACCATAATATATACCAGCACATATCTTTCAGAATGCCTACAATTAAAAAGATAGGTTATACCAAGTGGTTCCAAGTTTCAGGAAAAAACAAATTCTCTTTCACTATCTGTGGGACTCGTCTTCAATAAGCACAATTATCTGAGAAAAATATTTAGCCTTTACAATACAATTATAGGCAATTATTGTTTTCCTTTGTGAGCCAAACATGCCATTCCTTGGTATTCACCAAAAGTATACATATATCCACCAAAAACCATGAACAATGAAATGTCACATTCATTGAAGCACTGAACTTGAAATAACCTGTGCTTGTTTTGTATGGGAGTACAAGACATTACTACCCATTTAGTGCCCTAAAACAACATCAATTTATTAACTTGCAATTTCTTTAGGTCACAAGCGAGACATAACTGGATCCTCTACTCACAGTATCAAAGGTTTGCAATTAGAGTGCTGACCAGGCTACATTTTTCATCAAAGACTCTGGTCCCTCTTCAATATCCACTTTGTTGCTAGTAACCAATTTGGAACTGATGAAGTGAAAACTTTATTGTTTTGCTCAGCCCATGTGGCCACTCAAAGTTCCTAGAGGTTGCTCGCAGTTTTGTGCCTTGTAAGCTTCCTAATGCATTGGTGCTGTAAGACTATATCCCCTCCCCAGCTAATTCCCAGTGGGATGTTTGAAGAGCGTAACCTGCAGATGATGATTAGATCACAAGGGTAAGACACTTATAACAAGAGTATAAGAGGCAGGATGAGAGCTTGCATATCTCTCTCAGCGTCTCCTTGTGAGCATACAATGAGAAGACAGTCATATACAAACCAGGAAGTGAGCTCTCATGACACTGCTGCCTTGATTCTGGTCTTCCCAGACTTCAGATCAGTAAGCGTTTAATAACTTAGCCATTCATCCATGGTAATTGGTTCCAGCATCCTGAGATGACTAAGATGAGTGGCTTATTTCATCAAGAAACATGCAGAAATCTAGACTACAATCATAGATTTTATATCCAATCACTTCTATCATATTATATGATGATCGCTTCTTGGCCTTTTGGCTAAGATCAAGTGTAATATCATATTATATGAAATAATTATATCAAAGATGTATCTGCACTTCCATATCTATTGAAGCACCGTTCACAGTAGCCAAGATATGTAATCAACCAAGGCATACATCATCAGATAAAGTGATAAAGAGAATGTGGTATAGATACATAGTATAATATTATTCAGCCAAAAATTTATGAAGTGTTTTCTTTTGAAGAAAAATGAGTGGAACTGGAGCTCAATCTGTTAAGTAAAATAGAAAGACAAAGATGAACATCATGTACTGTCACACATATGTAGAAACTAAAAACATCCATGTGAATATAAAATAGTGGGTACTAGTGGTTTGGAAGAGGAAAGAGATAAAGTGTCATTGGTTAATGGATAGTAAGATAGGAATAAGTTCAGTGTTCTGTAGCACAGAGGGTGACTACAGCTAACAATAACATATTGTGTATTTTCTGAAGAACTAGAAGAGAGGAACTCATAATTCCAAGCATGAATGTATAAGAAAATGAAAGTACTAATTATCTGATAGACCAATACAACCTGTATACATTGTTGAACTATCACAATGTATCGTATAAATGATTGTACGTATTCCATGTCAATGAAAATTTTAAAAAAAATAAATGTAAGTCATGGATAAATACCAATTTATCATCATGTAATGCCTTTCTATTTCTGGCAATTTGCAGTTTTTTGAGGTTAAATTTGTTTCAAATTAATATAGCTACTCCAGCTTCCTTTTGATTGGTGTGAGCATGGTATATATTTCTGGAACAATTAAGTATTGATCTATGTCACTATAAAATAGGCTTTTTGATTATATTTAGTTGTGTCTTGTTTTCCATCTACTCTGATAGTCTATCTTTTAACTTGTGTATTTAAAACATTCAAATATAGGACAATTATTTATATAATTGGATAATATTGATCATATTTGTAACTATTTCTCTTCTTTATTTTGACTTCACTATTTTTCTGTACTCTTTGGTTTTAATTAAGCATTTTTTATGATTTCATTCTCTCTCTTAACAAATCAATATTATTTATTTTATTTTGTTTTCAGTGCTTTCCACAGAGTATGGTATATATTTAGAGACTAATCCAAATGCACTTTTAAATATCACTGTAGTTTTTTCCAGGTAGGAAAAATAAACAAATTTCTTCCAAAGTGTTCCCCTTTCCTTTATGTAAATTAAAGTTTTTGACTCATATCATTTTCAGTCTTTATGAAAAAATATTTTAACATTTCTTGTAAGGCGAATTACTAGCAAAAGTATCTTAAACTATTGTTTGTTTGGAAATTACTTATCTTTCACCCTTGAAAATTTCTTTAGATACAAAATTATAAATTGGTGTACATTTTTCTCCCAATACTTTAAGTATTTCACTTTTTCCTTGAATGCTTGGTTTCTGTATGAAAGATAAATGCAATTCTTGTACCTCGTAGATACATATGCAATGTTCATGTAGATGTGCTTCACAATAGAATATCAAAATATGTGAGGCAAACCGATAGAATTGTAAAGACAACTGGGTGATTTCACTCAGGATTAGGAACTTTAGTACACCCTCTAGACATAACTGACAGATCCAATGATCATAAAATCAACAAGAACATAGCTAAACTGAATAACATCATCACTGAACCGTATCTGCTCGACATTTATAACATATTTCATCAAATAACAATAGGAAGCACATTGTTCTCCAGCTCACATGGAACATTCACCAATGTGGTCTACTTTTCTGGATCAAGAAAACACCTTACATTTAGATGAATAAACATCATACAAAGTACTCTTTCAGAATATAAAGGAATATAAATCAATAAGGACAGATAGCTGGAAAATCTCAAATTATTTCAAAATTAAACAATGGACTTCCAAGAAACACAAAGTTGAGTAAGTCAATAGAAATTAAAAATAAATAGGTAAAATAAAAATAAACCTAAGAAAATGTGTATTATTAAGAGAAAAAATTGATTGTGGGAAAATTTATAACACTGAATGCACATATTATGGGAGAGGAAAGATCTAAAATAAATAATCTAGATTCCTCTCTATAAACTTAAATTCCAATTAACAGAAAACAAATAAAATTCAGAGCATAGAGCATAAATCAATAAAATTGAAAACTGAAAAACAATAGAGAAATTCAATACTACCAAAAACTGTGCTTTATAAAAAAAGAAGTAATAAAATTGTTGACACTTGACTAGTGAGAGAGCGAGCGAGAGAGAGATAGAGAGGTCATCCAAAGTGATCCCAGGATAGTAAAAGAAAATTATGACCAATTCTGTGTCCACTAATTAGATATTTTAGATGTAGTGACAAATTTCTTAAAGCACATAGTGTGTCAAAACTCACACATGGAGAAATAGGTAATCTGAATACATCTACAGCTATTAAGAAATTGAAACAATAACTAGTATACTTTTAAAAAAGACCATGTCCAGATGGGTTTACTTACGAGTTTTACAAATATTTAAGAAGAAATTATGCCAATCATCTATTTCATTTGTTCCACAATTGAAAGTAAAGGAAACAGTTCCTAACTCATTTTTTTGCTTTTGCAGTCCCCTAATTCTAAAATCATGGTCACAGGTAGCATGACCCAATATTAAATATCATTTCTTCCTTACTTGATGTGAAAATTCCATTAAATCATAATAAAATTCCAGTATGTTACTTTGTTCATGTTGACAAAATGATTATAAATCTGATATGAAAAGAAAAAAGACTGAGAAAACTCAACATGATATTTTAAGAAGAAAAGAAAATGGAGGACCTTTATAACTCTACTACTAGTCCTGCTATAATGTTACAATATTGAATACAGGAAGGTATTCAAGAAATAATGGAAAAATAGATCAATAGAACAGAAGAGTTGAAAGTTATAACCGCACAAATACAGTCCATTGACCTTTAACAAATAAGCAAAGAAAATACAAGAGAGAAAGTATGTTGGCAGGATCATAAAGCAGTCACTGTAGAAAATGGTGTAGATATTTCCAAAAAAAAAAAAAAAAGCAATGCTAGATTCTGTCCCGGTTGCTCCTCCTCCAGTCCAGCTCTCTGCTGTGGCCCGGGAGTGCAGTGGAGGATGGCCCAGGTCCTTGGGCCCTGCACCCGCATGGGAGACCAGGAGGAAGCACCTGGCTCCTGGCTTCGGATCAGCACAGCGCACCAGCAGCATTGCGCCGGCTGTAGTGGCCACTTGCGGTGTGAACCAACGAAAAAAGGAAGACCTTTCTCTCTGTCTCTCTCTCTCTCTCACTGTCTAACTCTGCCTTTCAAAAAATAAAAAAAGATAATTTCCTGATATGAAATGTAATATTTATTGGACATTTTAAGACATATGCTTAAAGAGACGTGGAGAGGAAGAGGAGGAGGGAGATCTTCCATTTCTGGTTCACTCTCCAAATGCCCACAAAACCAGGGTTGGAACCCAACCCAGGTCTTCCACATGAATGGCAAGAACTTTCATGCTTGAGTCATCATCCGCTGCTTCCCAGGATGTGTCATGAGGAAGCTGGAATGGAAGCAAAGTAAATGGAACCTTAGCCAGGAATTCCAATATGATATCCAGGATTCCCAAGAAGTGGCTTAACCACACCACTAAATGACTGTACCTGATTTTTTTTAATAGTGAATGAAGATACAGAATCCAGATTATCCAGTGATAAATATCAGCTCAACTGCAATTTACCCATTGGAAGACTTCATGTTTATCAAAGAATATGTGTCTATATTTAATGCATGTTAACTGTGCTAATATATTCAACAGTCCTATTTCAATGATATTTCAGCTATTCCAATTCTCCAGAGATAAGCCTAAACTAAGAAGCTGGAACTAATAACAATTTCTGCAATATTTGTTATATTTTATCAACAAATAAACCATTTCTGTTCAGCAATATCACATTGCCATGTTGCTTAACATGTTCAAGTTCTTTCAAATCTATTTATTTTTCCAAATGTCAGCAATAATCTAAACTGTTCCATATCACAGGCTCCTGACAGTTGGTAGATAAGATAATAAACAGAATTGCTTTCCTTTGGGGAAGTGGAATTCACAGATTTTCCTTTTTATGGCCCAGTTATCACATAATTTAGATATACCTTTGTCACTGTGGTTTTCAATTCATGGAATTAATGTAACTGAACTGATGATCCAGCACACAGGTGTGTATACAAACTAATACAAAGGCCAATACATTGTATTTCAGAGTAAAGCATATAGATAAGTAAAAACAAAAGAAAAAAAGAATTATTTCAGATACCACGTTTGTGTAATGTGATTTTTAAATGGATAGTTAAGAAACTAAAGTTTCATTTCCCAGTGGAATTTTGGCATCATAAGGCTTCTCAAGTTATTGAACTCTTACAATTTTGGGTTTACACATTCAGATGCTATCAAAAAAAAAAAGAATATCTAAATGCTTTTCTATCATCTGCAGAAAAAGTTGGCATGCAATTAAAAAGGGAACATATATAAAAATGTAGACTGAATTAGTCACTGGGTTTGAATCATATTCTGTGGTCTTTTGTTCAGGAAAGACATGGCAGAGATGGTATAATTTTCTGAATTTCCTAACAATCACTACATGCATCTTTTTTCCTTCCATTTGTATCATGGAACTGACAAGTGTATGATATTTTTCCTCACATCATTTTTCTGCTTCCATTAAACTGCCATTTGTAGATAGTAATGAGGTTGTGAGTGTTTCTTTTATTTCAAGCCAGCCATTCGTTCATTCGGTCAGTAATACTTATTTTTTTGGCCTTCGTGTACCAATTTTTCTCATTAAATCAATCTGAAAGTGGATTTGGAATAAATTATGACCTAGAAATTTGAGTTAATAAAAATGTTCATATTGGTTACTTCCATCAAGGTTATAGAAAGCTTTAAATATATTCATATTAATGCCTAATTAAATATAAATAGATGCACATCATTGCCTCCTATGAACAGATCTCCATTCAGTGCACAGTAGCATTTATAATTTATAATGCTGTTGTCTCTGAAGTATTCATGTAAATATACACTTGCCTGGGTGGCAGACTAGTCTTGTCTACATTTCTCCACTATCTGGCAGCTTACATCTTTCTTCAGACAATGAAAACCAGAAAATATCCTCAAAAGGACACATTTGAAACATGGGAGATAATGCATCACATCGTGAATCTTTTTATCCAATGAATGGTGCCTTCTTTTCCTTTGAAACCAGCGTTCTTTTTCTTTGGTGGTCTCATTTTCTTCTGATACAGAAGTTTTTGGGATAATACTAGAAGATAAAAGAAACACATGATAGTGTTACTACAGTGCCAACAAAACAATGGATGAGCATTTAGCTCAAGGTTAAGCGTGCAAGGGTTAGAGTGCTCCAGTCTTCTTTTTTTAATTCTTTGCAAAAACAGTGAAAATGAGCAATCTACAAAGACTTCATAAACATCAATGCTCAAGTCACCATTGTGCAACAGTGGATTAAGTGGCAACCTGCAATGCTCGTTTCCTATAACGCAGCATTGGTTTGAGTCCCAGTTGCTTTGCTTTCAATCCTACTGCCTGCTATTATGCCTGGAAAAGCATCAGATGATGGCCCACATACACCCACGTGGAAGACCAATATGGAATTCCAGGCTCCAAACTTTGGCTTGACCCAGCAGTGGCTGTTGCAGCCATTTAGGGACTGAAAGATGGATCTCTCTCCCTCTCTCTCTCTCCCTCCCTCCCTCTGTCTCTCCCTTGCTCTCTCTTTCACACATACAAATAAAAACAAATCTTTGAAAACAATCAGTGCAGCCTCAGGAGACCAATAATTACAAGAAGGCTTTATGGAAGCATCACTGCCTTGAGCTATTTGTTACTTCACAGGAATCTGTAGATGAGAAAGAATGGATTAAAAGCAGCCTGTAAGCCATTCTCTCTCTTTTATGTACAGGAAAGAAAAAGAAACCATTCAAATCTTTTTGTAAGCATCCTAGTAAGACTTAGTAGCAAACACATTATTTTATTTTCTTATCCAAAGAATTCATTTAATTGGATATACCTGGTGTGAATATATTGCTTATTAAAACTAAATCTTAAAATTATGCAATTATGTGGGTATTTCTGGCCAGAGAATTCTATAACAACTCTGGAACTAATAGGGTACAACATGGAGACTTTTAATGCAAAAGATCATTTCCAAGCAACATGATTTAGAATGTTAAAACCAAACAAGAATGCCACCAGTGTTAGAATAGACACACAGCACCATATTGACTATCATATATCTGTCTTTCACAGGTTTTGATATTGACTCCATCTTTTGAATTATTAGTGAAATCAGAGGAACCATCATTCCCTAATTTGGGACATGCTCAAGCTGACTTGCCCCAATTGGTAGAGTTGGAAACATACCAGGGGATTCCAATTCAATCCCATCAAGGTGGCATGTGCCAATGCCATCTCACTATTCCAAGTGATCAATTTCAGTTCACAATTGATCATAATGAAAGGACTAAGAGTCAAAGGGAGCACATAAACAAGTCTAGTATCTGCTAACACTAACCGATAGAATAAATAAAGGGGAGAGTGATCCAACATGGGAAGTGAGATACTCAGCAGACTCATAGAATGGCGGATGTCCTAAATAGCACTCTGGCCTCAGAATCAGCCCTAAAGGCACTCGGATCTGGCTGAAAAGCCCATGAGAGTATTTCAGGCATGGAAAGCCAAGACACTCTGGCAAAAGATCTCTGTGAGTGAGATCCCAGTGGAAGGAACAGGTCTTCAAAGAGGGAGGTGCCTTTCTCTGAAGGGAGGAGAGAACCTCCACTTTGACTATGACCTTGTCTAAACAAGATAAGAGTCGGAGAACTCAAGGGGCTTCCATAGCCTTGGAAACTCATGACTGGTGCATAGGGAGATTACTGATGCCATAAACAGGAGTGTCAATTTGTAAGGTCAACAGCGGGAGTCACTGTGCACTTACTCCTCATGTAGGATCTCTGTCCTTAATGTGCTGTACACTGAGGCTTAATGCTATAACGAGTACTCAAACAGTATATTTCACTTTGTGTTTCTATGGGGGTGCAAACGACTGAAATCTTTACTTAATGTACACTAAACTGATCTTCTGTAAAAAAAAAAAAAAAAAGAAATTATCAATTCCCAACTTGACTCTCACTGGGATTAAACATGACAATAGGTCTGATCTGATTTCATCATCATTTAAAAAAAATCATCTATTATTTTTCACTTTATGTTTCTGTGTGGGAACAAACTGTTGAAATCCTTACTTAAGGTATACTAAGCTGATCTTCTGTATACTAAGATAATCGAAAATGAATCTTGATGTGAATGGAAGGGGAGAGGGAGTGGGAAAGGGGAGGGTTGTTGGTGGGAGGGACGGTATGGGGGGGAAAGCCATTGTAACCCATGAGTCGTACTTTGGAAATTTATATTCATTAAATAAAAGATAAAAAAAAAAAAAAAAAAAAAAAAAAAGAAGTGATTTGGTTACTTTAACTCCTTGTTTTTTTTTTTTTTTTTTTTTTTTGACATACAGTAAAGAGCCATTATAACAAGGATGAAATGATATCTCATTGTTTGTTTTGATTTGCATTTCTCTGATGGCTATTGATATTGAGCATTTTCCCATATATTTGTTGCATTCATTTTTCTTCTTTTCAGAACTGTCTGTTGTGGTCTTTTGCTCATTTCTTAAATTTATTTACTATTTTTTGCTGAGCTTTTTGAATTCCCGATTTTTTTTATATTAGTCTTTGTCAGATCAATAGCTTGCAGATATTTTTTCCCTTTCTGTCAGTTGTCTCTTCATTCTATTGCTCTTTTCTTTAATGCGCAGAAGTTTCTGAGATTGATATAATTCCATTCATCTAGTTTTGATTTTGTTTCCTGTGCCTTGAGGGTCTTAACATAGAAGTCATCACCTACACCAAAGTCTTAATGTGTTTCCCTACATTTTCTGTCAACAACTGCATAATCTCAGGTTTTAAATTTAAATATTTGATCCATCCTGAGTTGATTATGCCTACAAGAAATTCATTTCATAAATAAAGACACATCGACTAAAGGTGAAGGGATGGGAATTGGAAACCAAGTACAGACAGGAGTAGCTATACTCATATCAAGCAAAACAGACTTTAAATAAAAATTATAAAAGGAGACAAAGAAGATATATAGGTAAAAAGAATCAGCAAGAAGATATAACTATAATTAATATATACATACCTAAGGCCATCCTGATATATGAAGCGAATACTATCAGATTCAAGAAGAGATAGAACTAACTGCAATAATAGTGGGAGACTTTAACACCCCAGTCTCATCAATGGACAGTTCATACAAACAGAAAACCAATAAAGATACTTCAAATTTGAGCCAACCTATTGAGCAAATAGACCCAACAGACATTTAAAAACATTTCACCCAGTGGCTGCAGATTCCACATGATTCTCTTCAGCATATGGAACGTTGTCTGGTAGAGACCATATATTAGACTCAGTAAAGGTAAAAGACTGAAATCATACCATGTATGTTCTCAGAGCACAAAGAATAAAACCAGAGATAAAAAACACAAAGACCAATAGAATATCTACAACTATGTGGAAATTAAGAACTTGCTACTGAATGACCAGTGAGCTATTGGAGAAATTAAAAAAGAAATCAGAATTTTGTTGAAGTAAATGAAAATGAAAACAACATATTAGATTATGTGGATAAAGAAGAAGCAGGATTAAAAGGAAGGTTTATAGAATTAGGTCCTCACATTAAAAGGAGAGAAAGTTCTGAAATAAAAAAAAATCTAATGATGCATTTTGAGAATGTAGAAAAATAAGCACAAGCCAAAACCCAAATTAGCAGAAAGTAAGAAATATTAAGGATCAGATAAAAAATTAATGAAATTGAAACTTGAAAAAGTACAAAAGATTCATAAAACAAAAGCTGTTGTTTTAAAAGATAAACAAAATATGCAAAACTTTAGCCAGTCTACCAAGCAAAAAATGAAAAACTCAAGTAAATTAATAAAATTAGAGGTGAAAAAGGAGATATTACAACTGATACCACTAAAATACAAAGTATCTTAAGAAACTACTCTGAATAATCAAATACTAACAAAACTTTGAAGAAATGACTAAGTTACTGGATAATATAACCTAGCCAAATTAAATAAAAAGATACGGAAAATCTAGGCCGGCGCTGCGGCTCACTAGGCTAATCCTCTGCCTGCGGCGCCGGCACCCCGGGTTCTAGTCCCGGTTGGGGCGCCGGATTCTATCCCAGTTGCTCTTCTTCCAGTCCAGCTCTCTGCTGTAGCCCGGGAGTGCAGTGGAGGATGGCCCAAGTGCTTGGGCCCTGCACCCGCATGGGAGACCAGGAGGAAGCACCTGGCTCCTGGCTTCAGATTGGCGCAGCACCAGTAGTAGCGGCAATTTGGGGGGGTGAACCAATGGAAGGAAGACCTTTCTCTCTGTCTCTCTCTCTCACTGTCTAACTCTGCCTGTCCAAAAAAAAAAAAAAAAAAAAAAAAAAAGGAAAATCTAAACAGACCCATAAAATGCATCGAGATTGAAGCATTAATCAAGACTTCCATGGAGTAAAAGTCCAAGAACTGATGACTCTATTGCTCAATTCCACAAAATACTTAAAGTGGAAATGACTTCAGTACTTTTCAAACTATTTCAAAATATTGAAAAGGTGGAACTCTGAGGCCATCATCACTCTTACAGCAAATCAAAGACACAACATGGAAAGTAAACTACAGGCCTATATCCTAACAAAACATAGATGCAAAAATTCTCAACAATGTACTAGGGAACTGAATCCAACACCACTTCAAAAAGATTATACACCATGCTCTAGTGAGATTTAGCCCAGAGATACAAAGGTGACTCAACATTCACAAATCAACAATCATCATCACATCAACAGAACAAATAACAAAAACCGTATTGTCAGTTTAACAGATGCAGATAAAGCCTTTGGTAAGATTCAACATCCCTTCATGATAAAGACTGTGCATAAATTCAGCATAAAAAGACTGTATTTAAAAATTATAAAGACTGTATATGACAAACAAACCAACAGCCTGTCTCCTCAGATATGGAAGAAGACAAGGATTCAACTTTCATCACTCTTCTTCAATATGATGTTGGAAGAATCAGCAGGAGTAATAAGGGAGGAGAAAGAAATGCAGGGCATCAGGATTGGAAAGCAGGGAGTAAAATATCCATGCTTGCAGATGACATGATGCTGTACATGGAAAATCCCAAGCACTCCACTAAAAAGGTGTCAGAAATGATAAATCAACTCAATAAAGCAGCAAGATATAAAATATAAGACAGTTCTTTTTTTAATCTTTGTTGGGCCATAAACTCTGTAGAGTATGTGAAAAAAAAACAAATTGAACTATATATATTACATTCAGGTACAAAACTTTAGCACACATTCTGAACCTTGTTCATAAAATGCTTTCAAGAAATATTTTCCAAAGTGATATTATTCATGCAACACAAATTAAATAATGCTGATTTATGTATAGCTAAATTGTAACTATATCTTCACCATCTTAAGAATTCAATTTTAATTGAGACTAGACCTGCAGCTAAAAATACGTGTATATTAAACATATAAACTTACAAATCACCAGTGACATATGAAAATTTTACACATTTTCTATTATTTTTATTTTTATTTGTTTCTATATAAATTATGTAAATATGTTTATTATAAAATTGCATACAAATAGAATATTAAATAAAATAAGTATACATCCTTACGAATTTTTCCCCAGAAAATTCTTCTCTAAGGTATACAAACTTTATGCATTCCATAAACACAGCTTTAGGAATATAATGTTTCTTTCCACTATACCTGCCTTCCCATTCACACAAAATGTGAGTTAATAAAAGAACTTAGTATAGATGTAAAGATTATCATTATAATATATGGATTTACTAAAATTTCATAAATTTTTTTCATTACTGTTAGATTTTCTTGTGTAAACATGTGCAGTTGATTCAATCTTGGATGATTCAATCTCTCTCTTTTTTTTTTTTTTTTTTTTGACAGGCAGAGTGGATAGTGAGAGAGAGACAGAGAGAAAGGTCTTCCTTTTGCTGTTGGTTCACCCTCCAATGGCCGCGCTGATCTGAAGGCAGGAGCCAGGTGCTTCTCCTGGTCTCCCATGGGGTGCAGGGCCCAAGCACCTGGGCCATCCTCCACTGCCTTCCCAGGCCACAGCAGAGAGCTGGCCTAGAAGAGGGGCAACCGGGAAAGAATCCGGCGTCCCGACAGGGACTAGAACCTGGTGTGCCGGGGCCGCTAGGTGGAGGATTAGCCTATTGAGCCGTGGCGCCGGCCTGATTTAATCTCTTTTAAAACAAAGCTACTTTTATTATCCTGAAGAGGATTTTGTCTCCAGATGATAGAAGAAGGTCATTACAATCTATTATAATAAATTTATAATACTGCATTTATAATAATACATTTATAATATATAAATATATGATATATAATATATAATAAAGAATAATAAAGCTATAATCTGTGTTTTGACACACAAAGAGATGCTTTACTAATTTTAAGATAGCACTTTATTAATAATTTTGAAATAGCATATAAACTTACATTATAATAGAAGGCTTAATGTTACACTAAATAAATCGTTCAACAAATAAAAAGATTATAGTTCAGCAGAAACATCAGCAAGGGCTATAAACAATAATCAAATGAAAAGTTCTTCAATTTCACTCATCTAAAGTAAGTTTTAAAATAGCCAAAAATCATTAAAACTATAGTAGTATATAGTCCCTATTAATTGTTTGATAAATTAAAAAAAAATTGCTTGCTTGTTGGTATTGGTGGTAGAGGTACAGATGGAGGTAAAGAGAATTCTTAACTGCTGGCTCAGTCCTCAGCTGCCCACAGGCTGTGCCTGGATCCAGTGTTTGGAATTAGGAACACAATCCAGGTCTCTTATGTGGGTAAAAGAACCAAATTACTTGAGCCATCACTTCTACTTTCCAAGGTCTGTTTACATTAGCAAAAAACTCCAGTCAGGACTATGAACTTGGAGTCAAACCTAAGCTCTCTAGAGTGGAATGTGGGTATCCTATTCAGTGTCTAAACAACTAGGCCAAACCCCAGCCCCTATTTTTGTCCTTAAAGAAGAATTAAGTGTGAAGACACAGTGAGTTTGTACCTTGCTACTACTGAAGACTGTACCAGTGATAGGGAGTTCCCCATATCCCATCAAAGTTGTCCTAATCAGAGGATTAAGTAAGGTTGACTGGGGCCAGCATTGTGGTGCAGGGTCTTAAGCCTTGGCTTGTGACACCAGCATCCCGTACCATAGCACCAAATTCGATTTCCAGCTACTCTTCTTCTGAGACAGTTTCCTTAGGAGCATGGCCCCAGTGTAAGACCACCACAAAACACACCAAACGCTAGAGTTAAGATAGTTTATTGATGGGAGAAATCTGATAGGCTGGAGGGAGAGGGTGAAGAATAAAATTAGAGAGGGAGGATTGAGAGAGAGAAATTAGGAGAGAGTGAAGATGAAGAAGAAAGAGAGAACGATACCTGGAGAGAGAGGGTGCATGTGCAGTAAGCAGGTCCTGTTATGCCTCTGCTGGTGGGCAGGGAAGTAGGAACAGCAAATCCCATTAGCACTGAGGTGGAGCTGACACCTGTGGTTGGGCCATCAGGTCACCTGGCTTCCAGCAATGGCAGTGGGGAGTAGAGCCTAGGATCGTGTCTGGGATGTAAATCGTACCACAGACAAGACCACACCATTTTACTAACACCAAGCACTTGTCCCCTGATGCCTATGTGGGAGATCAGAATGGAGTTACTGGCTCCTGGCTTCAGCCTGGGCAGACTGGGGTGTTGTGGCCCTTAGGGGAGTGAAGCAGCAGACTGAAGATTCTCTCTCTCTCTCTCTCTCTCTCTCTCAGTCTTTCTATCTTTAATTCTCTTTCTTTAACTGTTGCTATGTGGCATACTAAGTTTGGGTTATAGGAGTCCTTAAATTACCTTTCCCAGTTTAACTGTGATTACAATTTTGATTCACTATCCCCTCTGCAGTGTGCCTTCATGTGACATTTTAAGTCCTAAGTCTCAAGTCCTTGTAGATGGGGTAGATGGATAAGGAGGACGGTATCATACCATGTTTCATAAAAGGATTATGGTTATCCTTAGATGTTGTTTTCTTTCTTAATAGCCTTGTAGCCATTTTTGGGACGACCTCTTCTCTCCAAGTATTCTTGTTAAGATTGTCTACCCTCCTATTATTTACGAAATACAAGTATCTCAGCTGACAGTGCTCAAAATATCCAACAATGCTTTTAAGAACTGCAACTGCCAGTCAAAACAAAAGCAAAACATATATCAAAAGAGAATAAAATAGTTTAAAACTATTTGTCACACTTAACTTACTGTTTTTTGTCTGTATTGCCTTGATCGAATGCCTTAACTTGGATAAGCTTTAAGCATCAATTATTTGTCAAGCACAGATTACTGATAATAATGATATCTATTTTTTGAATCTTAGTCTACCAGATCTGCCTTAAATGGCTTCTCATACAACATTTCTAGGTGCTTATAATATCCCATAATTGATGGATTAAGTAACAGAAATGCTTTTTCCATGCTTCTGAGGGTGGAAATAGAGAAAAGAGGTATATTAATAGGGTTGATTGATTTCTCCTGAGACTTCTCTCATTGGCCTGCAAATCAGCCTTCTCCGTATTTTCTCACATGACTTTCCTCTGGAAGCATTGCTCTTGGTATCTCTTTTCCTGTAAGGATACCAGTCTTTTTGTATGTGGATAATAACCTTATGACTTTATTTAATTTTACTTCCTTAAAGGTCCTACCTTCAAATGCAGTCACATTTGAGTTTAAGTCTTTAATACGTGAATTGCAGGAGGAGTGGAACACCATGTAATCCGCAATACAGACACTGTCAGTCATGCTTGAACTCCTCCCCATGCTTTGACGATTTCTATGTGCCATTCCACAAAATTCTCTGTGCTTTTGCCTTTATTGACTTGATGAGAAAAGAAAGCGGCACTAGTCACACGCTCGTGCCGTGTTACTATGTACAGCAGGGCGGAAAATTGTGTCATCTACTTCTCTCCCAAGGTCCAGATTGATCACAGGACTTAGCCTTAAACTCAGTGTTTGCTTAGCACCCTCATCTTTCCTTTCCCACCCTCAACTTAGTAAGTCCCCTATCAATGAGCTCTGAGCAATTGCTTCTATAACAAACACTTAGCTCACAGATAATTGGCTCAGGTTCTGTTACTGAGTATCCTCATCTAAAAAAGTCGTGATGAGAGTTAACTCATAGAATCTAGAAAATTATCTTCATTTTTCACACAATAAAGGTTCTGTATTCGTTAATGTTTCTATTATTATTTGATTTTATGGTCGTCACCATGATTAAATTTATTGTAAAGACGTGAATTATGTATCACGAGAATTGCAAAATAAATTACATGCCATTATTTTCACCTGAAAAACATGAATAACAGTAAAAATTCAAAGGACTTTTATAAAAATGAAATGAGCTCTCACATAGGGTATTTTATCACTTCCTTTTATTATAGGAATTATTAAATAAATGTTAGTTTTATCTTACACTTAGTATCTGCAGAATTCTCAAGATGTTTTGCTTGTTTAAAAACACCCATCATCAAAATCTAGTGAATTAACATTTCAGTTAAAATATTCATCTCAGGGGCAGGTATTGTGGTGTGGCACATAAAGCCACCACCTGTGACTCTGGCATCCCATAGGGGCACTGATTCAAGTCTTGGCTTCTCCACTTCTGATCCAGCTCCCTGCTAATGGCCTGGGAAAAGCGCAGAAAATGGCCAGAGTATTTTGGCCCCTATACCCATGTGGAAGACATGGATTAATCTCCTGGCCCTTGAGGCATCTGGGAAGTAAATCAACAGATGGAAGATCTCTCTCTCTCTCTCTCTGCTTACCTCCTTTCTCCCTTTCCCTTTCCCTCTCCCTCCCTTCCTCTCTCTCTCTCTAACTCTTTGAAAATAAATAAATAAATCTTTATTTAAAAAGTGATCTCAACTATGTCACTTCTTTAATTGCTCCTCTAATCTAAAATATCTGACTGTTAATAGTAAGCAATGCATCTTTGATATTAAATCTTTGTTATTGAGAGTTCACCCACTGAAGATTCATTTCATTTGCAACTTTTATGAACTGCCTCATGTGATATACCTTGAGTTGTAACAGTTCTCCAGCAAAATAATAACGAAACTTGTACTTTAGGCTATGAGCATATTTTATTGTGATTAGAAATACCACACCCTTTAAAAATTCATGTTGATTTAAACAACAAAAATATTCACTTTAGACTATTGTTTCCATTAAAGCATCAGGTTTGAAACCTATATTTTAAGTGTCTGCTCATTTTGGCTAAAGATGGTAAGTTTTTATTTATTTATTTATTTTTTTGACAGGCAGAGTTAGCGAGAGAGAGACAGAGAGAAAGGTCTTCTTTTTTCCATTGGTTCATCCCCCAAGAGACTGCTATGACTGGTTGCTGCTGGCGCGCTGTGCTGATCCATGAAGTAGATCCGAAGCCGGAAGCCAGGCGCT
Source organism: Oryctolagus cuniculus (assembly GCF_051225735.1). Classification (NCBI taxonomy): domain Eukaryota; kingdom Metazoa; phylum Chordata; class Mammalia; order Lagomorpha; family Leporidae; genus Oryctolagus; species Oryctolagus cuniculus. The sequence continues at coordinate 24,887,631 of NC_142868.1, read as the reverse complement.
TCCTCCTGGTCTCCCATGCGGGTACAGAGCCCAAGCACTTGGGCCATCCTCCACTGCCTTCCCGGGCCATAGCAGAGAGCTGGACTGGAAGAAGAGCAACTGGGACAGAACTAGCATCCCAACCGGGACTAGAACCCGGAGTACCGGCGCGGCAGGTGGAGGATTAGCCTAGTGAGCCACGACGCCAGCCAAGATGGTAAGTTTTGAGGTAAAATGTGAAATGAATGCTGAAATTGACAGTGAAACTTGAAAGTGGTTTGAGAAGGAAGGGAAAGGAACAATTTGCTGAAGCTCACAAAATAGATTTCATTACGCTCGTTTGCTATGCCAGCAGGGAATAAAAATAGAGTTACTCTACTTTCAAGGTGAATCCAGAAAGGAAATGCACTCTCCTGTGTGAATGAAAGCTCCCCAAATAGGACCAACTTTGATGCATTATAAAAATTGTGACAGTAATTTACCATAAGATTGTAATAAACATGATTCATATATAGGATAGAGGAAAAACACTTTTAGCACACATGGCATTTAGATTTCCTGCTTTATAAATTTTAAGATAACTGTTTGCAAAAATATTGTGAATGAATGCAAAGTAGATCATCTCTTTTTTACCAATTGTCTCTATGTTCTTGAGTAAATTGTGAAATTTCTATGTATTTCACAAAAATTATTCTAGATTCAAAACTATTCAATACTTCCTATGCCCTCAACTCATAAAAATGCTTAATTTTTCAACTTTTATTATATTCTCAGTTATATGACTTCTTATTTATGATCTAAAAGCTGTATTATGTGTACCAACTATTACAATAGGTTGCATTTATGTATAAAGTGGAAATAAGGGACACTTTTTTCATATGCTGAATTGACATATGAAATATGATCATGCTATTCATATATCAAAACTCAGTGCCAAACAGGGAAGTATATAAAAAGACCACAATTTGGTGAGAGATCTTAAATACATGCCAGTTAAGAAATCTTGAAAGGATTTTGGAATGTTTTCATTTATACTAGATAGAGAAAAAATCCACATACTCAGAAGACTATACTTTGGACAATTGCAACTATATGAAATGTGAAGTTAGAGACAAATCAGGAATCTTGATGTGTTGCTTTAAAGAGAAGAACTGAGGCCAAGTGTAGTATCAAAGACAAATAGATGATTATTTTGTGATAAATTTATTCACTAAATATTGTCATGTGCCCAATAATACTATGTATTCTAATGCCATATTAAAAAAAAACAAGCAAACCAACTATCCAGTTAAATATGAATCACTTCCCACTTGTAATTTATTTTCTAATAATTCTAATAATTTCTAATAATTCAAATTTTGTATTTCAAGTATCTCAGATAACAATAAAAGTTTCTTCACATATGTATTCTAGTGGAGAATACTAATTTTCAGGAGTGAGATAAGAATGGAAATCAACCCAAAACATGGGTTGTAAATAACTACTGATTTGTTATAAAGTGGTGCAGCTGAAAACCGTATACTTTACAACACAATAATTCCACCTCTATGGTTATACATTTAGCTAAACTGTTTCACATGAACAGCAGAAAATAGTTGGCAATAAATATAGCAGCAGTGTTGATATATCAAAGCAGTGAAAACAACCCCAGTTCTTCGTCTTTAGAGGAAGCCAAACAGGTTGTGGTATCATTGTGCAATGGAATGCCATTTAGTTAGAAGATGAGTAGCTGTAACTATATATACATCGTGTGATTGAGTATTAACAATAGGATTGATAGGAGCAGGCACTTGGTGTAATGTTTAATACGTTCCTTGGAGGCCCACATATACTATCGATGTACTTGGGTTCAAGTACCAGCTATTTATGCTGCTTATTCCAGGTTCTTGCTAATGCACATCATGAGAGGCATCAGGTTTTGGTCGATGTTTGTCCCTGCCACACCCATGGGAGAACTGAATTGAGTTGCTAGCTCCTAGCTTCAGTCTGGCCCAGTTTCAGCTGTAGAAAGTCTTTGTGGAGTGAACCAGCAGATGGGAGATCTTCTCTCTCTCTCTCTCTCTCTCTCTTTCTCTCTCTCTGCCTTGTCTGCTATCTCTCTCAAATATTTAAAATGAATATAAATTTAAATTTAAAATACTTACTGGATTTAAAAATTTAGTGAGAATATTGTAAATCCAATTACACACATTTATTAAAAATTGAAGAAAGAGAAATAGATGGTGAGGAGCAACAATTATCTCAGTTGTATACACAAAATATCAAAACATTTATCATATTAATTAAATGATACTCTTTTTGAAAAATAATATGGTTACTTACAATGTACATATGTATGATTTTCTTCATTAAAATATAAAAGAAATATCCATTCAGTAGAAACCATACTCTGAATTTTGCAGTTTGATCTTTCCCTGGGTTAGCAATACAAGGTGGAGTGATAAAGCTTTAGGATGCTGGGCTATCCATGGACTTCCCATTCCACCCTCAAACATCCGGGTAAACAATGGATGCTCTACAGTGTATTACTACTAACTTGTGATATCTGATGCATTAAATGCATGCATTTGATGCATTTTTTCACTTACAACATTTTCAACTTATGATGGACACATAGAGATTATCTGCATTGTAAGTTTAAGGGGATCTGTATGCAGTATACATATGGATTTATACAAATATATTTATGACAGTGCATGACATGTAAAACATAATTATATTTATAATTTTATTTAAATATAATATTTAATAGAAAAACCTAATTAATGAGAATCTTCAAAGGTAGTGTTTAGTTTGTTCAGTGTTAATAATCTTCCCGTGTGTTTTGCATTCAGTTTGAGAACTATGAGGAATGTTCTGATACTCAAACTCACAAATTTTTGATGCATATAGTTGGTAAATTGGAGACAGATTAAAAGAAATAGTATAACAGTTTGAAAGGAAACCATTTTCATTCTACAAAAGTGTGTATCTTCAAGTAATTAAGTTTACTGAGGAGTTGATTAGGTATGAAGAATATCATTATGAGTAAACGAGAAATCCAGGAAAAGTATACATTTCAGGTTTGCATCAAGAATTGATTCACCAGTTACTAAGGAGACAAGACTGAGATAAAAGAAATCCTAGGGAAAGAAACCCAGCATGCTCTAGAATTTGTCCAGAGTGAAATGCCTATTAGATTAGATGGTCAGTAAGGTACTGGATGTGTAGGTGTATAATTTTGACAACAGGTATGATCCAATTATTTCATAACTGATCACTGGATTGTTCTAGGAAAATAATATAAATTAGAATAGAAAAGTATTGAGGACTAAGCTCTTTGAAAACTACACTTTTAATGGAGAACCAGAAGAGAAAACCAATTGATAGAGACAGGATTGTTAGACTGGAAGCAAAGAGAAAGGCATGGGGAGGAAATAATTTCTAAAGAAAATCCATGAGATGAGTTAATTGATATACATAATTTAGAATAAAAGATGCTGGGACTGAGTCACAAAAATAGAAGAGCCCCAAAGAAAACAAAAAAGGAGTAGATTTAGTAAATATTTAAAATAATCTAAATAAACAAGAATATATAATTAAGTTATATAATAAATATGAGTTATTTCTAAAAGTTTGGGAAAATGAAATTATTGTGTTACATTGTTTTAAAAATTTGCACATTTTTTTTCATGACACGGATGTCCCATTAACCTCTTGAAGTCCTTGTGTGCATACATTTATAACAATCATAGTTTACCCTGAGGCCAGGCTTTCCTTTGGTTACTCCAAACGAAGATTAAGCACAGCAAGGGCAGCAAAGCCAGTGTCTATCCTACCTAATACAAAGCTGTCCAAATGAGTCATATTTGATATTGAACTCCCGTGGTCCTGGCTAGTACTTTGTCGTAGTTACTATGCAGGCTGAAGTTTCATGTCCAATTCACCTTGCTTTCCTTTCTCTTTCCTCAGCTGTCAGATCTGCATCTGTGACAGATGCTTTTCCTGGATTATTTGTACTCTATTCTCTTTTCTGTTGAGTGTTTGTTTCTCCTATTAAATTTCTTATGCTTCTAACTTTGTATGGGCAGCCATATATAGGAGAACAAAATGAATACTTTTTTTTTTAACTGCAGAAGCACTATATGTACAAAGCACTGTTAAGATAACTGTAATTTCTGGTTGTATCATTTCATTTGCATATATGTAAGTGTATGATTATATCCTGAATCACATATTATGCCAACGAATATCTTCACAGATTGCAATTTGTAAAATCGGAGTTGTTGAGAGTGACAGAAATCAGATCCATAGTAGGTGGAAGAATGCTGTGAAATCTCATGAACTGACCAAATGCTTGAATAAATTAATCTCTGAGGTGAAAAAATGATGGTAGAAATTTCAGTGACAACTCCAAACAGGGACTGGAGGACCACATTTCTTTCTATAACTGGTTTCTGAATTAATTGGTATCTTGCTCCATTCTTCTTTTTCATGTACATATGTGTTCATATTTGGAAAAGAAGAGAAAGGAAAGAAACATGACCAACTTGAGAGACACAATTGCAATTATCGACTCCATGCCCAGATTATAGGGAAAAGACAAATCACCTTATTTTTCCACTCTGGCCAATCACCTACAATCAGGGGCAGAGCTTACTTTTAATAAATAACACTCCAATGTTAATGCTATCCAGTGAGGATACATCTAAACAAAAACAGAATAAAGCAAAAAACAAATGTACAGACCTGTGATCAGGAGATAATATATTGATTTATTGATTTTTAATCTATTCTAAATAAATTATAAAAAACTTATTTTGTAAGAAATGCACTCATTGTTATTTAAATATTTATTGCAAAAATAGTAAAATGCTATTTTCAAATTATCTTCTTGACATTCATTTTATATTTACAGTATTTACTGGCTACAACAATTAGAACTTTCTTATGATAGACAAAATCTGATTACCATTTTTATAATAAGAGGGATAATTTATCAAAATAAATTACGCTTGATATGCTATAAAATCTGAGCACACATATAGAAATATTCATATAAATGATATGGGAATTTGATATAATTATTAAATTAAGGTAAAACATTTTATAATAAGAAGGAAATATGGTAGACAGAATATGAGCCATGATTTCCTGCAAGTTGATTTTTGTGCCAGCACCGTGGCTCACTTGGCTAATCCTCCGCCTGTGGCGCAGGCATCCCGGGTTCTAGTCCTGCCTGGGGTGCCAGATTCTGTCCCGGTTGCTCCTCTTCCAGTCCAGCTCTGTGCTGTGGCCCAGGAATGCAGTGGAGGATGGGCCCTTCACTCGCATGGGGAACCAGGAGGAGGCACCTGACTCCTGACTTCAGATCGGTGCAGCGCCCTGGCCATAGCGGCCATTTAGGGGGTGAACCAACAGAAGGGAGACCTTTCTCGCTGTCTCTCTCTCTCTCTCACTGTCTCTGCATGTCAAAAAAAAACAAAAAACAAAAAAAAAAAAAAAACAAGAAGAAGCAAGTTGATTTTTAACATTTTCAGCTAATTAAAGAAATGAAGGAATATGACTAATGACTAAGTAAAACACAATTACAGGAGCCACTGCTGTGGCTTAGCATGTGAAACCACTGCCTGCAGTGCCTGCGGTGCTGCTTTGAGTCCTGGCTACTCCTCTTCTGTTCCAGCTCTCTGCTCTGACCTGGAAAAGCAGCAGAAGCGGGCCCAAGTCCTCGAGCTCCTGCACCACTGGGAGATCCAGAAGAGGCTCCTGGCTTCGGATCAACGCAGCTTCAGCCTTTGCGGCCATCTGAGGAGTGAACCACGGATGGAAGACCTTTCTCTCTCTCTCTGCCTCTGCCTCTCTATAGCTCTGCCTTTCAAATAAGTAAATAAATCTTAAAAAAAAAAAAACCCACAATTTTATGTATTTTATACTGCATTACATAGGTATATGAAGTATATTTTTATATGAAAGAAAATTAATCTTTCCCTATACTTCAGTACAATTGATGAAGTTCTCCCATGGGTGGGGCCCATGCACCCACTGGGAGACCTGGGAGAAACCCCTGGTTGCTTGCTTGCTTGCTACAGATCTGCCCAGTTACGGCCATTGTGGCCATTTGGGGAGTTAACAAGAAAGTAGACCTCTCTCTCTGTCCCCACCCTCCTCCTCTTGCTTTCTCTTCTTCTCTCTCTCTCTCTGTAACTATGCCTTTCAAATAAAAAAAAGGCATTAACCCATGGCTTGAATATATTATCTTGGATTTTAAGCAGTAGTGTTTGTAGAATAATATACCTTGCTTCCAAAACAGAAAAAAAAAAAACAATAGAAAAATCATTTTTCTATTGATTTGAAATAAGTATGGCATCTATCACAAAACAAAATTTCCTTCAGAACTATAGACTGAATGAAAATAATATTAATATGGTTGATGTTTACAAGATAATTATATGTGCATAAGTGTGTGTGCATGTGTATGTGTGTAACTCTGTATGTAAAAATGTGTTAGGCTGTGCTGTATTTTGAGACCTATATTTAATAGCAAAAATAGCAGGAAATAATAATTTATATATTGATATATAATTTTATTTGTTTTCACAACAAAAGCATTAAGCTTTCTACAGATCTTTTCCCTACCAACATAATATTATATTTGAGCCTGAGTTACAACGACCATTAAACTAGCAATTCATTAAGCAGCTAAAAAATTACTTCACACTGCTATTGGCACATTGTGTCTAAACCATTATTCCTCAGTATTGGTGTAGGAATGGTTTGAACAATGCTTTGTATTTTAAAGCTCTCTAAGTTGAGTTGCTGTTTGAAGTCATTATAAGGAATTTAGAAGTCCATATCAAAGAAGTCTCTAAAATCATCTTCAGATCCTATCATCTCAGCATGTCAATGATACACTTAGGAGTACTAAAGATAGCAATCCATTATAATTTTCTTTTCATTCTATACCATCCTCATAACTGCATAAGAATTTACATTTTCTTAAAAAATGTCAACACGTTACTGAAACCCTGATAACCATCACAAATATCATCAGCTTCTCCAAGGTGATGGCTTAAAATTTTCACTCTCTGTAATTCTCCTCTCCCTACCTTCTTAAATAAAGCATACTAGAATGCAGAAAGTTTTTCCAGAAAAAAATGAACTGAAAAGAGAAAATACTAGTAGACTACACAACTCTCTTTCTGTCTCTCTCTGTAGGTGTGTGATCTAATTAAGCATCATGTTACTATATAAGACTTGCTGAACTCAGTGAAATAACAGTTTCTTTTAATGTTATGAGGACAAAATATCTGATTTATCACTTCTCTCTCTCTCTCTTTCTCTGTCTCTCTCTATCGCTTCAAATACATGGAAGACTTTGAAATAGACTCTTTATATTTTCCTCTGTATTTCCTAGAAACCTAAGTGCTTAACATAATTCTGGTTACCCATCCCTCCCCCACCTTTTTTTTGACGGCCTCTTACTACCTGCTGTGTATGATGCTGGATTTGTCATTCCCCATGTTTACAAGACTTAAGACAAATGTAAAGATATATTTTGCTTCACTGTAATTGAACTAACATGAACTCTATCACTTGAAAAATGTCCTTACTTTCTGATCAGAGTATAACTTACATTTACAAATGAAATAAACAGAAGAAAACAAACATAAATATAAGTGTATGAAGATCTCAAAAGTACAGATACTCATTGATTTGTGATCAAGTTACATCACAATAAATTCACCATAGACTGAAAGTATCATGTCATATGTTTAAATATGTTTAATACCGCTAACCTAGTGAGCATCAGAGTTCACCAATATAGGGTACTGTAGAGTATCAGTTGTCTATCATTATTGCACAACGGAGTAGAGTTTGACAAGATCATACTGCATATTTTTAGACCCCAGAAAGATGAAAATTCAAAATTTGCAGTATGATTCCTGCTGAATTTCTGCCATTTTCCCATCATCATAAAGTCAAAACATTGTAAGTCACAGATCAGCCTTGTAGGCTGTGCTGATAGTTACAGGAGAGGGTATAACTAATGTTAAACGAGCCCGTGACCAAACTGAAATGGAATGGCTTGATTTTTAATCCAATAAGACAGAACGCTTCCTTCAATCTTCCTACCTCAAACTACATATTCCAGGAGAGGAAAGGCCTGTAACTGCTATTATTCTTGTCACTAGATAAAGCTTGGCAGCTGATTTTTTTCAACTAAACCTCAGTATTTAAGGAAAAATATTTAAGAGAAAATAATACTTAAAAAATAATAGACCAGATAGTGTCAATAGCTGTCTATGAGGTAGCAAAGGTACTTGTAACTCTTCTGTTGAAATAAAAAGATGAAAATAATCTATGAACCCTCAGAAATGAACCTTTTCTCTATTCTGTGGGGTCTGGCTAGCATTTTCTTAAACAATTCCTTCATCATCCTCTAGTAGAATTTTGCTGAATTTTTTAAATCCTTTATTTGACTATTATGCCATTAACATTGTTTTGCAATCATTTTTGTACTGATTTTAGCACAGTTGCCCTTCCATTTAGCCAGACCATTAAGTGAGGTAAATTGAATAAAAAATATGAGGTTAAAATTTGAAGTTCACTGAAGTTAAAATTATAGGACAAGCAATGAGTTAATTATGTCTACTTTAGTTATAATAAGTACTTTTAAAAGTAGAAATCCTCTTATTTGGATTTTTAAAGTACTTGAAAATTCTGTATGACTGTATTTTGTACCTCAAACTTTGAACATCATATTTGTTGAATAATTATTTTGTAAAAAATGGTATTATTTGACTTGCTGAATTTTTCTCTACGGCAAATTTAATAGGAGACTGCCTGTGGGGTCAGACCCACACTTGCAAGAAAGATTTTCTATACTTTATCATTTAACATCTGATGACTTCTATTTTTAATCAACTAAACAAAACCTCTGCCTTTATATTAAGATAGTCCTTGTGGTCTTATTAGATATTATTTATTTAATATCAATTGTGAAAAAAGGTTATTACTGGGATTCACTATGACTTACTCTTTATGGTGTGATCTCCTGGTTTAAGGATGCTTTCTGTGTTGAGATGATAAATTAATGTAATTTGGTCTGGAGCTTTGTCTTGAATTCCTGGAATTCCAGAAACTTTGGAATCTCTTAAAAAACACTGTATGTTCAAAAGATTCATGTGTATTTTGGTCCTAAACTATAAATACTAAATTGTTAGAGTGAACTTTTTTTTTTTGATTGGAGGAGTGACGAACCAATTTTTTTTTAAATCAAATGTTGGCAGAATGTATTAAACCAAAATTCATGACAAAAATATAAGTATAACAGAAATGTAATAATAATGACATAAATAAATGGCATATTGGGATTCTAAGGCATCTTTGAACTGAACTCTATGATCAGTGTTTTATTCTTGAAGTGACTTGGGCATGTTGAGATGCAATAGGGGGCTTTGCAACTAGGGTTAAGGTTATGTACTTGCAGTAGGGAAAAATAGTCCATCATGACTGAAAACTGTGGTGATGTCCATATCTTGCTTCTTACATTATGTTTTAATGTTTGAAGTAATTGAAAATATGACTTCAAAGAAATAAGATATTCTGCTGTGTATCATGGAAAACAAGTTTTCAGGAAATGGCAGGTGACTGGTCAATGTTATTCAGGGAAGTGTGCTTCTGGGTTAATTATAAATTATGAAAATATTTAATTAGAAATGGACTTACTAAAACATTTATTAAGAAAATAGTCTTAATCACTTCTAGGCCTTTTGGCTAAGATCAAGAAAATAGACTTAATGGGGATGTTGTTTGGTGCAGCAGTTAAGACACCACTTGAGACGGTGGCATTCCATCTCAGTGAATGGGTTCACTTTCCAGCTCAGCTCTTAATTCAGTCTGCGTGGAATTCATACCCTCAGAAGCACAGGTGATGGCTCAAGTTGGAACTCTGTCATTCACATTGGACACATGAATTGAGTTCTTGACTACTGGCTTTGGCTTGGCCCAGCCCTGACTGCAGGAGTGAACCAACAGATAGAAGATGGAAGATAGATTCTCTCTCTCTCTCTCTTCACCTCTCTCTCTCTCCCCCTCTCTCACCACCTCTCTCTCTCCCCCCTCTCACCACCTCTCTCTCTCTCCACCTCTCTCACCACCTCTCTCTCTCTCTCTCTCTCTCTCTCTTTCAAAAAATAAAAGCAAAATGACTTAGATCAATTTCTCTCCTGCATGTATACATGCTCTTTCCATTTATTTTTCTTCTATTTTTAACCTTTCTGGCTTTTTTTCTATTCCATTCTCTTTGGATGAAGGGAGGTGCTGATTATACGTCTCTGATTATAAGGTAACAGATATGAACTCTGGGTGGCATCAGGTCAAAACAAAGCTTCTATGTTAAAACCTTTCCAAATTCATGCTTCACTCTTCTCAAATGTTTGGAAAACCAATTAAACAAAATCCTGAACATGCATACAAACTAAAATGATTTCAGGTACTATAAACTCCTCCAAATTACTGCTTCTGGTTTTTAATGTAGACCTTCTAACACAGTACAAAAATGCAGTGTCATAATTTGAATATTCTTGCATCATTAGACTAAATGAAAATCAACACCGTATGGTACTGAATAACAAGAGATCATAAGAACTGGGAAAAAAAAAAAAAAACCTGTCACTGTTATAATATGAATGCTTGCATCCCTTCAATTCAAATTTTGAAATTCTAAACATTAAGGTGATGATTTCAAGATGTGATACCTTAGAAAATGATGAGCCCGGGCCGGCGCTGCGGCTCACTAGGCTAATCTTCAGCCTTGTGGCGCCGGCAAACCGGGTTCTAGTCCCAGTCGGGGCGCTGGATTCTGTCCTGGTTGCCCCTCTTCCAGGCCAGCTCTCTGCTGTGGCCAGGGAGTGCAGTGGAGGATGGCCCAAGTGCTTGGGCCCTGCACCCCATGGGAGACCAGGAGAAGTACCTGGCTCCTGCCATCGGATCAGCGCGCTGCACCGGCCACAGCGGCCATTGGAGGGTGAACCAATGGCAAAAAGGAGGACCTTTCTCTCTGTCTCTCTCTCTCACTGTCCACTCTGCCTGTCAAAAAAGAAAAAAAAAAAAAAAAAAGAAAATGATGAGCCCACAATAGTGCGGCGTTTGTGCATTTTATCAACATCCTTATAAAAGCGTCTCCAAAGAAATACCTGCCCCTCCCACCATGTGAGTACAAAGCAAGAAAGTGCTGTCTATATGCCAGAAAGCAAGTCCTCACCAAGCATAAATCTTCTTTGATTCTGGACTTCCCAGCTTCCAGAGCTCTAAAAAGTAAATGTGAGTTTATAAGCCATAAAATGTGGAATATGTAAGTAGAGCAGTCCAAACAGACTCAGACATATTTCTAAGCATTTTTTCTTGCTATATACTTTATAGTACTGGAGATAAACAAGCAGAACATGCAGACACTTGAACGGAAAAACCAAGTGCTCAGTTCTAATCTGTGAAAATATAATATAATCAAAATTACTTGGAAAGCAATGTCATCTCATGTTCTTCATTACACATAAGCATGTTCAGCATCGCATGGAATCAGACTCTCACTTGATTCTATGAGGAAATATAGTCCAGTGAAAGTAGAAAGCATTAAAAGGAAGCAAAGGAAAATAACATCCTTCAGGCAGAAACAATTGGCACTGGTATCTGGATGAGTCACACACAATATGACAGCGATTATAACTTATGGACTGAGCCAAGGCCTCTCAACCTGCTCAAAAAGGTCATATTACTAAAAGAAAATATTTTCATTATCATAGGAAAGCTATTATTGGTATGTTGGTAAGTGAAGTACTGGAAGTCATGTAAGATATAATTATTCTTCTTTGATAACTTTATTTTAAATAAAAGGGAGTGAAATTAAATGTATCCTCTCCTGACACATTAATATGTGACCATATTCCTACATGTATGTAAGTATAATAACCGTATCCTTATATTTTTGTTGATTATTTTAATAATAGTTTCTATCTGCATCTGCCAATGAAAACTGAAATTTCTCAGAGCCACCATTCCTAATGTCAATTCTTCACTGAAAATCCACAACTCCAGTATGAACAAAGACAACATTCATTACCTGTTCTTATTATGAGAAAAATAATACTACTGACATATAAGTCTGTATAGCATGTAAATGAGTCTAGCTGTTGAGGAAACTACAAGATTCCTCGTAGAGATGCGACCTAAGTTATATTTGCTAGATGGAAGGAATAGATAAAGAAATTGTGGCAAAAAATAAAATAGAATATGTAACACCTTTATAAAAGGAGGTCTTGCCTTTTACCATGATATGGATAAAAATGACAGAAATTATGCTTAGTGAAGTCAATCAGGACAGTAAGAATAAAAAGCACTATATGAACTCATGCATGAATATCCTAAATTAAACATCAAATACAAAGTAGCAGAGAAGAATGCTGGTTTTCAGGAATGAGGTAGGTGGGGGGAAGGGGATATATATTTCCAAAAGGTAGAGAATTGTAGGATGAGTAAGTACAAAGAGAAAATATATGGAATAAGAGCTATAGGTAATAACATATTGAAAATTTTCTAAAAGAGTACTTTTTGATGCACTTATCACACACGCACACAGACAAAGAAAACTGTGAGATGATAGATATATTACTTTGCTTGAATGTAGAGACTATTTCCATATATATACATAGATAGATAGATAAAGATATCAAAGCATAAATATATAAAGTAGATAAAGGATAAATAACAAAATCCAATACAGTGATAAATACGGTTCCTTACATATAGACAGCATTCAATTGCTGGTAGATATTATTTTCTTACCCTAATTAAAGTGTTCTATTAAGAAGAGTGGTTTTGGGGCTGGCAGTGTGGCACAGCAGGTAGAGCTACCACTTGTGGTGCCGGCACCCCTTATGGGCACCGATTCAAGTACCGGCTGTTCCTCTTCCTATCCAGCTCTCTGTTATGGCCTGGGAAAGCAGTAAAAGATGTCCCACATGCTTGGGTCCCTGCACCCACATGGAAGACCCAAAAGAAGCTCCTAGCTCCTAGTTTTGGATCAGCCCAGCTCTGGCCATTGGGGTCATTTGGGGAGTGAACCAGTGGATGGAAGACCTCTCTGTCTTTTTGTTTCTCTCTTACTCTGCCTCTCTGTAAACTCTGTTTTTAAAATAAATAAATCAATCTTTGAAAAAAAGAAGAGTGGTTCCTAGTTTGATATAAGAAAAAATCCTCTGGAAAATAATTATTAAAAAAGTATGATATAAAAGGAGCAAGCAAGCTAACCAGGAGCCAAAGAGATGGTCAATGCCTTGAAACAAAGAAATTATCCATGTGACTGATTATTCAAGGAGGTGCTGGAGGAAGAAAAACTGTACTTTTAATACAGGAAAGGAAGAAGAAGACTTCCTGGGGTTGATAAAACTTGCTGATAATTGATGAGAAAGTAACAAAGATATAGCAGAAAGAAGTGTTATAATAACTAAAGATATAGATAGTTCAGAGTCCAAAACTGAGGACCCAGTCAGTTAATTAGGTGGCAATGCATCTCTTTGGAGTGGAAACGTTTCACTTGGGATTTTTATTTTTATTTATTTATTTATTTATTTATTTTTTATTTTTTGACAGGCAGAGTGGACAGTGAGAGAGAGAGACAGAGAGAAAGGTCTTCCTTTGCCGTTGGTTCACCCTCCAATGGCCGGCATGGCCAGCGCGCTGTGGCCGGCGCACTGCGCTGATCCAATGGCAGGAGCCAGGTACTTGGGCCATCCTCCACTGCACTCCCTGGCCACAGCAGAGAACTTGCCTGGAAGAGGGGCAACCGGGACAGAATCCAGCGCCCCAACCAGGACCAGAACCCCTGTGTGCCGGCGCCGCAAGGGGGAGGATTAGCCTAGCCTCACTTGGGATTTTGATCTTGGTCGGTGAGGTGAAGTAGAGATGAAACAAGAAATCCTCTCTCTCTCACTTTCAGGATGCAGTTTACTTTCCCTCTCTTAACTCCCAGTGCTTCTGTGGTTATATCAGCAGTAGGATACACCAAATGCCACACACTTTGTCAGTTTCATACCTAACCTTTAGAAGACTGAAAACCAGTTTTCTGTTTTTCGAGTCTGCATTCTAGGAGTTTCTACATTAGATCAGCCGCCACGTTGTGAGGAAGCACAAGCAACCATGAAGAGGACTCTACGTGGAGAAGAATCAGGGTCCCCAGGCAACAGCTTTCACCTTAACTTGGAAATGAAGGTTCTAGTTTGGTTTAAATTCATAACAGCAGGCGGAGGTTGCTGCCACTAACAGATGCTCCCATTGCAAGATTTTAAGTCTATGAAGTCTTTCTGTCTTCCTTCCTTCCTTCTTTTCTTTCCTTTCTCATTTCCCCCGATATGTTTTGTAGTGTTTTATTGTGCAATACTAGAGAACTAAAACAAGTTGCTAGAGAAAGTGTGAAACATCCACTATAAATATATGCATATCATAATATATATGCTAAAGAATGAAGCCAGAGAACGTGGTAAGATGTAGATACAGTGAGAATTATCTGAAGTAGATTATCAATAACATTATTCTATTGGGGGTGAAAAATTATTCAGCATGGAGAAAGAGATCAGTAAAAGCTAAATTAAGGAGATTCTGAGGAGATGTAAAATTTAGAGAGAAATAGAGAACTTTCACCAATTGGTTTGTTTACCTACACCTTCTGTTCATACATAAGGAATATAAATTATGATTTATGAGAGACAGAAGGTTGCTTTACATAACTGCAGAAGGCTTTCCTGGAATCAATCTGGTCTTATGGTAAAATGACGTGGCACATGTCCTGAAACACACATTTGGGGCAGACTTCAACCTAACAATAGCTACACTACAATCCTCTCACTAATAAATTCAAGCAAAGCTGAAAGACATCACTTTTCTTTACTCACTATTGTGCATAGAAATTTAAGATTATAGGCTTATGTTTTCCTTTTTAAAAATGTTTCTTTAGGTGAGAGCCAAATTCTCAAAGAACATACTTCTAAATGCTACCTCATTTGATGTGATGTCTTTAAATGTATTAAAAATAACTCCTTTCAAACTTTAATTTGTGAATTCTAAATTTAATATTGTATGTACATGTGTTATGTGCACACATACACGCATACACCTACACATATCCAGTAAAAATTCTATCTTATTTATTAATCAAATAATTTTATGAGTATTACAATCCATAAATACAAAAAATGCATGCAGCATTATTTTGGTAAATCAACAAACTTTAATAAATATTTACCTTAATTGTATCTGAAATTTTAATATCACATTTAGAAATTTTAAAAATTGATCTTAATTATCATCAAACGTCAGATTGTAATATTGCAGATTAAATGTTTAAAATATGATGAAACCAATTTTAATTGTAGATAAAGAACATGTACAGAAGGTAAAAGATATGTAGAAAAAATAGATTGCAAACCTTTTCAGGGAATTACCAGTATGCATTACCTATAAATCTAATGCTTCTGCTATTCTCTTTTGGAATACTGAGCTTCATAAGGAGGGCAGATTGAAAATTCAGAGAAAACAAATCGCAAATTTCTGAAAATGAATATTTAGTCATGTGTCCTAATGCTTTGAAAAATTTATATTTCTACTTTTGAGAGTTTCTATTTTATGTATCTATTTCGAATCATTCACTGTTTCTTCCCTCATATATTTATATGGACTATTGTTAGCTACTATCCACATTCTCCAATGCCAGAATATAAGAATTGTACTATTTAATTCATAAAGTACACAGGTGTTTAGATTATGTTTAGATTTATGTTTGGATTAAAGATGATTTCTTTCATGTATTTCTCTTTCAACATCTTCTACATCTTTTGTAGAAGTTGAGCAATTTTAATCAAATCTGTTTGCCAATCCAAGCTAAAAGAAGGAATACATTTTTCATCTAGTAATTTCTCATACCGCCATATTTACACTGTATTTAAATTTTCTAATTCACAGAATGTCTAATGTATATCATTTACTAAACGGTTATCAGAAGTTTCCGACTAAGATGTTTTCAACTTTACAGAATTTTAAATATAAATATTTTTCAATTCCTATTATCATATTTAGCTCTCTACCATGAGTTATTATTAAAATAAATCTAAGACTAAACCTCATTTAGAGAATTAACTTTAGCTAAGGGCATTTTACTTGTCCATTCTTCTAATATTGTTGAAAAAAAAAAGAGTTGTATTTTTATATTGTTATGTCTGTGGTCTTATCTCTGAATAAAATGTTAAATGGAGTCCATTCTTTCTCATTTTTATTAAAATTTTGTGATTTTAATACATTAATTTATGAATTTCATAGCTGTAATTGTTTATTGTAAACTTATATAAGAAACCTGGAATGTTTGCCTAAATGAAACCTTTGATTCTTAATTGTTTCATAATATTTGCTTGAAATGATTGTCTTACTGTTGCCTCAGAATCTCTCCAAGCCCTAATGACATTGTATTATGAAAACAAAGACTTGGGTTTTTACTCACTCCTTAAGAGTTTGCTACTATAGGATATATAAACATAATAATTATATATTCATTGTACTCAGAGGCATTCTAAAAACCCATTAAAGTGTTACCAATCTCATTTGGTATATATCCACATGCTTTCCTTGATCCATGTATCTTTTTTTTTTCTTCAGTTATGATCTTGTAGTTTTTATATGCCTCTATATGCACTTAGTCTATTAAGGACTTTGTTTATATAATGGGCATATCTCATTATTTTTTTGTTGTTCCTAAGCAAACATGCTTGGATCTACAAGAGAAGTTAGATTTGACTAGGTTTATAAGAAAAACAAACAAGCAAATAGGAGAGAAAGAATAAGAAAAGACAACATTAGGCTGATTCAGTTAGACTCAGTTCAATTCCTGATGAACCATTTTTGTTTTAACTAATTTTGGGGTTTTCATATCTTCACAAAGTTGTGTCACTAGATGACACATGTGTTCATTTTACTATGAGGGACAAGCTAGTGAATGATAGCTTTTTCCATTCAAATATACTACTGTTTCAGCTGATTTTCCTGCATAGCTTCCCAGACAGTTCTTTTGTGTACAGAAATTTACATCAAATCTCATGGGGTTATGAATATAATTCTTTGGCATATGCTCACATTTACAGAAAATTCTATTAAATATTTCAAGGGATCAGAGACTTCCTATAATCCATCTGTGTTCATTCTAAAGTTCTCTCACCACAGATGACAAAATAAATCTGAGGTAAACTATCATTATGTATTCCCAGCAGGGCTTCACTTGGTCCCATAAGAAATTTATAAAAAAAGCTTATGTTTGATGTGGTGCATATTAATGATCATATAAAAGAATAAAAGAATACATAAAATGTTTTTCAATTATTTGAATACTGACACTTTATTGATTAAGAGTAGGGGTAAGTGTCACTTGAGGCTATCATATTTTAGCTATATTTATATCCTGAACTAAATCATTGAAGTTACTGAAGATACTTGAAAAAAATTTGTGGAAAAAAGAATTTAAAAATGTTTATTGTATTGTATTGTTTATAGTACTTTTTTTTTTTTTTGACAGGCAGAGTGGACAGTGAGAGAGAGAGAGACAGAGAGAAAGGTCTTCCTTTTTCATTGGTTCACCCCCCAATGGCCACTGCGGCCGGCACGCTGCGCTGATCCGATGGCAGGAGCCAGGTGATTATCCTGGTCTCCCATGGGGTGCAGGGCCCAAAGACTTGGGCCATCCTCCACTGCACTCCCTGGCCACAGCAGAGAGCTGGCCTGGAAGAGGGGCAACTGGGACAGAATCTGGCGCCCTGACTGAGACTAGAACCCAGTGTGCCGGTGCCACAAGCGGAGGATTAGCCTACTGAACTGCAGCCCCAGCCTATAGTATTCACTTTCATGAACTTTTTGAGGTCCTCTTACATATGTGGGATCCCTTCCCACTAAATACTGCAAATAATTGGTATTCAATCAATTTAATAGGATAATTTTAAAATTTTGCTTTCTCTGTATTTAGATAATAATATATAAAAATAAATATTAGAAACTTGAAAAGTTATCTAATGGTTGGAAATCAAATCCAGAAGTGTAATTGGATTAAATGCAATATAAATTTATAGATTTTAAAGGTTATAAGTTTTTCCAGTTTCTTAGTTTTTGTGTGGTATTGGAGTCTAAACAGAATAAGCAGAATAGTCAATTACTGGTTAACTAAGAATAACAAACAAAGTTTTGGGGCCAGTGTTATGGCATAGTGGTTTAAGCCATGGCTGTGACACCAGCATCCCATTTGGGCACCTGTTGAAGACCTGACTGCTCCACTTCTTATCCAATCTCTTGCTAATGGCCTGGAAAAAGCAATGGAGATGGTCCAAGGGCTAAGAGCCCTGCCATCTAATTAGGAGGTGCAAAAGAAGCCCCTGGATCCTGGCTTCAGAGTGGCCCAGCTCAGGCCACTGAAGCCATCTGGGGAGTGAACTAGAGACTGAAGGCTCTCTCTTCTCTCACTTTGTCTCTCTGCCTCTCTATCTCTATATTCTCCACCACTATGTGTAACTCTTTCAAATAAATAATATTTTTTTTGAAAAAAGCAGTTTTTGACTGTGAATCTAATGTTCACTTGAATATATCACATTGATTCTCTGACAGTGGAAGAAATATTGATATCAGATTAAAAGAAACAATAAACAACTATATTCCATTGATTTTTGTAAATGCATTCTATGACTCCAGTAAAATTTGACCACTTAGTAAAAGCCCAAATTTTATGGATTTTATGAAAAGTGATTTGATATTTTTAAAGGGCGTAAAAGGAATCATTTTGGGTGCTATAGATTTCATAGTATACACAGTGATAGAACAAATGAACTATCCTTATCATGTCTAGTTTAAGGGAAAACAGCAGTAGGATGTAAGAACAAATGATTAGGTAATATAATTGCACATTAATTTGGAATTTTGATAGATATTCAAGAAAAATATCTTCAGTTTTAACATGGACATTCTATAGAATAGCTCTGTGGCTCACTAGGCTAATCCTCCGCCTTGCGGCGCTGGCACACCGGGTTCTAGTCCCAGTCGGGACACCATCGGATCAGCGCGGTGTGCCGTCTGCAGCACGCCGGCCGCGGTGGCCATTGGTGGGTGAACCAACGGCAAAAGGAAGACCTTTCTTTCTGTCTCTCTCTCTCTCACTGTCCAGTCTACCTGTCAAAAAAAAAAAAAAAAATCCCAATCATCAGATTAACCTGCTATGCTCTAAAGCTCATCACAGGAGCTTAAGTCACCAATTTCAGTAGATAGCAGAGCAGTTAACTGAGTCAGCGACTAACAGAGGACACTAACTTAATCAAGAACACCTTAATTAGAAACTGACTTTAGAAAAGTCTTTACATTTTTCAAATAATATTTGGAAATTTTGTTTTTCATGTTATTATTTTTTAAGTTTTTTTTTTTATTTATTTATTTGAACAACAGGGTTAGATAAAGTGAGAGACAGAGAGAAAGAGAGATCTTCTATCTACTGGTTCATTCTTCAAATGGCTACAATGCCAGGAGCCAGGAGCTTCATCTAGGTCTCTCACGCTCTCACGTGGGTGCAGAGGCGCAAGCACCCGGGTCATTTCCTACCGCTTTCCCAGGCCATTAACAGAAAGCTGAATCAGAAGAGGAGCAGCCTGATCATGAACTTGTGCCCATATAGGATGCTAGCATATATAGGCAGTGGCTTAACCCACTGAGCCACAACACAGGCCCCATATTATTTTTGAATGTTAGCATTTTTGTTACACATATAACACAAATCTGCATACACTGATAAGAGTTGGAATACCGTTTTTTCTATTTCTACCTATGCATGTGTACGTTTGTCTCTGTTGAAGAATTTTTTTCCAGAATGTGTTTTAAGTATTATTTACATTAGTTGACATCTAAGAACAATAGCTTTATAAAACTTGACTACACCAGAACTTTGGTATTTGTATTTTTTTTTAGTCTGCTTATATAGTTCTGTGACCTACTGAATAAGCTCTTGAATTCTGTAATTTTTATTAACTCATGAACTTTCTTCTATCCTTCTGTAATACACATTTTCCTTCCTCTGTGTAATTTTCACCTTCTGGCACTCTTATGACGTTATATTTTATTTACTTAATGCACTAGTTCTGTGTTTTTCATTCATCATATTCATGCCTTATTTCTTTCACATGAAGTTCTGGGGGAAAATATTGTATCATTATTCTTTTTCAGTGATTCTATTTTCTTGAATATCTAGTGTGCATATCCCACCCCATTTAAATATTTGAAATTCAGTAAATGCTCTTTGCAGATGAACACAGACTTTTCCTATTTCAGATTGGGCCCATATCACATGTTTATGGTTTTTTCCTGAATATTAAAAGGAATAGTATGTGGGTTTTCCTTATCATATTTATTTTATTAGTAATTACACAAGAAACGTTTTATGGATACATTTAACTCTGTACTTTTTTTTTGGTTGTTTGTATAAGATGAACAGTATTCATGTATTTCATATATATAGATTTAGGAGTAAGGTGATACTTCCCTCCCTTCCTTTCTGCCCATGATCCCACCCTCCCTCGGCCTTCTTTTCTTATCTTTTACTTTTACAATGACATATTTTCAGCTTATTTTATAATCATAAGCTTAATCCTCCACTAAGTAAAGAATTAAACAATTAGAAAAAACACACACTGTTCCTCAACAGTAGTGACAAAGGCTGTAAACAATAATCAAATCTCAAATTCCACCCCCCCAAAAAAGAAAAAAAAACCTTCCATGTTTGTGAATTGGAAGAATTAATATCACCAAAATATCCATATTACCAAAACCAGTTACAGATCCAATGTGATCCCAGTCAAAATACCAGTGACATTCTTATCATATCTAGAAAAAAAAAGATGCTAAAATTCATATGGGAAGAGACAAATAGGTAAAGCACTCATAAACAACAAAATGATACATTCTACAGAGTAGTCATAACAAAAACATCTGTACTGGCACAAAAATAGACATGTAGACAATTGAATCAGAGTAGAAACTCCAGAAATCAATCCATTCCTCTACAGCCAGCTAATTTGACAACAGAGCTAAAATCAATCTCTGGAGAAAGGATGGTCTCTTCAACATATGGTGCTGGAAATTTTGGATCTCTGCTTGTAGAAGTATCAAACAAGACCCGTACTTTACACCTTATATAAAAATCAACTCAAAATAGATCAAGGATCTTAATCCATGACCTGATATCATTAAATTACTAGAGGAGAACACTGGAGAAACTCTGCAAGACATTGTCACAGGCAAGGGCTTCCTAGAAGTTCTATTCTTGTTTAGTCTCCCATCCTACCCTCATGAAACCCACTATAGTATTCATTAGTTAGAAAAATGTATATAGTACTATGTCCTTATCCTTTTATTATTTCAATAGCTTACCAATCATTGCTTGTAATTCAAATATGATTTTTTGACATATATGTCTTCTAAGGTAACAAAAGTGTGCCTTAAATATTTGTCAAAGGGATTTGACAAAAGTATCCAAATCTAAGTTGCTAAAATATTTACTTAAAAATCTAAATGAAAAACGATATAAATTTTAGGCTTTGTTGTAGTCTGATCTTGGGAATTGGTCAGCATTGGTGCCATTTTGTGAACTTTATAGGTATGCTTTTAATGAATGTGTATAAATTTTTATTATTAATATAGAGAACAGATTTCAGGTATTTTATCAGTATAGTTCTAAGAGGGGAACTACACTTCCTTCCCTCCTTCTCTCTACCCTTCTGTCCCTCCCTTGAATTTTGCTGAAACATTCAGTCATTGGCTTCCATTGAGAACATGCAATGAGAGAAATTCTCATCATTTTACTTACTGCAATGTCCTCAAGACTTATCAGCCTTATCACAACTGAAAAAATTTCTTTCATTAAAAGTCTCATGAGATTCCACAATATATATCATACATGCATATCAACTTTTCAATATCATTATATATATATAAACGTTTCTTAATGTGTCCTTTGCAGTTGTACATTTAGGTTGATTCCACACTTACACTATTGTAAATAATTCTTTGATAAACATGGAAGTGCAGATATCCTTTCAAAGTAATGTTTTCAATTACTTTGGATGGTATACTCAGAAGGAGATGGCTAGATCACACAGTGGTTCTTTTTCTAATGCTTCAAGGAATATCCATACCAGTTTCCACAATGACTATACTAATTAGTGTCATTCACTAATATGTTTCATATTTGTATTCCATATTAAATATTTATAAGTTATTTCATCTGTGAAGAGAGATTGAAATTATCATTCCCTGTACTAACTATTGTTATTTTGATAGATCAGGTATGCCTATGGTTTCTCCGTCATATTGACTTCAACTTTCTTAGAATTTATTCTATTTTCCTCTTTGCCTTGGCTACTGTAGAGTCTAGGGCAAAATATACCTACAATTTCAGCAAACATGACAGATGTTTTGATAATTCTTATACAGGTCTTATGTTTCTATATGATTCAGATTTTCTCTTGATTCTCTTTCTTTCAATGTTTTATCTTGTTGCCAACATAGAGTTTTCACATTAATTTATATTGAATCAAGATACACATGAAAACATGATCCTTATTCCTCAAAATGTGGCATAAATGCCAAAATGTATATGCTACAGCTGGTCCATTTGCAAACACAATAAGTAATTTTTCATTGCCTGTAAGGATCTATAAATTCCTTAGCATGAAGGCCAATAGATACTTTGCCATGTTATTATCAGCACAGAACACATTGTTCAATTGAATAATTGTTTGTGTTGGGATGAACATTTCTTCTTTCAAAGTTTTCAAAATTACTGCTGTTAGAGATGTCCAATTTCTTTATCTAGAAATGGCTTACATTTTTATGATCTATGAATTAAATTAATGGGCCAGAATGTGACACAAGTAATTGATTTAACTGAGTTACAGAAAAGAGGTTAATCAGAAACAGAGGTTACTTGTGACATTAGCACACGGAAACTATCAGGATTCAGATTAATAAGAAATTGGGTGTGTTTGACAGCGTTTTCATAAGAAATAATTTTAAACGTAATTTTCTGACTATTTTATCTCTTTCTGTTTCACTCAATGAATGATGAGGAATGTTTGGAAAATGTGATATTCTAGAATGTATGAGACACATTGATGTGGGAAGTAGAAAGATTGGCTTAAGGTTTAATTTTATGAAAAATAAGTAGGAAAATAAATCTCATTAAAATAATGCTAATGCCATGAGTAATAATAATATTTTCAAATCATCATGCCCCAGACACTATTCTAAGCTATCTAAGCTTAGCATCTAACCTAATCTAAGCTCCTAAATTTGCATAAATGAAATACATGAAATTTGTTCACATTATATAAGTAAAAAGACCCTAAATTTATAGCAATACATATAGTTGTTATTGATATTATCTGTATAAAAAGGAAAAAAATGACACTTGATTAAATTACAAAGTGATGTGTCACAGAGTCTGAATATGAATTAAGTGAGAGCCTAATTCTAGAACCCCGTTAAACAATGCCTTCATTGTCCCTAGGAAAAAATTAACATTGTAAATCCTTTAGGATTATAACTTAGAAGTTAAATTTAAAAATCATTTTGAAATTGGCAAAGAAATATATGTACATTTCAAAATAGTGAAGACAGTCATTATTAAATCCACATCTAGTTATACACAATTTATGCAACTTAAATATCTTTCAGTAGGTCTCCTTAATTTGTCATTGCTACTATTGACTAATTTATCACAATATACAATCCTTTGCAAATAAAATATACTTATTTATTTGAGAGAGAGGCGGGGTGGGGGAAGATATATTCTCATCTGGAGGTTAATATCTGCAGCAGGACTGAACCAAAGATCTGGGAACTCAGTTCAGGTCCCCTACATAGATGGTAGAAACCCAGTTATTTGAGACATCCTCACAGTTTCCCAGAATGTACAGTAACGGGAAGCTGAAAGCAAAATTCAGAGACAGGCATCAAACCCAGGTTCTCCAATCTGGGATGCAAATGTCTTAACCACTTGTTCCAAGTTTACTTATTTTATCTACTAACAGCAATTCTCCCTGAAACCGCCCCCCCCATCTTTACTCTTTTCCTGCCTAATTTTATCCACAATGATGATAAGACTATCTACTTTGCAGAGCGTAGCCATGCACAGAAACTGTCTGCCAAGGTGCAAATGACCATTAAGAGAGAGAGAGAGAAATGACCTTGTCTGCTCTGGGATTCTCACTTCTACAAAATCTCAGGCAGTGAGAAACATGCCAAAATACGAAAGATTTGTGTCCCTGGAAATATATACAATCACCAATATACAAAATAATGCCTATTTCAGTCACATAAATTTGCTTTTGATTTGGTATTTATTTGTCATGCATTTCTTCTTAAAAGATAAAACTGAAAAAGTCACATCTTTGATGGTGTGATTTAATCTCTATAATTCACTTATGGCACTGAAAATTTGATGGAAGTGAAGGAGAAACAGAGTACATAATAATTTAATCTTGGTTATGAGTTCTTCAAGAACATTGTTCGATGAGTTCTTTGAGAGGTTTTAATCATTTCAGTATTCTGTAGTATATTAAAGTATCTTACTCATAGTGGTCCCCTGGTAAGTATAATTGAAGGAATAAAATATAAAAGGATGAAATAAGATTCTTGAAATTTGATTTAAGAGGCTAAATTATCAAACATTCTTTGTACATGAATTGTAAGAGTCAAATCTCTCTTTGATTTTTTTATCCATGAGTCTAAACCACAAATCCACAAGTATTTAGTATGCATTGAGGGGCTACTTTATACTCAAGTGGTTTAAATGGAAAAAGTAGTAAGTAAAACAGAACTTCCACCTAATGAATCACAGACTAGTTTACTTGGTTGTGAAAAAATAAAGACAGTACAACCACTCTATAATTAAATGCTAATTTGTGTTGTTATTGAGGTCACAAATATCATAGACTTCAGGAAACTGATGAGAAAAGGAATATCTTCCTTTCTTAATTATTACTGTAATACAACTAAATCATGTCATATGAGCATTTTGCTCGGAACATTTTCAAATTAAATATATGTTCACTCTCAACTTTACACATTTAACATTACAATTTATGTGCAATACTATGTTTATTACAAATCATACGTTGAGTTTAAAAGAGTGACTTATGACAAGGTACCATTTACTTGGGTTTCTAACTTCACTTAAGGAATGGTCTCCATTTATTAGAGTTACTTGACTAAAGGCTAGATTTCCTGGTAAACCACAATCACCGAAATAGCAAATATCATGAATAACTATTGACTAAGTGTATATCTTTATGTTTGTAATACAGAAACTTATTTTTTCAACTTTTATTTAATAAGTATAAATTTCTAAAGTACAACTTTTGGATTATAGTGGCTTTTCCCCTCATAACCTCCCTCCCACCTGCAACCATCCCATCTCCCACTCCCTCTCCCATCCCATTCTTCATCAAGATTCATTTTCAATTATCTTTATATAGAAAGGAGCAACTTAGTATATACTAAGTAAAGATTTCAGGACTTTACCCACACAGACACACAAAGTATAGAGTACTGTTTGAGTAGTGGTTTAACTGTTGATTCACATAGTACAACACATTAAGGACAGAGGTCCTACATGGGGAGCTAGTGTACACTGACTCTCATTGTTGATTTAACAATTGACACTCTTCTTTATGACATCAGTAATCATCTGAGGCTCTTGCCATGAGCTGCCAAGGCAATGGAAGCCCCTGAGTTCACAAACTCCGATCTTATTTAGACAAGGCCATAGTCAAATAAACTTATTAAGCAAAGCAAATTCAAATGCAATTTCAGTGTATGAAAAATAATGAAAAATAATCAGGGAGTCAGGATACCTCATATCTTTCCTGATTCTACAAATACTTGATTATGGAACTAATCACTAATATTTTGTATATATTTTCATAACTTTGAAAAGAGAGTGGAAGGATGAACAACATCTAATTTTCAAAAGAATGTTAGAACAAATTTAATACCGTGACTATGTCCTTTTTTTTTTTCTTTTCTTTTAAAGAGAGAGAGAGAGAGAGAGGCACTGAGCTGCCACTCTCTGGTTTACTGTTCAAGTGCCAACAATTGCTGGGCTTGGCTGAGGCCAGAGCCAGAAGAATATGTCAGTGGCAGAAATCCAATTACTAGAGCTATCATTGCCTCCTCCTAGAGTCTGTGTTAATGAGAAACTGGAGTCAGGAACAAGAGCTGGGAATCAAACCCAGGCATCTGGTTCATTCTTGTCTGGATAAAAATGGAAGTATTTTGGTTCGAGATCCATTTGGTTAGAAGTGACAGTAACTATTCTCATTTATGTCATCAGAAAAGAAAATTACCAAAAGCATGTCATGTAGCCAGCATGACCATTTCCCTATGGAATTAAAATGTTCTGAAAGTAAAAATCTAAAGAAAAAATTGATTGAAATATCACTGATTTAAATGTTTTCTTTTCTTAGATAATATTATACCATTCATGTTCCAAAATGTGTGAAGATTTTCTCAAATCTGTGTTCCTCCTCACCTTTCTAAATCTTGAAAATCTTAGATACAAGCACTTATTGTAGAGGCTATCCTTGCATGAATTCATTACATCCTAGTTTGGTGGTGGGCATGGAGAGTGAGAAAGCAAATGAGCTTTTTCATGTAGGGCAAATGGCTCTGTCCTGCTCTGTAACAAGTATCATTCAATGAGACACTGTTCAAAGTGGGAAAATGCTGAGCTATTGCATTGCAAATACAACAAGCATCCACTCATCATTCTGTGAGAGATTTAAAATTTTCACAGAATTATATTTTCTCTATATACATATTATTCTATAGCTTATTATAAAATACATAGTGCTACTCTCTAAACTTATTTTTCATGTAATCAGTGTGACAAATCTTTATTCTTGAAAGCTATTTTCTATAATATCATATTGCTTCTGGGAAAATCAAGCTTAAGAATAATCATTCATTTGTTTTTGATATATGATTTAAAAATAATCTCTAGGTAACTATTAATATTTTAGGTAAGTACTAAAAGTGGGATGTCCATATTTCTAAAGAAATTTCAACAATTGAAATGAAATAGAAGAGAATTATAAGGTGGCTACTCATAGGAAAGACACAACATTGTTTAATAGGGAAATAACATTCGTTTTAAACATAAATAATAACCACAATCATAAATGTGCATGTGTTTTGCAAATTCTGATTTTCTAAGGTAAGATAGTCTGTAGTTTTTCTATTAAGGTAATGTAAGGTAGTTGAGTAGTTTAAATAATCACAATTATAGCACATTTATCAAGCCAACATTTTTTTATATAATTTGTAGTATGCTTCATGCAAAATAAGTAATCTCTATAATATAAGAAATTATCACCAAAGGTAGAAATGCTAGTCAGGGTAATAATTAAAAAGCATTTTTAAAATATATGAAATAATAAAATAATTTATATTACATTTTAATATGAAATACTAATTCATTTACATTTTTAAATTCAGAATTTAAGACAGGATTTTTTAGTTTAGTTAAAGTAGATTCTATTACTATTCATATGGGATTTAAAACTATTTTGTATGAAATTTTAATCATTTAAGAATTTACACATTTTAGAATTAAGACCAAGATCCTAGAACATGCTGGAAGAAATAGGGTGAAGAATTAGGGAAGTATTGAGTCCTTGAATTTGATACATCATGAGATATCATTATGTAAGTTTGAAAATCTGCTTGGGTGTAAGAAATTAGTTAAGTGTGTGAGTGAAACTCTTTGATGTAGAGTAAGCTTACGGGAATGCTTCTCATTGCAGCAGGGGAATACTGATATTTTCATAGGTGAAGAATGTAGCAATTGTGTGGCAAATCTGTAAACATAAAAATATAGGATGGTATATTGATAACAAGGGTACAATTTTGGCTTGGATAAAACATTAGGGTAGTGCTTTAGAATCAAACTGTAACTCTGAATTAAGAAGTAAATCTTGAAAATTGTATTAAAATGATTGATTCCCTTTTTCACTATACCAAAATTTATGTATTAAACATCCAGTAGGGGCTAGATGCTCTAGAAAGACAATAAATTAATGAGTTAATTAGTTAATCAATTAATAGGTAGAAAAGACTTGGGACAGGTTGATAATATACAAGAAATGCTATTGTATCTTGTGTTCAACTGACTACTCTTTATTTCCTCAGTTATTTTTTGCCCATTAGAAGGCCTCACAGAAATTAGGTAGTGGTTTTCTTTCTTTCTTTCTTTCTTTCTTTCTTTCTTTCTTTCTTTCTTTCTTTCTGACAGGCAGATTTAGACAGTGAGAGAGACAGAGAGAAAGGGAGAAAGGTCTTCCTTTTTCCTTTGGTTCACCCCCCAAGTGGTCGCCACAGCCAGCGCGTTGCGGCCAGCGCACTGCGCTGATCCGAAGCCAGGAGCCAGGCGCCTCCTCCTGGTCTCCCATGCGGGTACAGGGCCCAAGGACCCAGGCCATCCTCCACTGCACTCCCCAGGCCACAGCAGAGAGCTGGACTGAAAGAGGAGCAACCAGGACAGAATCTGGTGCCCCAACCAGGACTAGAACCCCATGTGCTGGCGCTGCAGGCAGAGGATTAGCCTACTGAGCCATAGCGCTGGCCGGTAGTGTTTTTAAATTAGTCAAGATAATATTTCTGTGAAGGCTAAAGAAAACAGTGATTGGAGATCTCTGGGGAGAAGAAATGGGTTGACATGTTCAAAAAGAAGGTAACTCAAGTCAGAATTAATCTCTATAGTTTAAAAAGATCAAACTACAGGAAAGAGAAATATGCAGTGTGCCAGGGACAATGACCTATAGAGAGAAGAATGGCAGATAGGAAGAAGAAACAACCCTTCAGAGAACATGAAGAAAAAGCAGGGCACAAGGAGAATGAAATTTACTTATTCATTTTTAAGATTTATTTATTTATTGAGAGGTAGATTTACAGAGAGAGAGAGAAGGAGAGACAGAAAGAGAGGTCTTCCATCTACTGGTTCACTCCCCAAATGACTACAAGGGCTGGAGCTGGGCTGATCCGAAGCCAGGAGCCAGGAGCCAGGAGCCAGGAGCCAGGAGCCAGGAGCTTGTTCCAAGTCTCCAACATATGTACAGGGGCCCAAGCACTTGGATCATCTTCCACTGCTTTCCAAGGCTATTAGCAGAGAGCTGGATTGGAAGTGGAGCAGCCAGGACTCAATCAGTGCCCATATGGGATGCTGGCACTGCAGGTGTAGGTTTTAACCTACTACACCAGAGTCGGCTCTGACTTATTCATTCTTTCCATGAGTATCTATTGTCCACTATATTTTAGACAGACTGTTTTTGCCTGGAAAATTATCAGGAAACAGAACAGACTAAAAACTCTGAACATGAAGCTTTCATTAGAGAGGTGAATAGAACATAAATATCATAAACTATAAAAATGCATAAAAATAGTTGACAATTTTGAGAAAAGATACCTAGAACAAGAGGTAGGGAGGGCTGCAAAGCAGGGAATTTATCATCAGTATAATCTGTGTGGAGATGATGGAGATTTCCACGTGCTCAAGAATGGATCATGAAGCCATCCATAGAGGTAGTACTCCTGATGATGATGGTGTAGGGAAGGAATAGGAATGGATTCACCATTTCTGAGATGGAGTGAATAATTAGGGAGAACGGTGGAATGTGTGGTCGGAGAAATAAGAAAATGTGCATGTGCAGTAGTGGAAATCTTTTAAGATCATGTTGGTCAAATTTTGAACATGTGCTTCCTATGAGTGCTGAGATCAGAAGGCACTGGAGAGCTTTGGGTTTTCCAGACCACTCTGGGCACTTTGTTGTCAGTATGTAGGATAAGAAGCAGCAAGATAGTTCAACATTTGTAGGCAGGTAGTTATGGTCACCAGCAAAGTCAAAGGAGACATTTATTTATTTATTCACTTATTTGTGTCTGTGTGTGTGTGTTTGTATAGACCACCTCTAGCAGTCTACTAAGAATATTCACAGGTGATGTTTTACTTTTAGTTATTTCCTTCTACAGATGAATAAAATGAAATGAGGTAGTTAAAAAGCTTATTGAAATGCACGAGGTTGGTACTTGAAAAACCTGGGTGCAAATGTTGTGATGGTTGAGTTAAAAATAAATCAATCCTCAAACTGGGGAAATTTGAAGGTGCTCTAACAGGAAAGCCTATATTTTTCTTCTAAAATTATGATTATGGCCAAATGGACCTATATTAGACTTGTTTCTATATATCTTAAGAAGACAGAACATGGTCATTTGAATGTGTATATATATATATACACACACTTAATTATTCATTTTATTCATTTGAGGCTGGACAAAATAGAGAGAAAGAGACAGAGTGAGAGATCTTACATCTGTTACTTCATTAATATGATTTATTGAAACAGTGAAAATGAAAAGACACAAAAGATGTAGATGTGCCTAAGTATTTTCCCACCGTGAAAATTCTGAAACCTTAATTTTTTAATGAATTTGGGGTCACCATCAACTATGAACACATTAGTTGTGTTTTACAATGCATCAGCAACAGTGTCGCAAAACATAGGCAAGGCCGGTGCCGTGGCTCACTAGGCTAATCCTCAGCCTGCGGCATCAGTTCTGCGGGTTCTAGTCCCGGTCTGGGCGTTGGATTCTATCCTGGTTGCCCCTCTTCCAGGCCAGCTCTCTGCTGTGGCCAGGGAGTGCAGTGGAGGATGGCCCAAGTACTTGGGTCCTGCACCCCATGGGAGACCAGGATAAGTACCTGGCTCCTGCCATCGGATCAGCGCAGTGCGCCGGCTGCGGCGGCCATTGGAGAGTGAACCAACGGCAAAGGAAGACCTTTCTCTCTGTCTCTCTCTCTCTCTCACTGTCCACTCTGCCTGTCAAAAAAACAAACAAACAAACAAAAACAAAAAAAAAAAAAAAAAAACAGGCAAAGGCACATACGTTTTAGTAGAAAATGATATTTATTTCTCATGTTTTCTATCAGCTCCTCTGTAAAGGAGAGAAGAATCATTATGGAAAAATAAAGTTTTATTTTTCATTTCCATACTGTACATATTTAATTCTCAGTGCATTTAGAATCATTACTGATATGGCTACATGAGTCAGTTATGTCCATATGGATTTAAAAGGACAATTTGTAAAATTTGACAGTATAAGACTTACTCAATACTGACAATCTGGAAAGAATTATAAGCATCATTCTGAGGGAAATACGCCAATTTACTTCATGCCTATTTATGTAAGAGTATTAGGAAAGTAGAAAGCCATATTGACACATTTCATATTTACATGTGTTATTTCATGGAGAGCCCTCCTTCTGATAGGAGCAAATGGTATGTCTAACACTTTCGCTTCCTTTATAAATACAGTTGTTGTTACCTTATCCTTCAATACATGATGCTATGGCAAAACAAGATGAAAAAAAAAAACAGGATGAAAATAAAAAAACAAAAACCTAATGATTACAGAATAAATTTGGTTTTAGCAATATGCCGATGCTATTTAATCATCTTAGCCATAGTTTAAAATAAATACTCTGTAAGTTTGTGGCAGAGGCCTTTGCCTTTTAATGAAACTTGTTTCTAACTGACATGTTAAAATTGTGGTAGATACCTTCTCAAGGTTGGAAGAAGAAGGGAGTTATCTGTCCTAGGAATGAAGTGTGGCTATTATCTGCTTGCCTATGAATGCTTCAACTGTTGCCCTTTTCTGCTTGTATGTAACCATTTCAAGTTCTGCTTGTTAGTGCAGAGCAATGATGTTAACCTATGCCTGACAACAGAAGGCTCAGCATGTGTGAAAAAAAAAAACAAAAACAAAAACAAAACAAACATCTTCAGTAACTACATTCAAACGTGCAGTATTGTATCAGTCCTGTGGCCAATCATGTAAAATTAGAATATCCAATCAAATGTATGCAGGGAATCATATAAGAGAAACAAAGAGGGCGCCGGCGCCGCGGCTCACTAGTCCCGGTCAGGGCGCCGGATTCTGTCCCGGTTGCCCCTCTTCCAGGCCAGCCCTCTGCTGTGGCCAGGGAGTACAGTGGAGGATGGCCCAGGTGCTTGGGCCCTGCACCCCATGGGATACCAGGAAAAGCACCTAGCTCCTGGCTCCTGCCATTGGATCAGCACGGTGCGCCGGCTGCAGCGCGCCGGCTGCGGCGGCCATTGGAGGGTGAACCAACGGCAAAGGAAGACCTTTCTCTCTGTCTCTCTCTCTCTCACTGTCCACTCTGCCTGTCAAAAAAAAAAAAAAAAAAAAAAAAAAAAAGAGAGAGAGAGAGAGAGAAACAAAGAGGATCACATACCTCTTTTTGTTTGAGGCTCAATATTTTTATAAGAAATTCCACCCGGGCCTTATTCTGGCATAATAAAAGACTGCTTCCCCTAAAAGGCATTGATGGCTTGTCTCAGTATAGGAATCCTTTTACAAATTAAGGTATATAACAACCCGAGATATTGTATAAAGGCAAGGATGTACAGACGGATGCTATATTGCTCTGGAGCCTTTGAATAATTTTGTTCAGTTCACAGTCACAGTCATGGTACCTTGCAGTATGACAAATGTTTCACATGACAGAAAATTATGCTTTAATAATATGAAGCCATATAAATGATTATATGTTTTGGTAATGTTACAGAGATGAGAGGCAATGTATTATGATTAAATGAGACTCTTGAGATTTTATATTTGAGTAGAACTGCAGGAAAGTCATTTGGAGTAATTTATATAAATTCTGCACATTGTATATGTGTTCCCATCTGTGAGATGGGATCAATAACAAATAGTGTGTCAAGAGCTTCTGAAGACATGATGAATTAATTCTCTTAGAACAATACTCAGAACATGGTTTTACCTAAATGTTTGTTTTCCTATTATTCATGAATTGGTGTTACAGAAAGATTGAAATTCATAATATGAGTGCAGAAAAGATTCCAATAAGAAACTTTTAAGCTAAACACAATATGGAAATTTCACATCTGTAGGAAGATTTTGATCATCTTCGGACCCAAAAACAAGACTTATCAATGAGAAGACAATATTTAAAAAAAAAACTGTGTCAGGTACCATATATCTGTAATCCGTGTACTTCACTCTATGTTACAAGCTTGAGGTTATTGTCAGCATTTCACAGAGAAAATACTAAGGAAACATTAAGCAAGTCACCAACTTTTTTTTTTAATTATCCCTCCTACCTACACATAATTCTAAATATGAATCACTAAATCTTAAGTGTATAATTGATCTATCTTTATAGAACTGCATGGAACACTCCATTAGAATTTTTATGTTAAATATTTTAATATTTTCTCTTTTTTATTTTTTTTGACAGGCAGAGTGGACAGTGAGAGAGAGAGAGAGAAAGGTCTTCCTTTGCCGTTGGTTCACCCTCCAATGGCCGCCGCAGCCAGCGCGATTGGCAGGAGCCAGGTACTTATCCTGGTCTCCCATGGGGTACAGGGCCCA
The DNA here is from genome assembly GCF_051225735.1 of Oryctolagus cuniculus. Classification (NCBI taxonomy): domain Eukaryota; kingdom Metazoa; phylum Chordata; class Mammalia; order Lagomorpha; family Leporidae; genus Oryctolagus; species Oryctolagus cuniculus. The sequence continues at coordinate 24,854,085 of NC_142868.1, read as the reverse complement.
AGTATTCGGGCCATCCTCCACTGCACTCCTGGGCCACAGCAGAGAGCTGGCCTGGAAGAGGGGCAACCGGGACAGAATCTGGCGCCCCGACCGGGACTAGAACCCATTGTGCAGGCGCCGCAAGGCGGAGGATTAGCCTTGTAAGCCGCGGCACCAGCCTTTAATATTTTCGTAGATTGTGCATTCTTGTGGAAGAAGTTGTTATAGCAGTTTGATAAGCAACTAATTTTGCGCTGGCTTATTGGAGCCAAAAGTAACTTTAGTCATTAATACATGGATAAATGTAAGGGTAAAAACATGTTTCTTTCCTTACTTCTTCTCTATCCTGCTACTTAAACTGAAACACATTTCAATCACGAGAGGAGACATGGACCAAGTTAGAAGATCACAGTTAGTTGAGAGTGTACCAGAAGTAGAGGAAGGAAAGAAAAACTTACTTACATTCATGAGGTACAATAAGAGCCATTTCCCAGATAAATCACATTAATGTTCTGCACATGAATAGAATCCTAGGCAAGATTTTCTCTCTTCCTCAAGGAGTTATGGATGACTAAAGAACATTACCAGCTATGGAGAATGTGAGAGTGGTCTGTGTTTTACTCTGTAAATATAACCTTGCGTTTGTTACCAATGTGTGAGAAATTCATTGCTGAGCAGGTTTTGAGCTCTTCGGAACAGTATAATTTCATGACCAGATTCAGTGAACAGTCTTGCTATTCTTGGCATCATGGCACCAGTTTCACAACATAGTTTTTAAAGCCTTGTGCCAGAGATTTGTTGAGAGAGAGAGAGAGGGAAAAAAATGATTCTGACTTACACTAAATATTTCAGTGAGTTTCATGTGGATCAAGCAAAAGGGGAAAAGTGTTTCCAACCTCTCCTCCTTTGTTAATGGAAGTGAGCTTTATTCTCAGCTCTCTCTTGAATTAAGGTCCTCATTTGACCCAACAGGAACAACACACCAGTTCTGCTGTCTGTCTGCAGTGTATTCTACAACGCTCCCTGCTCTTGTCCAAATCTTCTCAGAGACTAGTTTTCATCTTGCTTCGATTTTGGAACAACTTTGATTATAAGCTCAATAAGAAGTATTTCTTATTTGCTTAATGGATGTACTTCCAAAATATCTACATGTTGATAGAAGATTTAATCTTCACCTTATGGAAGAGGGGAAAAATGCATTATCACAATGCCAAACAAGCACACATAAGTTGTCTTTTCTGTTAACTTTCAATGCCCTGTTCAGGTGCCTGCTGCTTCTCTCCTATGCAAGTCCAGGCCTGGATATCACATCATATCATCTGTTGAAATTCTGCCGTCCCTTCACTGGAATGAAACATTGGCAACTATAGTGGTTTGTCTTTCTTCTTGCTGAGTGTTGTAGTAGCTCATTATATTATGTAAGGAGCCTTACTTATTTCATGAATACATAAGAATGAAAGTTCTTGCTGTGATGCTTTCTATAGAAAAAAGTAAATGCATAAAAAAAAGAAAACAGAAAATTTCACTTAAATAGAAACACAGAGAGTCAGGGTTTTAATGGTACATTCAACCTATTCTGATAAACAAATGTTGTCAAATAAAACATGTAATTTAGGAGCAATATGAGAGCAAAACCAACTGCCAAATGATTCCTAGGTGAAAAATTCCTTGACATTTAGAAAAGTACAACTTTTGAATATCACTTGTCAAATAGCAACATATTCAGTTTCAAGGTAATCACTAGTAAATTATAGTGACCATGCATCTCAGACACTATTTGCTCTTTTTCTATAATTGATCATTGCTTTTCTCAAATGTGAGGAGCAGGGCTGTTTGGTATGCTATCCCTGATTATAGAACTCAAGAAAGGAATAGTCAAAAAATAGAAGTGGTTTCTGATGTAAGCATCTTTAACAGATTCATTTCTTGCAAGCATACCATCAAAGTACTAAAAGTATAAAGAAGTAACACATTGTTTACAACAATAGCTATGTAATGCTATTTACTTAGCAATAAAGGACATGATTTTGAAATCAGGAGACAGACATTCAAAAGCACTTGGAATACATGGAAGATAATCTCAGAAATAAATATTTAATTGCATTCTCTTTTTGTATAACATGGTAGTGTCAGGAATGGTAAGTAAGTGGAAAATAATAGGACAACTAAAGTAATATTTGGAGCTGTTAGATAAGGGAACAAGGTTTATTTATAGCTGTATATGTTTATTTAAAAAATACAAAAATTATGTAAGTTCAACTGAAAACTTTGAAATTCAATGTAACTTCCAACATGAATGATCTTTATTAAAATTTAAACCTTTCTTTTTTTAATTCTAATTTGGGAGACCACAAATTTCTACTAAAAATAAAGCTCAATGAGAAGTTCATTGTTCAGAAAACTTCAGTCATTGTTTTAACTGCTGATAGCCCCAATATGAATATGAGGGTGCTTTTGTGATGCACATCTTTCTACTGGAGAGAATTTCAGTCATCATGAGCTTATTTTACAACTCAGCTTCTTTCTGAAGCACGGCCCTCTCATGAAATCCACTGTGCCTTTTCTCAAGCCTGAAAAGTAAAATTTCACTGGATCACAACAAGATTGATTTGACTTTTCAGCAGTGCAGGGTGTACTGGTCCAACAATTCCAGATCCATGCAGAGATGTGCATCTCTTATTATGATGGTCAATATGAGCAGATGACTCTACCATGGCTAAAGTGAATTTTCTTTTTTTTAAATATATAAAGTCATCCAGTTAGTATTTTCTGCAGAAAATGTAGGTCTCATTTACTGTTTATTTATTTAAGATTTATTTTATTTATTTGAAAGACAGTGTTAGAGAGAGAGGTAAAGACAGAGAGAGAGGTCTTCCATCTGCTGGTTCACTCCCTAATTAACCGCAACGGCCAGAGCTGAGCTGATCCGAAGCCAGGAGCCAGGAGCTTCTTCTGGGTCTCCCATGCGGGTGCAGGGGCCCAAGGACTTGGGCCATCTTCCACTGCTATCCCAGTCCATAGAAGAGAGCTGGACTGGAAGAGGAGCTGCCAGGGCTAGAACGGGTTCTCATATGGGATTCCGGTGCTTCAGGCCAGGGCTTTAATCTGCTGCGTCACAGCACCAGCCCCTACATTTCACTATTTATTAACTATATCTACTGTATAGCAATCTACAGTTCACACTAATGCTGTTATTTCAACCACTAAATTAAGTCTTTCTTCATCCTAGTTCCTTATTCCTTTCCTCTTTAACTTCCTAGTAGAGTTAATATTTATCAAGGTATACCATAGTATTGGTAAATAATGGGTTACTCAATCATGTTGTTATCTTTTTGTGGTCTGCAGGATCAAAGAGCTTCAAGACTGATTAAGGCTACAAAACTTTAAAAATTCTTGGAAAGATGCGGGTGGGAGGGAAGTTATGGGGGGGGAAGCCATTGTAATCCATAATCCATAAGCTGTACTTTGAAAATTTATATTCATTAAATAAAAGTTAAAAAAATTCTTGGAAAGATGCATGGTATGATTTCAATTCTTTTGAATTTTCTGAGACTTGCTTTATGGCCTAGTATGTAGCCAATCCTAGAGTACATTCCATGTACTGCTGAGAAGAATGTGTATTCTTTAAGTGTAGGATGAAAAGTTCTGTAGCTATCTATTAGTTCCATCTGGGCTCTAGTGTCGATTAAATCAGCTGTTTCCTTATTGATCTTCCATCTGGTTGATCTGTAGGTTGCTGAAAGTGGAGTATTGAAGTCCCCCAATACTATTGTATTGGAGTCTAAGTCTCCCTTTAAGTTCCTTAACATATCTTTTAAATAAACTGGTGTCCCGTAATTGGGTGCATATACGTTTATAATAGTTACATCTTCCTGTTGAATTGATCTCTTAATCATTATATAGTGCCCCTCTTTTTCTCTCTTAACGATTTTGTGTTAAAGTTTACTTTGTCTGGCTGGTGCCATGACTCACTTGGCTAATCCTCTGCCTGCGGCGCCGGCACCCCAGATTCTAGTTCTGGTTGTGGCACCTGGTACTAGTCCCGGTTGCTCCTCTTCCAGTCCAGCTCTCTGCTGTGGCCCAGGAGAGTAGTGGAGGATGGCCCAAGTTCTCGGAGGTTCCTGCACCTGCATTGGAGCCCAGGCAGAAGTACCTAGCTCCTGGCCTGGCTCCTGGCTTTGGATCGGCACAGCGCTGGCTATAGTGGCCATTAGGGGAGTGAACCAATGGAAGGAAGACCTTTCTCTCTGTCTCTCTCTATCACTGTCTATAACTCTCTGTCTGTCTCTCTCTAATTCTGCTTGGCAAAAAAAAAAAAAAAAGTTTATTTTGTCTGATATTAAGATGGCTACGCCAGCTCTTTTTTGGTTTCTGTTGCCATGGAATATCTTTTTCCAACTTTTCACTTTCAGTCTCCATGCATCTTTGTTGGAAAGATGTGTCTCTTGTAAGCAGCAAATAGATGGGTTTTGTTCCTTAACCCATTCAGCCAATCTGTGCCTTTTAACTGGAGAGTTGAGTCATTAATGTTCAATGTGACTATTGATAAGTAGTGACTTTGCCCTGCCATTTTTCCAAAGATATTTTCTAATATATGCTTTGAACTTCCTGTGATCTTTTACTGGCAGGTTTTCTTCCTTACCTTCTTTTGTATTGATGGCCGTGTTTCTGTGTTTCAGTGTGTAACATATCTTTAATCATCTTTTGCAGGGCTGGAGGAGTGGTGACAAGTTCTTTCAATTTCTGTTTGCTATGAAAGGTTTTTATTTCACCTTCATTCACAAATGAGAGCTTTGCAGGATATAATATTCCAGGCTGGCAATTTTTTTCTCCTAGTACTTGGGCTATATCTTGCCATTCCCTCCAAGCCTGTAGGGTTTCTGATGAGAAGACTGCTGTGAATCTAATTGGAGATCCTCTGAGAGTAATCTAACGTTTCTTTCTTGCACATTTTAGAATCTTTCCTTTATGTTTCACTGTGGTGATTTTGATTACAATGTGTCGTGGTGAGGATCTCTTTTGGTCATATTTATTGGGGGTTTCATGTGCTTCCTGTACTTGGATGTCTCTGTCCTTCTCCAAACCCAGGAAGTTTTCTGCTAGCAACTCACTACAAAGGTCTTCTAATCCTTTCTCTCTCTGCATGCCTTCAGGAACTCCTAGAACCCAAATTCTGGGGTTTTTAATAGTATCCTAAAGTTTCCCAACAATATTTTTTAGGTTTTTAATTTCTTCTTCTTTTCTTTGGTTTTAATATATACTTTCCTGTGCTCTGTCTTCTAAGTCCAATATTCTCTTTTCTACCTCACTGATTCTGTTTTTAAGGCTCTCAAATGTGTTTGTCATTTGTTCTATTGAATTCTTCATTTAATTTTGGTTTCTCTTCAATATCTCAATTTCATGTTTCACTAAATTCCACACTTCATTTTGATTCCGGTTAAGATTTAATTTTCACAAGAGAGATTGTATGTCTTGTCCTGCATGGATTTCTGTATTTCACACAAAAGTTACTCCAAAAGTTAATAAAGTCCAAATGCATCATGATGGCTTAATAAATTTTGTGTCAGGTTATTGTTTTGATAGAAATCTTGCAAAAGACCTTGAACCATGATGGACTCACACTTGAAAAGTGCCAAATCGCCGTTTCTCATAGTGTCGATTTTCACTTCCACAGGTTTCCTTTTTGGTGTTCAGTCAGTTGTCACCGATCAGGGAGAACATATGGTATTTGTCCCTTTGGGACTGGCTTATTTCACTCAGCATGATGTGTTCCAGATTCCTCCATTTTGTTGCAAATGACTGGATTTCATTGTTTCTTACTGCGGTATAGTATTCTAAAGAGTACATATCCCATAATTTCTTTATCCAGTCTACCGTTGATGGGCATTTATGTTGGTTCCAGGTCTTGGCTATTGTGAATTGTGCTGCAATAAACATTAGGGTGAGACCGCTTTTTTGTTTGCCAATTTAAATTCCTTTGGGTAAACGGTGACTTGATCAGCATAGCCCTGACTGTTAATGAACAACTTAATACATTATCCCTCTGAGTAGTTTTTTTTGTCTGTTCTACTTAATATGACTGGTTTAATTCTGTAATTAATGCACAGTTATTCTTAAGTGTTGAAATTTAACTGAAATGTGATCCCTGTTAAACATAAGAGTGGGAATAAGAGAGGGAAGAGATGTACAATTTGGGACATGCTCAAGCTGATTTGCCCCAAATGGTAGAGTTAGAAACATACCAGGGGACTCCAATTCAATCCCATCAAAGTAGCATGTACCAATGCCATCTCACTAGTCCAAGTGATCAATTTCAGTTCACAATTGATCATAATGAAAGGACTAAGAGTCAAAGGGAGCACATAAACAAGTCTAGTACCTGCTAATACTAACCAATAGAATAAATAAAGGGGAGAGTGATCCAACATGGGAAGTGAGATACTCAGCAGACTCATAGAATGGTGGATGTCCTAAACAGCACTCTGGCCTCAGAATCAGCCCTAAAGGCATTTGGATCTGGCTGAAAAGCCCATGAGAGTATTTCAGGCATGGAAAGCCAAGACACTCTGGAAAAAAAAAAAAAAAAAAAAAAAAAAAAAAACAAAACCTAAATGAAAGATCTCTGTGAGATCCCAGTGGAAAGAACAGGTCTTCAAAGAAGGAGGTACCTTTCTCTGAAGGGAGGTGAGGACCTCCACTTTGACTATGAGAGGGTATGAAAAGTCCCCATTGATTTAACTCATACAAGGTAAGTGACCTGAAGTAATGCCATGTTAGCCAATCCACTTGTTGAACTATGTGGTTGCCTTGTTCCTACTTGGACTGACTTATGAAATCTGATCCTTCTGCCTCACAAGGCAGAGCCCTTTCTATTTGTAGACAGGATGCTTCCTGATACATGAATTGTTTAACAAAAGCCTGTTAGATCTTAGAACTCAATTTATAGAAATGTTGTGATTTGACAGGATGCGTTTCTGAAAAATGGCCTTTCCTGTATTTTTTTCTGTTACTAATTAATACCAAAATTCAAACTTGTAATTTTTGATAGTGTCTATACATATCATGAAAAAATATATAACAAAGAAAATCACTGGGCAGACTATTTCCACATTCAGCTGATCACAAGACAAATTTGTGAGACACTTTGTAGGAGGGTTATACAGCAGAAGATTGAAGAAATGCTCATCTGAACAGTTACCCGTAATGTTAATCTGGTCATGTTGCACACATATAATGAATCATGCAATCAAATTTTCAGTTGACAATGTCAAGACTCTATGGGATGTATATTCTTAGATGTTTCTTCTCTATGGGTTACACACACACACAAACTCAAACATACACAGCCTGGTACCTGGAAATAGAATGAGAGTGAGAGAGAAATGAAAACAAAGAGATTATTAGTTCTTTACTAATATAATTAGCCATAGTTTACATGAAAAATTTATTATGTGTGGAAAATTTTGGGAAATACCTGATTATTGTAAACATTACTGAAAGAATAATAATAGTGGATTGTAGAAACACAGCACAATGTATTTCAAGTTTGAAATTCAGGTATTGGCTATTCCTTATCTTAGTTTTTTCTCTCCTGCATTTCTTTTTCCATAGTATATTTCTAAAAAGTTGCCAAATATTTGATTCACTTTTTACTAATTAAAGGGATATTCTGTTCTATTTGCAGACTTTTCCCCCTTCCTCTTTTTTTTCTTTTCTCCTCTCCCATGCTTTCACTTTCCTTATTCCTTTACTTGGTTCTGCAACAACAAGTTTCCAATAAGCACTGTATTTTCAGAAGCAAGACCACATCATCATGGTTACTAGTGACAAACAGAAAACAAATGAACATAAGCAAGCTTACACTCCATTAGATCCACAGGGGAAAATCAATGACTTGAAAAAGAACAGTATTCCAGAGGAATCTTCCAACTTAGACAAAAAGGAGAATAAAAAGAAACAAAATAGTGAATTACTAGGCTGAGTTGATGTCAACACATGAAAATAATGTGCAAAATTAAGACAATTAATTTGATAATTATAGCAAAATCAAAGGATTTGGCCTCAATTAAATTATTCTTACTTTTAAGTAATTTTAGGCTAGAATTATTCTGAATGGTGTGATAAAATTGCTCTTTAATCTGTTGCAAGGATAGGAGGGGTGACTTCAAGGACCTCAGCTGGAAATGAAAGGACAGTTGACATTGTTGTTATTTTCCACATATGGTGAGAACTAGTGGTGAATCTTATCTACTAATGATCATGTCATTGTGTACTTTGTTCCCTACCCTTGGCCTACCTGTCTATACCAATATAGATCCTACCTCTAACTGTCCTCTGTAGCTCCTATGTAAGTCAGCAGGGGAATGTGAAAATGTGGGTATTTTCAACAAAGGTTTACATAATTAAGTCCACATCTTATTGTTATTTCTCTTCTTGTTTTCCAACATATTTGCTATACATAAAAATAAGAAATAACAGTTTTGCAATTCCTATTTGGGGTAGATATACTGGGTTGCATAGCTCTAATCCATATAGAAATAATCAAGATAATAATTTTTTCTACTTTCAGGAAAAGGAACTCCAATAAATGCAAGCAACTTACAGCAGGTTACACAATTAAGTAGAGACCAAGTTGGAATTCATTTCTAGGTCATACTGTCCCTAAGACATTTTAATATATGTCTATCGAATAATATTATTTCATGTTAATTCTATGACATCATCAAAATCTTGTTCTGCCTCAAGAATAAGTATATTAAATTGAAATATTCATTTATTTACAATCCAAAAATTTCAGACATTTTAATGTATTCGTATTTTTTAAAAAAAATGAGCACATCCTCCAGTACATTTTTCTTTTTTTCCCTATTAAACCTGAATTGTACACAGCAGAAAATTGTCTGCTAATCTAATACTCCAGAAGTAGACAGCTGTATACAGTCAATAAAAGGCTGAGCTGGACCACGGAGTCTGCCTTATCAGGTAATGGAAATAAAAATATGGAGTAGGACATAAGAATAGAATTTTAACCTCTGCAGGGAAGTTAACATATCAAAATTAAGTAAAACGGAAATGCTGATGGAAGTGTGTCCAAGTATTACAACAAAACAGAACAGTCAGGTAGACTCTCCATTTACTTCTGAAGAGAAGTAAGTGAGCAGGTGAAAAGAGTCTAACACAGCACATAGATGGGACTCTTTCCACATGGGCACCAGAGGCCAAGGGAAGGAAGTCCGTCTCCTATAATATTGCAGGAAACTATCCCCTTAATCAATTTGACTGAAATATTGGGCCTCAGGTAAATAAAAATGTGGATTCGGCTCTTTCAGAAGGAGCTGCATGTTAGCCTCACTCTTCTCCCACCTCAGTAACCTGCATATTCCTTATCTTAAGCTGCCCCATCAGTCTGCATCACTGCTTCTGGAAGTACTGCTAAGCCCCCAAAACTTTTAAAATTTGGTGTGAAAATTCATTAGCCCTTTAATTTCATACTATGAGTGATGACTTTTCATAGTACCTCAATATAAATCTTCCAAAGTTATGCAATTAGACTATTAATATTCATTGATAATATTAAATCGGAATTTAGCATAAATATTTCTTAATATCAAGAGATTTGAAAATACAATCTAAACATTAAATTTAAAAGACTAGAATTTTTACTTAAACTAAGGTTAAAAAACTTAGTAAAAATACTCCTAATTTCATAATTGTAAATTTCTGAAATGAAGGATCAAACACAGATGATTACATGTATTGTATGATTTCATAAGTTATTTTGGTTCAGTGTTCAAGATATAGAGTCAAAAATTTCATACAAAAATCTCATTATTGTAAATTTGACCTCAAATTCACCAATTTTTGAAAATAAGTCAGACTTTAAAGAAGTTAGATTAGGGCTGGCATCCCAGGTATAGATTAAGCTACCACTAATACTGGCATCACATATCTGATGTTGGTTTGCACTTTTTTCCACATCTGTTGCAGCTTCCTACTACTGTGTTCAAGAAGCAGTAGAAAAAAAAAAAGTCCAAGTACTTGGGCCCCTGCCACCCACGTGGGAGACCAGTTCAAGCTTCCTGGATTTGGACCGGCTTCAACTCTGCATTTGTTGGCATTTGAGGAGTAAACCAATGGATGGAAGATCTCCATTTCTCTCTCTCTGTCTCTCTTTGTCTCTGTCTCTCTCTCTCTCTCGCTCTGTGCACTCTGCCTTTCAACTAACTATATAAAATTTTTTGAAGGAGTTAGGTAATAAAAAATTATTTTTTATTCATTTGAGAGAGAAGGAGAGAGAGGGAGACAGAGAGAGACAGAGAGAGAGAGTAATCTTAGTTTACCCACCAATGCCCACAACAGCCAGGACTGAGTCAGGCTGAAACAAAGGAGCCAGGCATGTAATCTGGTATTTCATGAGTGGCAGGGACCCAAATTTTGAGCCATCTCCTGCTGCCCACCCTGCTACTGCAGGATGTGCATTAACAATACCCTGTAATGGAAAATGGAACCAGAACTCAAAGCCAGGTCCTACAACAGAGAATGTGGGCATCCCAAGTGGCAGGTTCAGTGGCTCACCAAACACCTGCTCCTAGAGAAATTCCTGATTCTTGACTTAATCTTCTCCAGAATTGAACGTTTTTAATGACTAATATACACCTGTATCTTGGTCTTAAATCTGTTAACACAAACTAAGCAGAAGAATTTATGAAAATAGTTAAAATTGTTCAACATTTATGCTATGGCGGCTGGGGATCAGCAGAGAGATAGCAACTTAGGCCATTGCCCTTCTTATACTTTGTCTCCCACAGTGTAGAATTGGGTCTGAAGACTTTGTGCAAACCATGGAAAATACATGGATGGTACTGTGAACTTCTTGACACAGCACATTAGGCAACACATGTCTGCTTGCCTTGCCATCAGTTAAACTAGACTTTATCATTTACTTATGGCAATGATGCCTTGTAACTGCAATTGATCGTAGGTTTTCTTTTAAAATTATGAACCAAACGTTGGTACCACTAATATACACTGATCTTCCTTTAAATATTTTTTTAATTATCTCTTAACAGTTATAGCCCTCTTGACAATTTTTACTTTTTGTGTTTTTGCTGTATATTATAATAATTATTATTCATTTCATAATCTGGAAGCATATTAGTTACATATTGCTTACTAATTATAAACCAAAACTTGATGACTTAACAAACACTTACTATTTCACAACTCATGCTTATCTCTTCTGGCAAAAGATGTTTCATGAGGTTGCCACAATGGCACTTCAAGGTCTGTGGACTCAGATATCTGAAACTTTGAATGAAGAAGGAACCTCTTCCCAGACCACTCAATCATCTGTGGCTGGATACAGGCCTGTTTGGGATCCACTGGGACTATTCCTGGGGCAGCTAACAACTTGACAGCTGGCTTCCTTTAACTGAGTGATCTCAGAGAGCCTGAGAGAATGTGCCCAAAACATTGAGCGATGTATTGTTCAAAATTAAACTCTGAAGTCACATGATTGTCACTCTATGACCTTCATTAGAAGTGAATCATGAATTCTAACCATTCCAAGTGAAGGTCACTGATACTATGGTATGAATACCAGGTGGCAGTGATCTCCAGAGTTCATCTTATGGGCCACTGATGAGTAGTTGTCATTGTTTTTGCTTAAAGTGTTGTTTATTGATCAAGTCTTATGTGATTGTGATGCTTATGTGATTCAGATTCATAACTTATTCTGTTTTTATTACTTATTGACTTCTCTCTCAGATCTCATTGCATTGTTTTACTAACATTTTCAGTTGGGTATTTAATTCACTTTATTCATCTCTTATTTTTTGGATATGAAAGTTTATTTAAGGATAGAAAATTTTCGCTGCTACATTTCTTCATCTCACATAGAGTATCTCATATATTTTTATAATGCCATTTACATTCTTATCCTTTTATGAAAAATCTGCTTCCAATAAAAGTGACTTCTGTGCAAGCCATCTCTGCTACAGAGTAAGCTCACAACACATCATTTTTGATCAAGCACATTTATTTCATTATATAAATCTAAAGTGGAAATTGTAGAATTCTCTGTCTTTTTTTAAGGTGTAATAGTAAGGGTAGAGTGACCATATGTCCTGTTTCATAGTAGACAGTCTTTTTATTCACACTCCCTTGACTCAAATAAATTTTTTACTTCATATTCTAAACTTACATTTACAACAATAGTGGGTTATGGGGCTGGTGCTTTGGCGTAGTGTGTAAAATGCTGCCCACAGTGCCAGCATCCCGTATCAGCACGGGTTTGAGTCCTGGCTGCTCCACTTCCCATCCAGTTCTCTGCTATGTCCTGGGAAAACAATGGAAGTTGGCCTAACTCCTTGGGACCCTTCTTTGCATGGGAGGTCCAAAAGAAGATTCTGGCTCCTGGCTTATGGCTTCAGAACAGCACAGTTCCGGCTGTTGCGGCCATCTAGGAAGTGAAACAGGGCCCAAGCACTTGGGCTATTCTCTGCTGACCTCCCTGGCCACAGCAGAAGAGAAGCCGGGACTAGAACCTGGCACCCATATGAGAGGCCGGTGCCTCAGGCGGAGGATTAGCCAAGTGAGCCACAGCGCTGGCCCCTGTGTTTCCTTTTTTTTTTTTTTTTAAGATTGCTTGTTTGATTGATTGACTCAAAATCACAGTGACAGAGGGGAAGTGATAAAGCAGGAGAGCGAGAGCGAGAGAGACCGAGAGCAAAAGAGAGAGTTCCTCCATCAGGTGTTTTACTCTTAAATGTCTGCAACATTTACAGCTGAGCAAGAACAAAGATAGTTAATGCTATATTAAAGGCAATGATCTAATATATTCATTTAAAATCGAATCCAACAACACATCAGAAAGATCATTCACCCTGTCAAAGTAGGATGTATCCCTAATGCTCAAGGATGATTCAACATATACAAATCAATAAATGTGATACATTGCATTAATAAATTGAAGAATAAAACCCATATAATTATCTCAATAGAATAAGAGTAAGCATTTGATAAAAGACAACATCCTTTCATTATTAAAAAAAAAAAAACTTAAGCAAATTAAGTATAGAAGAAACATTCCTAAACACAGTAAAGGCAACTTATGATGAATCCACAGCCCACATCCTGTAGAGTGGGGAAGTTAGAAGCATTTTCACTAAGATCCAGGCCAGACAAGTATGCCAGCTTTCACCATTGCTATGCAGTGTAGTTCTGGAAGTTATAGCCAGTGTCATAATGCTTGAAAAGGAAATCAAAGGGATACAAATTGGAAAGAAAAAAGTTAAATTTTCCCTGTTTGGAGATGACATGATTCTACATATAGGCAATACAAAAAAGACTCCACTTATAGACTATTGGAATTCAATAGACAGTTTGGTAAAGATGTAGGACATAAAATTAACACACAAAAATCAATATCATCTTGAATATACTGAAAAGGAAATGGACACCTAAATTTTATAGCTTAAGGAACTGCATACTGCTAAATCTACGTAAGCTTTGAAGAAAGTCCTGAGCTCCAGATGAGAACACAGACTCTGCGTAACCTTAATTTTATCCTTGGGAGACCCTGAATAGATAATTGAATCATGCCACATCTGAACATACAGTTTATTGAGATAATAACCTCTAAGTAAGTCGCAATCATTTTTTATTGAGGATTGGAAAACTAACACAACTGCAATCACCGAATTTATCTATAGTACACATTGTCATCGTTAGTTTATGCCATGTGGTATTAAAAGATAGGGGGCATTTGAAATATTAAAAATAGGGGCCATGCTGTGGAATAGAGGGTGAAGCCACCACCTACAATGCCAGCATCCCATAAGGGCTCCAGTTTAAGTCCCAACTGTTTCTCTTCCGATCCTGCTCTTGGCTATGGCCTAGGAAGGCAGTGGAGGATGGATGACTCAAGTCCTTAGGTTCCTGAATGCAGGTGGGAGACCCGGAAGAAACTCCTGGTTCCTGTCTTGGATTGGCACAGCCCCGGCCATTGCTGCCAATTTGGAATGTACCAGCAGATGGAAGACCTCTCCTTCTCTGCCTCTCCTTCTCTTTCTGTGTAACTCTGACATTCAAATAAATAAATAAATCTTAAAAAAGAACAGATATACAAAAAACATTAAGAATAGAGGAGTGTATTGTGTTAATGAAAGAATACTATGTCCCTTGCTTTGTGATATTAAATTAATATTTTTTTCAAGAAAAATAAGTACATATGTGCATGTATATAATAACATCTACATTTCAAGTGAATGTGGTAAAATGTTAAAAAAAATTGTAAATGTTTCAAACTAAAAAAAACTTAAAAATGTCACTTAGAAGAAAAAAATTATATTTCAAATGAATAGACATAAATAGAGAGTATCAGATACTTAGAGTTCACCAAGATTTGAAGGCAAATGGAATTTAAAATAAAACTGGAGTCTTCACTGACATTTATATTACTAAAAATGTGGCCTTGTAGAATGTGCTACATGATTGATGGTATATGTTTTATTTATTTATTTATTTTTTTGACAGGCAGAGTGGACAGTGAGAGAGAGAGAGACAGAGAAAAAGGTCTTCCTTTGCCATTGGTTCACCCTCCAACGGCTGCTGCGGCCGGCGCGCTGCAGCTGGAGCACCGCGCTGATCCGATGGCAGGAACCAGGTACTTATCCTGGTCTCCCATGGGGTGCAGGGCCCAAGCACTTGGGCCATCCTCCACTGCACTCTCTGGCCACAGTAGAGAGCTGGCCTGGAAGAGGGGCAACCGGGACAGAATCTGGCGCCCCTACCGGGACTAGCACCCGGTGTGCCGGCGCCACAAGGCGGAGGATTAGCCTAGTGAGCCGCGGTGCCGGCCCGGTATATGGTTTTCTAGTTGAACCTGAGTAATGTCATTCTAAGTTAATTGGACAATTCTGCACAGTCACAGAGATATTTAATTTCCGTGAATAATCTACTACTCCAATAGGAGCAACCACCATATATATCAGGACCCTCATGCCAAACATTTCACAAATGAAAAGAGGTGCTTTAGAAAGACTGGTCTCTGACCAATCTGAACAAGGTGTGTGATCATCTCACCTGCCAACTATATCATCAAGGATGTGAATAAACCATGCTACCTTAGAGATCAGGAAAGTGAGAACAATGCACAAAGGAACTAAGGATTTCTTTTCCCAAGAACACAAGGTTATGATGCCACACTCACCACTATTATGTAAAGAAATCAATTTGGAGAGGAGTAGGACTTAAGATGAAATATAAATTGAACATTTTTATTTACCAAAACTACATGGTACCTAAAGTGATTATTTTATGTTGACCTAATGTTTATTGTTGGAACTGCAATATTGTTCTTTCCATTTTTAGAATGTTAGGGTATCCATAATAGTTATTGAAAAAAACTAAGATTAATTTTTGCTGCGTTTTGAAATGATACTCTGAGTAAATCTATAATATTAATATATACATATATATGTCTATATGTATGCAGAGATATAAGTATACAGATAAAGCTAACAACTCTTGTATTAGTCAATAACAAAAATGATCTATGCTGTATGACTTAAACAACAAACATTTATTATCCAGATCAAGGTGGCTTTAGATTTGGAGTCTTTCAAGGGTTTCCTTCATTTGCAGGTGACTGTGTTTTCACTGTACCCTAATGAAAGGGAGAATGGAGACTGGAAGCAAGTACTCTCCTCTTTTCTTATAAGGACACTGATTCCATCCTGATGATTTCACTCATTTAATTAACATCTCAAAGGCTGCCACCCTCCCCCAATTAAAATCCCTTTAAACATATGAATTTTCCAAGGACACATACTTAGAATTCATAACAATTCTCCGCCTTCAGTTTTAAACCATGAATATTCAATGTATATTCTCACACACAAAAGAGTATAATGAAAGATCGGTGAGGTAGTTTAAGTTCTGATGTCATTCTATAAGTTTTGATAACTTTCCTATTTTATTTATTTTGATAATTACATTTCAGCAGAAATATAAACAAAATGCAACTAAGATAATCCATTTAACAAACAAGGGTAATTACCTATCTGAATATCATGACTACATTTTCAAATTATATGTAATAGATAACTTTTCTATTTATTATGTAGAAAATCGAACACTTGAGTATAGTTAGTCACGGTCATTCTTCAGCATACTTTTTTTCTAAATAGAAGAAAGAAACACAGCTTCTAATTCTGGTTGCATCTGGTGTCAGCATGCAGTTGTTCAGCTCATTAGAGTGCTGTGCCAGTTGCAGAGATTTTCCTTCTAGTTCCTTGATGCTAAGTTCAAGTACTCATATTTCTTGTCTTGTCAGTATTGGGCATAATAGGAGTTTCTGAATTTGGGTTTTGGAAGGTAACCAGCATGGCACTAGATTTCATTAGCAATGGAACTTTTCACAAATTATCACTGAATAAGATACTATGCCATTTATCTTGTTAATCTAAAGCAAAACTCAGCTTTTTTTGGTGTATGAGTATGAATGGTGAGAATTTCAAGAGAAATGGGAACAGAATTCATATTTTCTCTCATGTCTAAAAATTCTTCATGGAAAACAAAGATTAAATTTGAATATAAAATATAATTTAAAATCAAGACATTAAGTTCCTAAGATGAAATCAATGTGAAAACAAGCAACTATTGTGATGAATAAAATTATTTATTCAAAATAAATAACTATTCACCATGACATTTCAAATCAATTTATCAATTCATAAATCAAATTTGCTACATTCTTGGAGAATAAGATTTTGGAAAACATCATTTCACTTAGATCTAAGAATTCTTCCAATAATTGAATAGGAAGCCCTTAATAAAGAGATTCATTTTACAAGTCCTTTTATTAGAATTATTTCACATCTTTTTTATTTATTCATCCTTCTTTCATGTCCATATTGTGATGTGTCAAAACTCAATGCTTGGGGCCTGCACTGTGGCAGAAGTGGGCTAAGCCTCTGCCTGCAGCACGGGCATCCCATTTGGGTGCCAGTTGTAGTTCCGGCTTCTCCTCTTCTGATGCAGCTCTTTACTATGGCATGAGAAAGCAGTAGAAGATGGCCCAGATTCTTGGACCCATGCACTCATGTGGGAGGCTCAGAGGAAACTGCTTGCTCCTGGATTTGGATCAGCCCAGCTCCGCCTGTTGCGGCCATTTGGGGAGTGAATCAAAGGATGGAATTCCTTTTTCTCTGTCTCTCCCTCTCTCTGTAACTACCTCTCAAATAAAAAATTTAAAAAAAATTAAACAAAAGGTAGATAGTATATTTTCAACTGTCAGTTATATTTGCAGAAAAGTATAATCCTTACTTCAGTTTCAAATGGTTTTAGTTTTAATTCTAAATTACAGTTGCATCTGTGAGTCAATAAAAGATTAATTCCCCGTCTCAAATAATTCATAAAATATACAAAATATATTAAGTAAATATATTCATATTTCACACCATAGGCATGGCAAGGCACTGAGAACTCAGGGCAATGTACGATTCTTCCAGCTGTTGGTCAAAGGCAGTTTTCAAGAGGATCTTGACTGATTATATCCTTAAGTTGATGAAACAGAGTTCAGTGTTTGGGGAAATAACAAGAGGTAGAATTCATAGAACAGAGAACAGCTGGGGAGAGGATAAGATAAAGACAGAGACTGAGACAGTGTTGCAGAGAGAGGCAGTATATTTCCCTGAAGCGAATCTATCAGTGTTGATCACTGTATGCTTTTAAGAAAACTAAGCCCAGGAAATGGTAACCAGAAGCATAATAACCCCTGGGAATTTCAAGTAGAATAATATTTGAGAGTTACACATGACTAAGGACCATGTACATTTCCACCAGCCAACATGGAAAGCCCTCTTAGTATGTAAGGTTTCAGTAAGAGTCCGCAAAAGATTAACACCTCCGCAGTAGGACTGTTAGAACTAGATGAAAAGCTGTTCTGGATTCTCTTAAGAAGGCTTAAAAACAGATCCCAAAGGTTCAAATTGTGTCTTTTAAGTGATCCAGTTACATTCCAGAATACTAATCAGGGACAAAGGGGTATAAATGATGTAATTACGACACATTTCATTTAAAAGTGAAAAGTTCAAAAAGATTATTTCAAATAAACATTAATAGTAAGATAGAGTGAGGAGATGAGTAGATTACTGTCTGGAATTATGTTTTCTAAATCTTTGGGAGAGCATCTTTATATTTCATTCCCTCCTGTCTTATGGCTGTAAAATTCTTCCTGCAGAAGTATCTTTCCTAAAGCAGACTTTTCATTGTATTCCTTTAGAGATAAGGGGGAAATCTGTGCATCTGTGTTTGTTTCTATTATAGTTTTAAAATGATGATTTCATACATGGTTATAATATCTCCAAGTAATGTTACTAATCAACTATTAGTAATATGACATGACACTCTTTGGGTTAAAATCTTTTAATGATTCCCACCCTTATAGAACATAACTATAATGCTATAAATATTTATAACATATTTATATTAATATATAAATATATAGCATATGACATAATCCACACAAATCTCTCAGACATCTACTTTTTCATGGTTCTTTAGGCTAAGCATCCAAAGTGCGAGTGACAGCAGAATTGTTCTTGGTGAGGGCTCTTTTCTCAATTGCAGATGGCCACCTGATGGTTATGCTCTCACTTGGCTGGTCCTCTGTGTGTGCACTGAGAGAGGAACCTATTTTGCTTCTATTTCTTCTTATAGGAAAATGGTCTTATTGATTAAGGTCATAATCTTATGAGCTCCTTTAAATTTAATTGCCTTCTTTAAGCTCATATCAAAATACAGTCACATTGGATGTTAGGGTTGCAAGAGTTTTGGACAGTGCTATCAGTAACAATCAGTAAGCAAAAAATGCCCCTAAAACGAAAAGTTCAAAATCATACGGTTTCATCAGTGAATTATATTAAAATTTAGAGGAAGAATGAAATTGATTCCTTTCAAACTCATCCATAATATTGAAAAAGGAAGATTTCCTCATTCCTCTTATGATGCCAGCATGTCCCTGATACGAAAGTTAAATAAACAAACAAAAAACCAACAACAAAACTACATACCAGTATTACTTATGAAGGGCAAGGTAAAAATATTCACAAGGTACTATCAAACTGAATTCAACAGCAAATTAAAATTAATACACAAATACCAAGTGGTATTTATTTATGGAATGCAAGGGTGGTTGAACTTCGAAACTAGGCGATAAAATAGGTTTCTAAAATTAATGCACCAAAGTCACTTATGTTTCTAAATTCGAATAGTGAATAATCAAAGAGTAAATAAAAATAATTATATTTATAATAGTATCAGAAGAATACATAAAAAACCCTTAAGAATAAACTTAGCAAAGGAGGTAAAAAAATTTTGAATTGGCAATTACAAAATATCATTAAAAGAAATTTGAAGAGACACATAACTGGAGAGAGATTGGAATTTTTAATTTTGTTAAGATGCCAATAATATGGTCAGATTGGGTTGCTATAAAAAAAGTTCCCTTGGAATGAGTGTTTTATTTCTATAAAAATTTTCATTCGTTTATTTGAGATGTAGAGATAAGGAAAGGGAGACAGATACAGAATGTGCCTATGAACTCGTTCAGTCTCTAAATTAGTGCAGTAGCCAGAGTCGGGCCAGGTTAAAGCCAGGTGTGAGAAATTTAGTCCAGTCTTTCATGTGGGTAGTAGGTACTCAGCTGTTCATGCAATCACCTGCCTCTTCCAGGGTCCCCACTAACAGGAAGCTGGGAATGAGAGCCAGATCTGGGGATTGATTCAATCACTTCAATAGGAGGGCATGGCCCTCTTAATCACTAAGCCTAATGTCCAACACATGAGTGGTTTTTAAACAACAAAAAATTGTCTTCCATAGTTTGGGACACTGAAAGTCAAAGAACAGGGTGCTAGCGTGTGTTATCACATGGCAGAAAAAATGGCAAGAGAGGTCATTGGGATCTCTTTCTAAGGGTACTAAACCTATTCATGAGGGTATCACTGTTTTATCTAGTGACCTCCTGAAGGACCCATATTCTAATAACATCAAATTAGGGTTTAGAATTTCAACAAATGAACTTTCAGAGTGTACAAACATTTAGTGTATAACACTACCCAAAGCAATTTCTAGATTCAGTGCAGTCTCTATCAACATCCCAATTATTTGTTTTTGGAAAAATAGAAAAATACTATGAAAACTCATATGAAACCAGATGGGAAGTGAATAGTCTAAACAATTATGAAAAAGAAGAAATAAGTTGTCAGTCTCACACTTCTTCATTTCAAAACTTGCTACAATAATCAAACAGCATGGTTCTGGAAAATAGTCAAACTTAGGACAATGGAGAAGAAAAGAGAGCTCAAAAATATCCTGGAATATGCAGACAAAAGGTTTTTGATAAGAATTCAAGAAATTATAGTGCATAAAATCAGTATACCAAATGCAAAAAAGTTGCTTTATACCATATATATATATATATATATATATATATTGACAGGCAGAGTGGACAGTGGGAGAGAGAGAGAAAGAAAAGTCTTCCTTTGTCATTGGTTCATCCTCCAATGGCCGCCGCAGCTGGCGCGCTGATCTGATGGCAGGAGCCAGGTGCTTCTCCTGGTCTCCCATGATCTGATGGCAGGAGCCAGGTGCTTCTCCTGGTCTCCCATGGGGTGCAGGGCCCAAGCACTTGGGCCATCCTCCACTGCACTCCCTGGCCACAGCAGAGAGCTGGTCTGGAAGAGGGACAACCAGGACAGAATCTAGCGCCCCTACCGGGACTAGAACCTGGTGTGCTGGTGCCACAAGGTGGAGGATTAGCCTAGTGAGCCGCGGCGCTGGCTGCTTTATACCATATTTTAAAAACTAAATATGGATCAAAGAACTAAACATAATTATTCAAAATATAAACTATTAAAAATCAAAGTAACACTTCATGGCTTCTGACTTGACCATTTTTTTTTTTTTTTAGTTTGTATTCTAAGGATTTATTTATTTGAAAGGCAGAAAGAGAGAGAGAGAGAGAGAGAGAGAGAGAGAATCAACCATCATATGTTCAGCTGGAGCTGGGCCAGACTGAAACTAGGAGCCTAGAACTCCACCCAGTCTCCCACGTGAGTTGCAGTAACTCAGTTACTTTAGACATCATGCACAGCTTCCCATGAGCATAGAGAAATCGGTCAAATCATAGTAACCAGGACTCACATCACTTTGATACAGGATGTGGGCACTGCAATCAGCTGCTTAAGTCCCTGTGTCACATCCCTGACCCTTGATGATGGTTACTGAAGGTGTTGCCAATAGGACAGAAAATAATAGGAAAAAAATTGAAAAGACTAGACTTCGTTATCATTAAACATGTTTGTGTCAAAGGATATTATCAACATGGTGAAAATGTAACTCATAACAGAACGTATTTGTCAATTGTAGATGAAGGATTGGAATAGAGAAGATACAAATGATTCCTATAAATTAACAACAGAAACAACAACAAACAATCTAATAAAAATGGTTGAAAGATTTCAACATATTCTAGATAAAAATAGACAACACATGAAAATATGCCCAACGTCACATATCATTAAGGAAATTGAGATCAAAACTATAATGATGTTCTACTTCAAGACTTTTAGCATAACTGCTATCAAAAGAGAATAGAGCACAGAAAATACCAAATGTTGGAAAAGATGTAGAACAATTGAGAGGCAAGAGCAGTGTCAGGGGTATAAAATAATGAAAGTACTATCGAAACAGTGGGACAGATTCTCACAAAATCAAAAATAGCATTATAATATGATTCACTGACTCCACTTCTGAGAATTATGAAAAAGTATTAAAAATGATAACTCAAACACAAATGTTCAAAGCAGCACTGTTCAAAGTAACCAAAAGATGGAAACTACCCAGATGTCTGATGATAGATGACTGCATAAACAGAATGTGGTATACACATGCAATAGGATACTAATCAGCATAAACAGTAACGCAGTTTTCACAGAGGTTTCAACTAGGATGAATCTTGAAGGAGCTAGGTTAGGTAAAAATACACACTTAAAAATGTCAAAACGTTATTGATTCTAGTTGTGTGAAATCCTGTATATCAAGTTCATAGAGTTCAAAAATAGTAATCCCATAAAAGCCTGAGAGAAAGGAGAATGGGAATTTTATTTCCTGTGCAGTTTACCAAAATAGAAAATTTTGAAATGCCTAAATACTAATTATACTTATGCTAGTTAATGGGAAACAGGCATTTTTTCATATAATTTTTCTCTTTCTGGATGTTTGACTATATCACAATCAGTTTATCGAAATCCTTAAAATAACCTCATATTTTAATTTAACACATTTAAGCAATGCACAGAACACATAAAAAAGTGGACTTTTGTATGAAAATCACATAAAATTAATGGATATTAATGGATCAATGAGTAAGGGGTCAGAAAATCAGGGTTACAATTTACAATAGTACCCTTTTTGTTATTTACTGATTTAGAAAAATTACATTCATCTCAAAGAGAATGTTTAGGATCAATTGTGATCAGGAGTTTGTGACTTCCAGTTAAATTCTTATGAACATTGATATTAGGCACCTAAATCTTAAAATTGTGGCATATCTTTGGTCCCATTTTAGTTATATACTTATGGCTGTATGTTTTGCATTAAGTAATATTTTATGAATAGTTTATTAATCCAGGAACTCTTAGAAATTATTCTTTACAGGCTCTTGAGAACATTTTTATTTCCACTTACTGATTTTTGTAAACATTCCGTACAGTGGACTGACATTGTAATTCAGCAAGTTAAAGTGCCACTTGCATACTGGCATCTATATTGGAGCACCTTTTTTAGTCACAGCTATTCCACTTCTCATCTAGGACCCTACTAATGTGGCTGAGAAAGCAACAGAAAACATCCAAGTATTTGTGACTGTCACTCATGTGGTAGACCAGGATAGATTTCCAGGCTCCTAGTTTTGTCCTGGTCTAACTTCAGCTGTTATAACCTTTCAGAGAGTGAACCAGCAGTTGATTTTATCTATAAAATACAAGGGATATTTATGAATGTTTCTCTACAGGGTGACAGGTTAATTATTTTTTATATTTCTGAAAAATTGTATATATTTGTTTAATTATGTAATATTGAATATATAATGTATATAACTATTATATTTATCTTTTGACTTAATAGCTATTACTATAAGACTACCCCTTTTTTCTTATGAGTTCTTTTTGTAACGTCAAAATCTTCAATTCTTTTTCTTCGTAATTGCAAAGTTTTTCTTTTTCTATTTTAAATCTCTCTATGCTCCTATGTTTTTGTCTCTATGTAGATAGATGATAAAATGTATATTGTTTATTCAGTAACTGTTTTACTTTTTATATAGGTATACTGTCATTTATTTTAATTACAAAGGGAGAATTTATTGTGCATTCCTGATTGTCACATACATATTTTTCTGATGCAGTTGCATAAACAAAGGTATTTAAAGTAAATGGTATTTGAAAAAGTAGAGGGGAAATTGAGTAACCTGTGTTGATGAAGGATGTGTGTGTGTGTCTGTATGTGTTTATGTGTGTGCATTTGCAGTAGTGGTAATCATAATAGTACTGATAGGGGATGGCATTGTGCACAATGGGTTAAGCCATGGCTTGCAACACTGTCATGCCCTATAGAACTGCGATTTCAAGTTCTGGCTGCTCTACTTCTGATCTGGCTCTGTTCTAATGTGCCTGGGAAAGCAACAGTGATGATCCTATTACTGGAGCCCCTGCCAACTACAAGGGATACCTGGATGAAGTTCACGGCTACTAGATTTGGCATGGTCCAGATATGGTTATTTCAGCCATTTGGAGAGTGAACTGGTAGATGGGGGATCTTTCTTTCTATTTCTATTCCTTTCTCTGTCTCTCTGATTTCAAATATATGAATAAATAATTGATAAATATATTCTATATAATAGTCATGAGAGAAATAGTAGTATGTAATAGCTCCATTTGTAATTGACTTAGGAGTTGATGGTAAAATAAATGTAAGAACTGTACTGTGACTTGTTTATCCTTCTTTTTATTAGGTAACTAACAAAATATTTAAACAGGGGAGTGATACACTCAAGATTTTAAATGGTGAGTAAGAATGGAATAACTAAAATTAATTGGCAGAAAAATGATGTGAGTGATTTTTTGAAACAGTTTAAGGGAGAGAAAAAAGTTATTCCCCAGATGGAGCAGAGATGTTGGGACTGGAAAACTGGCAATGAGAAATGTTCAATACGTACGACAAACATGAAACTTATAGCAATTGGCAATGTTGTAGTAATGGGAAAGCTTTGTCTTGAGGAAGAAGGGAATGAAGACAGAGATGAGTTGAAGATACACAAGTGTGTGATGTACTAAATATGTCCCAAGCAAGATTTTAGAAAAATAAAATTCAGAAAATATTCACTTATAAAACACACACACACATAGCCAGAAACATGTCTACATGGAATCTTTCTATATTTTGTTAGTATAACATAAAATAAGTATCAAACAAATATGCCAATTGTGTTTTAAGTCTGTTTTTTTTTTTTTCCTGAGTATTTCTCTTATTAGAATGTTACCAATTGTCAAACTCTTCTAAGAGAAGATATGAGTCCATTTTGGAAAAAGCTGTTAAATTTGAATAGTTTAGGGAAATTTAAAAATACATAATGCAAATTAGAAAAACTTTGCTCATTTTTCATTATAAGAAGCATGATAGGCCGGCGCCGTGGCTCACTAGGCTAATCCTCCGCCTTGCGGCGCCGGCACACCGGGTTCTAGTCTCTAGTCCCGGTCGGGGCTCCGGATTCTGTCCCGGTTGCCCCTCTTCCAGGCCAGCTCTCTGCTGTGGCCAGGGAGTGCAGTGGAGGATGGCCCAAGTGGTTGGGCCCTGCACCCCATGGGAGACCAGGATAAGTACCTGGCTCCTGCCATCGGATCAGCTCGGTGCTGTGGCCGCAGTGCGCCGGCCATGGCGGCCATTGGAGGGTGACCCAACGGCAAAGGAAGACCTTTCTCTCTGTCGCTCTCTCTCTCACTGTCCACTCTGCCTGTAAAAAAAAAAAAAAAAAAAAAAAAAGAAGCTTGATGATTGAATTGAGTAGCTCAATTTTGAAATATCTAAAGTAAGTAAATTATATAATAATTTTTCCTGTGCTACATCATTGTTTGTAAAAAATGGCAAGGAAGGAACATGAGACATGAGTGTGAAATTTCATCTTTTCCATGTTGGGGATGAGATTGATTATAGGGGTGAAGAGGGAGTTAAAAAAGATAATATACATAGTGCCTATACTACTTGATATTTGAACATCTGCTTTTTCTGACTACATTTTAAGAAAATATTATGTATTCCCATTGTAAGTAAAACTTGTGCCCTCTTACCTGAGGTGCCATTTTAGGCTCTGACACAGTCTCCATCTTGTCCAGCAAGCTTGGATCCTAAGCCCAACCTGGCTTACTAACAGTCAGATGACCAAACTGGTCCAACCACAAGTGTCAACTCCACCCCCTCCACTGAAGCCAGGAGCCAGGTGCTTTTTCCAGGTCTCCCACATAAGTGCAGGGGCCCAAGGACTTGGGTCATTTTCTACTGCTTTCCCAGGCCTTAGTAGAGAGCTGTAAGTGGAGGCTTTTCCCGCTATGCCACAGTACTGGCCTCAAAAGGTACTTTTATATTTAAGATTACACATGCATAAGGTTGGGGATGGCAACAAGGGAATTTGGAGGGCCCTTTTTTATAACTACACACAAAATCTCAGTTCTTCTTTCCTCCAGTCTTGATAATATATTGTCTTTTCAGGGATATAATCCCAGATTTGACCCCTAAATTGAAAAATCTAAAGGAGGATCCTAGGCAAGGTTATGAAATTGTAGCTCCAGCTACTGTTCCATATAAATAAGGCAAAGAGCAGATAAATTCCATGTGAGATCTGCAAATCTTCTGGTGTCCTTCCCCCTACCTTTACAGAAAAAAATCAACCTTGTGACTACTTCACAAATCCCATGCTAAGTGTCAATTTCTCCTCCTAAACAAGAGAATTCTAGAAAGATAACTTAACCAGCTAAACCGATATAATATGCTAGATTATACAGAGTACTATTGATGAAATCCTATTTGCTGTTTTGCTTCTTAAGGGACTGATTAAATTTACAAACTAGCATAAATCTTTACTCATCTTTAGTCAACTATCAACAACAATTTTTACTTTGCTATACTTAAACCAACAGCAGTAATTTGTATCAGATGCTTGCTATTGTACCTAAGCTCTTTTTCGCCAACACTTAATTCATAACATATAACTGATACTTTCCGATTCCTTGATCACACCTTAGTAGGAATTAAAATCCTTTGGGCTGGCGCCGCGCTCAATAGGCTAATCTTCTGCCTGTGGCGCCGGCACACCAGGTTCTAGTCCCAGTCGGGGCGCCGGTTCTGTCCTGGTTGCCCCTCTTCCAGGCCAGCTCTCTGCTGTGGCCCAGGGAGTGCAGTGGAGGATGGCCCAAGTCCTTGGACTCTGCACCCCATGGGAGACCAGGAGAAAGCACCTGGCTCCTGGCTTTGGATCAGTGCAGTGCACCGGCTGCAGCAGCCATTGAGGGGTGAACCAACGGAAAAGGAAGACCTTTCTCTCTGTCTCTCTCTCTCACTGTCCACTCTGCCTGTCAAAAAAAAAAAAAAAATCCTTTGAAAAATGGGGCCTATGGTACTTAGCAAATAATTAGGCTCAATACTTGCTAATGACCATGCAAATTTGGATATATCTTTAAATTATTCTATAATATTTCACTATTTCTAGATAAAACTTGCAATTCAACCGATATTGTTACATAATATGGTATTGGAAATAATCAGCTACCTTTTTACATATACTCTGGAATTGTGGTTATTTTTATGGATACGTTTATGAAAGAATTGGGTATAATATCCATTCTAAGACTTTGGATTGTACAGTTAGATCATTTGGACTATAGGAGAAAGTGTTGCGATACAGCTGAAGTAAGCCTTCAGTATTCATGTGATGGAGGATTTCCAAAAGTAAAATTAGAAGAAGAAAAAAAAACTTATCCTGTG
Organism: Oryctolagus cuniculus; assembly: GCF_051225735.1. Taxonomy (NCBI): domain Eukaryota; kingdom Metazoa; phylum Chordata; class Mammalia; order Lagomorpha; family Leporidae; genus Oryctolagus; species Oryctolagus cuniculus. Next base: position 24,827,010 of record NC_142868.1, on the reverse strand, counting down.
AATGGAATGCAGGCATCATCTGCTTATTGGTAACCATGTCCACTTCCATTTTTGCTAGCACAGGACAATGATGTTAACCCTTAACAGACAGCATACAGCTCAGAAATATTAGGTGGATTAAGAAAAACTAGTTAAACACTGTCAGTAACTATCTGTGCATGTACAGTATTGTATCAATTCCTACAGTTGCCATGTAACAGAATATCCTATCAAATGTATCTGTGTAGCTATAGATGAGTGACAAAAAACTAAAAAGATATATAAAGAAATGCTCCTCTGTTTTGGGGAGGCTTAGACTTTTTGGATATGAATCCCATTGAGCCTTGTGCCAGCATACAACTGCTACTACTAATAGTAACAACAACAACAATAATAATAATAATAAAGATTGCTTCTTGTTAAAAGCCTTGGTGTCTCATCTCTGTTCACATACCCCACTACGTTATTCTGGGTGCTAGTCTGTGTATGGAATGGTGTTTTCTATTTTGTTTTGTTTTTACTTCCCTTGATGACCAAGGCACAGGGTCCCTGGGGCATCGGGGAAAAAGTGAACTTGCAGGGGTTGGCCGTCTCCTGACACACTGGGACTCCATTCCTGGGACTACAACAAAACATAGTGGGCACAGGAATTAATCTAAGGAGCACTGTACGTTGGAACTGGTAGGGACACAGATTCATTTGGTTTGGTAGACCTGCCCTTAGTGGAGGAAGGGAAAGCTGATCACCTCCTGGAGTTGCCCGAGTAGTCTTGCAAGGTGGTAACATGAAGAGATGAAACCATAACTTTAAGGCACTGGGTAGCAGTCAGAGATGTATTGGATAAATAACAAGCTCATGCATGAAAATGCCAGGGTAATGGGGGTCATGCTAATTTGGTTCAGCTGTAACTGGATATTGGTTTTAAAGGGATTTCTCTCTTTCAAATCTAAAAAAAAATCACTACCTTAAAAATCACTTTGTGGGACTGGCGCTGTGGCGCAGTGGATTGAAGCCCTGGCCTGAGATGCTGGCATCCCATATGGGCGCAGGTCCTGGCTGCTCCTCTTCCGATCCAGCTCTCTGCTGTGGCCTGAGGAGGCAGTGGAGGATGGCCCAAGTCCTTGGGCCCCTGCACCTATGTGTGAGACCTGGAGGAGGCTCCTGGCTTCAGATCGGCTCAGCTCCAGCCATTGTGGCCCTCTGGGGAGTGGACCGGAGGATGGGGGGCCTCTCTCTCTGTCTCTGCCTCTCTCTGTAACTCTGTCTTTCAAATAAATAAAATAATCTTTTTAAAAAATTGCTTTGTAGCTTGCCAAACTTGTTTTGTAAACAGATTCTGCCAAAATAAAAATGGGAAATCAGCTCTTGCTATAGCCCCCTAGGGAGGATTTTGCAGCCTCTGATTTATGTCACTGATTTCTAGCAGAGTTGTTTTATACAATCAGATAAACTCATCACTCTTGTTGAATCAGTAGGGTATTTGGTCTAGGAAAGCTGAGAATTTGAAAATGTAAACTAGCAAAAAAAAAAAAAAAAAGTGAACTTCAGGAGTCTTTTTTATACCTGGGTCTAACTGTTATCATTTATCTATTTTTTGTTGATCCCAACTATACAAATTCCTCTTTGAGGGGTCAGCTTGAGGCACAGCAGGGTAAGCTGCCACCTGAGTCACTGGCATCCCATATGAGTGCTGGTTCAAGTCCTGGCTGCTCCATATCTGAAGCAGCTCCCTGCTAAAGCACCCTGGAAAGCAGCAGAAAATGGCCCACGTATTTGAGACCCAGCCACCCACGTGGGACACCTGGATGGAGTTCCAGTCTCCTGGATTTAGCCTAACCCAGCCCTGACAGTTTTTAGGGAATAAACCACTACGTGTTCTCATTCCTTTCTCTGTCTCCCTCCCTCTTTCTGACTCTCTCTATCTCTGTAACTCTGACATTCAAATGAATAAAGCAAATCTTTAAAAAAAGAAAACTCTTCGAAAACTTTCTTAGACCACTTTTAAAATTTCTAATTATTCTGTATTCTTTCACTGTCGCTCCCCATCTTCGTGGAGGAACGACACAGGACCCTGCGCTGTTCTTTTGTCTGCTCGGCCCTTCCCGGGTTTGCTGCTGGTTCTTCCCAGGTTGGCTGCCGACCCCTCCACCTCCGTGGAGGGGCGGCTCCCCCTGCCACTTTCCCCACTTCCACGGAGAAGTGGCACACCGCCGGCCGGCTCTCTCGGGGGCTGCTCAGATGTTATCCGGATGTTCCTGGTGCATATTGTCTGTCTCCTCCTTTATAGTCCTCTTCCACCAATCCCAACTCTGCTACCCACATGCCGAGCACGCTGCTCTCCTCCAATCAGGAGCAGGATCAGCTCCTGCAGCTTATCAGTCAAATTGGCGAGAGGCAGCTGCGTAGAAGTTTACTCCTCCCCAGTGCCATATTGTGGGAGAGCAGATGCATAAAATAAGTCTTAATTCCAGTAACTTAGTCTAGTCCGAGTTTCTCCCCACATTTCACAGAATTTTTTCATGAAATTATTTTAATGCTTTTGTGCCACATTAAAATAATAATACAATGTCATTGTTCAATATATACTTAAACAAAGATACATTATTTTGTAATATTTCAATATGTAGACTCTAGAACCTAACACACCAACAGTGTAAGCCTAGCTGTACTAAATCTCAGAGGAGTTACTCTGGGCAGTTCAGCAAACGTGTCTTAGTTCTTCTGTCTACAGAAGGAGGAGGACACAGGTACCTCGTGAGGTTCTTGTGTGAATATAATGAGAAAATGTTGAAATGTTGAAGTACAACAATGCTTCAATCAATATCAGCTGTTAATGATAAAAAACATTAATACTTTTTATGTCAGAGAAGTGTTTTTGCAAAACATATTCATATTATCCATAAAAGTTTCTTGAGACTGCTGAAAATATGATATACTACCCTTCATTCAGTTTAAAATTCAAGATACAGTACTATCACATTGTATAAGAGAACCAGAGACTGAATCATATTAAATTATATGTCCTTGTCCACAACTGTTTAATAATACAACTTAGATTTCTTATCTTCTCATTTTGTGGTTTTTCTTAGTCAATCAATTTACATTTACTTGATCATAGTGTTATTTTGATCTATATAATTAAGTGCTTTCAAATACAAAGTATTTCTATAATTTAACTAATTCTTAATTAATTTTTAATATAATTGCTCTGTTAATTTTATGATTTCTACATTTCCATTCCTGATATTCTAACTTACTGGAACATTACTACCAACCATAATTATTAAAATTAATAATAAATGTGTTTTATAATTCCATTTGGGAAGCAAATTCTGTTGTTTCTTAAGCTTTATATCTTTAGACTCATAACCAACCCTCTCTTACTTGTCTTAATTTCCATTCAGAGTGGAGCAATAGGAAAAAGTAACTTATATATACCTAAGCCATAATAAATTATTTACTACGTTTTTCAATACCATCCTATAAAAACATTGTTAAATTTGAAATCTGCATGAATTTTATAATATGACTTTTTTAATTTAAAGGACATTTACATTTATAGAAATTCATCTTCAGTACACTATGAAATTTACAGAGCAATTATTACAAACTAAATGCAGAAAATTTTCATGCATGAGAACAAACTTGCAACAAAAAGAAGATGGACCTAATTTCACTTCAGTTATGTATTTTATTAGCTCTCACTTGTCTAGCCTATAATTTAAATTGATTATTTGAGCATTTTATCAATCTGCATGTTAACTTTTTCTGCATTGTTCTAATTTTAGTATAGGTACTGCCAAATTGAACACTATACCGGTCATGTTATGGGACACAAAGATAATCTTTTCTTGCTCTGCAAGGTGTAAAGAAGAGAATATTGTACCATATTTTGAATACTTGATTCAGATAAAACACGGTTCCTATTTTTGTATGTTGTGGCACTTAATGTGGTACACATGGTTATCTATTAAAGGAAAAGAAATTATTCTTAATTATTTTTGACAAATAAGAACTGGTATTACAGCTAGATTTCTTACCCAGATACAGTTGTCAAACCTATAGAGATTATTTATTTATTTATTTATTTAAGTTATTGGCCTCTGTTCCTGACCTGGTTGTCAAATATCAACAGCCTTTGTATATGCAAATAATGGCATGGCTTAGAAAGAACTTGTAAATTCTCTACCATTCACAATAGCTATAAAAAATTTAAATATCTTAGAATAAATTTAACCAAGGATGTGAAAGATCTCTATAATGAAAAACAAAACATTAAAGAAAGAAATAGAGGAAGACATAGCAAAATGGAAAAAAAAAATTTTCATACTCATAAGATTGGAAGAATTAATATCATCAAATTATTCATACTACTCAAAGCAAATTACAGATTCAGTGTGAGCCCAATGAGAGGACCAAGAGTACACAATGTTGCAATTCATGTGGAAACACAAGCGACTCTGAATAACTAAAGCAATCTTAAACAACAAAAATAAAACCAGAGGCATCACAATACCAGATTTAAAGTCAAACTACAAGGCACTTATAATCAAAACAGCCTGGTACTGGTACGAAATAGACATTTAGACCAATGGAACTGAAGAGAAACCCCAGAAATTAATCCACGCAGTTACAACCAACTAACATTTAGCAAACGAGCTAAATTCAACCTCTGGAGCAGACAGTCTTGTCACTATTTTCCCAGAGTTAATAGCAGCTTCCCCGGGGCCACCTCAGAGTTCACCTGAAGTAGCAATGTTCTTAATTGTCTTTGACTAGCCGGTTCGTGGTCTTTATTTAGCTGAGCACTTCAGCACCCTGTTAAATCTTGTTTCACAAAATACTTTTTGTTTCTTCATTTTGAATATAGAAGTAGGTGATGGATTAATGTCTTATATGGCAAGGTCTTCAGTAAATTCTGTTTCTGACTTAGCTTAACTGTAGAGCCTACCATATTTGTTGACAAATAAATGGGCTATATAAAGAGTCAAAAATCATTCTCATAGAATTTATCCAAAAATCATGCAAATAAACCAGCACTCACAGATTTTTTAAGAAATCTTCTGTCATTATCCGTTCAATATAATGGACTTAAAACCTCTCACTAATTTTTCCCATTTGTTATATGTTTGATATACCTATCTCTAGTGCTATAAAATGAACTGTTAATTTATGACAGTAAACTGCTTAGCTAAACAGAAGGTTATATTATTAAGAAAGGAAATATTAAGGGAAAACTTACGATGAACTCAGCAACAGAGAAGAAGACGTTCAACTGAATGTGGCATGTAATTTAAAACTTAAAATAATAAAATAATAAAAATGTGTGACCATTTTTCAATATTCTACTTTACAAAATTATATATGAAAATAAATTGAAAAATATACTGCTAGAAATATTAAAATATATATACAGGTAGATATATATTAATAAGGTAATGAAATAAGCAAATATGGTGACAACAAAATTTAAAAGATGGCAGATATCCCCTCTTTTTAATCTCTTTTTGTATCTTTACCTTTGTCATCTGTATTTTTATTTATTTTGCACATAAACACCATCTCTGTGTCAGTATCAACCTTAAAATAACTTAGAAGATATATAAAGAACATAGTAAAGGTTATGAGAGAGGAAGTCTATAAAAATTTATTTTGTTCTTTGGAAATTTTGCTAAATTCAGTTAATTCTACCAAATATTCCTTTTACACTCTTAGTGAGATGTCTTGATTAATACGCCTGTCATTCAAAAACAAATTCATATTTGGATCGTGACGGATGCTTATGGCTGGATGCCATGGAAGCAGAAGCTGGAACAAGGCAACTAATTAGAGAAATTAGATGCTGTGTGTTGCCTGCATCTCCAAAAAGAATGAGCTGCACATAATTTCATTTAAAGAGACATCAAAATAATTCATGTGTTTCTGCTTTCTGAAATGTGATGGATATTTCCTATCATCCTTATGCTTTAATTCTTTTAGCCAACTTCTGTCAGAAACCATATGAAATCGTCAAGAACATGTACAAATTGGGAGAACTTCCCAATGTGTTCCAAAGTAGAAAATGCACAAACCAATTGTAAATAATGATTTTTTAACCATAGAATTAAAACACTATTCAGGTAGGCTAGATGAAGAACTCATGTGCAAATGTGCTTGTTTAAATGAAAACCTAAAAAAGGGCTGTCTTTGTGGAATAGCTTGTGTGGGTGCAGGTTCAAGTTCCAGCTGCTCCAATTCTGATCTATCACCCTGCTAACGGCCTGGGCAATCAGCAGAAGTTGCCTTGCAACCACCTGGGGGACCTAGAGGAAACTCCAGGCTCCTGGCTTCTGACCAGGCCAGCTCTGGCTGTTGCAGCCTTGGGGAATGGGTGGGAGATCTCTCTCTATATAATGCTGTCTTTTAAATAAATAAATAAATCTTCTAAAAGTCTAAAAAAAACCCCGTAAACTAAGTTTCTTTGATGCTAAATTTTAAACCACCATCAATTATTGGTTTATTTTATTATTATTATTATTACTGGCTCCTTAAGGAAAGCAGACTTCATAGTCACTGTGTTGTAGTTTAAAAAGTCTTGAAATAAAGCTTTAATTTTTAAAATAACTTCCAAAATACTTTCTAAGTTTTATTTTTATTTTATTTGAAGTCTATAGAAACAGGTGCCAGTGTTGTGGTGTAGCATGTTAAACTGCTTCCTGTGACACCAGCATCCCATATGGGTGCTATTTTGAGTACGAGGTGTTCCACTTCCCAGTTCCCTGATAATTTGGCAAAGCAGGGGTTGGTCCACATATTAGTGCCCTACACGGACATTGGAGACCGGGAGAAGCTTCTGGCTTCTGGCATCAGCCTTGCTCAGCCCCGGCCATTGCGCCCATTTGGGGAGTGAACCAGCAGATGGAAAATCCCTCTCTATGTCTTTCTCTCTCTTCTCTCTTTCTTTCTCTCTAACTGTGTCTTTCAAAATAAATAAAATAAATCATCTTTTGTTTGTTTGTTTTAAAGAAAGACAGGAATAAATAGAGAGAGGTTGAGAGATAGAGATTTTTTATCTACTGGTACACTACCCAAATGCACCAAATGCACCTGTGTTGGGCCAAGATGAAACCTGGACCAGGTTGAAGCTAGGAATCTGGAATTCAATTCAAGTTTCCCATGTGGGAGGCAGGAAACTGGAGTTGGTAGTTAAGTTGGCATCTTAACTGCTGTGCCAAACATCCATACCTAAAACTTTAATTTCAATTTAAATAGATTAATATGAAGTATATAGAAGAGTTTTATTTGTAATAAATGTAATTACAATTACCAAAGTATATTCCAAATAAAATTCTCATCTAATATTCCTAAAATTAATCTAGATTTAAATATATTAAGCAAACTCAGAATATTTCAGGATAATTCAGTTTTTCATGCCTATTTGATATATAATTAAATTCTAGGGAAGTACAGAGATTGTTCAAATAAAGCTGTGAATAATGATGTGTACTCAACTAAAATGTTTATGCAACACACAACATGAAATAGGATAACTTGAAATTAGTGATTTTACCTATTATAATAAAGTTTATATGATGGCATTTAGTATCTTCTATCTCTAGCCATATGCTTGTATAATATCAGAATAAGTTAGCAAAGTAAGAGCAAGCTCTGATTTATGGAATCCTTGATTATGGGATTTTGGCTTTGTGAGCAAAAGGCCACCACAAAACACACCAAATACCAGAGCTGAAGGAAAAGTTTATTGTTGGTGGTGGGCCGGGGGGGAGCGGAGGGGGGGTGTTGACAGGCTGGAGAGAGAGAGAAAAGAGAGAGAGAAGAGAGGGGTCAAGAGAGAGTGTATGAGAAAGCAGGTCTTGTTATAGCCTTGCAAGGGTAGGGAAGTGGGAGCAGTGTCCCTATATCTGGGTCATTCTTCAAATTGTATACAATCTTGAAGTTAATGCGAAACATTTCACATGGCATGAGAACATCTCAGACAGGAATGTCTTAGCTACCAATAATAATGAGGTTTGGGTCAAGACATACCCTTCTATCCGCAGGTTAAATCGTCACAAAGGACTTCCACTAAACAATACTAAAACTATTTTAAAATCAAATATTCTGTTAGCTGCATATGTACATATAGAATTTAAACCATTACAGAGATGGTGTTTTCTATATTTTTTTTTGCATTAGATTATGTCTAGGATTTTGACATTTTATTTAACTTATGGTTTTGAGGTGATTGGCTTTTTTCTGACATTCTAACTAAGTGTGAGCTCTGAAATTCTATTTTAAAAAAAGCTGTAAATCCTTGAGAAAATCTCTATATGGGAGTTCATAAACTTCAATTTATTTTTCCCCTTTCCTGAGGATTGCAAACATACTTATTTTCTATTGGCCTTGATCAAGTTGTCAAGGTGTATGAATTTATCATAAGAAAATTACTTATAATGAAGAAGGATATAGGAAACACTTTCTAATACCTGTAAGGAATCCATCTTTGTTTAGAAATAATCATTACTTCATAGATTATAAAAATAAATTTGTCACACCCTAAATTAAGGTAAATAGATACATTTCTAAGAACATAATTCTATTCCCTTACTCCCTCCAACCCTCCAACCCTCCCTCTACACACTCTCCCACCCTCCTTTCTTCTCCCTTTATTTCTGGTTTTTTTTTTTTTTTTTTTTTTTTTTTTTTTTTTTTTTTTTTTTTTTTGGACAGGCAGTTAGACAGTGAGAGAGACAGAGAGAAAGGTCAGATGGCTGCTACGGCCGGCACGCTGCGCCAATCCAAAGCCAGGAGCCAGATGCTTCCTCCTGGTCTCCCATCCTGGTGCATGGCCCAAGCACTTGGACCATCCTCCACTGCCTTCCCGGGCCATAGCAGAGAGCTGGACTGGAAGAGGAGCAACCGGGACAGAATCCGGCACCCCAACCAGGACTAGAACCCAGGGTACCAGCACCGCAGGTGGAGGATTAGCCTAGTGAGCCGCAGCGCTGGCCCCATTTTTTAGTTTCGAGATAACATATTTTACACTTACATTACAGTAAAAAGGCTTAATACTTCAGCAAATAATAAGTTTAACAAGCAAAAGCAAAAAGTACCTAGTTTAGTGGGAATGTAGACATTGGCTATCAACAATAATTGAATTGAAAAATGACCATTTCCCCCACATATGGTAAATTTTACAGTAATCATAAAAGATCAAAACCATAGCTGTATAGCATTCTTAACCATTGATTTAATTAAGGTGCAAAGCAGTTTCATAAAACTATACTTGCAACAATACTGTTACACAGATAATGCTTTTCTCTTTTTTGTTTCTTTGCTTTTTTTTTCTTTTAAAATTTAGCACCAACATATAAGGGAGAGCATGCAGTACTTGTTTTTCTGAGTCTGGCTTATTTCACTCATCATTTTGTCCTCCAGTCACATCCATTTTGCTGCAAATGGTAGAAACTCATTATTTTTATAGCTGAATAGTCTTCCATTATGTGTTTGTGTGTGTTTATATATATATATATATGTTTATATATATATCTCATATTTTCTTTTTTATTTTGACAGGCAGAGTGGACAGTGAGAGAGAGAGACAGAGAGAAAGTTCTTCCTTTTTGCCGTTGGTTCACCCTCCAATGGCTGCCGCGGCCGGCACACCGCGCTGATCCGATGGCAGGAGCCAGGTACTTCTCCTGGTCTCCCATGGGGTGCAGGGCCCAAGCCCTTGGGCCATCCTCCACTGCACTCTCTGGGCACAGCAGAGAGCTGGCCTGGAAGAGGGGCAACCGGGACAGAATCCGGAGCCCCGACCGGGACTAGCACCCGGTGTGCCAGTGCCGCAAGGCGGAGGATTAGCCTAGTGAGCCGCGGCGCTGGCTATCATATTTTCTTTATCTATTTATCTGATGACAGGCACCTTTCTTGATTCCAAATTTTGGCTGTTGTGAACAGTGCTGCTACAAACATCGTGGTGCAGATATCTTTTTGATACACTGTATTCAAAGCTGGTGGGTACATACCCAGTAGTGGGATTGCTGGATCATATGATGAGCCTATTTCTAGTTTTCTAAGAAATCCCCATAGTTTTTTCCACAGTGGCAGTGCTAATTTACGTTGCCACCAATAAGTTATAAGTGTTCCCCTTTGTCCACATCTTGTCCAGCATTTGTTACTCTATGTGTTTTGGATTATAGCCGTTTTGACAGGGTTAAGATGATATCTCATTATGGTTGTGATTTGCATTTCCCTGATGGCTAGTAATATTGAACATTTTTTCATATATTTGTTGGCCATATATATTTCTTATAAGGAGAGTTGTTGATTCAAGTCATTTGCTCATTTCCTATCTGGACAGGTTGGTTTATGTTGTTGGGCTTTCCATTTTTTATTTATTTTTAAAGTATCATTTATTTATTCGAAAGGCAGAGCTACAGAGAGAAGGAGAGACAGATAGACTTTCCATCCACCGGTTCATTCCCCAAATTGCTGCATCACAAAGCCAGGAGCCAGGAACTTCTGGATCTCCCCTGTGGGTTCAGGGGTCCAAGGACTTGAGCAATCCTCTGCTGCTTTCCAACGTGCATTAGCAGACAGCTGAATAAGAAGTGGAGCAGTCAGGTCTTCCACCAGTGCTCAGTTGGGATGCCAGCATCACAGGTGGCAGATTCAAATCACAGCATCACAGCACAGGCCCCTTTTTCAGTTTTCTTAAGTTGCTGACACTTTTGGGATATTAATCCCTTGTCAAGTAGGTGGTTTTGCAAATATTTTTTCCCATTCTGTTAGATTTTTCTTCACACTATTGGTCATTTCCTTTGTTGTACGGAAGCTTCTGAGTTTGGTATGGTCTCATTTGTTTAGTTTAGCTTTTGTTCCTATGCTTTGCTGCTCTTGTCCAAGAAGTCGTCCCCTTCACTAGTGTCTTGGAGAGTTTCCCCTGTTTTCTTCAACAACTTCATAATCTCAGGTATTAATTTTAAGTCTTTAATCAACTTTGAGTTGATTTTTGCCTATCGTGAGAGGTGTGGATCTAATTTCATTCTTCCAAATATATACATCCAGTTTTGCCAGTGCCATTTGTTGAAGAGATTATCTGTACTCTACTGTCTGGTCTAAGCACTTCCATCAAAAATGAGGTGGCTGTTTGTACGTAGATTAATTTCTAGGTGCCCTTATTCTGTTCCATTGATCTATGTACCAGTATTAATGCCAGTTCAAAGATTTATTTTAATTATTACAGCCTTTTAGTATGCTTTGAAATCAGATATTGTGACTGCTTGGTTTTTCTTGCTCAGCATTGCTTTGGCCATTTGGAATCTTATGATTTCATATGAACTTTAGGATTTATATTCTAACTCTGTAAAGAGTATCATTGGTATTTTGATAGAAATTGTGTTGAATCTGTAGATCGGTTGGGTTGTATAAACATTTCAATGATCTTGCTTCTTATGAGTAGTACAAGGAATATTTTTGTATATTTTGTGTCCTTGATGATTTCTTTCATCAATGTTTGATAATTTTCATTGTAGAGATCTTTCATTTATTTGACTAAATTTATTCCAAAATATTTGACTAGTGTGTTTGTGTGTGGCTATTGTGAATTGAATTTCTTACTGAGTTTATCTTTCAATAAGTTCATAATTATCATACAAAAAGCTATTGCTTGGTATGTTTATTTTGTAGCTCGTAACTTTATTGACTTGGTTTATCAATTATAGCAGCTGTTTGATGGAGTGTTAGGTTTTCCCTGTACAACATCCTGTTATCTGCCAACATGGTTAATTTGACTTCCTCTTTTCCAATTCTGATGCCCTTTACTTCTTTTTATTCTCTAATTACTCTTTCTAAAACTTCCAGCACTATATTGAATAAGACTGGTGGAAGTGGACATTCTTGTCCTGCTCTAGATCTGAGGGGAATTGCTTCCAATGTTTCCACATTCAGTGTGATATTGGTTGTTTATTTGTTATATAAAGGCTTTACAGTCTCTGAGGAATGTTCCTTCTATGCCTAATTTGTGGAGGGTTTATATCAGGAAGAGGTGTTGAATCTTGTCAAATGCTTTCTCTGCATTTGTTGAGATGATTGTTAGATTTCTGTTCTCACTCTTTTTGATGTGATTTATGATGTTTATTGATTTGTGAATGCTGAACCACCCATTTCTGGGATAAATCCCACATGATCATGATGTATGATCTTTCTGATGTGGTTTTGGAATCCATTTGCTGGTATTTTGCTGAAAATCCTTGGGTGTGTGTTCTTTAAGAATATAGATCTGTAGTTTTCTCTTCATGTTGTGTCTTTTGTTTCGATATCAAAGTAATGTTGGACTCAGAAAAAGGATTTGGCAGAGTTCCTTCATGTTTAATATTTGAAGTTATTTGAAGAATATTGCAACTGTTTCCTCTTTGAATGCTTTGTAAAATTCAGGAGTAAAGCCATCAGATCCTGCAATTTTCTTTGATGGAAGAATTTTGATTACTGCTTCAATCTATTTGCTGGTTATAGGTCTGTTTAGGTTGACTGTATCTTCTGGAGTTAATCTTGCTAGTTTATATGAATACAGGAATTTATTCATTTCTTTGAGGTTTTCCATTTTATTAGCATATAGTTATTCACATAAGGTTTTATGATCCCTTGCATTTCAGAGTGGTCAGTACAATGTCTCCTTTTTCATTGCTAATTTTTATCTATTTGAGTTTTCTCTCTTTGTTAGTCTGGCTAGATGTTTATCTATTTTGCTTATCTTCTCAAAAACCAACTTTTTGTTTTCTTGATCTTATGTATTTTTTAAATTCCAGTTTCTGATATTTATTATTTCTATCTCCTTCTGGTTTGGGATTTGGTCTTTTCTTGTGTTTCTGTCTTCAATATACATTGTTAGATCTTTAATTTGAGATATTTCTCTCTTTTTTAAAATGTAAGTAACTAATGCTATAAAAATCCCTCTTAATACTGCTTTTGCTGTGTGCCACAGGTTTTGATTGTTGTGTTTTCTTTCTCATCTATTTGAAAGTCTTTATATTTCCCTTTTATTTTATTCAATGACCTATTGATCATCCAGTAGCATGTGTAATTTCCAAGTATTTATGAGAGTTCTATTTTTCTACTTGTTATTGATTTCTAGTTTTATACCTTTATGGTCCGAGAAGATACATGATACGATTTCAATATTTTAAAATTTGCTGAGAGTTGATTTGTGGCCTAAAATATGGTCTATCCTAGAAAATGTTCCATGTGCTGATGAGAAGAAAGTCTATTCTGTAGCTGCTGGGTGAAATGGCCTGTAAATGTGTGCTAGGTTCATTTACTTGATAGTATGTTTTAAATCCAATGTATCTGCATTTTTTCCCTCTGGATTATCTGTCATTTGCTTAGAGTGGGGTGTTGAATTCACTCACTATTATTGTATTGGAGTCTATCTCTTCCTTTAGTCTAATGGTATTTTCTGTTTATATCTCTGTGGTCTTGTGTTGAGTGCATATATATTTATGACTGCTATATCTTCTTGAGAAATTGAAACTTTTATCAAAATATAATGTCCTTCTTTGTCTCTTTACAGTTTTTTATGTAAAGCCTCTTTTAACTGATATCCAGATAGCTATACCTGTTCCTTTGTTGGTTTCTAGTAGCCTGGTATATTTTTTTCCAAACATTGACAGTCTGGGTGTATCTTTGTTTGTGAAGTTTCTTGTAGGTAGCATATTGTGGGGTCCTGGTTTTTTTTTTTTATCCATTTCAGTCAACTTAAGCTTTGGTTAGTGAATTTGATTCATTTACATTCAAGGTTAGTATGGATAAGTAAGAACTAAGACCTGTCAGTTTGTTGATTGGATAATGTTCTACCTGCTCTGTTACTGAATTTGGTGGTGTCATGTGTTTTCATGATGTTAAATTCTGTCAGTTTTTGCTTATCTGGAAAATGCTTTATTTCTCCTTTACTTTTAAAGGCTGGCTTTACTGGATATATTTTTTGATTAATTTTTTTTCTTTTAAGAACATTGAATATATCATCCCACTCTCTTCTGGACTGCAGGATTTTCATTGAGAAGTCTGATGTTAATCTGATTGTTTGTCCTTTATATGTAAATTGCTGCTTTTCACTTACTGTCTTTGGGGTTCTCTCCTTATCTTTAACTTTTGACAATCTGATGAAATCTGCCTTGGAGAAGACCTTTTTTGGTTGAGTCTGCTTGGGGTTCTTTGAACATCTTGTATCTAGAAGTCCCTATATCTTTCAACACTGGGAAATTTCAACTATTTTTTTTTTCATTTAGCAGATTATCAATGCCTTTTTTATTTTCATATCCTTCAGGAATACCTATAACATGAACATTTGGTTGCTTAATGATACCTCATATTTAACAGACATTCTTTATTCTTTTTAATTATTTTCTCTTTATTTGTGTTTGATTGGGTTACTTCAAAATTCCCGTTTTGGGGTCAGAAATTCTTTTCTCCACATCATCTATTCTGTTTTTAAAGCTTTAAATTATATATATATATATATATATATATTTACATATACATATACATATACATATACATATTTAAATTTCACTGATTGAGGATTTCATCTCCAAAGTTTCTATTGCTTCTTCTTAATGAGTTCTCTTAGTAATATTTTCACTCATCTCATTCCTTTAATCTATTTGCATTTTCTTATATCTCATTGAGTTTCCTTACCAACATTATTTTGAGTTATGTATTTGTCATATAATAGATTTCCTTCAGTTCAGGCTCTAATTCTGGAGGAGTATTGTGTTCTACCTTGCTTCTCCATGTCTCCTGTGTCCCTATGTTGACATCTGCCCATCTGATGGATTACTCCCATCTTCTTTCTTTATTTTTTTTATTTATTTCTTTATTTTTTGACAGGCAGAGTGGACAGTGAGAGAGAGAGAGACAGAGAGAAAGGTCTTCCTTTGCCGTTGGTTCACGCTCCAATGGCCGCAGCGGCCAGCGCGCTGCGACCGGCGCACCACGCTGATCCAATGGCAGGACCCAGGTACTTATCCTGGTCTCCCATGGGGTACAGGGCCCAAGTATTTTGGCCATCCTCCACTGCACTCCCTGGCCACAGCAGAGAGCTGGCCTGGAAGAAGGGCAACCGGGACAGAATCCGGCACCCCGACTGGGACTAGAACCCGGTGTGCCGGTGCCGCAAGGTGGAGGATTAGCCTAGTGAGCCGCGGCGCCGGCTTCCCATCTTCTTTATGGAGTAGGTTTTATTGTAAAGAGTTTATGGTTTAGTCAGAATGCAGGGTATCACTTCCTTGTTGCTTTGGCTTTGGTTCTAGGCTAGCCCAGGAGTGTATTTTCTGACTGATTCTTTTTGTCTTAATCAACGTCAGCTGTGTCTATATGTGCCACAGTATACTCATCTGCTGAAGTTTATCAGGACAGAGGTGCAGCTTTGAGATGAATAAGGGTTTCCTTGGTTGTGTAACTGGTACACAGAGAGTTCAGTGGCAGTCTCCCTTGTGAATCTGATAGCCAGAACTTGTTCCTTATGCTGAGGGAGAAAAGGGTGAATTTCCTCTTCTTCTTGTTCTTTTTTTTGACAGGCAGAGTGGACAGTGAGAGAGAGAGACAGAGAGAAAGGTCTTCGTTTTCTGTTGGTTCACCCCTCAATGGCCACTGCGGCTGGCATACTGCGCTGATCTGAAGCCAGGAGCCAGGTGTTTCTCCTGGTCTCCCATGGGGTGCAGGGCCCAAGCAGTTGGGCCATCCTCCACTGCACTCCCTGGTTATAGCAGAGACCTGGACTGGAAGAGGAGCAACCGGGACAGAATCTGGCGCACCACCAAGACTAGAACCGGTGGTGCTGGCGCCGCAGATGGAGAACTAGCCTATTGAGCCAAGGTGCCGCCGCCCCCCCCCCCCCCCTTCTTCTTACAAGCTTAATTGAGCCCAGAGCTTTGGGCACAAATTGCTGTTGACTGGAACTGTATGATATACATGCACCCTTCCTCAGGTCCTGCTAGGAAAGTCCAACAGGTAGTGTGGTTTACAATGCCAACAATCCTAGTTGCAGAACTGGGGGATTTGAACTGAACCCTATTCTAATCCTACAGGATGACTGCAAGATACAGAAGAGATTTTACTCAGGATAATATGAGTCCAGAAGAGGTGGGATGCCAGTAATTTCTTCCCTATGTTCACCAGGTAGATTCCAGTGGCACTGACAAACTTAGAATGAGTAACTGCAGACCTGATGTTGCAGGGTATAGTGGGGCCATTATCCATATCACTCAGGGTGCAGGCAGAACCTAGCGTGAATCCCCCTTGCTAATCTAGTTGTGCAAGTGTAGCTTTGTGGCTAAAGCTTCAAAACTCCCACAGTTGCAGGATAGAGGGGATCTGTCCTTTGCCCCATACATTGCCCTGACACAGACTATGAAGCTGGTTGGAGAACAGAGGTGCACAGAACCACTTTTCCCTGCTCAGTACAGTGCTCTGCAGAGGTTGGGAAGGGAAGAAGCAGACTGGATTTCCTGATCCAAGTCTGGCAGCTGCTCAGACCCCAGTCGGTTCCCAAGGCTGAGGTAAAAGTAAATGGGTGACTGTGGAATTCCCTCTCAGCTAAAACTGGGAGCAGAAGGGTAAGCAGCAATGTCTTCCTACCTTGGCATGGTAAGATAGTGGCTCACAGCCAGCAGCTGACTGCGCAGCACAGCTGGCTGCAATGACATTTCTGTCTCCTCTCCTCTTATCCCAGTGTCTTTTTTTTTTTTTTTTTTTCACTTCTTCTCTTCACTGAAAATTTTTGTCAGACCTCTGGAAACATAGTCCTTCCTTTGTTCTTTTCACACCGCAGAGCAGCTTAAGTTAATACAGCTATACCTTACTCCGTCATCTTGGATCTCACCTTACAGGAGCATTTTATCTCCTTGATTCAGTGACTCATTTTCCTTGCAAGACTTTTGCAACAGGCCCTGGCAAGAGTTCTTTGCTGCTTCAATCCAAGACAAAGAAGTTCATATGACAACCTTGGAGCCCTGAGAATTTTCAGCCACTCAGTGAGGATCTTCCCCATGGATATCTCTCATGTATGTTTCAAACACTTTACATCAGTGAATAGAACTCTCTTAAAGTGACCAACTCCAAAAGACTTTTGGAGAACTTCAAAAACTTTTATTTAATGAATATAAATTTCCAAAGTACAGCTTATGGATTACAATGGCTTCCCCCCCATAAGGTCCCTCCCACCCGCAACCCTCCCCTTTCCCACTCCCTCTCCCCTTCCATTCACATCAAGATTCATTTTCGATTCTCTTTATATACAGAAGATCAGTTTAGATACATTAAGTAAAGATTTCAACAGTTTGCACCCACACAGAAACATAAAGTGAAAAATACTGTTTGAGGCCGGCGCCGCGGCTCACTAGGCTAATCCTCCGCCTTGCGGCGCCGGCACACCAGGTTCTAGTCCCGGTCGGGGCGCCGGATTCTGTCCCGGTTGCCCCTCTTCCAGGCCAGCTCTCTGCTGTGGCCCGGGAGTGCAGTGGAGGATGGCCCAGGTGCTTGGGCCCTGCACCCCATGGGAGACCAGGAGAAGCACCTGGCTCCTGCCTTCGGATCAGCACGGTGCACTGGCTGTAACGCGCCGGCCGCTGCGGCCATTGGAGGGTGAACCAGCGGCAAAGGAAGACTTTTCTCTCTGTCTCTCTCTCTCTCACTGTCCACTCTGCCTGTCAAAAAAAAAAAAAAAAAAAAAAAAAAAAAAAAAAAAAAAAAAACATTGCAGATAGATATCTCAATCTGGAAAATTACAGTGTACAGATGCTACTTGGTTGTAGGAACCCAAGGAACCTCTCTTCTTCCCATGATGAAACCATAAAAAGAAGCATAAAATCTAACATTTAAATGGTGAATATGAAATAACTGCAAAATAATGAGACAATGATAAATAAATGGCAAAAATGATAGCATAAGAATCTCTAGAAAACAATGTCCTCTAGGCAAATGGGAAGGAAATAGATGTATGATAATTAAATTATAAAGTTCAAATTGACTGCTAGGTAATAGTATATAAGCGATTCTTTTATTGTGTTTCATTCAATGTGACTAACATGTAAATTAATGACTTTTTAAAAAGATTTATTTATTTGAAAGGCAAAGTTTATAGAGAGAGTGGCAGAGAGGCAGACAAAGAGATCTCTATCCATTGGTTCACTACCCAATTGGCTGCAGTGGCTGGATCTGGGCCAGTCCAAAGCCAGGACCCTGGAGCTTATTCTGGGTCTTCCACATGGATCATAGAGGCCATTTTCCACTCTTTTCCCAGGCACATCAACAGAATCAGATCAGAAGTGGAGCAGCCATAACTCAATTCAGCCCCCTTATGGGATGCCAGCATTGCAGGCATTGGCTTTACCAGCAACTGTGAGTGTTGGCTCCAGTGAAAGACTTTTTAAAGAAACTTAATTATTCAATGAGACTGTTTCCAAAATACCAGACAGTCTTTTAAAATGTGTTGTAATGATCAAGTTCATAAATCATATACGTATATATATATATGTCATATACATAGCACACATACATATATAGTATATCAGCAAATTGTGAATTTTCTTTATACAGAATAGTGAATGTTTTATCCAATGATTGTGTCAAGAACTAAGCAAGAACTTTAAAAATGTGTTTCAAAACCCTCTTTTTATTCCATGGTTATGTTTCTTCCATTTTTCATGTTCATCATTATTTAGAAAACCTTTAAACTAAATGAGAAGTGGGTGATAGAAGTTTATAAATAAATATAGGAGGAGTCATAAATCATTCCTAACAAAGGTCAAACACACAACCAAGACATAGCTATCTTAGGCTTTATACACTTTTCTTAAATCATACTACTTTTTTTCCATTTATGACTTAATTATCCCATGGTTTTATTTTTCACCAAGATACAGAATGTTATAATATCTTTTTTTTTCTTATTAGCCAAAGAAGTCAAGTTACTTATAAACCTGTGAAAATAACCTATGGATAATTAGATTTTCCTAGAAAGAATTCTGAGCAAAAACTCACTGAATCTTAATTCATCAAATAACAATTACCTACTCTCAGCATTTCTTGGGCTGCAATAATAAACTACCCTGACCCTACCAATTCTAGATCTCGTTGTTACTCATTTGACCCTTCCAAGCCCTGCAATTATAACACATGCTGCAAATGTACAGTGTTGTTTCTAAACAAAAAGATAATCAACACTGAGTTACAAGAGAAACATAACTTTTAAAAGAATGGAAACTTTGATAATAAAATATCAAATACATGGTTTTGTTTCAGCTTTTAAAAATATAATCATGAGTATTTTAAAATGTTAATAGTGTGTTTGTGTGGGCAGATACAAAAATAAGCAAACAATGAGAATAAATAAACAATTAGTAAAAGAAGGAGGGGTAGTAGAAACAAAGAGGAATTAATAAGTTCCAGTATATAAAGGTCATATCTTCAGCATCGTCTACAGAATCTTTGAGCTTGGACTTCTATAGTCTGATGTCTAAAGCATACACTTTGACTTTGTATTTTATCATTTATCCAGGAAAAGTGATATTGTAGAAAGTAACAACATGGAAGCTAAGGTCATTTTGAGAAGTGCTCTATTACAATGTATCCTTTATGCTTCAAAAAATTTCATAAGCCAGTTAATTTAATTCTCATCTGGAAAATGTTTATATCTTTAGGACTAAGAGATAAAAGGCAGTTGATATGTTTTGTGTTCTGGTCTCTATTCTGTTATTTACCCCATATTCTTTTTTTTTTTTTTTTTTTTTTTTGGATTCTCCTGAGGAACTCCAGTTTCCTCCAACAGCTATATTCACACAGTAATGCGGACTGATTCATTCTATTTGTTTCAAGTATCTGGTACACAGAGATGAACTCAGTGTCACACCACTTGGAAATGAATAGAGGGGGGAGGCACTTGGTCAGTGCACATAAGTCTAACATTGGTGAACAGATAGTTCCCAGGACGCTAGGCTGATACAAAAGCTCCCAAATGATCACTAAGCTGAAATGTGTTGAATTATTCACCCTGTTTTTAAAATGTATTTAAACATGATACATCTTTACAAAAATGAGACCCCTTCAGGTCAGTAAGAGACAGCCTCATCTGCAGCCAAAGACTGTCATAATTGATCTCTGTTCAAAATAAAGACAGCAGAATTATACCTCCATAGATGAGTGACCAGTGGACTAGACTAAGGGCTCTGGGGCCTCTCTCTAGCATGCATAAGTAGCCAATAGATGCTTTTTGCAATACATCGGAGGATAAAGGTTACCAAAGAGTTAGTGGTCATAATTTATGAAGAGAAATTTCTAGAATCTCCAAAGAGATAACCACAAATTGGAGGATATATAAATTGGGTCCTGATATTTTTGCCAAACTGTGATTTAATTTTGTTTGACAATAGTCATCTCTTTACTTAAATTCCTTTTACTACAATTTTTTTTATAGTATTAAGTTTTGTTCTAAAAATCATGCAAAAATTTTTGTCTCTACATTTTCTTTTAATCATAAATTCACTTATATTATGTTATTATATATCATTATTTCATATTCATCTAATATTATATTATTTCTTATTTCTTGGAGAGCTTTTATCCTTGATATAATGTTTAAATGATTTGCTACAAACTATAATTAATCTTTTGATTTGACAATAATTATATGATGATCTTCAGATAACTTCTCTCTTTTTTTTTTTTTTTTTGACAGGCAGAGTGGACAGTGAGAGAGACAGAGAGAAAGGTCTCCTTTGCCATTGGTTCACCCTCCAATGGCCGCTGCGGCCGGCGTGCTGAGGCCAGCGCACCGCGCTGATCCAATGGCAGGAGCCAGGTACTTATCTTGGTCTCCCATGGGGTGCAGGGCCCAAGGACTTGGGCCATCCTCCACTGCCTTCCCATACCACAGCAGAGAGCTGGCCTGGAAGAGGGGCAACCGGGACAGAATCCGGCGCCCCTACCGGGACTAGAACCCGGTGTGCCGGTGCTGCAAGGTGGAGGATTAGCCTAGTGAGCCGCGGCGCTGGCCCCAGATAACTTCAATCTAATTATTTTGTTACTTACAAATTAAATGGCACTAGTTATACATTTAGAAATGATTAATTGATATAAAATATAATAAAGGAATCTCAATTTTTGCACATTACCTTTAAGTACTTGGATCTTCCTATTTATATAAAACTCAAATTTCTTGAATCATCTAAACCTTAAGTGATCAGTGATATTGTAGTATTATCTTGTTTTCCAATTCCCTATTATACCTTATGGTTTCCAACAGGCAAGTGTACTCATAATAACTTCCCAATAATTTTCCTTTCCCTGTTAATTAGAATGGAAAGCAGTCTTGTAGTTTCAGATATTTTTCAGGAAGAAAATATGACCAGGTGAAATTACCTGCTGTCTTTCAAACTTAGGAAAACATAAAACAATGAACAAATTGGTATTCAGGTAGAGAATGAAGAGGGAGAAGCGTGTTTAAGACAGAAACAGAGGAGAGGAATAGTGGTGGGAAGTGAAAAAAAAATACCAGGGACCAGATCATGGGAATTCCATTCTATAGCAGAATGCACTACACATTAAGTGTGAACACATCACAAACATTGAAAGAATTTCAACTCAAGGTGGCCTATTGGGTATATGTGCTACCATCTCCTCTACTACTCAGTTGTAAAAATTACAGAAAAAATATAAATTGTATTACTGTCCCCAGATTTACTGAAGCTGTTGATGTAGTATGAGTCAAATATTTGGGATTTTTAATTTTTAGCATGAATGAATGTTAAACGTTTGAGGAAATAGACGTGTATGCGTGATTAGATATTATCACATGTAAATACATACTGAAGCAACACATGGTGCCTTAGATGTATGTAAAATTTATATTTGTCTGTTAATCAAATGATAAACATCATTAAAAGATCAAGCATAGGGGGAAGTTCAGGCTAAAATATGCTACAAAAGATGGTCATGCTCATAAGTGGTGAATAACAGAAGTAAAAGTGAGTTCAAACACAAAGTATTTACCCGAGGAAATAGCAGAAAAAGGCACCAGTCAACTCCCAGGCCTCTGGGATTTTGGAAATTATCAAAAACTCAAGTTACTGCAGGAACCTGGGAAAAGTGAGATTCTGGGTCCAGAAACTATCAGTGTAGCTACTTCAACTATTGGATATATTAACTCCTATTTGCTCAGTAATGAGATGAATAATGTTTGCATTTAATAGCCACTTACTGTTCATGAATATTAACTATAAACTTTTCCCTTTATTGTACATGATTTTATATACTTTTATCATTGATATATGTTAACCCACATATACTCTTCTAATACTTTTTAGTTTTTCAAAATATTTCTCTTTTATCCATATATCAATATACAATTTAATGTCCTTCAAATTATAAAAAAACTTTACCTTTTGAGGGGCTTATATTTTGGAATGGTCGGTTAAAACCCAACTCCCCATTGGGTCACCAGTATCCTATATCAGAATGCCAGTCCTTGCTACCCTGCTTCTGACCCAGCTTCATGGTATTGCTTCTTGGAAGCAGGGATGATGTCTGAAGTCCTTGAATTTCTGTCACCCATGAGGGAGACCACGATAGAGTTTCTGTCTTCTGGCCTCAGCCTCGCCCATCCCTGATTATTGCAGCCATTTGGAGAGTTAAGAAGATTGAAGATCTTTCTCTATCTCTTATATGTGTGCATTTGTGCATGATATATATCTCTTATATTTGTGCATAGCTCTGCCTTTCAATAAAGCAATAAATCATTAATTTTTTGAAAATATTTTCAAACATTCTCTTTCAGCACTTTATTTTTTTTTATGTTTGGATTACACTGGTGCTCCACTGTATTTCAAGTCTAAAATGCTAATCGCAAGTATGTTGTATTGACTTTCTACATTTTATCAACATAAGATGTAGAAGAATAAAGAATATGCAGTAGAGAAGAATGGAGTATGAGGTGGGCATCTGGACTCGTGATTAAGCCCTGGGTTGAGATGCCCACATCTGTATCAGGAAGCCAGGGTTTGAGTCCTGGCTCTGCTCCTGATTCCAGGTTCCTGTTATTGTGCACCTTGGGAAGGAACAGGTGATAGCTCAAGCAGTTGTTCCCCTCCCATCCATGTGAGAGACCTGGACTGAGATCCTGGCTGCTGGCTACGGATGCTGCCCTGGTCACTGCAGGCAGTTGTATAGTGCACAAATAGGTGGATGAGTCTCTCTCTCTCTCTCTCTCTCTCTCTCTCTCTCTCTCTTCCTTTACAACCCTCTCTCTGCTCCTCTTTCTTTTTCTTACATATTCTTAACTATAGAATAGAGAATAATTAAAGAGAAATCTATGAATGTATTAACAGAGATGTAGCTAAAACACAACTTACCTACAGAGTAGCATGTTTTCATCCACAGTAAAAATTATAGATATTTAGGTAGATATTAGATAAACAGATGGATGTGTGTATATGTATATATGTGGGTGAGCAGGTGTTTATGATAAATGGTCATTATTTCTATTTTCCTTTACAATTAGTAGAATGTTATTCATGTAAGTGAAAATTATTTTTTTTTATTTTCAATTATCTTTATATACAGAAGATCAGTTTACTATATATTTCATTACTTCGCACCCACACAGAACATAAAGTGTAAAATACTGTTTCAGTACTAGTTATAGCATTACTTCACATTGGACAACACATTAAGGACAGAGATCCCACATGAGGAGTAAGTACACAGTGACTCCTGTTGTTGACTTAACAATTTAACACTCTTGTTTATGGCGTCAGTAATCTCCCTAGGCTCTAGTCAAGAGTTGCAAAGGCTATGAAAGCCTTTTGGGTTTGCCTTCTTCGATCTTATTCCGACAGGGTCATAGTCAACGTGGAAGTTCTCTCCTCCCTTCAGAGAAAGGTACCTCCTTCTTTGATGGCCCATTCTTTCCACTGGGATCTCACTCACAGAGATCTTTCATTTAGGGTTTGTTTTTTTTTTTGTTTTTGTTTTTGTTTTTGTTTTTGTTTTTTTGCCAGAGTGTCTTGGCTTTCCATGCCTAAAATACTTTCATGGGCTCTTTAGCCAGATCCACATGCCTTAAGGGCTGATTCTGAGGCCAGAGTGCTGTTTAGGACATCTGCCATTCTATGAGTCTGCTGTGTATCTCGTTTCCCATGATGGATTGTTCTGTCCCTTTTTGATTCTGTCAGTTAGTATTAGCAGACACTAGTCTTGTTTATGTGATCCCTTTGACTCTTAGACCTATCAGTGTTATCAATTGTGAACTGAAACTGATAGCGTGGACTAGTGAGATGACATTGGTACATGCAATCTTGATGGGATTGTATTGGAATCCCCTGGCACATTTCTAACTCCACCATTTGGGGCAAGTCAGCTTGAGCATGTCCCGGATTGCACATCTCCTCCCTCTCTTATCCCCACTCTTATATTTAACAGTGATCACTTTTTAGTCAAATTTCAACACCTAAGAATAATTGTGTGTTATTCAACCAATAGTATTAACTAGAACAAAAAAATACTAAAAGGGATAAAGTATTAAATTGTCCATCAACAGGACAAGGGCTGATCAAGCCCACAATGAGGTTTCACCTCACCCCGGTTAGAATAGCTCACATGCAGAAATCTACCAACAACAGATGCTGATGAGGATGTGGGGAAAAAGGGACACTAACCCACTGTTGGTGGGAATGCAAACTGGTAAAGTCACTATGGAAGTCAGTCTGGAGATTGCTCAGAAACCTGAATATAACCCTACCATACAAGCCAGCCACCCAACTCCTTGGAATTTACCCAAAGGAAATTAAATTGGCAAACAAAAAAGCTGTCTGCACCTTAATGTTCATTGCAGCTCAATTCACAATAGCCAAGACCTGGAACCAACCCAAATGCCCATCAACAGTAGACTGGATAAAGAAATTATGGGACATGTACTCTATAGAATACTATACAGCAGTCAAAAACAATGAAATCTGGTCATTTGCAACAAGATGGAGGAATCTGGAAAACATCATGCTGAGTGAATTAAGCCAGTCCCAAAGGGACAAATATCATATGTTCTCCCTGAACGGTGACACCTAACCAATCACAAAAAAGGAAACCTGTTGAAGGGAAGGGGACACTATGAGAAACAGTGACTTGATTAGTCATTTTCCTGAGAATTAATTTTTAAAGATTTATTTA
Organism: Oryctolagus cuniculus; assembly: GCF_051225735.1. Taxonomy (NCBI): domain Eukaryota; kingdom Metazoa; phylum Chordata; class Mammalia; order Lagomorpha; family Leporidae; genus Oryctolagus; species Oryctolagus cuniculus. Next base: position 24,801,837 of record NC_142868.1, on the reverse strand, counting down.
TTTATTTAAATGGCAGACTTAAAACAGAGAGGCAGAGTCCAAGTGGGGGGGGGGTCTTCCTTCTGCTGGTTCACTCCCCAAATGGCCACAATGACCAGAGCTGGGCTGATCCAAAGTCAGCAGCCAGTAGCTTCTTCTAGGTCTCCCACATGGGTGCAGGGGCCCGAGGACTTGGACCATTTTCTTCTTTTTCAGGTCATAGCAGTGAGCTGGATCGGAAGTGTAGAAGCTGGGTTTCAAACTGGCACTCATCTGGGATGTGGGCACGGCAGGCAGAAGTTTTACCCACTACGCTACAGCACAGCCCTGTGAAATTAATTTTAAAAAGAGGCGAGTTATTTCAATTTTAAATTCTAGAATCATGAATACAGTCTCTAAAACAGCTGATTTTCTGCATTCAACACAGAATCTAATTAATTTTAACTTTTGATTTACTGTCACTATTTCAGTAGCTCCATGGCTTTACAACAGCTTTGTACTTGAGATGTAGCTTAGGACAGTTTACTATGATTGGCAAGTTCCCAGAATGATTTTCAACTTTTGTGTTGGCACATTCTTAATTTTAATTTTAGTAAAATACTTATGAGGAAATTATAGTAAAGTAATTTTCAGATGTTACTTGGCATTCTGGTACAAAATTGAAGGGCCCACATGTATGGAACCATACATACATATACACACACACACACACACACACACAAAGGAGAGAGCACTCAGAAAATGATATGTGAAAGCCTGTAATAGAAATAGTGATCAAAATTAAAAAGTTAAGTAATCCTATTTTTCCTTAGGGGATCCAATTCCAAGCCATATCAATGTGTAATTTGTGAATAAGATTTCTAAAGAAATTTCTACCACTTTGCCTATTTTTAAAAGGACACATTAGAGTTTGAGAGAGGTTGTGGTTGGAGAGAGAGATAGTGAAGAAGAGAGAGTAAGGTTTTATGGTATTGGGTCACATATTATGGAGCCTGAGATGTTCCATGTTGTGTCATTTGTAAGCCAAAGTCCCAGGAAAGCCAGTGGTGTATTTCAAATTCCTGAGAGCCAGGGAGCTGATGATGTAGAATCCAGGGTGAGGCTTAATGTCTGAGGACTGGAGGAGCTGAGCGCAGAAGACTGGTCTCCCAACTCACGCAGTCAGAAAGAGAGGAAATTGAAACTTCCTCTGCATTTCTGTTCTATTTAGGCCCTCTGTGGATTGTGTGATACCTACCAGCAGATCTTGATTCACTCTCCATTCAAACGCTTATAGTCTCTTTCAGAAATGCCCTTACAGATACATCCAGAGATTATGTGTTACTAGCTATTGGGGTATACCACTTCCAGTTCAGGTGACATTTCAAATTAGCCATCACAGGATCAATAGGGATGCTTGGGAAAGCTAACATTTTCCTTCTGTGCTGAAAGTCTATGGTTAACATATTGTTCAGCTCCTCAAGGCAGTTCCGGAACATGATTCTAGAATAAAATTCCTTGTGGATTCCTCTCTGAGCCTAATACACTTAGAGCTCTAATATTGAATTTCAACACTGTGTAAGAGGCTCATGGGAACAAGTCAATCATTTGTTGTAGGATTGGCAACACTCACATTCTAATTTCTTTCATTTTGACATACTATAAAAATTATATTCTTTTTTAAAAGATTTATTTATTTATTTGAAAGTCAGAGCTACACAGAGAGAGGAGAGGCAGAGAGAGAGAGAAAGAGAGAGAGAGAGAGGAATCTTCCATCCTCTGGTTCATTCCCCAATTGGCTGCAGCAGCCGTAGCTGCACTGATCCAAAACCAAGAGACAGGAACATCTTCCGGGTCTCCATGTAGGTGCAGGGATCCAAGGACTTGGGCCATCCTCCACTTTTCCAGGCCATAGCAGAGAGCTGGATTGGAAGTGGAGCAGCCGGGTCTCAAACTGGCGCCCATATGGGATGCTGGCAATGCAGGCGGCAGCTTCACCCACTACACCACGGCACTGGCCCCCAAAGTATATTCTTTTTGATGGCACCAAAATATAGGACTAACTGTAAATATGAGAACTCTTAAGCTATGAAAAATGCAATTGGCTTAATTATATGAGGTAAAACACGCAGTAACACTATGTCACTCATTTTGTTCTCTCTTCTCATTTTGTATAGCTATTTTTGGTTTGGCAAAAACGCAGCTTAATTGGGCTCAAGCTATCTGTCCCTAAATGACTATGTGAAGTCACTTATTCCCTTGAACTCTGTTTTGAATCACACATAAGGAAGATGAATGTAAAAAATAAAATACACATTTCTCACACTCAGCAAATTGCCCAGTTGCCAGAATAGACTGAAATTGTATTCACAGAAATTGCCTCTAGACCAGCTCACTCTAAGAATTTTAACGACTTTATGATTTTTCTCCAGATTTTTTTATTTAAGGGTAAATGCTGCTCCTTTCATTTTTAAAGACATAGGTTTCTATCATTCATCCTTAAGAAAAATTGACATATGCTTTGTACACCACATTTTTGGAGACAAAATACAATCATAACATATTTGGTGCATTTGTCCAACACAGCCATGAAATTCAGTAAATAATTGTGTATGGCTGTAAAATATGATTCACAAAGTCCCTCAGATTAATTTTGGGTGATCAAACGCTGGAGGAATTCAGAGTGGGATACATAAACTGTAGCACTGAGAAATCCTCACCCAACACGGATACCCGCATTTTATATACTTCATGTTCCGTTCAATACTAACATCAGGAACACAATAGCTGATACTGCAGAGGACTCATGCTTTCGGTAGTCCCCTTAGCAGTATATTAATTTTGTGTCCCTGACTGGTCAAATAGTAAAACTCTCACATTTTACTGTTTAAATAAAATGACTCGTGCTTATCATTCTTTTAAAATGCAGCTTATGTAAAATAATAAGATAATGGCTATTTTATGTAAGCTAATTAAAAGACCTCCCATATAAGAGTATAAAATAGATAAACATGTATTTAGGCTTAAGGCCTGTGAGTGTAATAGATTCGCATCCGTTAAAAACTAATTGTAGTGGGGGTTGGTTATAGCCACTAAGACTATAGGGAAGCCCTCAATCCACATTGGAGAGGCTGGAGTTGAGTCCCGGCTCCAGTTCTGATTCCAGCTACTTGCTAATGCATACTTTAGGAGGTAGCAGATGATGACTCTAGGACTTGGGTTTTTGTCACCAACATGGGAGATCTGGATTGAATTATGGGCTCCTGTCTTTGGCCTTGCCCAGTCTCTGTTACTGTGGATATTTGTGGAGTGGATCAGCAGATGGAAGACACACACACACTCTCTCTCTGTCTCTTCAAATAAAGTGAAAAATAATAAATTAAAATTTAGAAGCTAATAAGGTTTATTACCCAAACAATAGAAGAATTGGATTGTCATTAAAATTATTTTCCGTCCTCAATATGAGAAACTGGCAGAATGATCCAGACTCCACTTAACATAAACTGATATGAAATAAAGATTTTCTGTATAAACATTTTTCTCCTTTCAATGTTATTTTAATAGAAAAAACAACAATGCTAATAAATAAATAAAACTATTTAGAACAAAGATTCTCTTAAATTTTCCCCATTTATAGTAAGCCCACTGTAAACATTCATAAAGTCAACGAAAGTGATTTTGTAACCGATGAACACATTTACTTGAGAGCACCACAGACTAACAGTTCAGCATTTGTAGTACTGAAAATGGTCACATTTTAAACCTGCCTTCTTCTCATTTTCTGTGCTGTCTTTCCCTCTTCTTGCATTTCCTTACAACTACCCACTGGTTATCTCGTCACATTTCTTTTTTGGCTGTTATTTTTAATTAGTTCGGCAAAAAAATGTCCTCCAGACTTTAGTGGTCACTATGTTTTCATTTTTCCACAATATTTTTGCTATAACAAATTGTCAGTTACGTGGAGCCAGAGTTGGTTAATGTGAAATAATCTTTTACAAGCACACTAGGCACTGCTTTTTGAAAAGTACTTTTTTTTTTAGAATCAGCTGTGCTTGGGTTTGTCCGACGGTCCTTTGCCTTGCTTTGTCAGGTTTTTAGCTGCTGCATCACTTAGCTCTGTGTGTAGTTGGAAGCAGGTCAACCTGTGACTTATGCCTTAATAAAATGTTCTCGTTATTAGCTTACCTTGGCCTTGTGTGTTCCCTGCTGACTCAACGCTACTTTTAATTAGGGTTCTTAATTCTTGGCTATTTCAGTAACTGAATTTTGTATTGCAGGTGTTGTTGTAACTGAGTTAATCAATAGTAAACAAATTACAGGGAATTAGTTCACTTATTGTCATGCTTACATTCTACAGGGTTTAGATGATTTTTTTTCCTCTTATCTGCTCACCAAATTCCGCTAGGTTGTCATGTTCCCTAAGATAACAAATCCTGAAAATAGCTATCAAAGCTTGGCTCTATATTATTTCTAAGTGAGAACATCTTCTTCTCATGGTATAATAGGCAATTCAGACATCCCTGGGCATTCTAAGTGAGATATAAAGCAGGTCATCCTCTGAGTTTGAAGGAGATGAATGTGGTAAAACACCATCCCAATGATGCTATAGTCTGCTGACCTTGGTGTGGAAATGAAAAGTGATTTTAAATTCAAAGCAAAGTTAGTAGAGCTTCACAGCAACTTATTAAGCTTATATCCTAGGCTTGCATTTTTTCCACTTTTTGTGCCTGACCCCACCAGCCACTGGAATTCATCACCACAGTCTAAATGCCCTCTTCCATTGTCAGTATCTAAACACTTCTCCAAGCTTTTAACAAGCTAACACAGCAGATTCCTAAATAGTCTATAGATTCAGTCTACTTCCCCCTTCGAATGCTATCTGTTGCATGGTACTCACACTTTAGGAACAGCTTATACCCTAAATCTGAGCATTACCCAGAGTTTCTCAGAATGCTTCAAGGTCCTATGGTCCCTACCATATTGGATTCCTGGTTAACATGGTTATTGTCCCAGTAACTTTGTGATGTTGGTGAAGGAGGAAAATCTGTTTCCATCGGAATTTGCATTTTCAGCATCTAGTATAGTGTCCTCCATATACTACATCTTCATTACATGATTGTAGCATGAATTAATGGCAGCTGTCAACTGAATAATATCAGAACATGATGGTTAATTGAAGGAACTGCTAATCAATAAAGACAAGGGTCTTGGCTGTGTGACTAGCTCTGCAAGTTGATTCAAATGACTTCTTTTATTTCAGTGTTTATTCAACCTGAGGTAACAGTAGAAACACCCTTATAAGTTTATTATAAAGAGTGATAACTGAAATGTTTGTCATGGTGCTTGACCTGATGACCAAACAATGTATGTGTGTATGTGTGTGTGTGCACAACATAAAGTGATATATATATATATATATATATATATTATATATATTGAGTGAAAAATAGAGCCAATATTTATTCCTCAACTCATTCATTTGTCATTAGAAATATGCATTCAGTATATTTCCCCATGTAAAGTACAGAAGTTATCATCAACTAAGCTTGAGCCCTGCTCTCAATAACAGTAGATTGATTAATATTTATTTATTTACTTTATTTCCTATTCTAACGTGCCCTGGTCCTCTCCTATTCTTCATGATGTCCGTGAATATATTGCCACCATTTCTTGATCTGATATGGCATTCAAAGTACTTTCTTCCTTGAATTTTGCTCAACTTTTCTATTGATGGCATTTGTTTTTCAGTTTCCTTTGCCTTTTCCATACTCACTCTGCCTAACTTGTTCTTATTAGTACCTACTACTGCCTCCTAAGTATGGCATGTCTTGGTTCAAGTATGGTGTGTTGGAGCTACCTCACACTATATTGCAGTGTTCACAGCTGTCTATTGCACATCTTTTCATCCCTGTCTTTAATGACTTCATGCTGAAATCTTAAAATAATTAGGGTGGAAGTTTATACACCAAGAACGTTTGGAAAATTTTATAAATCAGTACTTTAAAAAGTTCCCCAATATGCTGCTCTTGATAAGTCTGTCTCGCCACAAAACCCAAGAAGATATTTTTGATCAGTGCTCCAATTAAAATGAATAGGAAAATATTTGATGTATAGATGGTTATATTGAATTATTATTAAAATAATCTTATGGAATGATCAATTATAAAATATGTAAACAGTTGCAACTAAGCAGTTATTTTAGCAATACTTTTATGAGATTGTAGTATTTTATGCCTTGAAAAGAAATGAATACCTATTTTATTAGAAATACAGTGAATGAAGTAAATGCACACAACTCACTTATGAAGCAGACTTGCACAAAACAAGTCCTGTAATTGCACCAAGTTATCCATTCTAAAAAAAAAAAAAAAATTAAACTAACAACACACTAGGGCTTGAGAGGTTACACAGTCCAAACTCTGCCAGGCACTTATGCTTCTTAGAATATAGCTGAGTAGCTCTTTTAACTACTGGGAAGACAACACAAAGCAAATATGGTATAAAAGTAGAATGCGAAAGCACAGTTGACTTTTACTCCCTTTGAAAACTGAATTTATGAAATTGATATTTTATTCAAAACTCTGTTTCTTTGAGGTTTCTTTTCCCTTTGAAAGAAGCATATGTGATATGATGTCACTACAAAATGACGCATTGTCTTTAAATGTCACTTGGCCACTTGCCACTTGCCCATTTATAAATCAGTCATTGAAGATACATTTAATCGTATAAATTTAGGAAAAATATGACATGAAGCATTTATGTTTGTATTTTGCTCCTTTCTTTTACAAGTCTATAGTTGGAAAAAAGTGGAGCAGGATTGCATAATTGTTAAAATACACGTCCTCTAGGCTCTAAATTCAGTTTGCTCACGTTTCTAACCAGTATTCACAAATTAATAGCTATGTGATTCGAAGAAAATAATTAGCTTCTCTGCACCTATCCTTGTTACAAAGCTAAAATGTTTATCATAGTAATATTACATTTAGTCAGTGTCTTTGTGAAGAATACATATGTAAAGATTTTTACAACGTCTAGAACAATGCCTGGAATACTCAGTGAGTCACAGTTTTTTTTTTAATATCATATTTGCTATGATTGTTTATAGCCAATGCTTTTTAACATATGTAAATTCTACAGTATTTATTTTCAGTTTTAAAAGTTAATGTATTTGAAACAAATGATTGTGTTGTGTGCTGTGCTGTGGGTCTTGGAAAGATATGAAATATGTCTATTCAGAAATGCAGCATTTACTAGTACACAGGGTGCTCTAGTATAAAACTGGTAAAAGCAATCCTAACTTATGTGGCACATAGAATCTATTGTTCTTATCCTTTGAAATACTATGATGGACAAGTTGAATTCACAACAAATTTTATAACAAGAACTGTAATGCAGTCACTACATAATAGATAGTAAATAATTCCCAGATGGAAGAATCTTGATAAAATTCATTGAGCTGCAACTTGAAAGATGAATGACCTGTTATCCAAAAGAAAGGGCATAGATATTCTTAGCAATTTGAAGAACAATATGCTCTATAAAGAAAGGATTTAAGTGGAATGCTGTCACATGTAGCTTGAGAATCATACCTGACACAAGATATGATGAATTATGAAGCGGAGCATGGAAATAGATATTAGAAGGTCTTTAGTACTATATTAAAGAGAGTGCAATTTCTTTAGATGCCCAGTGGATAGGCTCTGGGCATTTTTGTCTGTGTAAATGATGATCCTTGTTCATTCCAACCATGAAGATTTAGATTTGCCCCTCATGTTCCCCAAATGATCGCAATAAAATAGCTACTTACATAATGATTCAACCTGTCCTTTTCTGAGTTAATGAGGAATAGCTCACATTCAAAATGCTTTGATCATTTTACTTTTAATTAATTTATAATTGAATGATCATTTTCAGAACAGTAAGAGAGACAGAAGATTAACTCTTTGCCTGACTGGTTTACATCTTCAAAGGAATTTTTCTTTGTTTATTATTCCCTTGTGCCACAGGCTGAAGTTTTGTAGAGCCAAAATCCACAGTTATAAAGTTCTTAACCCTACTATGTAAGAATACAACTTTATTTGAAGAGAATGTCTTTAAAGGGGAAATTGTTCTCAACGAACTCAACAAGGTATGCTCTAACCTAATATGACCAGTGTTGTTATACAAAGAGGAAATTTGGGTGAAAACAACATAGACAGAGGAAAGATAATGTGAGGACAGAGCAAAAAGATGGCCATCAGGAGGAAAGGCAGTGAGGCCATCACACACACACACACAAAAATCTCGACATATTAATCTAGTTTCCAGAACTGTAGGAAGACATTTCCATTGATTGAGTCACAGATTTGGCAGCTCTTGCAATCAAACACAACATATACGTTAATATTTTAACAGATATTCTCTGGAATAGACAGTGGTGTAGTAATTAAATAAGCTGCAAATATGATTGAGTGGCAGAACTATTTTTCAGATCGAAGTGAAATTTTCTAATAAGAGATATTCAACAAAACATTGAATCTGGCTCTGGGAAAGAGAGATGAGGTTTCAATCGGTTTTAGAAATACTAATTACTTTATTCTTCATGCAGGAGGAGGAGTTTCAACTAGGTAATGGAACATGTGAGAATTTTGGCAAGAGCTTGAAGAGGAGGCTCTGTTCAACGAAGAATTTTACAACAAAGAATCAGGAATTATGTCTTGATTTGTCTATGATTTCCAGGAAATCATCGGTTCCTTTTGTGTTGTAGGCTCAGATATGTTTAGAAAGGTATATTAGTGACATGTTTAAGACTCTGGGAATAGCCAGCCAAGACACCCTATATCCATCTGGCCAAATTACTGACCTGATGAGCCTAATTTACTCAGCTAATAAATGGAAACAATAATATTAACTACTTGCTAAAACTCTTGTGACTATCGACTAAAATGTTACATGAAATAATAGTGACTGGCAATATCTAATCAATGAGAAAGTGTTAGCTGTTTCCGTAATAAAGGGAAAATGTAATGTGTAATGTTTATTTTAAAGAAAATTTGTGGATAAGCCTAAAAATATGTCAACATCTAAATGTGGAGTATAATAAAATAAATTTGGATTCTTGCAAAGAACTTTTGGAACTTAAAGCCTTTGAATGGAAGTTTATGACACATTGCGATTCTTCGTTTTAATGCTGTGATTCCTTAGGAAGAATTTATAGTCTTCAGTGTTTCTGTGGTAAAAATTTGCAAATTTTATAGAGGATAAAATGGTAGGATGAAACAAATTATTACAAAGGATAAATAGCTCTAACTATATTTTATAAAGTTAGTGCCATTTACCTTTAGTTCTGTCTTCAAAATTGTAGCATATGCATTTATGTTCATATTTTGATGAATTATTTTTAGTGAACTCATCATATTGATGAGTTCTTTTTAATTTTATTTTAATGGACATATGATAATAATATATATATATGTCATATATATGGCACAATATGATGCTGTGAGATGTGGGCTCAAAATGATATGAAATATTCACTAAAAATAAATTATCATGTGGAAGTATCTCATTTTTCCTTGGGTAGTACTGAGCAATTTTTCCATTTATAGGGGATTACAGGTTAAAGCAAAGGGTCATTTTTTTCAATGACATATAAAATAGTTTGTCATTAAAGAAAAATTGGGGAGAATAAGTCAATTTACATTGTTATTAATAGAAGCAAACTATGTAAAGCTTCATAACTGAAATTAGTTTGTTTCATTCCAAAAAAAGTTTTGCGAGCCAGTGCCGCAGCTCACTAGGCTAATCCTCTGCCTTGAGGCGCTGGCACACTGGGTTCTAGTCCTGGTCGGGGCGCTGGATTCTGTCCTGGTTGCCCCTCTTCCAGGTCAGCTCTCTGCTGTGGCCAGGGAAGTGCAGTGGAGGATGGCCCAAGTGCTTGGGCCCTGCACCCCATGGGAGACCAGGAGAAGTACCTGGCTCCTGCCATCGGATCAGCGCGGTGTACCGGCCGCAGCTTGCTGGCTGCGGTGGCCATTGGAGGGTGAACCAACGGCAAAAGGAAGACCTTTCTCTCTGTCTCTCTCTCTCACTGTCCAATCTGCCTGTCAAAAAATTAAAATAAAATAAAGTAAAATAAAAGTTTTGCAGTTCACAGCTGGTATTTTAATCTTGTTAAATAGCTGGTTCACTCCCCACATGTCCACTTTAGGCAGAGCTAGAAGAGGCTAGAACCAGGAGCTAGGAACTCAATCCAAACTCCTCTGTAGGTGGTAGGAAAAGAAGTACGTGGTCGAACATTCATTGCCTCCAAGGCACATTAAAAAGCTAGGACTCAAATTGACACTATGATATGAAATGTGGGAGTTGCAAACATATTCTAAACCTGTTTTCCCACAGCACCTGCACATCTTGCACTTAAAACTAAGATTGCTCTTTATTGTTTAGTAATCATAAGTAATCATATAAAATAATTACAATGCTGGCCTGCAAGGACATAAATTATTATGCAGGATCCAACCCACTGTATTATCGCCAAAATCAATACAAATAAACTTAGCAGGGAATAAAGCTGATATTTGAATATACTGGCTCAGACCTAAAAATAAGAAGATTTTAACAAAACTGAACTTACTTGAATTCTTCTACAAGGTATGGATACTGAAATAAGCACAAAAATATTTGAGAGTGAATTCACAGCAGACCAATGAATGATTTTTTTTTTTAGTATATATACTTAATCTAAGCTTTTTTTCTCAGAAAAATAATCCTCATCTGTCTTGTCCCATATCAGTACTTGCTGAAACTTTTCTCTTATAAGTTAATATTTATAATGTAAACAGGGACAGTAATAGATTATGAAGATATGAAATTTTGACATAGGTATGGAAATCCCTCCGTGCATGCATGGAAATTTAAATTTCCTTTTCATACAGTTTCTTTTTTAAATTTTTTAAAAATTCTTTTGCCAGGCAGAGTTACACAGTGAGAGAGAGAGACACAGAGAGAGTTATAGACAGTGGGAGAGAGAAAGCTCTTCCTTCCATTGGTTCACTCCTCTAATGGCCGCCAAGGCCGGCGCTGCGCAGATCAGAAGCCAGGAGCCAGGTACTTCCTCCCAGTCTCCCATGAGGGTGGAGGGGCCCAAGCGCTTGGGCTATCCTCCGCTGCCCTCCCGGGCCACAGCAGAGAGCTGGACTGGAAGAGGAGTAACTGGGAATAGTACCCAGCACCACAACCGGAACTAGAACCCTGAGATGCCAGCACCGAAGGCAGAGGATTAGCCAAGTGAGCCACGGCACCGGCCTCAGATAGTTTCTTATGCTCCTGTTAGTGTTATATGTCAACAACTAAGAGAGAGTGAAACATTATGCAAATTAATCAATACATGAATATTATTCTACTATGGTTCAACTTCGTATCACTTATGGATACATTTATCGCTTAGAAATAGTTGAGCATAGCTTCTCTTACTGAAATATTTTCAAACCATTTAATTACCAACTCTGTGAAAGTTGGAAATGATTCTAATTCCTTTTATTTCAACACTGAATGAAACCCATAGTTTGAAATTTTCTTGGAGAATCAGATTTCCATAGCCAAATTACTAGTACTTAAAAATTCTCTCTTAATGAAAGAGGATCAGTTGGAAATATTAGATTATACATACTGCATGTGGAGATACGGTATAGGAAAAAATATAAAACAAGTAAACAAATATTAAATGACCACAATTATAACTCACACATATACATATACAATAATGAATGTGTTTACAGTATTATCAAGATTTTTCCAAACTTGGTATATTTGGCTCCATATTAAGATATTTTCTCAAGTGCAGTTACCTTCTTATAACTATATCTACAAATACATGAAATCTACTCACTTCTTATTAATAAAAATTAAAAAATAAAGTCTATAAGAGGATGTACCAAAAAATATCTCTAACAATATTTAAATTCTATTATAAAATAGCAGAACACATGCACACATAATATAGATATATATTAAAAACTTATACAGAACTAGAATTTGAAATAGATCGAAATGTCTTTTTACTTACTTGAAATGGAGCACAATCCAATCATAACAGTATGCAGCATAAAAATTATTATGGAATCAATAAATGAGTAATCTTAATAAGAAATGCAGACTAGGAGATAACTATTCTTTCTAAATTAACAAACCCCATTCAAAAGATCCAGTAAGCGTAAGTGAAAGCATTTTACAAATTTATATTCAGAAGCAAAAACTAAACAAATAAATCAGAACCATGCTATGCTGATTTTACCACAAGCTATTTGGTGGACTAGTGTTTCAAGTCATCACATTTTCTTCTGTTTTGTATAGTCTAGGGACACACACAAATCAAAAAGAACAAGAAAACCAAATAAATTTGGTTAGTATGAAAGCTATCTCCCTGGATCTCATAATTTTTCACAGATGAGATATATTTTATGGCAACTAGCAAATATATATAATATATATATATATATAATATATATATATATATAATATATATATATATATAATGACAGAGTTAGTATTTGAGTTCTTCAGCATATGAGTGAAAATAAATGGTAAAACATTCATAAATTGACACTTCCCACATCATTACCTATTATTTTCTCCAGATGTTGTTGTTGATTCTATGGTCCTAGGTGACGTACTGTTGCGGCCTGTTTTATTGGGCTAGATGGACTGCTCTATTACCATTTTTGGAGCTACAAGTTGTGACATGATGTTTGAAGATGCCCTTTTCTGCTTGCAGCTGATTAATTTCAGTGCCTTTTTTTCTTTACAGAATTATCTACAGCTTCTAATGAAGAACACAGAGAGCTCCCTCCCTATGATGTGATCTCAGCTCATCTTTCATTGTTGATCTTACACACATATATTTCAGCCAAGCAGAAGTAGTAACAGCTGACACATATGTTTCATATTTTTAACATTACTTAGTATTTGCTAAGCCTGCACTTTTCATCTAAAGTGATTCATTTCACCAGGGCAAAACCTACTTTTATTTGTTGCTAGATTAAATTCCCCTTCTTGGGACTTCTTACAACACTTTTCCTATCTCTCTGACACATAGTATAATATAAATACATATTTTGGTGTTCGAAACTGTTAGCTTCTCTGACAATAGGATGGTGTGCTATTCATCTTTGAATTTCCTTTTTTTTTTGCTACCCAGGAAGCAGCATATATATTAGATTTAAATATTATTTGTTGAATAAAATATGGATGCCCTGTCCACTGAATGAACTCCTAGAGGAAAGAGCTTCAATATATTTTGTAAGATGCTATTGCAAAATGCATGTTGCGCTTTTCTGGGGAAATAGAACTGGGTAAAATTATTTTCTACATACAATCAAGAGATTTACTAGTTTTTTTTATTGCTCTTTTAAAAATATTATGTTTAGTGATCCCAAGTCCCTGATTTTCTATGAACTATTTTGCTTTAGCTAACTAAAATTATCCCCCTGTAAAATTTAGCTACAAATAGTAGATTTTTAGCCTATAATTTTATTTTGTAACATATTTTTACTTTTCTCAAGATAACTTTGTCCTTGTTTACCAAGAATAAATGGTCAAGAATCACCATTAAAGCTTATAATGAAATCTATAAACCTGTTATTATTTCCATAATTTAAACATTTTCAAATATTTTAGGAAATGCACTTAAGTTGTTCATTTGTATTCATTAGAGTTGTTCTTGGTTTACTTTTCTGCAGGAAGATATGTCTTCTCCCACCTTTGCGGTTTCATTTTTGAAGCATATCTAACAATATCTCTGTGTGCTAGCTAGAATCTTAAATGATCCCAAGATCTCTTTTCTTAATACATATAGTCTATATTGTCCTCGCTTATTGATTATGAATTGGACCTGTGAATATGATTGGATATTAGGCCAATTGTCAGGATATTATATGGCATAGCATGAGGGAATTTTGCAGATGTAATTAAATTCCTAATAAATTGATAGGTTAATCACAAGAGAGATCGCATCAGCCTGACCTAGTTAGATGTGTTCCTTAAAAACTGGATTCAACACAGAGATTTTAATGCTGTCTTCAAAGAAGTGAGATGCTATGTTGTGAGACCTATCACAGGGCCAGGAGACAAGGAACTAGAGAGGATTCTAGGAGATTAAGGCAGAGCAGACTTGAGGATCAGCAAGAGAATGGGAGCTTTACTCATACAGCAGGGCTGCGGTGGGGGCGGATTCCCGAAGTTCATATGTTTGAGGTGGAGCTTTTAGAAGTGGTTAAGTAGTGAAGGTTCTGCCCTTAAGAATGAATTAAAGTTTATTACCATAATAATGGGTTACATAAAAAATGATGATACTGGACTTCCTATTGTTCTCTTTCTGTCTCTCACCCTTTCTTCACACTTTGATCAACATGATGAATAAAGAAAGATCTCACCAAATTCAGACTAAGACAAGAAGCAAAGAAATTAATTTTGATAACAACCAGAATATGCTTCAAAAAACAGTTGCTTACCCTGAGATAGTTGCAATTTGGCATTGTGAATCACCAAACAGGAATCTTCATTCACTTTAGGACCTACAGAAGTTGAGATAACGCATGAGTTTTGCTTTAAGCTACAAAATTTGTGGTAATTTATTGTGCAGTAATGGTGGAGTAATTGTGGAGTGTTTAATTACTTGGCACTTTGGATTAAGACTTGTGAATTACTATCACTCATCTGACAATTTGGCTAGTTATAGTGTTCTCTGGTGAAAATTATAAACTTCACAATTTATAAAACCTCGCTCTAAAGTATCTCTCGAAGAATCATTGTAACTCAGATTTCAACCTATTTGTTTGTTTGGATTCTATTTATTTGTGGTTACTATATGGTTTAAAATGTACATCTTATTTTATCTTAAACTTCAGCTAAAGATAATTATAGCAACTCACCTATAAAGTAACTATCTGCCTACACTTCTTTATGCATGTATTGTGACATTATTGTTATATGTTTTGGCAAAATATATTCTAAAATTTAAGACAACCTTGGAGATAGAGTTCCATATCAGAGTTATTATATTTAAGTTCCAGATTTACCCCCAATTCTAGCTTCTAGTGCTTAGGTTAAAGTTCTGTCTCTATTTTGAATTCCAGTTCCCTAACAATGCACATCCTGGGGAGCAGAAGGTGATGGTTTAAATATTTGTATTTCTGCCAACCACGTGGAAGAGCTGTACTGAGTTTTGTGCTCCTGTTTTCAGCTGGGATTATTCCTAGTTTGTACAGGCATTTGGAGTGAACCAGCAGATAGAAGATCTCTCTCTCTCTTTCTCCTTCCCTCTCTTTCTCTCTGTGTGTTTCTCCCTCTGTTTCTCTACCGTTGAAGCGCAGTGAAAATACTCTTTAAAATATTGCATATGCATCAAGATTACTATTTCCATCGGTTTTATTTCTCTGGAGCAACCCCGATGTCCATCCAGTGTTGCTCTCCTTTTCCTAATGGGCATCATGTAAGATTGATGGCACTGCAGCTGTGCTTTGTATTAGCAATGAATTTTCCCAGTTTCGATTTAAATGGAAGATGACGCTATTCGGATTTCCTTTCTGAAACATGGTAACTTGGTTAAAAGCATCCGTATTTGGTAGCTTTCCCTTCAGTACTTGGAAGATGTCATTCCATTATCTTTCAGATTACACTGCTACTGAAGAGGGGTCCAGACTCATTCTTTATTCTGATCCGCTTAGCATACTGTGTGATTTACATATTCACATATATATGAATAAGATTTGTCTCTTTATTATTTTCTTTAAAATATTGATTAAAATAACCTTTCTGCTTTTTTTTCTACTTTTGCCTATGTGTGTAATCTGTTGATTTTGGAACTTTGGGCTTTTAGTTTTCATCAAATTTGGATAAGTTTTGGCAATTTTCCTTCAAAATACTTTTTTTCTCTTTTTCCACTGTATCTCCTTTCAGATTGATAGTACAATGCAAAGTTACCTTCTTGAGTTATATTACATAAGCTGCTGTTATTATGTTTGTATTTTTCTGACTTTCATTCTTTGGGTATTATTTTTGCCTTTTTGCTGATTTTCTATTCATTTGTTTATTCTTTTAATTTAGGATAATTCTACCTTACTAATTCTAATCAGATTTTAATGTCATTTAATGTGTTTTATTTCAAATACTATATTTTTATAGAAAATTCATAGCAGATGTTTTTACTTTTCTGGTACTCTCCTATTTCCTCTACCTTTGTTTAGATAATGAGCTTACTTTTGATAGTTATTATAACATGTCTGCTGGTTTCTTCATTTCTGTCACTCATTTTTTAATTGATTTATTTGAAAGGCAGAGAGAGAAAAAGAGACATAGACAAATCCAGTTTTTCACTTCCCAAAATCTCACAACAGCTAGGGCTAGGACAGCCTCAAATGAGCAGACTTTGTAGGTCACCCAGTTGAGTGACAGAGACTCAAGTACTTGAGCCATCAGACACCACTTCCCAGGGTGTGTATTATCAGGAAGCTGGAATCAGAAGTGAAAGCAGGGACTAAAACTCCAGCACTGCCAAACAGGATGTGGGTACCCCACATTCATTCCTGTCATTTCTGATCAATGTCTGTCATTGATTTTATTCCTCCTAGTTATGTTAGAATTATATATTTTCTTGTGTTCCGTTATATAGTAATGGATTTTGCTCTACCATGTTGTTAAGTGAGTATAATCAATTGCATCCCTTCAAAGATGAATTTTACATTAGTTTTAGAGTAGATACAGGGCAGCATTTAGTCATAGAGATATTTATGGCTCTACATATAATGCATTGCCCATCTATTGATAATGTCTGATGCTCCATGTATTGCAAAGTCTGTACAACGTGGTTGGTGAAAGCACATATTACTCAAGCATGTGTCAAGGTTGTGAAGTTCCCAGCAAACTATTTTACATGGTTTTTCCCTCATCCTCAGAGAACTCCGATTCCTATATGAACAGCTCAGAACTCAACTTCAATAAGATGAGCATTCTTTTGATCACAGGACTTCTTCCAAGTTTCTCTCTCACTTCTCCAAGTTCTAGACCCATCAGCTTCTCCCAATTTTCAACTCAATTCTTTTACCTCAGTTAGGTTGTTAGACTTTATATTGGTTCTCCTACATGTGCTATAGTCAGGAACCTACTTCCAGGAGTAAACTGATGCAATTTTGGGTTGATCTTATTTGCTACTCTTCTTTCAAGGATCACAGTTACTCACTCCATGTAAGCCTTTGCTGTTGTTTTCTGGTATTCTAGCTTTGTTGAGAGGATGACTCCCATTCCTATGAACACATTTTTTAAAGATTTATTTATTTATATGAAAGTCAGAGTTAGAGAGAGAGGCAGAGGCAGAGAGAGAGAAAGTTTTTCATCTGCTGATTCACTCCCCCAGTGGCCACAATGGCTGGAGCTGCACCAATCTGAAGCCAGGAGCCAGGAGCTTCCTCAGGGTCTCCAGTGTGGGTGCAAGGGCCCAACGACTTGGGCTATCTTCCACTGCCCCCCCCCCCCAAGCCATAACAGAGACCTGAATCAGAAGGAGAGCAGCTGGAACTCGAATCTGCTCCCATATGGAATGATGGCCCTGCAGGCGGAGGCTTTACCCGCTATGCCACAATGGTCCCTGGATTGCATTTCTGATTTGCATTTCCTTAGTTATTAGTGATGTTGAAAATTTTTTCAATATACTTAGGAATTAATATATTTCCTTTTAAGAAATGTCTATTCAGACAGTTTACATGAGGATATTTGTTTTTAACAATGAGTTTTTTGCAGTCTTCATGTACAGGCGAATGAATAAAGAAAACATAGTATGTATACACAATGAAATATTATTCATCCATAAACAAGGATGAATTTCTGTCACTTGCAGCAACATGAATGGAGTTGGAATACATTATGTTAAATCAAATAAGCCAAGCACAGAAAAACAAGTACTGCAGATACATGCTCATATATGGTACCTTAAAAATTGATTTCACAGAAGTATATGGTAGAATAGTGGTACCTATAAATTAGAGAGATGTGTAGGAGGAAGACAGAGGGAGGTCTGGTTATACAAGTGAAAATAGAGTTACTCAAGAGGAATACATTCTAATATTAAAGAGCATAGTAGAGGTATGATGGTTCATAATGTACTCTGTATTTTTACAAAGAACTGAGTGAAAGGAATTATAACCAATGATAAATGTTTAAGGATATGAAAATGTTAATTACCCTATTTGAATACTATGCACTAGATATCTGTATCAAATTATCACACTACAAGTGTATGTATATAAATATATATAAGTATTATGTGAATAAACTTATTTTAAAAGGAGATAGTAATATCAATGATACATAATCTGAATAATTATAAGCTACTTCATGACATATTATTTTTTCTTTTTTCTATGTAGAAAAAAGAAAAAAAAGAAAAAACATATTCTGAGTCAATATAATGCTTAGATTTTCAAATACCTGTATACATAGCTAAAGCATACTTTATTTCTCATAACTTAATCTTACTTTGTAATGTTCATATTAATTCTTCCAGATCTTATTTTTAATTTCCATACAGCCCTTTTTCCTTTATTTCTAGTTCTTCATCATCATTCACTTGGATACTTTTCTGTATGTTGTATTCCAGTCATAATACATCAGGGACACTTCGGATTGATTTAAAATTAACTCGTTTTGTGAAGTGACAACAAAAATCAGCAGAATAAGATGTCATTTCAAGTTGATTTATGTTATTGTGACCAAAGATGATGGAAATCTGTTGTAATATTTTTCATGATAAGGTTGGCAAATCTTTGGGCAAATTTATTTGAATTCTCAGCTTAAATTCACCAAAGCAATCAATGTAGGCTTATGAACATCATATTAAATGAATCAATAAATTAATTTCATTTAGATGTTTAAAATTTGTAAAACATTAAAAATAGAGTAAAGTGATTATTAAAAATAAAATCACTGTGTCTTTAGCCATTTATGAGAAACATAAATATTTCTACTAATGTTCTTCTCCAAAGGAGGTAAGCACACAAGTACAGAAGATCTTTGGCTAACATCAAGCAATTCCAGTCCTGGGAATTTATCAAAGCAAAAATAAATCAGTAGATGAGAGTTATCTGTATCCCCAAGTTCATTGCAGCTCAATTCACAATAACTAAGATATGGAATCAACCTGGACATCTATCAGCTGATGACTGATAAAGAAATTATGGTATACATATACACTACAGAAGACTACTCAGTGGTTAAAAAATTGAAATCCTATCTTTTGCAATAAAATTGAAGCAACTGGAAACCATTATACTTAGTGAAATAAACCAGTCTCAAAAGGACAGATACCATGTTCTCTCTGATCTTTGGTAACTAAAAGAGTATCTAAAATGTATTATATTGGAAGGAAATTGGCATTTTTAGATTCGATGATCTTTTATATCACTTATCTTCACTGTTGAGTAAAAGTGTTTTCTTTTTTTCTTCATACTATTTGTTGAACTCTTTACTTAATGTCAGGCTAATCTAATGACTATAAAGTAAACTGAAAATAGATCTCTGTAAAAATTAAGGGTGAGAACAAGTGAGGAAGGAGGAAGAAGGGTGGGAGCACTGGTGAGAGGGAGGTCAGGATGAGAAATATCACTATGCTCCTGACTCTATATGTATGAAATGCATGAAATCTGTGTACATTAAATAATATATTAAAAATTATTAATCTTCAATCTTACTAAGATAGCAAATAAATATCCCTCACCAAACTAATGTGTAATATCCACATGTCACATTCTTAACAGGTATTACTAACAAACATGTACAGCAGAATCCACAAGGATACACTAGAAATCCAAAGTAGCATAGTATTCAGGTCAAGCAATGTGCTCTTTATTTCTACCCGTGTGAAATTTGCTTATGTGGCAACTGAATTCATGTGCCCTTGGTTAGAAATGCAGAGTGTTTTGTAGGGTCAGGGTTAAGGAGGGAATAATTGTAAAGTTTTGCAGTGCTTTTCTCAAAGCAACATAAAAAAGCCTTTAGTCAGTGTTTGTAATTAGGAAGACGACCTGTCCAAAGCTGCAAATTACTTTTTCCTAGTTTGAAAATTTTGATTCTGTTCCTATTCAAACAACCAGTGGTCTCCCAAAATTAATTAAGAAAATAATCTATATTTGCTTTAGTGGCCCTAACTTTTACAAATTTTACACTACAAAAAATACTAGGTTAGCATTTTTCTTAGCTAGGTAGATGTGATGCTAAGAAAACTAATCAGATTGGATTTGGACAGAAAAGTTTAAATAATAGGTTTTAAAATTGCCATTGGGATAGATAGAATAAGGTTCTCCTCCCTTCCAAGTTCCTATTCCTGTGACCTATCAACTGTTGACTAGTCAAAGGAGGAACTTTGCTAATGTGATTAACATCAGCATGCTGAAAATGGAGAGGCTCTCATAGACCTAAGGCAATCACAAGGGTTCTTGTAGGAGTGAATCAGAGGAGTCACAGTTAAGAATATGTAATGTGAGGGGTTGGAGCTGTGGCTTAGCGGGTAAAGCCGCTGGCTGCTGTGCTGGAATTCCATAAGGACACTGGTGTGAGTCCTGGCTGCTCCATTTCTGATCCAGCTCGCTGCTCTGGCCTGCGGAATCAGTAGAAGATGACCCAAATTCTTGAGCCCTTGCACTGGCATGGGCATCCTGGAAGAAGCTCCTGGCTCCTGGCTTTCAGGCCATTTGGGGAGTGAACCAGCAGATGGAAGGACTCTCTCTCGCTCTCGCTCTTGCTCTCTCCCGCTCTCTACCTCTCTGTAATTCTGACTTTTAAAAAATATATGAATCTCTTAAAAAAGAAGAAGATACGTGGTGTGAGGATGGATGCTCAATGGTGTGATACAGCTAAGAGATCACAGCAAACTTCTAGAAGCTACAAGATACAGGGACAGATAGAACGCTGAAGACTCTAGAGAAAGCAGCATTCTGGAAATTTTAATTTTAACCTGATAAGACTCTTTTCAGACATCTGACCCCCAGATCTGAAAGGTATAAATTTCTGCTGGTTAATCCTTTCAGTTTGTGGTAATTTTTACAGTAGGGTAGGAATCTAATATAGAACAGAGGTGGTATTCTAAAAATTATCATGCTAGTTTGTTTTCTATATATTATAATCTTTATACTTATTCTGATGTACAAAATTTGTCATTTTTATTATCTAATATTGTACATTTCCTTATTCGTTTATTTCTAAAAAGGCAGAGCAACAGAGAGAGAAGGAGGGAGAAAAGTCTTTCATCCACTGGTTAACTCCCAAGAAACCTGCAACGGCAAGGTTGTGGCCAGGCCTAGGTCAGGAGTCCGGAACTCCACCCTGGTCTCCCGCATGCATAGCAAGGGCCCCAGCATGTGGACCATCTTCCACTGCCTTTCCAGATTAGTTAGCAGTATGCTGCTTCAGGAACACAGCGGTCAGTACTCAAATCAGCACTGTTTCACAGGCAGAAGCTTAACCTGATGCCCCACAATGCCAACTTCAGTTATTTGCATTTCCTAGTTTAGTTATTTGATTGGAAGTGCATTGGAGAAAAAGAGAGAGAGGAGGGAAGAGAGAGAGAAGCAGAGAGAGAGAAAGTGAGAGAGCGGTCGGAGGAGGAAGACAGGGAGAGATAGAGATTACTCTCATCTGTTGGTTCAGTGTAGTCCCCAAATACCCTCAGCAGCTGGGGCTGAAACTGTGAAAGAATTCAATCTGTATCTCCCATGTGGGTGCCATCATTGCCACCTCCCAGGGAACACCTCAGCAGGAAGGTGGAATCAAGAGAGCATCCTAACTAGCTCTCCTTTATTGTCTTCCTCTCCTCTATTGTTTGTATGCTTATCTCACTGGCAGTAGGATATAATCAACATAAGACCCTGAACTTAGCTTTGTTCTCTACCGTACATTTATAACAAGATCTGGCACACAACAGGCACTCAATAAATTTCTGCAAATCACCCTATGAACATGTGAATAAATACAATTATTATCAAAGTTTAGGTCCATGTGATGGAATGATTACTCAGGTTGGTGGGAAAAATTTCCTTGGAAATAAAAATAATGCATAATTTGTACTGACAATACCTTATGTTTGAATGTGGCATGCATTATCATATGCATTTTAAAGTTTAATTTTAAATATGAGAAACCAAAGATCATGTCTTTGTAGTCATAATATCTAACACAGTTTCTCCATCAACCATCTATTAAGTACTTGGCAATCTGTCATACACACTGCTTAGAATTTCGCCTACATTTCTCATTAATCATTTTTCTAGGCATGACTTGGAGAAAAGATTGAGAGTTTTAGTTGTTTACCCAATATTTCATATCATGTAAGTACCAATATTGTGATTCAGAACAATTTGTTCCTGACCCTAAAGGCCAGAATACCAATATATTAAGGGAAAGAAGCTAAGTTGTAGAGTAGCAAATAGCTGAATTTGAGGCAATTTTAATTCTTAGTGATTTTTTTGGATTTAATGAGAAAGATGCTGCTAGTGATGAATTTAAATACATCTACAGAAAAGTAATATTGAATACCAAACACAGATGTGCAGTTCAACATGAAGTCTGTTTTTAGGGAGATCATGATCATTATTTTCAATAGAGAACCATTAGGAAAATAACATGAAAGATGACATTTATCATAATAGTAGTAAGTGTATCAACTTCTTTCCTCTCTCCAATAGACTCCTAAACCCCATTAAATTATTGTTTAATACACTTATATTTTAAAAGGCATGTATATTTATATGTACTTGAGATGCAGGGAGAGAGAGAGAAGGTGAGAGAGAGAGAAAGAGACACACACATACACGCAGCTCCAGACTGCTGATTAACTACCCAAAGCTGATAGGACTGAGTCTGGATTGGACTTAGCTGGGAGCCAGGAACACAATCCAGCTTTTCCACATTGGTAGCAGGACCCCAACTACCTGAGGTATCACTGCTCCATCCTACGTTATACCCTGACAGGAAACTGGAGTCAGGAATTGGAACTTGGAATCAAACCCAGTACCCTGATGGGCTGAACACTTGCTCCTTAAATTATACACCTGCAAGGCAGACATCTTTTCAATTGCACCCACTTCTGAAAACATTCTATTGGTTTTTGTTTTACTCTTAGAATTATAAAAAATATAAGTTGAGTGTATTAATGGTTTAATACCACCTTTCTTCTCATTTCATTACCATTTACTGTGAATCCCAGTTTCTTCCTGCCTTCAAATGCGTCTGTCTTACTACTCATCTAGACAATAATTCTTTCTAGAATGTTCTGCACAAATAATCTGAACTGAGTTAATTGTCAAATATTATTTTCTTAATAAAGCCTTCTTAACTCCTCAGATTCATTCATATCTTTTTTAAAAAATATACATTTATTCATTTTGAAAAGCAGAAGTACAGAGAGAGAGGGAGAGACAGAGAAAGAGGGATCTTCCATCATCTGGTTCACTCCCCAGAAGGCTTCAACTGCCAGGGCTGGGCCAGGCCAAAGCCAGGAACTAGGAGTTTCTTCTACGCCTTCCTTGTGGGAGTAGAGGCCTAAACACTTTGGCCATCTTCTGCTGCTTTTGCAAGGCCATT
The DNA here is from genome assembly GCF_051225735.1 of Oryctolagus cuniculus. Taxonomy (NCBI): domain Eukaryota; kingdom Metazoa; phylum Chordata; class Mammalia; order Lagomorpha; family Leporidae; genus Oryctolagus; species Oryctolagus cuniculus. Next base: position 24,778,278 of record NC_142868.1, on the reverse strand, counting down.
ATCAGGGAGCTGGATCAGAAGTGCAGCAGCCAGGACTCCAACCAGTGGCCATAATGGAAGCCTGTCCCTCAGCTCATCATGTTTCAGGCATGCATATTAGTAGCTGATGAGACTAACTCTGATCTGTAAAATAGCATCAGGGAAAAACTTAAATTGTAACCAAAATTGCTTTCATTTCTTTTTCTTTTTCTCTTTTTTTTTTTTTTTTTTTTTTTGACAGGTAGAGTTAGACAGTGAGAGAGACACACAAAGAGAAAGGTCTTCCTTCCGTTGGTTCACTCCCCAAGTGGCTGCTACGGCCGGCGCACCGCACCGCACCGATCCAAAGCCAGGAGCCAGGTGCTTTCTCCTGGTCTCCCAAGCAGGTGCAGGGCCCAAGCACTTGGACCATCTTCCACTGCCTTCCCAGGCCACAGCAGAGAGCTGGACTGGAATAGGAGCAACCAGGACAGAATCTGTCGCCCCTACCGAGACTAGAACCTGGGGTGCTGGCGCCACAGGCGGAGGATTAGCCAAGTGAGCTGAGGCGCTGGCCAATATGTTTTAAAAATTTAATTACAAATGATTTTCATCTGAAAAGAAAGGACACTGAATTGTAGTGGTGTACAATACAAAAAGAAGATACAGATAGTAGAAAAACTATTGACAAGGAAATCACAGGAAAGAACAACAGGAAGAAAACAGCATAAATGAAGACAAAAATGGAAAGTGTACAAGTAAGAATAAACCCAGTAGCATTTATCAGGAGAGAAGCAATAGATAATAAACAACAACAGCACAGATCATGGAATGAAAAACAAATGTTTGGAAAGGATAGAAACAATGATAGATACCTAAAACAATTGAGGTCTATTAAATCTACCTCTCTTTTTTTCTCTAATAATTGTGCAGAAAGATTTTTTTAGGACTCTGTGGTACAACCTTTCAACTTATCTATGACAGATCAGAGGTAATTTTTGACTAGCTTTCATAATTGTAAATCATATTTTTGCCTTCAGTTTGATAAAGCAATGATGTTTTATTATGGCATAATAATCTTGTAATTGTTTTGTTAAAGATTCATGTTTCATTATATAGCTTAGAAAAGTAGGAGATCGCAGAAAGAAACAAGTTAAATATGAAGCCAAAATAAGATGAGAAAAATGCAAAAGAAGTTTAAAGTTAAAATTATGGTAGATATACATTTCTCTTTTTATGGCCCCTGGCAAAATAATCAAAATAGATGTTAAAAAGTTGTATAGAAACAGTATGAAGTCAACATGGAACAAAATAGTCTTGGACTAATTAAATTAGTGACAATGAAATACAGGTATTTTTTTGCTGAAATATAAAATAATAAGATAGTTAAATAAGTATCAAGATTTGTCAACTCGTCAGAAAAGTATTTAGCTTTCTACTTTCAAGTGACAGTGTATGTCAAAATAAGAGGCAATAAGAACATTAACACTGAAGGTTTTGAAAAAGAGAATATTTATTTACAAGTATTACACATTATATTACAAGTTATTTAGATTCAATAGGCAAATGTCTCCAAATGATTTATATAGACAGTTTAAAATTTGCTGATTGCTGCCCTAATTTTAAAAATTCTGTTCTTGTGACCCCTCAGCTCACCATGTTTTCCATATATAATACCTCTAAGAATATTTTTCCTTGTCACAAAATATGTAGTTTTGGAATTAAACCTATCATAGCTAATTATGTGTTGGGGGTGTGTGTGTGTGCATGTGTGTGTATCTTGCCAAATGAAAAAAATAGAGCAGATTGATGGTTTTATTCATGTTTTTAATCAATACAGAAAAATTGTCACTAATGGTATGTTTTTTTTTAAAGGGCATCTTGTGAAAGCAGGCATGCAGTTGAAATGAGGTACTTGAGTTGCAAATAGATAATGATTTTTCCTCTCAGCAAATGTCAACTGTTAGCCATGGCTGTGCATCCAGAGAGGCTGTAGGGTTAAGTCTAGAACCAGGAGTTGGGAGGAGGAGTTTAAGGTGCAAAACAGAAGGAAAGTGGTTTGGAAGGTGATTTGATTCCTATGACAGCAATGTGGGAGAGATCATGCTTGCATTGGAGGGGATTTTAAATGAAGAGATCCTTATGTGACTTGATTTGGTACTAAATTACACAAATAAATATATGACTTATAATACATGCAATTTTATAATTAGCATCAAATATCTATAACAAAATTCTGGGATGCGCATATTAAATGGAAGGGCTCTCAGCTAACATTGGTGCAAGACTGGTCTGTGTTGGGACTCAGATAAGAAAACTCAGATGTGGTATTAGGACAACAGGAGATGAGCTTATGTGCCTGATTTGAGAAAGGAAAAGTCCCCCAACCTCTGTTAACTGAGGCCTTCAATCAAGCATTTCTAGGGAAAGGTAATGGGTTTTATTTATGTAAGTGTATTTGAAAGTACTTCCAAAACTTGTTTCAAAAGCCATTGTTAATCAACTGCATGTGGTTAATTTTTAAGAAAGTTTTTTGTAGTTGTCAGTTATTATTTTTACTCACTAATTCATCATAGATCACTTGACATACTAACAGGTTACAAGTACAACATGTAATGTTAGGAAATGAAAAAGTGAGTAATAAATTATACTTTCTTTTAAGATCATCCGCAGGTTTTTTTTTTGCTATATTGTGGTATACGAACTTACTACTTGATTGGATACATCAGGTAAGTTTGTCTTATATTCTGTCTTTCAAGTATATGAAAATATGTCATAGTGGTTTGTTTTTCATGTATGAACTAAATGGAAGTGAATCTTGCAATGCAGCAGAAGATGACCCAAGTGTTTGAGCCTCATCCACCCACAAGGGAGATGCGGATGAAGCTCCTTTCTCCAGAATTTGCCCTGCCACAGCCCTAACTGTTGAGTCCCTGGCTGTTGAGGATGGAAGGCCCCTCTTTCTTTCTCTCTCTGTCTCTCTCTGTAACTCTGACTTTCAATTAAATAATAAATGTGTAAAGATCAACATAGTGCTTCCTATATGCAATATATTATTTTAAATTATGCAGAATTTTTGAAGTGTAAAATATAGTTAATAGCTTTAGAACCTGTCATAGTGTAAGATGAGGTGAAGTAGCACTGTCCTGACAGTGTTGAGATAGAGTTGTCCCACAGTACTGCTTGCCAGGAGCTGCACAGCCTTGTTTTATTTACATAACTTGATAACTTGACATTGTGACTCTTACTACACAAATTAGAGGTTTTTTATACACTTTTTTCTTATTCAATGACAATGCAAAAAGGGATGATATTTACAAAGGGAAGTCCATACAGATCCTGCTAGAAGGAGATTATTTCTGGTTGAAATATCAGGATATGGGTCAGTGAGGATTTGCATTGTGAATTACCTTTACTTCCATTAAGGCACCACTGGCAAGAACTCAGCCAGTCAATGTGAGAACTCAGAAATTAGACCAAGTAAATATGTCCCTGCCTTCATGGAGCTTATAAGTTTCTCACAGAAGTTGAATATTAAGCAAGTAATTCAACACAAATGTTGAAATAATGGGGACATGCATGGTGCTACAATATCCCCAAGTCCCCTTTGGAAGGGATATTTTATCAATGCTTTCATTTATATTTGTAGTAACTGGAAATAGGGAATTTACTAATACCATGAAATAGTGAGAAACATTACCCCAAATTCATCATGGCAGAATTATAATAAGCTTTGTGGTAAAACATCACTCAGAGTCACATTCAAACACTGACAGTCTAATGAGCTCATTGTCATGAGATAATTGAACATGCAGATAATAAATGTTTTTTTTTTCCTGGATCTCTTCTTATAAAATGAGAAACTTTAAGTAATTATTTCCATATTTCTTCTGGGGTATACTGTATATTCCTCAAGGATTTCTCACTTCTAATTTGTCTATCACTGCTTAACTTTTTTCTCCCAAGCAGATACTCCACAAGTCAGCTAAAATTTTAGTGCTCTTCAGATGCTGTACCCCCTCCTTCGGCAATATTTCAAGATATAACATTTCCAACAACAAAATCTCAGTGACCGCAAATGTTTTCACAAGCTGATATATGAGGTACTAGAAGACAGTTGAAAATAACATGATTGCATTGATGTGGAGTAACTATGAAAAGAAATATAGTTTGCTATATCATAGTTCTGAAAATAAAAAATGCTTTATATGTAGTATTTTATCAATGACAGATTTTATCTACTTTTGTGTATCATTTCCTCCTTCTACTTGGGCTCAATGGATAGTATAGTTAGGCTGAGATAATTTTTAATGCTAAATAGGCTAAAGAAATTAGATAAATATTAATAGTAAGTAATAGTAATTATGATATTTAACAGTGCACCTGTGTGTCAAAGTACTTCCACGATTCTATTGAGAATATGTAAGTGACACTGAAGTACGTCATTTTTAAACCTTGTAAGTATTTCAAGGTTCTACCATAACTTGAATTGCTGTACTACAGAAAAGTGAATTATGAAAACTATTTCTCATTCCTCACACAGACATGCACTTGCCTGTTTGTGTAAGTGCACGTCTGTGTGAAGAATCCATTGTTCAAATATTTATTTAAATATATACAATCTTGAAAACATCAGATAGAAGGTGCAATCAGCTTATCTGAGAGTACTTCAAAAAGTTTTCAGAAAAATAGAATTAAAAGATGTGTATCTTGGGGCAAAAATAAATCCATACATAGTGGTTTCACAATAAGCATTGAACGTGAACTTTTTGGAGACTTTTCGCTTAAAGATAGTGTGCTTGATTTGTCTAGGAGATCTATGTATGTAGGCATAATTTAACACGATAAAATTGTCTTTCGATGTCGAAAGCTTAGCTACATAATTTTCAGACAATGCATCTCTGGTTCTTTGCTTTCTCTTTTATTCAGATTTTACTCGCAAACCTTTAAACTGGCCTCTGCTTTAGCACTTTTATGATCTGTAATAGAGTTAGAAAAATTTTGGTGTTCTGGTAACCATTTGATCTCTCTCAAGTAATTCTATGCATGTTTACTCTCACATTCATGATTAATTATCTTCATAAAACCCATACAGGACAATCTTAATTTCCCTCATTTTCTAAATTTACATAAGTGCCTGACTTTGTCCTTTGAATGATCTATAATCATTATATGTTGTATATTGAATATGCCTTTTAATTTACATAATATATTTATTTACATATTTATTTACATAAATGTTCTTTTACTATAGTACACTTTAATATGTACATAAAAAGTACAATCAACCATAGTAGATTTTTTAGATACATTGAGAGAAAGACTCCAGAAGATCTCACATAACCTAATATATGAACCTTAGAGCTGCACTATGGAATAATATAATCACAAAGAACAGTGCGGACCTCATGCCCCTTAACATTTTCTTTCTTTCTTTCTTTTTTTTCTTTCTTTCTTTTTTTTTTTTTTTTTTTTGATAGGCAGAGTGGACAGAGAGAGAGAGACAGAAAGAAAGGTCTTCCTTTTTTCTGTTGGTTCACCCCTCAATGGCCACCACTGCAGCCTGCACACCATGCTGATCTGAAGCCAGGAGCCAGGTGCTTCTCCTGGTCTCCCATGGGGTGCAGGGCCCAAGCACTTGGGCCATCCTCCACTGCACTCCCTGGCCACAGCAGAGAGCTGGCCTGGAAGGGGAGCAACCAGGACAGAATCCGGTGCCCCGACTGGGACTAGAACCCGGGGTGCCGGCGCCACAGGCGGAGGATTAGCCTAGTGAGCCATGGCGTCGGCTGCCCCTTAACATTTTTTAGTAGCTACATTAGTAAAAGTAAAGCAGAACAGGATACATTCATTTACTAGTATGTTTAATTTATGCACTATATCAAAATAATATCTCTTTGACAAGTAATCAATATAAAGTTATTAATAATATGTTTTCCATACAAATATTAAAAATCCTGTGTGTATTTTACACTTAAACTACATATCAGGTCAGACCAGCCTTATTTCAAGTGTACAATAGCCATATTCCAATACTGACAATAACCACACATATCTAGTGGTTACCAACCTAGTCAGTATAAATTTAGATATACAAAAAATAACCTCAACTCACAAACTTGAACAATTTAATAAAGATTATCTAAATTTTATGATAATGATTTATGCATTCATTTTTATATTTGAAGATTAAATATCTGATTTTTGACATTTATTATACCATGTCATTGTCAAATACATGGAAAATTGTTTGATCCATTTATCATTTTTTCACTTTTATTAAGTATCTTCTCTTTTTATATTAGTCAATTTAAACCATTGAAACAAAAAGTATGCCTAGAAAGAATATATATTTGCATGTTTTGGATGATATTTTTTAATCACTTAAGATTTAAATGTATATAATAGATTTAATTTAATATACATTTAATTTAATAGATTTAATTTAATTTCAATAAATCTTATTTTTTGCTCTTCATTTAGGTAAAATTAAATGTCTATGAGAAGAGATATTTTTTCTTATCATTTAGTTATAGCTGAGAGTCATTTTTGAAATAAGAATTTTAGGAAAATAAATGGCTTAAAGTTATATTCAAACACTCTACACAGTGTTTTTGAAGATCTTTACATTATCCTCAGATAATATAACAGATATTTCACAAAGTAGCTTAATATTTTTAAATTCTGAAAGATTTTCATGTGACATATAGATAAAGACTCCTGATTCAGAATCCATGGGAAGGGGATTTGTAAAGTCATATTTAATTGGAATAGCAAATTGTTTAGATATTTGATATCTAGTATCAGCTAAAAGGCATAATTTTTATGGTGAGTGATTTTAAAGATAATAAAAGCACTGTGTTCTTCCTTTACATTATTAGATTACTAGATTATTTAAAATTTTATCCTGACTATTAGTTTCTAATGGCTTAATTTTTCAGGACTTACATCTTTTGAATTTTTAGATAACTTATGCATCTACCTTGTATAGTGGCTTTTTAAGACAATCTCAATTTGTAGCAATAAATAAAACGTGACAGATTAGATGACTAGATTTTAACTTTCAATATAATTTTCTAAGATAAAGATGTATCTGGAGAATATTTTATCCACATATATTTATTTATGTGAGAATGTATCTTCAACATGTAATCAATAGTTATTAATGTATAATATTTTATATGTCAATATATTAATATAACATTTATATGATATTAATTATAAATAATATTGATGTTAATATTCCCATATTATCTATTATCCACAGAGTTATAGTATTTTCTGTAATTTATACAACGATATCATCTTCTTACAGTAGTTCTTTTTGTATTAAAATACTTTTAAGATTATTCATAGCACTAATGACATCTATTTTTTTACATCACGGCCTTTTTCTGTCATGATATTTGACATTAGGAAAAAGATACCCTTACAAAATTCCTATATTATACTTTAAAAATGTAAATATGAAACAATTAAATATATATAATACATATTATATAAAATATATAAAATATATAATTCATTTAAGTAGTACCCCAAATTATGTAAATCGATAATATTTGATAGAATGAATAATAGAATATCCAAGAAAATACTTGATTTTCTTCTAGTGAACTTACAGTGCAGTTCTTATAAATTTGAAGTGCCACAAACAGTAAATAAATATCAGACATAAACAAAAAGTTGAATCACCATTCCTTGTCCTGAGCAGATAGAAAATAAGGTGCTTGTTGAGTAAATAAATGATTAACTGTATATATACATATATATATATATATCTTTATGATTTAATCAGTAAATTTTAAATGCTTACATGGTGGTAATTAGGTTGTTAGTTATCTACAAAGTGCCAATAACTACACAGCCGTTTTGTTACCAAGGACCTAGGTAAAGGATGAAATTGAGTTCATGCCCATCTACCCAATATCTTCTTGAGTTTTTCCTTAAACAATCCAACATTGGACAACAGAGAATATTATATACAGACTTCTAAGTTTGTGGATTCTGGGGTTTCTGGGAGATGTGGAAGTCATAGAAAGTCATTTGCAGAGTTGAGTGTGAAAGTTGGGGAAAAGCCACAATAATGAAGCAAAATAGTCATTTCCCTACATTTGTTGCTTTCTGTAAAGGAAAGTAAGAAAAAAAAATCACACATTGAATGATCAATTTTTAACAAGTAAGTACTGTGCTATGCAATTTGTAAATTTTTGGGATTTCTATCACATTTCCAAGCATTTGATCATTTAAAAAAAACTAGGTCTCAAGTGACACATAACTTATGTGTCTACCTAAAAGTTTAAGAAAATTTCAAGTTATTTAAATACTATTATCTGATACTATCATTATTTTTTAACATAAAAGGACAAAGGCACTTGTATACTTGCTTTGATAATGTTCAAATTCCAGAAAACAGTATTTAAATGTTAAACACTATTAAATGAATATTCTCTCATTTCACAAGCTGAAATGTTAATTAACTATTTTAATATTTATTGATTTCATGTAGTCAGAAGTCATTGAATTATTATATTTTTATTTAAAACGCTGTACTATGTATTTCTGCATTATAGAGTAAAATATATAATTTTAGATGTTTTCATCATGAAGAAATGTTATATGTCTGTGCAGATACATATATTTACCCAATGAGCAATGTAAAATGTATACATCTATTGCAACATGATATGGTATCCAGAAGTATGCATGATTTTATGTCTGGTAATATATATTATTAATAACAGAAATAAGAGGAAACTTTAAAAAATATTAACAGCACATGGAAAATAAGTTGGGAATATATAGCTAAAACAAAGTAAAAAAAGGAAAAGAAATATTGTTTGGTTAATTGAAGTCATGGAGATTCACTGAAACATGAATTTTTTCAAAAGTATTTTACTTTTTAAATCTGTGCATGATAATATCACATCACTGCAAGTGAAGAAGAAATCAGGATTGTTTTTACTTACTGCATTAAGATGTTTAAAACTTAAATAGCTTTTATATCATCTCCTGGCTTGTTTATTAAAATCAGTTATTTTCTTTTGTATATCTATGTATGTGTGTCTCTGTGTGAGTATGTTTGAGAACCATGCTTAATTTCTTACTACTAAAAGGACAACTGATAGTTCTCAATCTCAACTTATATTTACAATATAAAAATAATTTATATCACAACTTGTAAATATCATAAACAGTAGAAAATCATTGCAAGGCTTGCATATGTCAAATAAAAAAGCAGTATGAAATAAACAACTAAAATATGCTATTATCTGAATGGAAGTTTCCCAGAATCATTAGGCTATTTTTATTTTTTAGGACAAATCACCCATGTTGCTGTATGATATGTTGTCTTCAGCTAGTGCAGACTGACCATTCCAATGGCAGAAGTGAATAATATTCTTTTTACTATATGTCAGGAATCATGCCAGATGGACACATGGGTATACAGTAAAAATATATAAGCAAATAATTTAAATGATCCGTTTACATAGAGAGGGGTGGGGGCTATATTTAGATGTTATGACAATGGCCAGTTTGTGAAGAAGATATAGTTAACAAGCCAACCTTGGAAAGAATAGGGGAAATCAAAGAAAAATCTGTCTGAAGAATGCATTTGGCATGGCAAGATTATACTGCTGCTTAATATTGAATATTAAAGTGTGTGTTTCCAATCCCAGCTACTCCACCCTTCTGATCCGGAGAGGCAACAGACTTGAATTCCTGTCACCTATGTGAGATACCTGAATAGAGTTCCTAGTTCCTGCCCTCAGCCTGGCTCATCCCGGGCTGTTTTGCACTTCTGGGGATTGAACCGACAAATGCACGATCTCTCTGTCCCTCTCTCTCTCTCTCTCCCTCTCTCTCAGTGTGTGTGTGTGTGTGTGTGTGTGACTCCGCCTTTGAAATAAATGTATACAACCTTACAAATAGAAAACCAAAAAAATACTGGACTAAGGAATACTTCATTTTCTGGTAACAGGAGGCATGTGAGAACATCAGCAGAGACCACACACTTCTTTGGAGCATGGGTAAATGTCACTGCTCTTGCATTCCTTTATTATAGTTTACACTCCAAGAATTACAACCAACTATCCCTTTTTTATTTCCACTGTATTTCAGGGAGCATATTATGTCTGATTTGGAGCATTCATTTTTCCAGTCTGCCTGGAATCCAAGTAGTCAAACCCTCCCCTAGAACCGTGAAAGAAAAAAAAAAAATACCCCTTATTTTAGTATGCAACCTCGTAACGTCCTTGGTCTCTTCCTGAGTACTCCATCCCTGCAGAAGACAATGTTTTACACCATCGTGCACAGCAGTTGAGCTTTTTACTATAGAATAATATTTGAGCTTTACATTTGCATCGGGAAGTGGCCTACTGAAGCAGATCCAAATTCAATTTCTTTGCTGCACAAAGAGAAAGTGCTGGCAGTATTAAAGAAGCAGTTTGTCCCACATGAGTTGACAATATCACCTCTGGAAATGGTATCAAACATACAATTAGTTACTTAATTCATTTATTTAACTAATATTTACTATTTGTGTAGGAATGGTTTTGCTGTGGCAATTTTGTGTAAGTAGTGACTGAAAAGAACATAAATACGAATCAAACAAGTGCTCTGTACTTTCTAGAAAAGCATGCACGTGATCACTGGAAAGGTAACATAACATCATCAAGTGATCACAGAGCTAAACATCTATGGATAAGTCCTGGGAGAGGGAGAGAGCTCTGCGTGAGAGAGAAGTGCTTTTTCCTGTGTTTGCCTTCCTGAGTGGATTACCTCCCTGGAAACACCGTAGAAGGGAAAGCATTCTGTGCTTCACAAATGGCGAAGAGGCGAAAGTCATCCCTGGGAAAGCGAGTAAGTAAACAAAGAAGTGGAACTACAGCACAAGAAATCTTTATCAGGACACAGGGCAAGGAGGAGTGGCTGACTTTGGCTTGAAGCTTTGTGGTTGAAAGGTGAGTGCCACAGTGAAGTCAAACAGGTGGAAAATGGAACCCAGAGGAGTTCCAGAAGTCTCTTCTGGAGGACACCACACTCATTAGTCAGAAAGACACACAAAAATGATACTTAGGAATCTGGCAGCAAGGAGAGGAGTAACAGAGTCCCTGCAGAGTCAGTCTCTCTCTGCACCATCATCTCATATTCACACAACCATCGCCCCACTTTAGTTCAATGCACAGTTTAAAAATGTACAACTAAGTGGTACCAAGAATCAAAGCAAGAACAAATATTTAATCATTAAGTTTTAATATTACATACATTAATTTTATATAATTCTTATTTTGTTTATCAACATTTTATGATTCTTAATTCTTGAAGACATTGATTATTTTACTTACAATGGTTTAGTTTTTTTATAACAGACTAAGTAAATAAATTATTTCCTCTCAATTCACTTTTCTCTCCTTATTAAAGGTTGATACTGATTTGTATTCTAATTTACTAATACTGTCTAATTGCAGTTCTAAGTTGGATTTCAAAAATTATTATTTGCTAATATTCTTGAACCATAATGAACTAGTAGTACATGTATTATCCATTTTAGCCATATTTTGTGAATATTTTAAGGCTTTCAGCAAATGTTTTTCTCCATATTTCTGTAGTAATTTGACATATTTCCACACTACAGTATTAATATCATTTATGTCATTTGTAATCTCCTGAGTCTTTTCAAAGACTTTGGTACATGTATTTGTGCTAATTTCAATAATCACTTCAGAAAAGTGCTTTTTAAAAGTTTGTGCAAGGTGGAATTAGAAGATTTTATTTGAGTGCAATAAATTTTGCAATCCGTTCCATCATTTACAATATGTGTTTTTATGAATTTGTGAAGATTCCTCTTATATACTAGTTTATACTAAAACCTCATGCTGTACATGATTCAGATAATTGTATCTGTCAACTAAAAATATGGATAATTTTTAAAAGACAGCATTAAAGATCCTTTTAAATAAAAATGATAGTGAAACGGTTATCATTGCCCTGCTTCTCTGCTCTGGGCCCGTGCCTGGCTGGTTGGCTCTGTCATAGGGACATCCACCAGGCCTCTCCCTGTAGGAACTCTATCGTCGGGCGCTAACAGATCCTTTCCTTAACTTCTCAGTATTAGGAGCGATGCAAAGGTTCCCTTCACTATCCCCAAAGCTTTGTAAATGCCACCGTTATTAGAATAAACTTATTTAACAATGAGCCATCCCTTTTCTCCTTGGACACTGAGATACAATTCCTTTGACAATTCCATCTCTACACTTGTTGCTACATTCAGTTACTTAACACATACACCCACACCAAGTCCTTCCATCTAATTCCCAATTCCGAAAGTGTTGATAATGCCTGAGCAATTCAAATCTTAAGCCTACCATACTAACATTGACAAAGTATGATGTATGGAGTATAATTATAAGGGAGTTTTATCTATCACTAACACTTTACATGTACTCCAAAATGGTTTTTTTCGCTATGGTAGGATAAAATGCTTGGAAACTCAAAATTAGTTGTGACTTTGATATATACACATATGCAAGCACATACACATCCCTAGTTCTACCTAGTTTGTTGACATAGTTAATATGAAAGATTGGGGTTTCTGCCCTGCTGTGTAATGACGCTTATTCCCCATCCTTGTCTCTAGAGGGAGCCATTCAGTTACGCTCTCTTCCCGTCAGTGTTAAAGCTCTACCCCACTGAATATGCACTACTTGGATTTTGTCAGTCTCCAGTGCTGCACAATTCACAGTTTCTCCATTCTTTTCAGTAATTCAGTGACATTTAAGAGACTAAAATAAAAATAATGATAACTGACAACGTTGATCTTTACCTGAACCCTGTGCTCCTGGAACACAGCAGCAGTTGAGAAACCTCCCACCACCTTTTGTGCCAAGGAAACATCTTGATACAAAGAGCCATTTTCCCTCATAGGATTTAGCTAAGATGCATAGTCGATTCCCTTATTTCCTTACGAGAAGCAGAGACACAAAGTCTCCCTCTAAATTCTCATTGCTTTCTCCTAAATAATTAGATGAATTGTTTGCTGGTACTGACAAACCTCACATAGGCACTGTGCAAAATATCATGATAAGACTGACTTATTGTTATCACAGACAGGCAGTACAATGGTCTGAGAATCTTATGATATTTCTCCCATTAGAAAATTTTTACCACTCTAACATTGGTGACTTTCCTAACAATAGAAGATGCTCACTAGCTTTTTACCTCCCATTCTCTGGCTCATTGAACTATTTATTTCAGTGATAGTAAGGAGAGAATCTTGGTTTATGTAGTATTATTCATGATGAACTAGGAATGTTTGTAATTTTTAAATAATAGAACCAATAAAATTTCACAACAAACTCCTCCTTAATATTAGATGACCTCAAGTTCTTGTGTTGAGTCTATGCGTGTGTGCATGGTAAGAAACTGAAAACAAGTGTGCATTTTTGAGATAATTGAAATTTTCCTGCTTATACCTTTGATGATGTATTTGTGCTACATCATTTAGTAGTTGTATCCTGTGATATATGGCTCGATGAAGTTTTAACCATGTCAGTTTTGAATATCCAAATATCATAGTGTTTTTCTCAAGTCGTAGGGTACAGTAAGTCCCCGAACACACTGTAACTATTCACTGATAGGGTGATTTACTGGCAGTTTTTATTTGATTGAAAGACCTAGAATAAATACTCTCAAACCATAATTTGCATATTACTTCTGCTTGTATCAGTTTATTATGTTGAAAGAACCTAAATTGTATAAAACCTAGTCACATTAATGATAAATATAAACAATAAAGAAGATTAAAATTTTATAAAAATTACTGATAAAGTCAAATTTTATAACAAAATGATTAAAAAATAAAAAAGACACTGCAACTTAAAAGTTGGTGATTTTATAATATAAATTCTTAATTACCTGTAAATCTAGGAGCTATTAACTGAGTGTTATCCTCTGCAGCCACTGTGCTAGATAACTTGGGAAATCTAAAGTTGAATAAAATAAAATATCACAAATCAATGTTTACAGTTATTTAGGATAAATGGACTACCTGTGGATTAGATGTTCAAATTAAAGTAAAAATAAAATTTATTTAAAATGTTGTACTTGCATATTCATGAGCAAAACAGTTTTAGGGGGAACGTGCACAGTTATGAGTCAAGGTTTAAACAAAAATATTTTATAGAACATGTAAAGTAAGAGGTTCACATTGTGTAAATGCAGTGATTGAACTAGAAGTATCAACAGAATAGTTTACCATGCTGTCTTTAAATATCATGGTATTGGGCTGTGTTTAATGAATTTGGTTAACATTCATGGCACCCTATTAAACAGAGATAAGAAAGTAGTAGAGGAAATTTCAGTATAATTGCAGATGTAGACTCTGTATTTGTGTGTGTGTATATGTGTATGGCAGTTGGAAGCTTTTCAGACGTTCCTCAGGGCATATCTAGCTTATAAGAGTCACACTGATATTTTATAAATTAGTTGAAGTTGACTCTAGCCCCCAGCACATCATCTCATGTGCTTTAAATAAGGACAGTACATTCTTCCCAGCAGGTCAGAGTACATGTGAAGATGCTCCCATCCTACCTGCTGGCTGTAGCTCCAGCGAACTCTTCTGTCCTCTTGGTTTCTGTCTCTGCAGGTACAGCCAACTGTTGAAATAGATCTCCCACCTCCTCTGGCTCTGGTGGCCATAAAGAGACATGAGGATTTTATGAGCCAAATGCAATGAAAAATTTGACACACAGGCAAATATTACTCTACAAGACTACTGCAAGTAGCTTAATACTAAATATGATCCTCCCCCATTTTTCACTGTCACTTTGTTTACCTCAGTCCTTTATTTGGAGAGTGAGAGGACTGTTGTTTTGCAGAGCTTCCCTGTCCACTTCCCCTTGGGCTGACAATGTGTGAAACAAAAATGTCACTCAATTGTCTTATATGTAGAAAAAAATCAACTTTCTCAAGTTCTGTGCTTCACACTAGAAGATTCGTCTTATTAAATTCCATAGTATATCAACATTTCTCCTTTTCTCCAATATTTCCTTTAAATTTTTATTTAATTATCAGAAAGGGAGGTTGGGGAGAGCGGGGGCAAGGTGAGAGAGAGTGCAAGAGCAAGAGCAAGAGCAAGAAAGCGAGTGAGCCATCATCCAGATTTACCCCTAAATGCTTGCAATCACCAGGACTGGGCTGCTGCTGGACACAGGGGCAGGAATTCAAGATAGATGTACTACATACACAGCAGGAACCTAACTACTTGAGTCATTGCCAATGTCTCCCACTTTATTTGCAGGAAGTTGGAGTTAGGAGGCAGAAATGGGTATTGAATCCAGGCACACTCATGAGGATAACTGCTACTTCCCAAATGCCCACACCAAGAGAGATTTTACCTGCCTTGTGATTAATTCCTACATGATATTTATGAAAATAAAATATTAGAAAATATTCAAAGAATAAAGTTCCCATGGTATAAGGGTTATTTTGCATTTTTTTCTTAATTTTCTAAAATATATGTGTTATTTTTGCACTCTAAAATCAGTAGTAAAAAGAGTAAAACTAAGACCTGCAGCATAAAAGCAGCAAATCCATCCTATAATTTATAAAAACTAGTTCTCTTCACTTTTTCTAATAAATTACCTCAATAAATTAAGATAATTGTTTTCATTACTCACACAAAATCTGATTTTTACTGTTAGACATTTTACCTTTCCTTATCCTTTCTGTCTTTTAACCCAAAGACAATGGTATATACTTTAAGGAATATAGCAATATGTAAAATAAAAATGTTATTTATTCAAAATGTAAAACTGGAAAGACATAACAAGTGAAATGTGACTCACTGATACCAATGATGATGATCTGTTAGAAACATTGTTAGGCATTGAAACCAAAATATTTCAAGTATTAATTGCTTAAAAGTGTTGATTTGGGTAAAACTTCTTTCATTAGAAACGTGTTCAAACCTTCTCTAAATCCAAAGATGGGTTAGATAGTTCTTCTCTGACACATTCATTGGTTTTCACAGTTTTTTAAAACTTTTATTTAATAAATATAAATTTCAAAAGTACAACTTTTAGATTATAGTGCCTTTTCCCCCCATAACCTCCCTCCCACCCGCAATCATTCCATCTCCCAAACCCTCTCCCATCCCATTCTTCTTCAAGTTTCATTTTCAATTATCTTTATATACAGAAGATCAACTTGGGATATATTAAGTAAAGATTCCAACAGTATGCACCCACACAGATACACAAAGTATAAAATACTGTTTGAGTAGTTGTTTTACCATTAATTAACATAGTACAACACATTAAGGACAGAGATCTTACATGGGGAGCAACTGTACAGAGACTCCCTTTGTTGATATTAACATTCTTATTTACGATGTAAGTAATAACTCGAGGCTGTTGTCATGAGCTGCCAAGGCTATGGAAGCCTCTTGAGTTAACAAATTTCGACCTTACTTAGACAAGGCCATAGCTAAGACATGGAACCAACCTAAATGCCCATCAACAGTAGACTGGATAAAGAAATTATGGAATATGTGCACTATGGAATACTATACAGCAGTAAAAAATGAAATCCTGTCATTTGCAACAAAATGGAGGAATCTGGAAAACATCATGCTGAGTGAAATAAGCCAGTCCTAAAGGGACAAATATCATATGTTCTCCCTTTTCTGTGACAACTAACTGAGCATCTAAAATGAAATTTGTAGAAGTGAAATGGCGGCCTGCACTGCAGCTCACTAGGCTAATCCTCTGCCTGAGGCGCCGGCATCCCGGGTTCTAGTCCCGGTTGGGGCACCGGATTCTGTCCTGGTTGCTCCTCTTCTAGTCCATCTCTGTGCTGTGGCCCAGGAGTGCAGTGGAGTTTGGCCCAAGTGGTTGGGCCCTGCACCCGCATGGGAGACCGAGAGGAAGCACCTGTTTCCTGGCTTCAGATTGGTGCAGCATGCTGGCCACAACGCATGTCAAAAAACTCTGCCTGTCAAAAAAAAAAAAAAAAAAAAAAAAGATGTGAAACAGACACTGTGAGAAACAATGACTTAATCAGCCCTTGTCCTGACTTTCATGGAACAATTTACTATCTTATTACTTGTAGTTTTTTTTTTTTTTTTTTGTTCTACTTAATGCCATTGGTTGAACTTTTTAATTAACACACAATTATTCTTAGGTGTTTAAATTTAACTTAAAAGTGATTCCTGTAAATATAAGAGTGAGAATAAGAGAGGGAGGATATGTACAGTTTGGCACATGCTCAATTGGACTTGCCCATAATGGTAGAGCTAGAAACATGCCAGGGGATTCCAATTCAATCCCATCAAGGTGGCATGTACCAATGCCATCTCACTAGTCAAAGTGATCAGTTTAAGTTCATAATTGATCAAAAATATAGGTCTAAGACTCAAAGGGATCACATAAACATGACTAGTGCCTGCTGATACTAACTGATAGAATTATAAAGGAGAGAATGATCCAACATGGGAAGCGGGATACACAGCAGACTTATAGAATGGCAGATGTCCTAAACATCACTCTGGCCTCAGAATCAGACCTTAAGGCATTCGAGTGGCTAAAACGCTCATAAGAGTATTTCAGGCATGGAAAACCTAGACACTGTGGCAAAAAAGAAAAAAAAAATGAGCTAAATGAAAGATCTCTGCAAGTGAGATCCCAGCGGCAAGAACAGCCATCCAAGAAAGAGGTACCTTTCTCAAAGAGGTACCTTTCCACTTTGATACTGCCTTGTCTAATAGGATTTTCACAGTTTTAAGATTTATTGCTTGTATTACTTCAGTCTCTGTATGGGACCATTGTTCCTTGAAGGCAGAGACCATCTCTACACATTTTTTGTGTTTTTGTTGTCTATCACATTGCACAAAGCGCCATAGATGTTCCATATGTGCTTTTTGAGTATGTACTTAAATGAAAATGGGCACATATTCTCACCTACAGGAAATATATTTTTAAACAAATATTGAGTAATAATGATCACATAGCTCTGGATTTTTCTCAAACCGCTCCTTAATTTCAACTCTCTCATGTTCTGCTGTGAGAAATAAATAGTTCAGTGATTACCTCTTACATTTGATGAATGTTAGCAAAATTCTTGATTATTCAAAGAAATAATAAACGTATGCTAAATTTTTTCTGAATTATTATATCAATTCTTGATTAACTTTGTAAATATTCATTAACCTTAGATGAAAAATATAAAATTTTGACACAGCAGTTCAGTTGGGTTTTGAATAATAATGGAACCTCTCAAATATCTTCTTGGAGATGACTTTTCTAGAAGCTAAATATAACTGAGAACAAAACAGAAAAGACTTGGCACATAATCTCAACTGTGAGTTAGCTGTCATTGTGCCAAAACCAAAATTCAAATACTCTCTAATCGCATCTAGGTACTGGTATCTCTCACTATGAAATGAACTGGTGAAACTATATTAAGTAATGGTATAATGGACCAAATATTTTGATTAATGGTAGATGCTTTAATTACTGAGTGTCCTGAAAATTGCTAAAATCCCAAGATGAGATCATTGCCTAAAAATATGAAGAGAATATACACGAAGAACTTTGAACTTTTCCTGTTCAGAGGCCTCACAATGAAGTCTAAAGCATTAGCACACACAGAAATCTTTGAATGCATGAGGCAGTTTGAGATAACATGGTTCCAAATTGATGACCAAACCAAGAATTGTACTTGCATACAGTTTATTTCACTGATGCTATGCCTATCATACCATGTCCACAGATGGCTTTTAACTTTTTATGTGAGTTTTATTTAAAATTCCTGTAGGCTATATATTTTGCACATTTTATTCTGAAAACCAATACCATTACTTAATTTTC
This sequence comes from Oryctolagus cuniculus, assembly GCF_051225735.1. Lineage (NCBI taxonomy): Eukaryota > Metazoa > Chordata > Mammalia > Lagomorpha > Leporidae > Oryctolagus > Oryctolagus cuniculus. Next base: position 24,759,451 of record NC_142868.1, on the reverse strand, counting down.
ACTTTGTATAGTATAAATGAGTTCTTTAGGTATAAAAAGTTGTTTGTTGTTATATCTATTACTAATTACTAGTCATAACTAGTTATCAAATTACATTTATAAGCACATTTGTAATATATAGTAGTATTACATTAGAAAATATATGTTGGTATAATATCCACTTATACAGACTGTATAAATCAGTTATATACAGTAACCGAACGAATATGAAAAATATATATAATATATATTTTTAATATAAGATATTGACTCAACCAACAATGAAGAATGAAGTCTGAGAATTCCTAGATTTGACGTATGCCATTTGGAGACCCAAGGAAAGTAGTGGTGCAGTTTGACAGCCACAGAGTTAGAGAGCTGATTATATGGATTCCAGTATGCATCTGAATAATTGTGAATCAGAAGGGCAGGCACCCTGTCAGCTACATCCAGAAATAATATTTGATAAGCCATGTGTGCATCCTCGGTCCAGTCAAGTTGACACAAAGAGTTTACCCAATTACGGTGGTACACACTTTATAAGAAAAAATGGCAGATATTTAAGACATTTTTGCATAAATAATATTGTCACCATTTCGCAAATGAGAAATTCAAAATTCAGAGATTGAAGAAACTCACATCAGGAGTAAATTTGTCAATGAGGGTTAAGGTATAGCTTGGGATTCCTACATCTTATATTGGAGCTGGTTCAAGTCCTGGCCACACTGCTTCTGGTCTAGTTTCCTGCTCATGCATCCTACCAGGAAGTAGATGATGACTGAAGCACTCATGCCCCTGACAGATGGAGTACTTGGCTCCTGGTTTAGGCCCAGTAACCCAGAAACCTTGGGATTATGACCATTGAGTAGTGAACCAGTGGTTGGAAAACACCAATCTCTGCTCTCTCTCTCTCTTTCTCTTGCTCCCTCTCTCTCTCTTTAAGCAGATGATGATAAATAATAAACATTTAAAAATTATTCCAGTTCCCCTTATTGATAGAAAAGAAAGACCAGCAGTAAAAACAGTATTTCAGTTTTCAAATCAAGTCGAAGCCTGTGTGTGTATTCAATAGTATGAACTGTAAGTATATATTCAAATAATATAAAATATGTAATATAATATAAAATATTTTCCATATGAACTAGAAAAATCACTCTCCTAGAGTCATTATTTTAGTTTATCTCACTTTCTGTTTCGTACTTTTCCTAGTGAGCCAATATATATCAACACAGTACCAAGCTAAGATGGATACGTTTGTGTATAATGTTGAATTTGATTATGTTTTGTTATTGTTCTCATTTTTGTGAGACTACATACTAACTGCTGTGCAGGGGTTACAATCAAGCAGTTTAACTAAGATAGGAGAATAGAGGTATAGGAAGTGTTATTTTTAAAATAATCGTGTATTTTAATACAAAAATATTTCCTCAATATTTTTACTAATAAACATTATTTTCAAAGAAATATAAAAATACATTTTTAAAAATAATACATGAATATGTATTTTTTTTTTGACAGGCAGAGTGGACAGTGAGAGAGAGAGACAGAGAGAAAGGTCTTCCTTTGCCGTTGGTTCACCCTCCAATGGCCGCCGTGGCTGGCGAGCTGCGGCAGGCGCACCGCGCTGATCCGATGGCAGGAGCCAGGAGCCAGGTGCTTTTCCTTTTAGTGTTGCTAAAAGAAGTCAAGAAATCTGTCACCAGAGATAGGAAGGATTTTAAAACGCAATCCAGTTGAACTGGGAAGTGCTAAATATGGGGAGTGCATTCCAAACTGACCAGTATTCATTAGTCAAGGATCCTTTCAGGACAAATGCTAGGTCTTATGAATTTCATTTTATCAGCGTTATGACATAATCTATCATCATATAATATACTGATATTATATTGATATATCACATAAATCCAATAGTTTTCTTCAAGTGGAATATTGATGTGTATGAGTATTCTTTTGTTAATTTTGATGAGAATATATATAGTTGTTTCCTAATATAAAACTAGAAATAAGCAACACATAACCATATACTGACTTATTAGTGACTGGACTATAATAACAGGTACACACTAATCTGAGAACACCTCAGTGCCTAGAAAGAATTCATGAAAGAACCGCAAAGATTAAGGACACACGTAGTATAGAAGCTACTTCAGAGTGGGGAGAAGGTTCTACAGAACCATACAGCTGGAAATGAATCTTCCTTCATTAGCTATGGAAGATTGGTCATTTCAGCCTGTGTCTCAGCTCCTCAATAGGAGACATGGGATAATTAAAATTGCACAAGTTCATAGGGTTCCTGTGAGGATTATATATATTCCTACATATAAAACCTAACATCTGTTGTATAATAAACCTGGAAGAAATAATAGCTATTCTTTTATTTTTTAAAGAATTATTTATTTATTTGAAAGACAGAGCTACAGAGAGGCAGAGGCAGAGAGAGAGAGAGGTCTTCCATCTGATGGTTCACTCTCCAGATGGCCGCAACAGCAGGAGTTCCATTGATCCAAAGCCAGGAGCCAGGAGCTTCCGCTATGTCTCCCACGTGGATGCAGGGGCCCAACGACTTGGACCATCTTCTACTGCTTTCCCAGGCCATAGCAAAGAGCTGGATCAGAAGTGGAGCAGCCAGGTCTTGAACCGGCCCCCATATGGGATGCCAGCACTGAAGGCGGTGGCTTTACCTGCTGTGCCACAATAGCTATTATTTTTACCAAAACAATAAGTTTATTGCTCTTTTCAGCAGAGCTAAATTCAGAAACTAAATTCACATAATTTCCACATTAGTTTAGTGTATCTATTTATATTTGTATATTTTTTTTTGACAGGCAGAGTGGACAGTGAGAGAGAGAGATAGGGGAAAGGTCTTCCTTCACTGTTGGTTCACCCTCCAATGGCCCCTGTGGCTGGCGAACTGTGCTGATCCGAAGCCAGGAGCCAGCTGCTTCTCCTGGTCTCCCATGCTGGTACAGGGCCCAAGGACTTGGGCCATAACACATGCATGCAATTATGCCATTTTTATGCATTAGGAAAGACATTTCTGTGATACACAGCCATTTGTGCTGGAAGAGATACTCTGAGGATCACCTTGTTTCCATTACTACATATATCCAGAAACAAATTTAATTTCAGTTGTAATTGTGCCATGATTGTATCTAAGAGTATTTTTGGTACTCTTTTTCCCAGTCTTATATTTACAGTTAAGATTTGATAAGATAATAATCTGTTTTCCATTTGTCTTTCTTTAAATTATTTCAAGCATCCTAAGAGACATTTCCAGTATCTTTCAAAATACTTCATACATTTGTCTTTTGAGTATGTGGCATAAGTGGGGCAAATAACCACCTTTTTGAAGGGAAATTTTGTTCTTTGATGGGATAGTTACTCATTAGTAATAGGTTGGCAACCATGTTGCTATGTGGTGTGCTTTGATGAGGTTGATGGTGTTTATATTACTTAGCAAATACTTACACCTTTTATTTTTTGAGAACTATTAAAACTCTTATAGATACAACATATGCAAACTATGTATAGATGTTTTATTAAATTTTAATATTTTGACAATACTAAATAACACAACATTCCAATTACTCTTCATTATTTAAATATTATATGTGATCATTTGAATTCCACTTAGTTCATTTTACTTTTACATTTTTCACATAACTATTTTATTTGGTTCTTGTTATATCACGCAGAGAAATGAATTGATAACTGAAGAAATTATAGACTACATGCTTTTTACACTTATATTGCATATTAATTATGGACACGTTTCTTCCTTCAGTTTTAAAATAAAAAAGAAGGCCTACTTTAAAATAATTACCTACAATTTTGACTTGACAAAGATGTCAAAGCTTAGATCCTCCCTTAAAGCTCTTCTTGCAGTGTTCTGGATTAATAGTAAAATGTTTTGATGTGATATCTGCTGTCACTGCATTTCATGTCTAGAATGATATAATTACAAAAATAAAACTTAACTTATAGAACAAAAATAAGACTTGAATTAGATTCTTAAGATTACCATTTTTTTCAGAGAAAAATGGGAAAGATTACAATGTCTTTCTTTTTCCATTGGCTATAATAATATATATATTTATTTATTTGCAAGTCAAAGTTACACACAGAAAGAGAAAGAGAGGCAGAGAGAAAGGTCCTCCATTCTTTGACTCAATCTCCAATTGGCCCCTTGGCTGCGCTGTGCCGATCCCAACCCAGGACCCAGAAGCTTCTTCCAGGTCTCCCACATGGGTGAAAGGACCCAAGGACTTGGGTCATCTTCTACTGTTTTCCCAGGCCATAACAGAGAGCTGAATCAGAAATGGAGCAGCTGGGACTCGCACTGGCACTCATATGGGATGCCGGCGGCTTTACACAACTACTCCACATTGCCAGGCCCAATCTATTCTTTAATAATCAGATTTTTCAGGTTTTAAAGGTTAACCATGAATTTTTTCAAACCAAAGATTACTCAATTTTTTCTTGCATATGGTATAGTAAACAGCTATATGTTTTATCTTAATAGGCAACATATTCATGGACAATATCTTGCTTGATGATTGACATAATAAAATAGGAAGCAAATTTGTTCATGGGGGGGCCATCATCATGGCACAGATGGTTAAGCCACAGCCTATGATGCCAGGATATCATATAAACATCAATTCCCATCCTGCTGTTCCACTTGTAGTCTAGGTCCCTACTAATGTGTCTAGGAAAGCAATGGAAGATGGTTTAAGTGCTTGGGACCACCCATATGAGAGATCCAGAACAAGTTCTAGGCTCCTGGTTTCATCTTAACCCAGCCCTGGCCATTGTGCCTATTTGAGGAGTGAACCAGAGGATGGGAGATATCTCATTCTCTCTCTCTCTTTCTCTCTCTCTCTTTCTCTCTCTCACAAGTAAGTAAATGAAAGTATCACAATTGTTCTTAGGTGTTTAAATTTTAACTGAAAAGTGATCCCTGTTAGGGATTTGGAAAACATTATGTTGAGTGAAATAAGCCAATCCCAAAACGACAAATACCACTTGTTCTCCTTGATAGGTGACAACTAACTGAGCACCAAAAAGGAAACCTGTTAAAGTGAAATGAACACTATGAGAAACGGTGACTTGATCAGCCCTCACCCTGACTGTTGTTGAGCAGCTTAATATGTTATCCCTCTTAGTATTTTTTTTTGTTTGTTCTACTTAATACTTTTGGTTGAATACTATAATCAATACACAATTCTTCTTAAGTGCTGAAACTTAACTGAAAAGTGTTCGCTGTTAAATATAAGAGTGGGAATAAGAGAAGGAAGAGATGTGCAATTCGGGACATGCTCAAGCTGACTTGCCTCAAATGGTGGATTTAGAAACATACCAGGGGATTCAAATTCAATCCCATCGAGGTGGCATGTACCAATGCCATCTCACTAGTCCCAGTGATCAATTTCTGTTCACAATTGATCATAATGATAGGACTAAGAACCAAAGGGATCACATAAACAAGAATAGTGTCTGCAAATACTAGCTGATAGAATCAAAAAGGGAGAGAATGATCCAACATGGGAAGTGAGATACACAGCAGACCCATAGAATGGCAAATGTCCTAATAGCACTCTGGCCTCAGAATCAGCCCTTAAGGCATGCGGATCCGGCTGAAATGCCCATGAGAGTATTTCAGGCATGGAAAGCCAAGACACTCTGGGGAGAAAAAAAAAAAAAAAAAAAAAAAAAAAAAACACCCTAAATGAAAGATCTCTGCGAGTGAGATCCCAGTGGAAAGAATGGGTCATCAAAGAAGGAGGTACCTTTCTCTGAAGGGAGGAGAGAACTTCCACTTTGACCATGGCCTTGTCTAAATATGATCAGAGTCAGTGAACTCAGGGGGCTTCCATAGCCTTGGCAGCTCATGACAAGAGCCTAGGGTGATTACTGAGGCCATAAACAAGAGTGTCAATTTGTTAAGTCAACAACAGGAGTCACTGTGCACTCACTCCTCATGTAGGATCTTTGTCCTTAGTGTGCTGTACATTGAGATTTAATGCTATAACTAGTACTCAAACAGTATTTTTCACTTTATGTTTCTGTGTGGGAGCAAACTGTTGAAATCTTTACTTAATGTATGCTAAACTGATCTTCTGTATATAAAGAGAATCGAAAATGATCTTGATGTGAATGGAAGGGGAGAGGGAGTGGATAAGGGGAGGGTTGTGGGTGGGAGGGACGTTATGGGGGGAAGCCATTTTAATCCATAAGCCGTACTTTGGAAATTTATATTCATTAAATAATAGTTAAAAAAAAAGAAAGTATCACATAAACAACACTAGTGTCTGCTAATACTAACTGATATAATTAAAAAGGAGAGAACAATCCACCATGTGAAGTGGGATACACAGCAGACTCATGGCATATGCCTTAAATGTCACTCTGGCCTCAGAATCAGCCCTTAAGGCATTCAGATCTGGATAAAAAGCCCATGAGAGTTTCTCAGACATGGAAAGCCAAGACACTGTGGAAAAAAAAAATGACCTAAATGAAAGATCTCTTTGAGTGAGATCCCAGCAGAAAGAATGGGCCATCAAAGAAGGAGGTACCCTTCTCTGAAAGGAGGAGAGAACTTCCACTTTCATATGGCCTTGTCTAAATAAGGTCAGAGTTTGTGAACTCAAGAGGCTTCCAAACCCTTGGCAGCTCATGACAAGAGCCTCGATTGATTACTGATGTCATAAATAAGAGTGTCAATTGTTAAATCAACAACAGGAGTCACTGTACACTTGCTTCCCATGTGGGATCTCTGTCCTTAATGTGTTGTACTATGAAAATTAATGGTGAAATTACTACTCAAACACTTTGTGTTTCTGTGTGGGTGTGAACTGTTGAAATCTTTGCTTAGTATATCCCAAGTAGATCTTCTGTAAATAAAGATAATTGAAAATGAAACTTGACGAAGAATGGGATGAGAGAGGGAGTGGGAGATGGGATGGTTGCAGGTGGGAGGGAGGTTATGGGGGAAAAGTGGCTATAATCCAAAAGTTGTACTTTCGAAATTTATATTTATTAAATAAAAGTTTTAAAAAAAAGAAAAACAAAAACATGTTAGCTTAAACTTTGTTACCTGGCAAAATATCAGGTGCTGTTTCTATTATAGAATACTTATGGATATTATGTAAAAGCAATAAAGATATATGAAAGAATCACAATCAATTTTCAATAATAAAATATTTTGAATGTGTTTGGTTTTATATCTACTTTTTATTTGTTTAATTTGAATCTGTTGGATCTAGCTATGAGTTGTCCAGACTTATTTTCTACATAATGTGAAAGGGAGGTATAGTACTATTTTAGTTCTAAAGAGTTGCCCAATTTTCCAGCCCTTACTAAGTTAATCTTCATGTTTTAGAATGAAACCTCACACTCATTATATATTAAAATTATGTTGAATTTGTAGTCCATTTTTAAGATTTATAAATTATCTCAGTCATTGCATTGTTTCCAATAATTTCACCAAATACCTTTAATCATTTAGTTTTTTCATAGTATAATTTATTTCCTCAAAAGGCAAATCTTTTTCTCAGTTATATTTTAATTAATAGTGTCCTCATCATATTCTTCTGCTTATTCTTCCATTTCCTTTATAAAATTATTTTATCAAGTTTGTAATTAAGCTTGGATTTTTATTTAAAATTAAAGACTGGTTTAAAATTAATTTTTGATAGAGAACATGAGTGATTCTATCTCTCTGTACAGCAATTAGTGCCCTTTAAATAGTAAATATATTTAATTTATGCTTATTTCCATAATAATGAGATCTTACCTTCTTTTTTCAAAAGTTCATAATTTATTTATTTATTTGAGAGGCAGAATTGCAGACAGAGACATGGAGAGACAGAGAGAGAGGTCTTCCATCTGCTGGTTCACTCCCCAAATGGCCACAACAGCTGGAGCTATATCTATCTGAAGCCAGGCGCTTCTTCCAGGTCTCCCACGTGGGTGCAGGAGCCCAAGCACTTAGGCCATCCTTCACTGCTGAATCAAAAGAGGAACAGCAGGGACTCAAACTCACACCATATGGGATGCTGGTGCCACAGGTCGAGGCTTAACCTCTATGCCACAGACGCAGGCCCCAACCCTACATCTTAACTATACTGGAACAGTGTCCTTAACAGAGTTTCTGTGGCAATAACTTTGTGTGTTTCATCAACTTGGTGATTTCCCAGTTTCAAGCATTGCTCCAATTGTCATGGATTCCAGAAGTATAACAAAAATAAGAAATCATCATGTTGTAAGGGTTAGTCAAATTATCAAGAGTGGAAGACAAAGTTTATATAAGAAAGTTTAGGGTATTGCTGATTCATCATAACACAAATTAGGGATGGTTTGTTCTTCAGGGATAGACATGAAGGGAAGACCAAGTGTTTAGATTTCATCAGACTTAATAATGTTTGATTTACTTGAATCTGTGGAATGAATTTTATAATAATTAGTTTTGATTCTAATATTTACTCAGCTTTTGGGGAAAATGCACTCTGTGTATGTTCTTAGAATTGTATCTACAAACTATATTGTATCTGTTTAAAACTAAAATTTTAAATAAATACATTGATCAGAAATAATTAATAAATGGAATTGGGGTGGGTGAAATTTTGTGTAAACAAAATTAGAAGTTTGTAGGACTTGGGAATGCTGGCTGTGATAGACTCCTTTATCCATATAGGTGCAATGTCATTCCTTTATGTATTTACAAGTTTCCTTATGGTATAATTTTGCTTGTGCTTGATGTATTTACTTTAGTATTTCTTGCAGCATAATTCCAGTAGCTATGGATTATTTCATGTTTTGTTGTTGTAATAATATTTACTCCAGCTTGCTTGCTTGCTTCTCTTGAAGGAGAGAGAGACAGAGCATTCTCACATGCACTGGTACTCACCAAATGCCAGCAATCCCCAGGCTTGGTTGAGGCCAAAGCCAGGGTCCTGGAATGCTATGTGTGCATTCCATGTGGTTTGCATTATTGCTGCCTTTCAGGATATGCACTAGTAGAAATCTGGAGTCAGGAGCCAACACTTGCTTTCAAAGCCAAGAACTCTGATATAGCATATGGGCATCTTATTTTTTTTCAGATTGATTTATTTATTTGAAAGGCAGAGTCACACAGAGGCAGAGAGGGAGAGAAAGAGAGAGAGAGAGAGAGAGAGAGAGAGAGAGAGAGAGAGAGAGAGAGAGGGAGAGAGGGAGGGAGAGAGGTCTTCCATTTGCTGGTTCAGTCCCCTAAATGTCCACAAGACCTGAGTCATGTCAATCTGAAGCCAAGCCAAGGCCAGGATCTTCTTCCGGGTCTCCCACTTAGGCCATCTTCTACTGCTTTCCCAAGCCATAGCAAAGAGCTGGATTGGAAGTGAAGCATCCGGGACTTGAACCTGCACCCATATGGACTGCTGAAACTTCAGAGGGTGGCTCTACCTGCTATGCTATAGTGCAGGCCCCAAGGTAGGGGTATCTTAACCACTAGGCCAAAGACCTATTCTTTCACATTTGTTTTTGAAAAATATTCTAGAAGTTTATTTCCTTCTTTCTCCTTCCTCCCTCCCTCCCTTCTCCCTTTCTTTCTTTCCTCTATCTTCCTTCTTTCTCCTTCCTTCCTTCCTTCCTTCCTTGAATATGTTTCTCCATTATCCTTTGATTTTGTTTTTTTGTACAGAGAAAAAAAATGTACTGTCATTTTTATCTTATCTTATCTGATATATGTCTCTTTAGGCACTTTTGAGAAATTTTACTAATTTATGACTGTACAGTTTCTTTAATTTTTCTTATGCTAGAAGTTCTTTAGATTTTCTACATACGCTTATAATCATTTTCAAATATGAAAAAAATTTCAACCATCATTTATACAAATTTTTTGCTACCTGCAATTCTGAGGACTCCAATTATTCATATATTTGGTACTTCAAGTTAGACCACAGTTCACACTGTATTCTTTCAGTTTAAGATATTTTTCTATCTTTGTTTTATTTTAAAGAGTTTATGTTGCTATGCCTTCAATTGTATGACTTCTTTACCAATATCTAACAGGCTGTTGAGCCCATCTAGCATTTTTCCATCACCGAAATTTGAGTTTCTAATTCTAGAATTTTGATTAAGCTATTAAGCATATATATATAAATCCTTTTCAGATATTAAATCTCTTAGGTAACCTCTTTAGCATGTGATAACCTCTTTAGCATGGGGTATACAGTCACAATTAAAATAATCTGTTCATGCTATCATGAGTTGTTACATCTTGGAACAGGGAGTTACAGAAGACCCCAAAATCTTGTGACTGAATTATGGAGTCTATCTCTGAAAGACTCTATCTCTGGCACAAGGTCACCCCTATCTGGGGTAGGAGGTGGGATTGCCACATTTTTCTAGGACTTGATATACAGATAAAATTCTTAAAGGCTAGTTTTTGAGTAGATAGTAGTGCAACTGGCTAGAGTAATAGAGGATAAACAGAATGACTAGAGATCATCCAGAGAAAAATAGCAACTCGGTGCAGGCCATAGCTCCTTTCTGGCATTATATGTGGATCACATGGATTGTTTTTTTATTTTCTTTTCCATTGTGGATTTTAATTTCTTCCATTCATATCTTGCAATTTTGAATTGCATTTTATCTTGTTATCTGTAGTTCAGTTATACATAATTAATTCAAACCATAAGTTAGTTTAGATTAAGTACATTTGGAGTTAAGACTTAATAGTGTGTAGTATGTTAAGATTAAGTGATTTGAAATATGGGGCAACATATTAAAATCTTGGTCTTAGGAGCTTTTAGGACCTGTCGCTAGAACTGCTGTTCCTCCATAACAGGCTTTATTTTAAGCCAGAAAAGACAGGCCTAAGGGTACCAGAGTGAAACTATTCCTGGAATTTAAATTCTTCCGCCTTCCTGTGTGACGCCTAGCCCCTAAGTTGCTCAAATGCACCAATAAAATGCATAAATTTAGGTAATTGCCATATAAGGAATAGAAACTCACCTACATGCATAGTGACCTAAAGATGCTGGGAGGGGGAGGGCCAGGGCCTCTCGCCTTAGCACTGCACTGCGTTGTAATGTGCCAGTGAGAGCCCCAGCTGGAAAGAAACCCTCTTGCTGTTGCATCCAGCCTGCCTTTTTGTGACACAACAGATACTGGGCATTTGGTATTTCTTTAAACATTATTTTTCAAAGAGATTTATTTTATTTATTTGAAAGGCAGAGTTATAGAGAGAGAGGGAAAAACAGAGAGGGAGAGATCTTCCGTCCGCTCACTCATTCATTCTTCCCCAAACACAGCAGCCAGGGTTGGGCTGGGCAAGAACCAGCCACCAGGATTACTTCTTCCAGGTGTCACATATGGGTACAGGGGCCCAAACACTTTTGCTATCTTCCTCTGACTTCCAGGTGCTTTAGCAGGGAGCTGCTTTATAAATGGAGCAGCTGGATCACAAACCAGCAAAATGGGTTGATGCAGGCGTCTTATGTACAACACCACAACACTGGCTACTTCGTTCTTTTTTTTTTTTTTTAAAGATTTATTTTATTTATTTGAAAGACAGAGTTACAGAGAGAGGTAGAGACATAGAGAGAGGTCTTCTATCTGCTGGTTCACTCCCCAGATGTCGGCAACCACTGGAGCTGCGCCGATCCGAAGCCAGGAGCCAGGAGCTTCTTCCGGGTCTCCCACGTGGGTGCAGAGGCCCAAGGACTTTGGCCGTCTTCTACTGCTTTCCCAGGCCATAGCAGGCAGCTGGATTGGAAGAGGAGCAGCCAGGACTAGAACCGGCACCCACATGGGATGCTAGCACTTCAGGCCAGGGCTTAAACCCACTGCGCCACAGTGCTGGCCCCTGGCTACTTCATTCTTCAGCCTTGTGATAGGATGTATTAATTTACTCAGAAATATTTTTTCCCTAATTTTATGCACTTTTAGGTGACATTGAAACCATCTTTTAGTCTAACAGTAGTTGCTCCCCAACACAGATCAAAAATTCATAGTCTACTGATTTCTCTATGAATGATATGTTTTCCCCTCTGGTTTTTTTCTCTGGCCCTGTATAACCGTAGTCACCCTCCTCACTCTCTGTCTCTCTCATTTTAGCTTATCCTTTTTCAAACCATAGATAATGTCCTTACCCACACACTGATTAGTTTCAGCTGAGTACTTGAAAAGAACATTGGGCAGAGCTCTGAAATTCTGTCTCTGTGCAGCTTTCTGTTCTGTTCAGGAAACTCAAACTGTCTCGGTTGTCACAGAAACTCATACTGTAGGAGCTGGAGTCTCTAGCTTGCTAAATGCCGGTTCCACTTCTGTACTCCGGCTGCTTGCTTGCCTGCTATGTTCCCCAGCAGCTCCCCTGGAATTTATGGCCCATTGCTTCCTGCCAGTGCCTCCCCTTGCCATCCCCTTTGTGTGGCCTTCCCACCACATAACCTATATAGCCTGTATGTTTAAATGAACCAATGAACATGTTAGGTCCCAATACCTTGCCATACAGAGTGAGAAGGTAACCTACATAGGAGATGACCTGCACCCTTGCAAGTGAGAGGCTATAAAAACCTCTCTTATGCAAAGGAGAGGGCCTTTTGCCTGTGCACTGCTAGATGACTATGTGCGGGTAGGGGGTCCCAGCCAGCTGGTAACAAATAAACCTCTGCTTTTACATCTGTGACCATGCCTCGGGCATTGATTGGGAAATTCGGACACAACAATACCAGTATCTTTAACTAGAAAAGGCTACCAGACTCTGCTACAGTTCATTCCTCCAAGCACAAAGTCCCGATTACGTGATCTGTGCTGAAAGTGAAAAATTCGCATGATTTACTTTGTCTTTCTTTTTTGTTGTTGTTGTACTTGCTTTTCCTTTCTCTCAGATATTACTGTTTGTTGGTGATTTTTGTCTAATGCCTTAATATGTGCAAATTCATGTAGTTTCATCTGTTTCCAAATTAAGTTAAGAGTAAATCTAGTACTTGCTAGTGAATCTTGGGTAAGGGCAGTAGTGACAAGGATTATCTGTGATGGCTTTACCCATCACTGATGTCCTAAGGTAAGGCATGAGATATCCCTGTATCCACATGCTGCGAATTCTGTAGTGGAACAGTGATGTCTTTCCAACAGCACAGGCTGGTCTTGATTTTCTGTGATATAATTATCTCTGGTGGTATTGTGCCACAGTTGTTTTATATGAGCTCCAAAGTGCTTAATTCCAGATTTTTGAAGAAAGTTTGCAAATTAGTCATTAGATACAGCCATTGTTATAAAAATTTTATGTACTTTTATTAAAAAGGTGTTATATTTATAATGTAATACCACTTTGCAGGTATTTTATCATATATTACTGTAATCAATAGTTTTGGGGTTGTTTGTTATATCTGTGTAGTGGAAATACTTTCTAATGAGGTGCTGTTGTACATTTCCTACCAACTTTGTGTTCAGTGAGATGACATTGGTATCTTGAAACCTGTTATGATATGAATATTTATGGCATAGAAATCACCAAACATTAAAAATAGGGCTTGTCATTGTTTAATTATCTGAACTTCAGTGAGTTTCAGAGAGAATGTTAATAATGCAGATTCAACTTAAAAGTGTGTCATATCTCTAGCAAGTTCTTAGTGAATAACATAAAAAAAAAAAAAAAAAAGAAACTTCAGGGAATGTTCATCCAGCAATTTAAAAGTGTAAAGTTGAATTTTGTTGTTAAATAACATGTCTTTAATTCATAGATTCTAAAGAATATTTTATGAAGAATGATATTTAAAACATATCACTCTTGTCCTTATCTACTAAGTTAGTCACAGCACTTTCAATATTTATGCATATTAGAGAGTCTACTATGTTTTTGAGAAATTATATATATATATATATATATGTGTCTGTGTGTATGTGTGTATGTGTGTTCTCAGAATTTTTTTACAGTGAAACCATTTGATCGAAAATTGAGTATTTTCATTAAAAATTGAAATGGGGATCATTTATATTTGTGGTTGCTGTTTAAGTTCTCAGTATTTTATTCAATATTCACTTTAGTTTGGATTTCTAATGCTATACACACACCTACATGTTCAAGGTTATTTTGCTTGAATTTTTTCAATTAATAAATAAATATTTAAAGTGATATCAAAATATTCAGTAAATAAAATTTTCAGGCAGACATTGATTCCTTTTTTTTTAAAGATTTATTTTTTGTTTGAAAGAGTTACAGAAGGAGAAAGAGAAAGACACACAGAGACAGAGAGATTTTTCTTCTATCTGCTGGTTCACTCCCCAGATGGCTGCAAAGGCAAGGACTGGGCCAGACCTCAGTCAGGATTCAAGAGCTTCATTTGGGTCTTCCAAGTGGGTGGCAGTGGCCTAAGCAGAAGCCATAATCTGCTGCTTTACCAGGCCTTTAACAAGGATATAGATTGAAAATGGAGTAGCCAGATCACAAACTGGAACCCATATGAGATGCTGGCCTAGCAGGTGGTGGCTTTACCCTCTATGCCACCACACTGCCCTATCTAATGATCTAGTAATTATCAGATATCTCATGTTTTAACTTAATAGAATATAATTTATTTTCAAGCTCTAGAAGGGTTTAGAATGGATGAGTTGCCTATTTTTATTTTCCTAGAAAATACAATAAATGTGCTGTTTTAGGTATAGCAATACCAAACATACTAGTTTCAGAAAGTGACTGATTGTCTCTTGGAATGCAATTTTTCTGCAGTTTTTATCAGAGCTAATATGCTATTTAATTTCCCATGATTTGCAAGATTAGAAATCTATACCTTAGCTCTTTTTGTAATTAAAACCATTCATTAATTCTCCAAAATATATTGACCAGGCATCCTGTGCAGAGTCCTGATCAGTGTTAAGGATTTTTTTGTGTGTGTGACAGATTGAACCTCTTTCAAAGCTCCTACAATCCTCTGGAAGAAAATAAAAGCAGTCAAATATGATCAGAATGATACTCGAATGAGTAAATGTTATAACAGGAACACAGAAGAGAGAGTCTCAATATTTACTTGAGCAAGTTATGAAAGAGTCCACAATGTGTTTGACATTTTCTTCTCAATGTGATGTAGTAAGCATAGCTAGTGAAAGCTCAGATCATCATCTGTGAGGCCTTGGGGGAAAAATCAACCAGATACACGATTTTTTTCTCACATTAAATGTGTCACGGCTTACTGCACTTTTCCTTCTGCAGCAGCTCAGTGGACACTGGGCACAGAGATCTGTTTCCTGCAAACAGAATGCAGTGAAACAGCATGGCCCAGGAGTGCTGAGTTGAGAGAGGAAGATGCAGAGTTGTCATCCAGTTCGCAGTTCCACACTTAGGTGGTGAATGCAGCCATGGCAGTGCCTGGCATATCTTGAGAAGCTGCAGTTAAGAGTTTGATCTGTGGCAAAATGAAAAGCATATTGTCTAACATTGCTGAACATCCCAGAGACTACATCCAGAAAGAAAAAAATAGAGAAAGAGGCTTCACTCAGCAGAGTTTTCTCCTAAAAGTTCTATGCTAAATCTATAATAAACTGAAAGGCAGAAGTGCAAATTTGGTTACAGATCTTTGACTATCAATAATGGGAAGAAAGGTTTCATTTGAATCTTAGCTCTCCATAAAAGATTTGGTGGGGCTGGCGCTATGGCGCAGTACATTAATCCTCCACCTGAAGCACCCGGAATCCCATATGGGCACCGGTTCTTGTCCTGGCTGCTCCTCTTCTGATCCAGCCTCTTCCATGGCCTGGGAAAACAGTATGGGATGGGAGATCTGGAAGAAGCTCCTGGCTCCGGGTTTCGGATAGGCCCAGCTCCAGCAGTTGCAGCCATTTTCGGAGTGAACCAGCAGATGGAAGACCTTTCTGTCTCTCCCTCTCACTGTCTATAACTCTAACTCTCAAATAAATAAAATAAAAATAAAATATTTGGTGAGTGAGAATAATATGAAACTGCTGTAATAAGAAGGCATTATTGGCTGGCGCCGTGGCTCACTAGGCTAATCCTCCGCCTTGCGGCCGGCACACCAGGTTCTAGTCCCGGTCGGGGCTCTAGATTCTGTCCCGGTTGCCCCTCTTCCAGGCCAGCTCTCTGCTGTGGCCAGGGAGTGCAGTGGAGGATGGCCCAAGTGCTTGGACCCTGTACCCCATGGGAGACCAGGAGAAGTACCTGGCTCCTGCCATCGGATCAGCGCGGTGCACCGGCCACAGCGCACCGGCCGTAGCGGCCATTGGAGGGTGAACCAACGGCAAAGGAAGACCTTTCTCTCTGTCTCTCTCTCTCACTGTCCACTCTGCCTGTCAAAAAAAAAAAAAAAAAAGGCATTATTTGGGGCTTGGAAAGGATTGGACAATTCTAATTTTGACACTTCTAAGTTTAAGACTATATTATGTATCTTCATCTTAAAAATGAGTATTCTAAACCTATTCACTATTGTTTGAGTGATTAAATTAAATAGAATATTGTTAAAGTCTGAGTGATTAAGTAACCTTAGAAAGTAATAACAGTTAACTAAATGAAGACTGTTATTTTTCCCCAGAAAACTTTTATTTAAGGAATACAAGTTTAGGAACATAATGAGTCTTCCAAGCATACTTGCCCATGCACCTGCACTCCCATCCTTCTTCCTCCCTTTCCTATCCCCGTTCTTATTATTTTTACTATGATCTATTTTCAACTTACCATACACACACATGATTGACACTATACTAAGTAAAGAATTCAACAAGTAATGTGAAGAAAAAAAAAAAACTTTTCTTCAACAGTCGATACAGCGGCTGTTCAAAGTCATTACATCTTAAAGTGTCAATTTCACTTTTAGCTGCTCTATTAGTTATCACAGATCAGGGAAAACATATGGTATTTGTACTTTTTGGACTGGCTTATTTCACTAAATATTATGTTTTCCAGTGTCATCCATTTTGTTCATTTTGTTGCAAATGAATGGATTTCGGGTTTTTAAAATTAATTAATTAATTAATTTTTACACTGTGTAGTATTTCATGGTGTACATATCCCATAATTTTTATATCCAGTCTTCAGTTGATGGACATTTGGATGCATTCCGTATTTTAGCAATTGTGAATTGAAAACATGCTTTATCTTTTGATCAGTTATGTTTTGTTTAAGAAAAAAGAAGTTTCATTCCCTACAAGGTTTCACCTAAAGAAAAGAACAAATGAATCTACAATATAGTTGAAAATCTAGATATAATTGATAGCTTGATATTCTTTTGAATAGTTACAGATAAATTAGACTCAAATGTTCTTATTAGAATGAACATGCCTTTCTGAAAATCCTACATTTTTCCTAACAACTCTTAACATATCTCTAGTATTTTATATTTAGAAAATATTGAAACTTTCATTAAATACCGGTACTAGCCTGATGCATATCAAGTGTTTATTATTTATTAATGTTGTATTGAGTTCCTATGCTATGTCATACACTGTGATGGGCAATTAGAGACTGAAAATACTTAGAACAAATCCATCACCTCAAGAGACTGCAATAATACCTAGCTCCCTTAATACACATCATTGCTACAGTGTTTTGAGGGTTCCTATAAGTGTGAATTGGAGTGATGTTTTAAGAAAAGAGCTGGTCTCTAAGTGTAAGCAGATAGATAAAAGAACACCTCCAAGAAAATTATACAATAATTGTGTTTACTGTGCTTAGAAGGAATTAAGTATGAGAGTGGGCATACAAAGGAAAATCTAAAAATACACTTACAAGCATACAAAAACCTTATGAGGAACCTAAAATAAATTTTAAAAGTTCTGAAATAACAAAACATTTTTCTACTATTTTCTCAGAAAAATGTACTAGCTATGTTTCTACCATCTTCCATAGTTAAATCTGATAAACTTTTGTTCATGTTCAGCAAGATATTTTGTAAGTACTGATGTAATTCACTCAAAACTGAATCTATTCTTACTGATGCAGTATTATTTTGTTTCTTTCATTGCTCCATTTACAAAATATACTGATTGTATATATTTTGTTTTTACTGATTTTCTGCTTTCTTTACTACATTGGTTTCTTTTTATAGTTTTCGTTTTATTACGTTCATTTTCAATAGAATGCATACTTTTCTTTGCTATTGAAAAGGAAAGTGACAGATCATTTAATTTTCCATTCTATCAGAGGGCACATTCAAAAATTGGATTGGTTGAAAAACAAGAGATCTGGAGAAATTCCAAAGGACATAATTGCTCTTTTTCTTATGTATAGTTCCATGAGCAATTCAATTAAATGGAATACCTATACTCACATTCACACCATTTCCATAAATCCACTTTAACCTTAGAATTATCTCTAACAACCTTCTGATTCATTATCTTTCCTTTTGAAGCATGATTTTATATATAAATGTATATATTCATATTTGAAATGATTATATATAAAGGATTTTTGTAATTTTAGTTCCTAATTCAAGATGTAATTATTTCTCCTTGAATCTTTTCCTAATATCTATTAAATTCACCAATATTATAAGCATTTTATTGTTTGTTGTCTACAAAAGTAGATTTTAACTAATTCTTTAGAACTGTCAAAGAATTAGAAAAACTCTTTGGGCTAGCACTGTGATGCAGCTGGTTAAAGTCCTGGTCTGCAGTGCCAGCATCTTATATGGGGTCTGGTTCGAGTACCAGCTACTCCATTTCCAATCCAGCTTTGTGCCATGGCTTCAGAAAACAGTAGAAAATGGCCTCTGTACCCATGTGGAAGACCTAGAAGAAGTTCCTGGCTACTGGCGTTGGATTGGCCCAGCTCTAGCCATTGCAGTCATTTGGGGAGTAAACCAGCTGTTGGAAGATCTCTCTCTGTCTCTCTGTCTATCTCTCTGTCTGCCTCTGCCTCCCTGTAAATAAATAAATCTTTCAAATAAATAAATGAATCTTAAAAAAAGAAAGACTGTCACTGTGTAATTTTTTCATGATCATTGTAAATAATTATAATTTTTCTCTGAATTAAAAAAATCTTTCCACATTTTTATTTCTACTGTTAATTTCATAGAATAATAGCATACCAAAATGTTCACCTTAATACACTCACAAGTGTTAGAAACAGACCTTACATGACAAAAAGAGCTCTACTGATGTGATTAATTATCTTGAAAAAGGGAGCATTTTCTGGATTATTCAAGAGGGACAAATACAATTAAATGGATTGTATAATAGGGTACAAGAAAGTCAAAGATCAAGTCTCACCTGGGAAACCCAGGTTCCTCCCCTACCCAGCAGTTCTAGCCTTTTCTTGCTGGTAGACTGCCCCATGATTCTTCACTTGCCTTGCCAGCCTCTGCTAGCACAGTCATGTTGCAAAATATATACAAATTAGCATTTATGTATATGGTATGTGTATGTATGTATAAATGATCCCTATATATAAATATATTTAGAGGCAGGTTGATTGATAGATGAATTTTTTTAAAATATTTTATTTATTTATTTGAGAAAGAGAGCCACAGACAGTGAGAGGGGAGACAGAGAGAAAGGTCCTTCATCCACTGGTTCACTTCCCAAATGGCTGCAGTGGCTGGAAGCAGGCCAATCTCAAGTCAGGAGCCAGAAGCCTCTTCCAGGCCTCCCACATGGGTGCAAGGGCCCAATCATCTAGGCCATCTTCCACTGCTCTCCCAGGCCAGAGCAGAGAGCTGGATCAGAAGAGGAGAAGCTGGGACTGATAGATAAATCTTTTGGTTCTGTTTCTTTTTGTAATTTTTTTTTTGGACAGATAGAGTTAGAGAGAGAGAGAGACAGAAGGAAAGGTCTTCCTTCCATTGGTTCATTCCCCAAATGGCCACTATGGCTGGTGCTGGACCAATCTGAAGCCAGGAGCCAGGTGCTTCTTGGTCTCCCATGTGGGTGCAGGGGCCCAAGCACTTGGGCCATCCTCCACTGCCCTCCTGGGCCACAGCAGAGAGCTGGACTGGAAGAGGAGCAACCGGGACTAAAACCTGGTGCCCATATGGGATGCCGGCAAAGGATTAACCTAGTGAGCCATGGTGCCAGCCTCTGGTTCTGTTTCTTTGGTTGAATCTGACAGTCACTATTTCAGATGTGTATACGATGGAATTATTTACTAATGGAAAACCTTACGGTAAGACCAATATGTTCTAAACTGAGTAATTTGATCCAAACAAAGTGACTAATAAGTATTATATTAAATATGATTTCTTCTAATGGGTTCAATTCTCTGTTTCCTATTTAAGTTATCAAAGAAAGTAGTAGACTCCATACCGACATCACAGGATGTCTCAGACTCGAAAATAAAATGATAATCCACTGTAAAGAAGGGAATTGTCAATCTCTTAAGTATCACTTTAGAAAAGGCATGCTGTCAGCAAAACATCCAAAGAAATCATGTTTGAAAACATAATGAGTATGGCATCTCACTACCATCAGTTTTCTTCAGCTCATTAAGTTTTCTTCAATACTATTCAAAGGAGCTAATTCAAATCTGATTTACAAAATCAACAAACAGCAAATGGTGATGAGCATGTGGGGATAAAGGTGCCCTAATCCACTATTGGGGGAAAATATAAACTGGTGCAGCCACTCTGGAAGACAGTTTGGAGATACCTCAGAAATCTGAATATAGACCTACCATATTCCCACTCCTGGGAATTTACCCAAAGGAAATGAAATCAGCAAATAAAAGCATTACCTGCAGCTCCATGTTTATTGCAGCTCAATTTCCATTAGCTAAGACATGGAATGAACCTATATATCCATTATCTGACGACTGG
Organism: Oryctolagus cuniculus; assembly: GCF_051225735.1. Lineage (NCBI taxonomy): Eukaryota > Metazoa > Chordata > Mammalia > Lagomorpha > Leporidae > Oryctolagus > Oryctolagus cuniculus. The sequence continues at coordinate 24,738,731 of NC_142868.1, read as the reverse complement.
ATTAAGAAATTATGGGATATGTACTCCATGGAATATTACATAATGGTAAAAATATGAAATCCAGTTATTTACTGTCGCTCCCCGTCTTCGTGGAGGAACGACACAGGACCCTGCGTTGTTCTTTCGTCTGCTCGGCCCTCCCCGGGTTTGCTGCTGGTTCTTCCCAGGTTGGCTACCATCCCTTCCACCTCCGTGGAAGGGCGGTTCCCCCTGCCACATTCCCCACTTCCACGGGGGAGCGGCACACCGCCGGCCGGCTCTCTCGGGGGCTGCACAGGTGTTCCTTCAGATAGATGTTTCCCTTAGATGTTCCTGGTGCATGCCGTCTCTCTCCTCCTTTATAGTCCTCCTCCGCCAATCCTAACTCGGCTGCCCACACGCCGAGTACGCTGCTCTCCTCCAATCAGGAGCAGGATCAGCTCCTGGAGGTCATCACTCAAGTTGGCAAGAGGCAGCTGCGTAGAAGCTGTTTTCTCCTCTCCCAGCGCCATATTGTGGGAGAGCAGATGCATAGAATAAGTCTTAATTCCAGTAACTCAGTCCAGTCCGGGTTGCTCCCCACAATTTACCACAAAATGGATTAATCTGGAAAACATACTTAGTGCTAGTCACAAAGGGACAAATACCATATGTTCTCTCTTACGTGTGATAACTAATAGAGCACCTTAAAGGAAATCTGTAAAAGTGAAATTGACATTTTGTGAGAAGCAATGACTTGAATAGTCCTCATCTTGACTATTGAGAAACATTTTTTTCTCTTGTTCATACTATTTGTTGAATAAATACTATATTCATTTATTATGATTGATATAACAAATTACTACAAACTTGGGTGTCTTAAAATGATGCAAATTAAGTGTATTTCAGTTCTAAATCTCAGAAATCCAACTTGAGAATCTCTGGGCTTAAATCTGGTTGCTGGAATGTTGTACAAGAGAAGTTGCTTCTTTGCCCTTTACAACTTCGAGAGCTACATTAAGCTTGTTTCCTGCTCCTTTATCTTCTAAGCCAGCAACAACCAAGTCTAGATTTTCCAAAAATATTTTGTTCTGGTAAGAGAGGGAGAACACAGAAATCCATAAATATTTTGGCTGTTTTTTTTGAAAATTGTACCTCTTTTTAAGTCTTTCCATTTGTCACATAATCTCTCCTAGATGCAAGGAGGTTAGAAACATATTCCCTGGGATGCTAGATACTTTTCAGGAATAAACAGACACACTATAGTGCACCTGGGTCATTCTCTACCTATAAATAAGGCTGTAGAATACTTTTGAATATACTTATTTCCATGAGTAAAGGAGCTCCCATCTGAGGGAAATGCCACTTCATCATGTCTCAAGCTACCTATATCTTTACTATGTCTCTATAAGTACCCCATGTCTTGAAATGATACATAGTAACAACAATTTTAGTTACAACTCTCAGTATACAAAAGTGATATCTGTAATAAAATTTTCTCATTGGAAAATAACAGAGTCTCTTAGGGTCGCTAGTTCCATGAATTTTTTTTAAGCCACACAATCTTACAATTGTGAGACCCTGTGTAAAAAAATTGCGAAGTATGTTAAATGGTACCCTACTTACAAATTCAGTTCAGCTAGTTCTACTACTTTTGTAAATGCTGGTAGATTATCCAGCATTTCTGAGTCACAGATGAAATGCATTCACAATAAAAATAGCTATGTATGGTCATTTTTTGTGTGTATTTTCTGAGCCCCAGTTACTCAGAAAAACACAATCACCCTGTGTGTCACCCACATAGAAAATAAGTTGTGTTACTGCAAAGGAAACATGACCTGAAGGAATATGAATCTTTTGAAATGGTCAGTAAATTCACCTGTCTTTAATTTTCTTATTCAAGACTGCTGTAGAAATAATTGGCATACACAGTTTGCTATATAAACAGACTAGAGAGAGGATGGTAGTGTGTGCGGGAGGGAGGGTAGGGTGGGAAGTTTCAGTAAAAAAACATACGAAGCAAAAACAAAAAGGTACTCCAGAACAAAACAGAAGTTATTGTCTCACTTCCAATATATGCAGAAACATTACAGTCAAATGGAGAATTATTTTCCAAAATATATTTGTTCTGAATGTGGAGTAAGCATATTGATTAGATTCTAAGTCTATATCCTTGGATAAATTATCTTGTAAGTGTTTTTTGTTACTTATGGTGGCTTTCTGTGTGGTAATTTCATAATTAAGTTCATTTTTATTTTACAATACTGTGGATTGACAGAAAATTTGTGAAGGTAACACAGGGATTTCCTATATACATTACACTGTATGTCTCCTGTTATTTACATCTTTGCCTAACTTGGTTTACATGTCAAAATGAATGAGTTAATATTGATGCATTATTATTAAATTGGTTCCATAATTTATTTGAATTTAATTAATTTTACCTATTGTTGTTTTTTGATCCCTAGATTTCATCCCAGATGCCACAATACATTTACTTGCCAGGTCTCATCATGTCAAATCACACCTTTTGGCTTTGATTGCTTATTAAGATGTTCTTATTTTAGATAACCTTAACAGTTAGAGAAATACTAGTCAAGAATTTTGTCGAACAGCACTTAATTGACATTTGTCTGATGTGTTTTCTCAAAAACAGACTGAAATATGGATCTTTAATAGATACCTGAATTACAGCGCCATTCATAATTTCATACTAATAGTACAGCACTCTTAATTTTGCCAATCATCTTAATCACTTGGGTAATAAAGTGTTTGTCTCTATGATAAGGTTACTCATATGTTAGTTTTTCCACACTTTACTCATTGAAAGTAAGCCACTGAGTACAGCCTATGCTTAAAGAGTAGACTATTATACTCCATCTCTTGAAGATAGGGTTTCTACATGCATTATTAATACATTCTTTTGTATGAGAGGTTTTCTTTTCTCCACCATTTATTTCTGTTTTCATTCACTTATTCATATTAGTATGAGCTTTTGGATATTTATGTTTCACTTAGAGTTATTATCCAATCCTTTAATTATGTTGCTACTCTGATTATTCTGGCTTGGGCTACTTGGGGTTCTTTGAATTGGCTTCTGTGTTTCTTTGATAAGTTCCTTCTGTGCGTGTGAGTGACAATGTTGAGTGTTTCTGTACTTTATGGCACTACAAAATGGTCCAGGCTCATCTCAGATACATTCTGTATCGGGTTTAGAGTCACCATGTTTCCAAGGAGCCTTGTTCTTTACACTGAATAATTGAAAAAAGTGCTTCCTGCCTGTCACTTGAAAACTAAAATAATGGAATAATATTCAGTATTTTGTCTGAGGCAGCAACTCTCATTGAAAGGATAATGCTAATTGTAAATGTGAAAAGCCTTGGAAAATCAAGAGCAACATAATTTACTCCTTCTGCAGGTTCTCTGGAGAACACTTCCACATGGTATGTTAGGAAACAGGGCTCATTCCAGCTTTAATTCCCCTATTCTTAAGACATTAAATCATTTACTTTCAGTTAGAAGACAGGAAAAAATTGCAGAAGGTAAATTTTCCTCTTAGTCACTTGTAACAGTTGTATATGTCATGTCTGCTTACATGCCTTTAGCTATCCTCAGCCATTTAGATTTACCTTGCTGCAGCACAGGTTAACAGATATCCTGGCCATCTGCTGCTTCTTAGCAAAAACTTTAAGCCATAGAAGATGAACTGTTTTTCTTTTGGGAGAGAGCTGGTATTCACTTCTGAGTGCCTTTTAGGCAATTGTTAATGTGTTTTTTTTCTTACAAGATGTTACATTAGACTAAGTCTACACTTTCCATGCATCTCTATAGACCCCTTGTTAACTTTTAAATTATTTATTGTAAGTGAGCCCTCCATTTTCCTCCACACATAGCTATCAGATTATAATCCTAAATCAAAGACATTATCAGTAAATTTCCCAGAAACCCTTGACAACTTACTATGGTCAATAATGTTTTAAAATTTGATCTGGTTATTCAAATTCCTCCATGAGCTATGTATTCCAGTCTTTTCTCACACTGTTTCTCAATATATGTTAAATGATGCAGCCAGTCTGACTTGCTTGTCATTCCTAGAACACACCATGTGCTTTTCCTCCTCTCTATTTTAATACTTTCTCCCAGTTCTTCCCATTATGTTACATTATTATAACTTTAAAGCTGACTTAAATACTTAAATTCCATCTTTTGTCAAGATGACAGAAGGAAATTTTCTTGCTTTGCAGTTTGACAGAATTTTATGGTTTTGAAAAAATACTTTTCAATATTTTTATTTTATTATCTGGTTATTGCAGAGGCATGGAGAACATTAAAATTATTCACTTTATATAACATGATAATTGATAATTTATCTTTCATGAATTCTAACTCGCTAAAATTTGTTAGTTAACCATGCACAAAAGAATTTTAAAATGAAAAAATACAGTACATAATCTGCATAGACAACATGTTCTTTTAGGTTAATTAAAAACAATTAAGGAGCCTAACTTAAACATTTGGAATATAAACATTAATATTTTTACTGATATGCTATTTAAATTTTATATCAAAATATATAAATTAGAAAAGAGAAAGTAAAAGATTCAGCAATTTAATATTTAAATAGCAATTAGAGTATATGTACAATATTGGAGTTTCAGAATTTAAATATGTATCTTTTTCACACATTACATAAAAATATAAGAACATGAATACATAAATGTGTTCAGAAATATTCATGTGTTCAAGAACAATGAATTCAGAAAACCAGCACAATTATGTCTACATATATTTATATGTTACATATATATATATTAAATTTTTTCAGTGTTCTCTTTTTTTTTCTTATTTTTGACAGGCAGAGTGGACAGTGAGAGAGACAGAGAGAAAGGTCTTCCTTTTGCCATTGGTTCACCCTCCAATGGCCGCCGTGGCCAGCGGCGCGCTGCGGCCAGCGCATCCTGCTGATCCAAAGCCAGGAGCCAGCTGCTTCTCCTCTTCTCCCATGCAGGTGCAGGGCCCAAGCACTTGGGCCATCCTCTACTGCACTCCCTGGCCACAGCAGAGAGCTAGCCTGGAAGAGGGGCAAGCGGGACAGAATCCGGCACCCCGACCGGGACTAGAACCCGGTGTGCTGGTGCCGCAAGGCGGAGGATTAGCCTATTGAGCCACGGCGCTGGCCGCAGTGTTCTCTTAAAGCAGGACTCAGTTTGCTTTGTTTGACTGGTGGGATAGATAAGCATGGGCTTCAGAGGGCGTTCCTCCCAGTTTTCTTGCCTTTCCCACTGTACTCTGGACTTTCCCTTCCTCTTCATTCCTTCTTCCTGTCGCTCCCCGTCTTCGTGGAGGAACGACACAGGACCCTGCGCTGTTCTTTCGTCTGCTCGGCCCTCCCCGGGTTTGCTGCTGGTTCTTCCCGGGTTGGCTACTATCCCTTCCACCTCCGTGGAAGGGCAGTTCCCCCTGGCCACATTCCCCACTTCCGCAGGGGAGCGGCACACCGCCGGCCGGCTTTCTCGGGGGCTGCACGGGTGTTCCTTCAGCTAGATGTTCCCCTTAGATGTTCCTGGTGCATGCCGTCTCTCTCCTCCTTTATAGTCCTCCTCCGCCAATCCCAACTCGGCTGCCCACACGCCGAGTACGCTGCTCTCCAATCAGGAGCAAGTCCTACAGTTTATTGGTTGAACTGGAGGCAGCTGTGCGGAAGCTGTTTACTTCTCTCCCAGCGCCATATTGTGGGAGAGCAGATGCATAGAATAAGTCTTAATTCCAGTAACTTAGTCCAGTCCGGATTGCTCCCCACAGATCCCCCTTTCTTTTTATTTTTGGCGTTGATACGCGCCTGTCTTCGGTGCCCCGTGGCACACACTCTGCTCTGCTTGCTAGAGTTGCCACAGGTTCTTACAAGTCCTATCAATCAGGCAAACTGAATCCGGGTCCTCTCTTCGCCATGTTGTGAGGAAGTTTTTAGGCGCTGATGCGTGCCTGTGTTCGGTGCCCTGCAGCGCATGCTCTGCTCTGCCCGCAGGGGCTTACAAGCCCTAACAATCAGGCAGACCGAATCCAAGCTTTCTCATTGCTGTATTGTGGGGGAGACTTATTAGTGTTGGTTCGTGCCTATCTTCGGTGACCTGCAGCGCATAAGCTGCTAGCCGCCGCAGGTGCTCATCGCCTCACTTAATCAGGCAGACCGAATCCAAGCTCTCACATTACTGTGTTGTGGGGAGGCCTTTCTCTTTCTCTATTTCTCTATCTCCGGGCATTCCTATTTCTCCCATTTTACTTCTGTCTGCCAACCTTCCCATTTCTCTCATTTTACCCGCTACACTACGGAAACTTCTAAACTTCTGTTTCTCTTATCCCTGCAGCTTCCCGGCACCTCGCCCTGCCGGCAGGCTCCGCCCCGAGGCTATTTCTCGGCGGCTTTCCGGCTGAGCCGCTTCAGCCCGCGTCTCTCTCATCTGCGCGGCTCGGCTTTGCGGGCTCCGAGGTCTCCACACCCTTCGCGTCTGAACCACGGCCTCGCGCCAGCCCTGTTCCCTATCTATTCATGCCCCGTGCTCTCTCTGCACGCGGCGGCTTCCGCGAGTAACACAGCGTAGCTTGCGTCTCCGCCATTAGCATTCAATCTAAGTTCCCCGGGCTAGCCTGGCGAATTCAACCCAGCTCACATTTCCGCCCCACGATCTGGCTTCCCGTCCTTTGCTCCCCGGGCTAATCAGACGGATCCCAACCAGGCTTACGTTTCAGCTTCTGGTTTCAACTTTTCGCCCCCTATTCCCGGGCTAACTTGAGAATCCCAAAGTGGCTTTCGTTTCAGCCTCGGCCTGCCCCCCGCGGCTTCAATTTCCCTAACACTTTTCTCTACCCGGTATGTTTCCCCAAACTTTCCTCCAACGATATTCCTCCCTCATTTCTCCTGGCCTCTCCCCACAGTCCGCGTCCGAGTCTGTTTGTTCTAGCTTTCACTTTCGCTTTCGACCTTAGAGATTTCTCCCAGCTTCCCCCCGTAGTCCGTATCTGAGTCTATGCCTAGGCTTTCAATAGCTTCTTCCGGCACCCTTTTCGTCCGGCTTTTCCCTAGGCTGTTTGCTAGTCTCTCTCTCCGGTATTTTCCCAGTTCTTCCCGTTTCTTCCCTCTTAAGTTTGCTATCCGACCTAGGTTTCCTAATCCGAGTCATTTCTTCCCTCCTAAGTTTCCTATCCGCCCTAGGTTTCCTATCCGAGTCACGGCACCATTATGTCGCTCCCTGTCTTCGTGGAGGAACGACACAGGACCCTGCGCTGTTCTTTCGTCTGCTCAGCCCTCCCCGGGTTTGCTGCTGGTTCTTCCCGGGTTGGCTACTATCCCTTCCACCTCCGTGGAAGGGCAGTTCCCCCTGGCCACATTCCCCACTTCCGCAGGGGAGCGGCACACCGCCGGCCGGCTTTCTCGGGGGCTGCACGGGTGTTCCTTCAGCTAGATGTTCCCCTTAGATGTTCCTGGTGCATGCCGTCTCTCTCCTCCTTTATAGTCCTCCTCCGCCAATCCCAACTCGGCTGCCCACACGCCGAGTACGCTGCTCTCCAATCAGGAGCAAGTCCTACAGTTTATTGGTTGAACTGGAGGCAGCTGTGCGGAAGCTGTTTACTTCTCTCCCAGCGCCATATTGTGGGAGAGCAGATGCATAGAATAAGTCTTAATTCCAGTAACTTAGTCCAGTCCGGATTGCTCCCCACACTTCCTCCCTCTTTCCCTTCTCTGCCAGGCTGTTTTTCAAATCCACTTCAAAGATACCTCTAGTGTTGGTATCTGATAATACCTGTTACTGCTCTTATTTGAGGAGTAACCTTTTATTTTTAAGATGACTACAGACCTATTTTTAGATATGTTTTCAGTACAATTCTGAACAGCAACTTTTTAATTAAACATCATGCAGTATTAGGAAGGTGGGAAATGTCCATTGGCAAGTCTGCTGTTCTGTGTCACATCCCAGTCCCTTCTGAGCTCTCTCCTGCCTCCCCCAACTTGGGTGTGTGTGTCTGCAGTTTGTAGAGTGGTTTGTGAACCTGGATCATTCTGCCTTGCTGTGGGTTGTTCAGGAAACCCACCCATTCTTTCTGCTGGCCCTGTGCTTTCTCATTCACCCTCCTTGCCTCCTGCCTGTCCTGGGGCTGTGGACTGGCACAGTAATCCCAGGAGCGGGACTCCCCTCATAGATGAATGCATCCATAAGTAAAGGAGCCACCGTGTCCTTCCTGGAAATTGGCAACAATCAGACTCCAGGGTGAGAGCAGGGCTACTCCTGATCAGCTAAAAAAGAAAGCTGTTTATCTTTGGAACTATCAACGCCCCTGTTTGTGAACACATTGTAGGAAGAAGAGAGGAGAGATGTCTGTGGAACTTTGTTCTGTTTTCTGCTACAAAATGTGAATAGCTCAAAGAGTGAAAACCTTTTGTGATGGTTGATGTCTCAGGAATAAGCTGGATCTCCAATGTTTGGGGGATGCTTTAACTCTCAAAAACCGATAATCAGAAAAGTATTTTTTTGTTTGTTGAATGTGTCCCTGTTCTGATTTTAATTAAACTCCAAATTTCGCTTTACAAAAAAAAAAAAAAAAAAAAAAAAAAAAAAAAAGGTGGACATTGTGGTCCAAATGGTTAAGCTACCAAGTAGGGACCTGCATCTGGTAAGAGTGTGATTTAATTTTTGGATGATCCAGCTATTTGCTAACTCCTGGGAGGCAGCAAACAACAGCCCAAATGCATTCAAATGCTTGAGAGCCTCCCACCAGGCTGTGAGACTGGGATAGAGTTCCCGACATCTGATCAGGTGTTGTGGCCCTTTGAGGAGTGAACCAGCAGATGAGGGATCGTTTTCTCTTTCTCTCCTTTTCTGTCACTCTGCCTTTCAAAAATAAATAAATATTAACACACTTACACACACGCACACACACACACACATAAGGACTCTGTTATTCTTAGAATATGACAGGTGTACCGGGAAGCAAAGATGGCTAGGTAACAAAAGTTTGGGTAAGTAATTTTTGATCTGAATAAAACTCAGAAAATGAGGTGCTATTTTAAAAGTCAACAATTAAATAATCAGTTAAATATATAAATCATGAAATATTTATACTGTATTTATTGAAAATGTAATTGGAAAACTGAAACAGAAAAGCAGTCTAAACTAGCCTTTTTAGGAAACTGGATGTTGCTACCTTCCTAACGTGAACTGAAATAAGTTTCCAAGCATCCAGTTCATTTCACAGACCCCATAGCAATCATTCAAACATGAATTCTAGCTGCCTTCATTGTGGATTAGTGGTAAAGACGCTTGTGTTGGTGACATCCTTACGGGTGCTGGTACGTGTCCTAACTACTCTACTCCCAATCCAGCTCCCTGCTGATGGCCTGGGAACATAAGCAGAAGATGGCTCAAGTCTTTAGGTCCCTGTAGCCACTTGGGAGACACAGATGAAGCTCCTGGCTCTGGGCTTCAGCCTGGCTCAGCCTTGGGCAATGCAGCTATCTGGGGAGTGAACCAGTCAATGGAAGATTACCTCTCTGTCTCTCCCTCTCTCACTATAATGCTGACTTTCAAATAAATAAATAAATAAACATTTTAAAATCATGAATTTTAAATTAATTTAATGATCATTAAAATTAACAGTGTTCTCAACAGATGTCTGATAAGCATGAAAGCTTTTTACATGGCTCTCATTTGTTCAATTAATCTACGCCCACATAAACTTTGTTACTGTTTGGCATTTGAATGAAAATATTAAATCTTGATTTTATGGCCTTAACTGATTCTATGTTTGAATCCATTGGTGTTTGAATACTTTCCATGCATTTTGAAATGTGAAATTGAATATATTATTGATTGTTTAACAACCTGAAATCTGATTCAAGCCAGAAATACCTGACCTAGCAGCAGGACTTCATGCTTGGGACAGTTTGTTGCATAAAGAACAAGCCAATTCTTGGTCACATGAACTAAGAAAATGGGTGTTGTTCTTGCATTTATGAAGCTCCTAGATGGAAAATTCGGGGACTTTTCTGAATTGAATGTTTGGCCTAATACCTTATGCCTGTGGAAAGTGCCAGTAACATAATTATTGGGTTGCTTTTCACTGTATATTTTAACTCTCAATATTTAAAGAAATGTAAGCAAAAACAACAAGCATAGCGATGTATTTGTGATTCTTGGTCTGTTAATGCAGTCAAAATTGATACAGTGGTGGGCATTGTGGTGCTGCAGGTTTAGCCATCACTTGGCATACTTGCATCCCATTGTGGAGTATCCGGTTTTAAAACACACCTCCACTTCTGATCCATATTCCTGCTATTGAACAGCTTGAGAAGAAGCAGATTGGCTCAAGTACTTGGGACCTTGACATCCATATGGGAGAGGTGGAGTTCCTGGCTGCCAGCTGGCGCATGATCCAGACCAGCAGTTGGCATTTGTGATGCTCACTCTCTCTCTCTTGCTCTCGCTTTCTCTGTCTTTGAAATAAAAATAGATAAATATTTATATCTTCTACATGGATTGATGATAGCACTGACAGTATCTCCTCATTTTATATAATTGGTACATGGGACTTTGTGATAGAACCAATGGAGGTGACAAGATGTGAATCCTTAATTTTATTTTATTTTACTTCTATAATGCTGTTTTCAAGAGATGTGGAATTTTCAGAGTATCTATAATAGCTTTTAAATAAATTACAGAAAGTCTTCAATCATTGTCAAATATTGCAGTTACCAAATACTATATTTTTTTAACTTTTATTTAATAAATATAAATTTCCAAAGTACAGCTTATGGATGACAATGGCTTTTTCCTCCGCATAACTTCCCTCCCACCTGCAACCCTCCCATCTCCTGCTCCTTCTCCCATTCCATTCGCATCAAGATTCATTTTCAATTATCTTTATATACAGAAAATCAATTTAGTATATATTAAGTAAAGATTTCAACAGTTTGCACCCACACAGAAACACAAAGTGTAAAATACTGTTTGAGTACTCGTTACAGCATTAATTCACATTGGACAACACATTAAGGACAGAGATCCTACCTGAGGAGTAAGTGCACAGTGACTCCTGTTGTTGACTTAACAAATTGACACTCTTGTTTATGGAGTCAGTAATCTCCCAAGGCTCTTGTCATGATCGTCCAAGGCTATGGCAGCTTTTTGAGTTTGCCGACTCTGATCTTATGTAGACAAGGTTGTAGTCAAAGTGGAAGTTCTCTCCTCCATTCAGAGAAAGATACCTCTTTCTTTGATGGCCTGTTCTTTCCACTGGGATATGACTTGCAGAGATCTTTCATTTAGGTCCTCTTTTTTTATTTTTGCCAGAGCGTCTTGGCTTTCCATGCCTGTAATACTCCCATGGGCTCTTCAGCCAGATCCAAATGCCTTAAGGCCTGATTCTGAGGCCAGAGTGCTATTTGGGACATCCACCATTCTATGAGTCTGCTGTGTATCCCGCTTCCCATGTTGGATCGTTCTTTCCCTTTTTTTTCATTCTATCACTTATTATTTTCAGACACTAGTCTTGTTTATGTGATCCCTTTGGCTCTTAGTCCTATCATTATGATCAATTGTGAACAGAAATTGATCACTTGGACTAGTGAGATGGCATTGGTACATGACACCTTGATGGGATTGAATTGAAATCCCCTGGTATGTTTCTAACTCTACCATTTGGGTGAAGTCAGATTGAGCATGTCCCAAATTGTGCATATCCTCCCTGTCTTATTCCCACTCTTATATTTAACAGGGATCACTTTTCAGTTAAATTTAAACACCTAAGAATAATTGTGTGTTAATTACAGGATAATTGTGTCTTAATTACCAAATACTCAATTAAACAGTCCAATGGAGATGGTTGAACATTAGAACTCTTGACTTTACCACAAAATTTCATAAGTAAGAGTTTGATGATAGTGTACTAAGTTTATCTAGGATAGTTTTATTTCATAAATTTAAATTTCTTAAATGCATAAATTTCTTAAATTCATTATTTTGAATAAAAGCCTGCAAGTCAATTTAAATCAACCAACATCATTATCCAGATGTATAACTATCTAAAATTTTCACCTGAGTCATTTCAAATTGTTATTACTAAAAACTTCTTTTATAGCATCTATATTTTAGTTCTAGGGAAGTAGTTCATAAGTAAAATTGACTGTACTTAACGTTGCATAAGTATCTGTAAATACATTTCCTAAAGGAGTCACTTTTTGACCATCATATTAATGTTCAAAGTTGCAACCAAGTCTTTTAACAAATAAATCCAAAATTAATTAATTTTGTAATTATTAGATGCCAGGCATTTGTCTTTGAGAACATTTTTTTAAATCTTTTCTTTTTAAATTTATATGCGAGATGACAGACCGATGTTGAACAGAGAACTTCAATCTGATTCACCCCACTGAGGTTGGGTCAGGTCAAAGCTGAAGACAGAAACTCAATCTGGCTCTCCCACACGGGTGGTAATTACATGACTACTTGAACTACCTCCTAATGACTGCCAGGTTGCTCACTAAATGGATGTTGGAATCAAGAGTGGAACATAGATTTGAACTCAGATACTAGTGGATGTGGGTATCCCAAGCAGTTTCTTAATCATGGGGCCATTTGCCCTGAATTAGGTCATTTTAAAATTGTCCAAAGCATTCATAGATTGGTAGCATCTCCATCACAGTCCTGTGTCTTAATTCCAAAGCAGTGTCTGCTTGGGCCCAACATAACTATACCAAAGTAACATATAACTATACCCAAGTAACATAACTATACCAAAGTAACATAACTATACCAATGTAACATAACTATACCAAAGTAACAAAACTGTTTTCACTTTGATCATATTTCTGCTGAAATGAAATGGTCCCTTTAATGTCTACTCTAAATATTATTTCTTTTAAAAATGACTTAGCTTAATAGTTACTGTGATTTCAAAATAAAATATGTTACAATTCTTTTAATGTAGGGACAATGTAGCATAACAATAATGCATTACTTCACTGAATTCACACACATATTAAAGCAATTTTATGTCAGATGCTATGCTAAGAATTGAAGTTTTATGTAAAATATTATATAGAGGAAATCTCAGAATTTATATCATGTAAGCTATCAGATGATCAATTGTATATTGACTATCTATATTGGGTATGTTCTAAAACTCATTTGATTTACCAGATATATTTTTGTGTGTTGTGTGAGATTGTGCATTTTGGATGTAACTGGTAACAATAAGTCTTTTCAGATTTTGCTTTTGTTTTTCTTTATAAATTTCAACAAGACAAATTGTCTTCAACAACTGAAAGCACATATTAACTATGTTAAGTTTTCAAAAACATTTTCAAGCACATGTATTTTAGTATAGTAAGAAATGAATTATTTTGGCTGATCTGATTGGATTATTTGTAGCTTGTGTGGTAGAAGCACTAAAACGATGACAGTAATGTTTGCTCTGAAATATAGAAATATAACAAAGTCATGGAAAAATATATCGTAGGGATTTATTCTCCAATCAATGCACAGTGGAATAAGGTACATAAATCTTCAAATATCAATGGGAAAATAGATGCAATATTATCTGAAAGATACAGCTGAGAAAAGAAGGGGTTTGCACAGGTGGAATTTCGCTCCTTGATTATTTATGGAAGACTTTGTAGTGGTGGTGCATGTTGTGTAACACAGGAGAAACAAAACACAAATCCTGTTCTGAAAGGTTGGTTTAAAAGCTCAAAAAGACACATGACTCTCTGTCTCTATTAGCATTCCCTACTTTGGAATAAACTAAAAAACTTTAAAGTTCTTTTGGATAAGGAAGGGAGACATGCTGAAGAATGTATGATCTATTTCACAGTATAATTATTTCAAAAACACATTTCAACTATTTCCATTCAAAATTTGCTGTGGAAAAAAATCAGTTTTTCAGGTCAAGTTGTTAGTGATTGAAAGAAATTTCTGATTCAAATTTCTAGGCTAATTTGACCTAATTATCCTCAAATAAATTTCAAATTATGTATCCTGTAGGGTTACATATTTTCTGCCTTAATTTTCACTTAGGCTCCTGGAAATGAATATGCAGCCATAAGTAACTTTAAGGGAAAACAATGTATGGCATTTCGATGAAACCTCAGCCATTAAGCCACTGCTCTAGGCAGACATATGTGTAATAACTTGCCATAATGAATTCATATTTCCTAAAGTATGTGACAATAAACCCTTCTTTCCCCATGTTATGATATTTACCATGAATTCCTCATTTTGTGATATTATATATCTCCATTTTTAAGAAAAACAATATATATGTGTTATATATGTTTGCATATAATATCTACTTATGAAATGAATGTCATAAAATCATTAAATCTTAACACTAAAATGAATTTATAAAAATGTATTAAAAGTAAAATAATTTATAAAATTCTTAATTGATAAGGAAATTATAAACAGCAAATATTGATTGAGTTTCAGGTACTATTTTCAATTTTGTACACTCACTTATGCAATAGTATAATAATAGAAGGGTACATTTGAAATGAACAATTGAAAAACAGAACCTATTTAGTGGGAAAAAAATTAGGGACATTTCAATTGAGGAATTTATCTTGTGGGAGTACTACATGACTGAATTGCTGAAATTTATGAAGACATGGCTGAAGAGAGGCACATGTTATGGTTAGAAAATGAAATTCTCACAGGAGAACTCAAAGGATTTTGGTCAGTTAAGGAAGTTGTACATGTGCGCTTACACAAGGGCACACACACAGAGGAATGAAGAAACAGTTTATTTTTTTTTTTTATTTGACAGGTAGAGTTATAGAAAGTGTGAGAGAGAGACAGAGAGGAAGGTCTTCCTTCCGTTGGTTCACTCCCCAAGTGGCCACTATGGACGGCGCTGCGCTGATCCGAAGCCAGGAGTCAGGTGCTTCCTCCTGGTCTCCCATGTGGGTACAGGGGCCCAAGCACTTGGGCCATCCTCCACTGCCCTCACAGGCCACCGCAGAGAGCTGGACTGGAAGAGGAGCAACCAGGACTAGAACCTGGAGCCCATATGGGATGCTGGCACTGCAAGCAGAGGATTAACCAAGTGAGCCACGGTGCCAGCCCCATGAAGAAACAGTTTAGACGTAAAGAAAAATAAGAATTTAAGAACAAAGATCATGCCTTAATTGAAAACAAGAAGATCAATAGAAATCAAATTCCCAATGAGAGAGATTAATGACCTACAGATAGAATGGAGTGAATTAGGAAAGAGAAAATGTCCTGAATAGTATTTTAGGTTATCATATAAGTTTTCTTACAGAACAACTTGCTGTGGATTCATAACAAGTATTTTTAAAGGATGGGTAGCCTAGGCTAGGATAACCGATTATATTAAGAGTCACAACTGATTTTATTAATACAGTATACACATAACATGAGGTTAATTCGTTGCTTATAATTCTTGATTCAACAGGTATATTATAATCAATGAATACGCTCAATCCAATATAGTTCATATAAAAAAAACAGTTTCCCCAGGTAAGTGCCAGAAAATATTCTGTAAACTATAGTAAATCTCTGTGTTGAATATAGCTATTAAGATCATATCATCATCTAAGGTTTCCTGAGAGCCTAAGAAGGTATATCTAAATGTAAGATCAGTGAAGCAAAAGTAAAGGTGTGGATTGTGCTTTTAGTCCAATGATTAAGATGTCAACTAAGATGCTCATGTCCCATCTCAGAAAAAGGCTTTGGCTCCTGACTCCAACACTTGCTAAGGTGGACTCTTTAAGGTAGCAGCAACAGCTCCAGTATTTGAGTTCCTACCAGCCAAATGGGTGACCTGGATTGACATCCTGGCTCCGAACTTCAGCATGAATGAGGAGATGAGAGCTTTCTTTTTTTATTCTCTCTCCCTCTCAAAATATCTCCCTAATGTAAGCATGCACATAAAATCATTTTTGTCTTTATCAAGAAGTTAAGAAAATGAAACAGTAACTTGAGGTGCAAGTTGTGATATTAGCAATATATATTTTATGCTATATATAAAGGAAGCCTAATTCCATAAAGCAACTAAATCACAGTTTTGAAAGCTTTAGCCATATTAATTCATATATAAATATGTAAATATATATGTCATCTTGTTTATAAAGTTTAACAGACAATGTTAATGATGCATAAATCCACAAATAATACAACAGTAAATAAAAAATGAGAAAAAATTTGAATATTACCATTTTTTTAGTAAATCAGAAAGAATACACATAAATTAAGTAGGCATTCAGCAAACACACTCACTCAAAAGAAAACCACTGGTGCTTTGCTGTGGTTTCCAGGCAGGTTAAGACACAGCCTGCGATGCTGACATCTCATTAGGGTGCTGGTTCTGGTCCCTGATGCTCTACTTCTTCCAATCCATTATTCTGCTGAAGTGCATGGGAAAGCAGTGGAAGTTGACCCAAGTCCTTGGGGCCCTGTACCTAGTGGAAAGTATGGAAGAAGCTCCTAGCTCCTGGCTTTAGCCTGGCTCAGTCCTGGAAACTGCGGCCACCTTTAGATTTTTTTTTTTTTTTTTTTTTTGGACAGGCAGAGTGGACAGTGAGAGAGAGAGACAGAGAGAAAGGTCTTCCTTTTCCATTGGTTCACCCCCCAGTGGCCACTTTGACCATCTTCTGTAGCATATTTTAGCCTGAAATTGCCCTGTGCTTGATCTTTTAATGATGTTTATCATTTGATTAACAGACATATATAAATTGTACATACATCTAGGGCACCGTGTGTTGCTTCAGTATGTATTTACATGTGATAACATCTAACCATGGCATACATGTCTAATTCCTCAAATGTTTAACATTCATTAATGGTAAAAATTAAAAATCCCAAATATTTGACTCATACTACATCAACAACTTCAGTAAATCTGGGGAAAGTAATACACTTTACTCTATATTTTTTCTGTAATTTTTATAACTGAGTAGCAGAGTAGCACATGTACACAATAGGCCACCTTGAGTTGAAATTCTTTCAATTTTTTTTTTACAGGCAGAATTAGACAGTGAGAGAGAGAGAGAGAGAGAGAGAGAGAGAGAAAGAGAAAGAAAGGTCTTCCTTTTTCTGTTGGATCACCCCTCAAGTGGCCGCTATGGCTGGCGCGTTGCAGCCGAAGCACTGCGCCTATCCAAAGCCAGGAGCCAGGTGCTTCCTCCTGGTCTCCCATGGGGTGCAGGGCCCAATGACCTGGGCCATCCTCCACTGCACTCCCGGGCCACAGCAGAGAGCTGGACTGGAAGAGGGGCAACCGGGACAGAATCCGGTGCCCCTACAGGGACTAGAACCCGGGGTGCTGGCGCGGCAGGCAGAGGATTAGCCTAGTGAGCGGTGGCGCCGGCCACTTTTAGATTTTGAGAACACATAAATGAAGACATTGGTCCTGCTCTTGGAGAATGTATACTTTCTTGGGAGTCTGCAGTACTTCACACCACCCTATGATAAGTTTATATATAAGATGGATTTTACAGGACTAAGTTGGTTAAGTTTTCTATCTTTTCTTTACAAAAAAGCCTCATTCGGCCGGCGCCGCGGCTCACTAGGCTAATCCTCCGCCTAGCGGTGCCGGCACACCAGGTTCTAGTCCTGGTCCGGGCGCCGAATTCTGTCCCGGTTGCCCCTCTTCCAGGCCGGCTCTCTGCTGTGGCCAGGGAGTGCAGTGGAGGATGGCCCAGGTGCTTGGGCCCTGCACCCCATGGGAGACCAGGAAAAGCACCTGGCTCCTGGCTCCTGCCATCGGATCAGCACGGTGTGCTGGCTGCAGCGCGCTGGCCGCGGCGGCCATTGTAGGGTGAACCAACGGCAAAGGAAGACCTTTCTCTCTGTCTCTCTCTCTCACTGTCCACACTGCCTGTCAAAAAAAAAAAAAAAAAAAAGCCTTATTCCAGAGAAAGTGGCATTTGGAAAATTGTAATGGATATTTAGGAATTTTGCTGAAAATACAGGACAAGAATTCATGTCTGAAGGAATCTGTATGGTTGTATTTTCTTTTTGTTGCAGCTGTGATAAATTACCACAAACTTGTTGACTTAAGTGATAAAAAAATCACGTTATCATTCTTTGGGTCAGAATTCTACACAGGCTTCCTGGGGCTGAAATCAGAGTGTCATCAGAAGGTTCGTTTCTGCAGGCTCTGGGGGAGAACCAGCATCTTGCCTTTGCAGCTTCTAGAAGTTACACACGTTGTCTAGCTCCTGGCCTCATTCCCGTATCCCTCAACAACATTGTTTCTCTCTGTATCTTTCTTCCATGGTCACATCTTCCTTTTTTCCCTCTTCTACTTTATATAAATAATGTGATTACAATGATCATCCAGATAAACCAGGATGGACATTTTATCTTAAAGTAAGCTGAAGAACATCTTAATCCCCTCTGGAACCCTAGTTCAATTGCGCCATATAACTGGACAAATCTACAATGCTTTCTGCAATAGTGTTTATTAAGGAATCTCGAATTGATGTGACTAAAAAGTAAGGAATGGAGTGCTGTCAGAGAAGGGGAGAGAACATGGAGCATATTGCTTAGGACCAAATATGCATTTTTCTAAGGATTTTGATTGTATGTTACAAAAATAGTATCTTCCTAGTGTTATGTAAATCACACTCACAATAGTTAAAATAATATGTCTGGCCGGCGCCGCAGCTCACTAGGCTAATCCTCCGCCTGCGGCACCAGCACACTGGGTCCTAGTCCGGGTCGGGGTGCTGGTTCTGTCCCGGTTACTCCTCTTCCAGTCCAGCTCTCTGCTGTAGCCTGGGAAGGCAGTGGAGGATGGCCCAAGTGCTTGGGTCCCTGCACCTGCACGGGAGACCAGGAGAGGCACCTGGCTCCTGGCTTCAGATCAGTGCAGTGCACCTGCTGCAGCACGCTGGCTGCAGTGGCCATTGGGGGGTGAACCAATGGAAAAAGGAAGGCTTTTCTCTCTGTCTCTCTCTCACTGTCCACTCTGTCAAAAAAAAATAATAATATGCACTGATTTTCTCTCTCACTTGTGTACCATACTTAATTACTGTATCCTAACATCATTTGAAACTCTATAATAGCAAATTATTTTATGGGTAGCTCACAGTTATATTAATGTCTGCCTACTTGAAAATATTTAAGCTACTTATAAATATCAACCACAATTTAATGACTATTACATTCTCCAGAGTAAACTAGCTAATGAATAATGACTAAAGCACACATAGTATACATTTTAATAAAATGAAAGCTGCTTTGTTCTGTATTTAAAATTGGAATAAAGAACCTAATAGGTCAACATTTTCCAATACAAATTGTAGGAAATAGCAAACTAACTTGAGTAGAATCATGTGAGTTTCTTACGAAACATTTAGATTCAAACAACACATCATTAACTATTCAGATGCCATATGGTGTGAATAGAAGCCTGTTGATCTATTTTAAAATGGGATGAAACAATTTTGGGCTACTCACTATATTTTGTTTGCTTTTTACCTATCCATACCATGCACATGTGTACCTTGAAGTTCTTTTGACTTGACCTTTCTTTTAAGAAGCAGGAAATATAGGTATAATATTCATGGTCTTTAATGAGTAGTCAATAAATCAAATAGCAATGACTAAAATTTGTAAAATTATTGCATAATAATTAATTGCAATTGAAAAAGCTTACATTCTAATACATAGTTCCAACTTATATGTTGCTTATTTTGCATTGTAACTGTGAAGTTTAATATAAAGTACAAAATGATGAACTCATTAACATCTTAATTTTCATCTATCTAAAGCCTTGCTGGTCACAATCACTGTCTTGTAGTTCTAGGAAAATAGTTCTTTGTTTGAAATAATAAAATACTAAACAACAAATTAATTATATTGAGGAAGACGGAGTAAGAGAAAAATGTATTGTGCATTTCATTAACAGACTATTCCCCAATTATATTGGCTAATAAAATGTATGCAATAAACGTCATTGCAATATTAGGCCTATGAATCTAGCTTATTTGGACTTGTGACTGAGTCTTAAACTTGTAACGCGTTAGCTACATCCACTTTAAAAGCTTGTTTACTCCCTGACATATTTTCAAATTGGTACAATGCTGTGATACTTCCTTGATACACTTTACTGATTGTTTTGTGAATGAAACACTTCATAAAATATTTTATCACACACAAATGTTAAGTATAAACAACACTGGAGTGAAATATGTACAGTTAATGTAATTTATTTCTACTGACAGTGGAGCAAGAAAAAGGAAAAGTTCTAGTCACAGATAGAAAAAAAAAAAGAATTAAAGTAACCAAAGAAAAGCATCATAGAAATGTAATAAAATAGCTTAAGTCATGAATGATGTTTGATTTCTAATTACATTTAAGTAATATTATTTCAGGTATTTAAATAAAATACCCCTCTGTATTTGTAGATTCTTCATAAGATGCTTGCAAAGTAACCAAACATATAGAGAGCTTTCTTCCTTGTCACTATGCCCAATTGACATATTATAATAGGACTTTATATAGCATTTGTATTTTATTAGTTATTATAGAGATGATCTAAAGAAACTGGAGGATGAGAGAAGGAATGTGCAAATACTGCACAATTTTATATAAGGGATATATATATATGTGTGTATATATATAACATATATTTTGGTTTCAGCAGTGGACTAGAGATACTGGGGACAACTGTGCTGTTAATATTTAATATGTGTGCATTTTGTTGTCACTAGATCATTAATTCTAATCCTAAACTTAAGTGAATCATATACTCCTTCCTTTATATAATTTACTTTCAATAAGAAGGCCTCATATGACTATGAAATATTATATATGCCATTAAACCACATTACAAAAGTATGCTTAATATATTTCATTTATAATTTTTTTTTGACAGGCAGAGTGGACAGTGAGAGAGAGAAACAGAGAGAAAGGTCTTCCTTTGCCATTGGTTCACCCTCCAATGGCCGCCTTGGCCGGCGCGCTGCAGCCGGCGCATCCTGCTGATCTGAAGGCAGGAACCAGGTGCTTCTCCTGGTCTCCCATGGGGTGCAGGGCCCAAGCACTTGGGCCATCCTCCACTGCACTCCCTGGCCACAGCAGAGAGCTGGCCTGGAAGAGGGGCAACCGGGACAGAATCCGGTGCCCCAACCAGAACTAGAACCCGGTGTGCCGGCGCCACAAGGCAGAGGATTAGCCTATTGAGCCTTGGCACCGGCCTCATTTATAAAATTTAAAGCTACTTTTCCATTAGAAAATTCACTGTAATTTCATTATTTTATACAAGTACATAATCTTGCAGGTCAAATCATAAAATGTCTTTAAAGTTGTCTTAGCATATTGTATTTCATTTACAATAAAATAATAAATTAGCTATGTATATTCTTTATTGCTTGTGAGAATATTTTGTGAGAAGCCGGCAATTAGCTTCAACTTTATATTTGACTGTTTTTGGTAAATTTATTCTGTGGTGTGTGTATGTGTGTGTTGCATTATTTTCCCTTACTTTTTTCTATTAAATTGACTTCTGAAATGCTAATTAGACATGATTTGTGCCTTCTCAATCAATGCTGCGTGTTTCCTAGCCTTTGTCTCGTTTTTAATCTCATCTCTGTCTTTATTTATTTGTGTACTCAGTACTTCCTTAGTACTTATATGGTATTTAGAGTACATGAGGAACAAAAATATGGGCATCCCATTCTTCACTTCCCTTCTAATAATGACACACAGAGAATGAGACTTAAAACATAATCTTACATGTAAACATCCTATAGTTTTGAGAAGCACCTGATGGAACAGAAATCAGAAGGGTTAGGAAATGGTGCTAATGGTCGAAATTATAAGCAGATTGGTCTGGAATGGCAACTTGAGGAGGTATCCATTAAGTAAGGTATATTGTGTGAGGTTGACTACAAAAAGGGGAAGTGAATTGCAGAGGGAGGTAAGGAGGAAGAGAAATTGCGAGTTGGCTCTACAGGCTGCTTAGCTGCAGACGATGGAGCAGGGAACTTCTGAGATTATAGCACTGTGAAAAGCTTTTCCAACAGTCACATTTTCTGTTTTCTCTAAATGTCGTCACTCCCACCTTCTCTGATTTATTCAGCTGGGGTTATTCCTTAAGTGAGGTGTGTATGTGTTGTCTGCTCTCTATTCTAATGAAACTCTCACTTGGATTTCTGGTGTGATTTGTTCTATAGCCCTGTTACTAATTTATCCCCTAACATGAACAGAAAAAGTTCCCATCTTGTTTGTGATGTTATGAAACCGAGATGACCTGCTGTATTCTATTCCCTGGTATGATCAATGTTTCTTCAGATTTAAGTTCTGTTGCTCCATTTTAATCTCAATTTACTGGCTCCCTATTCTGACTGAATTACGATCTCAGCCCAGGAATGTGGATCTAACAGAATCTAGTTTACAAAATATTCACCACTCTCCATGAGCAGCTGACAACACTGGAGAACATGTTGTTTTCTGGATTTCTCAAGTTTTGTTTCTTGATATGTAAATCTTTCTGTATCTATTAATGTGTGAGTTTATTTTTCAGTGTATGTTGAATAAATATATTGATAATTGCAAAAGTGGTGGTGTGCTGGTTTATAGAAGCCAGACAGCCTATATGTTCAGGGGTTACAATAAAGTGTTTCAGTTAAAATAATCTAGTTACAAGATAATCTATTTAACTTAGGCCACTCTGCTTATTTTGAACACTGCTAACACATGAGATAGATATAGACCTAGCCAAAATATACTTGGGTCAAAACTTTTCAGGCCTAGATTGTTAAACAATATTTTAAAATACAGAATGAGCATGAAGTACACATACGGGACTCTTGAACAATACGCACAGTACACATGACCATGCCCTCTGGGGTTCCCTCTTTAGGAGATGACTGTGAGCTGCTTGCTTCAGTTCCTGTGGTTTAGATTAATTTCTGATATCTACAAAGAAATGACTTTTTTACCTTGATTCAATCATTTCAACTGAATTAAGAGATACTAATAAAAATTATAGCCATGAGAATAAAATCAATTCCTAATTAGTTTTCTTCAAAAGATATGTTCAAAGTGACAACTATCAGTGATACAACATAGGGTTTGGGTTAGCTAACAGGCATTTGTAATTGTGACATTATGGTAAGAACAATAACTAGAATTTCTTTTAGAGCACCATTGTTGTGGCAAAGCCCCCATCCAGAATGCTGGCATCCCATGTGAGTGTTGGCTCCATTCCTGGCAGCTGTGCTTCCCTACTAATGAGCCTGGGATAGCAGTGGAAGATAACTCTAGTGCTTTGATCTCTGCACCCATGTGAAAAAAATGCAGATGGCATTCCAGGCTCAGGACTTAAGCCTGGCCCAGCTCTTCCTGTAGCAGCCATTTTGGGAGTGAACCAGCAGATTGAAGATCTTTCTCTGTCTCTCTCTCTCTCTTTCTCTGTAATATGTCTGTCAAAGAAATCAAAGTAAATCTTTTTTAAAAAGAGAATTTGTTTTCGGCAGATTTAGGATAGTGGTTGATGATAAATGAGTAGAAAAAAGGATCTCATAAGACATCACCTAAACAAATTGGAAAGGTAGGTGAGTGAGACAGAAGATTATCCTAGGCACTGTAAAATGAAGCACAGCAAAGGGCCAGCACTGTGGCTTAGGAGGTTAAGCCTCTCCCGTGCTGCTGGAATACCACATGGGCAAGGTGCGAGTCTAGGCTGCTCCACTTCCAATTCAGTTCTCTGCTATTGCCTGGCATAGCAGCGGAAGATAGCCAAAGTGCTTGGGCCCCTGCATCCACATGGAAGACCCAGAAGAAGCTCCTGGCTCTTAGCTTCAGATAGGCCCAGCTCCTTTCACTATGGCCATTCGGAGCGTGAACCAGTGGATGGAAGACCTCTGTCTCTGTCTCTCCTTCTTTCTGTCTGTTAACTCGGCCTTTCAAATAAAAAATCTTAAAAAAAATAAACATGACAAACTCATTATTGCTGTTGGTTAATGCCTGATGGCCAGAGTGCAGAGGAGAGAGGGATTGTCTGTGATTGTGATCTGGATATCCCATCCAGAGTTCAAGGCAACATGTTTTGGAAAAGAGGAACGCAATTTCTCAGTGAAGCAGAGAACAAAATGGCATGCTACCCTGGAAAAATACATGTGGCAGTCCTGGGGAACTTCAGTCAAATGAAACTACGCTAGATTCTGTATATTAGATTATACCTTAGAACAATACAGTCTAAAGACAAACAGGGAACATTGTAGAAATGAGAGGTAAGCTTAAAAAGAGTCTATTAGAACTGCCTTGGAAAACAGCTCCGTTTATCAGCTAGACACATCTCTTGCAACCAAAAATCTGAATGTTTGATATATATGAGGACAATCAACGGAAATCAAACAAAGCATCATGATAAACAAAAATTCACACTTTTTATACTTAATTGCATAACATTTATTTATTAATAAATACAGTATCAGGATCATATGAAATATACAAAAATTTACATAAAGATATTCTGAACTTAAAAACAAGCAAACATAAATGTTGGATCATACAATGTAGAAATGAGATTCCTATGTTTATTTGCAAAATGCCAAAACATAACATACACATATTTTCTTTTTCAATTTTTTAAAGATATATTTATTTATTTCAAAGTCTGAGTTACAGAGAAACAGAGATTGAAAGAGAGAGAGAGAGAGAGAGAGAGAGAGAGAGAAAGGTAGCTAGCTCACTTCATCAAATGGCCTCAATGGCTGGAGCTGTGCTTATCCAAAGCCAGGAGACTGGAGTTTCTTCTGGGTCTTCCAAGTGGGTGCAGGGGCCCAACGACTTGAGCTATCTTCCACTGCTTTCCCAGGCCATAGCTGGGAGCTGGATCAGGAGTGGATCAGATGGAACTCGAACTGGCACCCACAGGGATGCTGGCTTTGCAGGCGGGGGATTTATTAGCTATACCACACCACTGGCCCCCATTTGTTTTTAAATGTTATAAAATAACCTGATTAAAAATTCAGATGTACTTCTTTTTCACTCTAGATACCTATATAGGTTTTTTTAGATATCACGTTTGCTTTCATTGTATGCATATAAAATATCAAGTTAAAACAGCCGAAGCAGCTTTCAGTCAGCTGGAACACACTGATTGAAAAATTCTTTAATTTGAAATGATTCTGTCAGGTTAATGAATTAGAGTAATAAAATCATATTGAAAATACCTGGCTTTGGAAAGGAAGCTATACAAAAATCAATGGGGAGTAAAAGATGCAGGTGACAAACTGTAAATTTTCTGACTGAAAATTAGTTTGTCTGATATAAGCAATGTTTGATTATTAAAATTCTACTATTATAAGATATGCTGATGCAATCCACTTATCATTGCATTTACTTTGGTTACATTCTGTTGCTAAGAATAAAAAAATAAAATAAAAAGCTAATGCATATAATTTCATCAATCTTCAGAATAACAAAGAGAAAAATATATATTTTTATATACAAAAATATATTTATATATATTGGGGGCCAGTGCTGTGGTGCAGTGGGTTAATGCCCTGGCCTGAAGCGCCGGCATCCCATATGGGCACCGGTTCTAGTCCCAGCTGCAACTCTTCCAATCCAGCTCTGTGCTACTGCCTGGGAAAGCAGTAGAAGATGGCCCAAATTCTTAGGCCCCTGCACCCACGTGGGAGACCAGGAAAGAAGCACATGGCTCCTGGCTTCGGATCGGCACAGCTCTGGCAATTGCCGCCAATTGCCACCAATTGGGGAGTGAACCATCAGATGGAAGACATTTCTCTCTCTCTTCATCTTTGCTCTCTGTGCAACTCTCTGACTTTCTCATAAGTAAATAAAATCTTTAAAAATATACATGTTTTATATTAAACATATACCAAATTGGGAAAATGTATGATTCAGTCTGGTGTCATGGAAATAGTAGTGACTCAACAATGGGAAAAAAATAAAATCAGTTCAGATTTCCATTAATTTCAAATAGCCATACGATTTTAAACTATGTAAAATGATTTAATATTTTCATATTCCTGTATAGAAAGCATAATCTCTGGATTGATTTATCAATATTTACAATTAAATGAAGTAGAATTGAATTTCAAAACTCTGAAAGTTAGAGAACATTTATTAGTGATTTATATTAAAGTTATTGTTAAACAGATTAACACAGACTTTATTCAGTCAGAAAAAAACTTAAAACAACTACTTTGACAATAATGAAATATAAATTGCTTCTTGTTCAAGAAATGAATCATACTTGATATTTTCAGTTAGAAAGAGACATTGAGATTCTAAAGACTGAGGTTTCAACCTCTGTATACATTTCTAAAGACTTAAAAAAAACTATTATTTTTATTTCTGTTCTTGTGAACCAAATCTCCTTTAAGCAATATCCTTCCACTGAATAACATTAAACTAATAATGATAACAGTTCTATAGCTAGTTCTATTAGGTGGTTGTTATAGGTGTTTTGCGAGTTTTTCAGTCATCGTTAGTCCTTCATTTCTGCTAGTTTTTGTGTTGACTTTATGGAGATAGATGACAGACATCGATAGATAGCTAGAGAGCCATATAGACAGAGAGAAAAGAGATGATCGTCTCTCTATGGAAGCATCTTCCAGTTTAGTTTACATGGAGATTCCCCTACTGCTGTTATGTGGCAAAGATCTTGTGCTTCTATTTTTGTTGTCATGATTATTACTATTGTTATAATTAACTTTCATAATCATTTATTCACAACAACTAATACATCCAGTTTTAAAATTTGAAAATAGTATACAACAGGTCTTTGAGGGAACAAAAGTCTCAGTCTGCCTTTCAAATAATAAATACAGCTTTCGGAATATTAAAAAAAATAGGAAAGTTCCAAAATGGCTGAATAAGGTGTAACCATATTAAATTCAGTTGCTCTGGCATATGAAAAGAATAAAGGGAGGAACACATTTCCAGGGACCTGAATGACACAACGTTTGGTAAAGAACTGAGAAAAAAAAAAAAAAGTGAAGACTCTGAGGGACAGGGAAAGGCAGGACAGGGACACTGCAGCAGCCAGCCACACGCCGCAGTCCGCTACCACCTGTGAGCTACCGTCAAGCCAAGAAAAGGCAGGAAGTAAGCGTTGCATGCTCTGCCCCTCACAGTTTTAGCTGAGAGGGAAGTCCACAGTCACCCACTGCCTCTTACTTCAGCAGGGAGAGCTGACTGGAGTCTGAGCAACTGCCTGTTTGAACCAGAGAAGCCAAGCTGCTTCCTCATCTGCCCTGCTCCTGAGGGAGCCATCCTCGGCAGTGAAGTCCAGCAGTACTCCTCTGCTCTGCTTCTACAGCACTGGAGTGAGCATCGGGGACACTGTCTCCTAAAGGGGACTAGGAGGAGACGGCGGCAGCCTGTGCCACTGATGATACTGCCTGAGAGAGAACCTTGAGGCTCACATAGACTTTGCGTGTTGGCTGGAGCACAAGTGGGGGGCAGCGTGCACACCTAAACCTGTGAAGGGAGAGTGTATTGCCTGCTTCCCATGCTCCTTGACAATGGCTCCCACCAAATAGTAGGGGAGAAATGCCATCTTAAAATATAAGTACAAGCTGCCATAGCTCCCATGCATGTGACTAAGGGATTTTATGAGGGATTAATCCGCAAACTCACTGATTTTGTGTCTGGTCTGGAGGGTTGGCAGGGGAGAGACACCACCTTAAATCTGTGAGGTGCTCCCCTCCCCTCAAATGCACTGGTGCCTGTACTCGAACTGCAAAGACAGAATCTAGGCAGGCAACTGGCTTTGGGTATGCCTCAACCTTCTCTGTGGATGGAGCAGCCTCCTGTGGCTGAGAGTGGATCCCTTGCTACTTTGTGACTGTGGGGGCCCTGCATCCTATACCATGTGACTGCACCGTGCAGCATGGAGTGTAGCTGGGTTTTGGGCAATCACTGTTTCTGGCTTCAGGCGCTCAGTTTTCCTGAGTTCCCTGGGTGGGTCATTACAGAGGGCACTGTACTCACGCTGAAGATAACACAGATCCTTTGGAGGGATATGTAGCCACTGTGGGCTCTCCCTGGACACTGATCACAGGGGCCAACAAACGGTATAATATCCTCCCCTCTGTTGATAACAGAAGAGTCTATCACACCCAATGTGGTGTCAGTCTGGACTCTTGTACTGTGACCAAGCATTGCCTGGAGCTCCCTGGCCCCACCAAGCACAAGCCTCAGAATATCCACTAAAGGATCAGACACTCCACTAAGCCACATACGCATATTTCAAAGGAATCAGAGGAAAAAACAGCAAGTCATCTCACAACTGTCTAAAAATAAATGTAGAAATCTGAAAAATCTAACAAAGGAAGACAATACGACTCTTCCAAAGAAACATAATCGCATTTCAATATTAGAAGGTGAAGATGAAGAGGTTGATGAAATGCCTGAAAAGGAATACAAAGGAATGATCATAGGATTAATCAAAAGCAATGAGAGGCATTTTCATGAGCTAAAGAAATCCATAATGACACAGATGAAAAATTTTTCTGTGAAAGATTGTGAAGAGAAAGCACACTGAAATATTAGAAATGCTGAATTCAATATGACAAATAAAAATACAGTGGGAAGTTTTAACAACATGCTCGGCGAGGCAGATGAAAAAATATCTGAGCTAGAAGCAATATCATTGGAAATATCTGTCAGATGAAAAGAAGAAGACAAAGAAGAAGGTGAAGATGAAGATCAAGAGGAGGAGGAGGAGAGAGAAAAAGGAGGAGGAGAAGGATGAGAAGGATGAGGAAGAAAAAGAAGAAACCAGAAAAATGTAAAACAGTGTTCTAGATTTATGGAATACTCTCAAACAACCCAATTTACAGGTCTTAGGAGATCCTGAAGTTGTGGAAATACAAAATGGATGAGATGGCCTAGTCAATGAAATAATAGAAAAATCGCCTAATTTGGAGAAAGAAAGGGACATTGAAGTACAGGAAGCACATAGAACTTTTAGCAGACATGACCAAAAAAGATATTAACCATGACACATTGTAGTCAAACTTTCAATAGTAAAACATAAAAATTTTAAAATGTGCACAAGAGAAATCCAAGATTACCTTCACAGGATCTCCAATTAGACCAAAAGCTGATTTCTCATCATTAATCCTACAGAGAATGAAGACATATTTCAATTATTAAAAGGAAAAAAAAAAGAACCTGTAAACCTAGGATACTATACCCTGGAAAACTCTCATTTATGAATGAAGGTGAAATGACCTTCCATAACAAGCAGAAATTTAAAGAAATTATCATGACTCATCAGGCCTTATAAAAATTCTTAAGTATGTTCTACACACAAAAGCACAGAAAGACAATCATCATTATGAAATAATATGAAGGTGGAAAATCAAGTAAAAGTACAAATGAAATCCAAAGCTAACAATAAGAACATTTATGGAAAAATGGCAAGGCCAAGCCATTACTTATCAATAGTAACCTTGAATGTAAATAGCCTAAATGTTCTAATTAAAAGATATAGACTGGGGCTGGTGCTCTGTCATAGTGGGTAAATCACTGGCTCCTGGGCCAACATCCTATATGAATGCTGGTTGCAGTGCTGGCTGCTCCATTAGTGATCTGCTCTTTGCTAATGTGCCTGGGAAAGCAGCAGAATATAGCTCAAGTCTTGGGGCCCTGCGTCCAATTGGAAGACATGGAAGAATCTCTTGGCACCTGGCTTAGAATCAGGGATTAGCTCAACTGTAGCCATTGCAGTCAACTGGGGAGTGAAGCAGTGGATGGAGGATGCTCTTTATCTCTTCTCTCTCTCTCTCTCTCTCTCTCTCTCTCTGTAACTCTGCTTTCAATAAATAAATAAATCTTTTTTAAAAAAGATACAGACTAGCTGAATGGATTAAACAACAAGATCCAACTATTTGCTGTTTACAAGAAACACACCATATCAATGAGACATACACACTTACAGTGAAAGAATGTAAAAACGTATTCCATGCTAAAGGAAAGCAAAAAAGAACAAAAGAAAAAAAAAAGCATAGTATCATCCCAATTTCAGACAAATCATAATTCAACTTAAAAACTGTTAAGAGACACAAAGAAGAATATTATGTAATGATTAAGGGGTTAATTCAACAGGAAAATGTGACTGTAATAAATGTATATGCCCTCAATACTAGGGCACATAGTTATTTAAAGGCAATGTTAATGGATCTAAAGGGATACACAGATGGAAATACAATAATAATGGGGGAACTTCAACACCCCACTTCACCAATGGACAGACCAACTAGACAAAAAATTTTAATGAAGAAACATCAGACGTAGTCTATATTATAAACCAAATGGTCCTAATTGTTACCCATAGAATATTCATCCCACATCTAAAGAATGAACATTCTTTGTATCAGTATATGGAACTTTTGCTAGGATAGACAACATGCTAGCCCATAAAGAAAACTCAGCAAATTCAAAAAATTTGAAATCATCACATGGATTTTTCCTGACTGCAATAAAATGAAACAGGAAATTAACCATTTAAGGATCTCTAGAAAATACTGAGATTGAACAACATGCTCCTCAATGTACAGTGAATCACAGAAGAAAGAAAAAGGAAATCAAAACATTGTTGGATGAACAAAGATGACAATAAACATATCAAAACTTAAGGGATCGCCTGCGCCGTGGCTCAATAGGCTAATCCTCCACATGCAGCGCCAGCACACCAGGTTCTAGTCCCCATCATGGTGCCGGATTCTGTCCCAGTCAATCCTCTTCCTGTCCAGCTCTCTGCTGTGGCTGGGATTGCAGTGGAGGATGGCCCAAGTCCTTGGGCCCTGCACCTGCATAGGAGACCAGGAGAAGAACCTGGCTCCTGGCTACGGATCAGCATGGTGCGCTGGATGCAGCAGCCATTGGAGGGTGAACCAATGGTAAAGTAAGACCTTTCTCTAAGTCTCTCTCCCTCACTGTCCACTCTGCCTGTAAAAAAAAAAAAAAAAAAAAAAAAAAAAAAAAAAAAAAAAACCACACAAAAACAAAACTTAAGGGATCCAGCAAAAAGAGTGTTAAGAAAGAAGTCTATAGCAACTGGTGCCTACATCAAGAAACTGGAAAGACATCAAATCATGATCTAACAATATATCTTAAGCACATGGAAAAATAAGAACAAACAAACCCAAAATTAGTAGGGAGAAAGAATGAATTGAAATTGGAGAAGAGAAAAATTGAGACAAAAATTGAGACAAAGAAATTGAGACAAAAAAAATACAAAAGATCAGTGAAATGAAGAGCTGGTTTCTTGAAAAAAAAAATGATACAACTGGCCCAACTAACCAAAACAAGAAGAAAACTGAAATTAATAAAATCAGAGGTGAAAAAGGAGATCTTACAATAGTTTCCAAAGAGACAAAAAAAAAATCCTAGATTACTATAAATAGCTACATGCTGAAAATTTAGCAAATCTAGAACAAATCTATAGATTTTCAAACACATACTATCTTCTAAAATTGTATCATGAAGACATAAAAAAAACCTCAATGGGCCAATAATCAAGAGATTGAATCAGTAATAAAGACCCTCCCAACAAATAAAAGTCCACAACCAGACGGCTTCACATCTGAATTCTTCCAAAAGTTTAAAGAAGAATTAATTCCAATTCTTATTAAACAATTCAAAACAATTTAATTTATCCCATACTCCTACTACGAGGCCAGCATCATCTCAATTCCAAAACTGAAAAAAGATTCAACAAAGAAAATTATAGACCAATATCACTGATGAACACAAGATATTAATATAATCTAACAACACATCAGAAAGATAATTCACCAAGACCAAGTGGGATTTATCCCTGGTATGCGGTGATAGTTCAATATTATCAAAATAATAAATGTGAAACATCACAATAACAAATAGAAGAATAAAAACTATGTGCTTATCTCAATAGGTGCAGAGATAGCATTTGATAAAATGGAACATCCTTTCATGATAAAAACCTTAAGCAAATTGAGTATAGAAGGAAAATTCCTCAACACAACTAAAGCAATTTGTAACAAATTCACAGCCAGCACCATATTGAATGGGGAAAACTGAGAAGCATTCCACTAGGATCCAGAACCAGACAAGGATATCCACTTTCCCCATTGCTATTCAATATAGTTCTCAAAGTTTTAGGCAGAGCTATCAGGCAAAATAACTAACTAACTAAATAAATAAATAGAAGGAATTTAAATCGGAAAAAAAATAAGTACAAAAATCTCTGTTTGCAGATGACATGAAACCAAAATACTCCACTAAGAGATTGCTGGAACTCATGAGAGTTTGGTAAAGTTGCATGATATAAAATCAACACACAAAAATCAATAGCATTGTATTCATAGATAATTCCACATTGAAATAGAACTTGCAAGATCAGTACCATTCACAATAGCTACAAAAGTTGAAATTCCATGGAATAAATTTAAAGAAGGAGATGAAAAATCTCTACAACTAAAATTATAAAACATTAAATGAAAGAAATAGAAGACACAAAAAATGGAGAAATCTTCCATGTTTGTGGATTGGAAAAATTAATATCATCAAAATGAAAAAAAACTATTCAAAGTAATTTACATATATGATGTGATCCCTATCAAAATACCAATAAATTCTTCTCCAATCTAGGAAAAATGATGCTAAAATTCATGTGGAAACACTAGTCTCAAATATCTAAAGCAATATTAAAAAATCAAATTAAATTAAATCTGGCTGCATCATTACACCAGATTTCAAGTCTACAACAGAGCTATTACAATCAAAAGAGCTCATATTGGCACAAAAATAGATGTGATAATTTATGGAACAGGGTAGGAACCCCAGAAATCAATCCACACATCTACAGCTAACTAATCTTTGACAAAGTAGCTAAAATCAATTCCTGGATAAAGGACAGTCTCTTCAACAAATGGTGCTGGGAAAATTGGATCACCACCTGCAGAAGTTCCTTACATGAGACCTACCTTACATGTTATCCAATAGTCAAACCAAAATTGATCAAGAATCTAAATCTATGACCTGATACTCTCAAATTTATAGAGGAGAATATATGGGACACTCTGCATGGTATTGGTGTAGGCAAAGACTTTTTGGAAAAGACCCCAGAAGCACAGGTAATCAAAGCAAAAAAATAGACGAATGTGATTACATCAACTTAAGAAGCTTCTGCACCACAGATGAAACAGTCAACAAAGTGAATGAAGAGGAAACCAACAGATGGGGAAAATGTTTGCATACAAGGCAACTGATGTGATTAATATCCAGAATCTCTAAAACATTTGAGAAACTCAACAACAAAACAATCCAGTTAAAAATAGGAAAAATCTGAACAGGCATTTTTCAAAGAATGAAATTGAAATAGCCAACACTCAAGAAATGCTCAGGATTACTAGCCAGCCATCAGGAAAATGAAAATCAAAACTATAATGAGCTTTCTCATCACTCCAGTTATAATGATCTTTGTATAGAAATAAAAAACAATAAATGCTAGTGAGAATGTGGTGAAAATGTAACCTAATGCATTATTACTGTGATGTAAATTAGTACAGCCATTGTGAAAGAGAGTATAGAGAGACCTCAGAAAGCTTAAAATAGACCTATCGTATGACTCAGCTATCCCACTCAAGGGAATTCACCCAAAGAAAATGAAATCAACATATGAAAGGGTTATCTGTACCCCCATATTTCTTGCAGCTCAATTCACAATAGCTAAGATATGGAATCAACCTAGATGCCCATCAACTGGTAACTGAAAAAAGAAAATGTAATATATATGCATAATGGAGTACTACTCAGGCATAAAAATAGAATTGACTCTTGTCTTTTGAAAAAAGTTGGATGGAACTTGAAAGCATTAAACTTAGTGAAGCAACATAGTCCCAAAAGGCAAATATCATATGTTTTCCCTGATCTGTGGTAACTAATAGAGTACAAAAAATTTAATGTATATGAATGAAACTGATATTTTGAGATTTATTTTTTACAGCACTGTCTGTTCTGTTGAGAAACTTTTTTTTAACTTTTTGCTGGTTTTACTGTTAATTATTTGTTAAAATCTTTACTTAATGGCAAGTTAAGCTTATGATTATAAAATAAATTTAACCTGTAACACTGTAAACATTGAAAGAAAGAATAAGAAAGGAAGGAGGAAGGAGGGTGGGACCATGAGCAAGAGGGCAGTTAGAGTAGGAAATATCAATACACTACTAAATTTTTATATATCAAATATATGAAATTTCTTCACCTTATATATAAATAAATATTTAAAAAGAAAGAAAAATGTATATGTATGTATAAATATAAGGACTGAAATACCCATCTATCTAGTTATCTATCTGAAGAATGAAATTGAAAATGCTTATTTAGAAATTTTGATCAATTTTTTCATTAAACAAAACCTAAATTATGCCTTATATGTCATTATAAAAGAGATTAAAATATAAACAAGAAAGTGAATAAATAAAAGCTGCTATAATAATTTGCTAAACACTTATGGATAAATGTTAGATATTTCTAAAGTATTGTCTAGTTAATTTCTTAGTAAGAAGCTATGGTCCCTGGGAATTTCTAATGTAAAAGAAGAATGCATAAAGAATACATCATAATTTTTTACAAAACAAATATTCTACCTCAGTACAAATTAGTGTATTTCAAAAAACAAGCCATCTTATAGTTTTAGTACAAATACAACATACGGCAACTTCTTTAAGTTTAATTTTTCAAAATATACTATTACTCTTAAATTATACTTTAGTATGTTTTACTCAAAGGGTTATCAGAATTGAACATAATTACACATGTAAAATAAATTACAGATAATAGTGGTATAGTAAATGAGGTTTCACAATTTTTTAAGATTTATTTAATTTTTGAAAGATTTATTTTTTGAAAGGCAGAGTTACAGAGAGAACAAGGGGACACACACATGTGCATAGGCACGCACACACTCACACACACACACACTCACACCTTCCATCCACTGTATCACTTCCCAGATGGCTAAAAATGGCTTAGTTTGAGCCAGGCTTGAAGCCGCGAGCCAGGAGCTTCGTTTAGGTTTCCCATTGTTCAGGGGCCAAAGTACATGGGCAATCTTCTGCTGGCGTTCTCAGGCTATTTGCAGGGAGCTGGATTGGAAACGGAGCAGCTGGCACTAGAACCTGTGGCCATATGGGATGCTGGATCTGCAGGTGGTCGCATAACGGCAATGCCAGCTCCAGCAAAATATTTCAAAACATGTTTTTCAAAAGCTATTTAATTCTATGGGGAAACATTCTAATTTATCAACAATCATGACTGTGGAAAAATAGAATCCCATATTTATGTATTTGTGAGTTTAAATTTGTCTTTTGAAAGATAAGATTATAGAGAATGGAATAGTTATATTTTTCTGTTAATTGTGCTGGTTCATATTACAGTAATGAATAGTTATGTAGATGTAGATGTTATATATAACTGAAAGCAATGATCACATTTTCAAATTTCTATAATACAGTGGACATGCACATAAAGTCACAGGCAACAAACGTATAATTATCCTGCTGAGTTTCACACAATTGAAGTGTCTGTCTTTTTACCTATGTTCACTGAATGAACCCTGCTAGACAATGAGTTAAGTTGACATTAATATTCAAAACTTTTCTTTATATTGCAGAAGAGTTGAAGGAACACAAAATAAAAGGGTAACACTCTAAGGCTGGATAATTAATTCTATATGGCATTCCTTGACCTGGCTAAGGGATAGCCAGATAGCTAGTAAGAGGTCATTTCTGGGTGTGTCTGCAACGGTGTTTCTGTGAAAGATTTACATCCGAATCAACAGACTGTATAAAGCAGTTCATTCTCATGTGGTGGGCATCATCCAGCCTGTTGAGGGTCAGTGTAGAACAAAACACAGAAAAAGGGTAAGTTTGCTCCCTGCTTGATCTGAGACATCTATCTCCTTCCCTCCTATCAATGCTACTTGGTCTTGGGTTTTCAGACTTAGAGTGTGACTTGCACCACTTGCTCTCCTGGTCCTAAGGTCTTTAGACTATGACTGAATTAAAATACAAGCTATCCTTCCTGGAGAAGGCTGATTATGTGTCTTGTCAGCATCTACACTTGCATGAACTGATTCATATAATAAACCTTCATTTATACATTCACAAAAACATATGAGGATATTTCAAAATCCTCATGGAAAAATTGAAATGAAAGTTAAAATGTGGGTCTGGCACTCTGGCATTGTAGGTAAAGCTGCTGCCTTCAGAGCTGGCATCCCATATGGGCTCTGGTTTGAGTTTCAGGTGTTTTACTTCCAGTATAGCTCCCTGCTAATGCACCTGGGAAAGCAGTGGAATATGGTCCAAGTCTCTGGGCACCCACACCCTGCAGGAGACCTGGAAGAAGCTCCTGGCTCCTGACGTGGGACCAGCTGAGCTCCAGCTGTTGCAGCCATTTAGGGAGTAAACCAGCATATGGAAGATATCTTTCTCTCTCTCACCTCCCCCGTCTGTGTGTGTGTGTTTGTGTGCGTGTATGTGTAAACTCTGCCTTTCAAATAAATAAATGAATCTTTTAAAAATATAAAACTCATTCCCATGAACTTTTACAAGTATACTTGTTTGTGATACATCCTCTCTATTCTATTTTCTCTGGAGAACTTTGACTAATACAGTTGCTAAAAAGAGTAATGAAATATCTGAAAATGAAACACTGAAGACATTTGATTAGTTATGGAAAAGTCTAAAAGTGGACTCTTGCAAAGTATAACAAGTAGGGGAAGACTGACAAGCTCAAGACAAATAGAGTAGAAATAAGTGTATATCAGTAGAAATAAGTGTACAGCAGTAGAAATGAGTGTATTTATATTTAATTTTTCCTGTAAATTCAATTTAGTTTAAACAGATTTCTATTTTATGAAGCCCATCATTTTACAAAAATCTCAAAGAAAACAGAACTTCTGATTCAATGTGTGGTAGACACTGTACTGTGAAGTGCACAAAA
This sequence comes from Oryctolagus cuniculus, assembly GCF_051225735.1. Taxonomy (NCBI): domain Eukaryota; kingdom Metazoa; phylum Chordata; class Mammalia; order Lagomorpha; family Leporidae; genus Oryctolagus; species Oryctolagus cuniculus. The sequence continues at coordinate 24,701,778 of NC_142868.1, read as the reverse complement.
TGCAAACTAATTAAGACATCAATTTTTCTTCCAATAAGTTGAAAACTATTAAGATGTGAACAGTGATCAAGTGATTTGTGCAGAGTGAAGCACCCACCTCATAGGAAATGAATGTTTCTGTCTTTGATTGTGGGGCCCCATGGGCTGGCCAGCCATGGAGCCCCCATGTCAAGGTTGGTCCGATAGCTGCTGCTGTGTCTTTATCACAAGGCAGATGTTGCTAGTTTCGGTTAGGGCGACGCTTTCTAGAGGCACTGAGCCTGTCTCGTAAACAACAAGATGGCGCTGAGGACCGCGCGGTGAGCCTGCCTGCTGCGTGACACCTCATCTGATTGGCCCGGGGACTCGTGCACACTGCATGATCAAGCAGCTGATTGGAGTGTTCCGTGCATGGACTTGAGTTTGCTTGTAATTGGCTAGATTTTGTATATAAGCCGTGTGCTGAGGAAGGAGGGTTTTTTTTTTTTTTTTTTTTTCCATCTCCTCTCTTACTCCCTCCATTCTTTCTCTGTCGCTGTTATTTTCTCAATAAAAGTCTACTGAAGACCGATAAGCTGCGAGCAACGTCGTTCCTTTGCGGGCAAGGGAGCGACAATAGGAGATGAATGTTTCTGTCTTTGATAGAATATAAAAGAGAATTAGCATCTGATCAGGCTCTGTTAGAGAGATAAGGTCAAGAGTTAGTGAAACTTCTCCAGGGCTTATGAGATCAGTTTTCCAGACATGAGATCACATGGAAAACCTAGTGTTGCTCAGGCATGCTTATGATGTACTGTGGAATGTGAAGTTACTCCAACTTTGAAGCACTGAGAATTACATAGATGATTAAATGGATGGACTAAAATAAATGTAAGGGTAAAAGGCCACAGTTTCTAAGGTTTGAAATTTTGTTGCTCTGTAAATTCACAGGGAAATTATAAAGTAAAGCAGTTTTGGGGAATAACATTTGGTCATAATGAGCAGAAAATAATACAGTACTCTAAAGCAGAGTAGACTTGTGGTTATCTTGTACTCAGGAAGTGTTTAATAAACAGATGCAAAGAGCTTGACAGCATATTATTTTTCTCCTGTTGCTTACGACCAATCAGGAGTGATTTTTGGAAGCCACTTTTCTTTGAAATAGAGCAAACTCTTGGCTCATTACTGAGCCATGGAAGCAGTGTCATGTAGGTCTCAGTGAAAAAGAAAAATCCATTAGGAACTAGTCAGAATACAGTTACACATAGTCATTCTGTGTAGTTATGGCTGTATTGTTAAAAAATCCCTAAAATAACTGCGTCTGAAAACTCACCAAGGAATAAACAATGCTGAATGCTTTTCATAGTTGAAATTAATTTTTATACTGTTTAATAATGTTTGTCTTTGATATCTGTAGAGATTTAAAAAAATAAGATGTTTAATGTTTACTTGTCAAATATAGCATTTCTTTGTCTTAATTTTTTTTCCTGAGAACATGTTTGTGCTCATTTATATCTTGATTATTATTTTGCTGTGGTATTCTAAATGAATGAGAAAAAGTCATCACACATCATGAAAATGTTTGAAGTGTTCCATGGCCTATTGGAGAAAAAAAATATCCCAGTACCATTTTCAGATCCCTATATCTGTTAAAATATAATTAACTTGTAGTGTTTGAAGACTTCTTCAGTAGTCAAGGGAGGTAGTGAAGGCAAGAGATGACCCTGGCTGAGAATAGGTCCAACAGGCCTTGGCAGGTGTGAGGATGTGTGTTATTTATTTATATTTAAAATTTTCATTTTAGAGTAACTTTAGGTTTACAGAAAGTTGAAAAGATACTACAGAGTTTTTGTGCATTTCATAGTCATTTCTCCCTGTTGTTGGCGTCTTACATTACCTTGGTTTATTTGTTAAAACTAAAAGACTTGCATGGGTAATGATTAATTAAAACTAGACACTACATCAGTTTCACCACTTTTTCCATGAATAGTTGGTATAATATTCCTTAATGGTATCCAGAGGATTGTGTCTCATTAGGAATCATTTCTCTCTTCTGGTCTGTTGACTGTTTCTCAGTCCTTTGTTTCTCAAGATTTTGACATCCCCTTAGCATCTACTTAGAATAACTCTCTGTCGGGGTTTGTCAGTGTTTTTGTTTGATACTGTTTTTATTGGTCTAGGTTCATGAAGGTTTGAAAAGAATGTCAAAATGTAACTGCTTTCTCATTTTGTCACATTGGGACACACATGGTGTGATATCTCTGGTGATGCACCCTCTGTCACATATTTTGGGTCATACCTGCCAGATTTCCATGCAATAAGTTTAACGATTTGCCTTTTTTTTCTGTGCTTTGAAAGCTAGTGTGTGCTCAAGGTGAAGGTGTACCAGAAGAAGAATAAATTCCCTTTCTAGGATGGATTTAGTTGCATAGACAGTACTCATTTTGGGGCTGCTTGTGTAAGAAAATCAGACTCTTTTCCAATTATTTGGTTGCCATTCAGATCTGGCTAAAGAGCTCACGAGAGTATTTCAAGCATGGAAAGCCAAGACACTCTGGCAAAAAAAGAAGACCTAAATGAAAGATCTCAGCGAGTGAGATCCCAGTGGAAAGAACAGGGCCATCAAAGAAGGAGGTACCTTTCTCTGAAGGAAGGAGAGAACTTCCACTTTGACAATGACCTTGTCTAAATAAGATTGGAGTTGGTGAAATCAAGTGGCTTCCATAGCCTTGGCAACTCATGACAAGAGCCTCAGGTGATTACTGACGTCACAAACAAGAGTGTCAATTGTTAAATCAATAAGAGGGATCACTGTGCACTTACTCCTCAGGTGGGATCTCTGTCCTTAATGTGTTGTACAATGTGAATTAATGCTATAACTAGTACTCAAACAGTATTTTACACTTTGTGTTTCTGTGTGGGTGTAAGCTGTTGAAATCTTTACTTGGAATATACTAAATTGATCTTCTGTATATAAAGATAATTGAAAATGAATCTTGATGCGAATAGAATGGGAGAGGGAGTGAGAGATGGGAGGGTTGTGGGTGGGAAGGAGGTTATGGGGGGAGAAAAAGCCACTGTAATCCATAAACTGCACTTTGGAAATTTATATTTATAAATTAAAAGTTAAAAAAACATTGATTTTTGTTGTGATATGTGTTTGTTAGATATTATTTGTTTGTTGGGTTACAATCCAATATTATTTATAGTTTTTTAAAATTTGTACTAATTTTTATTTACTTTTTTAACTTTTATTTAATAAATATAAATTTTGAAATACAACTTTTGGATTATAGCGGCTTTTCCCACCATAACCTCGCCCCCACCTGCAACCATTCCATCTCCCACTCCCTCTCCAATCCCATTCTCCATCAAGATTTATTTTCAATTATCATTATATACAGAAGATCAATGTAGTATACACTAAGTAAGATTTCAACAGATAACACCTACACAGATACACAAAGTATAAGGTACTGTTTGAGTACTAGTTTTACCGTTAATTAGCATAGTACAATACATTAAGGACAGAGATCCCACATGCGGAGCAAGTGTACAGTGACTTCTGATGTTGATTTAATAATTGACAGTCTTAATTATGATGTCAGTAATCACCCGAGGCTCTTGTCATGAGCTGCCAAGGCTATGGAAGCCTTTTGATTTTGCCAACTCCGATCTTATTTAGACAAGGCCATAGTCAAAGTGGAAGTTCTCTCCTCCCTTCAGAAAAAAGTACCCCTTCTTTGATGTTCGGTTCTTTCCGCCAGGATCTCACTTGCAGAGATCTTTCATTTAGTTTTTTTTTTTTTTTTTTTTTTTTTTTTTTTTTTTTTTTTTTTTTTTTTGCCAGAGTGTCTTGGCTTTCCATGCCTGAAATACTCTCATGGGCCTTTTAGCCAGAATGAATGCCTTAAGGGCTGATTCTGAGGCCAGAGTGCTGTTTAGGACATCTGCCATTCTATGAGTCTGCTGTGTATCCTGTTTCCCATGTTGGGCTATTCTCTCCATTTTAATTCTATCAGTTGGTATTTGCAGACACTAGCCTTTTTTATGTGAGCCCTTTGACTCTTAATCCTATCATTATGATCAATTGAGAAATGAAACTGATCACTTTGACTAGTGAGATGGCATTGGTTCATGCCACCTTGATGGGATTGAATTGGAATCCCCTGGCACATTTCTAATTACACCATGACGGGCAAGTCTGATTGAGCATGTGCTGAACTGTACATCTCCTCACTCTCTTATTCCCACTCTTAAAATTAACAGGGATCACTTTTCGGTTAAATTTAAAACCTAAAAATAATTTTGTGTTGATTCTAGGGTTCAACCAATGGTATTAAGTAGAACAAAAAAGTACTGAAAGGAATAAAGTAGTAAGCTGTTCCTCGAAAGGACAGCGGCTGATCAAGTCATTGTTTCTCATAATGTCCATTTCACTTCAACAGGTTTCCTTTTTGGTGCTAGGTTAATTGCTAGGAGAAGATATTATATTTTTCACTTTGGGACTGGCTTATTTCACTCTGCATGATGTTTTCTAGATTCCTCCATTTTGTTGCAAATGACCAGATTTATAAACACAGGCAGTTCCTTGGCTGAGAAAGAACTGCTAAGATCAATCCCATTAACAATAGAAGCACCAGAAATCCATCCAAGCATCTACAGCCAACTTATATTTGATCAAGGATCTAAAACCAATTCCTGGAGCAAGGACAGTCTATTCAACAAATGGTGCTGGGAAAACTGGATTTCCACATGCAGAAACATGAAGCAAGACCCCTACCTTTCACCTTACACAAAAATCCACTCAACATGGATTAAAGACCTAAATCTACGACCTGACACCATCAAATTATTAGAGAACATTGGAGAAACCCTACAAAATATAGGCACAGGCAAAGACTTCTTGGAAAAGACCCCGGAGGCACAGGCAGTTGAAACCAAAATTAACAATTGGGATTACATCCAATTGAGAACTTTCTGTATTGGAAAAGAAACAGTCAGGAATGTGAAAAGACAACCGACAGAATGGGAAAAAATATTTGCAAACTATGCAACTGATAAAGGATTAATAACCAGAATCTACAAAGAGATCAAGAAACTCCACAACAATAAAACAAACAACCCACTTAAGAGATGGGCCAAGTATTTCAATAGACAGTTTTCAAAAGAGGAAATCCAAATGGCCAACAGACACATGAAAAATGTTCAAGATCAATAGCCATCAGGGAAATGCAAATCAAAACCACAATGAGGTTCCACCTCATCCCGATTAGAATGGCTCTCATACAGAAATCTACCAACAACAGATGCTGGCAAGGATGTGGGGAAAAAGGGACACTAACCCACTGTTGGTGGGAATGCAAACTGGTAAAGCCACTATGGAAGTTGGTCTGGAGATTCCTCAGAAACCTGAATATAACCCTACTATACAACCCAGCTTTCCCACTCCTTGGAAATTACCCAAAGGAAATTAAATTGGCAAATGAAAGAGTTGTCTGCACCCTAATGTTTATTGCAGCTCAATTCACAATAGCTAAGACCTGGAATCAACCCAAATGCCCATCAACAGAAGACTGGATGAAGAAATTATGGGACACGTACTCTATAGAATACTATACAGCATTAAAAAATGAAATCCGGTCATTTGCAACAAAATGGAGGAATCTGGAACACATCATGCTGAGTGAAATAAACCAGTCCCAAAGGGAAAAATATAATATGTTCTCTCTGATCAGTGACAACTAACAGCATCTAAAAGGAAACCTGTTGAAGTGAAATGGACACTATGAGAAAAAATGACTTGATCAGCACTCATTTTTAGTTTTTGTTTAATATTTTTAAAAATTTTGGCCTTGGAGAACATTGACCTATATATCCCTTTAACTTTTTTAAAGTCAAACATGTAATATATAATTTATCATTTTAATCATGCTCTGCATACAATTCCGTGGCAGGGATTACATTTGTAGTTATCACTACTATCTTGTTATAAGATTTTTGTCACCCCAATCATTGTTTTTTAACTTTTTAAAAAACGTGAAGTGGGTTGTTATTCATTCAGGTCACTGTGACACACAATGGATCTCTTGAACTTATTCTTCATGCCGAATCGAAATGCTATCCTTTGATCAATTTCTCCCTAATCCCCCCCACCCTCTTATATTTTAATTCTGCTCTCTGCTTTTATGCATTTAGCTTCATTAGGTTCAGCATATAAATGAGATTGAGTATTGTTCTGTTCGGCTTGATGCTATTTAAAAAATATTCCTCCAATATATTGCAAAATGACTAGATTACTCCTTTTTTAATAGTATTTTTAAATATTTATTGATTATTCAATTGAAAGGCAGAGTCACAGAGAGAAAAGGAGAGACAGAGAGAGAAAGAGAAATATCATCCATCTGCAGGTTCATTCCCCAAATGGCTACAACAGCCAGTGTTGGACCAGCCTGAAGCCAGGAGCTTCATTTGAGTTTCCCAAATGGGTAAAGGGGTCTAGTACCTAGGCCATCATCCACTGCTTTTTCAGGTGCATTAGCAGGGAGCTGGATCAGAAGTGGAGTAGCCGGGTCTTAAAGATGCACCCATATTGAGTGCCCGCACAGTAGGCAGTGGCTTAACATGGTACCCCACAGTGCTGGTTCCTCTTTCTTTTTAAAAGTTTAATAGGGTTTCAACTTTTATATATCATATTCTCATTAGCCATTCCTTAACTTTGTTACTACACACTATATGAAATAATTCTACAATGAACATGGGAGTGTAGATATATCTTCAGTGTACTGATTTCATATCCTTTGTATGTCTACACAATGGTGAAATTTCTGCATTATGATTGTCCCATTTCTAATTTCTGACAAATGTCCTGACATATGTCCATAATGTTTTTTAAATGACTACAACAATTTAGTTTTCTATCAACAATGTACAATTTTTTTTTTCTATACAATCTTACCAACACTTTTCAGTCTTTCGCTGGGGTAAGATGATGTCTTATTGTGGTTTTAATTTATATATCCTAATCAATACTGATGTTGAACAGTTTGGGCCATTTGTATGTCTTCTTTTGAGAAATGTCTTTCCTGGTCCATTGCTCATTATTAAATTGTGTTATAGTTCTCTTACTATTGAGTTGTTTCATTTCCTTATATATTTTGGAAATTAAAATACATTCTCCCATTCTGTAGGCTATCTCTTTATTGGTTTCTTGGTTGTGCAGTAGCTAAAAGTGATGCAATTTAATTTGTCTATATTTGCTTTTGTTGCTAGTACTTTTGGGGTCATATCCAAAACATATTTGCCCTGATCAATACCATACAGATTTTCTCCATGTATACTGTTGGCAGGAATACAAATTAGCACAGCATGCAACTCTATGTTTACTTAAAATTCTGCAATTCTGTGGCTTCCTGTCACTTTTAAGAAAAGTCTGAATTCCTTACCACATCTAGGAAAAATGCCCTAGCTAATCTTACATTGTCTATCTCTTCAGTCTTTTTTTAAAGATTTATTTATCCATTTGAAAGACAGAGTTACACAGAGACAGCAGAGGCAGAGAGAGAGAGAGAGAGAGAGAGGTCTTCCATCTGCTGGTTCACTTCCCAGATGGCCGCAGTGGACAGAGCTGCACCGATCCAAAGCCAAGAGCCAAGAGCTTCCTCCAGGTCTCCCACTTGGGTGCAGGGGCCCAAGGACTGCTTTCCCAGGCCACAGCAGAAAGCTGGATCGAAAGAGGAGCAGCTGGGACTAGAACTGGTGCCCATATGGGCTTCCGGTGCTTCAGGCCAGGGCATTAACCCGCTGCACCAAAGGGCCGGCCCCTATTTCTTCAGTCTTATGGGCAACTATTCCTTGTATTGTTTTCTTAACTCAAGCCACACTTGTCTTTCCAAGTTCTGACTGCATATGTTATTTCCTGTCTAGAAAATTAACACCTGGTACAACTATGGCACATTTGGTAATAGAAGGCACATTCTTTTTCATCATTTCCCTTTCTTTTACTACCAAATTCATAGTGCCTGGAAAAGTGTGCAGCACAGAATATAGTTGAAGCAGATGTTTTAAATTATTGTATAAATGAATGCATTTCTATGTCTGATATTCTCTGTTTTTTCATTCCCTTTGTGGTTTTGCCTGACTAAATCCTACTTATCATCCAATTCTATGCTTAGATTGCATTTCCTCTGAAAATCTTTTCCTAAATCACTATTGCCCACAGTAAGTTAGCTTTCCTTGTTACATGGTGCTTTGGACCCCAGCCACTGTTTTCCTTCAGCTCACTCACTATGTTTGCAATGTCAGTTGTTCATTGTTTTCTTTCCAATCAGATGTATACTTGGTTTCATGGACTACATTTTCCTCATTCTGGTCTTGGTCCCTTGTGTAGCTATACAGTTTGTCCACACTAAAAAACCTGGTATGTCGCTCCCCCTCTTTGCGGAGGAACGACACTAGAAACCTGCGCTGTTCTTTTGTCTGCTCGGCCCTTCCCGGGTTTGCTGCTGGTCCTTCCCGGGTTGGCTGCTGACCCCTCCACCTCTGTGGAAGGGCGGCTCCGCCTGCCACTTTCCCCACTTCCACGGGGGAGCGGCACACCACCGGCTGGCTCTCTAGGGGGCTGCTCAGATGTTATCCAGATGTTCCCTTTAGATGTTCCTGGTGCATGTTGTCTCTCTCCTCCTTTATAGTCCTCTTCCACCAATCCCAACTCTGCTACCCACACGCCGAGTACGCTGCTCTCCTCCAATCAGGAGCAGGATCAGCTCCTGCAGGTCATCACTCAAGTTGGCGAGAGGCAGCTGCGTAGAAGTTGTTTACTCCCTTCTCAGCGCCATATTGTGGGAGAGCAGATGCATAGAATAAGTCTTAATTCCAGTAACTTAGTCTAGTCCGAGTTGCTCCCCACACTGGTAATTATTTGTCGAGTGAATTGAAGAAAGAAAAAAATTAGATATAGAATAAATGCAGGCAATGGAGCAGCTACTGAGGTTAAGGATGCATTACTCTATGGATTCTTTATCTGGTACCTTCAGCTGCAAGCAAAGAGACCTTGGAGTAACTCAAAGAACAAGGTGTAAATTGTGTGTGAAATTATCATTAACTCTTTGAGGCAGTGAGAAAGCCATTGGAATTATCGTGAGCTTCCAGAGCACAATTTGAAACAACTCAATAGGATTGGAATAGATGTGGGGAATTTTATGAAAAGATAGATATGTAGATATGAGTTGAAGTTGATTTGTATTCAATGTAATTTCATATTTTAGTGTTTTCAAACTTAATGCTTTCACATGCTATTCCTAAGAAAACAGAAAAAAGTAAAATAATGTAAAACTTTATGGTATACTATCATCCTTAATGAGAATTTTGTATTTTACTTTCTTGTTCATCATATCTTCATTATTCTGACAGATTATTTCCCAGAAAAATAAAATCAACAACTAGTGGTATTATTTAATTTGATAATTACTGCAAAGTCCATCAATTCTTCAGCAGATTGTATCACGGAGTTTGCACCCCCCAACATTGCATGCCTTCCTCAAATTCCTCATCTTACTTTATCTATGAATCCTAAACTAATATGATTATTTTTGAAGTCCACATTGGACTCTACTTATGTTGATTTTTTTGCTTACAACTTTTATTAATCAACATATTTAAAAATACATGATTATATGTTTTATTTTTATGAGTCACAATAATAATATGCATATATAATCAAGATTACTTTGAAGGCAGGTGCTTGGCATGGTGCACAACTGTGATTAAGATGCTTTTGTCTCACTTGAGAGTACCTAGGTTTCAGACCTGGCACTGACGCCTGACTTCAGCTTTGTGTTATTGCATAGCTCGAGGGACAGCAGTGCTTAGTCAAGTGCTGGAATCCCTATCTTTCACATGGGAGTCCTAGATTGACTTAACCATCTCCAATTTTGGCCCCAGTACAGATCCAGTTATTTGAGGGATTTGAGAGGTTGTTAATCAGTAGATGAGAATGCCATTTCTCTCTTTCTCTTTTCCCTTTGTCTCTCAATTTAATCAGTAAAATTTTTGAGAAACTATTAAAATTATTTGTATTAAAAGCATAACAGATTTCATGTAGCTCACAGGTACAATTTTAAGAATATAATGATCTTTCCCTCCTTCCACCTGCCTCCCTTTATTTTATATTTTTAATTTTTGGGCTAACATATTTTTACTTTATTTATACTCACAGAATTAGTGACCCACTAAATACAGAGTTCTACAAATAAATAGTTTAACAGGAATATACACAAGGAATATAAAAAATAATTGAAACTCAAGATGCTGCTGACATTGTGGCATAGTGGGTATAGCTTCACCTAAGTTGCTGGTATGCATATGGGCACTGTCCCAGCTTTTCCACTACTAATCCAGCTCCCTGCTAATGGCCTAGGAAAAAAGCTGAGGATGTCTCAAGTGCTTGTGCCCTTGCCACCCACATGGGAGATCCAGATGAAGACCCTGGCTCCTGACTTTGGCCTGGCCCACCCCTGGCAATTGTGGCCATCTGGGGAGTGAACCAGAGGATAGATGCTTCTCTTTCTGTCTTTCCCTCTGTCACTGTTAAGAGTGACTTTCAAATGAATGAGTAAATGAATGAATAAATAAATCTTTTTAAAAAACCACCCAAGATGTCAATTTCACTCAATTATATTGTTTTTTATGCTCTATTATTAGCTACCACAAATCAGAAATGATTTTTTCTACATTTTAGCTAAACATTGACAATTAAAAATGATCTCTTTTTTAAGAAGTTTCTGGAGAAAATCCAATGTATTAATAAATGTCAAATAATCCTAATTAGGGAGAGCATGACCATTTGCGTTTATCAGTTACATAAAGGTTGGTTACTCAGTCACAATGCCAATGAATACTTTTAATGTGACTTGATCAGCCCTTGCCCTGAATGTTGATGAACAACTTAATACTTTAGACCTTTTAGTATTTTTTAAGTTTGAAGCTTAACTGAAAATTGATCCCTATTAAATATAAGAGTGGGAATAAGAGAGGGAAAAGATGTGCAATTCGGGACATACTCAAGCTGAATTGCCCCAAATGGTAGTTAGAAACATGCCAGGGGATTCCATTTCAATCCCATCAAGGTGGCATGAACCAATGCCATCTCACTAGTCCAAGTGATCATTTTCTGTTCACAATTGATCATAATGATAGGACTAATAGTCAAAGGGCTCACATAAAAAAGGCTAGTGTCTGCAAATACCAACTGATAGAATAAAAAAGGGAGAGAACGATCCAACATGGGAAGCGGGATACACAGCAGACTCATAGAATGGCAGATGTCCTAAACAGCACTCTGGCCTCAGAATCAGCCTTTAAGGCATTCGGATCTGGCTGAAGAGCCCATGAGAGTATTTCAGGCATGGAAAGCCAAGACGCTCTGGCAAAAAAAAAAAAAAAAAAAAAAAAATGGCTTAAATGAAATATCTCTGCAAGTGAGATCCCAGTGGAAAGAACGGGCCATCAAAGAAGGAGGTACCTTTCTCTGAAGGGAGGAGAGAACTTCCACTTTGACTATGACCTTGTCTAAATAAGATTGGAGTTTGTGAACTCAAAAGGCCTCCATAGCCTTGGCAACTTATGAGAAGAGTCTAGGGTGATTACTGACACTATAAACAAGAGTGCAATTTGTTAAGTCAACAACAGGAGTCACTGTGCACTTACTCCTCATGTAGGATCTCTGTCCTAAATGTGCTGTACATTGTGATTTAATGCTATAACTAGTACTCAAACAGTATTTTACACTTTGTGTTTCTATGTGGGTGCAAACTGTTGAAAGCTTTACTTAATATATGCTAAATTGATCTTCTGTATATAAAGATAATTGAAAATGAACTGATGTGAATGGAAGGAGAGAGGGAGTGGGAGATGGGAGGGTTGCGGGTGGGAGGGAAGTTATGGGGGGGGGAAAAGCCATTGTAATCCATAAGCTGTACTTTGGATATTTATATTCATTAAATGAAAATTTAAAAAAATAGATTATGTCTTAAATAATATTCAAGAATATTTCCATTATTAGGAAATAGTATCTGATATATTGAAATGGGTAAATAAATCGTGTTGTCCTGAGCTCTTCAAATCTGTGATATAACCACATACCTTATGATGTCACTGTAAAAGCCAGCATCATGCTTATGAAATGTATGAAGTAGGAAGTATTAAAAAAACAAAACAGTACACTTGGTGCTTTATTCCTGTAATGGTTTAACTTTTTCTACAACTTTGATAAAGATAACTTACTTTTCAACCTCCCTATGTGAAATGAGAGAGCTAGATCATCAGTTTTCCAGCTGTTTTCCACAGAGACTCTCCAAGGAAATTTAATTCAGCAAGAATGAGTTCAGCAAGAGGAATCTTTCAGCACCTGATGCTTCAAATACAGGAGCTCTGCTTTGCCTTCATTTTTTTTTAATAATAAACTTCTAAAGTAACTTTCATTTGCACAGAGGAACCAGTTCACTAAATAAAAACAAACAAAACAAGCAAAAATACAACACTTTGTTTTGCTCAACTGAATAGTTTTGCAATGTGATGAGCACAAGAAGGTGACAAGTTTTACAATGAAAATGTTTCTTAATATGAAATAATGATTCCAATTTGGTCATTCCTTATAATAGTCTAGGGAAACAAATACATAATCTGATTTCATTTGCTAAAGACAGATACTATTATGGTTTTTAAAATTTGGATTAATATAAAGGGAACAGATTTTAAATTTCATAGATAAAAATTCTTAAAAGATAGCTATACTTTCATCCATCTCTCTGTCCCTCAATCACAGCTTTTTCCTTCTATTCCTTTTTTTCTTTTAATTTTGGCAATAGTATAATTACAATTTCCTTGTAATCACAGGTTTAATCCACCACTCACCATAATGCTCAACAAGAAAAAGTAGAAAAAAGCACTGTTCCACAGGAGTATACACAAAATTTTAAAGAAAATGAAATATTAAACTATCAGTTTAATTACTACACATTTCTTTTGAATTTTATATTAACTACCATATATCAGAGACAGCATATATTTGTGTTTTTGGGACTTTCTTACTTTGCTAAGCACAGTGGTTTCCAATTGCATCCATTTTGTTGCAAATGACAGGATTTCCTTATTTTTATGGCAAAGTAATATTACATTGTGCATTTTTACCACATTTTCTTTAACCAGGCATCAGTTGATGGATTCCTAGGTTGACTCTGTGTCTAAGCTATTGTAAAGTGACCTTCACTGATCGTGATGTTACATATAATTTTTCTTTTTTTGAGATTATTTATTTACTTGAAAATTAGAGTTACAGACAGAGAGAAGGAGAGTCAGAAAGGGAGAGAGAGAGAGAGAGGGAGAGAGAGAGAGAGAGAAGAGATAGGTCTTCCATCCACTGGTTCTCTCCCCAATGGGTCGCAATAACTGCAGCTGTACCAATCTGAAGCCAGGAGTCAGGAGATTCTTCCAGGTCTCCACATGGAGACTTGAGCCATCTTTTACTGCTTTCCCAGTCCATAGCAGAGAGCTGGGTCTGAAGTGGAACAGCTGGGACTTAAACTGGTGCTCATATGAATTGCCAGCACTACAGGAAGCTATGCCACAGTGCCTGCCCCCACAAATAATTTTTCATATGCTGATTTCATTTCCTGTTGGTATATCCCCAGGAGCAGCATGGCTGGGTCATGTGGAAGATCTATTTGTAGATTTCTGAGGAATCTCCATATTGTTGTCCATAATGGTTGTAACTAGTTCACATTCCCACCAACAATGGATTAGGGTACCTTGTTTCCCACATGCTTGCCAGCAATTTTTTTTTTTTTTCTAATTGGAGTGAGGCAAGACCATGTTGTGATTTTCTTTCGCTTTCCCTTGATTGCTAGTAATCCTGAACATTTTTTCCTATGTCCGTTGACCATTTGTTATTTCCTCCTTTGAAAAATGCCTATTAATGTTCTTTGCCTATTTCTTAACTGGATTATTAGATTTTTTTTAAAGATTTCTTTATTTTATTTGAAAGGAAGTAAAACAGAGAGGCATATGTGGGGGAGAGAGAGAGAGTGAGAGAGAGAGAAATCTTTTATTTGCTGGTTTACTTCCCAAATAGGGGCAAAGGCTCGAGCTGAACTGATCCGAAGCCAGGAGCCAGGAGCCAGGAGCCAGGAGCTTCCTCTGGGTCTCCCATGAAGATGGATGGGCCCACACACTTTGGCAATTCTCTATTTCTTTCCCAGGCCATAGCAGAGAGCTGGATCTGAAGTGGAGCAGCCAGGACTCAAACCAGTGCCCATATAGGGTGTCAGTATTGTAGGCAGCTGGTTTATCCTTCTCTATGCCACTGCTCCAGCCCCAGATTATTAGTTTTATTGTTTTCTGTTGAATTTCGTGAGCTTTTTAGGAATCCTGCATAGTCATTTTTCATCAGATGCATGTTTTGCAAATATTTTCCACCATTCTGTCAGTTGCCAATTAACTTTATTGAGTATTTCCTTTCCTGTGCTGAATCTTCTTAGGTTGTTATAATCCCATTTTTCTGTTTTTCCTTGTATTGCCTGTGGTTCCTGAGTTTTATCCAATAAATCTTTGCCTATTCCAATGTCATGCAGAATTTCCCCAATGATTTCCTGTAGTAATTTGATGGTATCAGGTCATAGATTTAGATACTTGATCCATTGTGAGTTGATTTTTTTATGGGTGCAAGGGTAAGGGTCTTGTTTTATACTTCTGCATGCAGAGATCCAATTTTCCAACACCATTTGTTGAAGATACTGTCCTTTCTCCAGGGAGTTATTTTAGTTTATTTATCAAAACTTAATTAGTTACAGATGTTTTGGTTAATTTCTGGGGTTTTTATTCTGTTTCATTGCTTTACATGTCTATTATTGTGCCAGTACCAGGCTGCTTTGGTTATTACTATTCGATAGTATGTCTTGAAATATGGTATTGCTATTATCATGGTTTTTCTAAAATGTAAATTAATTATCAGAGAACTTAATTCACAATGATCCAATTCCCCAATCTTTGTTAAGAGCTTATTGTTCCAAATAATTTATTGAAGTATTTATATACCATACTCACAAAGGTCTTGAAGCTATGCAAAAAGGAAAGCTGGGAACTAGCTTTGGTATCCAGATTCTTGACAACAAAGCCTAGACTTCATCAATGAAAATGATTAGGATCAAATTTCTGCCACCAAAACTAGCTGTTTCAGCTTTCATTTCCTGTTTGTATTTCCCCAGGAGCAGCATGGCTGGGTCATGTGGAAGATCTATTTGTAGATTTCTGGGAAGGACACCCTTACAAAATACTGGGTATGTATATCTTCATTTAATTTTCATAGTACGATAGGCAGCCTTCTCAATTAACCTCATTTTAAATCCAAGGAAGATGAAGTTTACACAGGTTAAGTAATTTGCCTCTTTGTGTATTTTTTGAAAGGAGCTAAGACTACAAACTAGGAAATAATATTCAACCTGTAACTGTGATGCTGAATCTCAGGGCTTGGCTCTGCCTTACTGTAAGAACCAGGAAGTACCTGCCAATCTTCTGTCCTATGCAAGTGATTACAGTAACAATAATTTTGGATAGCTCATACCTTGAAGTCAGTGGTCATAAATTTGTTGCACACAACTATTTCACTACAACACACTTAAAAGTAGTTCCCATCATGGATTGTTAAAATTTATGTTTTACTTCTACTGATTTTCTTGACCCATTTTATTCACAATAATATGTATCCTGATAAATACTAATGAGACTTAATGAAAAAAAATAAACTATTCTGATAGCCTGATAAACCACAACTATAGCCTAAGTGTTTCCATAAATACATAGTAGTTTGGCATGTTTTCCTGTGTTGAATATATCTGCCTTTATTTTAATATTTGGCCATTTTGTCTTCTGGTATTTGAGTTTTCTGAATCAACTCAGTAGAAATCTTTTCACCCTCTATTGTTTATAATCATATCCATCATTTAACTATTTAATTTTCTTATGAAGGTGTGCAATTATTTTCTAAATATAGGGTTTCTCCCCACCCATCAGGAAAGTGTTTAAAAAACTATAGTGAGTTGAACACCCAAAATGATCTTAATAATGGTTCAATAGTTTAAAGATAATCTTTGCTGGTGCTGCAGTTCAATAGGCTAATCCTCCACCTGCGGCGCTGGAACACTGAGTTCTCGTCCCGGCTGGGGCTCCGGATTCTGTCCCTGTTGCTCCTCTTCCAGTACAGCTCTCTGCTGTGGCCTGGGAGGGCAGTGGAGGATGGCCCAAGTCTTTGGGCCCTATACCTGCATGGGAGACCAGGGGAAGCACCTGGCTCCTGGCTTCAGATCAGTGTGGTTCGCCAGCCGCAGCACGCCAGCCGCAGCTGACAATGGAGGGTGAACCAAGGGTAAAGGTAGATAGACCTTTCTCTCTGTCTCTTTCTCTCTCACAGTCCACTCTGCCTGTCAAAAAAAACCAAAAGATAATCTTTAAAAATCCAAAGTTACTTTTACACACACGTATCTTATTTGTTCTTGTTTACTTTCCTATATTTGTCAAACCAGCTTGTTTAGAAATATAATAATAAAACCATGGTACAATTCCATTTTATTCTCTCACATTGGTAGCTAAAACTGAAACTTGGAGAAAAATGTAAAAAAAAAAAAGAATTGTGGAGAAATTTAATTTCACAAACTGTCTATTGCAACAAATACATACATTTTCCCTATGAATAACAACACATGGTTTGGACAGGTGTAAGTATTAATGAGAAGAAATTTGCATATTTTATAAACAAATTTGCATATGTTCTATAATACTACTTTATATCATAAATTTCCACAAAATCATCATTTAAAATATGTATAAAAATTGTATCATGTACTAAGAACACTAAAGCAAGAATGATTACTTTAGCAAAACCCAAACACACAGATTCAAGAGTTAGAAAATGCAGAATTTATGTAATCAATTAAAACTGGTGCATGTTAGGTATCTCAATAGTATTTAAAAGGTAACTCTTTTAAAAACTATTCTCAATGTGACACAATAGATTAACCAGCTTCTTGTGATGCCCACATCTTATATTTGGATGTTATATCTCACTACCTAATTCAGGTTCTTGCTTCTCTGCTTCAGATCCAGCTTCATGCCAATGTATATTGGATGACAGCAAACAATAGCTCATGGACATGGAAACGTGTCACTCTAGCAGGAAACCTGGATGGAGTTCTGGGATCATGGCTTTTATCTGGCCCAAGCTTGCTATTGTGAGCACTTAGAGAGTGAACTATCCAATGGAAGATTCTCTTCTCCCCCGACCCCCGTCTTTATCTCTCTCTTTCTCTCTCCCCTCCCATCTCTCTGTTACACTTCCTTTGAAAGAAAATAAACCAGACATTAAATATATTAATCTGAAATGGGAATTAAAAATATTTAGAAGATAATATATTGAAAAATAGTATATTTTACTGAAAGAAAAACTAGTGTTTGAAAGTATTTTTCTATGGGTTGTTATATTGGGCAGCAACGGATGCAGTAATTCATTCTTCTGCCTATTTTTGGCCAGTAGCCAGTTAAGGCTGTAACTCTATCTTGTGGAATTTGCTTGAGTAAATGCAGACAATGAACCAGGTGCAATGGATAATGGTTAGGGAGGCTGAAATTACAGTTAGTGAGGTATGTTTCTTTCTATTGTTTAAGCAGTGTCATCAACTCCCTCTATGGGAAGGCGGGTTGTGGAAATAAGCACCCCACCAATTGAAACACATTTCCCTAACATGCAGGTTGGTTTCTACTCCAGTGTTTATCTATATAATAGGTGTAGCTGTGTGGATATCTGTCCTTTTATTAGATATACCTATATGAGTAACAAATTAAAATATTTTTTATTAAATGAGAATTATAGTTCATATTTATCTCTTTTTAATTCCTTCCCACACTCCCTTGCCTAATAATGACAGGCTTAAACTATTTGGGGAGATTCTACAATAAAAATAAAATAAGGAAAATGGGTATTCATTTAATGTTTATGACACTCTCATAAATTCCTGTCAATAGAATATTAGAATTTATAACATCATTAGGCACACTTGTGCATCATTTAAAAATCATCTCCAGTGATTAGATTGAGTGAGGATGACATGTATTTTGTTCTCTGAATTTAAAATATGCTTTGAAACTAGTGCATCATTTGACTCTTACAAGTGAAAGGTTGATATTAGTATGGCATCAATGCTTCACAGAAACCCAGGCTGTTATTTCATGCATATTATCTCCTTTTTGCAGTCTGTCTGATTGTATATAAAACTTTTGTCACTGAGAAAGCCACCCCGTGCATGTGTCCCTGGAAAATAGAAAAGATGTGGCCTGGCTCTCCTGTTTCCTAATGTGTGACATTAAGGAATAACTTTACATAGTAGGCAAGGAAAACCTTACACATTTTTACACAAACTTATGGAAGAAAAGGCAGAACAAATGACCTAGATGTCCCTAACCAATTCAAGAATGTAGAGTGATTAAAGCATTGCTATGGAACTTTCAGCAATTATCAAACCTGAGACATTCTAGGAAATTATACTTTGAAAGATTTCTACCGTTGCTAAGAGCTTTGCCAGATATGATTCTTGTACCAAGCTACTTAAAGAATTCATGAAAAATAAAATTGAAAGATAAGTATATTTGGTTGAAAACAATTTTGAAATCCCATGCATTTTTTTTCCATAATGTGCATATTCCATGAAGCTTTCTAGGAGACCTCATGTCAAATGTGGCCTATCATACATTGTCACTCTCACCAAACTAGATAAGAAATGTCCCATATGTCCTATTTAGAAACAATTCTTTGCAATGTGTGATCCCATTGGTGTTGATTTTCAGGGTCTTAGTCCACCTGAACGAGGATGGACTGGGGCCGAGAAAGGTAGGTGTGCTGTTCGCCCATTCCCCAGCTTCCCTTGATCCCGGAGTCAATCAGACGCAGTGGGGAGTCAAGTCAAGCAAGAATTCATTTATTATTGCGCAGTAAGTCTCTTTTAAAGCAAAAAACTGCAATGCTATAGGGGAGGGGAAGAGAAGCCAGCTAATGGTTTTAAAGGATACCCTATCATGTGCTCGGTTTCCATAGAGTCCAGTGCTGACGTCATCTCTCCTGATGCTTGGTCCAATCAAGCTTCCTTGTAAGCAACTCAGACTCCACCCATCTAACTTCCTCTCGGTGCATCTTCTTGTCCAATGCTGCACACATGGCGTCTGCCTCCTCATCGTCCCTCTCGTAGGGCCCACTGTCAAAGAGGCTGCCAGCATCATCGTCAGCAGCCTGGTTCCTCGTCATCTGGTCCCCAATGGTCCTCTTGCCAGGGGGGTTGTGGTGCCCACGTGGGCTTGAAGAACCAAAGTGATTCCATTTTAAAATAATAATAAAAACAGCCTCCACTTCCCATAGCAGACCCGAGTCCTTGTAAAAGCAGGCATTCAGGCATTCCGGAGATGTCAAAGCTTACTAGGGACAGCTAGCTCAGTAGACCAAGGGCAGCACAGTAGAGATTGCTGAACAAAGTAACTCCCTGCGCCCAGAGCTCCCGTGCTGTAAGCCCCCGCTGTAACTCCCTGTACCCAAGCTTCCATGCTGTATGTAACTCTTTTTTCCTGCTGATATAGACCTTTTTTGCTTTAAAAACTCTCCCTAACAAAGACCGGGGCCTCACTCCTTCCTCCGCTGTGCCGGTTGCTTGGATGGGGTCCCTGTCGCGGCTTGTACTCCCAAATAAACCTTGCTTTTGCAGTTCGGTGTGATCGACTCTCTGGGGGTCTCTGCAGGGATCTAATGATCTGGGCACAACAAGCTGCTCCAGGATCCACTCCTCCAGGTTGAGTTGCCTGTGAAGCTCCTTGCGGTCACACTACACGGTGACCTCTCCTCGGCCCCGCACTGGGCCCCCATTGTCCGCACCACCTGAGCCCTCGCTGGCAGCCCCAGGGGGCCTCTGGAAGTAGACATGGGGCCCTGGGCCACCGCTGCCCGGTCCGGGGAGCCGCTACCTCCGTGCCCCCCGCGGGGCTGCTGTCCACCATGCCGGCCGGGGCTGTGTGCACGCACTCAGGCCCCTCCCTGCACCACCTCCGGGATGCCCGGCTGCTGGCTCCGGGCCACTGGCTTGGGTTAGCTTCCAGGCTTGGCTCTGCATGGCTCCGCGCGGCTTGGGCATCAGCAGAGGTGCCCAGGGGCAGCTGCAGCATGCGGAGCCCCCGGGCCTGGCCTGGCCATGCTATGGCCGCCCTTATGCCCCGATTGATTTAATGATTTAAAATATAAAATGTCACTAAGAATTAGGATCTGCTGAATTCAGAGTAGTCACAAACTTGTGGATTGCTCAAACATTATATTAAACTTTACAACAATGCCAAGAACTCCTTTGTTCATTTTCGCATTTCAACATAACATTTTGAAACTTGAGAGATTGGTACCTGTAGTATTGTATCTAAAGATATAGAACCAATATTGCATAGTGGATACTTGAATTTAAATTTTAAAAGTTAATGAAAGTAAGGGAGAAAGAAAAAGAGGAAGAATAAAGAAAATATCCTATGATACTAAATATAGTAAGCAGGTACTTACGCACACCCCAGATGTTTGTCCGTGCCTCAGAATCACACAAATGGTAAGATGCAGCATGAACATAGAGGAGTACGTTTGTATTATTTCTCTTTCCGTCAGCCATCTCCTTGACCTTTCAGATGTCTGATTCTCAGCAGCACCACTCAGCGTTTTACCTCTAGATTCAAATCCAGGCTTTCCCTTTTCTGCATTTCAAACCCCCCAAAAGCATCCTGGATAAGAATTGCCTTCCATCTGCAGTCCCTGGAAAGTAGTGCACTGTTAATTCCTTTCAAAGAAGATGAACCAGAACACTTGAGTGTAGATTGGGGATGAATTAGACATGAAGGTTATCTTTTAGGTAGTGCAGTTGGAACTCCTGTAAAGGGATTACTATCTTAGAACAGTGGACCTGCCACAAGCATGTGACCTACCCATAGCCAGAAGCATCATTTGCATATTTAAATACAGTGTTATCAGTTGGCACTACTCTTTTCCTGCCATATTCATTTATGATAATGAAATTATAACAGATGTTTTTGGTTTGTACTGCTGTCTCTCAAATACTTTTTCTTCTCCAAAATCAGAGTGTGACTTCTTTCACTGTGACCTTACGCTTTATAAAGAGGAAGGATATATACTTTAATTATGACTGGTATGTAGGTAGATTAAAACATTTGAAATCATATGTTTTCTCAAAGTGCAACTCTTATAATGGAAGACAGGAAATCTTAAGTCCATAGATAGAAGAGACGACTAAGCATAGAAGTAAGAGAAAAAACATTAATCATAACAGCTTATCTAAAAAAATTTACGCTTCCAGATTTTCATAATGTAATTTTTGCATTGAAAACATATTCATATTTGATGAAAATGAAAACTCTTGATGAATATTATTTTATTAGAGAGACTATGATATAATGCTATTTTCATTAACTTAGATGATTTAGGAAATTAAGGAAACAAAACAGAATTTTGATTTTTCCTTTTAAAGAAAAAAGTGAATCATTTTATTTTTTTTCTCCATAGAGTACTTTGTTTAACGTGTCATGGTATAATGCCATGCATGGTATTATATTCAAACTAGGATATATTCAATTTAGCAAAGTGAGAATGTTTCATTGTTACTGAAATTAAAAAAAAAAAAAACTTCTATATATTTGCAATACACAGGGACCAATCTCAGCGCAGTGTAGACTTCCATAGGACATATTTGGGCTTCAAGCCCAGGAGTTTGCTAGGATACACTGAGAAATACAGATCAGCAATTTTAATGAGAATTTGAGGAATCTTGGAGGTAATGAAAGTGATTATTTATTTATTTATTTTGTATAAGGGCAAAACATGAGCCTGTGTGAGAGAGAACCAATTATGGCCACTGTTGAGAGGGCCTGGTTAAATACAGGGCTTACCCACAGCTTAGATAACAAATGCCCAGACTGGACTAGAAACAAGTTTCTTTAATGTCTCTAAAGTCTGTCTGAAAAATGATTAGGCTGAGGATTTGGGGCAGAAAACATAGGGATTTAGACTGTAACAAAGAAGAAATTAAATAAAAACTATCACCTGAGTGTGTAACCAATATCTTGTTACTTGCAAGATGAACTACTCCTTACTATGTTTGTATCCTGGGGAGAGAAAAAAGTAGCGTCTAATGCATGTTACATGAAATATCACATAGATCTAAACAAAAAAGAAAAAGAAACCCTATAACAGCATAACAGTTAACAGAATAAATAGGACAAAATTTTAAAATAAACATTAATTGACAGACTTTGAAAAAAAGTATGTTATATTATAAACATGAATGAAAAAGAGACAATTGTAAAATAAATTTAGGTTTTATATTATGAAATCATATCTTACAATATTCCAATAGCATTTTGGATTACGGAATATACTTGATATGTTGATTTGGGAAGATGTTAACTTATGTGCCTTTCGTTTGAAGGAATATCAAGGTCTCAGAAGTTGTGTTTATAGAAGAATAAAGGTGGCTCAAAAATAAAATATACTCAATGATGGAGTCTACAAAAAACTAAAAATAAAGACTCTCCTATTCATGAACATGGAATATTTACCTGTCCATTTCTTTTTTTTTTCTTTTCTTTTTCTTTCTTCTTCTTCTTTTTTTTTTTTTTTTTTTTTTTTTTTTGAAAGGTGGAGTTAGACAGTAAGAGAGAGAGACAGAGAGAAAGGTCTTCCTTCCGTTGGTTCACCCCCCCAAATGGCTGCTTCGGCTGGCAATCCGAAGCCAGGAGCCAGGTGCTTCATCCTGGTCTCCCATGTGGGTGCAGGGCCCAAGCACTTGGGCCATCCTCCACTGCCCTCCCGGGCCACAGCAGAGAGCTGGACTGGAAGAGGAGCAACCGGGACACAACTGGTACCCCAACTGGGACTAGAACCCGGAGTGCCCGCGCTGCAGGTGGAGAATTAGCCTAGTGAGCCACAGTGCCAGGAAGTCTTTATTTTTAGATAGACATCAAGTGTATGATCTATTACAGGAATAACTGGGAAGCTAGCTTTCATTAAGATTAAAATATTTTCTGTGTGAAAGCCAATGTCCGGTGAATCAAAACACAAGATGTAGACTGGGAGAAATTTTTACAAGGGACAAAGCTGATAAAGCACAGTTATCCAAAATAACAAATGTTGTTTAAATAATAAAGATAGTAATAAGAGTTGATGACAGGAGAGGCATAGATGGGCAGATAAGAAGTGTTGATAGGTAGGACATGGGAGTCTTGTGCAATAAAACTACCATGCATGATACCATAATGATCTATATATTTCATTATATATTTGTTCATACACATAGAAGCTGTAACATCAAGATTTTCCTACTATTAACCCTGGGTAATAATGCCGTATCTGTGTAGATTCATCAGCTGGAAAAATGTACTAGTCTCATAGGGGATGAGACAATGGCTGTGTAGAGAGAATGGATATATTTCAAGTTTCTGTAACTTCTGTTCAATATTGATATAAACGGGGGGCAGTGCTGTGGCGCAGTGGGTTAAAGCCCTGGCCTGAAGCGCTGGCTTCCCATATGGGTGCTGGTTTTAGTCCTGGCTGTTCCTCTGCTGATCCAGCTCTCTGCTATCTGGGATAGCAGTGGAAGATGGCCCAAGTCCTTGGGCTCCTGCACCCACGTGAGAGAATCGGAAGAAGCTCCTGGCTCCTGGCTTTGGATCAGTGTGGCTCCGGCGGTTGTGGCCATCTGGGCAGTGAGCCAGCGAATGAAAGATCTCTCTTTCTGTCTCTACCTCTCCCTGTAACTTTGTCTTTCAAATAAATAAAATAAATCTTTTAAAAAATTGATGTAAACCATACATTAGCTTAAAAAATGTCTAAATATGGGGGTACAGATAACTTTTTTGTATTCTGATTTCATTTCCTTTGGGTAAATAAAGTATTTCAACTTGCCAGAGTTAAGATATGAAATCAATCCAGATGTATATCAACTGGGGACTGGATGCAGAAAATGTGTTATATATACATGAAAAATAATGAAATCTTATCTTCCAAAACAAAAGGAATGCAATTGGAAACCATTATATTTAGTAAAATAAGCCAGTCCCAAGAAAGACAAACGTGATTTTAATGCTTTCTGGTAACAAATATGAGTACCAAAAATAATGTATATGAGTGAAATTGACATTTTGAGATTTGATATTTTTATAGCCCTCGACTATACTCCTCAGGAACAATAATCTTTCTACTCATTCATTATTTAATTCCTTATATACTGGGGGGTTAAGTTTGTGGTTATTAAGTAAATTAAAAGTATGTCATCACAAAAATTAAAAAAAAGTAAGAATGGAAAGGTGAGGGATGCAGGGAGAAAATGAGGGAGAAAGCGTGGGAAGTATCATTATGTTCTTAAACTGTATATATGAAAACATAAAATAATCGCCTTTATATAAATAAATAAATAAAATAATGTGCATAAAATGTGATAACATAATAAACAAGGCAGAAGTTGCTTCATGTAATGTAGGAGATATTCTTACTAATGTGTAAGCATCAAATATCATTATTATATCATACACATTTATCCTTAATACAATTTATAGCAATTGCAATTAAATAATTTTAATATTGGTAAAACGAAATTGTGACATAATCAGAAAATGCAGTATAGTGTCACAATAAAATACATACAGTCAGGACCCTAAATGCCTGATTAATTCCTTCTTCATTTTCATGCTCTGTAATGCTTGATGACTTGTGCAATCACTCTGTCATTTTCCTGGCCTGACTAGAGGATGACTCTAAATAGTAATCTTTTTCTCGGGTTGGAAGTTACGGTGATTTGTGTAAAATACATGAGCAAGCGCTGGCACAAGTACCTAAATTGTAAGTTTAAATTATTATCCATTTCACTATTCCGTGACTAGGAAGTAGGTCACAATGAGTGTGTCCCGAGTGATTTAATGACAGAGTGTCACAAAACAGGAGGTCTAGGGTGCTGAAAGGTGTAAGAGATTTTGTATTTGGAGGACAAAATAAATTTGTAAGATATTTAATTCACAGAAACAAAAAAATACTAGTAAGAACTCTTTAAACTTCATAAAATCATAGCTTTATCATTCCAATAAATTCAAAGGGTGCAAGAACAAGGTCCAGTATGTTTTCTGCATCTCACAGCCAACCATGTGGATGAAGACTGCTATCCTCAAAATCTCCTATTGTGATCTGGAACAAGCAATGGTAAGGTAATTGTGGTTTTAAATAGGATGAACTTAGCAAAGTCACTTTTTTAGTGATTTTTTTTTCATAAATTTATTTAGTGAACAGGTGAGTGACAGAGAACAAAGAAGAGAAAAAGAGAGAGGGTGAGACAGAGAGAGGGAGAGACCAGGGATGGACCAGATCACATGCAGGAGCTAGGAACGTCATCCAAGTCGCCGACGTGTGGGGCAGGGCACCCAGTTCTTGGACCATCATCCTCTGCCTTCTCAAGCATATTAGCAGGAAGCCAAGTTGAAATCTAAGAGTAGTAAGGATTCAATCAGCACTCTGATTTGGGATAGTGGTACTTAAACAGAGGATTAACTTGCTATGCCACAATGCCTACCTACTTTTCAGTTTCTTGACACTAACACTGATAAAAATTTACTTTAGGTGAATATACACTCTTTGAGGTAGATTGTCATTTGAGTACATCCTGGTAGAATGTTAAATGAATAAATTGAATGAATGAATGAATGAATGAAAAGATGAATAATGGCTGGCGCCGAGGCTCACTTGGTCAATCCTCAGCCTGCTGTGCTGGCACTCCGGGTTCTAGTCCCGGTTGGGGCACTGGATTCTGTCCCGGTGGCCCCTCTTCCTGTCCAGCTCTCTGCTGTGGCGCGGGAAGGCAGTGGAGGATGGCCCAAGGGCTTGGGCCCTGCACCCTTGAGGGAGACCAGGAGGAAGCACCTGGCTCCTGGCTTCCGATCGGCACAGTGCGCTGGCTGTGGCAGCCTTTTGAGGGGGGAGGTGAACCAATGGAAGGAAGGCCTTTCTCTCTGTCTCTCTCTCTCACTGTCTAACTCTGCCTGTCAAAAAAAAAAAAAAAAAAAAAAAAGAAAAGATGAATGAATAATTCCCAGATGATCACAACTTAAAGCCTGAAAGTGGCAGGAGGGTAAGGGTAAATGATTTATGAGTCAAATGAAGCTCTTAAGTGGTAATTTGCATTATTTCTTTTTTAAAAACCACATTATGAAAGAAACTCAAACAGAAAATCCCCACTAACATTCTTCCAAGTCAGGTATTGGTATTAAATGAATTTTTAAAGTACTTTACAAAACAAAGAGTGGAACTGAGGCTTACATGTTATGCATTATTTTCTCAACAGTTTCGAATGGAATGAAAGTGTTTAGTTAGGAGATCAGCATAGTGACTCAGCATATTAGGTAGCCACCTGTGATGCTGGCATCCCATATCGGAATGTCAACTGAGTTCAGTGCTCATATCAATGCTGGGGTAGCAGGCAGCAGCTTAATGCACTGCGTCACAAGGCCAGTTCCAACTGCCTTCCGACAAATAAATTAATAAATCTTTAAAAATTAAAAAAAAGGTATTTACCTCTTCACTAATATGTAGTTGACTGGAAAACATTCACAGACATCTTCTGAAGGAGTGGAAAACATTATACAAAAATATATGAGCTTAGGGGGCTGGCGCCGTGGTGCAGTGAGTTAATCCTCTGCCTGCAGTGCCAGCATCCCATACGGGCACCGGTTCTAGTCCCGGCTGCTCCTCTTCCAATCTAGCTCTCTGCTGTGGCCTGGGAGAGCAGTGCACAATGGCTCAAGTGCTTGGACCCCTGAACCCACATGGGAGACTGGGAAGAATCCCCTGGTTCCTGGCTTCGAATAAGTGCAGCTCCGGCTGTTGCGGCCATTTGGGAGTGAGCCAACAGATGGAAGACCTTACTCTCTCTCTCTCTCTCTCTCTCTCTCACTGTCTGTAACTCTACCTCTCAAATAAATAAATTATATATATATATATATATATTTGAGCATAGTTCAGTTGATATTGCTGACTCCTCATAATTGAGGTCTACCCTGTACTCTCCTTATTCTCCCTTTCTATTGAGCTTTTGATCCATGTAATGACTTTGGACTGGAATCAGTTGGAACAATTGTGGTTTTTCTTCTGCTGAAGGTAACATCAATTTCTGCTTGCAATAAATCAATATTTTGAAGACTGTCATTAATGCAATTATTGAACATTGTTGCTCAAGCAATATACAGATATTTTGTCATTTATTAATCTTGCCTCAAATATGCTAAACTCAATTGGCCATTGAAACAGATTCTTGTGGACCAGTGCATCATACTCTTCACCCAGGCCTTGTATCTAACTGATGAGTGATTTCATTGGATTTCTGGTCATACACATCTCAGGGTTCCCTGTTGTATAGCCTCATCTCCAACCACTAACTCGAGTCTACATGGATACCTGAGTCAGCTAGAGCTGCCATAGCAACACATCACTAAGTGTGTGACTTAAACAGCAGAAACGTATTTTCTTACAGGTCAAGAGCCTAGAAGTCACAGGCAATGGTTGGTTTCTAATATTATTTTCTCTTTCTACAGGATGAATATGTCACTCTTATGATCTCATATAAACTTAATTTTAACTTTAAACTCCCTTTCTCTGAATACAGCCATATTAGACGTTAGGCCTCCAAAACACGAATTGTGAAGACATCATTTAATCTATAACAATGGACAAGGGGCTTTTGAAAATTAACAATGGGTACCCTGTCTCCCGTCATTTGTATGCTTGCGTTTCTTTTTCCTGTTGTAAACTTGAAATCCCTGGGATCTTCCATCAATAGCCACATTAGAGGCAACAAATTCATGTAGTGGGTTTCCAGAACACATAAGATAAAACTATTCTAAAGTTCTCACCTGGTTGACTCTTACAGATTTTACCTAACTTTTTACCAAGGAATTTTTGGTATCTCTACCAATATTTTATGATAATCAAGATTTATATTTTGGAGCTACCACTATGGTGTAGTGGGTAAAGCTGCCACCTATTGTTACCTTAAAAAATAGCAGGAAAATATAGGTCATGTGTACTGGAATTGAAAAAACCTGTATCTAGAGACATTGAGTAGCCCTGTGTCCATTAATGTTTCACAACCCATCTTTATATCTCCTGCTCCCTCAAAAATAACCCAATAATGTCACTAGCCAATCCACATATATTCTCTTAACTAGTAGTTATATTCTTTTAACTACTACTTCTTGTTATTTAACCTGTCCTAATAGATAGCCAAAACTGGTAAACCCACTATATTAGTTAGTTTATGCAAATCTTTCAACATATAAATTATCTCTCAGACTAGGTACTGCACTTCCTAACATGGGTTATGTCATGATCTGGCCATTATTTTTAACACAAAACAATGAAGATTGCAGTTGATTACTCTGAAATAACGAGAAACATCCTCAATAAAATGACCTTACATGAGCTCTTTTCACAGCCTCCAAGAAAAAGAATTGATTTTATCTTTAGGAAAGAGAACTATCGTCCTTACCATAAAAGAGTCAGAAGAATTAGAATTCAAAACCCTCAGGTTCATTTATATAGATGTTCATATATTAGGTTTTACCCTCCAAATATCCTCCTTTCCTTTCTAGGATGGGCTCACAATATACTTGGAAGCAATAGCATCATTGCTCTAGGTTGTAAGTCTGATTTACTGCAGCTGTAGATGTGAGTTTCCTTAAGACCCTGCCCTAGAGACCCTCCAGCTTTCATAGGTTGTCATAAGTTAAAAGTGTATTCCCAGAGAAAATAACCTTCTTGTTACAAATCTTTAAATGCAGTTTGAAAAAGCCAGAGTACTCCAGGATTGCTATAATTTTTCTCAACACCATTCTCTACAAAAAAGCAAATAAAAGTATATTCTGGTCATTTGTGATTCACTGAATTCCCTTTCAATCACAGGTAAAGCTTAAAACATACGGTACACTGAAAGCAGGAGTAATCACAACTCTAGCTACCTGTAGTGATGCAGTCCTCTAGATATTGGACTGAGGAAGACTCTAGGTCCAAAAATCATCTTGAACACCTAATACCCATTACCATTCCTGGTATAGCTGTCATGCATGGATCTTTCAAAAACTAGCCTGATAGTGATGAAGTGTGATGAAACGCACTTCAAAGCTTGCAAGGGAAGGGCAAGGACAGTAACTAGGAAGAACCAATAGAAAGATTCAGCAGCAACACAGTCATCAGAGGTTGGGAATTATTGCTTGATAGTTTTGGATTGTCCAGAAAGAAGCTATTAAAACTATGTCTCAGAACTGCTCCCCACAAAGCATATATTTATTTCATCTTATCTCATTGATTGGTGAAAGGGGATTTAAAGAGCAGCCATAATATCTGCTAGATGTTTTCCACCAAGCCCTATTGCTTCTTGTTGAACACATTCCCCTCCCATAAATTTAACATAAGACAAGAACATTACCTGAATAAAATTGAACAAGGAAAAAAATCCAAAATAATACCTAAAGAGTGCGGAAGAAAAAGCCAAATGTATTTTGCAAGTACAAAATCATAATGCTTCTTGCAGCTGCCTGTTCAATTATAGTCCAACCTGTACTATGTTCCTTCTGCATCCAACATAAAAAATAAGAATATCAAATATCTACATTCTCACAGTTGTCTTACAGGACTTAATCTTGAACAGCCCATGCTTCCATGAACCTCTTCCTAAGTCTCTAAAAATATACCCCAGACTTTGTAAACTACCTGAACATCTCTCATTGATAAGGTCTCATGTTTTCCACTATTCTCTGTCTCCTTTGCTACTGGTTTAATAGATGTAAATTTGATTATAGGTATTTTCCATATGATCTTTGCTTAGGAGGAATTTATAGAAAAATGGTTCAAATTTCACCACTGTAAATTCTTGGACACTGAAGTGGACACTACAGAGACCCAAAAAATAAAGTCACAAGATGAAGCAAAACCTCAACATAAAAGCCAGGACATAAGGTGTTGTCAGGTGTGCCTACATGTACGATTTCCAGGTACAGATGAAATGTATCACCAAATAATAGTGATATAATAGAAATGGCTGGGAATGGGAATGAAGAAAGGTACATGATGACTTTAATATAATTAGGATGTAAATAAAGCAGGACAAAAATAAGTATGAAAAGTATGTAATACAAAGTGGGATATGTACATTAGGCCCATGGAAATGCACATTTCTAAACAACTTAGGAAATTATAGTAAGTTGATGTTTATAATTAAAATATTGTATAGTAATTAAAAATTAGCAGTACTGTACTTTTTCTTTTTTTTTTAAATTTTATTAGACAGGCAGAGTTAGTGAAAGAGAGAGACAGAGAGAAAGGTCTTCTTTCCGCTGGTTCACCCCCCAAATGGCCGCTATGGCTGGCGCACTGGGCCTATCCAAAGCAGGAGCCAGGTGCTTCCTCCTGGTCTCCCACTTGGGTGCAGGGCCCAAGCACTTGGGCCATCCTCCACTGCCTTCCTGGGCCACAGCAGAGAGCTGGACTGGAAGAGGAGCAACCAGGACTAGAACCTGGCACCCATATGGGATGCCAGCGCCACAGGAGGAGGATTAACCAAGTGAGCCACCATGCCGGCCCCAGCAGTATTGTACTTTAAATAGCTTGTGAATGCACTAGATACAAATGTGAAAATATCTGTGCACCATTTTTTGTCTGGAAAATTGCTTATCAGTTTATGTCAACATGTATCTGGAACTGACTTTTGTCATCTCTGAAATATCCCCTTTACTGAAAAAATTGTGTTAAATTATAATGGTGGGGCCACTGCTTGACACAGTAGGTTAATCCTCCGTCTGCATTGCTGGCATCACATATGGGCACTGGCTCTAGTCTCAGCTGCTCCTCTTCCAATCCAGGTCTCTACTTTGGCCTGGGAAAGCAGTAAAGATGGCCCAAGCCCTTGGGCCCCTGCACCCGCATGGGATACTGGGAAGAAGCTCCTGGCTTCGGATCAGCGCAACTCAAGTCGTTGCGGTCATCTGGGGAGTGAACCAACGGACAGATCTTTCTCTCTGTCTCTCCCTCTCACTGTCTGTAACTCTACCACTCAAATAAGTAAGATCTTAAAAAAAGTGTAATGGTGGACTTCTAATTCACTGTAATATCTCAGTCTTCATCTCTTCTTCAAAAGAAGAGGTGGAGATAGAGGTAACAATCCAGAGCTTTGTAAATATAGCAACTACCAGAAATTGCTACCCAAAGAATTTGGGGTTGAAGCAGACTGTGAGGATTTTTGTAGCCCTGGCATTATATGAACTTCATCTACTTCATATTTTTCTTATGCTTGGGTCCCTTGAGATCTGCTCTAATGTTTAAACAGAATAGCTGGCCATCGATGTTGTTCATTCCTAGAAAAAAAAAATAAAGAAAGCCTCTTTTATTCAGGGAATGTATGTCTTGCCTTTATTAAGTTTCTTCTCCTGTGTCAACATGAACAGAATTGTTTTCTCTTCCTTCTTTAATAAATAGAGTATTTCTCTCTTTAATTTCAAGTTTCAACTATAAAGTATTAGAAGACCAGGCATATAAATTTTAGCCTGCATTGCTTTTACTAATATAATATTCTTTTCATTAATTTCAGAAGGCTAATTAAAGTAAATATCTTATTAACAATCTCAAACTTAACTCATATGTTTTATTATCTTTATTCAGTTATTCATGTAGTCCCTCACACATTCAGCAAAATTTTATCAGATATTTATATCTAGGCACCATGCCAGGTACTTGAAAATAGTCTTAACCACAATAAAGTCAGCTCCTGTTCTCATGAGGTTTATAATTTAATATCATTATGCTTAAGAATCTCACAGTAAATATGAGAAAGGATTTCAGAATTGGAGTTGACCTTTAAATGATATTGAAATGCAATTTCAATATTGAGTGCCATTATTTAGGATTTTTCTCCTGAAGATTCATAATACTATGCTAAAATATTAAGCAAAGTATTCTGCATAAACAAAAACAATAATTTTGAAATAGATATTCCAAAATAGTGTTTTTTTCTACCATTAGCGCTTAGGTTTCCTGCTGGGCAAACACTAAGAAAGAATGGATATGTACATTATGAATGATGAATGCAACAGAAAATAATGTGGTCAAATCTGTGTTTTAAGCTCTCAGTTATATAATAGTTTATCATCCCCTGAATATCTTTATTTAAACACTAGCATCAGTGCCTACTATCAGGATACTCTAAGAACTAGGTTGGATGGCAGTTCAGAAATCAGCTGATGAACAAAATGTTGTCATTATGTTATTTTTAACTTTATTTTTAAGACAGTTAGAGATAATATAGAGACAGAGAGAGAGAGAGAGGTCTTCCAACTGCTGGCTCACTCCCCAAATGGCTGCAACAGCTTGAGCTGAGCCAATTCAAAACCAGAAGCCAGGAGCATCTTCCTGGTCTCTCACATGGGTACAGGGGCCCAAGGACTTGGGCCATCTTTCACTTACATTGTGTTTTAAGTTCACAAATGCAAGGCTACTTTTCCATTTTTTACATGTATGTAAATCCTGATTGTTAATGATACTTTCTCATTTATTATTATCTTGAAGCAGACCTTTTCATCTGATTACTGCAATGGTTCTGAAAATAGAATCTTTAAGAAGCAAAGGGGTAAATACAAAAAACTGTGGAAACTTATTTACTGGATAAATTAATTATAAGATTATGAACAGAAGGAAAATAGTGAGATATTTTAAATCTGTTAGTAAATGAAATTTAGGATTTGGATGGCATCCAACCATGTGTATAAGAAAGACAAAAAATCCTCAGAAAATTTTTTCATCAAATATTTGCAATATTACACTTTCTGTGAAAATTTCCTTCCTTTTCTGTGGGAGATACTTTTATTGACTATACTCTCTTGAGGTTTTCTTGAACTCTAATTAAACTAGACCTGGCTTCTGGGTTTTTGGATTTGTGTCTGCAGTGCTCAATTTCAGTTTAGCTCCTCTGATATCTGATTGCACTGGAAATCTGATAGAGCCCCTTACTCTCCACAATTCCAAAGGTGATGTCTGTTAAGTCAGATTAGTCAGAATCACCCTTGATGTTTCCTTGTAATAGTTTCATATCTACTGACCTCCATCCTGCTTCTTGACTACAAATTCCTACTGGCCTCTACTGCTTTAGTTAGAAGCAGAAATTAGAAGTGGAGCAGGGACTTGAACCCAGGAACTCAGAAACGGAATGGAGGCATATTTGCCACTGCACCAAATGGCCACCACGCAGGTCCCGTTCTTCATGTCAGATTCTCTTTCTTCTCTTCTACTGCAAAATTGTGGCTGTTATAGTAGAAAATGCGATGCCACATATCTTTATCCTCTTCTCTGGTCTTTTCTTCATGTTTTCTTCTCTGTGTTGAAGTATTTTCTACTCTGGCTGAGCGTTTTCAATTGTCATGTGGCATTCACAACTCGGTGCTGCACTATATCTGATCTGTTATTGCACCTGTTTAAGAAATTTTTCAGGCCGGCGCCGCAGCTCACTAGGCTAATCCTCCACCTGCGGCGCCAGCACAGCGGGTTCTAGTCCCGGTCAGGGAGCAGGATTCTTTCCCGGTTGCCCCTCTTCCAGGCCAGCTCTCTGCTATGGCCAGGGAGTGCAGTGGAGGACGGCCCAAGTGCTTGGGCCCTGCACCCCATGGGAGACCAGGAGAAGCACCTGGCTCCTGCCATCGGATCATTGGAGGGTGAACCAACGGCACAGGAAGACCTTTCTCTCTGTCTCTCTCTCTCACTGTCCACTCTGCCTGTAAAAAAAAAAAAAAAAAATTTTTTTCATTAAAATTTGCAGATTTTCTGCTCCTCAGTGTTTACTTTCTTAGTTTATATTTTTAAATTACAATGTCTAATAAATTCTTAAATTCCTGACACTGGTGTCATGGTCTATATTTTGTTTATCATGTTTATGATTATTTCAAAGCCCTTTCTTCCAATGGTAACATCCAAAAAGTCAGTGGATCTGCTTCAAATTTTTAACTAATTATTACTTGCATATTAATCAATTTATCTTCAAAATATGATTGTGTGTCATGAGTAGTTGTTGCTGATTCCTCCTAGAAATATTTTATGCCTAATAACTATATGGCAGAGATTTTATGTCTTTCAGCTGCATCCTCCACCCTGAAGAGTTTCAGTTTTTTTAAAGCTTAATTCTTAACTCAAATAAGTTCAAAATTTGACAAATTCCCTATTAGAATTACCTTTTGCTAGCATCTTCACAAAATAATACATACAAATCTTATTTATCAAACATACATTTAACTATAAATAAATAAATATCAGTAGGTAAAATGAATTATTAAAGGCAACAAGTTATGATGGATCAGTTTTGAATATTATTACAATTTTGGACACAAAAACATAAGGAATTTAAACACACGTTACTACCTACGTATTTTCATCAAAAAACTGTACTGTGCTTTCTTTATTCATTTATTTCTCACTAGTACCTATTGATTTGTAAGTAATGATTATATACACAGACATCTTGTGTAGTACTTTTAATTTTTTGAGTTAGAAGCTAGTCTTATTTATAAACTATACTTTTCCCTAGTTTAAATTAATTTACAACTCCACATTTCTTTACATTTAGTAGTAACTAAAATGCATTGACAATTACAAGCAATCCATGATATATATCACTTTTTCCTTTGACTAAAATTACAATAAATTCTATCAAACTTTTTGATTGTCCTATCATGTGAAATCAAAATAATAAACTGGAGTACTGTGAATATTGATACTATACACATTTAATAAACATTAGTATTATAAACATTTAACACTGATTTGTAGTTTCTTAAGAAACCTTAAAACCTGTAGACTCTATTACACAAAACAAGAGCTATGATTCACTAATTTCATCGCAGTAGTAAATTGGTCAGAATTATTTAGGAAATCGATAAACATCACTGAAATTCTGTCACACATACACACACACACAGAAGCTGTTCAAGTAGTTTTCTCTCTTTAGAGTTTTGGGATCTCCTTATTTTTGTGAATATACATATTAATAATAACAATAGAACAACTTCAGTATATATAGAAATTACAGCTGTAGATTTTTTTCCTAAATGAAGAAGATGAAATTTGACAAGATTTATTGGAAAAGTAAATACTTTGGAAGACTATTTCTTTGTATCTTTAAGATAGTTACACCTATGGCTTCCATGAGGTGATTGTATTCTTTAAATATTTTTTACTTGTTGAATTGCCATTTACTTTTTGCACCAAGGTAGACTACCTAGTGATGACTCAAATCTCAAGGTTGCTTGCACATCAGATATTAGGAGTATGATAAACTGTGCATTTTCCTCCTTCTGTTTGCAACCATATCATTAGGACATAATTTGGGTAAATGGACCTGAGAACTCTAATATTAAATGATCAATTCTCCAGACTAGACAGTAGGGCTAGGGAGTCAGCATATTTTAGTTTTCATGAACTCATGCTCTCTATTCAAGCTTTTATCTGCAATGAAATTGATTTTCTATCTGTTGGCTGACTCTTCTGATTTTTCAACTTATTCATTAATTTGGTATTCAACAAGGATGCTACTTATTGTGCCTCCTTAACAATTTTAGTGATATTCATTTTGTATGTTTTAATAAATTTAGAAAAAAGTCAATCCATAATTTCTTATAAAAATATCGTTAATGATATTGCCCTATAAAATATTGGACTAGTTAAATTTGAATTAATTTGAATTTCATATAAGGAATTTTAGCATAATTATCTGATATAAAACTGTAGAACATGTTATAAAAATATTATCTTTTTACCAAAAGTCTAATTTTTTGATGTGTCCTATATTTTATTTGCTAAACCTGACAGTCCTAATTATCATCTCACATACTATCACAGTTGTTACAATTTTATGATTTTTAAGAAAAGTAGTAAAAACAAGAAAAGCAGGAAATCTCAAAAAATAAGCTTCAAAATCTTAGATATGTATGCAAATAATTTTTAAAATATAAATAGCATAGAGTTGAATAAAATATTTATCAATATCATTACCATAAATCTATGAAATAAAATAAATGATAAAGTGAAAAGCCAAGACACCCAGAGATAGAAGCTGGTATTAATGGAACAGAGAGTGGAATGCATTTAGAAAGCTTGAATAATGTAAAATAACATTAAAGGAGTCAAAGACCTTGAAAATCTGATGAATGAAATTAAAAACCAGAAAACACAATTATGCTGTTATAGTTACAATACAGAAGTTGAAATACTTAATATATCAAGATGAAAGCAACATATATCAAATATATATATTTATAAGTCAATAAGAACAGTGCTGAAAATTTATTGATTATATACATTTATTATAATTTCACTAGTGCCAAAATTTACCCAGTTCAATAATCTCAACAGAGTATTCACACAGAAATTAATAAATACATACAAATAAGATTTATATGTATTATTTTGTAAAGATGCTAGCAAAAGGTAATTTGCTTTTCTATTATAGATACTGAATCCAGATTATTTCATATCTAAAATTTATCGACCTCTTTTCTCTTATGTGATTTCTGTTATGTCTGCTTTACATACCACAGAAGCAGACTAAAGTTTTCTGTGAAATATTCTATGAATGTTAGCTCCAAAATCTGTTTAACAAAATAGCTGTAAATATCACATTCAATCGCATCAACCTTTGATTAGGAAATAAAAGATGTACTGTAGATATTTGACAACATTTTTAGCAATTCTTTGCAAACTTTTAAATTAGTATCTGGCTTTAAGATTATGCCTGAGTCAGAGGAAGGCAATAGGGCATGAAACACTAGAGAGAAAAGTTCAATTCATCTGAGAAAATCTGTTTCCGCTTTCTAAGATTGAGTTTTGGATGTAGCTGAAAGAAGTGGTAACCCCCCTGAGTTACGGAATTATGAGGCATTTTCCACCTCTTCCCATCATCACCCCTGGAGGCAGCATGACTCACAGGGCTCCCTGTGCTTACACACAATGGCAGAAGTTCTCCAGGAGTGAGGGTGTGGTGTGTACAGACAATCTGACAGTGCCTGTCAACATTCCTTTACGTTTTCCAAGGACTGTGCACTGGGAATAATGCCTGAATATTTTCCTGGTCCCCACTTATTGCCTTAAAGAAAAGTAGTGAATCAGTGGGGGTAGGACTGCTAAATCCAGAGCAACATGGAAGAGGAAGATGCACAGGGTTTGTGTGGAACTCAGATGCTTAGGTGGATTCTCAGACAAAATTCCACTCCTCACTGATACTTTGGTGTTGAGTAAACACAAAGCCACTGGGAATTTTAAAAAAGTATTAAATTCAATAGGAGGCGACTAAAGAAAATTGCATTGTACAAGTTAGCACATTTGATTTATATATTTATGGATACAGCTGACAGTATTAGAAAGAAAATAGTAAATATTATTTTTAACAAGTTTATCATTTTCCATTTGGTACACCTTCAAGGTCCTATAATGTCTACAGTATCCCATTTATTTATCCATCCATGTTAAACAGTTGCTCAAAGATCCATTTTTACCTAGAAAACATTTAAAAATTCCTAGTTCAAGTAAAAATTTGTACTAGCAGGGGTCTGCATTTGGCACAGTAGTTAGAATGCCTCCTGGGACACCTACATCCCCTATCAAAGTACCTGTTTTGTTTGTTTGTTTTCTATTTTTGAGACAGAGCTCTGCTTATCATTCCAGTCTCTAAGGTACACATTGGAAGGCAGCAGGTGATGCTCAAATATTTGGATCCCTGAAACTCGCATGCAACAACTGGATTGTGTTTCAGGCTCCTGGATTTACCTTGGTTGTTGCAGACATATGGGCAATATACCAGTGAAATGAACATCTCACCCTGTTTCTCTCTACCATTCTATCTTTTTTTTTTTTAATATTGATTTATTTATTTGCAAGTCAGAGTTACACAGAGAGGAGAGGCAGAGAGAGAGAGTGAGAGAGAGAGGTCTTCCATGCAATGGTTCACTCCCCAGTTGGCCACAACAGCCGGAGCTGCGCAGATCCGAAGCCAGGAGCCAGGAGCTTCTTCTGGGTCTCCCACGTGGGTCAGGGACTTAAGAACTTGGGCCATCTTCTACTGCTTTCCCAGGCCACAGCAGAGAGCTGGATCAGAAGTAGAGCAGCCAGGACTCAAACAGATCCCCATGGGGGATGCCGGCACTGCAGGCAGCAGCTTTACCCTATACACCGCAGTGTCGGCCCCTCTTTCGTTCTATCTTTCAGTGTTATAAATAATATATATATATATAAATTTGCATTATAAATTGTACCATTTATCAAACATATCTTAAGCTATAAATTTTGTGTTGTTATTTTCACAAATAATGTACATTTATTATACATTAGAAAATTAAACACTACCAATGTAAATGAAACGGATCCATGAATTTAATTGTCAATAAAATAATTCTCTAGAAACAATAAGAAAAATGTTTGTAAAGTCTAGGTTTTGATGATAAAGAATATATTTGCTGCTTACACACAGGAATAGATTTTCAAGATTTTAAAGTGGAGCATAGGGGCTGTTGCTGTGTAGTGGCTAAGCTTCAGCCTGCAATGCCAGCATCCTATGTGGACACCAGTTCAAGTCTTGGCTGCTCCTCTTCCAATCCAGCTCTCTACTATGGCCTGAGGAAGCAGTGAAAGATGACCCAAGTACTTGGGCCCCTGCACCCACGTGGGAGACCCAGAAGAAGCTCCTGCTTCCTGGCTTTAGATCAGCCCAGCTCCTGCCATTGTGGCCATTTGGGGAGTGAATCAGTGGATGGAAGACCTCACTCTCTCTGCCTATCCGTTTCTCTCTGTGTAACTCTATAATAAATAAATATAAAATCTTAAAAAAAAATTTATCCTCTTAAAAAGGTGATATATAAATATATAATGTCCAATATCAGTCTCATATGAATACACATATATATAGATATATACATGTATTTATATGCTAACCATTGATATAGATACATGATATATATATGTATATATATATATATATATATATAACTGAGTTAATTCACACAGTGATACATATTCAGAGGCATATGTTTACGTATGTAGAGGTAAATAATTTTATCATAAAATTCATTTTTGATTTTTTGTTAAAAATTTTGTTTATTTATTTGAAAGGCAGAGTGGCAGAAGGAGAACCAAAGACAGTTCTCTGATCCCTGGTTCACTCTCCTGATGGCTGCAACAGCAGTGCTGGGCCAGACAAAAGCCAGGGGCCAAAAATTCCATTCGGGTCACTCACATGAGAGGCAGTAGCCCAAGTACTTGGAGGATGATGCACTGTCTTGCCAGGCACACTAGAAAGCCACGACTTTGGTGCTTGATTAGTATGCTTTTTTTTTTTCTTGGGCTGGACCACTTCTACTTTTTGATAGCCATTGCTTTGCTTGCACTTTGTCTTTAGGATCATACTGGGGAATAAATATCTCATCTCTGTTACAATTCCTTGAAGAAATACTTTAACATCTTGAGCCCATTTGTTTACATCCTCCACTGAAATCTCTTTTCTTGTTTGCAGCAGATCTGGGCACAACAGTTTTGCATCTACTGAGCAGAAATTTCCTCCACTTTGATTTTTACTCAGAATTGTATAAGCTGAACCAACTGATGTCTATGGTGTTGGCTAAATTACAACGCATATGGTATTGAATATTGTTTCTGCTCTTCATTATCGGCATTTTTTCAACTAGGCTGTTAAAGGACTATTTTTCCTCTTACAAATTGATGAGAATAATCTGTCACATTGTCTCTTTCCTTCTTAGAATGAGTTATCTATTTGTCAACTGCTGATCATTTTGCATTTCTTTTACACTGTCATGTAAACTTTTCACGAAGTATCAGTGATTCCACTATTCTTCCACTTAAACTTAATGTAATTTTAGGTTTTCTCTGGCTTCATTTTATTAAAGTTCATGTTGCTCTGCTAGGGGATCTTTTTAAGCTAATACCTTATTCTTATTGTCTCAAACTACATCCTTTTCAGGCATGTTATAACAAGTTAGTATTTATTTACTTTGCTATAAAATAAATTGAAATTCATACATAGTATTTTCATAAAATATACTTTCTTGAAGCTTTGAAGATTTTAATAATAACATATATCACAAATATTACAAAATATAATCATAGTATATATTATTCTTTGTAACATAACTTCCCATATTAATGCTTGTATTTTGTAAAGTATTCCTACATATTTACTTCTGTCTTGTCTTCAGTTGCTCCTCTGCATCTATACTTTTATAGATAAAGTATCATTTTTGTAATTAATTTCCTATTTGGTAACATGTAAATTATCAACCCTTAATGTTATATATAATACATAAGGAATATCAATAACTAGGCATTTATTTCAAACAATAAGCATACATTAAATACTACTCAAATAAATAAAGACCTACAGTACAATAATATAGGAAATGTATTTTACAAAGTGCCCACAAGAATATTTTGTTGAAAAATTATTTAAAAATACTTCTATTCAAAAATAAAATATTTATAAAACGTATTTCTATACATTGCTAAATCACACTTCAAAAATTTGAACATATTCTATTCACTTTAATATATGAAAGTTACCCCTAAAGGTTTTATCATTGGCAATTGTCAATTAAAATATAGATCAGACATATAATTGCTTTAATCATTGAATAACTTTATTTAGATAATTTTGAGAATTAATGAGATCAAAATATTTTAGTATCCCTGTTGAAATTTTACATTTCTGATGAAAGACATTCTGATGTACACATTAATAGAATGAGCAGTAATTTCCAGATACTTTTTCTTGTTAATTCCTGCCTGGTCACTGTCCAGTTATATGACCTTGGTCCATTTACTTTTTGCTGTAAACTTCATTTTCTCTAGTTATAACATGAGTTTAAGAAAAGTGGATTGAATTTAAATATATTAAATACTACAAATTTATATAACTATATGTATATAGAGATGATTCCTCACATACAGGAATCCTTATATATATGTTATATGTTTACATGAATTAACTATATTATCCAAAATTTCCCAGGATATGTATTTTTCTTTTTTATTATAGATATTCCTTAGAAATACATTGATTTTCTATTTGTGTTTACATTCTACCCTTTCTTAACATGTTAAGTACGAGGTGGTCTTTATTGGATTATTAAAAGCTTAGTATTTTCATTTAAATACCTAACCTTTAAAGATTTATTGTTCTCTAAGTGAACCTAACTTTTGTTTCATCAATCTATAAGTTTGTTTTCTAATAAATCTATTTGGTCAAAGGGAAGTTTCATTAGTGGTGATGTGTAACTATTGTAACTAAATAAAACAATAGATATTTTTATCCGTATTTAACAGAGTCTACATTTTCTTGAGTGGTATAGAAATGAATAGCTAGTGGTTAATTAAAGCATGCACCTATTTTGCAAGTATTTTAGGCCGATTTTTGTCCTTAAAGAAAAGCATAACAGTTGCATTAGGAGAGATTTCCAGCTGCTAATTTGCACTGTATTGCTTTGGTGTAAATAATGGCAATACTTCAGAGGTGAATTGCTTTAGTTTCATATTCAATAAAGGGGAAAAATGCCTCTGACTACTTTGCACTCCCAATTCTGATAACTAGTTCCACTTTATATAAATGTAGGCATTAGAAGCCTGCCTTGTGACACAGCAGGTAGCGCTGCCAGCAGTGATGCCAGCATCCCATATGGGTGCAGGTTCATGTACTGGCTGCTCTCCTTCCAATCCAGCTCCCTGGTAATCGCCTGTGAAACAGTGGAAGATGGCCCGAGTGCTCCAGCCTCTGCACCCAGGAGAGAAATCCAAATGAAGCTCCTGGCTCCTGACTTGAGCATGGCTCAGCTTTGGCTATTGCGGCCACTTGAGGAGGAAACGAGTGAATGGAAGAGTTCTCTCTCTTTCTCTCTCTCCCTTTCTCTCTCTCTCACTCTCTCTCTCTCTCCCTTTTTCTACCCCCCTCTCTGTCCCTCTCTTCCCCCACTTAAGTTTAATTTTTCAAATAAACAAATCTCTTTATAAATATAGAGAGTAAAATAGAATATTCCAAAGCTTCAAAATTTCTACCATATTAAAGATAATTGTTAAGGCAAAATTATGCTTGATATAAAAAGTATTTTTAAAGAAAAGCCAGAGACATCCTGAATTCAATGGTTCTTTAAGGATAGATCCAAATTAATTATGCCTGTGCTGTGCCATCTGATAAGAAGTTTCTCCAATTATAAAGATCATCCTGAAACTTCATAGAAGTCCTAGACATGACCTAGTCCTCACCATGTGAATAGTAAAACATGCCAAATTTGTGTCCTCTCAATTCAGATCAGGCTATGTAATTAAAAATGAGTCACACTTTGGGAAACACAGAAAGACACCTTTTCTTGAAATTCAGATACAGTGCTATTTCTGGTAAATTCCAGTGCTCTAATTTATTCAAATGTCCAAGAGTAACTCATCAGGGACGATGTCTTAGGTCCTTTTATAAAGTTTCTGTCTCTCAAATCAACTGCTAAAAATAAAAGAAGCTATGGAAATTATCTTGTGGCCTTATTAATCCTTCAATACACCAGAGAAAAGAAAATATTTAATTTCTTCCAAAAGTCTAAGTATGGCCCCATTGCACATTTATTCAGTGCAACATTACAGAAAGGACAAAAAAAAGCAAAAGATGTAGATTATCAAAACCATATAAAGAGAACATTATAGATTTCCCCCAATCAATGTGTTCCATAAAAGTGTTTCTGCCATTTCTATTGACATTGTATAAATATCTATTATATAAACTATTAATAAATTATATAAACATAACTATAACAATATGTAAATAAGCATTAGGGAGATAATCACAATCCTTATTTTAACCTTTGCAAAATGTTTCTCCCAAAAATGTCTACTACTTATCCTTTGATAGGATTCAAAAAACCATAATGCTGAGACCAATGGACAGTCCTTAAAATATAACATGGCTGACAAAACAAAAACCCCTAAATAAAGAGATTCTCAGGAACACAAAGAAAGCAAGTGTATTGATGCATGCATTCAATTACTGTACTATGAAAATTTCGTTCTTTTGGAAGAACCTATTATTTTTCAAAATAATGCTGAGAGTCAGCAGGTGCCAGTGTAGTGGGCTGAGCATACTGTATCTCTGCCAAACTCTGGTGATTATCTAGACCATCAGACTCTGTGTGTATTCTGCACAAAGTCAGCATACACTACATCACTTCAAATTGTTTGTTGGATCTTATTGTTAGGACCATGACATTCATTACTAGGAACTAAACCTTTCATTACACAGTTTGTCAAAGTCCTCAAGCAACACGGTGCTTGGAAAAGAACAAGCAGAATTATTTTCCTATTGGGAGCTCTTAGAATCAAAAAAAGCAAAAAGAAAGAAATGGATTTCCAAATACATCTTACTTTGTCATCAAATAGTTACAGCTCTTCTTTAACCAGAATGTCTGTCAAATCAGTGAAAGGAAACAATATTTAACAGTGATTAATAAACTTATTTTAGCACTATTATTTCTTAATCTCTCCAAATAGTATCCCTCCTACAATCGAACACCTACTATGTGCAATGGAATTTTGATTGCAACAGATATACAATTTGATGAAATAGGCAATGATATTGAAATGAGTCTTTAATGATCACCATGTCCCCTGATAAACATAAGTTTGTCATAACATCATGGAAAACAAGAATGTGTCTAGAGTCCCCTGAATATTATATCAACTCTTGATTGACTACTAGAAGAATCTAATTTTCATGGGAAATCATGAAAATTGCTTTGTATTTCTTATTCAGGTTCACTATGCCTTCTAGTGTAAAACTTGTGTATATATATATGTATAAATGTATATATATATATATATATATATATATATATAACTGCATAGGAGTCATGTATCCTTTTTTTAACCAATAAAAATGCAAATTTCTCTTTGATGTAGTATAAATGCAAAGTAACATGACATTCTCTGAGAAAGAATATGTAATGTAAAACACATGCTTTCATAGTCAAGACAACCTACCTCCATTAGGAACAATAGTTTAGAACTTTACATTCCTCAGCTGAACATTTAATTCTA
Organism: Oryctolagus cuniculus; assembly: GCF_051225735.1. Classification (NCBI taxonomy): domain Eukaryota; kingdom Metazoa; phylum Chordata; class Mammalia; order Lagomorpha; family Leporidae; genus Oryctolagus; species Oryctolagus cuniculus. The sequence continues at coordinate 24,657,554 of NC_142868.1, read as the reverse complement.
ACTATTCAGGACTACTTATCAAAAGACTCTGAAGCAGGTTCATTTAATAAAATTTCAGTTCCATCTCCCTGAATGCTTCTGCTGATTATTTTGCTTATTTTCCTTTATTTAATTTACTTTTCAAAACACATATTAAGCCAGACCCAATGAAACTAAACGCTGTCTTCAGTTATCCAATTTTGGTGCCAGATTTCAAAACATATTACAGGGCAGTTACAGTCAAAACAGCCTGGTACTGGCACAGAAAACAGACATTTGAATGGAGTAGAATCCTATGAAATTAACTCACACATTTACAACCAAATGATCTGTGAAAAATAAGCTAAAATAATTCCCTGGAGAAAAGACAATTTCTTCAACAAATGGTGTTCGGATAATTGAATGCTCACATGCAAAATTATGAAAAAAAAAAGACCCTGTGTTACCCATTATACAAAAATCAACTAACAATCGATCAATGATCTACACCTAAGACCTGAAACCATCAAATTACTAGTAGAAAACATAATTGGAATAATGGAAGACAGTGGCATAAGCAAGAACTTCTTGGATAAGTCTCCAGAAATACATGCAATAAAAGCAAAAATAGACAAATGGGATTACATCAAGCTAAGAAGCTTCTGTACCACAAATGAAACACTCAACAAAATCAAGAGGTAAGTGAAAGAAGGAAAAATATTTGCAAACTGCACATCTGATAAAGGACTAATATTCAAAATATATAAGGAGCTCAAGAAACTCAACAAGAGCAAAACAATGTATTTAAGAAATGGGCAAAGGACATGAACAGGCATTTTACAAGGAATTAAATAAAAATGGCCAATAAACACATGAAAAGAATGCTCAGCACCATTAGCCATAAAGAAAATGCAAATAAAAACCATAATGTGTTTTGTCTTCACCCCAGTTAGAATGGCTATCATGAAAAATCAAAACATAATAAATGTTGGTGAGGATGTAGAGAAAAAGATACCCTAATGCACTTTTGCTGGGAATATGAACTAGTATAACCATTATGGCAAATAGTATGTTGTTTTCTTAGAAATCTGAACATAGATCTAACATATGACCCAGCCATTGCATTCATGGGATTTACCAAAAGGAAATAAAATCAGCATATGAAAGAGTTATGTGTATCCCCCATATTTCTAGCACCTCAATTCACAATAGCTAAGCAATCAATCCAGATATACATCAGTTGATGATAAGTGGACAAGGAAAAAATGGTGCATACACATGATGAAATACTACTCAACCAAAAAAGAGAATGAAATCTTTTCTTTTGCAACAAATGGATGCAATTGGAGGCCATTATGCTTAGTGAAATAAGCCAGACCCTAAAAAATAAATGTCATATTTTCTCTGAATTATGGTAGCTAATATATAGAGTACAAAAATGTAATGCATGCTAGTAAAATTGATGTGTTGAGATTTGATTATCATTTATATCCCTTATCTATACTCCTGAAGAATAGTGGTCTATCTAATTGTTGAATTCTTTATTTAATCAAGGAATACGCCTGTAATTATTAAGTAAATTGATAATCTGTTGTCACAAAAATTAAAAGAATAAAAGGAAGAAAGAAGAGAAGAGGGATCAAGGGAGATACCATTTATGTGTAAAATTGTATATGTGAAATATATGAAATCTACTCTCTTTATTTAAAAAAATGAAATTAAATAAAATAACATTCACCTTCTGTGGTCATATTGTTTCTATCTCTATATTCCTAAAATTTTTATGATATGATGAACTTACTAGTTTATATCATTAGATATTTCCTGAAGAATAATAGAGAATAAGAAAGTCAAGTGACATACAAAAAGTAAAAAGTCTAAGACCAAATGATAATTTGAAACTCTAAGGCAATATGGGTGTGGTATGGTGTGTGTTTTTATGTGTGTGTGTGGTTTTGCATGACTGCTTTCTAAATAGAAACTAAAAACCCTTCTCTATTTTTTTCTATTTTTATATTCACTTAAGGACTTGATTTTCTTGATAAAATTTATATTTTTCCTAACAAGGAATTTAGATTGCTATTATTTCTGATATAAAATTTCAAAAAATACAAAATGGACCATCTTTCTTGAGGCTTGACTTTCATGATTTGACCCATTGTGTTCCACAGTTAAGCAGTTAAGCAGATTTAACAAGTTTATTGGCTGCCTGCACTTTCTCATTATTATAACTTGCATGATTTAATGAAACTCTGGGCCTGCTTCTGCCCTAGGAAGGGAGTCAGTATAGGATACATTGTTCAGCACTCTGAGAGAGGAAACCGGAAATCATGCTTGACATAGTTTCAGAGAGGGAACAACTCATCAAAACTAAAGAAAGTAATTTTAGCTGCAAGAGGAAAAAAAAGAAGCAATTGTAATTGAGCCAGAAATCTAAAATTAAGACTAAGAATGGGGAAGACTGACTCTCTTATACCCCAAATGAAGTATCAGAAGTCAGGATTCAATGTAAGTCTCAGGGTAGAAAATGAATTATTCGTTAGCTGAGAATATGCAACTCCATTCCACTAGGTATTAGATTTTTAAAAACAATTTTTAAAATTTATTTTAAAGACAAACATGGACAGAAATCATCCATCCAATAGTCCATGGCACATGTGCTCACAAATCCAGGGTTTTAGGATGCCAAAGCCTGGAGGATTAAACTCAGTCCAGGTCACCCACACAAATGGAAGTGATCCAAGTATTTTAGCTATCATCTACCATGTATCATTTCCCTTACTGTACATTAGCAGAAAGCTGGAATCTAGCTACTCTGACATGGGATGCAGCTTCCCAAATGTCATCTTTATTGATAAGCTAAATGTTTGCCATTATATTATTTATTATAAAATTTCAATTAAATTAATTTGAATGCTTATTATACTATTTTCCAGTAAAAATACTCATTAGGGGCTGTAATTGTGGAATAGAGGTTAAGTCATCTCTTGGGATACATACATCTCATGTTGCATTACCTAGCTGAAGCCCCACTACTCCATTTCCTATCCAACTTCCTAGCAGTGTGCCAGGAAGCTAGCAGATGATAGCTTAAGTATTAAAGTTCCTGCTACCTACTATGGAGATCAAAATTGAGATCTGGGCCCCTGGCTGTGCCTTGGCCCAGCCCTGGATGTTGTATGCGTTTGAAGAATGAACCCAAGTGACTTACGGTTTCAAGAAGAGAGTAAAGAAGAGAAGAAGTGATGAACCACACTACTCTATCACTTTAACATGCGTGGGCTTACCATTAAAACAAGCATGATGAATATGGTCAATAGGTTGATTCATCAGTAAAAAGTGCCCCCATTCAGGTAATCTGGAATTCTTCTTGCTGTCTTCCCACCATTGATCTATCACTTTTGCAGGAATTTTTCTAATGTTTACATTTTTTTTATCTCTGAATATTTTCTTCATATGAGGTAATTCAGAATTAAATTAGTGTGGAGTTGTCATTCCCAGCAACAAAAATGCACTTTTCCTAGTCAGTATAATATCTCATACTAATACAGTGACACTAACTTTGCTTTTGGATAACTTTACAGATAAATATGGGGCTTTCTGGTTTGACAGCTAAAAGAGAATAAGAGTGAAAACAAAAAATCAAATTACTAGAGGAAAATATAGGGGAAACACTGCAAGACATTGACATGGGCAAAGACTTGATAAGACTCTAGAACCACAGGCAAAGACAAATTGGATTACACCAGCTAAGAAGCTTCTGCACAGCAAAGGAAACACAACAAAGTAATGAGGTAAACAATGGGAGGAAATACTTGCAAAGTATATATCTGATAAAGGATTAGTATCCAGGATACATAAGAAGCTAGAGAAACTCAACAGCAGTGCAACAAATAATCCAGTTGATAAATGACCTAAGGATATGAATGGGCATTTTTCAAAAGATGAAATAAAAATGACCAACAAATACATGAAAAATGTTCAAGATCACTAACCATCAGGCAAATGCAAACAAAAAGCACAATGAGGTCCCCTCATCCAAATTAGAATGGTTATCATCCAAAAACCAAAAAGAGAAATAACAAATGGTGGTGAGGATGCCATGAAAAAAGGTACACTAATCCACTGTTGGTGGGAATGTAATATAGTATAGCCAGTATGGAAAACAGCATGGTGATTCCTTAGAAATCTGAAAATAGACTATTTTATCAGCCAGCCATCCCACTCCTTGAAATTTACCCAAAGGAAATGAAACCAGAATATGAAATAATTATCTATACACTTTATAGCAGTTCAATTCACAACACCTTAGCTATTGAATCAACCCAGATGTCCATCAACTAATGACTGAATAAAGAAAACATAGTATGATTACAATGTGGAATACTGTTCAACCAAAACAAAACAAAACAAAACAAAAAGAATGAAATCCTGACTCTTGCAACAAAATGAATTTAATTGAAGACCATTATGCTCAGTGAAATAAACCAGTCCCAAATATATAAATATTATTTATTTCCCTGATTTGTGGTAACCAATATACAGAGTGCAAAAGAGTAACAAATTGATGTTTTCAAATTTGATTATTGTTTATCATCTTTGTCTATACTCTTGAGGAAAACTTGTTTTCTACCTACTAATTGGATTATTTATATAATGGAGGGTTAAGCTTGTGATTAAAAAATGAACTGAAAGTAAGTCATTGTAAAAATTAAAACAAAAATAAGAAAGGAAGGAGGAAAAAAGAGTGGAAGTGAGGGATGGTGGGATAGTAGGATGGATGTATCATTGTGCTCTAAAACTTGTACATATAAAATACATGAAGTATTTTACCCTTTACATAAATAAAATATTTTAAAATTTGAAATATAAGTAAAAATCTGAACATAAAATAGATACTTACTAGGAATCCAATGATTTGTGCATAAACACTGCCCAATTCTCTGCCTGATGCTCAAGAATGTAAATAATAAGAAATACTAGACTTCCTAGTTAAGAATAAAAGAACAAAACGGAGATTCAAGCTGCTACCTAATAGTAAGTCCAATTGAGTTAATCCCTTACTTAAACTATAAACAAAGAGCAACCATTTTTTAATAGATGAATTAATTTACTTATGTGAAAGGTAGAATATGAGAGTAAGAGGAAGAATGACAAGGAGAGTAGGGGAGAGGGACAAAAAGGGAGGGGCACAGTGGGCAGATGGAGAAAGAGAGAGGAAGAAATGGTATACGAGAGAAAAAAAGACAGAGTGAAAGAGAGAGAAAGAAAAAACACATGTATACACACACATAGAATTATATACATATACAGAACAACATCTGCTTGTTCATGCTCCAAATATCTACAACTGTTGAAGTTCAACAAAGCTAGAAACCTGGATCTCCATGCATGTCTTCCATATCAGTGGCAAGGGTCCAAACATTTAGACAATTCTTCACTGCATTCCAGGCAAATTATCAGAGAAGTAGATGGGATGCAGTGTAGCCAGGATAGCTAGGAACTCAAACTTGCACTCGAATATAAGATGTGTATGTTCCAAGAAACAGCTTGATTTACTGCACCATGACACCTGCCCTCAAAGAATAATAGATGTCTGAAAATAGAATGTAGAGTCTCCACCTGAATTAATCAGTGTCTAGAATATGATAAAAAAGTAATAAACTTTAAAAAATAGTTACCTTCTCCAAGAGAGGAGATATTCATGGAGTCTAATCTTCTTACGACCCCATGAGGAAAATTACTCAGTAGATTTTTGCACAGCTATAAAACCACATCACTGACATGATAACAGGATTTACATAGAAAAAGAAAAGTATTTGAGCTATTCAGTTGAGAGCAATAACCAAGGACACAATTTTAAATAGACCATCAAGGAAGGAAATGTGAAGTCAATGTGAGAGCTTGAAGGATTGGATAATGAGGCAGATTAAAAATATATGCACTTGTATATTAATAGTTTTTAGATAGATAGATAGATATGAAATTGAAATATAACTTGAGTAAGGAAACTAAAGCTTGGACTGCCAATCAAATAAGTTAATACTCCAGTGTTTGTGATGACTAGCAAACAGAAAACCTTATCTAGTGCCTAGGGATGTGTGTGTTTCAGAATGAAGTAATGAAAGATATGAAATGTCTTTTCTAATTTACCTAGCTGATATGTATGGGCTGTGGACTGTTTTATTATTACTTAGATAACTGATATAAAATGTCACAAAATCAAGAGTAATACTAGAAGTACCATCGAAGGTTTTCATTTTATTTCAAAGTCAGAGAGATAGACAGAAATCTCCTGTCCATTGGTTCACTCAGAAATACCTTCTATAGTTAGGGTTGAGCCAGCCTGAAGCCAGGGGACTGGAACTCAATTTTGTTGAAGAAGCTGAAGTAGCTACTCCATCTTGCAAACCCAAATTTCAGATGAATTTCATCCAAATTTTTTAAATATGGAATTGGTACTGTACTTCTGAAATATCTGATCACTATAATAGTGTAATTCATTAGCCATAGAGCCCCAAAGATCAATGTACATTTATGAAATTTTCAGATTTTTCCTTTTTGTCAGAGGTTTAAATGTTGCTTTCTGGTCTTTTCCATTTCAGAACTCCATATTCTTTTTTTTTTTTTTTTTTTTTTTTTTACTGACAGGCAGAGTTAGGCAGAGAGAGAGAAAGGTTTTCCTTCGGTTGGTTCACCCCAGAAATGGCCGCTACGGCTGGCGTGCTGCGCCGATCTGAAGCCAGGAGCAAGGTGCTTCCTCCTGGTCTCCCATGCGGGTGCAGGGGCCCAAGCACTTGGGCCATCCTCCACATTCCTTGATGGCATACATTGGGCCAATGGATAATTATTAGGGATGATTTCTTCTCCATACAATCAACACAGAACATGGATCACATGCTTCCCACAGCTGTCATGGTTATCACCACAGCAGTGATTCAAGCCATTTGTACCACTTAATTTGTATAAAAATGTGTTCCTTTATTTGAAATGATGCTTGAAAGTCAACATCCAATTAACTTTTTCGTATTTACTACTCTAAAAGCAATTCAGTGTTTCTTTCTGGTTCTAAAATTGTTAGTGTCCTTATTTGTGAGCCATCAACAAGAACATCATTATAGCCATCGTCTTTATCTTCTGCAATTATATGTATATATACATATATTTTCACACATGTTGCAATTATTTGTGAGTTCTCACCTTTAGTATTATAATTTATAAGTAATTTGTTAGGTACTTGCATATTTAGTGAGTTATGTTGCTAAGGTTTTAACATTTGTGATCAAAATATGTTGGACATAATAAAAGTTCAAATAATATTTGTAGTTTTTTATTCATGGAATGTCCTTGATTTTATTTGAAGCAGATTAATTTGATCTTGATTTTTAGCCTGTTCTCATTATTACTGTGATGTTTATCTATAAAGATTATGCGAGACTTAGATGGCATGTTTTTTTTTTTTTTTTTTTTTTTTTTTTTTTTTTTTGACAGGCAGAGTGGACAGTGAGAGAGAGACAGAGAGAGAAAGGTCTTCCTTTGCCGTTGGTTCACCCTCCAATGGCCGCCGCTGCAGCCGGCGCACCGCGCTGATCCGATGGCAGGAGCCAGGATCCAGGTGCTTTTCCTGGTCTCCCATGGGGTGCAGGGCCCAAGCACCTGGGCCATCCTCCACTGCACTCCCTGGCCATAGCAGAGAGCTGGCCTGGAAGAGGGGCAACCGGGACAGAATCCGGCGCCCCAACCGGGACTAGAACCCGGTGTGCCGGCGCCGCAAGGTGGAGGATTAGCCTATTGAGCCACAGCGCCGGCCAGATGGCATGTTTTAAAATGAATTTTTAAAGAGTAGAATCATATCCACCATTAAGACCAAGTTCTGTAAATACAATTTTTCTCAAGAGCGGTTTATATTTTTTCATAAAACAAGTATAGCTCCTGCAATTAAAAGACGCAGACCTATTTTGATTTTTAAGAATAAAAATGAAAAAAAAAAATCTAAGAGCAAAGAACAAAGAGCATACAAATTCTCATGGCAAGATGCGTTATAATTTAAAAGTATCAACTGATTTACATTGTATCTTAATACACATATTGCTTATTTTTGAGAATTCTGGCTTTCAAACTAAAGCTAGATTTTTCTTTTAGGCTCTTAACTATTTTTATGTAATATTTATTCAACTTCTTAACATTTTTTATAAAGATAAATAAATAATAGACATAATCAGTGTTCCTGAAGTGCTTAGAAAATAGGAAAATGAATGCCATATAGAACAAGCAGAGAGTAAAACCAGGCATATATAGTAAGATATTTTTCTCCACATAGATTTCTAAGCCTCATATTCCATGGCAAGTAATGAATTCTCTTGATTTGGGACTTTGTAGATTTATAGTTGTGCTGACGCTGAGTGAAAGATAACCTATTACCCAATAACTTTGTTCTCTCCAGGGGAAATAAAAAACTATTTTACAAGAATCCTTTCCTTGTTTCATATACAAACAAAGAGTTAAGTTCAGAGATTGTAATTCTACTTTGAGACCTTTTTGTGTGTGTGTGTTTTCCTAGAACATTTTTTGTGACCTAGCAGTTGCAATTCACCTGCTTTCAATCATTCTATTTTATATTACATCATGTGTTGATCCACAGAACAGGAGATGTTATAGTCCTATATTCTAAAGTGTCTCTGTGGGAGGGATAAAAGAAAGAGGAGAAAAAAAAGGCTGGTTTTTATAAGATTTCAGTGTTTCCATATATTGTGCTTTTCATTCTCAAAATGTAATTGAGTTCCATGAGGGATTTGGCACATTTTCAGAATGCAATAAAAATCATTAATGAGCTAGACTATTCAGGAATGGTATTTATTGAAAAACCTGTTTCCTGCTGAGCTACTGAAGTGCGCAAACCCTTGTTCGGAAGATGTGCTTTCCATGTGGTACTTAAGTGCCTAAAGGACCTCCTAATATTTCAGATGTGAATGCGCACAGAGAAATACAATAGGGAACACTTAAGCATATGAAGTGGAACAAAATGAGATCACATTGTTTCTAGTGAGTATTAATAGTATACATAATGTCAACCTATAATCATTTCCATATTTGGACATTACTTTAAATGAACTGCTACAGTTACATCACTCATGAACCCCACATTGGAGATACTGGTCAGCTGAAACAATTTAGTGCCCATCTTCATGGAAGAGAGCTCTAACGAGTGGTAGTCTTAACACACTGACTGTAAATATGTGATGTCCTAGTCCATGGAAGCATTCAGTGAGCTGCCATCTGATTTCCTACTCTTTCAGCAAGATAGTTTTGATAGTTTGGAACTTTACTTGATTTCTTTGTTGAGGAATCTTATACCTAAATCATTTTGTCTCTCTCTTAGGAAACTGGTAAGTTAATCAGACAGAAGAATTTGCAATCTTGGTGCTCACTGTAAAAATATTTTATTTTGAATGATAGAGAGGAATATTTTACTGTTGACTTTCAAATACTCCCAAAGCTCCCTTGGTTGGCAGTTTCATCTCTATATGGTGCATTGTTTTTCCCTTTGGGTCTCTCCTGACCTCTGAATTGGGCAGGATGTCTTTGGAGGTCTTCCGTTCATGCTCTTGGAAAGTTCTACCACAAAACAGAGCATTTTATCTTTATTATTTTGTGGTGTTCCCAGTGGCTTGGAGGTGTTCATGTTTGCTGTGTAACACAAGAAAGAAGGTAGTCAAGAAGGAGGGAAGAAAGGGAAAGAGGAGGAGAGGCAAAAAGAGGAGAAAGAAGAGAAAGTGAGAGACAAGGAGGGGAAAGAGGAAAATTGGGAGAAAATAGGAAACTTAGTGGGAAAGGCAAGGTAGGGATCTTCCACAGTGTTGTTCCCTGCTTCTTTATAGATGGCTGTGACTGAGAAAAGAAACTCATTGACAAGCCATGTAACATTTCTGTGTTGGAAGGAAAAAAAACGCTGATTAGCTGCCAGCTGCACTAAAATAAATCCTGCTGCCTATACTGAGAGCAGAAAGTGTTCATTTTTGCCATATGTTTAGAGAGGTAGGTAAGTTATAGAATTATTACAGAGCTGATGGTAGTTCATATAAGGAAATAATGAAAATCACATATTAGAGAAGGAAGTAGAAATATAATTAACTCCCATGATAGCACTTATATTGAGTTTATGTCATCTCTGCATTCAATCCTTAGTCATACACACTGCATACAGACATTCTTAGAACCACACAAATTTTTCCTTAGAGATCTTTATAGTCCCTGCTCTTGAAGGTAAAATTTTAGAAACAGAATTAAACCTAATATCTTGTCCAAGAACTGACACCAGCTTGTTACTTAATATTCAGGAAATATTTTGATCTTTCTAGACCAATTTCTTAATTAAAATGTTTGCTTTTAAAGAAAAAAATGTTATAAATAACACTTTAACTGTTCAGCAATTTAAATGTGTTAAGTTTCTTTTCTACTCTGCCACCAAGACCTGGGATTCTATTATATAAAAATGTATTTTGTAGCTTTTCACTGTACTTACTTACTCTTCATTCTTAATTTATAATGAACTTTTTTCCTCATTAAATAAGTTAGTTGTTAAAAAGTACTTTTTGCTTTTACAAAGAAAAGTCATATAACAGTGACTTCCATGGCATTAAAATCATTTCTCTGGGAAGAAATAACCTAGAAATAAGCTGGCCAATGATAGTAGAGATGGCATGATTCCTGGGCACATGATTTACATGTCTGTGTCCAAAGCAGCTGCTTCTAAGTAGCTGGAGCAGCTGTCAAGAAGAAGAGATTTGAAGTAGAAGATCATCTGAAAACTGTATGGTTCATTTTCACTAAGACTGCTCAAGCCAGCACACCACTACACTAGGTTTTAAAGGAATACAGGAAACATTTTTCTAGCTGGGCAGCCAGATGGCCAGCTAAATCTCATGGGAGAATCTATAATCAAATGGAAGGAGGGGATAATGGACACTTGTGTACATTTTTTCCTGTCTTTGTTTCCCCTTGGACATTTCTCATGTTCCACTCACTGCAAGTCAAAATGAGTTTCCACTTACTACTAAACCAGTTAAAGTCCTAAAGTATTTTGTTGAGTTTCATGACTCATTGTATAGGACACCTAGAATTGATTGCCAAATATTATTGTCATTTTTAGGTTTTAACTTCTTAAATATTTAACACTGAGTGACGTGTTTTGTACTTCTTAAATCACTTTTTCCTGAATTTAATTAATAATATGCTGTTCATGGACACCCTTCATAAACTAGTTTTTCTTTCTTAATCCTCTCCATATAAATTTTTGGTGTAAATTATGATGTTAGCTAGGATATAGCCTAAGTATAAATAACTTGAAGTAGAGTAATTTGTGTACATTTAGTATCCTTGTATATATTATAAACTTCCTTATTTTAAGGATAAGCATGAGCAGGTGTTTGGCCTAACAAATAGGTTGTTGAATCCCATTCTGGTATAGATGGGTTCAATTCTCAGTTCCAGTTCTTCATTCAAGTTTCCTGCCAAGCCAGATCCTGAGAAGCAATAGTGACAGTTTAAGTAATTGTGATCCTTCAGCCTATGTGAGATAGCTGGATTCAGTACTCTTCTTCATATCCATTCCATCCCCAGATATTGTGTGTAGATGGGAGATCTCTCTCTTGTTCTGTCTCAGCCTCTCAAATAAATAATAAGTATTTAAAAATAACTTGAAAAAAGGGGTTTTTGGGATATGAACCTTTGAGATTAGTAGGGGTCATTTATTCCCTTTTATGCTAAATAAAATATAAATGTTATCTCTTATTTCTTATAATTACACATGTTATAGAAACTTGGTTGATTATGACAATTTAATCTTTGTTTGTTGTTTGTATATTGTCAAGAGTTCTTTCTGGTGAGACCCTTGACCTATGACACTAATTAAAAAATGGATATTATTTAAATAATAATTCTTTACCATGACTTTGTAGTGATGTCATGCTAAGGGATATGACACTATTATTAAATCATAAGCTTAGAAGTAGGTATCTAGAAATAAAAAGTTATTTGAAATTTGGTAATGTTCAAGTGTACAGAATCCAAGATTGAAACATAATATTGTCTTTCAGGAGAAGGCAGGTGGTACAAGCATATTACCTAAGAATATCAAATGACAAAATGCAGATTACTTTGTTCTGACAGGCATGTTAAGCAAATGGCCCACTGCCAACTGCCTAACCCCTGTTGCAGAAGAGGGTATGTCTTCCGAGAGTGGGCTGATTGCACTTGCTAGCAAATTTAAAGGCACTCTGGAGCCCACATTCCCACAAATTATTCCCTGAAGGAAATGTGGTAGAGTAAAAGCATGGAAAATGAGAGTCTTCCTTTCTTCTTAGATAAGAATGATGAATCTACTGGGGGAAAGTAGGTAAGTTAAAAAAGATGTGGGAAGTGATCTCACACCCTCAGAACTCTTTGTTGTTCCTACAAGGAGCCCGAGGGAATACATGGGTGAAAGCTCCAAACCACTTTCCTGCTGTAAATCTATGGGAAGGTGTCAGATGATTCTGAGGACTGCAAATGAAAGGAAACTTTTCTCTCTTTGTCACATACAAGAAACAGTTAGACCTTGTTTTCTAAATTTGGAGCAGAACATGTCTGTGGTTGCTACCCCAGGCTCCAGGACCATGGGTGGTTTAGTAAGAGTGAGAATCTGTCAACATTTATCTGAGACAGGAAGGCAGTAAAGAGAATCTATTAGAAGGGAAAAATTGAAACTTATTCAAAAAATCTATATTAACCAAATCTTGAGAAAAACATTTCCTGAAAAAAAAATATGAAATACATACAGATATCAATTAAATAATTAGAAAGTAGAAGTTGGAAGGAAAAGCGGAGGATATGTTTTTTTAATGGAATGAATACTGGTTGTTAATTTTCTTCTTGAAATATCTCCTAGAGTTTAATATACTGTCTTTTGAATTGGCATAATTTATAAGCTGCGATATTTCACAGATGCATTCATTTTCATTGAAAATATATTTTAAAAATCAGTTTTCAAAGTAATTACAAGTATTCAATAACAAGCCTAGATCAAAATTTAAATATCATAACAATTAAAAGTATCAGAATGTGAAAAGTGGAAAAATGAAGAAGCTGGTTCATGGACTTCCAGGTAAGTTATAACACAGACATATATGCAAGCTCATAGGCAATAGATCAATTAACACATAATCTATAAGGGTAATTGTTTCAAAAATTATCTACTCTATTGTAACCCAAATATTCTCATTCTCATTTCAAGCTCATTAAATTGAAATTCATAGAAAGTAGGAAAGATAGGGTTTAATCATGGAATATTCATTGTTTTATTTCTATCTGCTCATTAATTCATTTTGTTTCAAATTAGTTTCACTGGTGATCTATTGAGTACAAGTGATGTAGTAGATATTGGAGATCAAGGGAAGCAGAATAAATAGAGTTCTTGTCTTTATGGGACAATAGGAAAGACAAAGATACTCCACTAATCGCAATAGCTGCAATTATTTGAAATAGGAAAAAATGAATATGTAGTAAATAAAAATCCTGGCAGTTCATATTTCCAATTTTAAATACATCTATATTCTCTTGAACTTGACCAATTATCCAATATTTATAATATGTGTTGCTAATAAAGTAAAAAATCCTACTTATTTATTTACTTATTTATTTTATTGTCTTTTTTTTTTTTTTTTTTTTTGCTTGTTAATCTATGAGGAAGCTTGGACCAAAGTAGTAAATGTATCCACATTTCTCCTGAGCTCTCAGTGTCACTCTTCAAGGTTGGTCCTCAAGGTTTTTGTTAGAGTTAGACAGTGAGAGAGAGAGACAGAGAATAAGTTTTTTGTCAGAGTTAGACAGTGAGAGAGAGACAGAGAATAAGGTCTTCCTTCCGTTGGTTCACCCCCTAAATGGCCGCTACAGCCAGCGCTGTGCTGATCCAAAGCCAGGAGCCAGGAGCTTCCTCCTGTTCTCCCATGCAGGTGCAGGCGCCCGAGCACTTGGGCCATCCTCCACTGCCTTCCCGGGCCACAGCAGAGAGCTGGACTGGAAGAGGAGCAGCCAGGACTAGAACCCGGTGCCCATATGGGATGCTGGCACCTCAGGCAGAGGATTAGCCAAGTGAGCCATGGCACCGGCCCTGGTCCTCAAGTTTAAGACCCATATACACATTAGAGGTAAAGACTGAACACTATTAACTGAGATTCATTATTATGAACGGTGTGCACTCTAGTTAGAACCATTGTAGAATATTGAACTTCAAACAATCTTATTGGTTTCTATCCTGAATGAATTTAAGAGAGGGAAACAAGAAGGATTCAAGTAACTTACCACTAAATTGCATCACAAACAGCAAAGGCTGCTCAGTAGTGTCCTCACTAACCCTTCAACAAGATGGAGAAAAACTAATAAAAGATCATTTAATCTAATACCCTCACAAACTAATATAGAAATTGCAGTCTTTAATCTTTTGCCCAATAATAAAAACGATTAAATTGAGGAAAGTTCGTCAACTCTCTTGAAATTGTGGTTTCTATCACTTTTCTGAGTGTTTCCTTATGCAGAGATTGGAGCTTTGGGTGAACATAAGCTGTCTAGTAGAGAACAGCTTTCACTTTCCACAAGCTCTGTCATTTAACCAATTCCTTGGTACATGATGACTGTTTGGTAAAACATTATTAAAATATTTATTATGAATTTCTTTTCATTCTAATATTATATGCTGGGTTTGTGTTTATATATATAATATATGAGTCACTAAATTATAACTTGTTTAAAGGTGAGTTAAAGTTTTTCTTTTCCACCTGCTCCTTGGAAGTCATATCCTTCTGTTCTCTAGAGGCCCTGCTTTTCATCCACTTTGTGTTCTCTTTCTGGTTGAGACCAGAGGCTGGGTTGTGCTCACTGAGCAGAACAGCCCCTGCCACCATTAGGAATAAAATGTTCTTATCCTTTAGTGCTTTGCCAAAGTTCTTTGCATCGGAGAAAAGGCATGTGTTTGAAGAGGATTCTGAGCATTTTTTAAAGATTAATTTTATTTACTTGAAAGACAGAGTTACAGAGAGATGTATGGAGAGAGAGAGAGAGAGGGAGAGAGAGAAAGAGAGAGGTCTTTCTGCTGGTTCACTCCCCAGACGGGAAAACAGCCAGTGCTCACTTATCTGAAGTCAGGAGCCAGGTGCTTCCTCTGGGTCTCCCACACAGGTGCAGGAGTCCAGAGACTTGGGCCATCTTCTACTGCTTTCCCAGGCCATAGCAGAGAGCTGGATGAGAAGTGGAGCAGCTAGGACTCGAACCATACCTATATGAGATGCTGGTGCTCCAGGCCAGGGCTTTAACCAGCTGTGCCACAGCGCAGGCCCCATGAACATGTTTTTAATGGTATTGTTTCCTTATCTCCATCCACAATCAGAAGAATTTCTTTCTCAAATCCCACAGAGCACCAGAGAAAACTTAAGCTATGATCCCTCAAGAGTTTCTACCTCTCTATTTGTCCACACATTACTTTCAGCATTTGTCAAAATCGCCATTCAAGTGTTCCTACCTGTATTGATAGCATGCACTGCGATATCCAGGTAAGAAGATCTTGGATAGTTTGTCCCTATTTTCCAGTTTTTGTGAGCTGAGTTTCTTGCATCTAAAAGTTCTGAATGCTCCAAGAAAAGTCATTCATTTTCAGTTGCTCTATTTTTTTTTTATTTTTATAAGAGCTAGAGTGACAATTACTAAGTCTTTTTATGTTAGAATCGAAATTGGAAATATTATCTTGCCATTTAACCATCTTCAGTCCCTAATAAAAGTCATTCTCTGATATGGCCTTCCATAAAATTCATAGCAACACATTACCTCTTAACAACATGTAGTGCAGTTCTCAGTTGCTGATATAAGATGTGCCTCTTTATGTAACATAAAAAATAAACAAAGACTTCTCCATTCAGAAGCAGAGGCTATTTATTCAGATTTGAGGGGACGCAGTCCCACTCTTCTAAATTTGGTAGATGGAGTAGTGTGAAAGATTCATTGTTATAAACAGAAGGCATGCATCAGCTAAGTGCTGATTGGATTTTGGTGGTATAGGAAAGCTGAAGGTGGACTTACAAGAAGCCAAAGGTCCTGCCATTTATGATTGCTTGGGGACCATAACTGGATTTCTCTGGTTGGTACTATATTCAACCTGGCCACAGAATTTAGGGAAGCTGGCTACCATTCATCAGGTCTTGATCATTTGAGGCAAATCGCTACAGAAGCTGTGGTTTGGTTTCCTAGACTGTTTCCTGGAGAGGTGATGGGTGAAAGTTTCATTTTTTATGCATGTTTTGGTCATTAACTGTATTTATTGTTTCTCTCCAGTCAACATCACCCTTCTCTTTGAGAGCATGAATTTATCTTAAAAGTTACTAGTTTATAGCTAAAATAAAATATGTACATTCCTAACACAGAGTTTTTAAAGAGTGAATTTATCTGGAAAACATCATGCTGAGTGAAATAAGCCAGTCCCAAAGGGACTAATATCATACATTCTCCCGGATCTGTGACAACTAACCAAGCACCAAAACGTAAACCTGTGCAAGTGAAATGGACACTAAGAGAAACAGTGACTTGATCAGCCCTTGTCTTGATTGTCGAGGAACAACTTACTATTTTATTCCGTTTCGTATTTTTTTGTTCTACTTAATACCATTGGTTGAACTCTTTAATTAACACATAATTATTCTTAGGTGTTTAAAATTAACTGAAAAGTGATACCTGTCAAATATAAGAGTGGGAATAAGAGAGGGACGATAGTACAGTTCGGCACATGCTCACGCAGACTTACCCCTAATGGTAGAACTAGAAACGTGCTCAGGGATTCCAACTCAATCCCATCAAGGTGGCATGTACCAATGCCATCTCACTAGTCAAAGTGATCAGTTTCAGTTCATAATTATTGATAATGTTATGATTATGTGTCTAAGGGATCACATAAACAAGACAAGTGTCTGCTAATACTAACTGATAATTAAAAAGGAGAGAACGATCCAACATGGGAAGCGGGATACACAGCAGGCTCATAGAATGACAGATAGCTTAAACAGCACTCTGGCCTCGGAATCAGCCCTAAAGGCATTCGGATCTGGCTGAAAAGCTCAAGAGAGTTTCACAGGCATGGAAAGCCAACTATGGCCTTGTCTAAATAAGATTGGAGTTTGTGTACTCAAAAGGCTTCCATAGCCTTGGCAGCTCATGACAAGAGCCTCAGGTGATTACTGAGGTCATAAAGAAGAGTGTCAATTGTTAAATCAACAATACAAGTCACTGTGCACTTACTCCTAATGTAGGATCTCTGTCCTTAATGTGTTGTACTATGCGAATTAATGGTAAAACTACTACTCAAACAGTACTCTATACATTGTGTGTCTCTGTGTGTACAATGTATTGAAATCTTTACCTGGTATATACTAAATTGATCTTCCATATATAAAGATAATTGAAAATGAATCTTGATGAAAAATGGGATGGAGAGGGAGCGGGAGATGTGATGGTTGTGGATGGTAGGGAGGTTATGTGGGGAAAAGATGCTATAATGCAGAAGTTGTACTTTTGAAATTTATATTTATTAAATAAAAGTTGAAAAAAACAAAGTGTGAATTTATTCATAAATTAGTACTTAATTTTATTGGTACAAAACTTTGTAGGATTTCCAAGGCATATTAATAGGCGAATTCATTTAGGTTAATAAGCTGGGGATCATGAAATTGTAAGCCTGTGTTAAGTAAAATGGGTTAAAAATCACAAACAAAACCATCATTTTTTTCTGTTTTTTTTTTCATAAAATATCTTAATTCTTTACCACTCATATTTTCATGATATAATTTTTACAGATGTACTATGTGCCAGTCTCATCATTACTTATATTCACTTTCATTACCTAACATTAATCTCAGAAAGTCTTCATGATGTTTATATTTAGGTATTATTAATATATAAATCATATATATATATATATATATATAAAATTTGAAAGGCAGAGTGACAGAGAGAGAGGAAGAGTGGGTTGGAAACACCTTCCATCCTCTGGTTCACTCCACACATACCTGTAACATCCAGGGCAGGGCTGGACCAAAGCCAGAAGCCAGGGACTCCATCAAGGTCTTCCTCATGTCAGGCTGGACCCAAACACTTGGGGCCTCATTTGCTGCTTCCCATACACATTTGCAGGAAATTGGATTTGAAGTGGATTTCAAACTCAATCCTAGCACTCCCATATGGGATATGGGCTTTCCAAGTGGTAGCTTAACCATCTAAGCCTTAATGCCTACACACTATGTTTTATTCTTGACCTCAGGTTTTTTTTTTTTAAAGTTTACTTTGGGACTATATTGTATGTAATATAGGAAACTTCTATTATGTCATGTACTCCGTATCTGAAAACTTGCATTGATACTGTATGCATCAAGCCCTGTTGTCCATCTTCCTATTCATTTTTGTCTACACTGTTCTCTATATGTAACATATCCTCCATACTCCTCCATTAATTCAGAGATAGGAGAGATCAAGAAAAACTTATCACCATGATTAGCTTACAAACAGCCATAAAACTGTTTTAAAAAGCTAATGCCTGGGCCTCACTAGTAACTCTTTAATCTCCAAACACTAAATTTTCCGGCTGTATTAAAATAAGACTGAGGGAAGATGTTTGGTTTCATTTATTTATCTGTAGTATAACCATGATTTAAAACCCTGTAAGGGCTTCTCTTTTATTAACTGAGTTTGTAGAAGATGTCCAGGAGAGATAAGATTGTAATAGTAATAGTCTTTATAGACCAACAAATTCTCATATCGATTGATTTATTTTTCAGATCTGTAAAAACAAACAAAAAAAATCACCCTTTTTGGAGCCCTTGGAGCAAGAAAGCGATATAAAAATGTAAACATTTTGATACAAAACAAATAAGAATCAGCCTTGCAGCTCCATTTCATTCAAAAAGCTTCCCCTATAAATTAGAGCAATCTAGTTTTGAGAAAAGCTTGTGCTCCACTCCCAGAGGTTAAATGACATTAAATTTCAACAAATAAGAGAAACTATAAGGCCTGAGGACTGTCCTTGATCAAATAACCAATATCCATTCTGTTTATTGTAAACAGGTAAATTTTGATTAATCCTTGATGGATTGAAAGCAGCAGGAAACTGAATACAGAATTCATGCTGAAAAATGACTCCTGCAGGCACCCTCAGAAAAACAAATT
The DNA here is from genome assembly GCF_051225735.1 of Oryctolagus cuniculus. NCBI lineage: Eukaryota > Metazoa > Chordata > Mammalia > Lagomorpha > Leporidae > Oryctolagus > Oryctolagus cuniculus. Next base: position 24,638,363 of record NC_142868.1, on the reverse strand, counting down.
GTGTTTATTTTCAGGAGACTCAGTCTTGGTTATAGGGAAGCTGGGGGAGAAATATACATGTGGATGAACCACACATGGAATATCTGAAATATCTGCTTTTCACGAGGATTGGAATTTTAAGGGTAATATTTCAAAACGCTTCCCAGGTAGTCGCAAAACCCAAAACTAGTTGAGTCCATTACCCATGAATGAAGAATTGGATTTTATTTTTCTCCCTTGTCTGCCCTCCTTTCAGATTGAGCCATGGGGAAAACATGACGCTGGTTGTCCTAAGGCAAACCTTCAGGGCTGTTGAAATGCATTTTAGTTCATAAAGTCAAAGAATGATAAATAATGTTATATAAGATATTTCAAAATTAAAAAAAATCAAAACCTATGTCTAACAACAAAAATATCTAAACTATTCATAAAGCATTGATAGATGCCAGGTGTTGTGAATAGTTTGGGTTGCTATCATTATTCTCCCCATCTTATAGATAAATAACTGGAGGCTTAAATTGCTGGAGATTATACATACAGTTTGTGATGATTACAGAGACCAAGCATGAACTATCCTGAAGAGAGAAAATAGATTCTAAAATCAGTAAATTATATCCCAATGAATAACGGAAAATGTGGTGCATTGACAATAATTCTGAAAACAGAATGTAGGAGCTTAGAAGGCCAACAATCAGATAAACCGAAAAAGATAGTAAAAAGAGATGTTCAGTTAAATAGTTATTCTCTTTGCTGACATACTTTTCTATATATCACTATTAAAATATTTTATACCTATGTAAGGTTAAACATGCACAAAGATAGATGATACAAAGCTATATATGCTTAGGTAAAATGTTCATCAGAGTCATTTTAACTCTGTTTATTTAATTTGTATTACTTTCGTTATAGTGAAAATGAATTGCAATGACATGTGGGAGTCAGAACCACTGTCCCTTATATGTTTAAAGTCAACAACAAGAAAGCTCTTTGGCTAATTTACTATAGCAGCAGAAAGATCCCACCATCTGCAATTCTCCTCAAAATATTGTATGAAGTATGGAAAGATTCTGAGTAGTTGTGTAGCTTAATTGTACTTGCATCTTGGGGGACTATAAATAGGATTTTATGTGAATTTCCAAATAACTATTTCTAAAGTACATTTAAAAAGCCATTGTTTTAGTTTTCTGTCTCAGTTCCAGTGAAGATACTGTCAGGTATTTGAATTTGAACAAGATAAGGTGATATCTTGGAGGTCCATTTTAGAAAATGATACATAGCAAGTTACAGACTTTTGAACATTTTAGTGCATAGATGCTATTGTGCCCAAGAAGGCACAGGAAGATGGCTGCAGGCCTCTGCTACCTGTATGGGGGGACATAAATAGAATTCCAGGCTCCTGTGTTTGGTCTGCCCCGGCTCAGGCCATTCCAGCTACTTAAGGGAGTGAACCCATGGTTGGAATATCTCTGCCTCTCTGTCATTCCCTCCCTCTGTGCAACTCTATTGACAAATAAATTAAGAAACATTTAAATATTTTTATGAAAACAAAATTTGATAAAAAAGAAATTAAAAAGAGAAGAGAATGAAATGAGAGATGAATAAGAAGTAGGCAAATATTGACTCAAAGTTTATAATTAAGAGAAATTAGAAAGATAAGGAAAGTCAGTTGCAAATCACCTTGTCAGGGATAATTGCAATAACATGAAAGATATTTTATTCAATTGAAGTCCATAATTAGAGTAAATTTGAAATCTTGTAAAGGAAGCCAATTCTCGGAAGCTAGAGCCAAGTTTTTGCTCAAGGTCCAGCCCTCTATTCAGTCACTTGTGAATAGCAGAGTGGAATTTGTTCTTTCAGTTGCAAAGAAGCATACATTTTTCTCAGTCCTATAGTTTCTACGTTACATTCTGTGCTCAATGATAATTTATACTTTATAGAAAAGTTATCTAGAAATTGGAAAAGTTATTTTTTTCTACCCATTTAATTAGCCAGGAAAAATTAAAACGTTCGCTGTGAATTAGAAAGTCCATGTTGATACTACATTGGTGTTTTCACGTTGAGTGATTTTTCTCTTGTTGGCTGAAACTTGAGCTGTGAAATTATGTTGACCTTCATTGAGAAGAAATATTGAGTCCAACTTCCTTAAATGTTAACTTTTGAACCAAATTAGTGTTTAGAATGATTATAATAATTTGATGTTTCTGCTAATAGTTTTTGTACAACAGCAGCATATTTGACCTTTTTTAAATGTCAGAAATAATATTTAATATTAATATGCTCCTCAGCCACTTTAAACACTCAGGTAATATTTAATATTAAAAATAATAATCTTGATATTTGTGCTTAAAATGTCATCATATATTGCTTGAAAGATGATTCAATGTCTCTCTAAAATTGATTACTTCAATATTCCTTCTACAATGTGTTCTAGGATTTAGAACAGATGAAATAATTTATTTAATTATAATGTAATAGGACTCACCATAGAGTGAAGCACAATGAAACTCCATTACATTAAGAACATTTTTATCTTGGAACTGACAGGTTTAGAAAATTATTGATTGGGAAGAAAATTCTTTCTTTATAGTTGTCCTCAGAACCTCTAAATAAAATTTCAGGAGAAATTTAGAGCATTATAAAATAAAAATTACATATGAGTTTTGCATTCATATAAGTAATATTCACATAGTTCCCAACTTGGGATGGCTGAATTCTGGTTTTACAACAGTGTGATTAGGTAGAAATATATTCATATGGCCATCCTGCTTTCACTTTTGGTAAAATATAATAATATATAATAGCGTGAGCTAGCCAACACTTTTTTTTTCATAAAGTAGGCTTTGTGTTAGATGATTCTGTAGTGAGAAATGTTTTCATATACCTGACATATAAAGATACATTTCTGTCTGCTACTTTAAACTTTACATCTGAAAACCTCTATGTGGCATTTATGCACGTATCACTTCCAAATCTTTCTGAGGGAAATATTAATCTCTCTCTAACATGTTCATGGCCAATACTTAGCATAGGGTTTGGTTCATAACAGATTCATGTAGGAGAAGCAAAGATTCTTACACACAGTATTGATGACACAGTGTTGATTACTTGAGAGTTTAACCATGAAATGACAACCAAGTTGTTCTCTGAAGCCTGTTGTTATTTGAAGCCTGATTGCATGAGTTAACCAAAAGAGGAAATATGTATTTAAAATATTCAAAAATAGAGTGAAGAACCGTGCTAAAGAAGTTTACTATTGTTAGTAAACTTTTGTGTTCTCCTTGTGTGTATTCCACAGGGCTGCACATTCATGATCATGAAATATGAGTAGAATGATGTCAGCAGATTCTCGCGAAGGAATCAACACTCAAGTGACCAATTTTCTGTGTTTTGTCATTGCCTGCACTACTCCTGTTTCTTTGAGTGTGAATCTGAAGTAAACAATATGTGAGGCAGAAATTAGAGGACTGTATGTTAGAGTATAAATAAAAGTTCAAGATAAGAAAAAAGACAAAACATGCTCTTAGTACTAACCCCTCTATAACTAATATATAGAAACTTGTGGTTATCCGAAGAAACACATTTGGAGAACTATAGGATGAATTGAGAAACCATTATTTAAAGCTATTTGTGGCTTTGTTAGCTGTAATCAGCAAGTAGTTCAAGTACAAAGTAGTTACAGAAAATTATTACCACACAAGCAAACTGGTACTAAAAGGAAAAGGGAGATTCCATGAATTTAGGTGTTGTTACAGTTCAAAAGGGATTTTTGATTCTTGATCCAAGAAGTAAAAACTAAAAAGAAGTAAAAGATAAAAGAGTTTTAGAGATAGAAGGTGCAATTTATGCACATAAGTATACAGATAAATGAGCATTTCTATCATCTGATCACACTCATAACCAACACCCAAATTAAGAACTAAGCATTACTAGTACTGCAAGATTCTTCACTATCCCCCCATTTATTTTTCAATTGGTGAAACAAGAATATATTGTCATTTACATGGTATGGGTTTTTTTATATCACATAGAAATGTTGATCCTTAAACTGGGTTATCTGACAAGTAGCTATTTGGATTATTGCTCCCGAGTTTGCTGAAAATTTATTTTCTTTTGTATTAGTAGTAGAAACTACATAATTGTTGGACATAAGGTATAAAGTACAGGGCTATGCTCCCTTTAACAAAATTTCGATATGGTCACATGACTTACCTAGGGCAAAGAAAAATATGAACAAGCAGGATGTATGTTATTGCCGGCTATAAGCCTATAAGAGTCAGAGAATAATTTTCTATATTTCCTCCTTCTTTTTCCAGTGTGGTGATATACCAGGTATTGAAGCCTTTTTTCATTTGCGTTCCTAAATGAGGATTGTAGAGATAAGGCTGTCTCTCAATTAGAAGAGGTACAGAAAGAATTCATGGGAAATACGATTTTGTTGATTTATATTAGAAAGATTTCATTGTTATTTGTTACAATATCCTCATTTGAAATGGGGTAGGAAGGAGACAAAGAAAAAACAAAAGCAGAACACAGGTGGAGGATGTTATAATAGAGAAACCAGAGATAGAGTGACCCATTAAAATAATGGCTGCATAAACAAAGTGTAGTTATCTAAGATATAAAATTCTGTAAAATGAAATAATCTGTTGGATGTGGAGGAGAAAAGATGGAACCAAATATAATATCTAAATTCGTTATTGAGTAGCAGGTGTATGTTGAAACTGTCTGTAACAAAAATAGGACATTTTGGAGGCAAAAAGGATATGTTTGTGATTTGTGAACTTTAATTTTAGGCATCCAAATGGGAATATTTAATGTAAAATTGGATCTAAAACCCCAAAGTTTAATAGTAACAACTGCTGGGAACATATAGCAGACAGGCATTGATTTGACCATGGTAATTAAGACAGAATTGTTGGTTTTGTCAAGAAAATATGCAGGAGGTGATGAAAAGTCAAGGGCGTGCTCTGAAGAACACCTGTATTAAAAGATAGCCAGGAAAAAATAATTATATGTAAGCCAAGGAGAAGAACTCATTGTAAGGGGAAAAAAAGTATATAAGAAGCTGGACCAAGGAAAAGAATTATAAGAGTATTTCAGAAAAGCAGTGGAGATGGATAAACACAAATGATGCTAGGGGACAAAAATGCAATAGGAGACAGCATTTTTGTTCACTTATATGGAGATCATTGGTATTCTTAGAGGAAGTATTTTTTAATAGGTTGATGCTAATAAATGATTTACTGAGTATGTAAAAGGGAAGATTAGAAAGCTGAAACAGGAGGTGCTGAGCAACACTTTCAAGAGGCTTGATTGTTTAACAGGCCAGGGATAGAGTCGCGTGGAATGAGTTTAGGTCATGAAGGAAAACTTGTTTGTTGTTATTTTTATCTTACATTAAAAGAAAAGCTAATGCATGTTTAAATGCTTCTACGAAGGGGACGTTAGTGGAGAACTGAAGACAAGGTGAATGGATAGAAAAGTTTCCAGAAGCATAAGATCCAAAGCCTGGTAAAATGAGGGGTTAGCACTAACAAGATATCCTTCACACAGAGGGTAGGGAATACCTGAATGCACACATTCACATATCAGAGGAGAATGAGTAGAAGGTAAGAGATTATTTTCAGATAGCTTCTACGTTCTCTTTAAAGCTAAAATCAAGACTACTGGCTCAGATTGGTATATAAATCACTCACTTTGATAGAAATATAAATGATTTAAAATAATGACAAGTAAATACAGATGAATAAGATGTCTGAATTAAGGGCTTATAGTACTTGTATGGATTAATGCAAAGAATTTTGTGGTCCAATTTTGCTAGAGTTGTAGCTATACTTGACTTATGTACCTAACAAAAACAAAAGATTTAATTATTGAAAACATTAAACTTCAGAAGTGATGAATTAGGGGGTCTAAGCATGTTAGAGGAGAATAGGGATAGTAATAGAAAGTAAAGATGAAGAAGGGGGAAGACCTCAAATCTACATGTACTCTAATTATTGCTAAGGCCAGATGTATAGAGGGAATTATTTTATAATATAGGAGATTGCAGTAAAGTAAGTTATTTGTGTTTGAGATTTTTAAATATATTATTTCTGTTATAATTATGTATAAACTCACTACTCACATGCTTAGTTTAGAATTTATCTGAAAGACAATTGAATAAGATGAGATTAGACCTAGAAATTCAGTTACTTTGGTGAAGATATTTGTGAATTGCCAACTGATATTTTCCTTTTTAAATCACTATCTCTGTAAGTTCATGGACTGTAAAATTGTCCATAATAAGGTATCTAGTATTCCTGGCAACCTTTTTAGTTGTGCTGAAATCTCAGATGGGAGATAGTTCCAGGTGTGGCTGCTCCACTTCTGATCCAGCTCCCTACTAATACACCTGGAAAGCTGAAGATTATGGTCCAAGTACTTGCTCCTGTACCCAAATTGGAGACCCAGATGAAGGTCCTGGCCCCTGGCTTTGGCCTGGCCAAGCCCTGGCTTTTGCACTCACTTGGGAAGCGAGCAAGTGGATGGAAAATTTCTCTCTCTCTCCGCCTCTGCCTCTTCCTCTCTGTAACTCTGCCTTCCAAATAGATAAATAAATCTAAAAAAAAATAAAGTTTACAAATACAAACATGCAGATGAAATAAACTAGAAATTTAAGTAATTGTTGGATATTCATAAAAACACAGTAGTAACAATATGTATTTTGGAAATTTTAAGCTATTAATAATTGGGGAAGCTATTTTTCAGGGAAATTTAATCTCTGTATTTTTAATTATTTTATTACCATGTTTTCCTGAATGTCTTTTGCTTTACCGATCTTTTTAAATATTTATTTATTTATCTGAAAAGTAGTCACAGAGAGGCAGAGGCAGAGAGAGAGAGAGAGAAAGAGAGAGAGATTCCCAAATGGCGTCTTTCCGAAGCTGCGCTGATTGGAACCCAGGAGCAAGGAATTTTTTTCTGGTCTCAAGCGGGTACAGGAGCCCAAGGACCTGAGCCATCTTCTAATGCTTTTCCAGGCCATAGCAGAGAGATAGATCAGAAGTGGAGCAACCGAGGCTCAAACCAGCACACATATGTGGTTCCAGCACTATAGGTGGTAGTTTTTACCCTCTAAGCCACAGTGCCAACCCCATCGATTTTTTTTTCCCTAAAATTATGGAAAATATCCCTTATATCCCCTTTCACTCACAGGAGAAATACCATATTCCTTATAGAAATAAAATTGAGAGATTGTTATTCAGTTTTCACAATAAGTAAACCTGGTTTTAATAATTAAAAAAAAAAACACTCAAAATTTTGCCTGATTTTGCAGAGTAGATGTAATAATACCTAATCCTTTTAGCAGAAAACTAAAATATACTTCGTGTATTTAAAATGGAATGTTAAAGTTTAGAAAAATGAACAAGTGTTAAATTTTGAAGTATTTTTCAGCATTATTGTGTCAATATTAGACTAACTATGGTGTAATATTTAGTGGTCATTATAATATTGAAATGATCAAGTTTGATATTAAAGTATTCTTAAAATTTTATTTTCAGAAATATTTTTCATAGCAAAGGGAGAAAAAATTAAAATTTTTTCTACAACATTTTGCATTTACTTGATATTATGAAGAAAGTTAAAAATTTTCATTCAGTATTAATAGTGCAATGAGAAATAAGCATAATCCTCCTAAAAATTTGTTTTATTATGTGTAGCTAATTCATTACAAAGATACCCCATCATGTACAACTTTCCAATTGTTATTTAATAATTATTAAGATACATTGAGGTTAAATTGTACTTTTGGAACAATTTGTAGCATAGCTGAGGGATAAATTTTCAACTTCATAAGTGCAAGGTAGTTATCAACAAGATATAAACACAAAACAGTGTGTTGCAGACTAAAAGTTATATCAATTTTTGTTACATAAGAATCATAGGTTTTCACTTATAATTGCTACTAATGAAAAGAAATTTGTTTTCTTCACACAACTAGAGGTTTCATTAAATTTGTTTTCATCCAAAACATTAAAAAAGACAGATGACAGTGAACATCAGGAGACAAATTGCATAAAATTATTAGGTGTAGAGTGTTGAAAAGGTAGAGTGCAAACATGGGGAGACCTCTGTATTTAGCATAGCATGCCTGGGGCAAGAAGAATTAAGTCCAATCTTGAAAAGGCTCACTGCAAAGACAACAATTACAATCAAATTTCCTGACAGCAAAAGTCATACATAAACATTACATCAGATATTTCCTGTTTTGAAACATAAATACAAATCATGACCAATTAAAATGTATTTTATTCAATCAATACATATATAGCTTATATTATATTTTGAATTTTTTAAAGTTTATTATATATGGGGCACCCTCAGGACTGAAAGTACCATATAAGTAGGGATGTATCTTCCTCTACAGCCACACTTCAAATCTTGTTTGCATCATCTGTTCAAATTTCTGGTGACTTGACACAGTGACAGTTCTAACCTATTTCGATTGATCTCTGGCCCTTGTACAAATCCACGCTTTGCTGCCTCATGTCCTACCCTACAGCTTTTCCACTGCTAGGTTTTCCTGAATGTTTGCCTTAATTGTAGGACTATAGGTGGTGGGTTTGACTAGTTGGTGTGGTGGTGACATGGAGGGTTAGAGTCTGGAATTGGGGGTTAATGTGATCCTATGGATAAATTCCTCACTCTTTCTAACCCAGGAGGGAAGCAATGGGAAGCAGTTGCCTGGTTTCTCAAACCTCTATTACAAGGTGTGAGTCAGCCTCACATTGACTTTCCTTACTTTCTCCTCTTTATCTCTGTTCTCAGAGTCTGTATTTCCTAAAATGTTATTAAATCTTGAATCAATTTCTGATATCTGGAAATCTAACTATTTGGTCATAACTCTAGAAAGGGCAAGAGGTTTACTAGGCTCTCAGGAAATAACCACCTAGTATCAGTCAGAAATGATACGAGAAGGGATTTTTATTGTTGTTTACTCAACATCAACTTCAATATCTCCTGGAAAATACATATAGTCATTTGGAAAGTCTCTCCTCATATTCTGAATAATGCATGACGTAAGCCACACCCATTGTTGAATTTGTCTCCTGACCTACAGCAACAGCATTATTTTCTCTTAGTATTTATAATTTGTTCATATAATGTGTATATTTTATGTGTCTATCATCTATCTATCTTCTGTTTCCTTTAGTCAAATATGTACTCCATGAGGACAGCATAATAAATTCATTTAGTCATTCACTTATTATGTATATTGGAGAAAAAACAATAAACAAATAAAATAGACAAAATATACTTCCTTCATCAACTTCGTTAACTTTCTGGGGAAATATAAAATAAATGAATATATATATGAATTTACTCATGAATATGTAAATAATATAACATATATAGATAGAATTTAAGAAATGTATACAGAAATTATGTACATGGTACATAACGGTAAGAACCAAAAGGAATAATGAATCAGTGCAGGGGATAAGGAATATCCAATAAAAGAGGATGTGGAGCTATGTAAATTAATTTAAACAAACAGATGGGCAAATGTGTAATTTTCTCAGGGATGGATAAGGAACCTAAATCAGTTCAAGGTAAGTTGGCTATTTTCTTTCTATTGGTCTTCAATTTAGATAGATACAATGCATTCACAGAAAACCTGAGAGTAGGCCTGATGCTTCACAGGGAGAATCTGCCTGAAGTTCCATTCAACTCAGAGAAAAATTAAGGTGGAGGTGAAAGACACAACTCTCAATGACATAAAGTGAATCGCTGGCCTCAAATCCAGCACTAGTTCCCATGTTACTATTCGGCTATATGAAGCAGTTAGTATCCATTTGTTCTTAAAAGAAGTTAGATTTCTAGCATTTATAATTTTAAAGTTCGATCAAACCAAAAAATTGGAAAAATAAATTTTAATGCTTATTTGTCAAAAATTCAAATACACACTTTGTGAGAGGCAGACACTCCTGAAATAACATTATAAAGTATATCAATAAGTTTAAAACTATGGTAATGAATGACACAACTTGAATCACTTAAATTCTGTAATTTTTTAAATTTTAAAGTATCTCACCCACTCTTTTTTTTTCCTGGTTTCTTCTTTTCAATTACTCAGTTTTTAGTTTTCTGCCTATCGATGTACCCACCTATCAATTTATTTTACCAAATAGGCAATGTTTCTTAAAAATAGGATATATAAAGTCATTTCACTGTTTTGCCAATATTCTACCAACCAGCATAACATTGATGAATAACATCACATTTAAATAAAATTCTAAATGCAATAGCAAATAGAAATTCTGTGCTAATAATTATAATGCATGTAGACTTTTATTAAAAATGTGGCTAAGTAAATAGCAGTTCAGAAAATAGGATTTGTGTAGCGTGAAGTCAAAAAGAGGAATACAGAGCCCAACCTTAATTCCACACAGAAACACCAATATGGAAATGATAATGGCATAATATTCCATAATGAGAGGTTTGGAATCCAGGTAAACCCTTGTAGCACCCCCAGGAAGGGCACAAAATCAAGAAGACTGGCATTGAAGTAAGTAGGAAAAGCGATTTCACTGAACTTTGTCAGTTCTTCCCCAAACTGGGACAGATCAGGGCTGTGACAGATTGCTTTAGCCTATGACTCTTCCCACTGTGGGGTTAAAGACTGAAGCAGGCTTCCAGCGTCCCAGTCTCTGCAAGCACTTCTGGAAAGACCACTTTCTTTCTCATGAAACAGTGAACACTGAAAAAGACAGCATTGAATGCACATCTGGGGTAGTATAAATGACAGGAAGGGACAGGTGATTTCTGCAGTTGTCATAGACCTGTGAGATTGGGAAAAGGCACAAAACTACTCCCATGGGGTAATGAGAGGGGAGAAGAGGATGCTTGTCTTTTGTATATGAATACTTGGTGCACACCCTATCGGGCCCATTTCTGTTTGGTTGTACAGTGAGCGCAGATGGAATTGGTATAGTCAAAGGAGCCAGACTCTAGGGGCTTCTTCTCCCTCACAATAGCCTACTGTTCAGTGTTTGTGAACCTGTATTTTTATAACAGCTTCAAGTAAGCTGCAATCTTCCACTCAGACCTAGCAGAGGAGGGGCTGATCTCCTTAAGGGAATCGGGCTGTCTCCAAGAGATTCCCACGATCTCCATGGGCAGCCCCAAGCCAACCAACTTACAGTATGTGAAATTCCTGTCCATAGGGCAAACCAATGCAATAACCCAATGAAAAGACAGTAATGCCTAAATAGCCTTGGGCACTTCCTGAAAGCCAGTGTTTGTTTTGGACATTCTGTCTGGTCTCTTCTCAGATCAGATGCTTTAGAAACCAAACTAAAGTTTTTGCTTCTTTTTTGCAAATTGTTTCCTGGCTTTTTATTTCTATACTAAGCCAAGGAAAAGAACTGATGAAACATGCTCTGGTAACTGCCCTCCCTCCCAGGACCTGTAACAGGCTAGAAGTGAATAAGGTGATATATACATGTACATATACATATACAGAAAGAAAAACATACAAAAATACCAAGTAATACCAATATTTGCAATCTGTCCACAAGTGACTGAGATTTTTCCAAAGAAACAAAAACTGATGTAGTTTATCACCATTTAGATGCACGTACAAAAAAATACAAAGCAGATTCACCAAGTCCGAAATAAAAGTATTCTCACCAATGCTGTGAAAACATGTAAAAGTAAGCATATAGAGAAATAACAATACTATAATTTTGCAATGATACCATATAAATCATTTTAAGCTCTAATATAAAAGCTAAGTTACCAAGTATTAAGAATAATCACAACTGGCCAGCGCCATGGCTCAATAGGCTAATCCTCCACCTGCGGCGACAGTACACCGGGTTCTAGTCCCGGTCGGGCGCCAGACTCTGTCCCGGTTGCCCCTCTTCCAGGCCAGCTCTCTGCTGTGGCCCTGGAGTGCAGTGGAGGATGGCCCAAGTGCTTGGGTCCTGCATCCGCATGGGAGACCAGGAGAAGCACCTGGCTCCTGCCATCGAATCAGCGCGGTGCGCAGGCCGCAGCAGCCATTGGAGGGTGAACCAACGGCAAAGGAAGACCTTTCTCTCTGTCTCTCTCTCTCTCTCACTGTCCACTCTGCCTGTCAAAAAAATAAATAAATTAAAAAATAATCACAACTAAATTTGTTCATCTGCAGTCAATGTAAAATATGTTTTTATATCAACAACTTCCACAGTTAGCAGCATGAAAGTCACTATGTATTTTTTATGCAATTGAGTTTAAGTTGTTCTCAGCTTAAAATAGGCTGTTATAATGATAAAATATCTTACAGATAATATAGAAACATAGGAAATGATAATTATAAAATTAAATTAAACACATATCATAGGTATAAATAAGAAAAAGATAAGGGAGGGACTTGTGGCACAGAGGTTGAGACACTACTTTTTTTTTTTTTTTTTTTTTTTTTTTTTTTGGTCAGGCAGAGTTAGTGAGAAAGAGAGAGATAGAGAGAAAGGTCTTCCCTTTTCCTTTGGTTCACCCTCCAAGTGGCTGGGAGCCAGGTGCTTCTTCCTGGTCTCCCGTGCGGGTGCAGGGCCCAAGCACTTGGGCCATCCTCCACTGCCTTCCCGAACCAGAGCAGAGAGCTGGACTGGAAGAGGAGCAACTGGCACAGAACCAGCGCACCAACCGGGACTAGAACCCAGGATGCCAGCACCACAGGTGGATGATTAGCCTAGTGAGCCATGGCACCTGCCAAGCCACTACTTTCGATGCCTGCATCCCATATCAAAGTATAGGGTCAAGTCCTGGCTGCTCAACTGGCAAATCCAGCTTCCTACTGATCAATCAGAATATGAGAGACCAATACCTAGATCCCTGCCACCCACTTGACTGACCCCAATAAAGTTTATGGCTCCAAGATTCTGCCTGGCCCAGCATCAGTTATGGGCATTTGGGGAGTGAACAAGCAGATGGAAGATATCTCTAGATCTATTCCATCTCCTTCAGTCACCAACTTTTCAACTAACTAAATGAACCCATCCAAAAATGAGAGTAGAAAGAGAAATAAAACATATCAATACAAAATGCCATGAAACAAAAAGGAAGACAGAGAGGGGGAAGGAGCTGTATTTCACAGTTAAGTTTTTCTTAAAGAGCTGAATCTGAAGTGAGTTATAATGGTAGCACAAGACAAAAGGCAACGCCCTATCCTTTATCCTTTGTGTAGTAGGATATAAATAATCTGAGTACTGAAGTCAAAGGACTTTGATTCTATCCTTGTCACTTTATTTCTGGTTGTAGATACCTCAGTGATAATTACAATTCATGTTAATGACTGGCAAAGAATATTTTGTTAACATATTTTTGTTTGTTAACCCTTAAAGTAAAGTCCTATTTTTGAAACTATTCTTTGGTGCTGTTTCTCTACTGTTGAACATTATCCCTGTATCTTACCATTTTGGTATTTATTTTTTCTTTAAATTTTTATCTACAACTGTAAGAATTTCAACTATCCTAAAAAAGTAATCTAGAATTTTAAGAGAACTTGTTATTCTGTCTAAATATTATATAATGAGTGGATATTGCTAATATCACAATGTATAAGGCTGATTTCAATTGTAATATAACAACATGAAACTTTTCTCATTCAGTTTTTACAAAGTTGTTGGTTTGCTCAATGGAATAGGAAAGCACTAGAAATGCTTCAATGATAGTAAGCATAGTATAAAAATGCCTTGAACATGTTTTTCCTACTTTATTCCCATTATTTGTTTGTTGATAAGTCAATACATAGTCCTTGTGCTTCTTTTCCTTGCATTTCTGTAATGATATCTGACTTAACAATAGCATTTTGAATCGAAAATGGGACTTTTATAATAGCTACTTGTCAGTTTAATCGAGACACAGGAGAAATAGCCTAATATTCCAGAAGTGGGCTTTCAGGAAAATAATAGCTTTTGGAATTTTGGTGAAAAATTAGAAACTGAAGATTCTTAGATAAAAATTTGTGAAAATAAATTGTACAAAATATAGACCTCAGACAATAACTTGAGAATAAAAGAAGATGAAAATTTCATGGGCATTGCATACTGAGGCTGTTTCATATAAGTATATTGAATTTTAATTTATGAAGTACAGCTTTTTATCATTTTCTTTTCTATAATTTATAACATTTGTCATTTAATAATAATGATAATCTATAGAGATTATTTTATATTTCTGAAAATGAAGGTTGAATAAAAGTCAAAACTTTCCATATTCTTTTAATTAAATTTAGGAATATTATTTGCACAATATTTTAGATGTAGGTAAGAATTTTTCAGTTCTGGGGTGATGGACCAGTGAGCAAGTAGCCTTCACAAACTATGCTTTGTTACAGTGGAAACACAAAGTAGAAAAACCAGTAAAACTACTATCCCAAAGAAATCAAGAACAAAAAGAAGTAAAAAGTTAGACTTTACAAGAGATCAGGAGTCAAATACTCCAAATTAAAGACTGCCAGAAGTTATATTACATTAGTCTGATAAAAGTAATATTCCATTATTGTTGATTTAACATGTATAAATCTAAGCAGAATTTATAATAAAAAGTATTGATTTATTGAATTTCCCCAAAGACACATTTTTTAAGAAAACTACTCTCATAATAAACTAAAAAGAATAAATTCACAATACTTGAAAGATGCTATTATTATATTTCAAATGAGTGCTTCCTCTCATAAATTCATTTTGAGTTAGAAAGTTACTTAATAGAACATAATGTAGTTCATTGTGGGTAAATGCTATTTAATTATAGTGATTCAGTATCTACTAAAAGTAAGATTTTCCATAGAGAAAAAGCAAGCATAATGACTTACCTGATCAATCACTCTAGGTTTATCAGAATGTGGTTTTCAAATGATCCACAGGATAATAAAATTTTAAACAAATTGAATAACTTGGTGAATATGAATACATTGGTTATTTTCTGTGCTACCAGAGCATTTTAATAATTCTGTTGTTGAACAAAGCTGATTATATTTTTATTATTTATGCGTAGCCCTATTTCCTCCTAGACTACACACACCTTAATGGCAGGAATGATAAAATATTAGACTATTCTAATTTCCTTTATGTTTTTAAAGATTTGTTTATTATTTGAAAGAAAGATATAGGAAAGGAGATACAGGGAGAGAAATGCATATCTTCCACCCATTTTTTCACTATCCAATGGCCACAACAGTGGGGCTGGGTCAAAATGAAGACAGGAACCTGGAATTCCATCTGGGTCTCCCATATGGGAGCAGGGCCCCAGCACCTGAGCCATCCTCCTGCACATTCCCAGGAGCCTTACCAGGGGACTCTATGAGACAAGGAGCAGCTGGAACTCATGGAATGTTGGCTTTGCAGGCAGCAGCTTCACCTGCTGTGCCACAACCCTGGCCCCTATTCCAAATTCATATCAAATGCAGTGCTAAATTGTATGTATGCACATTTCTTTTCAAAAAACTTTGTCTAGTAAAAGCCAAATCCAAGAGCTTTTTGATAGATACAAAATTCTTTCCTTGATTACCTAACATCAGATAAATCTGGAAATATATGGGAAGACCAAAAGTTTTCACATAATTAACTTTTACTTATCTTTTTAAATTCAGGTTGCTTTTTCAAATTAGTGTGCAATCTTCATTATTACCTTCCGTATTTTTTTAATTTTTAAAATAATAATATTTGTACTTACGTATCGGTACATTATGACATTTCAATATATGTATAATGTGTGCTAATTGAATAGGGTAATCAGCATTTCCCTGAATTTAACATTGCTGTATGACTAGACCCTTGGAGTTCCACTCTTTATTTGCTCCTAAAATATAGGGTATGTAATTGGGAGCTTTAGTCATTCCGCTGAATTACTTAACAGTAGGTACTTATTCCTTCTATTTAACCCCAGAGCAACACTCACTAGCTAATGCCCCTCCAAAACCCCATTCTCTTCCCAGTCTTTGGTAATTACCATTCAATATTCAGGTTTTTTTTTTAATTATTATTTTTTTATCTTCCACACTTATGGCAGAACATGTAGTATTTGTTTTTCTATGTCTGGTTTATTTCACTTAACATGATGTCCTTTATTTGCATCCATTGTCTGTAAATGACAGGATTTAATACTTCTGTATGATTGAGTAATGTTGCATGGTAAACCATATATTTACTTTATCTATACATTTGACTGATTCTATTTCTTGCTATTGTGAATAGTGTTGCAGTGAACATGAAGGTACAATATCTCTTGGTAAGATTATTTCATTACCATTGTATATATTTACAGTAGTGTGATTGTCAGACAATATGACTTCTATCTCTAGGCTTTTTTTTTATTAAGGAATCTCCATACTCCTTTCCACAGTGACCACATTAATTTACAGTCCCACCAACAGTGTATAAGTGCTTCTCTTTCTCATATTCTAGTCAGCATTTGTAACTTTTTGTTTTTGTCTTTTCTTAAAAAATATAATAACCAGTGGCCGGCGCAGTGGCTCACTTGGCTAATTCTCCGACTGAGGCACCGGCACCCCAGGTTCTATTCCCAGTTGGGGTGCTGGATTCTGTCCTGGTTGCTCCTCTTCTAGTCCAGCTCTCTGCTGTGGCCCAGGAAGGCAGTGGAGGTTGGCCCAAGTCCTTGGGCCCTGCACCCACGTGGGAGACCAGGAGGAAGCACCTGGCTCCTGGCTTCAGATCAGCGCAGTGCACCAACCCCAGCGCGCCGGCCTTAGGGGCCATTTCGGGGGTGAACCAATGGAAGGAAGACCTTTTTCTCTGTCTCTCTCTCTCACTGGCTAACTCTGCCTGTCAAATAAGTAAATAAATAAGTAAACAAATTTAATAACCAGAGTAACTTTGGTGGGGGACTATTTTTATTGAACTTTTTAATTTGTATTTCTTTGATGAATGGTGATATTGAGCATTGATATACTTGATGTATATTTATATTTCTCTTTGAGAAATTTATATTCACAAATCCTTTGCCCTTAACTAAATCTACTAGTCTTGTTATTTTTTTAGCTCCTTGTGTATTTTCTATATTAATCCTTTGTCAGATAAGCAGCTTGCAAACATTTTCTTCCATTCAGTAACTCATCTGTTCGCTCTGTTTATTGTTTTCTTTGCTATATGGAAGCTTTGTTTGATGTAATTCCATTTGTCTAGTTTTTCTTGTGTTTTCTGGCCTTGAGGTTTTATCTAGAAAGCAATATTACCTGTCAATGTCCTGAAGTGTTTCCCTCATGATTCCTTCCAACAGTACCTTTGTCTTAGTCCTACATTTAGGACCACCTTGAGTTTGCTTCTATATATGGATTGAGGTAGTGATTTAATTTCATTTTTCTACATATGTATATCCAGCTTTACCAGCACCATTTATTATAAACAATGTCATTTCTCTACTCTATACTTAGGGCATTTGTCTGTTTTATATCTTTGTCAAACAAACGGTTAAGAATGATACACTGGCGGGCACCATGCCTCAATAGGCTAATCGTCCACCTGTGGCGCCGACACACCGGGTTCTAGTCCCGGTTGGGGCGCTGGATTCTGTCCCAGTTGCCCCTCTTCCAGTCCAGCTCTCTGCTGTGGCCCGGGAAGGCAGTGGAGGACTTGGGCCCTGTGCCCGCATGGGAGACCAGGAGGAAACACCTGGCTCTTGGCTTCGGATCAGCGTGGTGTGCTGGCCGCAGCGCGCCAGCCACAGCGGCCATTGGAGGGTGAACCAAAGGTAAAGGAAGACCTTTCTCTCTGTCTCTCTCTCTCACTGTCCACTCTGCCTGTCAAAAAAAAAAAAAATGATATACTACTATAGTTTTAATTGTGTTATTATTTATAAAAGTTACTATATATGAGTGAACTTGACATCTTTCCATTTAATTATTATTTGTAGTCTTTTTACCTGTTTAAATCTTTGTTTAGGGAGGCATTAAGCCATTGAATATATCAAAGTATATTATATCAAAATTTAAACAAGAAAGAAATAAAGGAGAAAAAAAAGAGAGAGAGAGAGAGTAAATTTCTAGTTAATCTCACAGTTTAGAAACTTATAAGGTTTTTGAATTCAGTTGTCAAGAAAGACAGAATGGGACATTTTATCAAATTGTAAGACCTTACTGAGAGAAATTTCATAATTGAAATAGTGAGAAATAAAGATATGAATCGTCTATGGAGAAGAATGCTGCATATTTTAAAAACAGAGGTACCATAACAGCTTGGTAGCGATTTTATAACAACAGACCATAAATCGGATTATTTAGACAACAGAAATTTATTTTCTTATAGTTTTGAAGTTGAGACTCTAGATCAAGACATTGACACAGTTGTCTTCCCCTAAGGCTCTGTGTGGTTTATAGATGTCTATTTTCTCACTCTATCTTCGCATGGCTTTTGTCTGTGTGTACTTGTGCACTCTTTGTGATTTCCTTTGTTCTTAACCTGAGGGCATCAGTCCTATTGAATAAGAGTTCTACCCTATGAATTTGTTTAACCTTGCCTCTTTAAATACTCATAAAATAACATTCTAGGGTGCTGGGGTTGAGGCTTCAATACATGACTTTTTAGAGGGAGTTAACTTCATTAATAACAAGTGTAATCACTATAGAACTGGTATTAAGATTCCTAAAGACACGTAAAAATGCATGCAATATCTTCATAACCTAATTTAAATTCTTTGCTGCCTCCGATTTTGGGTATGAAATATTTTACTATTGAGTATAGCATTTGCTCTACAGGGAATTTCTTTTATTGTCTTATTGTTAGGTGTTTTATTATGTGCATATTTCTGAGTATTCTCAAATTATGAGTGATGAGGGGTCAGTGTAGTGGCACAGCAGGTTAAACTGCCATTTGTTACACCACCATCTGATATCATAATAACAGTTAAAGTTCCAGTCACTCTGTTTCTGATCCAGATCCCTTCTAATGTACTTGGGAGAGCAGAGAATGATGGCCCAATTAGTTGACCTGTTGTCAACGACGTGGGAGATCTGGCCATTTGGGGATTGAACCAGAAGATAAAAAGAATTCTCCCTTTTTCTCTCTCTCTCACTACCCCTCCCCATCATTCTACCTTTCAAATAAATAATTAAACATTAATATTAAATTTTTGTAAAGCATTCATGAAATTCCAACTGGAGAATGACATGAATCTTTGGTATGCTACTGTCTGATTAATCCTGTAGATGCATTACATACGCCTGAAGAAAATGGTGTTTGATTTTCATTTGTTCTTCTTGTCTTTCAGTAGATGAAAACTACCTTGAGATACTTTGACATTTAAACCATGTAGCTGCTGGTCTAGAAATGTTTTTGGGGGCTGATATTGAGGCATAATAGGTTAAGCTGCCACCCACGATGATGGCATCCTATATGTGCTGTTCACTGTGATTAATTTTAGATTTTCTAAGGCATTCTGATAGGTAATCATGCGAGTTTTTAGAGTGAGTGATAATTTGGAGTTAAAAAAGTATACAAACTGTGTCTGAAGGAAATGTAGGGGCAATCCCACATGAAAAGCAAGGAACAATTCTAGGTCAAAAAGAGAAGTACCTAATGAGGATGAAATGTATTAACATCATGAAGTCAATCATTAAAATATTTTTCGCAAAGAGAAGCGCAAATTGACAATGAAAAACAAAGACATAGCCAATCTTTAAAGATTCATGGCAACACATTGAAATCTGAGTTAGGTAATTCTTCCAAAAGATATTATAATTCTTGTCATCTGTGTCATCTTAGTTTCAGCAGTAAGACCCAAATATGTAAAATAAGAAAGATGTCTGCTTTATATGAGACCAGTCTTAAGATGTAGAATTTCCTTTGTATTTAATGCAAGGCCTTATCCACTAAAACATGAAAGAGGGAGAGGGCTAGAGAAAGGGTGAGAGAGGGGGAGGGAGACAGGGAAAGGGACACGGGGATGGAGAGGGAGGGAGAAGAGAGAGAGGGAGAGAGAAGAGAGAGAACATATGTTTTGATAAGCTATCAAATATAATCAGATTCATTTTATCAAAGAGAGTAATGACACTGTCATAGAACATTAGATCAACTAGTTTGCTGACCATAGACACAAGGTAAAACTTGATGGATTGTGGAGAGTTCTGAAGCTAAAAGGAGAAAAAGTGAAGAAGAGCCCTGAGTTTTCCAAATTTTAACATTGGTTGGGTCATTTCGGGGAATTTTCCAAGTGTTTTCATAATATTATCTTTAAAAGATACCTTCAAATAGTGTCTATTGAGCAACTATTATAGTTGTTAGGGTTCCGTTTATGTAGAGGCCCTTTGATGTGACAGCATCTTTTCACCAGTAGCATAATAGAGGTTTCCAGCAAGAGTGCTCTTCAAGCTGTGTTGGCAAAAAGGATTTTATCAATGGAGTCAGAACAGAGAAAATAGTAGCTAAAGTTTGCAGCAGAGTTTTTCATTCATAGAACTTTTTGCTTCTGGCATGAAGCTTACATTGAGGCTCTGATTACAGGGATATTGAGGGGAATTTCATCTAAGGAGTAGGAGCTTTGAGAGAACATCCTGTTCAAAAGACTTCAATCATTGGCTCAGAGATGCTTAAGAGGTTATGAAGTTTAAGAAAAATTCCCAGTTAACTTAAAATGTGATGTCCTGGATTTGGGAACACAGTGTGTCCCAGGAGTGGGCAAATGTGCTGTAGATCCCCTTCAGATTGGTGAGCGTAGCACCGAATTTGATTATGGAAATTTAACATTGTAATCAACTGTCTTCATTCCACCTTGGTGGTATGTAGTACCACTATGGTGATGACAACCTATTAAGCCTGAGTGTTTCTGTCTTTATCCACACTAACTCAAAGTTTTCTGACTGTTACCCTCTTTGACTGTGCATCTTTGACAATTCATTTTCCAACAAGCACCTAGAATGGCATTGAAAGGAAAAATTAGACCATGCATTTGTACATAAAGCAAAATTTAGAGCTGTCCACTGCTTGAGAAACAAAGGCCTACTTAGTAAAATGGGCTACGTAAGCAGGAGACCACCGCGTCATTGTAAGGAGGGCACAATCTCTACCCTAGTGAAAAGTATTAATTAATGATTGGCGTATTTTCCTGGCATGTGACAAGGACTAATACAATTTATAGGAAATTGTTTTTGGAAGGACTCTGATGTCTGATACCTCATGTGCACACGTGTGTACAAACACACATACACACACAATTATTTCAAAAAGGGAAAGCTCTTCTTATTTTTGATCTATATTACTGACTAAAGTACATCTGCAACATTGTCAACATGAGAGTGATCAACTTGCCGAAAATGACAGAATATAAGGACAGAAGCATATACACCGTGACCATTATTGCTGAGGTATTGAGTGAACACTGGGAATCTTTCCTCTAGACACATGTAAAAAATGACACTGATACAAATATTATGATTTGCAACTTTGTTACA
Organism: Oryctolagus cuniculus; assembly: GCF_051225735.1. Taxonomy (NCBI): domain Eukaryota; kingdom Metazoa; phylum Chordata; class Mammalia; order Lagomorpha; family Leporidae; genus Oryctolagus; species Oryctolagus cuniculus. The sequence goes on along the minus strand of NC_142868.1, from coordinate 24,616,954 downwards.
TCCGCATTCTGTCATTCTGAATTGATATTATCCTCCAGAATCATTAAGAAAATGGAAGAAATTATTCATATACTGATGGTTTCCCCCCTGGCAAAAGGCTCTATCAAACTTTGTTATTTAAAATCCTATGAAATAGATGTCAATGATCAATACAGACTTAATTACAGTTGGGATACCGCTTCATGGTTTTGTGAGGTACCTATCAGTCATCACCTCCTGTGAATTATGGACTATTTCCAGTTTTACACCTGTTGCACAGGATGAATAACACGCTCTTCCAGTTTTCTCAGGATTTCCTTTTTTCTATGCCTACGGATGATTACTAGTCATTTTATGAAATTGTTACTTACTGATAAAAGGGCTGCTGTGAAGGTATTTCAACATGAAGGTTACAAAGTAATGTATCAATTATTTTATTAACTTCAATATTTATGCTAATTCACAACAAGGGGCATCAGCCTCCCCTTTCAGTGGAAGTACATATAGTGTCACTGCCATGCATAGACACATTGTGGAAAAGGACAATTCAGCTTTCATTAAGTAACAAGGAGGGAAATAAAAATCCAGTGAACATAACAAATTGTTAATGGCACACTTATCAAAAGAGAACTTTACAATCTTGTCTGTAAATTATACTCTCAAGCTTTCAAAATGTGTCTTTGATTTGTGATTCACTACACTGTCTTTCGTAAGCTTGGGAAAATGACCCTAGTGCTTATACCTTCTGGTGTCTACCATTGATGTTTCAAGATTTTGTTTTACCATCTCTACAAATAAATTCATTAAATTATAATGCCTGATGTTTCTCTCTTTCAGGTATTTTTATTAAGGAAACTCCGTTATGGAAAAAGTTGACTATTACATGTGTGAACATTTTTGTAGATTATTAAAGGCAGAAGTAGTACAATTCTATGGGAATTGCTAACATCCCTATATCTTTTAATCTATTTTTCTTTTTTCTTCTCTTTTATATTATTTGTATTTTGTGATTCAGAAGAACAAAGCAAAGCGAGAACTCACAGTAAGGTCATTAAATTCTGTGTGTATAAATAAACCTAAATGGCATCTGAATTCAGCTTCTTTCACCATCTCATTTGGATTCTGTCTTGTATTTCCCAGTTATCACTGTCAACTCTGATTAATACGCCTCACTTTGTACTCCAACTTCAATAAGTGCTTACATTTGTATCAGGTTTTTAGACTCCCACTTTCACAGTTACCACATTTTGTCTGTCACATATAGCACTGTAAATGAAATACGTAATTTGAGTTTGACTTCTCTGATGCTGTTTTATTCACTATAAGCACTTAACGCATGTTCCATCAATAATAATTACAATGAGTTATATATTTGATAAACAAGCATTATCTTCATTCATTCTTCTCTTTTTAAGCTTTCTAGAAGTTTTCTTTGCCAATGTTAGTGCTTCTACTTGCAAGGTATTTTGAGAGAACTCTGTTTCCTACTGACAAGTGGATGAGAGCTGCCTTTTGACGTTCTCTTTAGAAGTCTGAGTCCAGATTTGTTTCAAAAATGATGTTGTGCCAAAGATATGATTTTACTCTGATAAGGTTAAATTTTTTAGTACAGAAAAAACAAAGAGACTCTATGAAATTTTAATCCTTTTAAAATTCTCCAGATATAAATAGACCTTGCAGGTAAATATTTTCTTTACTGGATCAAAAAAGTGAAATTAATTAATACCTACATAAGTGAATCTCATTTAATGAATTACATTAAGGAAACTCTGTTATGGAAAATATTGACTATTACATGTGTGAACATTTTTGTAGATTATTAAAGGCAGAAATAGTACAATTCTATGGGAATTGCTAATATCCCTATATCTTTTAATCTATTTTTCTTTAAATACATATAAAATGATTACTTAATATGCTGCCCCAGAAGCACATGTAATAGCTTAGGAAATTATATTTAACTAGTTATTAAGAGAAGAAAACAATTACCCAAAAAGAAGATAATATTTACTGTGGCCTTAGGAGAAATTTAAGAACAGAAAAACACGTGAAGCTCAGAAGCAATGAAAAGCATCAACAATGGTTAGGTAGGGGGTACCTATTTGAATTTTTATTTCCTTTTGCCACTGTTAGTTTTTCCTGAGTTTTTCAAATGTAGTGGCTTTATGATAATAAAATAGTAAGTACCCACCTTGCTGTCAAATCTCATATGCCACAATAAAAAAAGTTAAAAAGTAACTTCATTGACATGCAATTATTTTGTGAATGTCTTTTTTCTTCTTTTATAATTTCTCAGATGACATATTCTTTAATTTACATTATTGTCAAAGATTTAATGCTCTACTAAGAAGTTCAAGAAAGAAAATGTACAAGACTGAAGTTCATATAAGCAAGGCCTATAAACAGTAATCAAATGAAGTGTTGTTCAATTTCAGTTATAATTATATGCAATTCTTAAAATCCCATATTCATGGTAACTTTTTACTTTAATTCCTAAAATAACAGTTTTTTATATTTTAAATGATTGCCTCTGTCTTTGGCTCCTGCTCATGCCTTTGAAAATATTATATTAAGTGACATAATTTGAGCTGTGTTTTTTAGGAAATGCATATAAAAGAAAGCTAATTTTTCAAGGCTGATCTGGTTAGCAAACTATTCGGGGAATCTGAAGTTTTTCTGCTTTTGCATTGAATAGACATTAAAAAAAAAAAAAAACTTGTAACAGTGTTGAATTAGAATTCACCTCAGGCTGCTTCAGTCTATGACTGTAATTTGATGTAGTGGTATGGCAGTCTTTTCATTGATTGATTTTGCTTGAAGCTCCTAAAAGCTATATGCTCCAAATGTTTGGGGAAAAATCATATTGGAAAGGTGGAATCTTGGTTCAGATGGTGAAAAGCAGTTTTGACAAGTAATTTCTGTTTTCTCTTCTTTGCTCAAAGCAAATATTGTAAAATCTACTAATGGATGTCATCTATTGATGGAACTGATAAAAGAAGTATTCATTTTGTGCTTTTTTTGGGTGATTTTGGCAGTATTTTTTAAACTTCAATTTTCATAGCCTCCTTTCAAAATATCAGCTATAGGGGTAGATGTTTCCTTTCAGTTCTCTCTAAAGAGCAACAAATCACAATAATTTCCACCACACTTAGTTTAGTTTCTTTAATATCAAAATATTTGACTAAAACTATTTATCAGTTAAGCATATAATTTAAGTTAACACACATTCTTTTGCAAATCTTATTTTAAACTTTATGTGTCATTATTGTTTGGCCTTTTGTGCAACTTGACATTGTATGAATTTTCCTCTACTGAGAAGAATGCATATTTTTTCCAAAATGAATGTTAACATTTTTTAGATATAATACATATCATAGTGTATGCTACATAACAGGGTATGTTAGTATCATATTTCATATACACAATTGCAATTTCATTTATTCCACATTGACTATGCTGATACTGCTATGGTAAATAACCTGTCTATGCTCATCCTCACTGTGATTCTACTGTTAGATTTTCATTCTCACTTTGATCCGACCGCTAAGGTCAGCTGATATTGACACATGATTCTGATACAGTAAGTGAAATCAGCCTTTATCTTTAGTCTTATACAGGGATATTTATTTACATGTCAACATGGAATCCTAGAAGTAGTTTTTCCTTTTGCTTTTAGTTCTAACTTCATATTATGATACCGTAATTTATTTGTAAACAGTGGTGGGATGAACAGAATGACTGATTAGAACCCAAGCTCTTGGTATTATTTCACATCCAGTTAAAAACTCTTTAATGTAAAAATGCTATAATAAAATAGGAAAACACATCACTGTGATTCTTTCAATTATTTTAATAACTAAACATACCATTAAATTCATCAGATGTTTAAAGTGTCTGCCTTGTGAAGGATTCCATGATGCTCATTTTGTAAATAAAGAGATAATGATTCAACAGTTTCAAAGTAGATCTTCAATTTAAGAATCCACCTTTTCCTGATCTTTCAATCCTCCCAATGATTCTGCACTCCCTCAACTTGCAAAAGTCTCCATTTATACAGATTTAGCAACTAGAGTATGCACCTCTCTAAAATGTAAGCAGAATAACAAACAAGTCCTTGAGAAAGTACTGTGAATATCAAATGTGTATAACATTTCATTGTTTTCTCTTCACCTTTGATATAATGGAAAGAGGAGTCAAAGTTGATAAAAGCCTACTTTTTGCCTCATAAAACATGATATATGAATGCTTTGCCACTAATATTTCAGGATTGGATGAGGTATTATCTTGCACAATGGTTTCGTGACTGCAGAAATGTCAACAGGGCTGCAGTGCTGTGAGACAGATTTGCTACTAATTCTGATATATTATATAGTGAGGATATACTCTGAGGTAAGTCAGATATGCTAATTAAAACTTTATTCGGTGTAAAAGCAAAAAGTTAGGATCCCTTTTTAGTTTTTATGTTATTTTCTGACAGTGTGCCGATAACTTCACATACTAGCTTGAACTGTCAAAATAACTATATATATGTATATATGCATATATATATATATGATGCAATCCAGGAAGAAGATAAAAATTTGCTTTCGATATGACATTTATATGCCAACTCTTGATTTAGATATGCAGAGGTAGCAAGACATGCTAGTTGAAAGTAGCAATCCAGCATATTCTAAACATGATGTCCCATTTATGTTCAAAATTATGTGGATAGAATCAATTAGGAGAAACAAAGTGAGTTCCAAGACATACTTTTAAAAAGCTATAGAGTTGCTTGGTAACCCTATGCTAAACTTCATTTCCCAACAGAGCTGTAAGGCTGTCAGACTTGGTAATGGAGCACTTCAGAAATGAATCAGCTCTGGTGTACTCTGTGTCAAGAATATACTCTTATTAAACATGCTAGACTTCAGTGTCACTAGCTGCACATGCATGCGTCAGGACAGTGAGCAGAGAATATGATTTCAAGTTGTGCTTTGTCACAAAAAATCTTCATTATTATCTTTATGGACATTGTGTTGTCATAAATCAGCGTGCAGTGTACCTGTCAATTCTCTAGGGAAAACAGTCATTCAAGTATTTTGTTCTGCAGTATCCCTCGCCAATCACTTGGCTCCTGTCTGGTAGAATTTACTGCAGTCTACAGCTCATATGCTTTGCATTTTAGAGTTTCACACATGAAGTCATGATCAGTGTTAATTTTCCTTGACTTTGTCCAGGCAGCCATCCATTCACACATATAAACTGCATTGTTAATAAAAACCACATTTATTGAATAATTTAAATAATTTTAATATCCCCTATGCATATAAAACCAGAGCCCATGCACATAAACTAAAATGTAAGTACAAAGTTTTCAAAAGATGACTCATGCTCATAAATCAGTTAGACATATAACAGCTTGACTATTTTTGCTTTAATTTTCTGAACTGTTAATTCTTTATTTAATATGCCAGAGTAAAAAAAGTATTATTGAAATAATTCCAGAGCATCTTTTGTGAAGTTTGATAATTAGTAGTTGAGATTTCCTAAGCAATGGAAAAAAACACAGGTGGAGATACATTAACTGACTACCTTTATCATGTAACAATAAATGTGACAGGCCTTGATTTCCAAGTTAAAGATCTAAAGAAAAGAAAATCTCTTCTTATCTGCTTCTCAGTTATTTGACGCAGAATAATTAAATTGTTAATTCTTATTTTATATATTTTGAGATATAGCAGGAACAACAATTATATAGAAAATTTTATAATACGCAGGCTAATAGGGTACCATATAGCTTAATCTTCAGAAAATCATGAACAATTACGTATAATATTTATGGGAACATTTTATAAGTACTATTATGTGGATAATAACTCGCATATTTGGTAAAACATATGAAAACTTTATTAGATTATATTTAGCAGTTGTGATACCATTTGTTTCCTTTTCTTACAGATGCCTCCGTTGAACTATAAGACTAGAAAAGTAACAGTAATATAGCTTACATGAAGACATAACAGTAATATACCTTACATGAAGACACGTGCATGGACATGTAGAACACTCTTCTTGAAGACAATCTTTTGAAAAAAGTAAGTCAAAAGAAAAAGCCAGAGAAACATCACACATGAATAGTTTTCTCTGGTGTTGTTGCCATATCATATTTCAAACTATCATCATTAATGAAAAAGAAACTCCCTCAGAAATCAAGAGATATGAAATAATGACATGGATTGCATTGTTTTCCTCATGTGAATGTGAAAAATGAAAAGAAGCCTATTGAACTATCAATTGCCACAGAAAAAGGGCCAACTCCGTTGCATTCCAACAAGCTAAAAATTATAGACTATGACATCATTTAAGACTCACTGTGACTGTGATTCACTCAGCAAGTTGTGGTGTGATAGAACCTATCAGGAAACTCTGCATCTTGCTAATAATTTATGCATGATGGCTATTTCAGGACATTCTGTTTTATCTACTCTAGCTTTAAAGAGTGGATTGTTGCATTCTGCAAGGCAAAGATGAAGAAAAACTTTCCATTGTCTTCTCCTGTAGAGAAGGTCAAAACAAGATTAAAGACTCAAGCCCATCTTAGTTCTGTTTGTCTGTTACAACAAACATCTGAGACTATGTATTTATAAAGGAAAACAAATTCATTTTTTTTTTCATAGTTCTGGAGGCTGAAAATCAAAACTCAAGGAAATGACAGGGAGGTTCTCTGCGGATGGCTGGTCTCTGGTTCAAAGATGGTGAGCTATTCTGCGTCCTCCAATTAGAGGCAGGCAAGAAGCTCTGTCCTATTACCGTGGAAGGCAGAAGGGCAAGAGAGCCAGGTGCGGTCTGAAGTTTCTTTTAAAAGGGTTTTAGGCAGCTGAATCAGCAGTTGGAGTGGCCCCATCCTATATTGAAGTGCCTGGTTTGAGTCCTGGCTCATCCACTTCTGAACCAGTTTCCTGTTAATGTGAATTCTATGAGTCAAAATATGATGGTCCATGTGTTTGGGTTTTTGCCACCCATGTGGATGACTCAAATGTAGTTCCTGTCTCCTGACTTCAACCTAGCTCAGCCCAGCTTCGATAGGCATTTTGCACATTGTTGAAGAAAATCAGTAGGTGAATGATCTCATCTCTCTCTATCTTTCAAATACAAATAAAACAAAATCGTTAAATAGATAAGAGCTTTAATTTCATTCAAAGGGAGGAATTCTCTTGGCCCAAAACCATCCCATTAGCAACTCCTGAATTCTGGAGGGGACACATTTAAACCACAGCAGAGCCCGTAGCCATCTGTAATTACATAGTAAATGTCTTATCATGAAACATGCACACATGATGTTTTCAGTCATGAGTTAGTTAAGCAAACTATGTTCTTAAAGTTAGACTTTAAAGTGAGTACCAAAATTTCTGGAATTAATTATTTAGTTTGAAGGAAGGTCAATGATCTCAAATGCTGAAGGAAAAGTAACCAGTGCATACTGCCCAGGCTTTGTCTCAACCATGTCAAACAACAAGCAGATGCACACCCTTTCACATTTACTTCCTCAATAACTTCAGTCCCATGAGTCCTGCATGATGTTTCTCTGCTAAAGTTTCTGCCAGAGTTTTTAATCCCACATGCCATAGTGCATAAACTTCCCAATCATTGTCAGATAACGCCCAAATTTCTTCTCTGAGAATGCATTCTTTTCCATTCTAATTATTGGACCAGCCATTGAAAAATGTATAAGGGAGTCTAGTGGAGTGGAAATCTGTTCTGGAGGGTGTGTGCCATGTAGATATGACGTTGAATTTTTATAAAAGTGGGATCTGTTGCACTTATAGTGCATCTCACACAGCAACCAAAACATAGATAATTTTCCAAAGTCTACAAAGTTGGCATTTTAAAAAATCTCATTTTTCAGGGCAGAGACCATAGCTAAATGAATTTAATTAACATTACTCAGAGCAAGCAATTATGGTGGCAGAATCCTTACTCTTATCTGACAGTAAATGTTCAGGCTTTTTCTTTGGGAGAAGTTGCCACATCCTTCACCCCTTGTAAAAAAATGATAAGAGAAAGGTATTGCTAGTTAACATAGAAAATAAGGCTTCTCTCAATGTGTGACATGAAATGTGTCCAGTGAAATCATAAAACAAGAATATTCCCAATGCAAATCTGGATGATTTTTAATCTGATGTTTGTGTCTATCACTTAAATTATATGAGCTTAATTTCAATAAAGTATAGTTTCTTCAGTTTGAATCACAACAGCCTCCTAATCATAGATCTATGGTAAGGATTTGAACACAATGTATATGAACAGTGAGAACAGAATCTAGCAAATGATAACTGTTCAAATCATTTTAATTGTGATTGCAATTATGTTTACTTTTAGAGTTTATAAAATATAGCTGTCTTAAAAATAAAGTCTACTACAACTTCAGTGACTAGTATCATAAATTTGTCACATTTAGACCTATAAAGTAATCAGAAAGATAGATAATTATGTCTGTGGAAAAACAGCTATTCAAAATCTAAAGAATTATTTGAATTAGCAGTGTAAGAACAGAATCTAGAAGATGGGTAGAGGAAAAGAACAGTACTCTGGAAAACATTGCATTATAGACACATTAACTAACCTATTATTACTTAGAGTTTGGAGTTGCCTCAAGAGGCCATAGAGCACTAATGTCAGCTGAGATTTGTCATGCGCAGTCATGTTTGCTCAGCATGAGGATGTGTTGTAAGAAACTCATTGTTAATGAGTTTGTGTGCAAACTCATTGTGTTGATGGCTGTGTGCAAATCATGGGGAACTCATAAACTACAATAGTTACCACATCTCTAGATGACTGCAGTCAGGGGAACTACCCCTTTTCTGTGGCCCATTGCTGACCAAAATGTCATGCAGCACATGACTGTATTTGGTTCAATGACACAATGCATACATAAAAAGCAAAGTGATTTGATCATATGAAATAAATAAAAGTCAACATGAAATAATTATGTATTTCTAATATGTAGCTTCCATGAATTACTTAACCACAAAAGTTATTAATAATGATATCAGACAGAAATGCAGATTCTGCTATATTTGACATTAATGAGACTACGTGTGTAATTCAGGCATGTTCACTTTTACCTGAATAAAGTATTTGTATTTATATTCATTTTCAAATTTTACAATATTAATGTCAAAGTAAGACATTTTGTACTGGTTTTGAACTTGTCTGAACACATAGTATATGATTATATTTGCTGTCATATTTACAAAATGTGGTCTTTTTAAAGGTATATTCTGCTAGATATTCTAGAAAAAAATGATTTTTCTCTCCTCCATATTCTCATATTAAGACACGAGAGAGAAAAATGTGGGCATTGTACCTTACATATTTTATTTTTTCATTTTTCTCTCTCTCTCCTCCCTCAAAATGAATGTGCCTTGTGCACAAGGATCCATATGCCTTCTTTTTTTAATAGGATTTTTTAGCAAAAATAAAAAGTGTTATTTTGTTCTTAATTACTAAGATTAAATATAGTATACATATAAATAAAAAGCACATCCATTGTGTTGTAAAAATGCTGCACATAATTGGAAAAATGTGTATACTGATGTGAAAATATTCAGTGTTTTAAGAACTTTGCTGTAATCACTTAGGCAGGGAAATATATACATGTGAAGGTCAGAAGAGAGCACCACCAGCTGAGATGGTCTGGTGAAATGTATTAATTTGTTGTAACATCTGTGTTTTTCAAACACAGTACTCCATATGTATGGTGTCTGCAAAGCAAACACATTAGATTATTGATTTTGTCCATTGCAATTATCACTCCTTGGTATAACAGATGGTAAATAAAACCTGAAGTTGAAATATGATTATTGATAAGATTGTCATGTCTTTTAGTGAAACAAGGGTACTAGAGTAGCCAGGTCTTCTAATGATTAAACAGTCTATGCCATCCTGTTGAAGGAGGTGAATTTTATCATTTTTAAAGATGAACTTTTGATTTGATCTGTAGGAGCTTTTGATATTTTTGCAAGGATGTTTCCTATTGGGATGTTTTTATACTAGACTTACAAAGTTGTAAAAATATTTATTATTCCTTCTTATATCAAATACATATAGGTATGCTAACATATGCAAATATACATTTGTATAATTATGAAGATGCCTTTCTTTGTTGATTATTTTTTCTTTGTATTATGCCGCTCAGTATTAGGAAATTATTTCCAAAACTTACTTCACATAGCTAAGAAGATCAAAGAAATTATTTACACTGAAGACTTCTGACAAGTCCTTTTCAGTTGTTCTTCAGTATTGCTCTAATCTATTTACTGTAGCAAAGTCACTTTTGTTCATGTAATACCCTTTTTATGATTCTATATAGGTTTTGGTCCCAAAATGCTATCAGAACCAACAGACCTGAATAAATTATAAAGTTGTTTTTAGTTGTTTTATACAGTATATGTATATGAAAATATGTAAACATGAATATGAATACTTTAGAGTAGCATATTAATAAATCGTGGTCCAAAGTTCTTAAAAGAGTTTTCCAGCCGCAAATCAGAAAATGAGTTAAGTTAAGAATTTCTTCATGGCCAGAGTATCAAGTCTCATTGTTGTTTTAGGTGTAAGGGAACCTAATAGTAATGGCATAATAGCAGATAACCATTATGAAGCTCATCTCTCAAATTAGCATTGGCTTTCAGTAATTGGAACAGAATCAGGGTAGATGTGTCCCGAAATGTCAAAGATGGAAAAGACTCTTGTATTTACAGCCAAGGATGTCAGGTGGATTTTTGTCCTCATCACTTTTTATTACACTACTTCTCCTATTTATAATTTATCTCTCTCACTCCTCCTCTCTCAATTTCACATCCCCTCCTGATTCTGTGTTCCCTATCTCCTGATTGTTTTTCTGTGTTTGTGTCTGGTTGTGTCTAGGTAAGGATCATATATGCTCTATTACTCCAGTAAAATAGGAGTTTAATACGTAAATAAATATTTACTGGAAATAATTAGTAGAGATTGTATGATGATTGTGAAATATTTTGCCAGTAATCATCTTATTATATGAATGATATGGATTATAAATAATTTTGAATAAATTATTTACTTTTAGAGTTAGGTTGCCACAGAAATTTCTATCTGATCATTTCTAATGGTGCTAAGTAGATACATTTCTATATTAGGAAAAGAAAAAAAATGAGGAAATCTCAATATAAACCTTCAGAACTATTTAATACATTTTCATTCAATGCAAGATATTTATTTTCTTATTAAAACTTACTAAATAGAAATATTTTCTAATATAATCTAAAGCTTTAAAATTTCCATTAAAATATGAGAAGAGAATAATTTTAAAAACAATATATATGTGTGTTCAAACACATAGATGCATCTGCAAATAATCTTGGCCATCATATAATTTTATTTATTATTACTTAGATTGGTCATTGTTTTTATGTCTTCTACTTTGCACAAATGTAGGTGATAAATCTGCATACATGAAATACATGAAACTCTTATAATTTAAATAAATTAAAAAGAAAAATTTTACCTAAACATACAGAAAAAGTAACACTTATAATGTTAACCAATAGATGGCAGTAACCATGGCATACATCAAAACACTGACAAGTCTTAAAAGCTTGAGCTTTGTTAAAATGGATTTAGTCAGCTTTTAGTGAGTGTTGTAATAACCTCAGTGTAATGCATATCTTAAATGAGCAGTCGTAGAATGTGTTCTAAAACTCATCAAGTTTTATTGGGAACCTGATAAGTTTTATTTCCAGCTGTACAGGTATAGTGAATCATAGGGAGTGTAGGAAAGAAGTTCAATGAGAATTCAACCTTGAATTTTTCTGCTCCCTGGAAACCCCAATTATAAAAAGACACATATGTAAGATTTATATGGTATCTTCCCTTCATGAGACCTAGGGTGATATACAAAGTACCTCTTAAAATAAACAATGTGTTTTGAAATGATACCAATAACTCTGAATAAAATGTAAGGACACATAAAACTGACATTCCCAAATTCATCTAATGGATAAAGATCAGTTTGTTATTATGGAATATTTTTATAATGGAAAGATATAAACTAATGTGGCTTAACAAACGTTCAAGAAAGTTGGAAAAGGTTTCCAAATGCCACTGTTCCCGTCTTGTTCACCCAGTTTTTATTCACTGTCATTCTTAACACATATAGAAATCAAGTATAGTTTAAGTGACTTTCAAAGTAATTCTTATTTTAAAAATATATGATTTTTGTTCACAATTTCATACTTTTTGTTACATTGAATCAGTAAAAGTTGAGGCGCCAACTTCAGAAACTTCTGGTTTAATTTTAAGTAAAGGAACTGTATCTATATAGAATAACCTAGACCAACTCATTTAGTGTGACATTTTTGTAATGTAAACATCGTAGGTGTCTTTCTATTGGTACATTTATCAATATCACTGAGATTACCTTGATATTAAGACATTTTAGAAACATACTCACTTACATTTATATTATATTCTTTATCTTTTCCTTCTAGTCCAGCAATCATAGGCAAAATAACTAATTATGAAAAAATAACCCTTATGTGTCAGTTTCATCAAATGCTTCATTCACCCTTAATATTATTAACCATGTTCTTTTTGAGAGGAATTTATGAGGCTAGAAATTGGGATTTTTTTTTTTTTTTTTTGACAGGCAGAGTGGACAGTGAGAGAGAGAGACAGAGAGAAAGGTCTTCCTTTGCCATTGGGTCACCCTCCAATGGCCGCTGTGGCCAGCATGCTGCGGCTGGCCCACCGCGCTGATCCGAAGCCAGGAGCCAGGTGCTTCTCCTGGTCTCCCATGTGGGTGCAGGACCCAAGTACTTGGGCCATCCTCCACTGTACTCCCTGGCCACAGCAGAGAGCTGGCCTGGAAGAGGGGGAACCGGGACAGAATCCGGCACCCTGACCGGGACTAGAACCCGGTGTGCCGGCGCCACAAGGCGGAGGATTAGCCTAGTGAGCCGCGGCACCGGTTGGGATTTATTTAAAGTATGAGAAATTTAACTTAATGGGAGATATCCAAATTCCTAATGTAGCCCCAGCTTTCTTAGTTCTGATGAGGAAATGCTTCTATAAAAATACAAGTTAGTGGTAGTTGAAAGATAAAATATTAATGTTTAATCTTTCTTACATCATTGAAAACTAGTGAAACACAACAGCCATCCTTATACTTTTCCTTTAACCGTCCTGTCAAAAAAATTCTCCCATAAATATGAAAGTTTAGAGTGGAAGGGAATTGTTGTCCAGTTATGGAAAAAGGGGCTCAGTTCTCTCTCTGTATCTATAGTGTGCCATTTTTAGCTATATCACCTATGGCACAAACTGCTTTTGCCAATAGCCCCTAGGCAAATTACCTAGACTCTCTATGTTTTAGTTTCCTGAACTATTAAATGGAAATAATAATAACACATACATTGTCTTTGTGTGAGAATCTATAAATAACTCAGCTTCTAACAACTTGTTACAGTTCACTAAGTGTACAATTAATTTCACTCTCTTTGTCTAAGGAAGTATTTTGTGTAGTTGTGCTGAAGCTGCTCTTTTCTACTGCATTATTTAAAAATCACTTGACTAAAGTTTACATGTTCATTTGCAGATGATATGGCCAATATGGACTTGAGTTAGCTAAACCAATTTCAGTCACAACCCTCCCACTTGACTGGACAGAAATGGCTTGGGGTTAAAATAGTTACTTGTTTGAGTTAAATATATTCAGACTGACTACCAGGTGCCACTGCATAGATTATTCCTTCTTTAACTCTAATTGGTATTTGGATTAAACTAATTACCCCACCTGTCTGAGTGTTTTACAAAATGAGTTGCTTTTATTCACTTAGATTCTCCCAAGGGTTTATTATAGTAGCATCATCACCTTACCATATCATTCCATTATTGCCAGGAGACAAATCCGGTAAACAGAACATGACCAATTCTCACACATTGGTCAACTTGTTTAATTCCCAGATGATGTTTACAATGGTCCTTCAATTTTCTTAGAACTTCAATCTTTCTAAAGTCACAGAAGGCAAATAGAGGCAGATTAAAAGAGGCCTCAGTATTAGCTACAAACTATTTTTCCAGTAGGCTATTAATTATTAGAAAGAAAATAAATTTTGTCTATGGTAATTAGGAAGCACTTATAATATGTATATAATCAACTACTAAGTGAAAGATAAAGAATAAGATATTAAAACATACATATATTTACATGCATAATTAAGGACGATAAGAAATATATGGGAAAACATTTTGGTATATCATTTATTCTCTGACTTCAGAAAAAGAAACATCATTTTTGATATGAAATTTTGTTCTGTATAGATTAATGTGTGCAACAAAGTGTTAAAAGTATAGTCACAGATCAGCACTTAATAGGGACCACTTTCCTGAGGTCAGAAGATGCTCTGGGGAGATTGTAGAGTTAGAACTGCAGAGAAAATTCTGTTTTATTTCTTGAGGTAAAGGGCTAGGGTCATTGCCCAAAAGGTTGAACTTTTGTATCCTGAAGAAGTTCTCCATATGGGGTTCAAGAAAAAAAAATAAAGTAGATCCTTCCTCCAAATAGAAGAAAGTATTGAAGGAGGTTTGAGCAAACTCAAATACTATCTAGGTTGAGTTGTAAGGATGGTGAGAACCTAATGAAGTTGAGAAAGCAGCACACATTGGTATAGGAGAGGCACAAGGTGATGTGGACACACTCGGGATGGCAACATGGAACACACGGTTTGCATTGCCCCTAAACACTGTTCTTTCACCTAAACTTTTAGGATCAGCACTTCACCTAACCAGAAAGCATTTGTAATGGTGGAAACAGCATCCTTGGTGTCTCAGAGTATGCTTAAGACACAATGCCAGTTTCTTTATCATTTACTTTAGCCTGCTTAAAGCAGACAAAGTGGGTAGCAACATACTATGTCATTGTTATTTACATGGATATGATTACTAACATTCTCTCTCTCTCTCTCTCTCAATAGATGATGGATAGATAGATAGATAGATAGATAATCAGATAGATAGATAGAAAATCTGTTCCCTGATTTGAAAGCTATTTCATGTTTTGGCATAAGTGGAGTTTTGCAACTAATTTTATGAAAACTATAAATTGAAAGATGTATATGAAAATCTTTTAGGACTAATATTTATTGTTTCTTGAAGAGCTCATTTTGCGTGAATTAGAAGGAACATCACAAGAGAGTTATAAAATCGCCTATAATAGATTTATGAAAAAATAGTGGTGAAATGGAAACAAAAATGTATGTCAACTTATAAGGCCAGGCATCTGGTCCAAAAACACAGACTTGTTATTTAGTTTTGAAAAGTAAAGACTAATATATCTGAAAAAATAATCTAAAGCCATCAACTGGAAATGTAACCTGCAAAAGAGTAATGTCAAATGAATGCCACTGCAAATGCACCTCCTGGCAGGTGTCTGAAGGTATTTCCGTTTTTAAATTTGCCTACAGATAGGTTATTAAAGTCATTGCAAATCAGAACATGTCTTTCCCATGGCACAAATTAAACTACACCAGAACAGAGGCAAAAGGAAGGACAAGAACACTTAGGGGACACAAAGGGAACTCTCTGAATTCCATGTTAACACTGAGGTATGATTCTAAAGAGCTGTGTTTGATTGGAAACAAAAAACTTATTTATAAAAAATCTTTGCGAAGGTTTATCTTTAAAGAAACATTGCTTTAAGAGAAGTAGAGAATGCAAAAACTGAGAACTGTAGTCGATTATATTTGTGCTATTAGAAGCATGCAGAAGTTGGTATATTTTATATACTGTGATCATTCATTTCAGATGCCTAGAGTATGCCTAAGTTTATCCTCAATGTTCTTAGACAATAATAACCCAAACTTTCCAGCTCTATGGTCCAATGTACAGAAGTATATCGATTGTTTAAGGAAAAATAGATAAGTTTATTTTGGTACAAAAATGTTTTTGAAATCTTTTTTTCCATAATATGTAATTTCTATGAAAGTTTTAAAGGCACATGCCCACGTTTCTGAATATTCAGTAAAGTGTAGATGTAAGCATATATGTAGGGGTGTACTTGTTTGTGCTTGCACGCATGTGTGTACATTTGTGTTTAATTCTTATTTCTTCCAGTGTCATCTCTGCCTTTACTAATTCAATGATATCCTTCTGGTGTCTTCACTCTGTTGTCTTCCCTTTTCAACTCTCTTAAATAGTGGTTTTTGACTTAAGGACATAAAGGTAAGGATGGGGTAACCAGGTGATAATGCCCTCTGAGCCTCACCATAAATTAATATCCCTTTAGCTAATTTATTATTATAGTTGTTTGAAAATTCATTCAATAATTACATTCTGCTTAATTTTCTGTAGCACATGAGCCGCAAATATCACGAGATACTTTGTTGGCTATATACCAGATTTCTCCCTTGCCTCTTGCTCGGTTACCTTCTCTTATTCTTCAGTGTTCAATAAAGTTTGATCAGTGACTCACAGATCCCTGACAGCTTGTAAATTGTTTGAAAATACCCAGTGCTATGTTTGAACACCAAACATGAATGCTAAGCAGAGCTGTTTCCAGAGTTCCTTTAAAATTCTAATAGTCAGCACCCAGATGTGTTAATAATCATGTAAGGTGATTATTGATTTATGGAAAGTTAAATAAATACAGAACACTCTGAATTTAAAAAGGGTCCTGGGAACACTTGATTTTCCCATGTGTTTTTTAATAATGGTTGAGGAATTCAGCTGAACATCCAGCTCGATTGAGTACTTAGACCTAGAAAAATGTGCACAGCACACAGAAAAAAATCACTTTGTAAAATCCTACAATGAAGTTCACAACCCACTAATGCTTCTGCATTCTCACACATTTTAAAATAATTCTAGATTATGCAACTAATAATCTCAACAAACACAAAGGCAAATTTCATGACAGAAAAGATTCTAGGTTGCTGCATTTTCAAAGGAGGCTAGAGAATTAATTCAGTGGCAACCTTAATAGACTAGGGACAAACTATTATTTCATACCTGGGTAATTGATTTTTTTTCAGATGAAAGAAAAAACCTAGGCTCTTTCATACATTGAAGAAGTTACTTACATGCAAAGAACATCAAGATGGAAGGTTGAAAGCATTTGTTTTGTCTCAGCAGATTGTTTTTACTTTTTCTTGTCATAAATTAATTTTGATGAAAGTACAATAATTGTACACACTTACAGGATAAGGTATGACATTTCAACACATATATGCAATGTATACTGATAAAATCAGGGCTCCCAGCTTTCATATATTCTTAACATTGCTTTATGTTTGGAGACTTTGAGCACCTCTAATCTATTTCTTAGTAAAACATATAGTAGGTTATTGTGAACTGCAATCACTCCACTGTGCAGTGGAATTCTAGAACATATTCCTCGTATCTCTTTTGGTACCCCTTATCCAACCTCACTCTATCTCTGTTCCTTCTCAGCCTCTGGTAATCACTATTCTACATTCTTTTCAACATTTTTGGCTTCTGTATATGAGAGGGAAAATGCAATGTTTGTCTTCTAGCGCTTCAATTATTTCACTTACTATAAGGTGTTCCAGTTTCATCCATTTTGCTAGAAGTAGCAGGATTACATACTTCTTTATGTCTGAATAATATTCCATTTGATAAATATACCATATTTTCTTTATTCAATCATCAGTGAGCACTTACTTTGATTCTATATCTTGACTCTTCTGAATAGTGCCGCAACACACATGGGAGTGCGGGTGTTTCTTTGATATGCTGAAATTACTCCCTGTGCATCAATGCTCAGAAGTGGAATGCGGGATCACATGGCAGATCTTGTCCTTCGAAATGTGTGTACTGATTCATATTACCACCAACAGTATAAAAGAATTGCTTTTGCACAGCAAAGGACATAGTCCACAGAATGAAAAGTTAACCTGGAGAATGCGAGAAAATACTTGCAAAATATTCATTTGACAAACGATTGATAACCAAAATACATAAGAAACTCAAACTCAGCGATAGGAAGGCCAAATACTCCAACTTAGTTGGGCAAATTAATTGAATAAGCATCTCTTAAAAACAAAAAAAAAATACATTCAATGTTATTAGCTCTCACTGAATATAAATCAAAACCACAATGAGATATCATTTTATCATAGTCAGAATGGTTGTTGTGGCATAGCACATTAAGCCTGCCACATCACCATCCTATTTGGGCACCAGGTTGAGACTCAGTAGCTCCACTTCTGGTCCAGTTTCCTAATAATACACCAGGGAAAGTAGTGGAAGGTGGCCCAAGTGCTTCAGCCCCTGCACCCATGTGGGGAGACCTGGAGGGCGTTCTGTGGGGAGCAATCCGGACTAGACTAAGTTGCTCGAATTAGGACTTATTCTATGCATCTGCTCTCCCACAATATGGCGCTGGGAGAGAAGTAAACAGCTTCCGCACAGCTGCCTCCAGTTCAACCAATTAACTGTAGGACTTGCTCCTGATTGGAGAGCAGCGTACTCAGCCGAGTTGGGATTGGCGGAGGAGGACTATAAAGGAGGAGAGAGACGGCATGCACCGGGAACATCTATGGGGAACATCTAAGGGAACCCGTGCAGCCCCCGAGAAAGCCGGCCGGCGGTGTGCCGCTCCCCTGCGGAAGTGGGGAATGCGGCCAGGGGGAACTGCCCTTCCACGGAGGTGGAAGGGATAGTAGCCAACCCGGGAAGAACCAGCAGCAAACCCGGGGAGGGCCGAGCAGACGAAAGAACAGCGCAGGGTCCTGTGTCGTTCCTCCACGAAGAGGGGGAGCGACATAATGGTGCCGTGACTCGGATAGGAAACCTGACTCGGATAGGAAACTTAGGAGGGAAGAAACGGGAAGAACTGGGAAATTACCGGAGAGAGAGACTAGCAAACAGCCTAGGGAAAAGCCGGACGAAAAGGGTGCCGGAAGAAGCTATTGAAAGCCTAGGCATAGACTCGGATACGGACTACGGGGGGAAGCTGGGAGAAATCTCTAAGGTCGAAAGCAAAAGTGAAAGCTAGAACAAACAGACTCGGACGCGGACTGTGGGGAGAGGCCAGGAGAAATGAGGGAGGAATATCGTTGGAGGAAAGTTTGGGGAAACATACCGGGTAGAGAAAACTGTTAGGGAAATTGAAGCCGCGGGGGGCAGGCCAAGGCGGAAACGAAAGCCACTTTGGGGTTCTCAGGTTAGCCCGGGAATAGGGGGCGAAAAGTTGAAACTAGAAGCTGAGACGTAAGCCAGATTGGGATCCGTCTGATTAGCCCGGGGAGCAAAGGACGGGAAGCCAAACCGTGGGGCGGAGACGTACGCTGGGTTGAATTCGCCAGGCTAGCCCGGGGAACTTAGATTGAATCCTAGTGGCGGAGACGCAAGCTACGCTGTGTTACTCGCGGAAGCCGCCGCGTGCAGAGAGAGCACGGGGCGTGAATAGATAGGGAACGCTGGCGTAGGCCGTGGTTCAGACGCGAAAGGGTTAAGCGTGGAGACCGCGGACCGCGCAAAGCCGGGAAGCCGCGCAGAGAGGCGCGCGGGCTGAAGCGGCGCAGAGCCGGGAACCCGCCGGCGGGGCGAGGTGCCAGAAAGCTGCGGGGATAAGAGAAACAGAAGTTTGGAAGTGAAGTAAAAGAGAAATGGGAATGCTGGAAGATAGAAGTGAAATGGGAGAGGTAGGAATGCCCGGAGATAGAGAAATAGAGAAAAATAAGGCCTCCCCTCAACATGCCAATTAGAAGGCTTGGATTCGGTCTGCCTGATTTAAGGCGGTAAGCGCCAGCAAAGCTCGACCAGAGTATGAGCTGCAGGTCACCGAAGATAGGCACGAACCAACACTAATAAGTCTCCCCCACAATACGGCAATGAGAAGGCTTGGATTCGGTTTGCCTGATAGGTTTTGTAAACACCTGCAGGCAGTTCTAGCAGAGCAGAGCATGCGCTGCAGGGCACCGAACACAGGCACGCATCAGCGCCTAAAAACCTCCTCACAATGGCGAAGAGAGGACCCGGATTCGGTTTTCCTGATTGATAGGACTTGTAAGAGCCTGTGGCAACTCTAGCAAGTACAGCAGAGTGTGTGCTGCGGGACACCGAAGACAGGCGCGTATCAACGCCAAAAAATAAAAAGAAAGGGGGATCTGTGGGGAGCAATCCGGACTAGACTAAGTTGCTCGAATTAGGACTTATTCTATGCATCTGCTCTCCCACAATATGGCGCTGGGAGAGAAGTAAACAGCTTCCGCACAGCTGCCTCCAGTTCAACCAATTAACTGTAGGACTTGCTCCTGATTGGAGAGCAGCGTACTCAGCCGAGTTGGGATTGGCGGAGGAGGACTATAAAGGAGGAGAGAGACGGCATGCACCGGGAACATCTATGGGGAACATCTAAGGGAACCCGTGCAGCCCCCGAGAAAGCCGGCCGGCGGTGTGCCGCTCCCCTGCGGAAGTGGGGAATGCGGCCAGGGGGAACTGCCCTTCCACGGAGGTGGAAGGGATAGTAGCCAACCCGGGAAGAACCAGCAGCAAACCCGGGGAGGGCCGAGCAGACGAAAGAACAGCGCAGGGTCCTGTGTCGTTCCTCCACGAAGAGGGGGAGCGACAGCGTTCCTGCCTCCTGCCTGGCCCATCCATTGTCATTGTGGCCATTGGGAGAGGAAATAGTGGATGTACAATCTCTCTCGCTCTCGCTCTCTCTGTCTCTCCTCTACTTTGTGTAATTCTTTCAAATAAATAAAAAATAAAAAATATAAATAAAATAAAAAATAAGAACTAGAATGGTTGTTATTACAAAGATAAAGATATGGCAATGTGGAGACAGGGTATTCCAGGTTTGGAAAACCTCAAGGTCTATTGTCTGAACATTATCTAGGTTTGGCTGTGAGCTTCAAGATTTAGAAATATGGAAAATTTCCATAATTGCATTAGGCACTATCAATGCTGCACCCTGCTCTTCCCCTGGTGTGTCAATTTCTCCTGTGTAAGCTGAATCTTCAGCATCCTGGCACTACATGAGACTCCTATTTATACTGCTCACTCATAGTCTGAGCACTGCATTGCAGCAATGCCAGCAAGAGCAGACAGTCATATGTGCAGGGAATGATGAATAGGTCCTTTTGTGGAGCCTTAAGATTATTTTAAAAGCTTAATTGGATACGCTTATGATTGCATTTCTCATATTATTTCTTTAGTTTGTATTTGGATTATACTATATAGGGTGGAAGGGGAGATCAACATTTATTAGGGAAGTCAATCATTTATATAATCTTTTCTCTAGGAGTTTAGTATATGCAAATTTTATGTAAAAGCAAACTACACTGCTAGCCAATAATGAAGTGTTAATTACATCCTAAAATAACAGCATTTTAAATGTATTTATTAAGTAAATCCAAGTTTACCTTTATATCTTTAAAGTCACAACCTATACACCCACATTTTATGTATACTGATATATCAGCTTCAAGAATGGCCAATCACTTGTGAATATAATAAATTTTGGAAATATGCGTCTTTAAAAGATTCACTTTTATGATACTCTAATGCATATAATAGCACGCAAAGATAGTCTCTTTACCCAAGTAAGAACTAACTCAATGATGCAGTCATTTATTCATGTAACATTAGCAATAATTTACATCTCTCTGAATGCTTAAACGCTATTCAGGCAGTCTGCTTTTTTGTGCCTGCATTTTTGCTTTTCTCTAAAATAGTTTTTGATTGTACTAAGAACACTTCAGGCAGTCTGAAGAGAAAAGTATGCAAATAACCTGATTAAAAGTAGTAGCAATAATAAGGATATATTTATTAAACAATTTATCACTTTTGGATACTATACTGGGCAATTTATATACCTTACTTAATTTAAACATCAGATGAAGCTGTGATACAAATATTATACTCTTCATAACTAAATGAAAATGAATAAATCAACCTAAAGAAGTGCTATACAAGTTGGCCAAGCACATAAACTAAAGCATAATCAGAAAATATAGTGCCAGTTACCAATGTGAGAATAGCAAACATTTTTGTACAAAAATAAGTGAGCAGGAAGTAAATATATTACATACTTTGGACAAAACTCTGTCATAACTACTCTACTCTGATCATGTCACATAAAAGTAGGTATGGGTTGTATTTAAATTAATAGCCATGACTGTGTTTTTAAAACATTCTAAAAAACATATAATCAGTTTGTTGGGCATTGCCTAAAATCTCCATTACAATATGGTACCTGGCAGATGTTCCAGGGGCTTGTTTGCGGCTACCATGTTTAAGCTATTTAAGATCAGACCACCGGCAGGGATAGGTCTGCTTTAGTTCCAGACACATGGACAGTGCGTGATCCCTATACTTTACTTAAGGTGCCCTTGTGTGTGGCCCACCCATGCCTGCATGACCTTTTTGCTGATTGGCTCCCTACTGCGCATGTCCTTCATAAGCTTTATAAGCCTGCACACTTCCTCAATAAAGCGGTTCCTGCTTTGACAGAACTCACGGGTGCTTGTGGTGTGTTCATCACGTCACCCGTTGACCTCACCCTTCCTGTCCACCTTGTTGGGGAGTGCTTGCGCTGCCCCTGCAGTCAGGGGCTAGCATTTGGCTTGAGACCCCGACACCAGTTTGACCTGGGTACCAAGGTTTGTCAACCTTTCCTCTGAGAAACTGCACTTGAATTCCATTCTACCAGTCTTGCCCAAGTGTTTAAAACTAGGTCATTCAGAAGTTTTATATTCTCAATTATAGTAGCAGTTAATTAACTGACAAATACATCACATTATTTTTTAATTCCACTTCAGTGAGTCAAGCAAACTCCCTGCTACTGTATCTGACAGGGCAACAGATGGTGGCCCAAGTTCCTGGTGTCGGGTCACCCTCCTGGGACCTGGATGGAGTTTTCTGATAACTGTCATAAGGCGAACTGGCCTGGATGTTGTAGCCATTTGGGGAGTGAACCAGTGAAATGAGGATTTGTGTGTGTGTGTGCATGTGTGTGTTTGTGTGTGACTTGATAAATCTCTGTTGTTCTGCATTTCAAATAAATAACTAAATCTTTTTTTTAATAAAAAGCTCACTTCAATTGAAATCCATCAGGATGGTATATTCCAAAATGCTACAGTGGGATGATTAATTTGGTATAAAAAAGGACTTCAAAATTTAGGAAAATGTAACAAAAAAGATAAGTTCATGTTGGTAAAACATTTGAAATCCATAATACATAGTTTTTAATAAGACATATTTTACATGATTTTCCTGATGAATCTCTGTGTAGGGATTTCAAGTGTCTTTGGCATCAAAATAAACTTGTTAATTCCAATTTCCATGAACTTTTTGAAGTGCTTTCATGTATTGACATACCTGTTATGTTTATACACCAAGTCTGTGAGATTTTTGGTGAGAGAAGTTTAATATTTAATCATAATTTTCTTTAGAATCAAATACTTAAAAGATAACAAAACTTCATTTTAAATCTTTAGCCTGTGTAAAGGGTGTTGAAGATTATTCAATAAGCATTTTAAGTGTAAAAGTAAACCCTTATTGGATTGCAGGATAGTGCAACATCACAATCAACATCAAAAAAAGCACATGCAATTAATTTGTGTTGTTGCTGCTATAATTATCTACATTATGTCTGACAAGATCAAACTGAGCCTTGAAAAAATAAGTGAGCTACTAAAACAATTGCATATTTAAACACATTATTTGTCATAACAAATCCTAGTTGCAAAAAAAAATGTTTTAAATTTTGCCACTAAGGCCAAGAAAAAATAGAATATGAAGGTTGTAAGTAAATTAAACTATGAATAAAAAGGAAGAAAAGATATATCTGGGATGTTTGACTCCATATTACCTCATAAGTTGATATCTAGTTTAAAATTTGAAGCCCATGTTCATTAAAATATTTGTACTTGCCACAGAGCATTCAGACAAGGCAACCAAGTGTTGTCTTGTCAAAAGACACATAGATAAAATTACATCTGATTGCAGTTACTTTAATAATATCTGAAAATGTATGAAAGTTGTCTATTTGAACAAGTTTTTTTATATATATATATTATTGATTTTCTTCTTACCTGAATCAAGGACTAAAACCTGGTGTCGTGATGGACAAAAGTGGGGATGATCAGATGTGAACTAGCCATTCTTAAAAAGTGACCTGTCTCTTCTCACAATCCTCACTTTCATCAATTCTCAGTGTCCATCTGGCTTCAAGAAACGTGTTTACAATCTTGCCATATGCAAGAAACTGACGGTTGGAACTCTTGGGTAAATGATGCTATGGACTGACACCACAGCAATTTTCCTTACTGCATAGTCCACTACCAGCAAATAAAACGCTTGGTTTCACTTCCAGAGGGTGAGAAGGGTTAGGGAGTAGGGTATGGTTTAAGGATGTTTAACTGATACACTGATGCAGGTGGGTAACAGGAATAGTTTCTAATGTTGCATGCCACAGTAGGATAACTGCAGGTGACAACTAATTTCACAGTAGGCAGTAGAGAGATTTTGAAAGCTCCCCCCCAAAACATGAAAACTATTTGAGGTAATGGATATGCTACTTACTTTAATCTGATCATGCACTGAAATGTGATAGTGTATTATAGAATTATGTAAAATATGTTAAATACACACACACACATAAACATACACGCAAAGATAAAGTGGTCAGAAATATAACTTTTTTGCTTTAAAAGGACGATTGAAGCAAGCTTTGGCCTAGAGATTAAGACACAGCTTGGAATGCCCACTTCCCATATTATTGTGTTGTTTTTGTTCCAGCTCTGTCTGGTTCCATTTCCTTGCTAATGCCACGTTGGGGAGCAGCAAGTAATTGGATCAAGTAGTTGAGAACATGATGTAAACCTGTAATATTTCTAGTTCTTGTCTTAGGCATGGCATAGCCCTAGCCATGGTAGACATTTGAGGAAATGAAAATCAGAGGTGAGATCTCTCTATATATAAAACAAAACATAACAAAACAAAAAATTAATAATTCCTTTAAAAAGTGGTTAATGTAGCAGAAGCTCCTTCAACAAACTTTAAGAAGCCAAGGATAAACGAAGAGCACAAAAGATACAATAGGAACTAAGATGTGGAACAGAGCCGTATACTTTACATGCTGGGATGGACATCTGGCCTAGCGGTTAAGACACCTATATCCTTTATCAGAATGCTTGTATTTGGTACCCGACTCTGGCATCTGACTCCAGCTGCCTCATCATGCAGGCCTTGGAGACATCTGTGAAAGCTTAAATAATCATTTTCTGCCACTCGTGAGCCACCTGGATTGACTTCTTGTCTGCTGAATTTGGGCCAGCCCAGATCCTGTCATTGCCATGGACACTATTTGGGGAGAAAAATGGCAGTTGGGATCTGTGTTTGTGAGTGTTTGTGTAAGTGTGTACATGTGTTTTTGTCTATCTGTGTATTTCTTGTTCTGTGTCTCTCTGCCTCTCAAAAAGATTAAAAAACAACCCAAACTCTTGAAATTAGGTAAGAGTATGCTAAAATGCCTTAAAATGTCAGGTAAGTCTTTATAAATAGTTTGTCTTATGAGATATTTAGCATATGATATTTGAGAAGGAACAGATATTTTTCAAAATGATGACCTGGAAAGGGGAAATCACAAATAGTCAATTTGGGCTGGAACATGCGATAAAATAGGTAATGGACCTCAGAATCTGGCCAAATACTGTACATTATTGACTGTAAGGGGCAATCAGGGCCAGCATTGTGGCAGAGCAGGTAAAGCCACCACCTGCAGTGCCGGCATCCCATATGGGCACCAGTTCAAGTCCCAGCTGCTCCACTTCCAATCCTGCTCTCTGCTATGGCCTGGGAAAACAGTGGAGGATGGCTCGAAGAAGCTTCTGGCTCCTGGCTTCAGATTGGCACAGCTCTGGCTGTTGCAGCCATCTAGCGAGTGAATCAGTGGTTGGAAGACCTCTCTCTCCATCTCTGCCTCTCTGTAACTCTGCCTTTCAAATAAATAAATAAACCTTTAATAAAAAACAGCAGAGGCAATCATGTGTGTACATTTCACAGTCAATATCATCATGCATCCCAAAATATAAAGTCTAGGGTCTAGCGTTAATTGATTCATGGCATTATGTAATTCTATGAGCTTTAGGCTTCCAATTTGAGGGCTACAATTGTTAACATAGTGATACATGCACATTTGAAGAGAATTGTGAGAAAATTTAAAGTGCTTTCTTTCTACTCTGCAGGCCGTGAAATATAGAAATGTGCATTCTATAAACAGTAGCTACAATTATTAGCACAAAGAAAAATACATACTTTCATACCATTTGCAGTACTGTGCACTCTCTAATTTGAATTATATCTACATGACCAAATTTCCCATAGCCCATTATAAAAAGTTACCATTATATTGATATTCTATCGACGTGTTTAAAAATAGTTTTTCTTATTATCTCTCTTTTTTCTTTTTATTTGTGTGAATAGGCAGAGCGTAACATTTATATTTAACCGTTTTGTAAGGATAAGTTAGGTATGAGTCATTCATTGCACTAATTCAAAGTTTATATTATTTAAAAAATAAAATCAGCCAGTGAAGCATAATAAATCATTTATACACATAAACACAAAGGTAATTTTATGGGTAAATTAAAGTCTCTTATTTCACCTTGCATTTTGCTATGTTATATTGAATCACTTATATTCTGAATTCTATATTATGACAGGAACACATCATATGATGGTGTTCTCTTGCCATTACTTCTAAACAACTTGGAATAAGCAGACAGCTCCAACCTGTGCTCAGAGTAACTGGACTTACAAGAGGCTAATTTGAGACTCAGAAAGCAAAATGGCTTCACAACATTGAAATATCCAGGAGCATTTACAAGAGCTCAAGACATAAATAGTCTGAGGGAGGTAGTTATCCTGTTTACCTGGTGTATTGCTTTCTGCTTAAAAAAATCAAAGAGGAAAATCAAATGCAGTAGGTTACAAAAATAGTAAATTGTCATTTTACAGACTCTTAAACATTTGATGTATGATGGATGCATTAATATCTAACTAATTTCTACCTTCCATTGAAGCCCAATTCGATCCTAGTTGATAACTACTGATAATTGTGCATAACTTACTGGTGTATCTACTTTCAGAAGAATGTTGGAAAGTTTCATGAAATACTTTGATCCAATATTCACAACTGATATATTTATGGGATACATGATTTTTAAGACACTGGTTGTCAAAATACTTGCTAATGTCCAGTCATTGACTTAGATGTTGTTTAATAGTTTCATTCTCCTCTGATTCAAATTCAAATATCTTAAATGATAGACTCTAAGATTTTTGGATGAGCCCTGATGTAAAAGTTCATAACAGACTTCATTCCCTTGAACTATATAATATATAACATGTGGGTATAATAATGGGTATGTAATTTATAGTGGGATTGCTGGATCATGAGATATATTTATACAAAGAATAAAATCATAGATTTTTGCATGTTTTTGACATTAAAAAGAGTTAAATTTCTGAAGAGCCAGGTATTGGATAAAATAAATAATTGTGTGGACACATCACATGGTACCCCCTGAGAATTTCGTGATTAAGCATTCTAAAATGTTTCTTCATTTATGAAATCTACTTGAAAGGTAGTGAGCTTCTTTCACCTACAGGTTCAAACTCCATGTTCCCATTGTAACCAAGACTGGGCTAGGATGAATTCAGGAGCCAGGCACACCCACCGGATCACCCACATGGGTAGCAGGGACCCACGCATTTGAACCATTATCAGCTACCTCCTAGGTTGCATTAGGAGGAAGTTGATTGGAAATGGAGTACCTGAGACTGAAAGCAGGACTCAGATAAGGTGAATAGCACCATAAATGATTGCTAAACTCAATGTGCCACAATGCCTGCCCCCAATGAAATACTTGCTCAAAGTACATGCTGTACACCCAATTGTGAGGAAAATAAAGACATCTAGTGAGTGTGCATGTTTATGTAACTAGCCAACATTCTAAAAAATGGTAAAACACTTAATGTAGCTATGTAGATACCATTTTGATTATGTAAACAACTATTTTATTCTGTTTAAAATTTGTACACATTTTCAATAATTTCAGGGTTTTTAAATTATTGGTAAATGTGAGATTTTTCAGAATAAATTTATTTATTAGGATGCTTTATAGATGATTAGTCTAATTACTTTCACTCCCCATCAGAAAAAGATACTAATTAGATATTGTTTTGCAGTGAAAATATAAAATATTCCTTTCAGTCTAAAGTTGGAGAAATGTGCAACTTAACTCTGAATTAAATATTCTGATGCTTCTAAAAGAAAATTTGTAAAATTTTGATACCAGCCACCCAGTTAATACAGTATGTTTTTATAAAACAATTTTTCCTATTAAGAAAAAATGGAGGTAATAATTCCAAAATATTATACTTAAAAGTAAGATAAAAACATCAGAAATATTTCCAAAATTGATATTACTCATCTTTAAACAGCAAATCTTAATATTTTCCATTTTAACTGAATCTTTCTTGGTATAAATGAAGGAATATAGCATCCAGATCTCTACAATGCAAATCTAATCAGGCTCCCAATGTCAATTACAAATAACCTTTTAAAAACATTACTGAGTTTCCTTTGATTTGAATTTTGTGCATACCAACTCTGAATATTCTTGTTTTATGTATAATTTTCATTTGGAGCAAATCTTCTGTTACTCAAAGTATCTTTCCTAATCAGAGATAGCATGTTCACTACATCTCTGAAATCCTGTGAACTTTGCTCTTACCTCTATCATCACAGAACTTTATTTTTTACCCTATTTACTTGTAGGCTCAGTGTCTAACTTAACAGAATGATATAATTCTTGGATACAGAGAATAATAACTTTATAATAATAATTTTCTCAAGCCATTCATTAATTCCATAAACTCAATCCCTATTTACTCAGTTTCAAATCCTGATGGATGCTTGATATCAAGGGGTGAACAACAAATTCATAGTCCCTATAATTATGGCATATTCTTTATAGCAAGTGCCATGGGCATAAAATAAAATAGTGTACAGATACATAGTTATCACTGTTTTAACTGCCAGACAATTTATCTCTTTCTCTCTCTATTTCCTCCTCCCACATATATCTGAATTAAAAAAATACAATAATGCATGGGATGGGATCAAATGAATTAATAAAATTGTAATAAAGGATTATCAATGTATACTAAATTCCTATATAATAATCCAATTATTCTATTGCTGCCACAGCAAACTACCATAAATTTTAAACAACACAAATGTATTATCTCACAATTGTGTATGACAGCAATTGAGTAGATTATGCTGGGCATTACAAGGCTGAAATCAAATGTGTTCTGGAGGTTCTGGACAATCTGTCTATTGTTCACTCAACGTTGCTGTCAAAAGTCAGTTCCATACCATGTAGAACCGAGCTTACTGTTGTCCTCTTGGCTACTGTTTGCTGGTCATTCTAAATTTCCCTATGCAGAAAAATAAGACGTAGAAAGACAAATGTCTCTCATTTGGGAAAGTTTTAAAAAACAGTCTGCACAGGAAATTGTGATTAGTATAGGGTGAAGGGGTGAGGAGGGAAAGTGGGAACCTAGAAAATGGGAACCAGATCTGAATTAGATTGTGGAAACAAGTTCCTAGTGTTACAAAGCATGGTGGATTGTTCTTTATCTTCAAGGCCACCATCAATGCCTTCTCATGTTCAATGTCCCTGACCACCTCTTACTGCTACCTTCTTCCACAGCATTTCTGAGTAACTACTTTGCCTTTCTCTTCTGCTATTAATGGCCAATGTGATTACTTTGAGTCTGCCTGAATAACTCAGGATAATATCCATATTTTAAATTCCACTATTTAACAAACATAATAACATCCATAACTCCCTTTGTGGGACTATTTACATTGATATTCTATTTTAAAAAATCTAGGGAAAGGGAGATACTTTTTTTTACTTGTTTATTTTGTTGTTTTTGTTAATACAGAGAGAGAACAGGGGTGGGGAGAGAGAGAGAGACCTCCCATCCTTCAATTCACTTTCCAAAGCCCTGCAACAGATGGGGCTTGGCTAAACTGAAGCCAGGATCCAGGAACTCAGTCTGCCGTCTTCCATGTGAGTGACAGCTGCCCAAACACTTGAACCACCACCTACTTCTTCCAGGGTGAGCAGTGGAATTGGAAGTGTTGCCAGACTCAAACCTCGACATGAAAATATTGGAAGTGGGCATCCCAAAACGCATCTTAATCACTGAACCCAAAGCTCATTCCAGAAAGCATACATCTGTGGACTTTGTTGGACACCATTAAGCACTTTTATGTTTATCAAAACCTGTGATTATTCAGTGTAGCTGAATAAAGCCTTGTATTACATATCCAAATAAAATTTTAAAAGGTAACTGAATTTCTTTAAAAAACTCACATTTTGTTTGCACGTTTTTCATTTCCATAATGATTATAGTTTGAGATAATGCAAAAATAATGTGAACTTTTGATTACAGCTTGCTGAAGACCAAGACTTCTGTTGGTGCTGCAGTATTTTAATCATCATAATAAATATATTGTAATTCTATTTGTGTGGGAAATGTGTCATATGTCATGGAAGTTATCAGTTCTCCTTCAATTTTAATTATATTATTATTATATATTATGTAACTCAACATATTATAATGAAAAATAGAAATTGTAAGTGAACAAGTCATATATATTCTTATTGTCTCCCACCCCCATCTCATACATTTCAGTAGTCTGCTGTTATACAGGTGAATTTCTCCTTCCTGGTTTCCATGGTACATATTCAAACTCAGCAATGCATTTCATCCAAGAGTATAGTTTCCAAGGTAACCAGATGGCAAACAAGATCAAGTCTTCCCCAAAATCAACATGTTCATTTTCTCTAGGTGGTGAACATCTTAGCTTTATATTTTGGAAAGGTTTTTTAACGAAAAGGCAGAGACTATGATAGAACCTTTATCAATAGTTTAAATTGTTTAAAGATAAATACATAGTTTAAAACATAACTGTTTAACATCTCTAGATTTCTTTGAGCCTAATGAAATAACAGTATTTGTGTTAATTTTGTTAATATTTACTGTTTTTATTGGGTATGAATTAGATTGTGAAGGCCATGAGAATATATATTTTCAAGATTCAATTTAAAAAGGAGTATATAACTATAGTAAATAATCATGTTAATAATAGAAATTTGCATGTAATTTACATAAAATTCATACAAATAATTCAAAGTGTACAAAAAATATTTAGATGTAACATATATAATTATTGAATCAAGCAGTAATTCAAACTGGTTACTGTATGTCTAATGTTTCTAAAATACTTAAAAATCTGGTGTATTAGAAAACCAACATAACATATGTAATGATGTATTTTTTAATTTCATTACTATTATATATTTTCACAACAAAATTATTAATGTGATGCTTATAACTTCAATTAATATTGCATTAGTATAAATCATTGAAAGTGGTTATTTTCAATATATTAAAATGATGGTTCCTTTAGGAAAGTAAAAGTTAAGCCACAGTGACACTGATGTCCATCATCAATCAGAGTACATGTTTGAGTCTTGGCTATGTCACTTCCCTCCAGTTACCTGATAATTCATCTTGAAAGCCAGTAGATGATGATCCAAGTACTTGGTTCACTGCCACTCAGATAAAAGACGCAGATGGAGTGCCTGGCTATCGACTTCAGCCTGGCCCAGCCAGGGCAGTTGTGATCATTTAGGGAATGAAACACTGGTTGCAAGATACCACCCTCGTGTGCGCGCGCTCTCTCTCTCTCTCTCTGTGTGGCTTTCTCTGTATTATCCTACCTTTCAAGTAAATAAATAATTGTTAAATGAAAACAAAAAACAAGATATTTCTAGATAAAATTTGTTCAATAAGAAATACTGATTCTATGCCTCAGATTATAAAACAAGAAATATTGATTTCCTCTCCATCACCCACATTCTTCCAATCTGAATTTCCTAGCCATTTTTAAAAAGCATAAATTCCCCACCAATAGTACATGGATTTTTCAGGTGACAATTGTGACCAAAATGAGATCTTTACAAATCCAAAATGCAGCAGAGGCATCAAGCACCATTTTCACTGGCTTGTGCCATCTTTCATTGAGCTTGGATATCTCAGACCGCATATTCAAATCTGAGGTGACTGCTGGTGTTTGAAAGACCATGTGGAATCAAACACAATCATGTAGCTGATGGCCTCAGTGGTTCTTACAGTTGACCATAAATTCAGGAAAGACCTTCATTTCATTTTAGCTAAGGCTGTCCCAGGATAGACGACCCTTTCTCTAATTTCTTTTTTTTTATTTTTAACTTTTATTTAATGAATATAAATTTCCAAAGTACAGCTTATGGATTACAATGGCTTGCCCCCCCATAACGTCCCTCCCACCCGCAACCCTCCCCTTATCCACTCCCTCTCCCCTTCCATTCACATCAAGATTCATTTTCGATGCTCTTTATATACAGAAGATCGGTTTAGCATACATTAAGTAAAGATTTCAACAGTTTGCTCCCACACAGAAACATAAAGTGAAAAATACTGTTTGGGTACTAGTTATAGCATTGAATCT
Source organism: Oryctolagus cuniculus (assembly GCF_051225735.1). NCBI lineage: Eukaryota > Metazoa > Chordata > Mammalia > Lagomorpha > Leporidae > Oryctolagus > Oryctolagus cuniculus. The sequence continues at coordinate 24,584,355 of NC_142868.1, read as the reverse complement.
CAATGTACAGCACACTAAGGACAGAGATCCTACATGAGGAGTAAGTGCACAGTGACTCCTGTTGTTGACTTAACAAATTGACACTCTTGTTTATGGCCTCAGTAATCACCCTAGGCTCTTGTCATGAGCTGCCAAGGCTATGGAAGCCCCCTGAGTTCACTGACTCTGATCATATTTAGACAAGGCCATGGTCAAAGTGGAAGTTCTCTCCTCCCTTCAGAGATAGGTACCTCCTTCTTTGATGACCCGTTCTTTCCACTGGGATCTTACTCGTGGAGATCTTTCATTTAGGTGTTTGTTTGTTTTTTTTTTTTTTTTTTTTTTTTTTTTTTTGCCAGAGTGTCTTGGCTTTCCATGCCTGAAATACTCTCATGGGCTTTTCAGCCAGATCCGCATGCCTTAAGGGCTAATTCTGAGGCCAGAGTGCTGTTTAGGACATCTGCCATTCTATGGGTCTGCTGTGTATCTCACTTCCCATGTTGGATAGTTCTCTCCCTTTTTGATTCTATCAGCTAGCATTTGCAGACACTATTCTTGTTTATGTGATCCCTTTGGTTCTTAGTCCTATCATTATGATCAGTTGTGAACAGAAATTGATCACTGGGACTAGTGAGATGGCATTGGTACATGGCACCTTGATGGGATTGAATTGGATTTCTAACATACATAACCATATAAATGTTGGCTAGGTTATTAAGGTTTTGTTGCAAAATCTCATTGAACACTACATTTTTTCTACATTTCAAAATACAAATTAGGGCAAAGATCTCCTCATATTTTGTTTTCTATCAAAGTAAACAACTCTACTTTTCAGGAGGAAAAGGGAAAGGGAGGAGATCTCTTCCTGGAATTAAGAAAAGAGCCTGAAAAGTTTTTGAATGTAAGAACACATTTTCAGAAATATCATTCTCAAATTATAATAGTTTTTTAAAAATATAACTTTTTCAGGTCACCTTGACTTATGAAATTATCAAGCATTTATAAGATTCATGTAACTTGCCATTGTAATTTTGAATTTTTTAGAAATTGACAAATGTGGTATTTTACGAAGTTGGAATAAAATACTTGAAGTACTATAAATTATTATGAGTAATTAAAAATCTTCTGCCATATTAAGTTTAATTGGGGATAAAAATTATAGTTTCAACAATAATGATATGTATTGATATTTATCATCTAGCAAACTTTTAGTTGTATGAGTCAACAGCATTTACTGATTGTAACAAAAGGAAATAGTGCATACTCCATGTTATGAATTCATCAAATCTCATAGAAAATCAGTTGCAGAATCAAACATCAACAATTTAAGTAAGTTTTTGTATTTGATGTTCAGTGGTCAAATTCCTAATTATATTATGCATTTGTTTTATTACTGTACAATAATTATATATTTTAATATGTATTTGGAACTTTCTTAAGAAGTTTTCATGTAAATGCATATTTTCAAAAAAAAAAAAAACCTATGAGTGGATTTCCAAAATTCCTTGCACCAAAATATATCTTTGAAATCCTTTTGTACAAATATGATTACTCCAGCTATGCTTTTTTGTATGCCTCATAATTTTTTAGAACCTAACTCAGTGTTGTACAACCTGTAATTGGTTTGTTTTTCTATAAAGATTTACCTATATCTCCACCAGTATCTGGCATTATAGAAACCCTTCTTGTGATTTCCATTAAATTTTTTTTTCTTCTTCCTTCTTCAATGTATTCTTGGCTTTATTTTCAGTATTTTTAAACTACCTTCTATCTTTCAAATTAATTATAGAAAAATAGTATCACTCCTCCATTTTCACATATTGTAATTTGACTTATTAAAAAAAAAACACAATGTCAGTTGAAGGGATGCAGATGGACAGATTTGCCTTGTACTGGCTCAATCCAAAAATGCTGCATTGTTGGGGCTGGGCTAAGGCCAGAGTCAGGATTCAGGACCTCATTCCAGGTATTCTGCATGATGTCTTCAGCCCAATTATTTGAACTTTCAACCACTGTCTGCTGAGTTCTGCATTTATGAGAAATTGAAGTCAGAAGTCAGAGCAGAGAATCTAATCCTGGCACTCTGGTTTGTGTCTTAGGCATCCTAATCCCTATCAAACACCCAGCATTTATCAGTTTTTTTAGTTAATAAAACATATTAATTTTTAGCAGAACATATGACTATACAGCTAAAGATTATATCTTCCATCATTATTTGATCTTGGAACAGCAATGCTACAAACTCCTTACTATCAGAATATGAACAGAAGTGATGTACACAGTTTTCATGACTTTTTAAAGCACATAATTTACTGATCACACTCTATTTTTCTTAATTAGAGAACGCTAAGATTTAGAAAATGTTATGACCCTTATTTAATTACATTGACAAATATAGTAATATAGAATGAAATTGTATCCTAGGTAATTTTATGGAAAAATATACATCCATGCAGTTACACCAGAATGTTATGTGAGAGAAAAATAAACTTCAATTTATATTCAATCCTTATATTATGTAGTACAGTTTTATATAAAATTATAGCAATGGAGCAAGCATTGTGGAGCCATGGATTAAGCTTCCACTTCGAATACCGGCACCCCGTATCAGAGTACCAGTTTGAGCCCTGGCTATTCATCTTCTAATCCAGTTTTCTGTTAATGTGCCTGAGAATGTAGCGGATGATGGCCCAAGTACTTGGGCACTTGCCACTCACGCGGTGGACTTGGTTGGAGTGCCTGAATCCTAGCTTCAGCCTCGCCAAGCCCTGGATGTTGTGGCCATTTGGGAAGTGAGCCAGCAGATGGAAAACGCCTCTCCATGGCAGCCACCTGTCATCGCTGTGTCTCTACCTCTCTCTCTTTGCCACTTTCCCATTCAAATAAATAAATAAACATGTGTCTTTCCTAAAAAAATCAGTTTGTCTCATGTAATAATGAAACTGCTAACTGAAGTTGAGTACCTCAAAGTAAAGTATCTGGAAAGCTGGTGATAGTTTATGTCATTCAAAATCTTCTGATACAGTTGTCATTTGTTGTACTTTAGAAGATGGATCTATGGTTTATAATTCTTGAGGAAAAAAGGGATCAAAAACCAGAATGTGAATTTATGTTGAAGCATTGCTAATTTTAGCAACCTTATACTCGAGATAGAATAACAGGCATTATTAGATACAATTCAAGCCTAAAGACATTGGTCTTCAGTGGCACACTCTTGCTCACTGAGGCTTAAAATTTAAATTGCTTGAGATAATAGTGATTTGAAACATCTCAGGATATAAAGACACCACTGTGTTTGTACCGTGTATAAAAGTAAATAAGGGGTCTAAGACTTTCTCAAGAATCATCTATTAAGAAGATTTCTTGGGCAAATATCTAGCTAGTGGCAAAAAGAATATTTGATGTTCAGTACTAACAACAATGGAGATACTCTTTTTCTCAAATTACACTTCCAATTCATCAGCGGTATTTGCCTGCTCAGTCTTCAAGCTCCTCCTATTATATGGCCACTTATCATCAACACAGGGATTTCAGCAGCAGATTACATGAAGCCAGAAACAAAGAAAGCAACTCAAGAGAAAATATGCAAATAATACAAAGGAATAAAAAAATTACATGTAAGAGAAATATAAGAATATTTAAGAAAATATTGAAACAAGGATAATGAATGTTAAATCACTAACTTCTGCTTTAAACTGTTGTTCAATGATACAAATTATTATATACAGACCCAATAAAATGGTACATGTTCAATGAAGTGATTAAGTTGCCAACTGGGAAGACTTTATTTATATCAGAGTGCCTGATTTAAGTCCGACCCTTCCTCCTAATGTGCATCCTGGGAGGGAGCAGGTTATGGTGTAAGTACCTGAAACCCTGCAACCTAGCTTGAAGACCAAGACTGAGTTCTCTTCTCCTGTCATTGGCTTGGCTCAGCACTGGTTATTGGAGGTATCTGGGAAGTAAATCAGGGAGTGAAAGATATGTCTCCATCTTTTCCTCCATCTCTCTGTTTTTCAAATAAAATAAAAATAAAGAAATTATGGACAGCAAAGTAAATGATGATACAGTAAAAAGCAGAAAACAGAAAAATCAAATAATTATAGTCCAAGCAATTAAATTAAAAAAGGGAAAAAAAGAAGATATATAAAAGCAGTGGGACAAATTGGAAATTTCAAAAGAAGATGGTTAAAATAAAGTTTGAAAAATCAATAATGTGAGTTAATTACACAAGAAAGAAAAGGAAGAGAAAAAACAAAACAATTGAAGTTAAAGGGAGGAAGGAATAAAAATAGTTGATGAATACAAACTTCTGTTAGTAGATCCATAAACAATCAAAATAATAACTTGTTCTATCAGTCGCGGGGAGAAGATGCAAGAACATACTTTTCATTTCTTTCCATACCTTACTGAATAGCATGTTCTAGTGCCAAAAAATAGAAGGCAGAGGAAGTAAAAGATTTGAGGAATGTAGGGGAAAGAATATAGTATGGAAAAAAGAGCTCAGGAAACCTGTTATGATTTGTAAGAACTGGAAAAAGTTTATATACAATTGAACAACATGAATACTAGTTAATTTGATTTTCTAGTTAGATTTACTAGTTAGTTTGATTTTCTTTTAACAATTGGACATGATCAGTCCTCCATATTAAGATGCCACCCCACCCACCCCTTCCTCAAAACACACACACAAACATACAGAGAGAGAGAGAGAGAGAGAGAGAGAGAATGAAACAAAGGACCAAAAGACGTTAAAAGCTTTAGTAAGAAACTGATTATGTTAGAAGGATCTCAGCTGGGATGATAAGGAAGTGAAGTCTAGAAGAAACTGATACAAAGAAAGAGGGGCTAGCTTTGAGGCATAGCTGGTAAAGGTGCCACCTGTAACACTGGCATTCTATATGGGCACCCATTGGAGTCTCAGCTGCTCCTCTTCTGATCCAGCTCCCTGCTAATGCACCTGGAAAAGAAGCCAAATATAACCCAGGTGCTTGGGCCTGTGCATCTGCATGGGAGACCTTGATAAGCTCCTGGCTCCTGGTCCTGGCTTGTCCGGGGTGGACGACCATGTGGCCATTTGAGGAGTGAGCTATCTGACGGAAGACTTCCCCCCTCTCTGTAACTCTGCCTTTAAAATAAACACAATAAATCTTTAAAATAAAAAGAACGAGAAAGAACTACGAGCTTAGAGTGTTCCATGAGGTCTACTAATGATATCCTTGCAGGTTCCACGTGATTGGTAGACTTCAAGACTTCTGAGTTCTGCAAGATGTTCAAAGAAAGAGAGTCGGTAAATATTTTGAAACAAAAAAGGGATATTAACCAGAACATTAACATCAGCTTTGAGTATTGAAGTATACTGTTTGTGATGAGAAGGTTTACTTTTTATCTGACATCTGAGCATCAAAATTCAAGTCTGCGTGCCATGAGAGTGATATTCAGAGGAAATCCAAATGACCCATAGGAGTGTGCTATCGATATTTAGAATGTTAGAGACAGCAATGGACAATCTATAGAGGAATGCAGAAATGAGTGCTAATCAATACACGTGGGAATGACTAGAGCTACAACGTCCATTTGGAAAATTAATGGATAATTACATCATAGTATGTTGAGTGCTCTGAAGAAGAAGGAGTATGATTCCCTGGAGAGTAGCAAAAATGGTGTCTTAGGCAGACTTAACTGTTATTTATGACATAAGGCAACCTCCTTGCCTTCTAAGCACTTCTCTTGTAAATTTGAATTTCCTGTTGTCTTATTAGACTTTCAGTGGTAAAAGTTACACATTTTTATCTCTGCTCCATAGGAACAAGCCTGTTTTCTTCTTTTTATGCTACTTTACCCTGAGCATTCAGCAAGGATTTTTGGAACATAATAAAATTCTAATAAATATGTATTATTGTATGATGTAGGAGACCCTGATGAAGTACTGGCCTCCTGACTTCAGCCTGGCACAGCCCTGGCTGTTGTGGGTATTTGGGGAACAAACCAATATATGCAAGCTTTTCCTGTCACTCTGCCTTTCAAATAAGTAATCATAACACTAAAAAGAAATTGATTTATTTATAATAATATATTATAGCTCAGTTTAGTAACTTTATTCATATATCGGAACTACCTCAGTAACCAACAAAATGAGTACACGCACTACCTATTGTTAAGTAAATAAAGAAGCTAATGATTCAAAGCACTTATGTGTATATTACAAAGGAGTCACATATCCAAGGTATATTTACATTAAATAAATTGAGAGAACAATGAATATTTGAATATTTTTAAAGGGTTAACTTTACTTTTTTGATTGATTTTCTAGTTCATTTGAAGCCTTCATGGAAACATGCAGTATGTGTATTCCACATTAGTTTGGTGCTGAGATCCATAGACTTCATGGATGAAAACTCATTCATTTTTGTGATTGTAGATATTTCAGAACCATAACTTGAATTATTTTATGGATAATGAATATCAATTTTTCAGTTTCCAAAGTAGTAGACAATATATATGTAATGGTAATTTGCAGCACAAAATATTATTATTCATAACATTATTAATACATTTCCACTCTGATAAATAGAAGGAGGCTTGGTGATGAATAGCTCATATTTTTTCAATTGTTTCATATGGTCACAAGATGTGAGTATAATTCCATACCACATATAACTTCTTTAACTGTAAAACTAATGTGTATTTATTTATAGAAACTATGAACACTACAGAAAAGGAGAAAGTAAAGGGTAAGTCCACCCATAATTTTCCAAAGGAGAGAAACAAAATCTAGATCAGATTCTGATTTTACATTGTTTATTTCATTTTATATACACACATGCTTACATTTTTCTCATGAATAAAAAATATTACAAGTAGATGTTTTCACTTACCAGGATTTGACTAGTTTTTTCCTATTGTTTTAAATATTCTGCAAGAACATATGAGCCATTTGCAATGCAAGTAATGTTTTCACACTAAAAATAACCACATGGTCATCTTCATAATTCTATTTTGGAATAATTCTGTAGTTGTTTTAATAAAATGAAATCAGAAAAGTGAAATCAAAGTGTTCAAGAATTGAAAAATATAGGTTGATATATTTCTTACGCACAGTAGAACATTTATACAAATTGTATTGCTGTTAAGAATTATATGATTGGGGCCGGCACCGTGGCTTACTTGGTTAATCCTCCACCTGCGGTGCCAGCATCCCATATGGGCACCAGGTTCTAGTCTCGATTGCTCCTCTTCCAGTCCAGCTCTCTGCTGTGGCCTGGGACAGCAGTGCAGGATGGCCCAAATGCTTGGGCCCCTGCACCCACGTGGGAGACCAGGAAGAAGCACATGGCTTCTGGCTTCGGATCGGCCTAGTTCCAGCCATAGCGGCCATTTGCGGGGTGAACCAAAGGAAGGAAGTCCTTAATCCCAGTTTCGCTCACTGTCTAACTCTATCTGTCACATAAAAAAGGAATTATATGATTCCAATATTTAAAAATAGAAGATAATCACAATATATTTAACCTGTGTTTATCTGCATTTTGTTGGCCATTGATATGCATGATTTGTGCATATTGTATCCCTTACTTAACTATCAAAAAGAAAAGTGGGATTGATTTTTGTCTAGAGTACTTTAAAGGAGTTTGTGTTAGTGTGAATTATCTGAAGGAAAGCTCACTAAACAATATTAGATAGACTAGACATTTAGTGCGGAGCTCCCAGCAGGAGATAAAAAGGGACAGGAGTCAGAGGAGGTAGGGAGGAAACAGCACTAGAGATGCAAGGTTGACCACTAGGAAAGACTGATGAGAGGGGAAAGAGCCCCCTTAATGCTTCTTGTTGTGCTGGGGTGCTGTTTAATAGAATTAATTGTGTTGGGGTAGGATTTATAACTAGAAGACTGAATTCTTATCCTGATGTGGTTACAGTTTTTGGTGGCTTGGACGAGTTTTTCTGTTTCCATGATATTCATTTATTTGATCTTCCAAATAACAATCCCACAAATTATCAGTACTACTCATTTCTATTAAACAGATAAACTAATAAACATAGAAGTATTTGGCAAATGTTGTTCGAGGGTATGTATGTAAACACTAAATACAATTTTTCACTGTGTTTTTCACAGAGCAACCATTTGAAGAGTAAGGTTGGCTCCAAGTTGCTTCCTGCAAACTAAATTTTCCAATTTCCCTGAGGTTATAAAAATATCACACAGGGACGAAAGTGAGGTCAGAGGTTTTTTTAGCTAATGGTAGATAAATGATAGAACAGAAGAAATAGAATGTTAAGAATCATAATAGGTTGATCATGGAGAAAGAAAAAAAAAGCCAATTCATTTCCAATCCTGTTTAGGTTTTGAAATACTGTCTACATTTAAGTCTGTGTACAAAAACTTAGAAATGTAGAATAAAAAAGGGCTATGATCCCTCTGTAGACAGAAACTTGCATTAACATCCTGTCAGAAGTGACTGAACTACAATTCAGGAAAATCTATTTTTAAAAAGACAGCTACTGTATTTGTCATCCAAGATATAGGATAATCTACTTCTATAAAAAAAGGAAAAGTATATTTGCTAAAGTCATACTGTGTGACTCCTTCCAAGTCTGCTTAAATACAGCCTAATTGGTAGCAAAAAAGGGTGGAGGAGGGCTATTCTTGTTGATTGCTCTTAAATTCACACATTTATCATTTTGGGTGATCTGTATCTAATTTTTTAAAGTAAAATTATTCCAATCAATGGCTTCTAGATTATAAATCAAGTTCACATAGCTCTTAAGTGTGATAAGTTATTTAATATGATTTATAGAGTATAGTGATGATGGCATGTATTAGCATAAAGATCACTTTTTATACTCTTTTTTAAAAAAGCCATTTATTGGTTTTTCTAAATGGAGAAAGACATTTGATTCTGCATTTGTTGGGGACCATTTATGTTTTATCTTGGCAGTATGTTTAATTAATAAAGTTAAATGAATCTTGAAAGGATAGTTAAAATTGAAGAATAGGCTTGATCTTTTTGATTTTAAACATTTCCTAATTTCTGTAGCATTATTTTCTGTATTATGAGTTAATATCTCAATAGAAACAGATTCATATTTGTGGTTTGTTATACATCAATAAGGCATAAATGAGCAATATAATGCTAGCCCTGTAAAACTGGATCATTACTTATGCTAGCTTAGACATATTCTCCAAAATACACTGTGTCACTTCAATTTTTTTTCTTTTAAGAAGAAAAAGAGGCTAAGAATGTTAGGAAGAGACAAAAATATATATTTTAAGTCTGGATTTTTGGAAGATTTATTTACCTATACATTTGAAAGACAGAGCAACACACACATACACACACACAGACATCCAGTGATTCCCTGAATGGCTGTATCAGCCAGGTCTGGGCCAGGTCTAAGTCATAAACCATAAGCTAAATCGGGGGTCCAAGTACTTGGACCATTATCCACTGCTTTCCCAGGTACTTTAGCAGGGTGGTAGATGGGAAGAAGAGCAGCTGAGACTCAAACTACCATCCCGAAAATGGGACGTGGCATCACAACGGCCGTTTAACTCACTAGCCACAGGGGCAGTCCCCTGAGTCTTATTTTGATTGATCTTTGGGTGACATCTAATGAACATCTATACTGAGAAACCGTAGAATCAAAATGCAATAAGGTAAAAGTACATCTATCAGACAGACATTTTCATTGTTTCAAAAACATAGAGACTTGGAACTCCTTCAGGAAATACTAATCTTTTTTTTAAATTTTTAAGCTTTTTATTCAGTGACAGACATGTGCAGGAGAGTGAGGGCTTTATTTAGGGGAGAAGGGGAAGTCTAGAAGCTAAGTAGGGTCCATACCAAGCAGAGAGCAGGCCAGGAGCAAGCCACATGGAACAACTTGCAGGCATGACAGCAGGATGCAGCTGGCCCAAAGACCACGTGCACCAAAGGTGTAGGGCAACAGGGGAGACAAGGGCAATAGTAGTCACTAATTATTGATGTATATGTCTAAGCTTGTTTCACTAGAAGTACCACTTTAATTTAATTATTACTGAAGGGTCTATTTTAATTATATTTTTAAGTTTATTTTAATCGTTTATTTATTTACAAATTTTAACAGACATATAAATATTGTACATATAAAACATATGGGGTTATAGGGCTGGCACTGTGGCATAATGGGTAAAGCCACCGCCAGCAGTGCCAGCATCCCAGTTCAAGTCTCGGCTGCTGCACTTCCGATCCAGTTCTCTGCTGTGGCCTGGGGAAGCAGTAGAACATGGCACAAGTCGTTGGGCTGAGATAGTCTAACTGATGATGTTCAGGAGGAATATCATGGACAATCCAGTGACTGACAGAGCAGGAAGATCTTACATCATAACCATATGTTGAACAAAACCATAGTCATGGCTACTGAGTATAATATCCCATATATGAAATTTAACTAATTTGTAGAAGATAGCTTATTTAAAATATATCTGGTTTAATCAGCTAGGTAAGAAAAGCGAGGGGAGTTTTTTAGAGATTTCAGTTGTCACAGTGTGGGGTTTCTCCCTCATATATCCAACTGTGCAATAGCTTCTGATTTAAGAAAATCTAAGTAAAATTTAAATAAAAATAAAACTAAAGAAGCCTTTGCTAGCTAGAAACCAGCAGGATCTCCCATCTAGAATTCACTTGACATTGGCAAAATATCTTCTAAATAATCTTTGAGATCTGCCAGGTGAAATCCACCTAGCCTAGCAGTCTAATCCTCTATTGTTTATTTCAAATTTTAGGCGCATGTTTAAACAACAGGCTCATCAAAATGAATGAAGTCTCATTTGCTCAGGAAATGCATCTAAATTACAAAAACATACTTCAGGATTCTTTGCAAAACAGCTGTATTTCTTTTCTTCAACATCTGTAATGTTATCCCAACTCCTGTTGTATTTCACTGACTCTAAGATATTCGTTGTAAGATAGAGCATTAATTTATGTAATAAAACTGCTGTCAATCAAATTAAGACATTATTAATTGGAATATGCTTCTTTATTAAAAAGTGGGAAAGTGTGTGTCTTGGAGTTGATGAAATGTAATAGTATAATGAACAGTAATTCCCCATATCATAGCAATTTTAAATCCTATGTTAATCCTCTAAATGTTTAAAGAACAATTTTAGTGTCTAATGATCATGATTTTTACTGTACTGTATACATTGATATGGTCCTAGTTTCTAAGAATTTGCAGCAATGGTAGCATGTTATTAAAATATTGAAAGAATAATAATTGTAACTATTATAGATTTTCATCTTTTATGTACTAGTTGAAATTAAATACCTTGTATGGGTCAATGCTGTGTTGCAGCAGGTTAACACCCTGGCCTGAAGAGCCGGCATCCCATATGGGCACCAGTTCAAGACCCAACTGTGTCACTTCCAATCCAGCTATCTGCTATGGCCTGGGAAAACAGTAGAAGATGGCCCAAGTCCTTGGGCCCCTGCACCCACATGGGAGACCTGGAAGAAGCTCCTGGTTCCTGCCTTGGATAGGCCCAGCTCCTGCCATTGTGGCCAACTGGAGAACGAACCAGAGGATGAAAGTCCTCTCTCTCTCGCTCTCTCTCTGTCTCTGTCTCTCCTCTCTCTGTGTAACTCTGACTTTCAAATAAATAAAAAAAAATCTTTAAACAGAAAAAGTAACTTGTAAACCTTACAACTTATGAAACACCTATGAATGGATTTCAAAAATGTTTGCACCGAATAGAATTATCTTTTTGAAGTAAGCTTGTGTGTCTCTGTGTTTAAGTATGTATGTTTATATATATGTATATACATATTACCACACCCACACATATACACTGCATGTTTTATTTATATATATATATATAGTTTGACATTTATTTGATTAACTAGTTCTCTTACTTTTATACTTTCCTTTTATATAGTTATGTACTGTGTGCAAGTGGAGTTTTCCTTTCACTAAACACCTTGCCACAACACTCCAATTTATTTTTATTCTGATTTTGTTATCTGTTTCATTGATTATAATCTTCATTATGTCCTTCTTTCTTAAATATTTGGACTTATTCTTTTTAGATTTCTTAAATTTAATTCTAAGTTCATCAGTTTTTCTTATAACAGATAATTTAAACATTACCTTATTTCTCAAATTTTCCTTTTCATTGTTTTATTGTGTTTTTAGCCAAATTGTTTTCTTCCTTGATATATGAATTATTACAAGTAGTGTGTTTATTAGTAGACTTTGTCCTCAATGCTTAAAATAAAAGTGTTTTTGGTAGGTAGCCTTTTTTATAGGATACTCCTTCTGACATTTGGTGAAATAATTATTGTAGTCTAATATATTTTCGTTTTTAAAAATATTCTATTTGTGCCTGACAGGGAAGGAATATTTGAAGAAATTATTGTGATAAATTTCTCATAATCAAAGAAAGATGATTAATCTTATCACAAATGCCCTTTGTCAAATGAATAACATAAGTGCATAACTATATATTTAATAATGAAAAATTGGTAATCAAGGAAGAAAGGAAATCTCAAAAAGCCAATAAAGAAGCAGAACAGCATGGAATTATAAGCAAACTTAATGAAATTTCCCCTACAGAACAACAATGATGCAACAAAGAATAATAATTTAAATTTATTCAAGAAAATTATCTTAAAACTTAGAAATTTATGTCAAATTAAATTTATTTTATATACCTTGTAATAATATGTATATTTGAAGTGATTAGTATAATTTCATACTAAGAAAAGTTTCAGATTCTTTAACTTGAACATATGGATCTGTATTAGCTAAAGAGCAAAGAACATATACAAAATTACGTTCTTTAATATAAATAATTTTAATCTTTAATATAATTATAATTATAAATATAAATAATTGTAATATATTTTATATATTAAATATACATTAAATGTTAATGCATTAATAAATATATTATATATTAATAACTATGTTAATGCATTTATATAAATATATGTATGTATAATATATAATTATAAATAAGTTAAAATATAAATATAATATAATCTGGTTCACTCCCCAAATGGTTCCAAGGCCTGAACTGGGCTGATCAGCCAGCAGTTTCTTCCAGGTCTCCCACATGTGTGCAGGGACCTAAGCACTTGGACCATCTACTGCTTTCTCAGGCCATTGCACAGACCTGGATCAGAAGAGGAGCAGCCAGGATTAGAACCAGCTCCCATATGAAATGCTTGCACCTCAGGCAGAGGCTTAGCCCACTGTGACACAGCACCTGCCCTAAGGAAATATATATTAAAAACAGCTATTATGATCGTTTGACTTGCTAGTAAAATATATTACAAGACATTTATTGCTGATGAAGATTGTCGATTCAAAAGGCTCCCATAGCCTTACAGCTCATGTCAAGAGCTTTGGGTGATCAATGACTTCATATATAAGAGTGTTAATCATTAAACGAACAACAGTAGTCGCCATGTACTTCCTTCCTCTGCAGATCTCTGTCCTCAATGAATTGCCCTATGAGAATTAACTGTAAAATTGTCGTCAGTTTTTGTGTATGTGTGTGTGCAAACTGTTGAAACCTTACTTAGCATAGAGTTGGTCTTCTATGTGTAAAGTTAATTGAAAATGAATTTTAATGGAGAGTGAAACTGGGAATGGGAGAGGGAGGAGGAGATGTGGTGGGAATGGGGTTGGGGGGGGCAAGTATAGTGGGAATAATCACTGTATTCCTAAAATTGTACTTATGAAATTTATACTCATTCAATAAAAGGTTTCTTTGGGGAAAATAAAATAACAAAATAAAATACATTTATTTATATATGAACTTTTTGGTTTTGGCTAGGATAGTTAATATTTCAAATAATCATAACTTCCTCTGTGAGGAATGGTTCCTTGTCATGTTCTCATATCTTGTAGAAATCTAAAGAGCATCAAATGATTTTAAAATATTTCATTATATATTATGCATGTTTTGTGTTTATGATAGATTCTGAACTCTTATGAGAATACATGATATATAGGGCACCTATTCTAACAAGAATGATTCAACTTAAAATCTTTACTTTCCCTACTGCCCCAAACACTTGGTGTTTAGCTGAGTGTTAACCACTTAATTTCATGTTCTTTCTTGCATTCTATGTTAACTAAAAATTCCTTCATCCTCCAATTTAGTGCCAGTGCCATGTCCTCTATAATTTTTATCCCATAGTGTCCATTCAATTGCATTGCAGATTGATTCATTAAAGTCTGTTTCTTTATGTTTTGGACATGTGCCATGTAGAACATCTTTCTAGTAGGTTGAATGGTTTAAGGATCACTATACAATCATTTTTGTATGCTACAAACATAAATTTCCCTTCTGAGATTGAGTTTTGGATGGTATGATATTGAAGGTGGAAGAAGGGCAAAGAGAACACCAGAGTTCCTAATAGGCTCTCAATATTGTGACATTCGAGGACTCGCTTAGTGAAAAATGTTCACCAGGTGAATCCTCCTGATACCACACATCTACTACACCACCAAATCCTTCAGAACCATTTTCCTCTGGTTCACTCCACAAATGCCTGCAACAAAGCAAGGAATCGGAAATTCAACCCAGGTCTCCCATATGGCCGGCAGGGACCCAGGTACTTGAATCATCATCTACCATCTACCAGGATGTACTTTAGCAGGGGTAGGATCAGAAGTGGAGCAGTGTGCACTCAACCTTGTAATCCTTGTATACTATGTAAGTATCTCAAGTCATGAAGTAATTACTGCACTAAATGTATATCCTACCCAACTTCAATTCTGACATTCTTCGTCCTTTAGTGTACCTAGGATTTTTCATATTTTTTTAAATATAAAAAATTCAATATAAAGGGAGTGGTAAAGGGGAGGGTTGCGAGTGGGAGGGATGTTATGGGGGGTAAGCCATTGTAATCCATAAGCTGTACTTTGGAAATTTATATTCATTAAATAAAAGTTTGAAAGCAAAAAAAAAAAAAATATGTCCTGATTTTTAGTCTAACTTACCCATTTTATTTTCACTGTTAAATCCTGAATCTCACTGGCTCAGTTCAAATGCCACCAATCTAATGTGTTCTCTATTCTACATCTAAACTCTTTTCGATGCTTGCAGCTTTAACAAAGCGCGCCTTTACTCAGAATTTTAGCGCTTTCTTAAAGTTCCTAGGATTGAATATTAGCATGTAACTAAGGTATTCAAATGGAACTTTAGGCCCCATTTCTTTATAGACTCTCTACTCTCAAATATGATATAGCTTCCAGCTTGACTTTTTGAATTCTAAATATGTCATCTTGGTCTAAAATCGTGACTCATTAAGTTCATGAAACAAATTGGTCATTCAATATAGACAAAATACCTTGTTTTCCTTCTATCCATGGGAATAACAGTTGTTTCCATCTTACATATTAGCAGCATTATTCCCAGGAATTGTAAGTACCTGTGATCCGCTTCTAAAACTTAGTATAGAGGTAAAATGAAACTGTTATTCCAAACTCAATCCTTTTCACTTTAGCTAGAATATTTCTTGGGAGACAAACTTTATTCATTTATATTCTCATTGGTGGGTGAGTGGAAGAAAAAATTAAAAGGTGAACGCTAGTAGAAGAATAAAATAATTTTCCTCATGTTAATTAAGACCATAGGGGGAAAATGTTTATAGGATACATCTGCTTATATACAGGGATGATACTCATTTTCCCCTGCACCATACCCAAATCATCTACAAAGAAAGATAAATTTTATAATGTATAAAATATTCAGGATTCTGATGCCTTTTCCCCAGACTGGCTGTGAAGAAGTAATTATGCACATACCTTGCAGTTTAAAACTGTCAGAATAATAAATAATGTCTAAGTTTTTAACAGTCAATTATACCTCCTCTTAACATATATGGAAATGGCTTTAATGAGTAATTTTTTTGCTATTTTTGATTATTAGTATTTTTTCAATTCATTAGATATTATAGATTTTTATAGCTTTATGTTTAAGCTGTTTTTTAAGTTTTTTTAAAAAAAATTTTAGTTATTTAAAAGACAGAGTTATAGAGAGAGGTAGCGATAGAGAGAGGTCTTCCATTCTCTGGTTCACTCTCCAAAGGCCTCAATGGCCGGAGCTGAGCTGATCAGAAGCCAGGAGCCAGGAGCTTCTTCTAGGTCTCCCATATAGGTACAGGGTCCCAGGTACCTGGGCCATCCTTCGCTGTTTTCCCAGGCAGATCAGCAGGGAGCTGGATCTAAAGTGGAGCTGCCAGTATTGGAATCTGTGCCTATGTGGAATTCCAGCACTCTAGGCTAGGGCTAGAGGCCACAGCACTGGCCTCTTAAGCTGGTTTATTAATGATTCACTCTTATTTTTGTCTTGAATTATAAAATAAAGAAGGAAAGGAGGTAACACAGATTATGTAAATTATTAATGGCAGCAATTTTCATACCACCCAAGATTTTTTTCCACCCCCTTTCTCTCTTCAATTTGTCATGTAAGATTGAAGATTGGAGGCTGGCTGCGTGGCTCACTTGTTTAATCCTCCAACTGCAGCACCAGCATCCCATATGGGTGCTGGGTTCTAGTCCTGGTTGTTCCTATTCCAGTCCAGCTCTCTGCTGTGGCCCGGGAAGGCAGTGGAGGATGGCCCAACTGCTTGGGCCCCTGCACCCACATGGGAGACCAGGAGGAAACACCTGGCTCCTGGCTTTGGATCGGTGCAGCTCTGGCCGTAGCGGCCACATGGTGGGTGAACCAAGGGGAGGAAGGCCTTTCTCTCTGTCTCTCTCTCTCACTAACTCTGTCAAATAAATAAATTTTTTTTAAAAAAAGATTGAAGATTGGAAGTGTATGGGAATACATTGGTATTGGAAGTTGAACTTTTGTGAAACCTTAGAATTCACTAATAATCTTGTCTTTGTGACTTGAAAATGTTTAACACCTTGAAAGGCTATATAATTTAATATAGAGACATGCAAATGAATATGTGTTTTTAAGTGTGTTTATGTTAAAACATTGTGTTTTTACTTATGAGAGGAAATAGCAGAAATAATTGAAATGTCTGGATAAACCTATCTCTTACTTTAAATATACAAAAAAGAAAAAAAGCCTGAACTAATCACTGGTGGTAACATCAGCCATGGTCATTATCATAATTAACTATCATTAAAGTCATCACTAAAATGAATGAGCTTCTAGTTAAAAGGAGCACTATTCTCTTTCTGCAAAATGACAAGAAAAAATCAGCTTGCAATGATATGTTTCCCTTTTCCTAAGTGCAAGCTAGCACATTTACAAATATTTTATGGATAAACTAATTGTTACTTCACTAAACAATGTTTCAAAACACAATGTTTCCATTATTCCCTGCAATTCTCATTTCCTTTTCTCTTTCTCTTCTCATAGTTTTATTTTTTGTTCATTTTGAATTTTCATTGTTTATCATTTACAAATATATCCACCCCATTGATTTCCAAATGTGTCTCTTTTCTCCATTTGTTTTTCAATTGGAATACATAATAGCAGTGTATCTTTCATATCAGACAAGCACTTCTGGTGTATGTTGAAATCTTTATTAAATCTTCATCTTATCAAAGAAGTCATAAAGCCAACAGGGTTTCTTTTAAGTTTTACTTGCTACAGTAATTTGGGTATATATTGATGTTACTATTATGCCAAGTGTTTATATCCTTTATAGCTAAAATTGCTTTCTGAGATTTGTTTTTTCCTGCCATGTCAATAGTGAATGATTATTATGTTAACAGACTTACTATACATTAGAGAGAAAAGACTACCTAAGGATAAAGCATATATTGCCTTTCTTCTCTTATCAGAAAAACACTGTCCCTCCCACCCCACCTATTCTCTAGTCTGATGCTGTTTCTGAGCTGGCCCTGCAGGCATTTCTAATTGTTTATTTTTAATAGTTATATATTTTTTAAATTAGAGGTTGCATTAAATATTATTCCTGCTTATGTAAGAATATTTTCCATTTATTTCTGTATATTTTAATTTAAAGTGCATTTATTTTATACAAATAATCCTTTGATTTGTTCTATAACATTATACTTCTATTCAAATGCATTTACATTCAAGTTATAATGTATTGTATACTTATATACTATATCCTATTTTACTTGTATAATTATACTTGCATTCAGATATTTACTTATATTCAAATTATTTTATTACCTAATGCTGAAAGCATTAAATTCATTTGATAGGTTTGAATTTTTTGGACACTTTTCTTAGGGTCAAATTTCTTTGTTGGTTTTAGAATTTCTCCTTTCCTCACCATTCTCCATCTCAAGCTTTGTTTTTCATTATTTTTCCTCTGGGATATCTAACTCTTTCATAGTTTGGCAGTTTCCCTGTACGTGAAATCATGAGAAGCTGTCTAACATTATTGTGTTACAGTGGCATCTCCAAATTTCTGTTGAGTAATTGTTAGGGGAAAAAAGTATTTTTTAGAAAAAAAAAATTGAAAAAGTGAAGGCTTACTTACAACGCACAAATGAGAGTAAGATTTATTTGAAAGTCAGAGTGAACACATACTCACACATGGGTGCTTCTCACTTCACACAGAAAAATACCCATCATAAGTAGAACAAGAGTTGCCTATGTGGAGAGAGAGAGAGAGAGAGAGCAAGGAGAGGGAGAGAGAAAGACGCTGGCATGGTCAAGGGCAAAAGATACCCTCTTCCCCATTTTCTGTCTCTTTTGTAAGATAGGGTGTATTGCCTTAATTGAATAAACAAATGCGTTGGTGTCTTACTTTGCATGAAGCTTTCTGGGATTTTCCTGGCACCACCATATGGAATTTAACTTTCATGTGATCATTACATCATCATGGAATCTCCTCATTTCTGGTCTCAGATGATACACAGGTGCACCATGGGGATATATGGAGTGCATCAAACTGACAAGTAAAGGGATAAAATAGCAATGCACAATTGGCAAATACCCAATTCATCTGACCCTGTCAATGTCTCCCACATATGAACAGACTAATTGAATCTCAGCCCATGATTTATAGTTCTGCTATCATACTTCCTTTCAAATATAAGGGGCTTTTTATGCTTTTGTTTTTATTTTTGTTTGAATTCTTTTTATTTTGTTTGAATTTTTATTTATATAAGGTGAAGAAAATTTATGTATTTCATACACACAGATTTAATATCATAATGACTCTTGCTAACCTTTCTTCCCTCCTACCCATACCCAATCTCTCTTCTCTTTCCTTTTTTATTTTTTTCTTTTAATTATTACAACAATATATTTTCAGTCTACTTTACAATCACAAGGTTAACTTCAACAAATAAAGAATTCAGTAAGTAATAAGTAGAAAACTACCATTCCTGGAGTATAGACAAGGACTGTAAATAATACTCAAATCTCAAAATATAAATTTATCTAATAAACACATTTTTTGTACCCCGTATATTTTTACCACAAAGCAGAGAAAGTATATTATAGGTGTCTGGCTTATTTCACTAAGCAAAATGGATTCCAGTTGCATCCATTTTGTTGCAAAAGACAGTATTTTATTCAGTAATGTTTTGTAGCAATATATTATATAAAGTGAATTCCTTATAAAGGCTGAGTTGATTGCAAATCAAATCCATAATCAATCAACCACCTTTAATCTCTTTCATTCCCTTACCCTAATGAGCTGAATTCTGATTTCCGTGGCTACTTCTAGAGTTAGCTTCAATACATTGTATTTCTTTAGACAACATTAAGACTTTTTTCTTCATTCTATTATTCTTTTCCTCCTTTTTGTTCTTGTTCAAAAGAAAAGCTATATCTTTAAATTATTTTTATTACCATTGACTTCTCTTTTTTATTGTCTCATTGCATGTGTTCAGAGTGAAGGCTGGCTTAAGCATGGACTTCAACACCATTTTGACTGAAATTAAATTGATGGTATTGGTAACCATTGTTTAAGATGTAAGCTTGCATGTGTGGTATTTAATTTAATAAGAATATTATACCTAGGGCAGTGGAGGAGATAGCTTTTTCTTTATATATTGTGGTTCCCAGAATACAGTTTTTGTTTAATAACTGATAGGCCTAATGTAGTATTGAGGAAAAAGAGGGGAAGGGCAGAATTGCTACTATTTCTTTAACAATCTCCTTTGGTGCTCTATCCCATAGGTCACCCTCCTTTTCTATGCAAATCCTTTTCAACTTTTTTATAGCAAGGTAATGAACTGCCAATTGCTATTGTAAATTTGAAGAAATTACCACAGAAGGTCCAAGGGATTGTACTCCTTTGTCTCTGTTTCATAAATTTTATCTAGCACCCATCAAACCAAGCACTTTTGACTTCTACTAAAAGCTGCTGGATTTGAACTGGTCACCAACAAAAGCTTTAGTTCTAATTATCAAAGATCTTTGCCATTCTGTCCCTCAGAGACTTAATTTTCTCACTTTATCCTCACTCCTGTCATTGTCTAATCATAGTTCTCGCATTAAAGTACATTTTAAAAAAGGCAACATATTTTTACCCTTAAATGAATCAGTAATTTAAAGAAAAAAGTAACTCGGCCATATTTTACTTGATCAGTATGAAAAATATTTAATTTTTAAGAACTATGTGTTTATATTGTAAATAAATCCATCATTTTCTATGTATCTATCATCCAGTGTCTATCTCTTTGAATCTATTTGTCTGCCCTCCATCTCTCTGTCTAGCCCACAAGTACTTTTGCTTTGTCACTAGGGAAAGGTAATAGTATAAGTTGTAATGATAAAATTCAAATTGCCATAAACTCATTAGGATAACTGCATAAAATATTAAACAGTAAGACATTTATAATGTTGTTAATTGTAAACGATATTGTAGTGGATAAAAGTAAGTCTCAAATTTTAATGTAATCCATTTTATTTAAACTGCAACATTAAGCAAAATTTTCTCATAAACTGAATATCTTAATATCTAGAATGAAAGCAAGATGAAAAATATATTTTATTCTAAATAAACTACATACTCAGTAGAAACCCCAAAACACTGTCGAATGTTAACACCATACTTACTTCTGTGAACCTAGTTGTTGATAAGCAAATAGATGGATAAAGGAAAAATTGCCGAGTCTGACATCTTTTAAAATTAGGATCTCTAGCTGATTCCTTTGCTCTATCCTTCTCTGTGGTACTTACTCATGAAATGATTCCGAATATATAAGCTTGCTTCATGGCAATTTATCAATGATTAAAAAATGACAAATCAGATCAAACTCGCTTGTACGGATTGCTTCTTGAAACTATGTCCATCCATATAATTCCCTCAAGTTCTTAACAATAGTACAGTGGAGATTTTTTTTTTTTTACTCTCAGAAAAATGCTGCATATTTGCAATAGCTAGAATATCAAAATCATTACAAAAGTAAATATTGATTATATGTCATTTTAATTTTATAGTGCATTAGATTTATTAACAGAATCATCCTTCATAGTAAGAAGAAATATTTGTGCAGAGCAATTAGGCATATGCAAATGGACATTCACAGTGGAAGGGATATAGAGTGGGTGTGTAATTTCAGTCATCTTCCCCTCTCCATTGAAGAGGTGTTTATTTAAAGCAGTTTTTAAAAAAGATCTCTCAGTACCTCTCATTTAAATCTTTTTGTTGTTTTCTTGATTTTCTCATTTATTCCTTGTTCAATTTTGATTTTCATCTAATTTTATTTGGACACATTCTACGCAAATCTTCATTTTTTATTTGATTTTCTTCTTGTCCTGTATTTCTCTTAGAAACATGATTTATTATAATTTTATTTACATCTATTCCCCTGGAAAATATTTGTTCCTAATATTTTTTAATCTTAGTTTTGAGTTTTCTGTCATATCTACAAGTTCTTTGGTGAGTATAATTGGAAACAAACACACTCACTGTCAATTTACCATACTAAGTCTCTTTGGTAGTTGATTTATTTATGAGAAGCGGTGGTGAGACTGTGGATTAATATAGTGTATTTTTGATATTTTGTGAGTTTTTGCTTGTATATTTTTTGATCAAGGTCCTTAGTTTCCTCTATCAGTTACCTTTGTTTTGTTTTTGATGTTGTTGCCTAATTAAACTAAGGACATTTGTTTATTTTTTTTTCTTTTAAAATAATGATTTGGGAAATTTTTTATTTAAGCAGCCACTACTCTGCATCTCTCAATATTCCCCAAAAACATTTTATTTGCTCTCTTTCATCTTCCTAAAATAACTTTCAAAACAAAAATCCCGCAATTCAAGAAGGCATTCTTATGTAGTCTATTTTTAACCGGTATGAAAAAAATGTGTGTGTATCTATCTATATCTATTTCTTTATCTTTATCAAATCTATATCTATCTATATCAAATCTATATCAAATCTATATCTATCTATATCTATAATTACCTGTCTATCTAAATCTCAGTTATTCCAGTGATCACATGGTACTTCTACTTTTTCACACTAAACACCAATGCATATATTCAGAGTGAAATTAGGAAATATTACAGAGGAAAGAAATACATGCAATAAATATAAAATAAAGCTGTGCTGATCTAGAACTACTCTATTTGTTCCTCCATTATCCTAATTAATTTAATTCTGAATCTCTTCATTGATATATACAGTGTGAAAATAACAATATAATCTTCTACTGGGATATATGAGTTATACCTTTTGAAATATATTTTCATATGCAAATATATGTCTATTTTTATGTAAGTATACAAATGTGTCTACATAGTATAGAGGGACATGAAAGCATAGATTTTTAGATGAAAATGACAAATTTGGATGTATACATATGATGGGAGAAAGAAGACATTGTAAAAGGTAAACAACAGATTAAAATAAATATATACAAAACAGAATAAACAATGGGAATGCTTCATAAAAAAAACAGGGACTTCGGATGAATATTTGGAGTAATGGTTAAGATTTCACTGGGACTTCCTGTATCCCACATCTAAGTGCTAAGGTGGCAGCTGGGCTATGTCTTCAATTCAGCTTCCACTTAATGCAGAGGAAGGAAGGAAATTACTTGAGGCTATGGATCAAATAGTTGGGTCTCTACCAAGCATGTGGAAGACATGGACTTAGTTGCTGGATTCTGGCTTCAGCCTGGTCCATTCTCAGCTATTATGGGCATTTTGGGAGTGATCCAGAGGATGTGAGGTTACTTGTCTGTCTCCCCCAGTCTCTCAGTCTCACTGACTTTCACATATATAAATAAATAGGGGGTCACTGTTGTGCAGCAGCATAAGCTACTGATTGTGAGACCAGTATACCATACTGGTGTGCTGGTTCAAGTTCTGAATATTCTGCTTCCAATCCATCTTCCAGTTAATGCTCCTAGCAGGCAGCAGATGATTGTCCAAGTGCTTCCTGACTCTTGGTTTCTGCCCAGCCCATTGCAGCTGTTAACTTATGGTCAACATAAGTTAAAGAGGCACATGGAAGAACAGATTTTTAGATGAAAATGAGAAATTTGAATGCATACATATGATGGGAGAAAGAACAAATTGTTCTGTACCTGCCTTTAGAATAAATAAATAAATGGGCAGGCACTATGGTGTAGTAGGCTGAGCCTCTGCCTACAGCCCAGCATCCCACATGGGCACCAGTTCTAGTCCCAGTTGCTCCTCTTCTGATCCAGCTCTCTGCTATGGCCTGGGAAAGCAGTAGAAGATAGCCCAAGTCCTTGGGACCCTGCACCAGTGTGGGAGACCTGGAACATGCTCCTGGCTTCAGAGAGGCCCAGGTATGGCCACTGCAGCCATTTGAGGAATGAACCAGGAGATGGTAGACCTTTCTCTGTTTCTCCCTCTCTGTAACTCTACATTTGACACAATAAAAATAACATATTTAAAAAAGGATAAATAAATAAATAAATAAATTCATAAAATATTTAAAAGTAAGTAAAACTTTCAAAAAGAAATTTTACTGAAGTAACTGACTATTTTTTGATACATCAAAAACATAAGGTAACATTTTATAGAAGTTAGAAAATATCAATTACTATGTCATATTGCATTATTTAATATAATAATTAATATTATATTTCACATATTTTACATTTCCAACATTGTATGAGGCACTATAGAATTCAGTATTTAGAATTTCTTGGAAGTGTTTTGTTTAATCTTGTAAAAAGAATAAAATGGGCTGGTGTTGTGTTGTTGCCACTTCTGATCCTGGCATTCCATATGTACATTGGTTTGAGTCCCAGCTTCTCTTCCAATCCAAATCTCTACCAATGCACCTGAAAAAGCAGCATAATTTGGCCCAAGTGCATGGCCCCTTCCTCCTTTTTGGGAGACTGAATGGAGTTCCAGGCTCCTGAGTTTACTCTGGCCCCTCACCAGCAGATGGCGAACAGATGACTCAACCAACAGTTGGAAGATCTGTCTCTCTCTCTCTCTCTCTCTGTTTGTGTGTGTGTGTATTTGTCTTTCTCTGTAATTCCGTATTTCAAAAAAATGTTTTATTAAAAAGTATAGCAACATTCATCACTATTTTTATGTTAACCTATTTCATATAATATAAATAATATTTCCTTACACGATAATAATTATTCTATTCTGAATACCGGATGTATAAATAGTAAGGTTTCAGCACAATAATTTACAAAATGAGAAATAATAAATAGTGATTCTGTTTACTATTGATAATTTAAAAATAAAATATGTAACTCCAATAATTTTGTCAGAGAAATAACTTGATAAAATTTTATAAATCTTTGTGATTTATAATTCCTTAGGCAATTAGAGATTTTATGAGGTTTTAACTGGAGTAATTGTTTTCAGTTTTATTATATAACATCATCAAATACCTATAAGACTTTTGATTTCTAAAGGTGTTTATAATTGAAATTCAACTTGCCTTTAGTAAATTTTCTTTTTTATAAAAATAGTTACAAACTGAAAAAAAACCCTCCATATTGTATTAACAAGAGTTCAGCATTCAGAGGAGAGATTTGTACTTTTTGAAGAGTCACTTCTTGATATATTCACTGGTATATTTTAAAGTGACATACTTATGGGAAATTAAATATTCTTGATTATAATTTTTCTCATACTAGTGATCTATTTTACAGAAAGATAATAATATTGATTTGTTCTTTCTTTAGTACTTAAGGTCTCCTCTTATTCATTTGATCAGGGTTTCCTAATCAAATGCAGAACCAGCAAACACAACTTTTCTTACTTTTTTTTCTGTAATGCATGAAAAAAAAAAGAGATTAGAATATGAAGTTTGGGGCATCTTTCTAGAGAATCTATTTGGAGTATTTTTCCTTTTTAATAAGAGAACTAATCTTTATTGATGTCTATAATGCACCTCTGAATGGAGATCCGGCATAGAGAAAGTAGCATTGGCATTTCATTAATCTCTGTAGGCTGAATGATTACACAAAGATGCTTTTTTTGCATTTTTATAATTAGATATAAATTTGATAAATGTGCAGCTATGATCAAAGCCCAAGCTTCATTTGAGCAAAATTGTAAACTTGTACTCTTGAATATATAGAGACTGAGTTCATAAATGCTCTTCAGCAAATTCTTTTTATGTAGGGCATTTTTGATATTGTCCCTAAAGGATATTGGGCTCTTCTACCAGGTAAAAATCTATGTCAGTGGCTCTGAAATAAGCCTACTCTTGCAATTCTTAAAATTTGAATGAGAGTTGAAATGAGGTGAATATAGTAATAGAGAAATAGAAAAGTTGGAAAAGAACTAGCTTCCCTGGAGATTTCATATAGACTTCCCATATGACTTAAAAATCTGATGGGTGTGCAATTATGAAAAGGGCCTAGGGACAAAACTCCACCATCCTAGTAGGTATGTGTTTTGATGGATTTAACTGGGACAACTTCTAAATACTTTGTGAAACTAGGTTGAAACTAATAGGTATTAGCTATACTTATTTTAGTTCTGATACACTTTTGTGCCTTTTGAGAGGCACAGCTTGTTGAAAATCTTCAGAACAATGTTTGACTATTTCTTGTATCACAGATCTATAGTTTTATCAGTTGTATTTCCAAATTTTCTTGTTATGTATAGATGTTAAGCAAATTGATAAGGAAGGTTTATAAGCAAGTTTAAGCAAGTTTCTGTAGATTTAATATCAAGTACTTAAAAAAGACTTCGCTTTGGTTAGAGAAATCTGTGCAGCTCATTTATTTCAAAGCAGCAACAGAATAAAAATGGAAATCATATCTCAAGTCAGATGTCAGAATTAAAGGACAACACTAAGCAATAAAGCAATAAAATACATTTCAAAAACTATTACTATCAAGTCCATTTATTGGAAGTTAAATCATTTATGGATAATTAAAATACTATTTCCTTACAACTGTGCTTTTATTTTTATTATATTCTTGATTCTTGCAATGTCTTTGTGAATACACAGTTGATTTCTGTCTTCATTATTATCTTTATGACATACAAATTTTCATGGATGAAAGTATGTGTAAGCCCAACTATATAACACTTTCCTCTAACAATTTCAAAACAACGTTCAATTGGAGAGTTATTTACAATTTGAAGTTTACTTGGTCGTGCAACTTTTTTCAAACGTTCGCCCACATTGCCACAGAACATAATGAGCCTTGTTTCCCCATTTGCATGCCAACTGCAGATGTTTAGAATCCTTTTAGAAAATTCAGAGTGGACCCACCTTCCTCACTTCTCATAGTGCCTTACCTTGTTATTTTGTAATTGCCTTCATTTTTAGACTTCTCTCATACCATTTTATCAGAAATGCTGTGGCTAAATCAACACCAAATTATTATTTTCCAGTTTTCAGGTCAGAAGTCCATGTGTAGCACTGCTTAGATTGATCTCTACACACAGCCTCATGTGGAAGAAATCAAGGTGTGGTCCTGACTGTGTTTCATTTCAGAGGCTCTAAGAAAGAATGTATTTCCAAATCATTTCGATTTTTGGAAGAATTCTGTTGTGCACTGGTTTTGGACTAACAGTCACATTTTTCAGATGGCTGTTGTCAATGAATAAATTTTTGCTCCTGAAGATTGCCCAATTCATTCTAGTCTTCTCAGTGTTGCCAAAGTGGGTGAGTCCTTTTATGTCTTAATGTCACTGAAATTCTCACTTCCACATTTTTTCTACATTTTAAACAAAGAAAACTTTTGACATTTAAGAGTTAGATTATGCCACACGGGAAAATAATTGTCCTATTTTAATGTCTGTAGTGTTAACTTTATCTGTGAAGTCCCTTCTATCATGCCATTTGACATATTTGCTGGTTTTGGAAACATTTTTTTCAGAGAAAGGGTTGAGTTGGGAGGAGGAAATATTTTGCTCACAATAATACCATGTCTCAGGGCCAACATTGTGGTGTGGCAGGTGATGCTGCAACCTGCAGTGCCAGCATCCCATTTGGGTGCCAGTTCGAGTCCTGGCTGATCCACTTCCATTCTAGCACTCTGCTGTGGCCTGGGAAAGCAATGGAAGATGGCCCAAGTCCTTGGGCCCCTGCACCCACATGGGAGCCCCGAAAGAAGCTCCTGGCTCCTGGCTCCTGGCTTCGGGTCGATGCAGTTCTGGCCATTGTAGCCATTTAGGGAATGAACCAGTGGATGTAAGACCTCTCTCTCTCTCTGCCTCTCTGTAAATCTGCCTGTCGAATAAATAAATAAATCTTATAAAAAAAAGAAAATAATAATACCACACTTATACATTTATACAACTTTAGTCTTTAGTCTTGAATTGTATTATTCAATACTATGAGGCATAAATTATTTGCAACTCCACAATTTCTATGATCATCAGTGAAAAAATTGTACAATTATAGCATAAAGAGAGAATGAAAAATTTACGTAATTGCTTTATCTAAATAATTCCATAGGTAGTCTATAATATATTCAATCAGTGGTTTGAGCTAAATGTTTTCCTTAATTTTGCTGTCTGTGAGCCATACTCCCATAATCTACATGTTTCCTTCATACATGCACTGCGTTTTGTATGGAATGTTAACAATCTTTAAATAAACATTTCCTCAGAGACTATACATTAGCACTGAACACTTCTTTCCAAACATACTTTGTTTGAAAGTTGAATTAACTGATTGGATAGCTGGCTGCTTGCCTAAAACTTCCAATATTCAATTTAATGGCTGGATTTACTTAATCTTATGAAATATGTCTAATGTCATTAATCTACATAATTTATATAAGTAATTATTTCTAAATATTTTATGGAAAACTTGTCCCTTCCAAAAGTGTGGGTACAATAAATTTTCGGCCTCCAATTTCAACATTCTTATCCAGTTAAATATATTCTGGCATAGACTAGCTGGTTTTCATCAATTATTTTTAGGAGCGATTCTAAGCAGAAATTGACTTGAACCATATATAAAATATCCTACAGATCAGAGTATTCCACCATCAAATTTCAAAGTAAAGAGAGCACAGACCAAAGACTTCCAGAGTAGACAAAAGTAATTAACAGGAAGAGAAGATTCGCATATAAATAAAGTGATAAAGGCTCTATTACTAAGAATTGTAATTTAAGATAGTAATACACAAAGACAATCTTCTAAATAAACCAATTAGCTAAAATATTAACCTACTAAGCAATACTTATTACCAGATAAAAAGAACATGCTGAAGATTTAAAAATGAGGTTTTGGAGAAAAAACAAATTGGAATGCAGTGTCAAATAAAGGTAAATCATCCCTTAAAATCCAAAGGATACTCCAGGAACTCCCTGTATCCATAGTATCTATCAGGAACTCCCATGATACTAAAATCAAGAGACACTCAAATTCATTATATAAATGTTGTATTTCTATATAATCCACTCACATCCCCCTGTATACTTTATCTCTCAATAATTTATAATACCTAATACAATGTGAATGCCTTGTAAATATTTGTAACACATTATTGCTTACATAATAAGGACAAAAAAGTCTATATATTTAGTATAGATGCACTTTTTGAAATGCTTCTGATTTGCAACAATTGTTTGTAATTGGAGCCCACGTATATAAAAGTTCCCCGATGAATGAATAAGACTGTAAATAGTTCAAATTGGGACAGACTGGGATCCTGAGGCATTGCAAGGTGTGGAGATGATGCAGTAAGTTGTTATCCGAGTGAGTCCTTTATTGTGTTTTGTAATCATGGAAGAGATTGAATTTAAGCTGAATTTAAAATTTGGATAGAAAGACTCTTGACTAAAACAGCCTGTGCTTCGAGGTGGATAAAGAGAAAATCAGCCTCATCCTTCAACTTGTAAGCTGATGCTCTGTAATTGGCACTGGACACCACTCACTAGAACTAGAATTTTAAGTTGATTTATTTATTCATTACTTTTTATTTTTACTATACTTCATTCTAAAACAAATTCTGGTGCATTTGTGGGGTTTCTGAAAATTTTTTATGTTATTTATAAGAAACTTCAGCACAGTGTAACTTTTTTTTAAAGAATAAAGTGCATTCCCCTTTGTAGCCAATTTGCTATCAAGATTATATTTCTTTCATAAGTGAATCAAAAGCAAGCATTTAATTTATTTCTTATTTTCCATAATACTTATTTCTATCACTCCAATTGTTAAGAATATCTAAAAACAATAATATTTCTTTTTTTACTGTGCCATGGATACATTTGATAGTTCTGTTTTTATATTGTAAGGTAATTCTCAGAAAGTGTCACTTTCTGAAATTTTAAGATTTTCTATTTCACAAAACAGAGTGAAGGTATACTTAATAAATACTTAAATTAGAGATCATGGGTTTCATCCTCTTAAATTAGTCATCAGTGAGTGAATTTTTAATAGCTAAAAGAGTTCAAGGAAATCAGGGAGAAATTAAAAATATTCAAAGCTGTAATAAAAGCTGTTGATTTCTTTCCTTGAAAAATTGGAATAGCATATTTTATTATAAGCTATTTATTGTTTTAAAGGCTTAAATAGTCAACACTAGTACTAGTATTTTTTTGGAAAGCAACATCAATATAAATTTTAAGTAGACTAGGATAGGTCACACCTTATTTTATTTTTCCTTTTGTTTTTTAACAGATTGTAGAATTGTAGATGGAATCTTAAAAACATAATGATATTCTCTCCCTCCCTCCCTCCCTTCCTCCCTGTCCCTTTCTCCTTACCACCTTCCTCCCTTCTCCCTTACTTCTTTTTTTTAAAATTTTTAGATAATAAATTTTAAATTTACATTACAGGAAAAAGGCTTAATGCTTTTCAGAATAAAACGTTTAACAAGTAAAAAGCAAAAAAATGCATATTGATGTCTCTTTATGAAGAATTCAATTGGGTCTCTTTTTCTTTTTTTGTTACATCTCCAGTCTTCTTTTCTTCACTGAAACACATTATGGTGATTAAAGATGTAAAGTGTCTGAATATTACCAAGAGAACCAGTTCCTTCCTGTAAGGTTGCTTTCCAAAAAAATATTGACCTCCCAGGGAACAGAATCAAATATCTACTAAATGTTAATGTTTTTGGTGCTCCTTTTCTCACGCTACATATTCTCCCCAAGAAATATTTTTTCCTTGGTGTCTCAATCTCTAAAATGCATGGGATTGCTTCAATAAGGTTACAGAAATTCGAAGTGAAAATAACTTTGGTCCATTATTTTGAAATTTATTTCTTAATACCCATTTTCTATGAAGTTTTAAAAGTACCTTCATACATTTTAGCCTTCCTACCAACCTCTAGCACTCATTTCCCACTATTCAAAAGACATATTCATTCCACTGCCTATAGATACTTAGCATCCAGGTATTTAAATAATTATCTTTATCTTCTCAGTGTATATGTGTGTATGGGGGTGTGTGTGTGTGTGTCTCTGTGTGTGTGTATGTGTAGACTTCTTTTCACCTATTATTCTGTATGTTAATGTCACTATGTTAGTTAATTCTTACTGTGCAATGAAGCATTTAAAACATAGTCTTTTAAAACACTCATGGCTCTATTGATTAACTAGAAAATGTTCTTACTCCCTTACCTCCCAAACCCAAATGTATAGCAATTGCTAGACATTCAATTTAACTCTCCATCCACATTCTCTCTCAGCATTTATTAAATGGATATTGTTTTTCATATGCATCAGAGCAATTAACTTCAACATATTCTCTAGGGTGCAGCATTTGGCCATTTCTAATTATTCTTTACTGCAAGAGATAACTTCAAAATTGTAGCAATATTTATGTCACTAGCCTACTTGAAATATTTATAGAATTAATAGTACAGTTTTAACATACTAACATAGTAAGTTTTAACATACTTAAAAATTGACAGTCTTCATCGCCCAACATGATCTGGAAAATTAAGTAAATTTAATAATAAATATTAAACCAATGAATATTATATTGTTGGTTCCAAACTATATAATTCCACATATTGCATTACTCTGACATTGGTATAAAAGTATAACTTCTATTTTGCCTTAGTCCTCCAATGTTATACAAACAAACAATTTTTAGTGTTTCATCTTGAATATAATTTTCTCAGCTTTTTCTATTTAGCCATCATTTGCACATGCATATTCCACCACAGATTAAATTCTCCTAAGAATGCTACTACACTTCCAAACTTTCCCATAGTTCTTTTCTATTGTACTTATTACTACTGTAATTTTAAATTTTATGCTTGTATTAGTTCATGAGCAATTGATGCTCAATGATAATTTCTGTACTGATGGAGATATGTTATAATTTGAGTGGTACAAGACAAAAGTCACCATTTATACGTGACTGATTAACCCCTGATAGAATCATACAATGTGATGAAGAATTGAACAATTGGTCTTATTTTGTTTTATTTAACTTAATTTGAAGCACAATTCTAGACTATTATCTTTTACTGAGGAAGAATTTATGTAAGTTTTAATAGGTGACACTTTGTCATCGAACTAGTTAACATTTATTAAACATCAAAATATGTAGACTTTTTTGTGCCTGAGCAACTTCTGAATGGGCATGCATACATAGTCACCATCAAAAAAGTATATACATATACATATATATATATATATATATATACACTTAGCTTACCAAGAATACACTTAAAATCCCTCAGACAGTCTTTCTTATCATGTAGAGTTTGTATTATTTGGATCATCAAATATCTGACTTTTCTTTTCTTTTTGCTTTATACTATACTCTCCACCCCACTTTGATTTCTTTTGTTCATGACCTAGATTGTCAAAACCGGTAAGATCCTTTCCTTGCCTCCATCTTGGAGTATTCTTTTGAATCTTCATAGAAAATAGCTCTTTGTAAACTGTCTGGGAGTACAAGCTTAGATTTTTTTGTAAGAAAATCAAAGCATATTATTGGTACTATTGATAGAGCTTGCAGCAAACTTTTGAAGTATTTTATGCTAAACCACATTCTTTCAGAGTCTAAGGGGATGTAGGAAGCATTAGATGGAAAACAAAGTCAAAAAGTCATAACTATTTATACTTTATGTCATAGCATCCTGGAACATTTGAATTCAAGTGGCTTAAAGAGTTATATTACATTTTAATATTATATATAAATATGTATATATTTAAGATTTGTCTATCCACTAAAAGGTGGAGCCACAGACAGAAAGGAAGAAACAGAGAGAGAGGTCTTCCATTTGCTAGCTCACTCCACAGAACAGATGGTCACAATGGTCAGAACTAGGCTTATCTGATGCCAGAATTCAGGAGCCTACTCCAGGTCTCCCATGTGGGCACAGGGCACCAAGCACTTGGGTCATCTTCTGCTGCTCTCTCAGGCCATTAGCATTGTGCTGGGTGGAAGGAGCAGCTGAGACATGAACTGGTAGCCATGTGGGATGCCAGTGTCACAGGCACAGGCTCAGCCCCTACTCCACATTGCTGGGCCCAAAGTTTGCATAAACAGAGCTTCCTAAATACTTTAAGAGGGATCTCTAACAACCATATATTTCACTATCTAAATAAAGTTCGTGACATTAAAAATCAAGAGTTTTGTGGAGCAAATTTGTAAGGTTGCAAACACTAAACCATGCAATCTCCCACACTAAACAAGTTAAGTTAAGGATAAAATCAATTGATTTGCCATATGAACATATTATGCCTGACCTAAGATCAGTTGGAATAGAATTCTTGCTACCCCTTTAGTAGCTTGTTTTGTTCCTTAATTTATGTTAGCTAATGTCTAATTATTTCTGTGATAAAAATAGTTTGCCTATTATCATATTTATACAAAATATTCAGGATACTAAAGTGAAGAAATATTTAACTTAGGGCTGCCATATTTGAAAATTTTGAATAGAGTAAGTCTCTTGATTTTATAGGCTGGATGTTCCAGTCAGTTACTCTTCTCTTCCCCCCAACCCCGGTTATTCTTTGAGCACTTAAAACAATGTAGTGTGTCCTATATTTGTTTGACAACTGGTTTTGCAATTATCCCTTTTCCCTAAGACGAAATATATATTTTTTCACAAAAATAAGCCGAGTTTGACTTGATCTGTCTATATTCCTCATATCTAAAAGAGTTTGAGTTCATGGTATAGGTCAATAAAAACAAAAATTAAGATTGAGTTGAGGAATATTCTCAGAGGTAAGGACATGGGAAAGTAAATGTCAAGAATTGTTTTATCAATAAAAATAAGAAAGGAGTAGATTAAATAACCTCCTGTTTGCAAAGGAAAGACATTCCACCTTCATGAATTTTTATTCATTTCTGAGAATTGTCAACAAATGTAAATTCTTGTTTTACTCAAAATTAATCAGAAGATTTGAAGGAATAGTCGTTCTTTTCAATAAGAAGTAGTGTCATCTGTAAGAGTTTTATGAGAGCTGAAGGGTAGACCAGTCAAGTACTTCCCAAAATACACAGGAAAAGGGGAAATTGACTTTTTTCCCTATTGAATAGGGAGAGACAAAATTTAAACTCTGAGTTGTGTTGCAGTCATAATTTCCTGTTATGTGTCTCTGAAGGCATAGGGTATTATGGTGAAGTTCAGGATGTTAAGTGAAGATTAAAATGGTATTTGTATAGACAGGATACAAAGAATACAAAACCATGTAAACAGTTTAGTAATTACCCAATATGTATGTTCTTTATATAAACAATGTTATCGAACAACCATGAGTATATCTCGAATAACTACTAAGGGGAGAATGCTTCATTTTCACTGTTTTCCTGATGATAGCATGAAGCAATGAATTCCTTACTAGTACACTTAAACTGTCATTTTTTAAAAATTTATTTATTTGATAGGTAGAGTTTGACAGTGAGAGAGAGAGACAGAGAGAAAGGTCTTCCTTCCGTTGGTTCACCCGCCAAGTGGCCGCCACGGCCAGAGCTACGTTGATCCGAAGCCAGGAGCCAGGTGTTTCCTACTGGTCTCCCATGCGGGTGCAGGGGCCCAAGCACTTGGGCCATCCTCCACTGTCTTCCCGGGCCACAGCAGAGAGCTGGACTGGAAGAGGAGCAACCAGGACTGGAACCCAGCACCCATATGGGTTGCCGGCGTCACAGGCGGAGGATTAACCTAGTGAGCCATGGCACAGTCCCCTAAACCGTCATTTTGAACTACCTAAAGATTGGTAAAGGATGCTTCTAAATCTGATAGCAATGTTCTTCCCCTCATTTAATCCATATTTTTTCATTTTATTTTAAATAAAAAAGGTACTTGATAAAATCCTTCAATGACTTTAAGCAAACCATTTTCAGAGAAACGTGGAAAAGTAAAACTGGATCAAAATTTACAATGCTTCAAGGTCACTGGTAGCACAAGTGAGAAAGCTAATATACATTGCAGGAATATGAAGATTTGTGGGAGGTATATATGAATTGATAGCA
This sequence comes from Oryctolagus cuniculus, assembly GCF_051225735.1. NCBI lineage: Eukaryota > Metazoa > Chordata > Mammalia > Lagomorpha > Leporidae > Oryctolagus > Oryctolagus cuniculus. The sequence goes on along the minus strand of NC_142868.1, from coordinate 24,549,633 downwards.
ATAAAACTTACTCAGTTGGATAGAATCAACCTTTCGTAAGTTCGTGGAAATCAACTTCTACCCACTATCTCCTCAACTCTCAATTCCTCTCATAAAACATTAATTTTCTGCTTTATTAAGAATATGTTTAGGTTTGGGGGGGGGAAGGTTTGTCTGAAAGTAGTGGGGCTTGTGCATATTGATCAAATACTTGTTAAGTTACTATGTCACAAAATTATTAAACTTCATAAGGCTTTAAGCAAATTGTGAAATGGGGGTCCAGCATTTTGGCAGCCACCAACTGCGACGCTGGTATCCAATATGGGCATCTCAGTTTGTGTCCCACTTGATCCACTTCTGATCCAGCTCCCTGTTAATGGCCTAGGAAAAGCAGTAGACCATGGCCCAAGTGCTTGTGCTTCTGCATAAGAGTCCCAGATGAAGTTCCTGGCTCCTGCCTTTGTACTAGTACTTTGTACTAGCCCTGGCTGACTGTGGAGGCCATGTGGGCTCTGGGTCAGCAGATGGAATCAATCTCTCTCTCTCTCTCTCTGCTTCTCCCTCTCTCTCTTTCCCTCCCTCCCTGTAACTCTGACTTTCAGATAAATAAGTAAATAATTCTTTAAAAAAGTAAATACATGATATAATCACAGATCCTTTTATTATACTGTTTTCTGTTTATCACATAAATGCAAGGGGGTATTTGCAGTTGTCTTACAGTGGTTGATAAGACGGCTATCAAACTAAAGTGGATATTAGTCACCATTTGTCCTTTATACACAAGGGAACAATAATTCCTTCCTTTATAAGAAAATAAAAACTGAGGCACCTCTGTTTTTGCAGCAAAAGTACCAGTTTTCAAAATGTGATAGACTCCTCAAAGACTTTTGTTAGCCCTTTTGTCTTCTGCAATACTCAAAACAAATTAATAAAGAAGTAGACCTTATGTATTATAATAAAAAGACAAAAAAAGCCCAAATAAATGATTTGTTGCTATGACTTATTTGTCTAGCACCTTAAAAAAAGCCATTTTAACCCATGGAATGTAAATCAGTGATTTGAATAATGTGCTAGGTTAATAAGTTATTGACTTACTGATTTTATGGGTAAATTATATCCATAAAGTGCCACCTTATTTCAAGAAAATTATTAAAGAACTTTACTTAATACTAAAAGATACATTCTCTTTAAGAGTAAAAGATGATGTTCTATAAACTGCTGCTCAGAAATCAATTAAACTTGATCTGTTTATTTGACAATGCTATATTTATAAAATTATCCTTTGAAAATGTTTCTTTGTTACTGAAGTTCTGCTTTGCTCCATATATATGAATTAATTATCTTGAACTACTCAAATATTACAGATAATTCATAAAGCTCACATCAAAACATGGTGATGGAATGTTTCATGTAAAGATAAATATACATAAATAAGAAGAAATTGAATATTGATTGATAGATGCCATAAATCGTAATAATTAATGCCTTAAAAAGTTCAACTTTGACCAGTTGTAAATGACAACTACCATACTTTATAAACTTAGTGAATTTTGATGAATTCATCACCTGTAGGAATAAAGTAAATAGTACACATTTAATTAAAGAGATTTTAATATTTTGTTTTAGGTATAATTATAGTTTGAATGATGCTAATTTATTTTTACACAATATATTTTATTACTCTCACCAATAAAGGAAATTTATTTAAATACTGTCACACAAAGATAGATAATGGCTGACTCAAGTTGTTCTCAGGTGGTCCAGCTCCAGAGCCTACGTTTTTTAGGTAATACTGTATTATCACAGATGACCTAAAACACTTTATGCTAAGATAACATATTTCAACAAATAATTTCTAAAACTTGGGACCATTGCTGTGGTACAATGTGTTGGTTCACAAACTGTGAGGCCTGCATCCCAATATTGGTCTGCAGGTTCAAGTCCTCATTGCTCCACTTTGAAACTGCATCCCTACTATTGCACCTGGGAAGGTGGTGATTGATTACAGCCTACATACTTGGGCCTCTGCCACCCACAAAGGAGACCTGGATGGAGTTCTAGACTCCTGGCTTCCGTCTGGTTCAGCCCTGACTGTTGCAGCCATTTGGTAAGTGAATCAGCAGATAGAAAATCTCGTTTTCTTTGTCTTTCCCTTTCTCTGTCACTCTGCCTTTCAAATAAATGAATAAAGTCTTCAAAAAGAATTATGAAACATATCATTTACATTAATCAAATGTATATTTAATTGTTTTTAAAAGAAAACATTTTATCACTAGTGTTCCTAGTGTTTCCAGCTAGCGTTTCACCCTGTAGTATCTTCACAATACTGTCTTTATGACTTCAATATGGATTGACTTACTGCTTTTTTCAATAGTATTCAAATTATATATTTGATTTATTTGTGTAGTACTATAACAAGCATGTCTGTGTTAATATATTTTTTCTTGATACTACATATAAGTTGTTCATCTGATTGCCAATGTAGTTAGCTGATTATGAATGTTTTTTTTTTTTAAATTCACTTAGGGAGTGATAATGTGCAACATTTGTATACTCAATTACAAATTGATTTTCTTTCAATCCCATTTTTCTTTCAACTTCTTTTAACATAGACATTTTTGTAAACAACTTAGAACTCTTTAAAAACCACTAATTATAGTAGAGATGTTTTAGAAGAATATTTGAGTAAATCTGAGCCTCAAGATAAAATAAAAATGCTTTATTTTTCAGTAGTGTTAATTCACTACTGAAAATCAATCAAATAGTTGTTTGAAATCTGAAAATAATACAGGGTTAACATTTTTAAACAGTAAGTATTCAATGCTGACCTACCAAAGCAAGACAAGTATAACCTTACAAAGTATGTATTAATATCATACAATTAGTTTACTCATTTTACTTAATAGAATGTAAATTTAGAGAAGGTAAGTAATTCATAGTATGGCAAGACTTGTCCACCTAACTTTTGTTCACTTAATAAATAGATTCTTGTTTTTAACTTCATAATATTTGGGTTTAGCTGATGACATATGGATAGTCTCTACAAACAGGGCAAAGCATGAATTGGCACATTAATTACACTTACCTCAAACCTCCTGGGATTGAGTTATCAGAAAAGGCTTTATTTGAAAATGTTAACTTGTGACCACATTTGACTGTTAGGTGGTAAGGTACAGTGAAAGCCTGGAACCAAAACATGGAAAAGGTCATCCATTCAGCAAAGCTTCCATTAGCACACAATGCTCGCTCCTTAATCTGCAGAGGGGTTGGACATCTACTCATTTAGCTTGGGAAGAATTCCTTGTTATTTGAGCTATCTATGCCAGCAAATTTTCATTTATCATTTACTGAAGAATACTCACAGTTGTAAATACTCTGGCTTTGAGATCCTTGGTTTTCAGAGTAAACGGAGCTGTGTTCTACTCATGAAGAGAATAGCAACTTTTGGTAAAAAGGAAATAGGGCACATCTGTTGTCTTGTAGTTTGAAATAGACTTAAAGTCAAAGTTATGATAAATAAAGAATATTAAAGATGATATTTGAAAAAATTCTACTTCTTCAAAGTCAAAATCTAATAAAAATATTATACTTTACTTCATTATCTAACAGTATTTTGACTGTATATATTTTTACTATCTTCTTAGAATAAAATTATTTTATTCATGTTTATATGTGACATGCATAAATAAATTCGGAGAACTTATTAATATAAACTTTTATGAGTGTTAATGTATGACTATAGAATATCTAAGCATCTTTTTATATTTGTTCTTTTATTTTCCTATTTGTAGAAGCACAGGTCAAAGTAAGAACTTGAGCACAAATTCAATAGTCAAGACTGGAAGGAAAACATTTGTGCATGTATTACAAACATTTCTATTCATTGCCATTGAACTTAAATATTATAAGGGAACCAACACTGAAAATTTTAAAAATGTCTCTGTATTAAAATGTAAGTCTGATACCATTTGGTTTATGGTGTTTCAAATTATCTTTTAAAAGTCAAAATTTCTCTTTTTTAAGATATTATTTTTATTTGTGTCAGAGGTAGACTGACTTACAGAAAGAGGGAGAAACACAGAGAGAGGACTTCCATCCTCTGGGTCACTCCTCAAATTGCCACAAGGAGTGGGGCCATTCCAAAGTTAGGAGCCAAGAGCTTCCTTGGGTCTCCAATGCAGGTGAAGGGGCGCAAGCACTTGGGCCATCTTCCACTGCTTTCCCAGGCCATAGAAGGGAGCTGGATTGGAAGAGGAGCAGAGGAGACATAAATAGGTGCCCATTTAGGATACTGGAACTGTAGGCAGAGGTTCATCCTACTATGCCACAGCACGGGCCCCTGAAAATCATTATTTTCTATTCAACTGGAATATTAGTATTAAAATTCTTATTTACCTCTGAAATTATACATAAAATTTTCTCTCTGAAAAAAATCTCAATGATTTGAAAATGATTTATTATAGCAGATAGAAAAAAGATGATTTATATAATATATACTGGAAGAAAAATTGAATTCACTAAAAAAAATAAGAAATAAAAAGGAACTTTCCAAGAATAAATTTACACTGAAGTAAACGGACTTTCTTGGCTATCTAACACTCTGATGGCATTGCTTATTTTTGATGTTGATGAAGAATTAATTAACCTAAATAAGCAAATTTCAGACCTCAAGAACTGAATTTTGAAATAAAAATATAGTATAACTAGATGACAGTTCTCACAATATGCCAGTGGATGGCATAAAGTTTGATCTGAGTGTAGCAGATGTCATCAACATGTATGAAACCTGAGAAGATTTAAAGAAAATTTTCATGAACAGAATCAACTCCTGCAATAGTTGCAGGGGGAAATAGAGCTCAGATTTAGAATAATGACTTTGAAAACAGATCGTATCATAGATGCATGGGTTTCTATACATAATAAAAATGGCAGAAATTAGATAAAGAAAATACTGTATATGATTAGAAAGATCACCATTTTTAAAGATTTATGTTATTTATTTATTTGAAAGTCAGAGTCACACAGAGAGAGAAGGTGAGGAAGAGAGTGCGAGAGCGAGAGAGAGAGATCTTCCATCCTCTGGTTCACTCCCCAATTGTCTGCAATGGCCAGAGCTGTGCCAATCCAAAACCAGGGGTCAGGAGCTTTCTCCAGGTCTTCCAATGTGGGTTCAGGGGCCTAAGGACTTGGGCTATCTTTTACTGCTTTCTCAGGCCATAGCAGAGAGCAGGATGAGAAGTGGAGCAACTGGAACTCAAACTGGAGTCCATACAGGATGTCGGCACTGTAGGTTGTGGCTTTACCTGCTATGCCACAGTGCTGGCTGTGGTACTGATTATTCCAATGTTGTCTACTGGTGTGCTAAAAATACACAAACTTTATTCTATGTTTTTTTTTTTTTTTTGAGGAGCTAAGAAAATAGGGCATATTTTTTTTGTATTCATACATTTACTTGTATGTAAAAATGTCCTTAGTTCACTTTTTATCTTAAAAAATTATGTATTTATTTATTTTGAAGTGGAAACAGTGTGACACAAACAGAAAGAGAGGAATCAATCAATCAATGCCAATGAAATGCATTTCCCATGTGGATGGCAGGAACACTCACACCAGGAGTGCTCAATAGCAGGAAGATGGAGTCAGGAGCCTGAGGCAGGAATCATACACAAGCACTCCAGCCTTAATGCTAAGCTAATGAAGCTAATGCACATTCTTCTCTGTTTTTTTTTTTTATCTCTTACTGAGTGTATGTATAATGGGAGAATTATCAAATATGCATGGCACAGAACTTCAAGACAAACAGGAATGCATGGAGAATGATAAACAAAAACAAAATGATTTGTTGATGCTGTCATTGTTGTTTGACTATGATTTGTCCAGATTTTTGGTGACTAATGAAACCTGCAACTCAAATTCCATGTGCTGTCACTGTGACACAGTGAGGTAAGCTGCTGCATTCGGTGTCAAAAACCCATATTGTAGTGCCAGTTTGAGTTTGAACTTTTGTGCTTCCATTAAAGTTCACTGCTAATGCACTTGGGGAAACAATGGGTAATAGTTCAAGTACTAGGGCTCCCAACACCTATGTGGAAGACGTGGATGGAACTCCTGGCTCCTATTTCAGCCTGGCACAACCTTGGAAGTCATCCTCTTTGATGGAGTGAAGCATTGGATGTGCGATCTGTGTGTGTGTGTGTGTTTGTGTATGTGTCACTCTGCCTTTCAGATATACTTTAAAAAAGAAATGACAATTTTTAGGTGTAGAAATAATTTATCATTCATCACTGGATATAATTACCATGTAGTAGTAAAATTTGACATAAAATTATTGTAAGAAACGACAGGGAAAGTTGCAATTGATATAACTAAGGTGGAGGAAATTGTTTAGTTTTCCTTTCTTGTAATTGTTCTTTCTCCTTTGTCTTTCTTATGATGTGATTCAGTTTCATAGTTCCACAGGATTTCTTCTACATCCATCTTTCTCAGGATTGTTCTTACTTCTGGGTACGTGTGTTCTATTGTCATGTAATATATTACAGTAAATGTAACATCTTCAAATAACATACATCTATTATTTACTGTTTCTACAGTTTGACTGAATATTCTTAGTGTTTCATGAGTTGAAATCACAATGTCAGCGGACTTAATCTTGTGGGCTTAATCTTAATCTTGTGGGCCTCTCCCCAACCCATTCACATCCTTGGCACAATTACATACCTTGGGGTTTTTGAACAGAAATCCTTCCTTGCTTACTGGCTTATGAACTTGGAATTTTTTTGGTTCCCAAAGGCTGGTCCAAAGTTCTGCCTTCAATTTCTCTATAGTCTATGCCATCCCACTTTCTCAGAGGCAGCAGGAAAATACTTCTTAATAAGCTGAAATGGAATTTTATATAACAAAAGTTTGAAATGAGAGTGGCTAACCAATTACTCTATCTACATAAAAAAAACCTAAACTAGGGAGTAATATTTTCATCATATTCACAGATTCAATGCAAGACGATAGAATTCTGGGGGTCATGTATACCATCATGCAAAAACCTTGGGGCCATCTAATAATTTTGTTTGTTAAACTTTGTGGCACATTCCAAATAACATTGCCTATTTAAAAGAAAGTTTAATGAATCTAAATGGAGATGTAGATTCCAATACAATAGTAACAGGGGACTTTGTGGGGAGCAACTCGGACTAGATTAAGTTACTGGAATTAGGACTTATTCTATGCATCTGCTCTTCCACAATATGGCGCTGAAAGGGAGTAAACAACTTCTACGCAGCTGCCTCGCCAACTTGACTGATGAGCTGCAGGAGCTGATCCTGCTCCTGATTGGAGGAGAGCAGCATGCTCGGCGTGTGGGTAGCAGAATTGGGATTGGTGGAAGAGGACTATAAAGGAGGAGAGAGACAACATGCATGAGAAACATCTAAGGGGAACATCCAGATAACATCTGAGCAGCCCCCGAGAGAGCCGGCTGGCGGTGTGCCGCTCCCCCGTGGAAGTGGGGAAAGTGGCAGGGGGAACCGCCCCTCCACGGAGGTGGAGGGGTTGCCAGCCAACCCGGGAAGGACCAGCAGCAAACCCGGGAAGGGCCGAGCAGACAAAAGAACAGCGCAGGGTCCTGTGTCGTTCCTCCACGAAGAGGGGGAGCAACAGGACTTAAACACCCTACTTTCTTCAATGGACAGATAAGCTAGAGAGTAAATCAATAAAGAAACAGAAAACATAATCAACACAATGGATCAAATGAACCTGACTGATATCTACCGAATTTTTCATTTCAGAGTTATACAATGCACATTCTTCGCATCAGTGCATAGAACTTTCTCTTGGATAAACCACAGGCTATGTCATAGAACAAGTTCCAGCAAATAAAAAAAATACTGAAGTCATATCATGCATATTCCCTGACCACACTGAAATGAAGCTGGAAATAAATAACTCAGGAATCTCTAGACCATATGAAAACACATGGAGACTGAACATGTTCCTGAATGAACAGTGGGTCATACAAGAAATCAAAAGAGAAATGGGCAAAAGACTTGAACAGGCATTTTTCAAGAGAAGAAATTCAAATGGCCAACAGACACTTGGGAAAATATTCAGTATCATTAGCCATCAGGGAAATGCAAATCAAAATCACCTCTCTCCAGTTAGAATGACTGGCATACAAATATCATCAAATGACAAATGCTGGCAAAGATGTGGGGAAAAATGTACCCTGGTCTGTTGAGGTGGATTCATTCTGAGAGGAGGAGAATAGTGGGGGCAAGAGGCGTGGAATCACCACACAGACCCTGGGAGATGGGTGAAAGCAGGCCAGAGGCAAGCAGCCTGCAGACTCATTTATTTCAGTTGGTACGGCAGCTTATATAGCCAAGGCAGCCAATCAGGATAAGGGGCAGTCTATGCCCTAACCAATCACAGCCTGTTGCCAAGCAGTTTCTGATGCCATCCAATCACAACCTGTTGCCAGGCAGTTTCCATTGCCAGTGGCTATCTTGGCATGGCCTTCTTATTCCACCATATTTCCCCCTTTTTGTTTATTTTTGAGCAATGGGAGGCGTGATTCTTGGCCATACCATTGTTGACCTAGTTTCCATGTGGTCTCCATATGTGGCTGTGCCTGTCTTAGGTTGTCCCTCAGGGAATCTTACCTGTCATTGTCTAACCAGTACTCAAAATGGGAGACCACAGGAGTGCTTGCTCAGATGGGGGTAGGAATGAGGAACAATGGTAATCAGGAATGGCATGACCGCACACAGGCTGTGGGTCATTTGAGTTGCTTACCAGAACTAGTAGGGTATAAAACAGTAGCAGATGTGGCTATGGGCAGTTCCTCAGGGTAGGATGATAGGGCAGGTGTGTCTGCTAACAAGGCAGGCTCTCAGTCTTGTTCAGGTGGTTCTGGTTGACTGTCAGTTGCAGGCTTGATGTTTCTGGCTGGTACCCAAATTGGCTGTCCCACATCCTCTGGAAAGACACAAGCGTATCCTCGGCTCTTGGTTAACAGAAGCCTTTTTATAGGTGTTGGAGTCCAGAGCTTGAATTCTGTGTCCACTCCTACATTAATGGTAAACACACAGGTGGGATGGGGTCTAGCAGCTGCCCTGAGAGCCTGGGGTGCCCAGGGCCTGTCACTGGGTGTGGATGGGATGACCTCACATGGGTTATTACATCAAGGTCATCTAAGTTCATCCCATGGGTATTTGGGGGGTGGCTGACTAGGCATTGCTACGTTGTCTGCTGTCATGTCATTTTCACTGTTGGAGCTCGCTCTCCCTAAGTCATCAACTGTTGCCTGTGAGACAGAGGCCTGGAGTAACAGGCTCTTATCACCCACAGATTCATTTCATTTGCTAATAGGTGTGCGCTTCTGAGAGGGAGGTATCTTTCCCATGTTTAAACGCTTAAGAGCAGCACACCATGCCAACTCTAGCCAAAGGAAAGACACACACAGCACTGCAGCCGTAACAAAAAAATTCCTAGCACCTCAGCAGCTGATGGGATTATGCAGGGGATTCCCTGTGTTAGACGAATAGACAGTGGGGGTATCAGATCATACATATGTCCTGAGCTTAGTGGGGGACTTCCTTGATTCATTAGGTCAAGGCTGTATGCCCACACTGTGTCTCCAGAGTATCACCTCTCTTGAGTGAGAGATGACTTGGTTCCGAATTCTGGGATGATCAGTCCTTTATGTGAATTCGCAGGGCTAGTCCCCAAAACATAGATATCATATGTGTTCCCTGATCTGAGGTAACAAATAGAGTGCTTGATATGTAATGTATTGGATTGAAGTAGACATTTTGAGATTTGATGATAGTTTACAGCCCTTGTCGCTTTCATTGAGGAACAGTGTTGTTTTTGTTTGTTTGTTTGTTTGTTTGTTTGTTTTGTTTTGTTTTTGTCTTCATAATATTTGTTGAAATCTTTAATTTAGTGTATGGTTAACTGTATGTTCATCAAGCAAACTGAAAATATATCTTTGTAAAAATTAAAGTGGGAATGTGAAAGGGAGGAGGAGGAAGGGTTATAGCTTGGGTGGGAGAGTTAGTAGGGGAGAAAGTGCCACTATTTTCCTAAATCTGTATAAATGGAATACATGAGACATGTATAACTTAAGTAAAGTTTTTTAAAAAGATTCAAAAATCAAATCAATGCTATATGTGAGGTGAAGGTTATGAAGTAAAAGAAATCTGTTAATAGGATATATCAGAAATAGATACAATGTTCTCAAGGTTAACCATTGAATGAAGAGCTGATATTTCAGTACCTGGGCCAATGTCTAACAGACTTGTAGAATATTCATGTACCTTTTGATTACAAGCATAATAATATATGCCAGTCAGGAGAAGAAATGTTTGATTTCCTTTCAAGCAAAATAGAATGAATTCTTGAATTTCATCCTAATCTGAAGCCTGTTGGGCTACACCTTACAGTATGTCATGCTTAGATTGGGGCACAACCATTTACAAAGGCCTCTAATCATCCTAATGTTCCTCATGAAGGATAGAGAAAATGTTTTGACAATCAGCACTGTGCCATTAAGGAAAATGTTCTAGAACTGGGAAATATATAACTTACTGAAGAATCACTTGACATTTGAGTTGACTTTCTGTATTTGATAGTGACATGTAGAAGTGTTCTTGTTCTGTATTACCCCTGGGGTAGGAGTGAACACTAGAAAAATATCTACAGGCAGAGGGATGAGAAATGAAAATAATGAGGAGTGTTCTATTGATTAGAGTTTGCCACCAGAAAAATAGGCTGTCCTAGAAAAATGTATTTCCTTTGCTTTTGAAAATTCTCAAACATTCCCTAACATTCTCATCCAGGAAACACCAAATACAACAGTTGTCTACATTGTAAAGATATTTATTACACATTAGATAGATGACTAGACATAATGACTTAAGATTCCTATCACAGTCACGTGTGTAATGTTACAGATATCTGCAAAAGTGTGAAGACTCTAATAGGAAAGATGAATTAAATATATGGCTCCAGATTGTAAAACAAAATTAAAGAAGAGTAGAGTTTTGTTCTGCTTCACATTAAGATCTTCCTGTGATTTGGCTAGTATGACATAAAATTTACAATTTTATAAGGCAGGTAATTAGAGTTCCTAAAATACTCAAAAGGTAGAGTTCTTCATCCCTGCAAATGTTCAGACCATGGATGACCACTCACCACATAGGTAACACAAATATTCAAGTGTCAGATAATGACCAAAATAAGTGATCTCTAGATTACTCTTCAATCAGAATGTGTGAACCACTAGAAGGTAAGCTCCATGTGATTTAGGACATTTTGTTCCTTGTAATAACCTCAAGCCCAGAAAAATGCTTTATACACAGAAGGGGCACCCGTTTTTTTCTCTTCACTAGGTTTGTTCACTCATATGTTTGCTTGAAGTTATGAATGACCCACAAAAACATTTCTTATTAACAGCCACATTCCCAGATAGCAAAGAGTACAGTTTCAGTATTTGTTAGAGGGTGACTCCTTGAAACCTATCAATATATTTGTGTTAGGGTCATTCTGTAATGGTGTTCCTCTTGCTAGATATGGCTGTGCTACTAAAAAAAAAAAACAAAAAAACAAACAAAAACAAACAAAAAAAAAACACCTTGCAATATTGTAGTGTCAGTTAATACCCCGAGTTATCACTCGGGAATTTACTATTGCCCTGCTGTGTGAGATTAACAGGATGTTCTTCATTGCATATCATTTCATTTACTCTAACTAATTACATTTGTGACTAAGATTTCTGAGTGTTGCCCAGAGTTTGTTTTCTGTTTCCAGAATAAGTCTCAAAATTTTGGTTAAGAAAATTGTGATCTAAAATAAAAATTATATTTACTTCTACCTTGTGTGTGTGTTTTGCTACTTAATCTTGGACAAGTATACATAAAGAGAATTGGTATTTTCCTAATCCAGCAAGTCTCTGAAGTTGAAGGCTATGGATCAACTCTACTTTTTCTTAAAAAGATTTATTGATTTGAAAGGCAGAGAGTGAAAGAGAGAGAGCAAAAGAGAGAGAGAGAGAGAGAGAGAGAGAGAGATTGAATTTCAATCCTCTGTTTGATTCCTGAAATAACTATAACAGCCCCAGCTGGGCAACTCTGAAACCAGGAACTAAGAACTCCATCTGAATGTCAAACATGGGTGATAGGAAGTAGGGTCAGGAATGGAATATCTAGGACTTGAGCCAACACTCTATAGGTTGCAGGTATACCAAGGCATAGGTTAAACCACTGCAACACAATGCTCACCCCAAATGGAAAATACATACTAAGGATAGTGGATTGAGGATGTAACACAGTCTTAGTTTCCTGCAAAATATGATGCAATCATGACAGGCATGTGCTCATATATTTACATAGACAGAAATGAATGTTTGCCTTACTTAAGCTACTCTTACATTTGATTATCTTCCTCCAGCCAAACCTAATACTAACTAAAACATACTGAATAATTTAAAAAGAATATTTCAGAAGATCTGCCATCTGAACTTCAAAACACATCTACTAGTTAGATAGATTGAGAATTACAATGGTTTTATCTCCCAAATTTAAAATTGATAAAGAAAACTCCTACATCTTCAAGTTCCTAGTTATGCTGCCTCTGGTGTGAAGTTTGATATGTTCATTTGTTTGTTTGTTTGTTTGTTTTTCTGAAATAAAATGCTTTGTCCCCAGTGTAGTTATCTGGGAAAGTGAGATGTAGCCAATATGTACTCACACTATCATAAAAGGCTTTACACTAGGTAGATACATTTTCTACAGTAGATTTGCTTACTATTTTCAACTGTGGATGTTTAACTCATTTTTGTTGACAACCTTTGGCAAAAGCAAACACAAATTTGATTGATAGCTTCCCACAGGGATGATTGGTCTGCTGGTATACCATACATAGGTTTCTCTGAATTAAAAACCTGTTGCAATAAGGTGCGGCTGTCCTCTTGGCTGTATGAGATAAAATGATCCCTTTTAGAATTGATGTCTCAGAGATATCCATCACAAATGCGAAGATTGTACTGAACTACTTCTTAAAGCATGCTCTCTGCTGGTTACAGGTGCAAACATATAAAGATGTGTGGTGGTCACTGAACTATTTTCAATTCACCTAAGTTTGGGAATATAATATCTAGTCTATTGGCATTGCTATTTTTATTTGGAAATATAAAATATAGTCTGAAGTTACTGGTTCCTTCTAAAATCTCTGCTGATGGTATACTTTGCTGTTACATTTAAGTACTTCTCAAATAATCTAACTACAGGATCACTGCATGTTTATCACTGAAGGTACATTCCATCAGGTTCATCTTAGTATGAAAATCTACAATACGTTTACAATTTATAAAAAGTATACTCTATCTACCATTCTGATTTCAACCTTATCTGAAATAGGAAATCATCTTATCATTTCTTTATTTTTAAGATTTATTGTTTATTTATTTTTAAAGTCAAATTTTACAGAGAGGCAGAGGCAGAGAGAGAGAAATCTTCCATCCACTGGTCTAGTCCCTGGGTGGCCCCAACACCCAAAGCTGAGCCAACCCGAATCCAAGATCCAAAAGCTCCGTCCAGGTCATCAGCATGCCCAACTACCAGGATCAACCTCTATTGCTTTACCCAGCCATTAACAGGCAGATGGATTAGAAATGGAGCAGCCAGGACTCTCACCAGTGCCCCTATGGGATGCTGGTGTAGCAGACAGTAGATTTCTCTGCTACATCACAAGGGCCCTGTGGACAATTATATTGCATGATTTCTTATGTTCAATTTGTTTCAATTCCAGTACTGAATTGACATCAATAATGAAAACCAATATTGATTTCATTTTCCCATTGATTGATGTCAGCACATTATTATCCTAGAAGGGATGGAATGGTTTTTATTTCCCCTCTATAAATTGTAGACTGAAGCATGAGATGTTATCTCTCTTTCTCTCTCTATCTCTCTCTCCCTCTCTTTCTGTTTTTCTTTTAGTATAAAATTACTTTTTTTAAAAAAAATCTATATAAGGTGAACAAATTTCATGTATTTCATATATACAAATTTAGGAACATAGTGATATTCCCCAATCTACCCTGCCTACCACCACAAACCCACTCTCCCTCATACTTCCTTTTTTTATCCATTTCTTTAAAAAGTTTATTTTCAGTTTATTTTATAATCATAAGATTAACCTTCCACTAAGTAAGGAATTCAACAAATAGTAAGAAGAGAAACATTTAGTAGAGACAAGTGCTCTAAACAATAATCAATTCTTAAAAAGTCAATTTTGTTCACATGTATATTACAATTTCTGTATTCTATTAGTAAACACAGATCATTGAAAGTATATGGCATTTGTCTTTTGTGGACTTGCTTATTTCATTAAGTATAATTATTACTATTTGCATCCATTTTATTGTGAATGACAGGATTAAATTATTTTTTACAGCTGACTGATACTCCATAGTGTATGTACACCACATTTTTTTTTTATCCAGTCACTGGTTGATAGGCATCTGGATTTATTCCATGGCTTAGCTATTGTAAATTGAGCTGCAATAAACATGAGAGTACAGATAACCCTTATGCTTATTTCACTTCCTTTGGGTAAACTCTCAGGAGTGGGAAGGCTGAGTCACATGGTAGATCTATTTTCAGATTTCTGAGGAATACTCATACTGTCTTCCACAATGCCTGGACCAGTTTGCATTCCCACCAATAGTGGATTAGATTCTAGAGAGCAGAGAGCTGGGTTGGAAGAGGAGCAGCTGGACTTGAACTGGTGCCCATATGGGATGCTGCAAGCAGAGTTGCAGCTGTGGCTTTAAACACTACACCACAGCACTGGCCACACTAGCTTATTAGCTTCATGTAATTCCATTTGTCCTTTTTTTTTTTTTTTTTTTGCTTTGATTGTCTATGCTTCTGGGTTCTTCTCAAAGAAATATTTGACTATTCTAATGTGTTTCAGAGTTTGTCCAACATTCTCTTCTAGTAATTAGATGGTATCAGGTCATAGATTTAGATCCTTGATTTTTTTTTTTTCTTTAGCACAAAGTGTAAAGTTCGCATCTGATATGATAATTATGCAAGTGGAGATCCAATGTCCCCAACACCATTTTTTGAAAAGACTCTCCTATATTTTAACTCATTTTCAAAGATGAGTTGATTTACTGATGCGTTTATTGGTTTTTGGATTTTCTATTCTGTGCCATTGGTACACGTTTCTATTTTTGTGCCATTACTAGGCTGTTTTGATTATAACTGTCGTGTAATGTGTGTCTTTAAACCTGGTATTTTGATGTCCACTGCTTTATGTTGTCATTGTTGTTTAAGATTGTTTTAGCTTTTTGAGATTTCTTGGGTTTCCTTATAAATTCTCATAATCATTGTTTTTCCAGATATGAGAATAGTGTTGATGGTATTTTGATTGGAATCACATTGAATCTATGAATTGCTTTTTGTAGTAAGGACATTTTGATATTAATTCTTCCAATCCACAAGCATGGAAGATTTTCACATTTTTCTGTCTTATTCTTTTTTGTTCTTTAATGTTTTGTTATCTTCAGTGTAGACATATTTCAACTCCATAGGTAAATTTATTTCAAGGCATTTACATTTTTAATAGCTATTGTGAATGGGACTGATCTTACAAGTTCTTTCTCAGCTTTGGCATTGTAGTGACTACAAAGGATATTGATTTTTGCATGTTGATTTTATACCCTGCAATTTTTTTCAAACTCTTATGTGTTCCCATAGACTCTCAGTGGGGTTTTTAAGTTCTATTTTATTTAGATGATGTCACAACTACAAACAGAATAATTTGACTTCCTCCTTTCCAATTTGAATCCCTTTGATTTCTTTTCCTTGCTTATTGGCTCTGGATAAAACTTCTGGAATTATATTGAGTAGCAAAGGTAGAAGTGGGCATCCTTGTCTGGCTCCAGATCGTACTGGAAATGCTTCCAACTTTTCCACATTCAATATGACATTGACTGTTGATTTGTCAAAAATTGCCTTGATTGTGTCGAGGAATGTACATTCTATACCCAATTTGCTTAATTTTTTTTTGTCATGAACGGCTGTTGTATTTTAGCAAACGCTTTATTGCATATATTGATGTGATCATATTGCTTTAATTCTTCAATTTGTTAATATGATGCATAATATGTGTTGATTTGCATATGTCGAACCATCCCTACATACCAGTGATAAATCCCAGTGAATGGTCTTTCTAATGTCTTGTTGGATTTGATTAGGTAGTATTTTGTTGAGGGTTTTTGCATTTATGTACATCAGAGATATCGGTCTATATTTCTGTTTCTATGTTGTATATTTTTCTGGTTTGGTAAATAAGGTGATATTGGCCTTGTAGAAGGACTTTGAGAGAATTCCCTGTCTTTCAATTTGGTTTGAATATCTTGAGAAGAATTGGATTTATTTCCTCTATAAAAGTCTGTTACAATTCTACAGTGAACTCATCCAGTCATGAGCTTTTTTTTGTTGGGAGGATCTTTATTACTGATTCAGTCTCCATCTTGTTTGTTGGTCTATATTGGTTTTCACTGTTGTCATGACTCATTTAGGTAGATTGCATGTGTCTAGAGCTAATCTGATGGCCTATAGTTATTTGTAGTATTTCCAGATGATTCTTTTATTTCTGAGGTATCCATTATTGTTACATATCTTTTTTCAACCCTGAGTTTATTGATTTGTTTTTTCTATCTATCTATCTATCTATCTATCTATCTATCTATCTATCTATCTTCTATGTATCTATCTATCTATTATCTATCTAGCTACCTATCTATCTATCATTTTTTTCTTTATTTGTTTTTGGGCCAATGGTGTATCAATTGTTTTTTAAGTTTTTTTTTTAAACTGGCTTTTCATTTCACTAATCTTTTGTATTTTTTGTTTCAATTTTATTTCTTTTATAAGCTTAATTCTTTCCACCCTTTAATTTTGGGTTGGTTTGCTATTGTTTAAGTAGGTCCTTGAGATGCATTTATTGCTCATTTATTTGATGACTTTCCAATTCCTTGATGTAGCCACCAATGGCTATAAACTTCCCTCTTAACATTGCTTTTTTTTATTCTGTAAGGTTCCATATGTGTATTGTCATTCTCATTCATCCAGGAGTTTTTTTTTATTTTCATTTTGATTTTTTCTATCATCCACTATAAATTCAGGAGCATGTTTTTCAGGCTCCATGTATTTACATAGTTTCTAATGAATCTTAAGTTTTTATTTTCCACCTTCATTCCATTGTGGTCAAAAAAGATACCTTGTATGATATCAATTTTTTGGAGTTTTCTGATACTTGCTTTTCCTAGAGAAATTTCCATGTACTGATAAAAATAACATGTATTTTCAACTGTTAGGTGAAAGATTTTGTAGATATCAGTTAGGACCATTTGGCCAAGAGTATATTGTTTCTTTGTTGATTTTCTGTCTAGCTGATTTGTCCCTTGATGAAAGTGAGGTGTCAAAGTTCCCCATTATTATCATATTGTAGTCTATGGCTCCCTTTAGATCTATTAAGATTTGTTTTAAATAGCTAGGTGATTTGGCATTGGGTGAAGATACATTTATTATATACATTTATTATAGTCAAATCTATTCTCTCTTTCCATATCTTAAATATCTTCTAACACATTTCTAAAAAATATGGGTAGTTTTATAGTATCCCATAAAACTCATACCCTGTTTTTAATTTTTCTAATTTCTTCTTCTTTTTTATCTGACTGTAAAATTTCCAGAGATTTATCTTCTGACTTGGCTAGTCTTTTTTTCTGCCTCACCAAGTCTGTTGTTAAGGCTTTTTACCACATTTCTTATTAGACATATTGAATTCTTCATTTCTAATACTTCAGTTTAATTTCTCTCAAAACTCTCTATCCCACAGGAAAATTTTCTCATTCAAGTCATGTATGGATTACTTAAGTTCATGAATTTACTTCTCATTGCATCTGAGTGGATCTATGAACATTCTTTTGCATTCCTTTTCAAGCATTTCATCAATTTATTCATCTTCACGTCTTCATTGAAGTGTTGTGTCTCTTTGGGGGAATGTTGTCTTCATTGTTCTTATTTTTTTATATTTCTGAATTTAGTTTTAATTATTTGTGGAAATATGTTTTCCTCTAATGGCTTTTCTCTTTGAATCATGCATCTGAGGCTTAGTGGAATATCTACTCCATCAGTTAATATCCAGGGGTGTGTGGTGAGTGGGGCCAGGGAGCTCAAGACGGGGACAAGAATCCAGGATGATACCCAAATTAAGCCTGGTGAATTTCCTCTACTGTCAACAGATGGTAGAGTATGATAACTCCTGTTGGTGTAATCATACCCTCATTTCCTCTCTCCCAAGGTGATCAGTGCCTGGATTGCACACTGTGGGTACAACCTACACTGATGCTGGACAATGAACAGCATGAAGGATCTGTGCTGTCCTCAATATGAGCATGGAACCCTCTGCAATGACCCACCCCAAGAAGTCAGGGAATTCTGAGCCTCTGATGGCAGACACAGTGATTGCTCAGAGGCCAAGCTATACCCCACAATTTTTTGTGCAGTTACAGAATTCACACAGTTACAGAATACAGGCTTCCCCCGCCTCATCTGGTGAAGAGGATCCACTCACAGCCCTGTGAGCCTGGTCTGTCCACAGAAAGCAGAGACATCCTCAGAGCAAGCTGCCCTTGGATGCTCCAGCTTGGCAGTCTGAGCTCTGGAGCCTGTGATACAGTCGGGGGTAGGGGGATGGCAGCACTTCACATTCCTAAGTGGATGCCCAGCCCCTGTCAATGCTCCAGGCCAGACTCAAAGAGAGTGGGAAATGCAAATTTTTCCCTCTGGTAAATTCTCATGGTCATGTCAGGCACAGCAGCCTCCACTGGTGTCAAGATGCTGCTTTCTTACCTCTGGTTCTTGTGTGCCTTGTTGAGGATGGGTTTGTTGAAATGTACTTTTCTTTCACTGGATTCAGTTGATACTTTGCTCTGGTACTGCTAGGGCTCTGGGTCGAACTTAAAGTAAGTGTGTTCTGCAAGGTTCTCTCTCGTGCAGTATCATCAGTGGCACAGGCTGCCCCCAGAAGTATTTTCTCCACTAGCCCTGGAGGTGGGAGTCGTGTCCCTGATTGCTGCTGTGTGTCTGCTGCTTCCATGCTCTCTATGCATTCCTCTTCTTTCTGTAGAAATTTTCTCTGCAACTTCTTTCCAACTCTTTGTACCAAAGTCATGCAGCAATTATAATAAAGTATTATCACTTTATTTTATTTGATATAAATTTTCTATCTCAAATTTAGATAAACACCATTGTATTCCCAAATAAGTTTTCAACCTCTAATTAAATTTCTTTTATTGATGCATTAGTAAGCTTTTTTTTTATAATAAAATATATGAGGCAGGGTACTTAAATAAAAGATGTTTGTGTAGCTTGCATTTGGGTAGCTGGAAGTTCATACAGTGTAGAAGTTTCTATGTTGGATGGTAGTACTGTTTGTGGGAGGAAGCAAATATATGTTGATACAAGAAGCCAGAGAGAGCTAGGTAAGCTAGGATAAGGCTCTCAGGACATCTCTCTCTCCTTCTGATTTATTTGATAGTCAGAGTTACAGAGAAGGAAAGAGAGGGAGAAGAGAGATCCTCCATTGGCTGGTTTACCCCCTAAATAGCCACAATGTCCACATCTGGCCCTGGCTGAAACCATGAGCTTCATTCAAATATCCCACCTGGGTTGCAGGGGCCCAAAAACTTATACCATCTTCCTCTGCTTTCCCCAGCCATTAGCAAGTAGCTGGATCAGAAGTGAAACAGGACATTAACAGAGCCCATAAGAGATGCTGGCAACATGAGTTGTTATTTGCTAAGACACAATGCCAGTCCCAATAATTCACTCTTGCCAAGAACTCACTTGGGTCCTGTGAGAGATACCTTAATCCCTTCAGGGGAATTTTGCCAATTGACTTATTTTTTTCTAACCGGGCCCAGATCTTAACATTTCCATACCATCTTCCAGTTCCACCAGCTGGGGATCAAGCTCTCAACATGTGGATTTTAGCAGGATAAATAATATCCAAACCATACCATTTGGTTTTGGATTTGTTTCCAATTGGGAGTAAAAGAAAGCTTGATATTAGAGCATCAAAAAACATGGCTATGTCAATCATCCTCATTATCCTCACCATCAAAGTAACTCTTACAGCTTTTACTCCATGCCAGGTAATTTTCTATAGGCTTTATATTAATTAGCCCACTTAATCCTTACAAGACTCCTGTGATGTAGATAATCCTCACTTCTAAATTCCAAATTAGGTAGTGGGGTCTACTGAGGTTCTATAACTTTTCCAAGGTCACACACAAGGTTTCAATCCTTTAAATAACAATAAAAAAGGAAATTCTAAACCTACATTTAGTTAAAGCAAAACAAAACAACCATACCAAAATAAAACCCAGCTCCTACAATATAACAATAAATTAGAATTCTCATAATGTGATGAATATTTATCAGAAAGAGCCATATTACTCATGCATACTATAATATAACAGGCATTAATGCTATCAATGATATAAATGTGCCATCCAAAAAGAATGAAAAGGAAGTGATATCTCTTGGTAGGAAAGAATATAATTCCTTATTTATTTATTTATTTATTTTTACAGGCAGAGTGGACAGTGAGAGAGAGATAGACAGAGAGAAAGGTCTCACTTTGCCGTTGGTTCACCCTCCAATGGCCACCGTGGCCGGCACATGGCGGCCAGTGCACTGCGCTGATGCGAAGCCAGGAGCCAGGTGCTTCTTCTGGTCTCCCATGTGGGTGCAGGGCCCAAGCACTTGGGCCATCCTCCACTGCACTCCCAGGCCACAGCAGAGAGCTGGCCTGGAAGAGGGGCAACCGGGACAGAATCTGGCGCCCCAACCAGGACTAGAACCCAGTGTGCCAGCACCACAGGTGGAGGATTAGCCTATTGAGCTGTGGCGCTGGCCATTCCTTATTTTTTATTCATATTTTATTAAAATAAAACTTTAAAAATTCAGTATTAACATCAACAAGATTATGGTATAAAATAATATGCTGTGTTTCCAAGACATGGCCAGGGAATTATAGTTGATATACAATATAGAGTAATATCATATCTCATAAAAATACTATGTACAAGGCTAACAGTCACAACTTGTATACTGCTAGTGATTTTGTGAATGGTGATTTCTCAGAAAACATGGATTGTAATTGCATATAAATTAAGTCAGGCTAAAGGCACTGATGGGCCCATGAAGTCTGGGGTAAAGCAAGTTTTCTGTATCATTAACATGGATTGGGTCTTCCTTTATTAGTGCTGGCTCAGTAGTTCAGTCATCCTTTCTGCATCTGAGATGTGGAAAGAAATTTTCCAAGATGCTTCTACCAGCAGTATAGAACTCATTGAAGAGCTTTTCTGAAATCACCACAGAGAAGAGTTAACACGTATCTGTTTGAATCAGCCTATCAGAAAGAGTCCAGAAAATGGAGGTTTCATTTGTATACTGTGTTGAATACCACATAATGAGTGTAACAAAAAGCAATACAGATCATATCTAGTCCAATAATGCCTAAACAGAAAAAAAAAATTCAATTTAGAAGTTCTGATAAAGGACAATTTTATGGATTACTAGATTGTACTTTTTTTCAGAAACAACAAGTATGTATATGAACTTTTTCTGTAAAATGTCATAATCAATTTGAAAATGTAGTGTATGAAAGTAATAAACTACAACAAAAGTATTGATGGATAATCTTTTCAAATAGGCAAAAATGAAAATAGAGCAAACTAAATAATTTTATTAAACGATTTGAGAGTTGAATAAATGGAAAGAGATATTATGTTCTTGAGTAAAAAAACAATTTTATTTAAAGGTTATTTTTCTTGGGTATACTTATAATTTCTAATCAGAAAAGTACAATCATTGAAAGAACGATCCTGACTGTGAGCATAAGAATTGTTAAGAAAAAAATAATAGCAGTGGGTTAGTAATCCTTTGGTTGAAGAATTAAAATATTAAGGATATGGTTGTAATGGAGTGATTGTAAATCAACAGAACAGAACAACTGTCCCAGATTAGAAAATGTAGTATACTAGCAGTGTAATGACACTGATAGGTCTAAGTGTCAAACGGATCACATAAACAAGACTAGTGTCTGCTAATACTAACTGATAGAATAAAAAAGGGAGAGAACGATCCAACATGGGAAGTGGGATACACAGCAGACTCATAGAATGGCAGATGTTCTAAACAGCACTCTGGCCTCAGAATCAGCCCTTAAGGCATTCGGATCTGGCTGAAGAGCCCATGAGAGTATTTTAGGCATGGAAAGCCAAGACACTCTGGCAAAAAAAACAAAACAAACAAACAAAACAACAACAACAACAACAACAAAAACACCTAAATTAATGATCTCTGTGAGTGAGATCCCAGTAGAAAGAATGGGGCCATAAAAGAAGGAAGTACCTTTCTCTGAAGCGAGTAGAGAACTTCCACTTTGACTATGACCTTGTCTGAATAAGATCGAAGTTGGCGAACTCAAAAGGCTTCCATAGCCTTGGCAACTCATGAGTAGAGCCTAGGAGATTAACTGACGCCATAAACAAGAGTGTCAAATTGTTATGTCTACAACAGGAGTCACTGCGTACTTACTTCTCATGTGAGATTTCTGTCCTTAATGTGTTGTCCAATGTGAATTAATGCTATAACTAGTACTGAAACAGTATTTTACACTTTATGTTCTGTGTGGGTGCAAACTGATGAAATCTTTACTTAATACATACTAAATCAATAATTGAAAATGAATCTTGATGTGAATGGAATGGGAGAGGGAGTGGGAGATGGGAGGGTGCGAGTGGGAAGGAAGCTATGGGGGGAGGAAGTCATTGTAATCCATAAACTGCACTTTGGAAATTTATATTTACTAAATAAAAGTTAAAAAAAGAAAAGGTAGTATACTGAGAAATATACTAAATGATAATCATTTGATAATAATTTTTGAAGCATTTCATTTGTTTAATTTTAAAAACAGAAAGACATGGACAGACAAAGGATGTTTTACAGCTTTACTCTCCAAATGCCTGTAACACCAGACTGATCCAGGAGCCTTGAACTCAGTCAGGGTCTCCTACTTGAGAAGCAGGGACCCAAGTACTTGCGTTATCATATGCTCCCTCTCAATCTAATCATCAGCGAGAAACTTGAACAGAAACAAGAGGAGTCAGAATTTGAGACTGGATGTGGGAATATCAAGAGATATTTTAACCACTGCAGCAACCACCCAGCCCAATACTAATTATGTATTCATTTCTGAAAGAGGGAGAGAGGCTGAGACAAGGCGGTAGCAGGAATGAATCCAGGTCTCCCATATTTATGGAAGATATCCAGTCACTTGAGCCATCACCTCCTGCCTCACAAGATAAACATCGTCAAGAAGCAGGAGCCAGAACTGAAATCAAATCTAGGCACTCTGATAAGGGATGCCAACATCTTAAACAGTATCTGTATATTTAGGCCAAATGCCCACTCTAATATTAACTTTTATGTATAGTTGCATACTGGAAGGGAGGTAATCTATACATACTATAGATTCTCCAAGAGAGTTGATATGTTATAATAAATATTACATGATTGATGTATTTAATAATTTTAAAAAGATTTATTTATTTGGAAGTCTGAGCTACAGAGAGGAAGAGACAGAGAGAAATCTTCAATCCCCTGGTACGCCTCCCAGATGGCAATGGCTAGGGCTAGGGCAGGCTGAAGCCAGTAGCTTCATCCTGCCTACCATGTAAGTGGCAGGGTCCCAAACACTTGAGACATCTTCTGCTACTTTTGCGAATGTCAGTAGCAGGAAGGTGGTTCAGAAGTGGATCAGCCAGAACACAAACACACCCATCTAGGACGCTGGTGTTGCAGGCATCAACTTTGCCTGATATTACACAGCAGCAGTTCCATAACCTTACACTATTGTGGCATATTTAGATCTGGGTTAGTGCAATTGGTTATTGCTTTACTTATTCACACATACTTAGTGAGTACTTAACATGTGTGTTCCTCTAGGAATTGGCAATGCAGATCACCCTTAAGGACTAATGACTGGGTAAAGGAAAATCAAGTAATTTTTGCATGTCTTTACAATCAATTGCATGATAACCACATAGCATACTATATAAAAAGTTTATTTTTGTCTTATATTAATATCTCAAATTCGTACTTCTTTTTAACATGATCTTTGAACTTTATCTAGTAATATAGCCATATTACAATGGGATTTAAAGACTTAACATTCCTTTCACACTTGTAGGATTAAAGAATAAGGAAAGGGATTTTACACATGAGCATATAGACAAGGTTTACTTTGAAATAACCATTTAAGAAGAGGGATAAGGAGTTCAATCAATTTCAATTCTCTTTTATAGTCAAGCAATTGTTTTTTAACAGAAATTATTGTGAAAAAAAAAAACAAAAGATTTAATCAAATATTTTATTTAACTAATTTTTTTTAATTATTTTAAAATCAGAGGGCGGAGAGAGAGAGAGAGAAAGAGAGGGAGGGAGAATCTATAATCTTCTGGTTCACTTCCCAAATACTATCTGAGGCTGGGCAATGGCCAATGCAGGGAGCTGGAAATCAATCCAGATCTCTCCCATGGGTGGCAAGAGCTCACTACTTGGGTCACCACCTTCTGCATCCCAGAGTCTGCACTGGCAGGAAATTGAAATTAGGAGTCACAGTTAGGACCTAAAACCAAGGTTCTCCGATTTCAGATACTGGCATTTAATTGCTAAACCAAATGCTTGCTTTCTAAATAAATAGTTTAGTCTAATATAGACACATATCTATAATTACTGACATACAGGGAAAGAAAGTGAGGTCAAGATGTTACACCTTTTTACTCAGCTGTCCCTTGGTCAAATCTAATAAAATTTATATCATTCTCAAAAAATGACTATTAAGGATGATCGTTAATGAACCACATTCTAAAGCTATCATGGCCTCATATCACAAGATACTAAATATTCAGCAATGTATTTTTCTTCTAATATTTATGAAAATGATTATATAATATTTGCACAAATGTGTCATTATTTTGCTGATTGATCTACTAGAAAGTTTGTACAGTACAAGAAATGATAGTTATTATTGATCATATATTTCATCATGGTATTTTCTACATTTCCATCTGTTGGGAAAGAGCAAACCATTGTTAAGCACTAAAAATATTTTATTTATATGAAAGGCAGGTATATCTCTATCTGTATATTTATATCATTTCTCTCTGAGAGAGAAAGAAAGAGAATCTCCCATCCATTTGTTCAGTCTCCCAAATGCCTAGGAACTAGTAACTCAATCTAGGTCTTTCACATGAGTGGCAGAGAATAAGTATTCAAACTTCTTCCCAAGGTACATATTAGTAAGAAGTTGGAATTCATAGTGTTACTACAACTTTAATCCAGGCACTATGGTATGAAAGTCAGGTATGCCAAGTGGCACCTTAGTCAATGTACCAAAACGTGCTCAAAAGAAAGCTGTTTTAATGAAGTCAAGTCAAATCTAACAAACATTCACATTATTTAATAATGAAGTCATGAAATGTAACAATATTTAAGTAACTAGGTATGGGTTATTTTGTAAGCCTTTGTCCTCAATTTTTAGTGTTCAGCATAGTCTTGTCAATACTATCTATTATGTAAATAAAGAAAATATTAGGAGACAAAACCAAAAATAAATATTTTCTTTTGATTGTATTTCTACTGATAGTAATGAGCTTTAGTCTTTGTTCTGTTTATAGTTAAATTAAAAGTAATTAATGAAATGATGCTAAGGACCAGGTCCTAGTTCTGTGAATTAAAACTACAGTTTGAATCATTATGCTAGGTGATTCATATATTATCTCACAGATTCTCACGGCAACACTGTAAAACACATATTTTATAAATTAGGGAACTAGGGATACCAGGGTTTAATAATATTCCCATGATTAACAACGTGTAGATAAACAGGCAATTGGAACTGGCTTTTTAAAACAATTCCCCTCAAAGGGCTCATCAATTAACACTCGTCAGAAAAATCTGATGGCATGCTGGGTAATATGCTGAGAAAAAAATTACAAATACAAGAATTTCTGTCACTTGTCTGCCTTTATGACTTTTGTAAACAACCAAGCCTCAGTTTTTGTGTTTGTTGATTTTTGTTTATACAGAGGGAGTTACTCATATACGTTGGTAGTCGGTGATGAAACTAGTTTTCAAGAGACAGCCTGGGCCAGTTCCATACAAATCAGGTATGCAAAAATGGTAGCTTAAAAAATAAGTTATTTTTGAAATAATATGTAAATATGATAGGAGTTGTACAAAAGTTTAAAAACTAAAGCACAAAATTTGTGGTACGTATATATATCCAAATATATATATCATATATACATATATGTCTATCTCCAAGTGACCACTAACCCAGTAAAAATATAAAATATCTTCATCAGAAAGTTCTTTATGCCTATGCTCTGTTAAAGTTTTCTCTCTTGTACAAACACTTTTCTGATAACTTACTTTTCCTGGTTTAGAATGCATGAAAGCAAAATTGCATAGTATATGCTTTTCCATGTCTGGCTTTTCCCCTCAATATGTTTTTGGCAATCAGTAATGCTGCTGCATTAATTATTTATGCATACTTTTTGAGCATTATTTCATTTTTTACCATATTTTAATGCATTTATTTACTCTTTTCTTGACTTGTATTTGAATTCTTTCCAGTTTGGGGCTGTTATGAATAAAGCTTCTAAGAACATTTAAACAAAAGTCTATTTGTGGACAGATGTTATAGCTTATTTAGTTATACATCTAAAGCAGAAATGCTAGATAATAAGGGTCAGCTTTACAGGACTGTGATAAATACCTCTACAGATTTATATAGGTTAAGACTCTATTAGCAATATAGCATAATTTTAATTGTTACAAATTCTCAGTGGGATATCCATTAACTTTAATTTTACATTTTCAGTTTGGTTAAAAATTGTCACACTTTGGTTATAATGTGTATGTGTACGATTCATGATGATAAGCATATTTTAATTTAATTCTTAATCATTTTGTGTCTTCTATTGTGAGCATCTTTAAAATTTTTTCTACTTTTTATAAGGCTGGGTTGCTTGCCACTCAATTGTTTATTTACATATTTTGAATGACATTGTCAATGGGCTATATTGTGATTTTTTTTCTCCCATTATGTAGCTTGGATTTTCATTTTATTAATGATGACTTTAGGAAATCAGTGTTTCCTGTATTGATGTATTTCTATTCTAACATTTTTTTTACAATTATTTTTCAGTGTAGGAAATTTCAGATTAATCCAAACTCATGAAGATTTACAGAAATGTTATAGATTTAATGCTCACAATTAGGTCATTGAAGTATTTTCAATATTTTTGTGATGGTGCTTTGTAGTCCTTAGAGTAGTATTTTGTTGCTATTATTCCATAAGAATTCAGTTGTTTCCAAATCAATTATTGAAGAGGCTTTTCTTTTCCCATATACTTTTCTTAGTTCTTTAGTTAAAAACAGCAATTGGCTACCAAAATATGCTTTATTTATCTTAGAATATAAGATATAAGCATCAATTTATAGATTCAATGCAATACCAATCAAGATACCGAAGACCTTCTTCTCAGATCTGGAAAAATTGGTGCTGAAATTTATATGGAGGCACAAGAGACCTCGAAGATAAAGCAATCTTGTACAACAAAAACAAAGCCAGAGGCATCACAATACCAGATTTCAGGACATACTACAGGGCAGTTGTAATCAAAACAGCATGGTACTGGTACAGAAACAGATGGATAGACCAATGGAACAGAATTGAAATACCAGAAATCAACCCAAACATCTACAGCCAACTTATATTTGATCAAGGATCTAAAACTAATTCCTTGAGCAACGACAGTCTATTCAATAAATGGTGCTGGGAAAATTGGATTTCCACGTGCAGAAGCATGAAGCAAGACCCCTACCTTACACCTTACACAAAAATCCACTCAACATGGATTAAAGACCTAAATCTATGACCTGACACCATCAAGTTACTAGAGAACATTGGAGAAACCCTTCAAGATATTGGCACAGGCAAAGAGTTTCTGGAAAAGACCCGGGAGGCACAGGCAGTCAAAGCCAAAATTAACTATTGGGATTGCATCAAATTGAGAAGTTTCTGTACTGCAAAAGAAACAGTCAGGAGAGTGAAGAGACAACCGTCAGAATGGGAAAAAATATTTGCAAACTATGCAACAGATAAAGGGTTAATAACCAGAATCTACAAAGAGATCAAGAAACTCCACAAAAACAAAACCAACAACCCAATTAAGAGATGGGCCAAGGACCTCAATAGACATTTTTCAAAAGAGGAAATCCAAATGGCCAACAGGCACATGAAAAAATGTTCAAGATCACTAGCAATCAGGGAAATGCAAATCAAAACCACAATGAGGTTCCACCTCACCCCGGTTAGAATGGCTCACATTCAGAAATCTACCAACAACAGATGCTGGCGAGGATGTGGGGAAAAAGGGACACTAACCCACTGTTGGTGGGAATGCAAACTGGTCAAGCCACTATGGAAGTCAGTCTGGAGATTCCTCAGAAACCTGAAGATAACCCTACCGTTCGACCCAGCCATCCCACTCCTTGGAATTTACCCAAAGGAATTTAAATTGGCAAACAGAAAAGCGGTCTGCAGCCTAATGTTTATTGTAGCACAATTCACAATAGCTAAGACCTGGAACCAACCTAAATGCCCATCAACAGTAGACTGGATAAAGAAATTATGGGATATGTACTCTTTAGAATACTATACCGCAGTAAGAAACAACGAAATCCAGTCATTTGCAACAAAATGGAGGAATCTGGAACACATCATGCTGAGTGAAATAAGCCAGTCCCAAAGGGACAAATACCATATGTTCTCCCTGATCGGTGACAACTGACTGAACACCAAAAAGGAAACCTGTTGAAGTGGAATGGATACTATGGGAAACGGTGACTTGATCAGCATAGCCCTGACTGTTAATGAAAAACTTAATACATTATCCCTCTTAGTAGTTTTTTTGTCTGTTCTACTTAATATGACTGGTTTAATTCTGTAATTAATACACAGTTATTCTTAAGTGTTGAAATTTAACTGAAATGTGATCCCTGTTAAACATAAGAGTAGGAATAAGAGAGGGAAGAGATATATAATTTGGGACATGCTCAAGCTGACTTGCCCCAAATGGTAGAGTTAGAAACATACCAGGGGACTCCAATTCAATCCCATCAAGGTGGCATGTACCAATGCCATCTCACTAGTCCAAGTGATCAATTTCAGTTCGCAATTGATCATAATGAAAGGACTAAGAGTCAAAGGGAGCACATAAGCAAGTCTAGTACCTGCTAACACTAACCGATAGAATAAATAAAGGGGAGAGTGATCCAACATGGGAAGTGAGATACTCAGCAGACTCATAGAATGGCAGATGCCCTAAATAGCACTCTGGCCTCAGAATCAGCCCTAAAGGCATTCAGATCTGGCTGAAAATCCCATGAGAGTATTTCAGGCATGGAAAGCCAAGACACTCTGGCAAAAGATCTCTGTGAGTGAGATCTCAGTGGAAAGAACAGGTCTTCAAAGAAGGAGGTACCTTTCTCTGAAGGGAGGAGAGAACCTCCACTTTGACTATGACCTTGTCTAAACAAGATAAGAGTCGGAGAACTCAGAGGGCTTCCATAGCCTTGGAAACTCATGACTGGAGCATAGGGAGATTACTGATGCCATAGACAGGAGTGTCAATTGGTAAAGTCAACAACAGGAGTCACTGTGCACTTACTCCTCATGTAGGATCTCTGTCCTTAATGTGCTGTGCATTGAGATTTAATGCTATAACAAGTACACAAATAATATATTTCACTTTGTGTTTCTATGGGGGTGCAAACTGTTGAAATCTTTACTTAATGCATACTAAACTGATCCTCTGTAAAAAAAAAAAAAAAAAGAAAAGAAAAGAAAAGAAAAGAAACTATCAACTCCCAACTTGACTCTCACTGGGATTAAACATGACAATAGGTCTGATCTGATTTCATCATCATTAAAAAAAAATCATCTATTATTTTTTACTTTATGTTTCTGTGTGGGAGCAAACTGTTGAAATCCTTACTTAATGTATACTAAGCTGATCTTCTGTATATTAAGATAATCGAAAATGAATCTTGATGTGAATGGAAGGGGAGAGGGAGTGGGAAAGGGGAGGGTTGTGCGTGGGAGGGACGGTATGGGGGGGAAGCCATAGTAATCCATTATTCGTACTTTGGAAACGTATATTCATTAAATAAAAGTTAAAAAAAAAAAAGATATAAGTGTCTGCAAATACTAGCTGATAGAATAAAAAAAAAGGGGAGAGAACAATCCAACATGGGAAGTGAGATACACAGCAGACCCATAGAATGGCAGATGTCCTAAACAGCACTCTGGCCTCAGAATCAGCCCTTAAGGCATGTGGATCCGGCTGAAAAGCCCATGAGAGTATTTCAGGCAGGGAAAGCCAAGACACTCTGGGAAAAAAAAAAAAAAAACACACCTAAATGAAAGATCTCCATGAGTGAGATCCCAGTGGAAAGAATGGGTCATCAAAGAAGGAGGTACCTTTCTCTGGAGGGAGGAGAGAACTTCCACTTTGACAATGGCCTTGTCTAAAAATGATCAGAGTCAGTGAACTCAGGGGGCTTCCATAGCCTTGGCAGCTCATAACAAGAGCCTAGGGTGATTACTGATGTCATAAACAAGAGTGTCAAATTGTTAAGTCAACAACAGGAGTCACTGTGCACTTACTCCTCATGTAGGATCTTTGTCCTTAATGTGCTGTACATTGAGATTTAATGCTATAACTAGTACTCAAACAGTATTTTTCTTTTTTTTTAATATTCTTTTTTTTTTAATTTTTTGACAGGCAGAGTGGACAGTGAGAGAGACAGAGAGAAAGGTCTTCCTTTGCTGTTGGTTCACCCTCCAATGGCCGCCGCGGCCGGCGCGCTGCGGCCAGCGCACCGCGCTGATCCGATGGCAGGAGCCAGGAGCCAGGTGCTTTTCCTGGTCTCCCATGGGGTGCAGGGCCCATGCACCTGGGCCATCCTCCACTGCACTCCCGGGCCACAGCAGAGAGCTGGCCTGGAAGAGGGGCAACCGGGACAGAATCCGGCGCCCCGACCGGGACTAAAACCCGGTGTGCCGGCGCCGCAAGGCGGAGGATTAGCCTAGTGAGCCGCGGCGCCGGCCTCAAACAGTATTTTTCACTTTATGTTTCTGTGTGGGAGCAAACTGTTGAAATCTTTACTTAATGTATCTAAACTGATCTTCTGTATATAAAGAGAAACGAAAATGAATCTTGATGTGAATGGAAGGGGAGAGGGAGTGGGAAAGGGGAGGGTTGCGGATGGGAGGGACCTTATGGGGGGGAAGCCATTGTAATCCATAAGCTGTACTTTGGAAATTTATATTCATTAAATAAAAGTCAAAAAAAAGAAAAAAAAAAGAATATAAGATATAAACAAATAAAATGCACAGAGTTTAATGAGTGTTAAAAATTCATGTAAATCACCACGGTCATTGGATACAGACTATGGTTAAATTATTTTTTCTTAATATTTAAGCACCTTCATTTGAAGTGCTACTCAGTGCTGACATCTATCAAATATTCGAAACAGTAGTATATGAATTATTTCTGTTATTCTTCACTTTAATCATGAATGACATGATAATCTTCTTTTAAATTCTTATACCTCCAGTACTTATCTCTCAATCATACATATTAACTTGAGATTAAATATTAGGAATATAGTTTTATATATACCCAGGCGGAATACTAAATATCTGGAAAACTAAGAAAAGGAGGCAAATACTGATATATCAAATTGAGAAATACTTTTAGAAAATTTCAGGGAAATGCCTGCAAAGGTGAGTTATAGAAAATTAGAAAGGGCACACTTGCTCAGAGGAAGGGCAATGTGAGTACATAATAGAAAGTATCTGTCTTCCAACCAAGGAGAAACTAAGCCTATGTATATGGACGTCTAAGAAACATAGTAAGAAAATAATAACAAAACATAAATAAAAGTCTATTACTTTCTGAATCATCTGAACAATTCAGTTTTTTTTTCTTTTTTTTCTGCTCTTCTCGCTCTTTCTCTCCTCCCCCTGCCCTCTTCTAGTAGACTCAAATCCATGTGTATGGTTTCTGGTTATACCATCTCCAGAACTGTATAATGTTCGAGAAACTTTATTCATACTGAAGAAAACTAGTCAAAGTTTTTGCTTGTAGGATCTGGCCTGGTGCCATTTAAGAAAGTCTTAAAAACTTTTAATTGCTGCATTCAAATTTCAGATGCCACATTAGTGTCATGTAACGGGAAGTAAGGCTGATGATCCTCCTAACTAAACAAGGGCACAAGATTCATCCAGGAGATGTGACAGTTAAGTGGTTAGCAAATGGTCTACCAGCCAGGATATTTTAGCACATGACACTGCATTGTCTGACTAATTACTGGATAGCTCGAAGTAGAGGTTTGTGCTGATAATCAGGAACCAGAGTCAGTGGAAAGCTAATTGTAGGGTCAGAATTAAACATTTGGAGGTGATGGCTATTTCCTGATTTATTAACTCAGAAAAGACCGTAGTAAGAAATGATCCATCATGCTATTTAGCAGATAAATTATATACTTGATTGTGCAAAGGGAAGAAAGAATATAGTCTTTGTTTGTTATAAATGGACAAACTTCTCCTTTGGTCTATTGAATCACAAAATAGTTATTCAATTTTGTATTTTAAGGGAACAGATGTTATGAAACAGAAAGAATGATATTCTCTTTTTAAAAAAATATATGTATTTCCTGATGGAAAAAGTAATTGTAGAAGGAAATATTGGGAAGAATATGCCAGTTTTATTATCATAAGTGAAAAACAGATGGAAAAATTCTTCGATGACATTATTGTCTTAACATTAGAACTATGTTTGAGGCTTGGTTTATACATGGAAAAGAGTTTCTTGTTACTGTGTACAAAGAATGCACAAGGGGACTTCAAAAAGTTCATGCAAAATGAAATTAAAAATGACAGATGTTTTGCATGAACTTCTTGAAGAAATTGCTTATAACCAGTCCATGCTTTTTTGACTTGTATTATATACAAGATTATCCAAATGTGTAGCACAGACTGTTAATTGACTGAATGTAGTTATAACATATGAATTAATATATCACTAATGGAAAAATATAGAAACATAGAAGGCGGCCGGCACCGCGGCTCACTAGGCTAATCCTCCGCCTAGCGGCGCCGGCACCCCGGGTTCTAGTCCCGGTCGGGGCGCCGGATTCTGTCCCGGTTGCCCCTCTTCCAGGCCAGCCCTCTGCTGTGGCCAGGGAGTGCAGTGGAGGATGGCCCAGGTGCTTGGGCCCTGCACCCCATGGGAGACCAGGAAAAGCACCTGGCTCCTGGCTCCTGCCATCGGATCAGCGCGGTGCGCCGGCCGCAGCGAGCCGGCCGCGGTGGCCATTGGAGGGTGAACCAACGGCAAAGGAAGACCTTTCTCTCTGTCTCTCTCTCTCACTGTCCACTCTGCCTGTCAAAAAAAAAAATAAAAAAAAAAAAAGAAACATAGAAGGCAAGGTAAGTTACTATACTTCTGCACTCTAATCAGAAACTGACAGAAAAAAGAGCGTCTTTAATGAATAAGAAGGTGGAAAATGAGCTCTTAAAGCGTAAAGATACATTTTAAAATATTTTAAAAATCACTACTGAGCATCATCATTAGATGAATTCTATAGTTACTCCAGAGAATGAAGTAAGCATGACTAGAAAAATTATATAAATATAGTTTGAAACTCGCTTGTGTTTTCTAATCAGTACAATCATAAAATAAGAGGCTATTCTGCAAATGTTAAGGAATTCTCTTCCCCAATCTTCCCAAGCTGATGTTACATAAAAACAGACGAGGCAGATTGGGATTGGCATCAGATAGTTTATATGGTTTTCAGTATGACCAGTGATTTTCATCCCTACCCCAGCTCCACCATGAGTGCTTAACTTTGAGTCGCTGTCCATGAAATGTAGGAGAATTATTTGTTTAGTATATTTGATAATATTATCTGTAAATCTGGAACTCTGTTATCATATTCAATGGATCAAAAATTGAGTTAGGCAAAATTTATTAAGAAAGTTCTCCAAAAATTGTCTTAGTCCAAATATATTGACAGCGATATTTCACAATCTACTATGAAGGCTTGATCTGTACTTCACTAGAGTCATATGTAGAAGTCCTGACTCTCAATGTGATTATTTTTGAAAATCAGGTCTTCAGAACTGTAATTAAGATTAGGTCAAGTCCAAAGGATTTAATATGACTGGGGTGTTTGTAAGAGGAGGGGGGTAACAAGGATGTGCTACACTGAGAACGAGTCCATCTACAAACAAAACCCAAGGGTTAAATGAGAAAATAACCTTACCAACACAGGGGTCTTGGACTTCAGGCTCAGAACAGTGAGAAACAATTTTACTGTTTAAGCTACCCAGTTTGAGGTATTTTGTTACTTCAGTCCTAGAATACCACAAATCAATACAAAGCAAATTAACTATTTATTCAGACACGTGTGCTTGTCTCTGAATGTATTTGAATGACTTGTGCAACTGGAAAATTAACAAGTCACAGGGGTTTCTTAGAGTTTGCGCTTAGTTCTGAATAGGCAGAACTTGACTCTTAAACATGCATGTTGGTCTCACTATAAGTCAAAGACATTGGAACACATCAAGCATTCATTTTACTAAATATTTTATGAAAATATTTGTGAACTTGTAAAATGAATTCTTGGCATAATGCCAACCCACAGTTGACACCACTAAGACACTCACTATCACTCTGAATGGACAGAAAGTTTATCTTGCATGTTCAGAATTAATTAAAGTTTTCTTAAGTCTGAAGAACATTTGGAGTATATATATATATATATATATATATGACGTTATTTCGAAAAGTTCATGGAAATCCATTTTAAATAATTTATTTTGGTGTTTTCTTTGTTGTTGGTTGAGTGACTGATTACCACAAGTGTATTCCAAATAATTTGTATAGTTGTTATTCCTTATAAACTCTTTCATTATAGAATGCGGAGTACAACACTGGTTTTTGTTCTTCAGTAACACCTTTTCCAAGATATCACACGATATCACAGTAAATAGGAAATGAAAAACCACTCACAGTGGGAGAGCCCCGCTGCCCTTTCTGCACCCTGTTTTTCTTGGTATCTTGGTTTCTCAGAGACAAGCCCAGGCACAGCTATAACGCTGGCAGCTGCAGAGAAAGAGCTATCAAGATCCCCAGGTAGGCAGTGACTGTAGCAGGTCTCTAGGCATCTGCACATCTCCAGAGCGATGTCGACCCCAGCATTCTGTCTGGCTGGGGATTTAGTCTGATAATCAGATAACTCCTACCAGATGGCAGGATGCATTGTAGACATTTTGCCAATTATTTTTCTAGCCAGCAGCACCCTGGGACCACTCGGGAAACTTTGTAGGAGAGATTAAAAACCTCCAGAGCCCTAAAACACATTTTGATGAAAGAACAAAGGCTATAGGGCATATGAGTTGTCCTGATCACATATTTTATTCCAAATGAAACTTTTTGTTATATATTTCGCATGAACACTGTAAGTTCAAGAGTCTGAAAAGTCCTTGAAGAGTCACTTCCAATGGATTGTGCTTTTACAGGCAGATGAAACAAAACACTAAATGCCTCTCTCAAACTCACTGCACTATAACTCCTCTATGAATTTTGCATTTTGTGTAGTTGCTAAAGAAGTTCTTTCTGCATATAAACACAAATTGACTCTTCCATAAAGTCTTACCTCTGATCCACAATTCACTTTTTTGAGATACTTTATTACCTAAAACATAAAAAGAAAGTATTAAGTAATCCTAAAAATGAAGAAGTTAGACCCCTTCTGCTGAGTTATACTCTGCAACAATTCAGAGTGAATATATAAAACAGTAAAAACTTCTAAATCCTTAGACAATTTGTTCCTAACTTCCATCATATTCCACACTAGGATGTCTTCTGAGACATTTTAATAACCCTTAGAATAGCTTAATATTAAAACAAAGTCAATTTCATCTTAAAATTTTAGGATTACCAGGCTGGTGCTGTGGCATAGTGTGCAGAGCTGTTGCCTGCAGTGCTTGCATCTCATATGGGCACTGGTTGAGTCCCAGCTATATTGTATTGATCCAGCTCCCTGTTTATGCACCAGGGAAAGTAGTGAAAGATGTCCCAAGTCCTTGGGCCCTGCACCTACATGGGATACCTCAGGAAGCTCCTGGCTTCAAAAGCCTGGCTACAGTCACTATGGCCGTTTGGGGAATGAATCAGCTAAGGGAAGATCTCTCTGATTTTCTCTCTCTCTCTCTCTCTCTCTCTCTCTCTCTTGCTCTTTCTCTCTGCCTCTCTGTAATTCTACTTTTCAATTAAATACATAATCTTTAAAATTTTAATCTGCATAGTTTACATAGGAGTATAGACTCATTTTATTTTATAATTTAAAAAATCAAAATAGGAAAAAAGGTATGGTTTAACAGACTAAAGTTTACGATTACACTGGCAGTGAAGGGAGGGAGTGTGGAATCCTGAAAGTTAAAAAGGAAAAGTAGAATGTGTAGGACAAAAATGTATTCTTAAAACTTTATTTTTCAGTAGGAATATTATATAGCAGCATAGATATGTTTACTACTGTCACAAATCTGAACCTACTAGCTAAGTTACATGAGATCTATCATGAAAATCAATGAGAAAAAAAAAAGAAAATCAATGAGAAATATGTTGATTTGAGGAAAATAAAATATCTTTAAATGAAAATCAGTATAAACTTTGAAATGCAAGGTTTTTATTATTTCGTTGGTATCTTCTTTACTAACCAAATGCTTACGTTGAAAACAGCGCTGATGTAGGTTTATATTGTCCAATACATATCTTAAGGAGGATCATTTTATCAGCTAGCCAAGATGAGTTAGAAAGAGAAATATTTTCAAAATGAAAAGAATTGATGGTGTTAGTGACTACAGTTAATCCTGTAATTGAATTCTACGAAGTGTAGACCGTGGGGACAGAAGAAGGCTGAAATAAGCTGGAGATATATATTGGAATGATCTGTCTACATGCAAAGGAACACAGATATTTCTGAAATTCAACCACCAGAAGTTAGGAGAAAAGCATGGGACAGTTCCCTCCACGCAGCCTACCGAAGGAATCAACTTCACAGACACCCACACTTCTGGCCTCCGTAACTTAAAAAGTCTGTTTAAAACACCATGTATGTAATACATCTTACTGTCAGTCCCACAAGCCTAATCCAGACCTATCTCCACATAGTTTTGTATTTATAATCTACCAGAGGTAAATAAGAGCCCAGTAATGTTACTACTTTGTGTAGCATTGCACTTGATCTGAAGCTGAAGTCTAAATAGTAACCAATTGTTTTAGAAATTCTACATTTTCCATTCAGATCAGATTAAAAATTTCATTGAATAAGATCACATGAGCTCTCCATGAGTTCATAGAACTAAAGTTGTTTACAGTCATTAATATCAAATGCACTTATCAGTCGTGAGTAGGGATTATATCTACATGGATGGGGGGATTATGGCTCTTATGCTAAATCATACATAATTTGTACTTTACACCACTGATCTGACCTCAGTTGAGAATCTAAATTTCACTGATATATTGAAAGAGGATGAAGCATTAGGATGATGTGATGATGGGAGAGAGTATAGTAAAAGAAATGTTAAAAGTATATTTCAGGAATATAGCCAAGTACGATATGTCCTCTGGATTTTTTAAAACTCCTTGGCATAGGTGGTTTTGGTTTTAAGGAAATTTTATTTTCTTGACTATTAAATTTCAGTGTAACTAAAGAAATATGTGTATGAATAATGAAATTAGGTGATATTGGTATCAGCCCCTTGGATTAGTGGTTAAGATGCCTGGGTTCCACATTGTAGTACCTGGGTGTGTTTCCATCTCATGAGTGCAGCTTCTTGCCAGTTCAGACCATGGGAAACAGCAGTGATGGCTCAAGTGGTTGAACTCCTGCTAAAAATTGGGAGCGCTAGCTGAGCTCCAGGCTCCCAGCTTCAGACCTAACACTGTACAAGCATTGCTGGCATGTGAAGAGTGAACCAGTAGGGAACGCTACTTGACAGTTTGGTCTGTGCCTCTCCCCATCTGCTTTTCAAATAAATAAGTAAATATTTTCCAAAAAGAATTCAAATACTATTGTTGTTACTTCAACATTTGCTATATTAAGCTAAATACAAAATTGATTTTTGAAGGAAATCAATAAGAATCAGTCAATACCATAGAAAATGGAAGAGAAACATTGTTATTTTATTATTGTTCACTTAAAATTTAGTGGCCTAATACATTTGTCTCCATATTATCCACTGTAAGTACAATACATTGATAACAATAAGACCTTCCAATAGAAAACAGAAATGAATCTCAGTTTTGAACAGAGAATCTCATTTACATGGTTACTCACATAATCATGGCATAATCCCTGTTCCCTAACTTGTTTTGTTAATAATATTGTGTGTCAATATGAATTATTTTTAAAACCCATCGTTATATGTGGCTAGATTAATGAGAGACATCATTCTAGAACCTCATGGAAGCTGTAATTGTACCCTAACTTTCTACTGTGATGACTGAAATAAGTGTTGTGCTCATTCCAAAAATATATCCAATTTGACTTGCTATCTCTACTAGCCTTCACAAAGGATTTATGATCAGGAAGTTATTAGGATCTGTTTATAAAGTATAAAAATTAAATCTTCAACGCATAAGCATTTATGAGTATAATCTATACTTCAATAAAATGTTTTTCTATAGTACTGAGTTAATTGTCTCATTATCAGCTCAATGTGGTAAGTAAAACTCTCATGGCAAATATCTAAGTTTATATCACCAAATTACGGAAAGGGAGTACTACCAAGATTTTTCCTGGTGTTAATTCACCAACTGACAACAATACTTTCAAATGTCCATAATCTTGAACATTATTAAATCTCAGAATAATCATTTGAGGCACTATAAGTTCTCCAGTTTCTTCGGATTTTGAATATTGCTAATATGTGAAAATAGGCATTGTTTTAAAAATGACTCATTTGTTTATTTGGAAGTCAGAGTTAGAGAGAGAGAGAGGGAGGGAGATTGAGAGAGAGAGAGAGTTCTTCCATATGCTGGTTGACTCCTCACATGTCTGTAACCATCAGGGTTGGGCAAGGCATAAACCAGGAGCTTCATTTGGGTCTTCTTTGTGGGTGGCAAGTGCACAGCAATTGGGCCATTTTATGCTGCTTTTCCCAGGCTATTAGCAGGGAGCTGGATGAGAAGTAGAGCAGCCTAGACATTAACCTATGTCCGTTTGGGATGCTGGCATCACAGATGGCGGGTTTACCCACTATGCCAAAACACCAGTCCTGATAACAGGCAATCTTAATAAGGATTTGAAGTGATAATAACCTTTATATTTAAGTTAAGGAACTACATTTTTAGTTATCAATCTATTAATTAGCAATATGAATTATTTAGATAGTCATACATCTAATTTTTCCCAATCAGACCAAGAAATGGCAATTTATTTCTTGAAATGTATATTCCATGAAAATCAAATGAGAAAATTATTAGTAAGCAGAGATTCTCTATGAACTGAAATACTTGATAACAGAAATTAATTTCAAGAGAGTCATTAATTATGCAAACCTAGAAATAGATGTCACCTGTAATCTAGCCACAACATATTTGTTTCCACAATGCTATCTTTTTTATTTTGACATCGCATGCAATCATGCCACTATTTATACAATTCAAGGTTTTCTCAAGAGAGAAAAAAAATTAAAAAATGCGAGTAGAAAACAAAGGAAAATGGTAGTAAGTATACTCAGGGACTACATGAAATGAGGCAATGGAAAAAAATAGTCTGTTCAACATAATAATAAAAATGAAATCTTACCAGAACAGTGTTCTATGCTTCTATCTTTTTTGCACCGATAGTGACAGGTGTCTTTGTTTCCATAAGAGTTTATTTCCCTCATAATGTAATGGTTTCTGTCGGAAAAATATCCACACCTCATTACTTTCTATCTCATTTGTTGCTCCATGTTGTACATTAAAGAAAATGAAATCACATTAAAATGCTCACATATCAACATCACTGGTTAGGGAATTTCCAGTTGGATTATGCCTAAGGTAGTGTAATCTATTCAATCAGTGGTGACAAATAAATTTATTTTGTAGATGCAATGAATAATATTTAGCATATTTCTTACCTTCGTTTTTTATGTTACACTATAAAGCACACAGATGCTTCTTGGAACTATTTTTCATAAACAATATAAATAATGTAAATCGATATAACAAAGTACATTATTAGCAAAAGATCTAATTTGTTATGCATAAAATTTCAAAATTATCATACTGTTTCACAATATTTGAAGTCACTGGAACACCAATCATTCTTTACAATTTTTTATGGTATGTCTTCTTTTTTGAGTTTCTTTTCTTTACATCATGGACTGTATTTGGATAACAAAATTTAGGGTGCAAACAAACTTAGGAGTGGTATTCTTTTCACTTAATTTTAGAACTATTTGCAATATATAAATGATAAATCTATGTTGAAAATTGGTTTAAGTGCAGGCAAGTTTAATCTGGAGACTGTTACTTGGCCTTTAGCTTCATTTAGACTGCCAGTAGATCCATCGTGATTTCAGCTTGCCTCCACAAGACTGGATATTATATTTTTCATGGATATAATCTCTTCTATAAACATTCTCTATGGATTAACTATCTCAACAGACATGAGATGTAGAGCAATGATGATTATATTATCACTAAAATAAGTTGCCACTGGCTTTTAAAAATCAACCTCTTCTTATTTACAATCTCATAGATTTTAAGCTAAAATTTACTAAATTTATCACCAAGATATACCACATTAACGTGGGAATTGCTGAGAATTATGTTGT
Source organism: Oryctolagus cuniculus (assembly GCF_051225735.1). Classification (NCBI taxonomy): domain Eukaryota; kingdom Metazoa; phylum Chordata; class Mammalia; order Lagomorpha; family Leporidae; genus Oryctolagus; species Oryctolagus cuniculus. The sequence continues at coordinate 24,508,533 of NC_142868.1, read as the reverse complement.
AATTATCAAGCATTCATGTGACCCTGGGAATCTAATGTATTAATAAATTCCTTTAAAGCAGATGTGACTGACATTAGGGTAAAGCATCTAGAATTTACCAGAACTTTCAGAATTCAGGCAATGACCTACAAAGAGGAGACACCAATGCCATTTTCTTTGTGCATCTACCTTGGAATTTTCCAAACTATCTGAGTACACCTAAACAACAATAAAGGATAGTTTTTCTTTGTTATTTTGCACTGACTTAACCTCTGACTCCTAAATTAAGAGTTATTAATTCTGGCTGGCGCCACGGTTCAATAGGCTAATCCTCCACCTGTGGCGCCGACACCCCGGGTTCTAGTCACAGTCAGGGTGCCGGATTCTGTCCCGGTTGCTCCTCTTCCAGTCCAGCTCTCTGCTGTGGCTAGGGAGTGCAGTGGAGGATGGCCCAAGTCCTTGGGCCCTGCACCCGCATGGGAGACTAGGAGAAGCACCTGGCTCCTGGCTTTGGATCAGCACGGTGTGCTGGCCGCAGTGGCCATTGTGGGGGTGAACCAATGGTAAAAAGGAAGACCTTTCTCTCTGTATCTCTCTCTCACTGTCCACTCTGTCAAAAAAAAAAAAAAAAGTTATTAATTCAGAGGCTGAAATAATAACCCTCTCCAAGGTCCTTTTTCTTGTAAAATATTTGCAAAATTAGAATTTAAGCAAAACTAATATGAGAACCACAGGAAGTGGTTTCAGAGTGGTGATTTGCTAATTTTTGGACTATTCTATAGTTAAACTAATAATCTCAAGAACACTGTATTGAGACATTAGTAATTTGAGCCATGTGAGCATCATGATAATTCTCTAAAATTAGTGGCATTGATGCTTTCCAGGTGCCTTCAAGCCACAGCATAAGTGATGAGGCAGCAAATGTAAGCAACCATCAGAAAACTAACGTCCTCACATAGGCTGCAAGGAAACCTATGAAATAGAAATCTGTGAGCTCACTGTAGAGGATTCAATGTCTGTGAAAGAAAAAGGTGCTTTAGTGGCAGATAGGGTTAATATGTGTGTGTCCACTAGAACAAGGATCTGCAAATTATAGGCCATGGACATCATGTGGCCTTCCACCTGTTTTTGTAAATGAAGTTTCGTTGGAACACAACCCATTAGTGTGTTTATATTTTTGTATGGGTACTTTCAGACTTCCTTTTAGCAAAGACCATGTGGCCAGTGATGAATAAAATACTTACAATATGGCATTTTATAGAAAAAAATTGATGTTTCTACTTGATGATAAAAATTGCAAAAAGTTGGGGGGGCATTACATTGTCTTTACTCTCTGAATGCTATGGGTTTGAAGATGACAAACTCAAGAAAAGTTTATAATTTTTAGTGTATAAGTATGATTGAAAGGTCGAAAATTACAAGAGAATATATCCCAGTAATCTATTCATCTAACTGTAGATTTAAATTAAAAATCTCTATGGAGTGTAGCTAACCAGCAACAACATACACGCAACTCTTCAGCTCCATGTCTTGTGCTGAATGATGTTAGATGTTAGAGCAGTGAATAAATCAAGTATTATCCCTTTATTCATGTAGTAGTTTCCATTGAGGAAAAATAGGAAAATAAACACATAAATGAACTAACATTTACATAAAGATAGGTCCATAGTAGAAAATATAGCAGGAAATGTAATAGACGCAAGAAAAGGAATGTATTGGGTACATCAGGCACAAACCACAATGTGAGACGTGTTCAGTAAGCCCAGCTGAACACTTGCCAGTCTTCATACATAGAAGTAAAACAAAGATGCTGGTTTTTGTATGACACCGTATTGTATTTTGGGTTGCTATTCACAATAGTTGTGACAATACAAGACCAAGAGACATCAAATTTAAATCAAAATGTAGCAATTTCTGTCTTACTTATGCTTATATAATCTCTTCATATTTACCCTTCATGAAATGCCAATCTATTTTTGTTCCCTATACCATAGATACGCTGTGTGCTTCCTACCCCATCACATTCCAAGTTCCTTTTTGGACTCAAAGTCCTGACTCTGTGAGGGATGATTTTTCTCTATGTTCTGTCCTGACTCATCTATACATCATTCCTATGTGAGAAGAGGTCACTGCATCAGAGGGATGATCCCTGACCACGTCAGTGACAGTAAGTGCAGTCACTTCTTACTGTCCCATTCTTTGTGTATTAATTTTCCTATGAGTTATTTTATTACCTGATAGTATATTACACCATGTGTTGTTCACTTATTCATGGTCTCCTTACCTATAATTGTAGCACCATGAAAGAAAAGACTTTATTTACCTGGTTATCTATATCTAGGTAATAGGATGTTACCTAGAAAACTTGTGGTTCTTCAAACAAATTTTGTTAAGTAGTATATGCATAAATTGAATTCAGTTGCAATGCTGTTGATATATATTTATTGCTGCCAGTCTAAAATTTTATATATATATTTAATGTATATGTAATTTTCATCTGATTTCTTCATAGCATAACAAAGTTTCATGAAAAACAAACTATATTTTACTATCTTAGATTAATAAGGCACAGTGGATAGCTAAGCTTGAAGTTGAAAAGAATCCGAAAATAGAGTTACTGTGATTTATGTTCAGAAATGCTGACAGGGAGGACCTAAAATATTTGTAATCACACAGGATAATAGTTTATTGCAATTAAAGAGTGAATTTGGAACACTACTAAACAGAAATATACAAATTTTGGGGGCCAATGCTGTGGTGCAGTGGGTTAAAGCCCCAGCCTGCAGTGTCCCCATACCATATGGGCACTGATTCGGGTCCCAGCTGCTCCACTTTTGATCCAGCTCTCTGCTATCGCTTGGAAAGGAAGTAGGAGATGGCCCAATTCCTTGGGAGGCACGGAGTCACCACACAGACCTCGGGAGTCGGGTGAAAGCAGGCCAGAGGTGAGCAGCCTGCAGACTCGTTTATTTCAGTTGGTATAGCAGCTTATAGAGCCAAGGCAGCCAATCCGTCAAGGGATGGTTTATGCCCTAACCAATCACAGCCTATTGCCAGGCAGTTTCCATTGCCAGTGGCCATCTTGGCATGGCCTTCTTATTCCACCACAGGAAATTATATATGCATACACATAAATAGACTGAAACTATGTTTTTTAACATTCTCCAAATATACTTTAGAGATGGAATCATGCCATACCATTTAAAAAACATTGAGGGCACTACAATTGAATGTGTCAATATTTCCAAAAATGGACTATTCTGTCTGCATTTTCAATGCAGTAAAACAGCTTTAATCACACATCATTTTATATATATATATATATATATATATATTGACAGGCATCTTGGACAGTGAGAGAGAGAGACAGAGAGAAAGGTCTTCCTTTTGCCATTGGTTCACCCCCACAATGGCTGCTGCGGCCTGTGTGCTGAGGCTGGCACACCGTACTGATCTGAAGCCAGGATCCAGGTGCTTCTCCTGGTCTCCCATGCAGGTGCAGGGCCCAAGGACTTGGGCCATCCTCCACTGCACTCCCAGGCCACAGCAGAGAGCTGGACTGGAAGAGGAGCAACCGGGACAGAATCTGGCACCCCAACCAGGACTAGAACCTGGGGTGCTGGCGCCACAGGTGGAGGATTAGCCTATTGAGCCACGGCACCAGCATATATATTTTTTATTTATATAACTTGAGCAAATTTCATGTATTTCATATATACAATATATATTATATGTATGTATGAGCACAGTGATACTTCCCACCCTACCCTCTCTTCTGCCTGGTTCACTCCCCAAACTCCCTTCATCTTACTCCTGCCTTTATTATTCTTTTTTTTTCAACTTTCATAATTACATATATTCAGTTTATTTTATAAGCATAAGCTTAACCTTCCAATAGGTAAAGAATTAAACAAATAATATAAAAAACACTGCACCACAACAGTAGAGACCAGAGCAGTAAATGATAAATTTTCACAATGTCAATTGAACATATATATATATATATATATATATGTTACATTATTTTGTACTCTATTAGTTACCACATTTTGAGATGTATTAGGTTTCAAATATATATTTATAAGCTTTGATTGGAAAAACATTGACAGTTGCTAATGATTGTTAGTGAATATTTCAGTAAGGAATACTCTTTAAAGTTTTTATTGGATCTATTGAACTTCATAATCTTAAAAGTGATGCAATCAATATGATCTACTTACCGGGGAAGCCTTTACAACTGTCTCAATGGCGGGTCCAGAATGCCTCAGTTTGGATGCCATAAGGATTCTAAATAGATCCAGCTGAGTGGATGAGTAAAACTTGTTGACTCCATTGCTGTTCCTTCACCCATGTGCTTCAGGAATGTAAACATGGCACCCGCCTGTATGACCCAACCGCTGAATTGGAACAAAGTCAATTAACTCTTTTCATCCATCATGATGACTGATTTGGATTGTCACCCCATCTGATGATTGCATATAAATTGATCAACAGAAGTCAAAGTTACTTTTTCATAGCTGCTTTTATCATGGCATACATATATTGCTCTCTTATATCTTTCCAGAGCTGCAATTGGAAAAGAAAAATAAGAACGGGTTGTTTAATCTACATGTATTTGTAAATATTCAATTGTTCTTGTTGATTTCTTGCTTTATTCTTTGTTGTCTGAGAAGATACATGATATAATTTAAATCATTTTAAATATGCTGATACTTGGCTAATAGTCTGTTACATGGTCTCTCCTAGAAAACATTTCATGTGCTAATGAAAAGAAAGTATATTCTGTAGCTTTTGTATGAAATGTCCTGTAAATGTCTGTTGGCTCAAATTGTTCGATAGTATGGATCAGCTTCAATGTATCTTTGCTTGTTTTCTGTCTGAATGACTTGTCCATTGGTAAGATTGGAATTCTGAAGTCCCCCACTGTTATTGTATTGGAGTCTATCTCTCCCTTTAGGTCTAAAAGTATTTGCTTTATATAACTGTGAGGTCTTAAGAGTTGAGTCCATACATACTTATGATTGTAACATCTCTTGCTGAATTGATGTTTTATAAACATATAATGTCTTTTTTTATCTCTCTTTACATTTTTTGATTTAATGTAATGACCAATGGGTCATCGAAGAAATTAAAAAATAAATCTTTCTTGAAATAAATTAAAATATATCAAATTGTGAGATACTGCAAAGCAGTATTAGGAAGGAATATTATAGTATTAATTATTTATAATAAAAAGAGAAATGCCTCAAATAAATGACCTAATATGCATCTTAAAGACTAAGAAAAGCAAGAACAAATAAAACCCAAAATTAGCAGGAGTTGAGAGAAATTAAGGGTCTGAGCATAAATAAATAAAATTGAAACTAAAAAAAGACAATGCAAAAGGTAAACAAAGAGGGGAAAGCATTGCAGCATAGAGGGCAAAAGCATGGCCTGTGACACCAGCATCCCTTATGGGTGTGGGTTAATGTCTCAGCTGTTGCATTTCCAATCTAACTCCCTGCTAGTGGCCTGGAAAAAGCAGTGGAGAAAAGCCTATGGTTTGTGCCCTTAAGTACAAAATCCAAAAACACATAAAAAAACCATATGTTACAATTATTTGGCATTTATTCCAGAGCTGCAAACTTGCTCAATATTCACAAATGAGTAATTACAAACTTTTAGATATCATAAATCATCTTAAGAAAATGAAAAAAAATGGCCATCTCAATAGATATGAACAAAACACTTGATAAGATTAAATATCCCTTCACAATATAAAATTTTCTACAAATTACAAATAGAAGGAGCAAAATCTAAAAATTATAAAGACTATATATGACAAGCCATTTCCCCATTGAATGGGGAAAAGATGAAAGCCTTTGCCCTCAGAGCTGGAAGAAAACAAGCATGTCCACTTTCACCACTCTTATTCAATATAGTACTGGAAATATTGACAAGAGTATTAGAGTGAAAAAAGAAACATCCAAATTGGAAAGGAGGAAATCAAGATATCCATATTTGCAGATCGCATGATGTTGTACATGGAAATACCAAAACAGTCCCCCAGAAAAGTTGTTAGAATTGATAAACTAATTCAATAAAACTACAAATTAAAAAATAAACATAAAAATTGTAGCTTTTTCATACACTCAGGGTGAACTCATAGAACGAAATATCAAGAGAGAAATCTCATTCTAAATAGCTACTAAAATTCAAATATCTAGGTGTAAATTTAACCAAAGAAGTGAAAGATGTGTACAATGAAAATTATAAAATATTTATGAAACACACACAAAAATGGAAAAATTCCCTTGCTCATTGATTGGAAGAATTAATAACATCAATGTCTATGCAACTTAAACCAATATATAGATTCCCCTTATCAAAATAGCAATATCATTCTTTTTTTATATATTTTTTTTTATTTTTTGACAGGCAGAGTGGATAGTGAGAGAGAGAGACAGAGAGAAAGGTCTTCCTTTTGCCGTTGGTTCACCCTTCAATGGCTGCCACGGCTGGCGCGCTACAGCTAGCACACCGCGCTGATCCGATGGCAGGAGCCAGGTACTTATCCTGGTCTCCCATGGGGTGCAGGGCCCAAGCTCTTGGGCCGTCCTCCACTGCACTCCCTGGCCACAGCAGAGAGCTGGCCTGGAAGAGGGGCAACCGGGACAGAATCCGGCGCCCCGACCGGGACTAGAACCCGGTGTGCCGGCGCCACTAGGTGGAGGATTAGCCTGTTGAGCCGCGGCGCCGGCCGCAATATCATTCTTTATCCTTAAATTCACATAGAATCACAAAAGACACAGAATAACTAATGTAATCCTGAAGGAAAATAAAATCAAGCTCCAGTTAGCATATTACCTGACTTCACGAGGCTGGCCCCAGTGGCATAGTAGACTAAGGCTCCACCTGCGGTGTCAGCATCCCATATGTGCCCTACTTAGTATCCTGGCTGCCCCTCTTCTGATCCAGTTCTCTTCCATGGTCTGGGAAAGCAGCAGAAGATGGCCCAAGTGTCTGAGCCCTTGCTGGGCTTCTGGGAGGCCCAGAAGATTCTCCTGGCTCCTGGCTTCGTATTGTCCAGCTTTAGCTGTTGTGGCCATTTTGGGAATGAACCAGAGGATGGAAGACCTTTCTCTCTGTTTCTCTCTTTCTCGGTCTGTAATTCTACATCTCAAATAAATAAATAAATCTTTAAAAATATACTTGAGTTCAAATCATATTACAAAGTTATAGTCATAAAAACAGCATGTACCAACATAAAAACTTATATTTACCAATGGAACAGAATAGAAAACCCAAAAATTAATCTACGTATATACAGCCAATTGGTGTTTGACAGAAATGTGCCCGTATCATACATTGGAGAATAGATAATCTTTTAAATAAGTGGTCCTGGTAAACCTGTATATATTATATATGTAAATACAATATATATGTTTTGTATATATTTTTCAAATGCATATATATGTATATATTTCATTCATATATATAAGAATGAAATTCGATCCCTACCTTTCACCATACACAAAATTCAACTCAATATGCAACAGCGACCTGAGTTTAATAACAGACAACGCAGAGGAAATATTTCAAGATAGTGACTTCTTGGATAAGACGCAAAATGCTCAGGAAACAAATGTAAAACTAGATACTACACTTGATCTTAGCCAAAAGGCTGAGAAGCGATACAAATGTAAAACTAGAAACGTGGCATTGTATCAAACGCAGAAGCTTCTGAGAGCACAGATGATCAATGTGGTGTCGAAACATCAAACAGAATGAGAAAACAGTACTCGCAAGCCACTGGATGAGGATTAACATCTAGAATGTCTCAGCCACTAGAAAACCAAGCAACAACAAAAAATCCAGTCATGAAATGAGCCAAGAACCTCAATAAACCGTTCTCAAAAGAAGCAATGCAAATGGTCTGCAGGTATATGAAAAAATGCTCAATATCACTATCCATCAGGGAAATGCAAATCAAAACCTCAATGACATAGCACTTTAACCTTGTCAAAACAGATATTAGCTGAAAGATGGAAAGCAACAAATGTCAGTGAGGAAGTGGAGAAAGGGAAGCTCTCATAAACTGATGGTGGGCATGTAAATTAGTGTACTGTGTAAAACAGTATGGAGATTTCTTATAAAAAAAATAGAAATAGACTTTCTACATGATTCCACAATTCCTTTCCTGGGTAAAAACCCAAAATACAGGAACACTATCTGCACTACCATGTTGATAGCAGCACTGTTCACAATAGCTAGAGTATGGAACAAACCATGGTGTTCATCATTATATGAATGGATAAAGAAAATGTGGTGGTGGGGTTTTTGTGTGTGTGTATGTGTGTGTAAGTAAGAGGATACTATTATGCTATATATAAGAATGAAATTCTACCAGTTACATCAAACTGAAAGAAACTGGAGATCATCATGTTGAGTTAAATAATCCCAGCATAGAAAGACAAAAATCACATATTATCCTTTATATGTGGGAGCTAAAATCTAATATATAAAAAAGAAAGAATACTGTGTGTATCAGTTTTGCTGCAAATATAGCTTTGTCAAATTTGCTTTAGAGTTTTGTGAAACTTTATTTTATACCTTTTTCAAATCAAAGATTAAGGATGATATACTACTATAGTTTTTGATGCTCTGTGATTATTGTAAAATTAGCTGTATATGAGTGAAAAGTATGCATTCATTTTATTATCCTTTACACACACTGAAGCATGATGTTATTATTGCTAAAATCTTTAGTGAATATAATAAAAATTTAAAATATGTTAACTCAGAGTTAAGAAGGAAAGAACGGAAGGAAGGAAGGAAGGAAGGAAGGGAGGGAGGAAGGGAGGGAGGGAGGAAGGAAGAAAGAAAGGAAGGAAGGAAAGGAAAGGAAAGGAAAGGAAAGGAAAGGAAAGGAAAGGAAAGGAAAGGAGGAAGGAAGGAAGGAAGGAAGGAAGGAAGGAAGGAAGGAAGGAAGAAAGAAAGAAAGAAAGAAAGAAAGAAAGAAAGAAAGAAAGAAAGAAAGAAAGAAAGAAAGAAAGAAAGAAAGAAAAGAAGAGGAGGACATGAGGAAGGGAAGTATATTATATTCTTATAACTGTACAGAAAATATTAGAACTTTGGCTATAAAGTTCAGAGAAAACAATAGATGAAGATATACTTTTGTGAATCGATATACCATTGTTTGCTCATTTGTTTCTGTTTTTAAGTGTTGAGTTAAAAAATCATTGCTTGAATTCTGATGGAAAGGAACATGTGATATAAAATGTACAAATATAACTGAGAGTACAGGTAACAGAGGAGACTCCAGAAGTTGATGTCTGCTATGCCATAACCTAAAACACTTGCTGAATGGTACTGCAGAACAGAAAATATGTGGTGAGATAGCTCTTGCAAAGGAGAATGACAGACTTTTTTACTTAGGGATACATTTGAATTGGCTCTGATTAAGAAAGTCAGTCTTTTCTAATACATTTGCAAGCATCTTATGCTATTATGCCTTTAGCCAAATTTATCTATGTCATTGAACTTTACTTCTAGTAATAAAAACAAAAAGAAATCTGTAGAAAATATAGATTTTTATTTGATAGCAAACAGAAGAATAAATATAACAACATAGCTATTATTATTGATTGTATCTGAATCTTGAAACATTGCTTATGCTATTTATCTACATTTCTGTCAGTTGCCTCTTTACTTTGTGTCCTTTGCTGTGCAGAAGTGTCTTAGCTTGATATAATCCCATTTGTCTGTTTTTGCTTGTGCTTCTGGGGTCTTACCCAGAAAACTTTTCCTATGCCATTTTCTTGCAATGTTTCCCTTATGTTTTCCTCTAGTAATATGATGTTCTCAGGTCTTAGATTAAGATCCCTGATTCATTGTGAGTTGATTTTTATGTAGGATGTAAGGTAGGGTCTTGTTTCATACTTCTGCATACAGAAGTGTTGAAGAGACTATCCTTTTTCCAGGGATTGATTTTAGCTTGTCAGTTATTAGTTGGTTGTAGATGTGTGCATTTATTTCCAGGTTCTCTATTCTGTTCCACTGGTTGATGTCTATTCTTGTGCCTGCACCAAGCTATTTTGCTTATATCTGCTGAGTAACATGACCCAAAATCTGGTATTGTAATATTTCCAGCTTTATTTTTATTGTAGGATTGCTTTAGCTATTTGGAATCTCTTGTGATTCCATATAAATTTTAGTATCCTTTTTGCCAGATCTGAGAAGAACATTTTTGGTATTTTGATTAGAATTGCATTGAATCTGCAAACTGTTTTGAATATTATGCACATTTTAATATTATTTTTTCCAATCTATGAACATGATTTTTCCATTTTTTATGTCTTCTATTTATTTCCTTAATGTCTCATAATCATGATTGTAGATATGTTTCAAATCCTTGGTAAAATTTATCCTGAATATTTAAATTTTTGTATCTACTGTGAATGGCACTGGTATCACAGGTTTTTTCTCAGCCATGGCATTATTTGTGTATATAAAGACTATTGGTTTTTGTATGTTGATTATAAACCTGAAACATTGCCAAACTCTCTTATGAGTTCCTATAATCTCTTAGTGAAGTCTTTTGGTTCCTCTATGTATAGGATCATCTCTTCTGCAAACAGGGATAATTTGACTTCTTCCTTTCCAAGTTGTATCCCTTTAATTTCTTTTTCTTTTGAAATCTGTCTAGCTAAAAGTTTGAGAACTATATTGAATAGTATTGGTGAGAGAGGGCATCCTTATCTGGTTTCGGAACTTAGTGGAAATGCTTCCAGCTTTTCCCCAATTCAATATAAAGCTGACTGTGGGTTTGTCATATATTGCAATAGTTGTGTTGAGATATGCTTCTTTCATATACAATTTGCTTCAAATTTTTATTTTAAAGATTTATTTATTTATTTGAAAGTCAGAGTTACACAGAGAGAGGAGAGGCAGAGAGAGAGAGAGAGAGAGAGGTCTCCCATCTGATGGTTCACTCCCCAATTGGCTGCAATGGCTGGAGCTGCGCCGATCCGAAGCCAGGAGCCAGGAGCTTCCTCTGGGTCTCCCACATAGGTGCAGGAGCCCAAGGACTTGGAGCATCTTTTACTGCTTTCCCAGGCCATAGCAGAGAGCTGGATCGGAAGTAGAGCAGCCGGGACTCGAACCCGCGCCCATATGGGATGCTGGCGCTTCAGGTCAGGGCATTAACCTACTGCGCTATAGCACCAGCCCCTTTCTTCAAATTTTTATCATAAAATGATATTGCATTTTATCAAATATTTCTCTGACTCTTTTGAGATAGTCATGTGATTTTTATTTTTCAATTTGTTTAAAATAATATACCAAAAAATGTTGGGGAATAGTACGCAGCGGCATTGCTAGGTGGAGGTTTTTAGTTTCAGTTTTGACTGGGGGCTTTCCTACGGGCAGGGCTCTCCGGAGTCGGAGGGATCGAGGTCGCGGTAAACAACAAGATGGCGCCAGGACCCCCGCAGTAAGTCTGCCTGCCTGCCTGCTGCATGACACCTCACCTGATTAGCTGAAGGATGCATGCCCTTCACGTGAACAGAGACCGGATTGGTGTGCCTGATGCATGGACTCTAGCTTGCTTCTGATTGGTCACATTTTGTATATAAGCCACGGGTGTAACGAGGAAGCTCTCTCTCTCTCTCTCCTCTCCTTTCCTCCTTGCTCTCTACCTCTGTCACGTCTACTTTCTCTAATAAAAAGTCTACTGAAGACCGATAAGCGTCATTCGTTCTTTTCTCACCCGAGAAACTGTCGTCGCGGGCCCTGGGTTGAGTCTGCTAGCCAGACTCCTCGAGAAGCTCACGGCAAAAAAATAAAATAAAATAATATATCACATTTAATGATTTGCATATTTTGAATCTTATTTGCATATGGGGATGAATCCTACTTTATCAAGGTCAATGGTCTCTCTGATGTGTTATTGGATTTGACTAGCTAGTATTTTGTTGAGGATTTTTGCATCTAGGTTCATCATGGATATTGGTCTATAGTTCTGTTTCTTTGTTGTAAATTCTTTCTGATTTTGGAACTAAAATGATTCTAGCCCCATAGAAGGAGTTTGGGAGGATTTCTTCCCTTTCAACTATTTTGAATGGTTTGAGGAAATTGGAATTAGTTTATTTATTTATTTATTTGAAAGACAGAGATACAGAGAGAGAAGGGAAGAGAGAGAGAGACAGAGAGAGACACAGAGAAAGAGAGGGAGTGTGATGAAAGAGATTTTCACAGCTGCTGGTTCACTCACCACATGGCCGCAACAACCAGGGGGGCTGGGCCAGGCTGAATCCAGAAGCCAAAATTTCATCTGGGTCTCTCCCTTGGCTGCAGGTGACCAAGTACTTGAGCCATTTTCCATTGGTTTTCCAATCATATTAGCAGGAAGCTGGATTAAGAGCAGAGCAGCCACAACTCCTACTGGTCCCCTTAAGAGATGCCAGCACTTGAGGTGAAGGCTTAGCCATCTGTGCCAAAGTGCTGGGCCTGGATTACTTCTTAATTAAAGGTTTGGTAGAATTCAGCAATGAAGCCATCTGGTCCTGGTCTTTTCTTTTTTGGGAAGGTGTTTATTACTGATTCAATCCCCGTCTTGTTATTGGTCTATTTGGGTTTTCTATGACTTCATGAGTTAATTTTGGTAGATTATATGTGTGCAGAAACCTATCTGTTTCTTCTGGATTTTCCAACATTTTGACATATAGCTGTTTGTAGTAATTTATGATTCTTTTTATTGCTATAATATCCATTGTAACATCTTGTTTTTCATTTTCCATTTTATTAATTTCAGTTTCTCCTTTTTTTAGTTAGTTGGACCAATTGTATAAATTTTGCTTATTTTTTTTTTCAAGAAACCAGCACTCCATTTCACTGATTTGGGTCTTCCAACCTTTCCTATTTTGTTTAGTTGAGCCAAGAGTGTATCTATTTTGTTTATTTTTTTCAGAATAAAAAAGCTCTTAATCTTTTGTATCATTGTTCAGTTTCAATTTTGTTTCTTTCTCCTCTATTTCTTATTATTTCTTTCTTACTACTAATTTTGGGTTTGATTGACTCTTGTTTTTATAGATCATTATGATGCATTGCTTGATCATTTATTTGATGACTTTCCAATTTCTTGATGTTGGCTCTAAAGCTATCTGCTTAACACTGTTTTTTCTGTATCCCATAAATTTTGGTATATCATGTTGTCATCATTCATTCTTAGGGATTTTTTTTTTTGACAGGCAGAGTGGACAGTGAGAGAGAGAGACAGAGAGAGAAAGGTCTTCCTTTGCCGTTGGTTCACCCTCCAATGGCCGCCACTGCAGCCGGCGCACCGCGCTGATCCGATGGCAGGAGCCAGGATCCAGGTGCTTTTCCTGGTCTCCCATGGGGTGCAGGGCCCAAGCACCTGGGCCATCCTCCACTGCACTCCCTGGCCATAGCAGAGAGCTGGCCTGGAAGAGGGGCAACCAGGACAGAATCCGGCGCCCCAACCGGGACTAGAACCCGGTGTGCTGGCGCCGCAAGGTGGAGGATTAGCCTATTGATCCACGGCGCCGGCTCATTCTTAGGGATTTTTATTTCCCTTTTGATTTTCTTTATGACACACTGTTAATTCAGCAGCATTTTGTTCAATATACATTTTTGCATATTTTCTTGAATTTCCAGCTTCACTCCATTGTGATCAGAAAAGACACAGTGTCTGACTTCATTTGTATTGACTCTGTTGAAACTCTCCTAATGACCTAGCACATGATTGTTCCTACAGAAACTTTCATGCACTAATGAAAACAATGTGTTTTCTGCAACTGTGGGCTAAAATGTTCTGTAGATACCAAAGAAATCCATTTCATCCATATTGTACAATGGCTCTGCTCTTTCTTTTTTTACTCTTGTCATCCAGTTGATCTGTCCATTGGAGAAAGTGTAGTGTTAAAGTCCCCCAGTATATTTATCTCCCACTACAACTTCAAATTAAGATTCAGTTCTTTCAGAAATATGCACTCTATAATTAAATGGGAATAAATATGTTGAGAACTACTGTATAATTATTTGTGATTGTTAAATGTCATTCAAATTTATAGATCATGATTTAATATAAACAAACATTTCAAAGAGGAAATGATAATTTTTCATCTTTTGATTAAACTATTACAGGTAGAATCTCAGCTCTGTTGATTTCTAATAAAGAAAATGAAGTTAGGAGATCATTATGTTCTTTTTATTATTTTCATTATTATAGATGTGGCAAATTATTCTCCACAATTTCACTCTTTTTAGAGCACTAACAACGGATTTTCTTTTTCTTCATTATTGTGCATTTGTAATAGAAATACTGTTAGTGAAAATATAATTTTCAGTTATTATGTATAGTTCTGAAAAGATTCTAGATATCTCAGGTTCTTCATGTCTATGGATATTTGGTTTGACTTGTAACAATCAAACACCTGTAGTTACTCTGAACTGAAATTGTATTTGTGGTGTCTTGTCATGAGTTTACTTAAAGCTTCAATAATGTTACTCATATAGTGAATTTTGATAATGATTTAAAAATTTCTTCATTATTGTTTGTTTTGATTTCCTCTCCAAATGAGATAAGACTCTGTTAAAATAAAATTAACATACTTGAATTACAGCTGTTCACCTTGTATACTAAGAACAAATGACTGTCAGGTATTGGGAAAACATTCTAGGTAACAATTACAAGCACACATTAGTCCCTGATATGCACGGGCTACTAAAATAATTTTATTTGAAAGGTAAGGATAGGTAGAAAGAGACAGAACACTATTTTTTGACTACACAATTTATTGATCTTGAATATATGTAGTGGTTGTTCTCTGAGATGAGACTTCTCATTTATGCTATTTGTCTCCACTGTACATTGCAAAATAGTTGAGGTTAGTTATATCTTTATATTCTTGATATCTTATGTGATGCTTTTAGCAAAATATTATCAAAATAGACATTTGTGATACAGAACTACACAATAGAATACTGCTTATTCATAACAAAGAATGCAATTCTGCCATTTGCAACAACATAAATGTTAAGTAAGCCAACCACAGAAATATAAAAAGCACATGAGCTTACTCACATGTAGAGTTTAAAAGAGTTAATCTTGGGGCTGGTGCTATGGCGTAGCAGGTAAAGCCCCAGCCTACAGCACTGACACCCATTATGGCCACTGGTTCAAGTCCTGGTTGCTCCACTTCCGATCCAGCCCTCTGCTATGGCCTAGGAAAACGTTGACGATTGTCCAACTTCTTGGGCCCCTGTACCCGTGTTCAAGACTTAGAAGAAGCTCCTGGATCGTGGTTTCAGATCAGCTCAGCTATGACCATTGGAATCATTTTGAGAATGAACCAGCGGAATGGAAGATCCCCCTCCCCGGCTCTACCTCTCTCTGTAACTCTACATTTCAAATAAATAAAATAAATCTTTAAAAAAAAAAACAGTTAATCTCATAAATTTTAAGAGTGTTATGGTGGTTACCATAGGGAAGGGAAACTAAAGGGGAAACAGAAATGGAGAAAAGTCAGTCAGTGACTTTAAGTTACAGTTAGAAAAGAAAAATAGCCGGCGCCGCGGCTCACTAGGATAATCCTCCGCCTTGAGGCGCCGGCACACCGGGTTCTAGTCCCGGTCGGGGCACCGGATTCTGTCCCGGTTGCCCCTCTTCCAGGCCAGCTCTCTGCTGTGGCCAGGGAGTGCAGTGGAGGATGGCCCAAGTGCTTGGGCCCTGCACCCCATGGGAGACCAGGATAAGTACCTGGCTCCTGCCATCGGATCGGCGCGGTGCGCTGGTTGCAGCACACCGGCTGCGGTGGCCATTGGAGGGTGAACCAACGGCAAAAGGAAGACCTTTCTCTCTGTCTCTCTCTCTCACTATCCACTCCTGCCTGTCAAAAAAAAAAAAAAAAAAAAAAAGAAAAGAAAAATAAATTCTGATGTTCTATTGTACCGCAAAGTGACTATAAATAATGACAATGCACTTCACTATTGTTTACAATTCATAAAAAGCTTAAAGAAAGAATTTTGAATTTTTTCACCACAAGAAATGATAAATGTATGATAACATAGCTGTACTTACTTTAATCTGAACATCATTGAATGAGGACATGTTTAAGAATATTACATGATATTCCACAAGTACACTTATTATGTCAATCAATAAACAATAGATTTGTAATAAAAAACTGACATATGAATGGTTCTGATTTATTATTTGCCAAATAATTAGAAGCAAAAAAATATGATAGTTTTAGGAGTCATGGAGAACATCTGAAAACAGTCGTGAGTCTTCTCTTTTGGTAAACCCCATTTCTCCTTAGACCTAAATTGTAGACTCTAGACCATTACTGGCTTTGACTACAAACAGGATGTTTTTGTTGCACTCACCTCGTGTCAGTCAGAGTGAGCCCCCATATCTCTAATCAACCATCACTTTGTTCTCTAATCACACTAGGCACAAGACATGTCCATTCTTGCCCTAAACAGTTCAGGAATATTTATCATCCCATTCCTATTTAGTAGTTATTCATTTCCTTTTTTTGATGAGTAATAATTGAATGAATACTTTCATAAATTAATGAGAATATATACGAAATAAGTGAAGTAATGTATGAATTTTAAAACATGAGAATTCAAATCATGCATATTATTCACATAAATACTAAATATAGGAAAGTATGAAACTGAGAAGAAAAATATAGTATCGATAACAAAATTAACAAGTTATAAAATGCCAGTATGGATAATTAAATATGGATAATTAAGATAGGAAGCTCAAGAATGTAACAAAGAACCAAAGAACAAAGAAATTATTCTGAGATGAATAAGTTTGACACTGCTCTGAAGAGAAAGTACTTCAAAACAATATGATAACTAATTAGCTTTTTATTCAGATAAAATATATTCAAGTCTTAATTATTTGTCATTATTATTGCTACTAATGTTATTATTATTATTCATATGTGACATTTTGAAAGCATCCTTTAAAATGCAAAGTAAATATCAAAGTCAAGATGGAATTAAAGCAATGTTATATTATAACCATTCATTAATCGTATTCCATGCCCAAACCCTGGAATAAATACTGAGATTCAGAATAGAATAATTACCCTGTGTCAGGTAATTAGTAGTCCACAATCACTGGCAGTACAGAAAAATTCATCAAATTGACTATTATGTGGAGCAACGGAAGCATAGATTACAGAGTCACGTAATCTGCTTTCAAATTTTAGTTTTTACAATTGAAAAAAAAAAAAAAACAATTACATGACCAAGTTTCATAATGACTAAATTGGAGGATACATATTATGACATCTCACTCTCTTCTCCCCAAAAGAATATTCCTTTTGCTGGAACATCTTAGTTTTCTCTTTCTGTCATTACTTCAAGTGACAATCTCCTCTGCTTGATGAAGGTGGTAGTAATGATGGAAACACATGGACTGATCCTTCTAATAATCATGACAGACATTGGTAATTCAATTTAAGTCAGTTCTATACCAAATACAGCTTATTTTCCTGAAATTTTAGGGAACCATTCAGGTCTCCAAATGTGTAGTAATGCACAAAAAAAATGGAATCTCACATATAAAATTATCGTGAAAAACTACAAAGATAATACAAAAATCAGTGTAAGCGTTACTATATATTTTTATCTTCTACCTTAACTTGTACTTTATTATTCAATTAGCCATTACATTTGTAATTGCATACTAAAATCAATTTGCATTTTTTTTTATTTGACAGGTAGAGTTATAGACAGTGAGAGAGAGAGACAGAGAGAAAGATCTTTTTTTTTTTCTATTTTTTTTTTTTTTTTGACAGGCAGAGTGGACAGTGAGAGAGAGAGACAGAGAGAAAGGTCTTCCTTTGCCATTGGTTCACCCTCCAATGGCCGCTGCGTCCGGCCCGCTGCGGCCGGCGCACTGCGCCGATCCGGTGGCAGGAGCCAGGAGCCAGGTGCTTTTTCCTGGTCTCCCATGGGGTGCAGGGCCCAAGCACCTGGGCCATCCTCCACTGCACTCCCTGGCCACAGCAGAGAGCTGGCCTGGAAGAGGGGCAACCGGGACAGAATCCGGCGCCCCGACCGGGACTAGAACCCGGTGTGCCGGCGCCGCTAGGCGGAGGATTAGCCTAGTGAGCCGCGGCGCTGGCCGAGAAAGATCTTCTTTCCGTTGGTTCACACCCCAAATGGCCGCTACGGCCGGCGCTGTGCCGATCTGAAGCAAGGAGCCAGGTGCCCCTTCCTGGTCTCCCATGTGGGTACAGGGGCCCAAGCACTTGGGCCATCCTCCACTGCTTTCCCGGGCCACAGCAGAGAGCTGGACTGGAAGAGGAGCAACCTTGACTAGAACCAGTGCCCATATGGGATGCCGGAGCTACAGGTGGAGGATTAACCAAGTGAGCCATGGCGCTGGCCCTCAATTTGTTTTATTTACATATTGTTTTACAGCTGTGTTCTTATCTTCAAAACTAAAGCATTGAAAGACAATCTGATTTCACAAAGAAAACCATTATGGCGTACTATACCATACTACGTTTTCACAATAAAAAACAAAATATAGTTTTCTTTGGGAGATCCATTAACCCTCAAGCAATAACTTTGTTGAAAAATAAAACAAAGCTATATAGCTGATAGAGATTTACTTAAAGAACGAGACATTACATTCATCACAATTCTATATTTGGATCAGTGATTTTGTTTTGAAGTACCATAATCTATTCACTCCTTTTTTTTCTCAAACTAGGATCTGGATAATTTTAGCTTTACTGAGAGTTTGTCTGATTCTCTTATAGTTATGACTTTTAAATTATACATTTCTAATAGAGGGTAGGCTTAGGAGGGTCCAAGCTAACCAAGAAATATACTTGTAAATTTGGTACACGATTCTCTTGATATGGTTAATTTTATAAGAGCTTACTTCAGGTTTTTTCTAATAAAAGAAAAAATTTATATAGAGATAAAAAATGGCATGTTGACAGCCAAGAAATTATATTGATTTTGTGTTTATTTCATCATTACAATTACCTTGTAATGAATTTACACATAACATAAAATTTCTATCTATTGTCCAATATAGCATTTTTTATTTAAAGTACTCTGGAAATAAAGTTGTGACCTGATAACCTAATAACAAAATTCTTAGATTTTTTTCTTTCTAAAATAACACGTAAATTTTTTAATTCAGTTTATTGATTTTATGATTTGTAAAATAGGAGTCTGGGTGGGTAAGACACATCAACATTTACTCAAAGTCTCTGCTTCTCATCCAGACAGTTTATGTTTGAATAGATATATCTTCCTCATAAAGAAATTAGAAAAATGACTCTCAGGACATTTGGCATTAGTCCCCAAAAGACAGTAATCCCTGAAAGAGGAGAAACAAACCAAACAAACTTGACAGTGATGGTCAATTTTCAGCTACTTCAGATGATCCCATCCCATATTGGAATGCCAGTTTAAGTCCCTGCCTCCAGTATAGCTTCCTGTAATGAATGTTAGGAGGTAATGGATGATAGCTGTCATGGTTAGACCACTGCTACCTACAAGGAAGCCCTGCATGGAATTCTGGGCTCCTGGTTTTGATCTGGCCTAACTCTGGCTGTTGTGGGTATTTGGGAAATAAACCAGCAGATGAAAGAGTAGAAGAGCTCTCTCTTTCTCTCTCTCTCTCTCTCTCTCTCCCTCTCTCTGCTTTTTATCTTTTTTTTTTTTTAAGATGTGCTTATTTGAATGTCAGAGTGGGAGAGGCAGAAAGAGAATTGTATTCCACCTGCTAGTTCATTCCCTAATTGGCTGCAATGTCCAAATCTGAACCAGGTAAAAACCCTGAGACAGAGGCTTCACCCAGGTCCTCCATGTGAATAGCAGGAACCCAAGTGCTTGGGCCATCATCCAGTATTTTTTGCATTCCGTTAGCAGGGAGCTGGATGAGAAGTGGTACCACCAGGATACAAACCAGTGCCCATATGCAATGATGGCGTCAGGGACACTGATTTTACCCCTATACTACAGTGCCCCTGTTCCTTTCAGGTAGATGAATATATATATATATATATATATATGTATATATAAAACTGAAACTATGTTCCTGGCCTGCTATCCTATGTTATGGAGTTCAGATGTACCAGAAAACCACAATTCTGTAAGCCAGTTCCTTAAAATATCTCTCATTATCTCTCCCTACCTCTGAAGAAACTTGATTCATATATTTACAACTGTTCCAGATCACTGCATGTAAAAGGGTTGCAGGGACACCACTGTGAACATAGTAAGAGCCTAGTGGAATTTCTTAATTTAGGGAACTGGGAAGACTTTCCAGGAATGTCAAGGATTTTCCCCACTTATGGACTAGCAATAGTATGGACTAGATCTGCTACAGATATTGAATGATTAGATGCACCAACATATGAGGAAAATATTTGCAGCACAGAAATAAGCACAAAAGAATATCAGAAAATACATTATCTTTCCTACACACAGCCACATGTTGTGCCTATTGCCATCAAACAGAATAGAAGCTAACAGAAACCATGAGACCATAAGTAAGGTGGTCATGAAGATCTTGCTTAATAAATAATAATTAGAATATTGCTTGTGTACAAATAAATAAAAATTTAAATCAAGATTAAAAAAATGTATCAAATTCTTCCCAGGACATTCATTTCACCATTGAGGAAAGATCAAGTATTTAATAAAAATACAGAAATGTCCAACAATGACTAAGTCAAGAAACATAATCTCTGACACTAAACAAAAATTACCAAGCACTCAAAGAAATAGGAAAATAAAGCCCAAAATAGAATGTACGTGAATCAATCAAAGCAACTAAAAAATGTTTCAATGTTAGAAATGACAGATTCATGCATCAAAATTGGAATTTCTAATAAATTCTGTGTTTTTCTAAGCTAAAAAGAAAAATATATAAAAATACCAATCAAATTTAAAATATGAAATATATAATGTGGGAACATATATAAGAAAGCACAGTCATTTGGTGCAGTGGTAGAGATGTCACTTGAGATGCTCATGCTTAAATCTTTTTTTTTTAACTTTTATTTAATGAATATAAATTTCCAAAGTACAGCTTACGGATTACAATGGCTTCTCCCTCCCCATAACTTCCCTCCCACCCACAACTCTCCCTTTCCCTCTCCCTCCCCCTTTCCATTCACATCAAGATTCATTTTCAATTCTCTTTATACAGAAGATCAGTTTAGCATACATTAAGTAAAGATTTCAACAGTTTGCACCCACATAGAAACACAAAGTGAAAAATACTGTTTGAGTACTAGTTATAGCATTAAATCACACTGTATAGCACATTAAGGACAGAGATCCTACATGAGGAGTAAGTGCACAGTGACTCCTGTTGTTGACTTAACAAATTGACACTCTTGTTTATAGCATCAGTAATCAGCCTAGGCTCTTGTCATGAGTCGCCAAGGCTATGGAAGCCTTTTGAGTTCACCAACTCTGATCATATTTAGACAAGGCCATGGTGAAAGTGGAAGTTCTCTCCTCCCTTCAGAGAAAGGTACCTCCTTCTTTGATGACCCGTTCTTTCCACTGGGATCTCACTCAAGGAGATCTTTCATTTATTTTTTTTTCCCCAGAGTGTCTTGGCTTTCCATGCCTGAAATACTCTCATGGGCTTTTCAGCCGGATCCACATGCCTTAAGGGCTGATTCTGAGGCCAGAGTGCTGTTGAGGACATCTGCCATTCTATGGGTCTGCTGTGTATCTCACTTCCCATGTTGGCTCATTCTCTCCCTTTTTTAATCTATCAGCTAGTATTTGCAGACACTAGTCTTGTTTATGTGATCCCATTGGCTCTTAGTCCTATCATCATGATCAATTGTGAACAGAAATAAATCACCAGGACTAGTAAGATGGCATTGGTACATGCCACGCTGATGGGATTGAATTGGAATCCCCTGGCATGTTTCTAACTCTACCATTTGAGGTAAGTCAGCTTCAGCATGTCCTGAATTGCACATCTCTAATCCCATTCACAATAGCTACAAAAACAATCAAATACCTTGGAATAAACTTAACCAAGGACGTTAAGGATCTCTACGATGAAAATTACAAAACCTTAAAGAAAGAAATAGAATAGGATACCAAAAATGGAAAAAATCTTCCATGGTCATGGATTGGAAGAATCAATATCATCAAAATGTCCATTCTCCCAAAAGCAATTTACAGATTCAATGCGATACCAATCAAGATACCGAATACCTTCTTCTGAAATTCATATGGAGACACAGGAGACCTCGAATAGCTAAAGCAATCTTGTACAACAAAAACAAAGCTGGAGGCATCACAATACCCGAATTCAGGACATACTACAGGACAGTTGTTATCAAAACAGCATGGTACTGGTACAGAAACAGATGGATAGACAAATGGAACAGAATAGAAACACCAGAAATCAATCCAAACATCTACAGCCAACTCATATTTGATCAAGGATGCAAAACCAATCCCTGGAGTAAGGACAGTCTATTCAATAAATGGTGCTGGGAAAACTGGATTTCCACATGCAGAATCATGAAGCAAGACCCCTACCTTTCACCTTACACAAAAATTCACTCAACATGGAGTAAAGACTTAAATCTACGACCCTACACCATCAAATTACTAGAGAGCATTGGAAAAACCCTGCAAGATATAGGTACGGCAAAGATTTCTTGGATAATACCCCAGAAGCACAGGCAGTCAAAACCAAAATTAACATTTGGGATTGTGTCAAATTGAGAAGTTTCTGTACTTCAAAAGAAACAGAAAAGTGAAGAGGCAACAGACAGAATGGGAAAAATATTTGCAAACTGTGCAACAGATAAAGGGTTGATAATTAGAATCCACAAAGAAATCAAGAAACTCCACAACATCAAAACAAACAACCCACTTAAGAGATGGGTCAAGGACCTCAATAGACATTTTTCAAAAGTGGAAATCCAAAGTTCCAAATGACACATGAAAAAATGTTCAAGATCACTAGCAATTAGGGAAATGCAAATCAAAATGACAATGAGGTTTCACCTCACCCCGGTTAGAACGGCTCACATTCAGAAATCTACCAACCACAGATGCTGGAGAGGATGTGGGGAATAAGGGACACTAACCCACTGTTGGTGGGAATGCAAACTGGTCAAGCCACTATGGAAGTCAATCTGGAGATTCCTCAGAAACCTGAATATAACCCTACCATTCAACCCAGCCATCCCACTCCTTGGAATTTACCCAAAGGTAATTAAATTTACAAACAAAAAAGTGGTCTGCACCTTAGTGTTTATTGCAGCTCAATTCACAATAGCTAAGACCTGGAACCAACCCAAATGCCCATCAACAGTAGACTGGGTAAAGAAATTATGGGACATGTACTGTATCGAATACTATACAGCAGTCAAAAACAACGAAATCCAGTCATTTGCAACAAGATGGAGGGATTTGGAAAACATCATGCTGAGTGAATTAAGCCAGTCCCAAAGGGACAAATATCATATGCTCTCCCTGATCGGCGACAACTAACTGAGCACCAAAGGGGAAACTTGTTGAAGTGAAATTGACACTATGAGAAACAGTGACTTGATCAGCTCTTGTCCTGACTGTTGATGTACAAGGTAATACTTTATCCATTTTAGTATTGTTTTGTTCTAGTACTATTGGTTGAACTCTGTAATTAACACACAATTATTCTTAGGTGTCGCTCCCCGTCTTCGTGGAGGAACGACACTAAGCCCTGCCTAGGCTTCATATCCGAGTCACGGCACCATTATGTAGCTCCCCCTCTTCGTGGAGGAACGACACAGGACCCTGCGCTGTTCTTTCGTCTGCTCGGCCCTCCCCAGGTTTGCTGCTGGTTCTTCCCGGGTTGGCTACTGTCCCTTCCACCTCCGTGGAAGGGCGGTTCCCCCTGGCCACTTTCCCCACTTCCGCAGGGGTGCGGCACACCGCCGGCCGGCTCTCTCGGGGGCTGCACAGGTGTTCCTTCAGATGTTCCCCTTAGATGTTCCTGGTGCATGCCGTCTCTCTCCTCCTTTATAGTCCTCCTCTGCCAATCCCAACTCGGCTGCCCACACGCCGAGTACGCTGCTATCCTCCAATCAGGAGCAAGTCCTACAGTTTATTGGCTGAACTGGAGGCAGCTGTGTAGAAGCTGTTTTCTCCTCTCCCAGTGCCATATTGTGGGAGAGCAGATGCATAGAATAAGTCTTAATTCCAGTAACTTAGTCTAGTCCGAGTTGCTCCCCACAGATCCCCCTTTCTTTTTATTTTTTGGCGTTGATACGCACCTGTCTTCGGTGTCCCGCGGCACACACTCTGCTCTGCTTGCTAGAGTTGCCACAGGTTCTTACAAGTCCTATCAATCAGGCAAACCGAATCCGGGTCCTCTCTTCACCATGTTGTGAGGAGGTTTTTAGGCGCTGATGCGTGCCTGTGTTCGGTGCCCCACAGCGCATGCTCTGCTCTGCCTGCAGGTGCTTACAAGCCCTATCAGGCAAACCGAACCCAAGCCTTCTCATTGCCATATTGTGGGGAGGCCTATTGGTGTTGATTTGTGCCTATCTTCGGTGACCTGCGGCTCATACTCTGGTCGAGCCGCCTGCTGGTGCTTACCGCCTTACTAATCAGGCAGACTGAATCCAAGGTATTGTGGGGAGACTTATTGATGTTAATTCGTGCCTGTCTTCGGTGACCTGCGGCGCATAAGCTGCTAGCCGCCCGCAGGTGCTCACCACTTCCCTAATCAGGCAGACCGAATCCAAGCTCTCTCATTGCCATGTTGATGGGAGGCCTTATTTTTCTGTTTCTCTATCTCCGGGCACTCCTATTTCTCCTATTTTACTTCTATCTACCAGCATTCCTATTTCTCTCATTTTACTTCTAAATGTCTGTTTCTCTTATCCCTGCAGCTTCCCGGCGTCCGCCCCGAGGCTGCTTCTCGGCGGCTTCCCGGCTCTGAGCCGCTTCAGCCCGCTTCTCTTATCTGCGCGGCTTCGCGGCTTCCCGGCTTCGCGCGTGCGCTCCGAGGTCTCTGCGCTAGCCCAGCGTTCCCTATGTACTTGTGCCCCGCACGCTCTCTCTGCGCACAGCAGCCTCCGCGAGTCACACAGCCCCAGCTCACGTCTCCGCCACTAGTATTCAATCTAAGTTCCCCGGGCTAACCTGGCGAATTCAACCCAGCTCACGTTTCCGCCCCACGATTTGGCTTCCCGTCCTTTGCTCCCCGGGCTAATCAGACGGATTCCAACCTGGCTTATGTTTCCGCTTCTGGTTTTACCTTTTCGCCCCTTATTCCTGGGCTAACTTGAGAATCCCAAAGTAGCTTTCGTCTCCGCCTCGGCCTGCCCCCCGCGGCTTCAATTTCCCTAACATTTTTCTCTACCCGGTATGTTTCCCTAAGTTTTCTTCCAACAATATTCCTCCCTCATTTCTCCTGGCTTCTCCCCACAGTCCGTATCCAAATCTGTTTGTTCTAGCTTTCACTTTCGCTCTCGACCTTAGAGATTTCTCCCAGCTTCCCCCCGTAGTCCATATCTGAGTCTATACCTAGGCTTTTAATAGCTTTTTCCGGCACCTTTTTCGTCCGGCTTTTCCCTAGGCTGTTTGCTAGTCTCTCTCTCTGATATTTTCCACTTCTTCCCGTTTCTTCCCTCCTAGGTTTCCTATCCGTCCTAGGTTTCCTATCCGAGTCACGGCACCATTATGTCGCTCCCCGTCTTCATGGAGGAACGACACTAAGCCCTGCCTAGGCTTCATATCCGAGTCACGGCACCATTATGTAGCTCCCCCTCTTCATGGAGGAACGACACTAAACCCTGCCTAGGCTTCATATCCGAGTCACGGCACCATTATGTAGCTCCCCCTCTTCGTGGAGGAATGACACAGGACCCTGCGCTGTTCTTTCGTCTGCTCGGCCCTCCCCAGGTTTGCTGCTGGTTGTTCCCGGGTTGGCTACTGTCCCTTCCACCTCCGTGGAAGGGCGGTTCTCCCTGGCCACTTTCCCCACTTCCGCAGGGGTGCGGCACACCGCCGGCCGGCTCTCTCGGGGGCTGCACAGGTGTTCCTTCAGATGTTCCCCTTAGATGTTCCTGGTGCATGCCGTCTCTCTCCTCCTTTATAGTCCTCCTCTGCCAATCCCAACTCGGCTGCCCACACGCCGAGTACGCTGCTCTCCTCCAATCAGGAGCAAGTCCTACAGTTTATTGGCTGAACTGGAGGCAGCTGTGTAGAAGCTGTTTTCTCCTCTCCCAGCGCCATATTGTGGGAGAGCAGATGCATAGAATAAGTCTTAATTCCAGTAACTTAGTCTAGTCTGAGTTGCTCCCCACACTTAGGTGTTTAAATTTTAACTAAAAGTGATCCCTGTTAGGAATCTGGAAAGCATTATGCTGAGTGAAATAAGCCAGTCCCAAAGGGTCAAATATCATATGTTCTCCCTGATCGGTGACAACTAACTGAGCACCAAAAAGGAAACCTGTTAAAGTGAAATGAACACTATGAGAAGCGGTGACTTGATCAGCCCTTGCCCTGACTGTTGATGAGCAACTTAACACGTTATCCCTCTTAGTATTTTTTTGTTTATATGTTCTACTTAATACTTTTGGTTGAATACTGTAATCAATACACAGTTATTCTCAAGTGTTGAAACTTAACTGAAAAGTTGTCGCTCATGCTTACATATAATATTGGGGTACAGGGTCCAAATCCAGTCCACTCTGTTTCTGATCAAGCTTCCTGCGAACACATACCCTGGTCTAGCCTTGGATTTTGCAGGCAACTGAGGTGTTAATCAGTGAATGAAATATCTTAATGTGTCACTCTATTTTTATGCATTCCAAATAATAAAATAATAAAAGATAAATACAAATGAATAGGTAAAAACTATATATAGTAGGTTAGAATTTGGAGGAATAAAGAAAAATTGGAAATATAAGATGAGAGATTATGAGAAACAAGATACAGAGAAAAAACAACGAAAAAAATGTGAAGTTTCATTAAAATGTGGTTGAATGATAAACATCCTATAACATTTAATTGGAGTCTTCAGAAATGTGGCAAAAATTTATGTCTAGTGTGTGAAAATGTTTCAAATTTTAAAAAAAGCTATGTAATATGAATCCACGAAATGCAACAATATACAAGCACATGAAATACAAAAAAATTACACCGAGGCTGTGGGGAGCAACTGAGACTAGACTAAGTTACTGTAATTAAGACTTATTCTATGCATCTGCTCTCCCACAATATGGCGCTGGAGAGGAGTAAACTTCTACGCAGCTGCCTCTTGCCAACTTGACTGATAAGCTGCAGGAGCTGATCCTGCTCCTGATTGGAGGAGAGCAGTGTGCTCGGTGTGTGGGTAGCAGAGCATGGATTGGTGGAAGAGGACTATAAAGGAGGAGAGAAACAACATGCGCGTGGAACATCTGAAGGAACACCTGAGCAGCCCCCGAGAGAGCTGGCCTGCAGTGTGCCGCTCCTCCGCGGAAGCAGGGAAAGTGGCGGGGGGGCCGCCCCTCCACGGAGGTGGAGGGATCGGCAGCCAACCCGGGAAGGACCAGCAGCAAACCCGGGAAAGGCCAAGCAGAAGAAAGAACAGCACAGGGTCTAGTGTCGTTCCTCTGCGAAAGGGGGAGCGACATGAGGCATATACCATTTGGTTTTCTTAAAACCAATTATAAATGTACCTGAAAATCTTCTAGTGTGAGAGGGAAGATTAATTTTTTACTTAAAAATAGATAGAAGAATGACAGAAGATTTACATATGATTCAATAAATACAAGATATTCCAGGAACAATTAAAAATAATCAAAGAATAAATGCTGTCAACCTAGAAGTTTATGACCAGCAAAAACAACATTTAAATTTAAAAATGAGCTAAAAAGTTTTATTTTACTTTTCTTTTTTTAATGTTTTTAACTTGATGTACCTTGATGTACAAGGTAATACTTTATCCATTTTAGTAAATTTTTTGTTCTAGTATTATTGGTTGAACTCTGTAATTAACACACAATTATTCTTAGGTGTTTAAATTTTAACTGAAAAGTGATCCCTGTGAAATATAAGAGTGGGAATAAGAGAGGGAGGAGATGTACAATGTAGGACATGCTCAATCGGACTTGCCCCAAATGGTGGAGTAAGAAACGTGCCAGGGGATTCCAATACAATCCCATGAAGATGGCATGTACCAATGCCATCTCACTAGTCCAAGTGATCAATTTCAGTTCACGATTGATCACACTGTAGGTCTGAGAAAAAGGGATCACACAAACAAGACTAGTGTCTGCTAATACTAACTGATAGAATCAAAAAGGGAGAGAATGATCCATCATGGGAAGCGGGATACACAGCAGACTCATAGAATGGCAGATGTTCTAAATAGCACTTTGACCTCAGAATCAGCCCTTAAGGCATTCAGATCTGGCTGAAGAGCCCATGAGAGTATTTTAGGCATGGAAAGCCAAGACACTCTGGCAATAAAAAAAAAAAACAAAAAACAAAAAACAAACAAACAAAAAAAACTAAATGAAAGATCTCTGTGAGTGAGATCCTTTCTCTGAAGGGAGGAGAGAACTTCCACTTTGACCCTGTCTGAATAAGATCAAAGTCAGCGAACTCAAAAGGCTTCCATATCTTTGGCAACTCATGAGTAGAGCCTAGGGAGATTACTGACGCCATAAACAAGAGTGTCAAATTGTTAAGTCAGCAACAGGAGTCACTGTGTACTTACTTCTCATGTGGGATCTGTCCTTAATGTGTTGTCCAATGTGAAGTAATGCTATAACTAGTACTGAAACAGTATTTTACACTTTGTGTTTCTGTGTGGGTGCAAACTGATGAAATCTTTACTTAATATATACTAAAATCGATCTTCTGTATATAAAGATAATTAAAAATGAATCTTGGCCCACGCCGCGGCTCAATAGGCTAATCCTCCGCCTTGCGGTGCCAGCACACCTGTTTCTAGCCCCAGTTGGGGTGCCGGATTCTGTCCCAGTTGGCCCTCTTCCAGGCTATCTCTCTGCTGTGGCCCTGTAGTGCCGTGGAGGATGGCCCACGTGCTTGGGCCCTGCACCCATATGGGAGACCAGGAAAAGCACCTGGCTCCTGGCTCCTGCCATCGGATCAGCGCGGTGCACCGGCCGCAGCGCGCTGGCCGCGGCAGCCATTGGAGGGTGAACCAACGGAAAAAGGAAGACCTTTCTCTCTGTCTCTCTCACTGTCCACTCTGCCTGTCAAAAAATAAAAAAAAAAAAAAAGAAAAAAAGGAAAAAAAAGAAATGAATGCAATGGGAGAGGGAGCAGGAGATGGGAGTGGTGTGAGTGGGAGGGAAATTATGAGGGGGGAAGCCATTGTAATCCATAAACTGTGCTTTGGAAATTTATATTTACTAAATAAATAAAAAAAGCAAAATGATCCTTTTGAGAAAAATAGAGGTCAAAGGTGGCCTGGGGAGCGAGGTTTGAGGGAGGAACCATTGTTCTGGATGACAACGGTATGTGAGAAAAGTTGACTGAGTGCTAGAAATATTCTTGGATGTGTTGTCTCAGGTGTTTCCATATATCAAAGCTTTGAAAAATATACAATGAGTTATTATCTGTCAATTATACAAATTAAATCTATTTGGAAAACCAATTATAGCAGAGTTGCCGATAGTATTAACAGATAGATGAATTATATGAGAACATTTTTCTAGTGCTGTAATTGTCAATAAATAGATCAATAGAATTTAATCCTCTCATTCTTATTGATAAGTGTGTGTATTTTTGTGTATGTAGGTACTCATAGCAAGCACTTTCACAAATCTATCTGTATTTTTTAGTAAATAAGTTCATACAAATTGATTCATTGATTTGTAATAAGTACATTTTCCGGAACGGTTACATTACTTCAGAGCTCCAAATCAATAAGAAATCAACTCATTTTCTCATGAAGCAAGTAGTTGATATGTAAGTAGATAATTATTCATCAAATTATTTTCTGCCATCTACTGACTCTACTCTCCAGTAAACTCTATTTTCATTGCCTCTGAACTTCATGAATCTTTCTTCCTTAGAGTGAAATACATTTTTTTTTGTCATGTGTAGTTTGGTGTAATGTAAACCAGAAAATATGGAACTTTCTTTTCTTAAAGGGAGTCTTATCTTTTTTAAAAATTTTTTTTAATATTTTTTTATTTGACAGAGTTACAGACAGTGAGAGAGGGAGAGACAGAGTGAAAGGTCTTCCTTCCGTTGGTTCACTCCCCAAATGGCTGCCATGGCCTGAGCTACGCCGAGATCCAGAGCCAGGAGCTTCTTTCCTGGTCTCCCACGCAGGTACAGGCGCCCAAGCACTTGGGCCATCTTCCACTGCTTTCCCAGGCCACAGGAGAGAGCTGGACTGGAAGAGGAGCAACTGGGACCAGCACCCGGCCCCCATATGGGATGCTGGCTCCACAGGTGGAGGATTAACCTAGTGTGCCACTGTGCCGGCCCCCAGGAAGTCTTATCTTAACAAAAAACAAACACCATCCAAAAGCCTCATAGTGCATGTGAGGTTAAAGTAAAAGAGGTTTCTATGTTATGATCCTTTGTGCAAAATGGATTAAAGCCAAGGCTACTTTACATGTTAGTGAAGTGCCACATTCTCACAACTGCAAACAAGGTGCAAAGGATGCCAACAATGCTTTATATCATCACTCTGTGCTACATCTCAATATTGGCTTTATTACAATAAACACTAGACCTGGCCTGCTTTATCTTCACAGAAATGATAAATAGCTCAGCTTCTGCCAACGCCCTTAGATAAAGATTTTCTGCATTTTCTGCCTCTGGCTTAAACAAAATAATAGTTGAGAAAATCCTATTGGCAGTGGTGGTTAAGTAGTCTACTACTTAAAGACAATTCTAATTTTCAGCTGTGCGAATATTGGCATGCAAAGCTGCTGGACAATTCTATGTGGCTGTACCACTATTGGCATGTTAACTTTCTTGACAACCCTTGCCTGTTTTTTTTTTTTTTTTTTTTTTTCATTTCAGTGTTAACAGACAACATTTGAAAGCATTTGTATAAGTAATGATAGTCTTCTAAAATTCTCTGAAGTAAGCCATTGCAATTATGATGGGGCTTATATTTAGATATACAGCAATAAAATATGTGCATTTGTTGATTAAATTCAACCATTTCTCTCCCAAAGTGTGACTAAAAGCATTGCCAATTTGATTGATGAATACTTCACCATAAATCTAAGCACAGATTTAGAAAGAGCACTGGAAGAACAAAATGCAATATGACTTGTGATCGAACACCAAGATGTAGAGGCACATAATCACAGGCTACACAGGTTGCTCCATTTCAGATTTGCAAGTGGCATATTTCAATAATGGGCTACATTAGTTTACCATAAACTGATATACTGTGTGTGTGTAAATTGGGCAGCCCAATTTATATTCGTGGAAAAGAGTCTCTCACATTTTCTTGTCATGTAGATTAAATGACAGTGATCTGATGCAGCAAAATTATATTTTTGAAGTCAGTGGGTATGATGACACATAGAGAGACATCATCCCATAATTTTCAGAGGCAAATATGGTCTCTGTTCTATTCCAATTCTCTCTTACAGTGAAATAGCATATAATGCATTGTTGGTGTTTAGCTTGTCAATTTATTAAAACAATTTTAAATAAAGAACTTTAAACGTAATCAACTGTTTTGACTTTGCTACTGTTTTTCTATTTTCTTTAACTATATTAGCTTAAGGATTCATAATTGTGATCTGTGTATTTATACAAGACCTAAGGCAAAACAATTTTGTATCTTTATAGAGCAATTTGCTGCCTGTGAATTGCTTTAGTGACCCAGCATTGTTCAAATGGATGTTTTGTGCCCAATCAATCAATACACATTTACTACATAACAATAATTGCCATCACTAGTATAATTATTTTATTAGTAATAATTATTCTTTTTATAACTATACTTTATCTTAACAGCTAATAACTTATAAATATAACTACAAATATTTTTTATGTTTATAAATATTCAACAATGATTCAAATATTGAATCATTGATATGCTACTTGGAAATTTTCATTAAAGTCTTCTTGTAAGACATGCAAATATCCTACCAATTCCTGTAATTCTGCCTTGTGAATGAACACTTATTGAGTCCCATTCAATAATAGTTCCTATTAAGAGATACAAATAATATTTACCTATGGTAAAGATCAGTTAATTTTATCAGTGTGTAATTCTTCTCATATTTCAGTGAAATAGATCATATGCTTAAAATCTAATAGCTCTGAGTATTCAGTCACTCTAGTTAATAATTATTAACAATTATTATTAATACTATTAATAATATTGATTATTTTTATTCATTAGTATTATTAATTATTAACAATATTGTATCACCTACAATACCTGGAAGTAACGAAACATAATCATTGCTGTGCATTCTAAAAGCTATTAGATATGACTTTTCTTGAAGAATGGCTAATATTTTATAAATATATTTGAAATTTTAAAAACAATTTCTTTACAAAAAATATCTACACTCTTGCACATTTTTAACAGTTTTCCTGTCTAAAATCTGAAACTGTAATAAAAGCAGTATTTCAATAAAGATAGTCTAGGTAGAATAAAGACTTAGAACGCTAGAATATCAATCATCTTATTGGAAAACTCACTATGTTACAAATATATAATATTTGTGTATGGTATCACATATTCTTATATTCATAATTGCAATATTGTTGATTTTCCATCTCATGCCATTTACTTATTTTTGTATTGTTCCTTTTCCTCTTCTATAATACTTTGACTGTCACAAATCAAGTTAGTGGAAAACAAAAACAAAGCTCTCATTATTGAGTGTATCATCTTTAACTTTCTGTCCTTTGTCCTCCTATCATTATTATTTATTTATTTAGCTTCGCAGTAATGAAATCATTATTTCTCAGCTCCAAAATTATCCTACATTGCTGATAGATGAAAATGGAACTTGACTCTGCAAGCATATGTCTTTTGTTACTGGCATGAGTCAATGCTTGTCAACAGACAACAGTAAAGAAACATTCGAAGGGCAAGTGTTTCTCTTGCTTGTGCAATTGTCCTCTGCTTTGTCAGTTCCTGCCGTGCATATGACTTTCCATCATCTGGCTCCTACAATGTGGACAGCACCTTGGGTCAGGTTTCTGAAAGAGTTTCAAGCAGATTTTATTCATATTTGCTGCATAGCAGGCACACACTGATGGATGTACATACCATTTATACTTAACTTAACACAAGGCCATGAGTTTCATGAATGTACCACATAGAATTAAAGAGGAACACACTATAGTACAGAAAAACACCTAACAGAAAATGTTTTATGATAATTTTAATATTTAGTATTCTACCTATTTCAAAAATCCTTCAGAAGGGCATATGCAGCTATCAAGAGGAAAAGACATTGCACTTAAACGTGACAACAGTAACAGAACCTCTGTTGTATCAAATTGCCATCATTTTATTCTTCAGATTCATAGAAAACAAATTGCACCTCCTTAAATAGTAGGATAGAGCTGTATCTTTATCACCAAAGATAGGTGTTAAAGTGAAAATAAAAACATTGACACTCTGAGTTAGAATACGATATATTACTTCCAGAAATAAAACAAACATACAAGATAATTCATAGGAAATCACTCTGCTACTAAAATATATTCTACATATAGTGATTTTGCATTTTTGTATAGTCAGTATTTTATTTAAATTTAAATTCTCTAAACTTCCTGAAAGCAATACCCCTAAAATGGGAATTCTGTACATGTTGTGCTATCTCCTACTATATACCTATATGTTGAGGTTGATTCATTCTGAGAGGAGGAGCGTGGTGGAGGCAAGAAGCACGGAGTCACCAGACAGACCCCAGGAGTTGGGTGAAAGCGGGCCAGAGGTGAGCAGCCCACAAACTTATTTATTTCAGTTGGTACAGCAGCTTAAATAGCCAAGGCAGCCAATCTGGTCAAGGGGTGGTTTATGCCCTAACCAATCACAGCCTGTTGCCAGGCAGGCTCCGTTGCCAGGTGGGTTTTGAAGCCATTCATGAGTAACTGACGCTCACTTGCTAGTGGCCACTTTGGCATGGCCTTCTCATTCCACCACACCTATACCTATATATGTTGATATTATATATATGCATATCAAAGAACTAAGGCACATTGAACAATTATCTGAGTCTTTCTCAATAATAGCAACCTTTAATGTTTTATTTCACCTCTTGATTTCCATATTCTACTTTTAAATGAAAGGATTTCCTCTCCATCAATTAGTTCATCCAATAACTATATTATTCATGGAGATTGTATCATACTGTGGATTGTTAGAGATGAATAAGATCACTTTATGTACTTTTCTCTTAAGGACTACAGAGTCTAATGAAGGATTAACATTGTAAGCATCATTTCATAGAGAAATATCTCAAAAGTTAATGAAATATAAGCACTTCATATAGATAAAACATGAAAAGGTACATAAAAATATCTGAAATTACAAGAGGTAAGCATAATGACATAGTGTGTTAGAAAAAGTGGTTTGTGATCCTCAGGTTCCCTGGAAAAGACATTTGCAAAAGCAAGCAGGAGTGGATATTGGAGGGTTTAATGTCATGTCTAATTAGAAAGTTGAAACATAATCCTGGGACTGTAAACACTATTTTTATAATAATAGATCGAATTTGTAGACTCGCATTTTTATAGTAATCCAATGAAGGTAAATATTGAGATTAACAGAGGGAAAAAAAACCTTATTTTGTAATGGCTAAATCATTTTGTAAGTATATAAGCAGTCTTATTGCAAACTGATATTTATTGGTTCAATTTATGATAAAATCCATTGTAGTAGCCAAATAACTGCAGGTGTGTATATGGTCTACCTATAGTAATATTTCAAAGGAGAAGAGAGTAAAATAGACATTTACGATACTTCTTGATGAAAATAGCTTTAAATAGGATAAAGGTATGAAATAGCCCTTGTGTTATCCTTTAGATTATAAAACAGTTCTGCAGACCACTTAATCCTCCCTTAATCAGTGCCTTGAATTTAGTAGAATAATTTGAGAAAGTTTATGCTGGGACTTAACCTACATCTAATCATCAGTTCACCTTATCAAATGCCTTATAAATTACTTCAGTGCATATTTGAGACTCCAAGTCTCAGCACAGAATTGTTAAATGCTAATTATTATTTCGCTCCTGTCACACAGAGATAAGTATTCTTCAAAGAGAAAAACTTTCAGGGAAGTAGTTGAGGAAAGCTAATGCTGCCATTCTTCATGATTGTTGTTGCCTTCGTTTCTAAAATGGACAATACAATTCTGTGGTTTTCAAAAATCATGCAAATAAAATATCCAATGGTATTATAAAATTATACTTTTCCACAAAATTTGTATTGAGCATTAAAATGAAAATGATTACATTGAGATACATGAGGAAAAAATATATGATTAGGAAGAATGTCTGCCCTCAAAGGACTTACAGGTATTATACAAGTGCTAACCATTTAATTACAAAGAAAATGAATAACATAATTGTTAACAATACTACATAGGCCTTGACATGTTAACTTGTATCTTGAAGTACAGAAAAATAGATTATAAGGACTGTGTGAGTGAGATCATGAAAAATGAAAGCAAAGCTTTTTATTTTATTTTATTTTATTTTATTTTATTTTATTTTATTTTATTTTATTTTTTTACAGGCAGGGTGGACAGTGAGAGAGAGAGAGACAGAGAGAAAGGTCTTCCTTTGCCGTTGGTTCACCTCACCAATGGCCGCCACGGCCGGTGCACTGTGGCCAGCGCACCGTGCTGATCTGATGGCAGGAGCCAGGTGTTTCTCCTGGTCTCCCATGTGGGTGCAGGGCCCAAGCACTTGGGCCATCCTCCATTGCACTACGGGGCCATAGCAGAGAGCTGGCCTGGAAGAGGGGCAACTGGGACAGAATCCGGCGCCCCAACCGGGACTAGAACCCGGGGTGCCAGCACCACAGGCGGAGGATTAGACTATTGAGCTGTGGCGCCGGTCAGCAAAGCTTTTTTTAAAGAGATAATTCATCTTGAGGGAAATAATTGTATTAAAGGGAAGATTGGAACTTTGCGATTGTAGGAAATCCTGTAAACTATAGCAAACAGAGTAAGATAAAAATGAAAAAGAACCAACAATGGCCAATGGGAGGAAAGTTGTAATAGTTTATAGACCCGAAATTCAGTGATTTGAAGATAAATAAATATGGAAGAACTGAAGTCCACTGACCTCCGTGGGTGACACGAGTGTACATGAAGTTTCAAGAATGACATAGGACAGACACAAAGCCTGTGGGTGTGAACATGGGAAACTTGAACAATATGGCATATATTTTAAGAAAAGCATCTTCAAACTCTAATGACTCCCTGACTATTTTTTTCAAAATGGGTATGTCATTAAATGTAACATTTTCTAGTGTGAGTATAAACAGAGTTCACATATTAAGTATAGAAAAATGTAGCATGGCCAGAATTGGAATGTTTGAGAGTACATGAGGACAGAAAGACTGTACTAAGACTGGTTCTCACTAGGAAGATGAAATATTTTTAAAAGTTGGAAAAAATGATATTTTAACAAAGGCAACAGTGGCAATTTAGAATGAATCAATTTTCAATGAATCAAATTTTTCTGGAAAAAATGTATGGACCTTAACTTGTATTTTAAATGGTTTGTGTAACTTACATATTCACCATGTTGTTTATGTTAATGACATAATAGTCTGATTTTGCTTTTTACTTTTATATGATGCATGGTAGTTGGCAGTTTTACACCCAATTCTCTTTTGCAAATTTTAACCATAAGATTAAAATCCATTCTGAGACACTTAAAAGCTGACTGTGCCATGGGCTAATGGAGGCATCTCTTCAGCCGGGCATCTTTTAGATTTAAATAGGAGCTAAACTATTTTGGTTGAGTATTTTTTATGGCATTTGGAGTACGTTGTGTGGAATAAGTACGGGCAACGAACTACTCAATTAAAATGAAGGTAGGTACATAAATAAATCATCAAACTGAAGTTATTAACACATTTATTAAAGCAAAACATAAAACCAAACTAATAATGTATAAATTGGGGTAGAACAAGTCATCCGCTATAAGAAAAACAACAGCTAAGATTTTAGTGGGTTTATCACAACAAACCTTTATTTTATATTTTGTAGAAAACAGTGTGTTTCAGGTGCTCTGATGGCATCTCAGCAACGCAGGATACTGGATGTTATGGCTCTGTTATCTGACCACAGTCCTCCCTCAGTGTTAGCACGGCAGGAGGAGTTCACATCAGCAATTAAATGTCTCTGCCAAATGTGACTTCCTCCACAGCCAGACTTGTTGAATAGCCCTACCCTATGACAAATGTAACAAGAGTGTTTTTCTTGTCACTGAATGTGCAAGAGCTCCAAATAACACTGACTATAAATAATATTGGCCAGAAATATCACGTCTAATTATTAACAAGCTAATATATGCACTTTTACCACTTGGATCATTATTTTTCCATGAAAATTTACTTATGCAAGTTAATTTTCCAAAAAAGTAACCTAAAATATTGCATTCAGAATTCCTGATCACCTTAGAATTTCTACAATGATAATTTCTCAAAGCAATATATTATGTAGTATTCAACATATAGATATTACTGTGAAAGTAATGAAAATAGCCTACAAGCCTCCTTTAATACATTGTACAAATCTTAGTGTACGTCAGAGTAGCCAATGTTGTTTGCACATATGTGCATGTGTGTGTGTGATGTCATATTGCATTCTTCCCTAGATTATGAAATGTAACAATTCCTTGGCTGCCTGTTATAATCTTGTCCCTACTTACTGGTTGTTCTCAGATAACTTATCCCTCTCTATTATATTTAACACACATTGGATCTCTCTTTTTCAGATTGTAGTAAGCACTGTCATATCAAGGTTTTCACAGTATTCTTTTCTCCTCTTAACAGCTATAGTCCATGTAATATTTTAAAAATATATATTTATTAATTCACAAGACACAGTGACAAAGAGAGAAGGAAGGGAGTAAGACACACACACACACACAGAGAGAGAGAGAGAGAGAGAGAGATCTTTCATTCACTGGGTCACTCCCCAGATGTCTGCAACATCAAGTCCGGGCCACCAGGCCAAAGCCAGGAACCAGGAAATCATTTCAGGTCTCCCACATGGGTGACAAGAGATTTGGCAGTCTTCCATTGCCCTTCCCATTAGCAGGTCTGTTATCAGGAAGCTGGATCAGAAGCAGAGGCAATGGGTACTGAACCAGATACTTCAATATATGGTGCCTGACTGGTGCCTTGACCAGCTGCACCACAATGCCAGTCATGCTATGATTTTTTTTTCTTTTTTATCAGTGACTGTTCAGTGTTTAATCTCAGATAAAATAATGATTCAATATTACATCAACTGGAAGTTTTCTTTTTTAATCCCAATTCATCTCAAACTAGTTTTATTTTCCAACATGTTGTTATAAGAAGTGATACTTTCCATTATGTCACTTTAAATAAGTGTTTACCTGTTTCATACTTGTGTTTGCTCTGAATTAATATTCCATATATGTAGGAATGTATTTGCAATCATATCCCTAGACCTATTTCAGCAGGTATTCTACAAATATATGTTGATTTCATGAAAGAACTAATTAAAAGTTTTAATTTTCTTATTAACTCCTCTGAAATGTCACGTGGGCTTAGGTTCTTTCAGTATTAATTGAGATATCTTAACATCCCTTCATAATTAGAAGATGAATATAATGTCTTTTTATCAATGTTTAGAATGGTAAATCCATTTTTTTGAATTATGAATATGTTAAGAAATAACAAATGCATTTATGTTGT
Organism: Oryctolagus cuniculus; assembly: GCF_051225735.1. NCBI lineage: Eukaryota > Metazoa > Chordata > Mammalia > Lagomorpha > Leporidae > Oryctolagus > Oryctolagus cuniculus. The sequence goes on along the minus strand of NC_142868.1, from coordinate 24,469,655 downwards.
AATATATCTGTATAATTATATAATAGTCTGAATAAAGAAGCAGAAGAAGTAGGAGGAGGAGGAAGAAACTATGAGAGGTGATAGATATGCTAATTAGTTTGTGATGAATATTTCAAAATATATATAACCAAATATCATATTTTACACCTCAATTATATGTCAATATTAATTGTTCACAAAACCTAAATAAAGCTGCTGGGGTGGGGATTTAGAAACATTTCTCCAGTTACAGCCTGAAAGATGGAGTAGAAGATTGGAATGGTGTGAAGAGTTAGACAGCTTTCATGCACAGTTTCTGGCCTGAAGATGCAGGAGGCAAAGCAAGGGAATTCATGTAGCCATAGCATCTCAGAATGATGCCCAGGTGTAGAACCAGGAAGTAAGTAAGAACTAGACTTCATTGATATTCAGCCAAGTATCTTAATAAAGCTAAAAGACATTTTCCTCCAGAGCCTCCAGACAAGGGCAATTCTGTATGCACTCTCAGATTTGGTGTGGTGACAATCTAAGTAGAGAATCCAACAGATTTCTGACCTATAGAACAGAGAGAAAAAATTTCAGCTATGACATGCCATTAGTGATTTTATTGGCAATAAAAATGAATATTCTTAGCCCAAAAAACTGTTCAACTATGTTTTTCAGTCTCTGACTCAAGCTGGTCCCAGTCTATTTCTTAATGGCTTATTCTGCTGCCCTATTGTTTTCTGTGGCTCTTCTTGTTTTGGTTGCAAGTGTATCCAAGTGTCTTAACTGTTTCAACTCCACATTTTTTTTAATATCTGGCAGTTATCGTCTCAATCTGGGAAAAACTTGGAGAAGTATAGCTTTTAACTGAACCCACTGCTGATTACACCTGAAAATCTAAGAGCTGTGATACTCACTAAAGTGTTTGCATTTCAAAATAAAATCTCTCAGAGGAGTATTCCACAGACCAATAAGATAGACTTGGGCTGGCAGCCAGTCCTGGGAGTCTAGCCAGCATTAGATATTCAAAAGGAGTCTGGACTGTGGCCACAATCAAAGGAAACAGCAGAACACTTACATATTGCAAGTGTGCACATTCTATTATAAACTCACTTCCTGCCTTGAATCTTGAGGAAATGGAGTCCATTCTGACTTGAATGTGCCTGTCATTAATCACGAAGATGATGTGTGCTACAACTGCTGTTGCTACCTGGCTCCCTTTTCATCTTCCTCTTTCTGAAGTTTTCTTACTCTCTCTTCCTCTTCCTTCTCCTCCTCCTCCCCTCCATTTCCTCCTGCTCTGTGTATGTGGTATGAACACTTCAGATAGATCCTCTTAACAGATTTCAAGAATGCAATTGAGCATTAACAGTAGCCACACTTTGAGTATTACTTCTCAGAACTTATTAATTTTGTATAATTAAAAGTTTGTAACACTTGACCAAAAATGCCCCCATTTCCCACAACTCCAGCCTAACAAACCACCATTTTATTTTTTGCGTCTACAAGGTTTGACTTTTTTATATTCTACCTGTAATAATTGAGGTCATGTCGTATTGCCTTTTCTTGAATGATTGATTATATAAGTTTTAACTATTTTATTTTCTTTTTTCTTTTCTTTTTTTTTGACAGGCAGAGTGGACAGTGAGAGAGAGAGACAGAGAGAAAGGTCTTCCTTTTTCCGTTAGGTTCACCCCCCAATGGCCGCCGTGGCTGGCTAGCTGCAGCTGGCGCACCGCGCTGATCCGAAGGCAGGAGCCAGGTACTTATCCTGGTCTCCCATGGGGTGCAGGGCCCAAGGACATGGGCCATCCTCCACTGTACTCTCAGGCCACAGCAGAGAGCTGGCCTGGAAGAGGGGCAACCGGGACAGAATCCGGCGCCCTGACCGGGACTAGAACCTGGTGTGCCGGCGCCACAAGGCGTAGGATTAGCCTGTTGAGCCACGCGCCGGCCAACTGTTTTATTTTCTACCTTTAAGTGAGATCATGCAAAATTTCCTTTCTTTGAATGGTTTATTTCACTTAGCATAATGTTCTCTAGTTTCATCCATGTTGTACCAACGGACAGGATTCCCTTGCTTTTTTAAAAAAAGCTGAATAATACTCTATTTTCTGCATACATACATGTACAAAGCTATATAAGCTGAGTGCCTACAATCTAAAATGCCTAGGGCTAGAAATAGTTTGGATTTGAGGGCCGGCACTATGGGTTAGCGGGTTAAGCTGCTGGCTGCAGTGCAAGCAACCAATATGGGCGCCGGATCTGGACCCGCTGCTCCACTTTGGATACAGCTCCCTGCTAAATATAATCACAATATAATCATAAACAGTTGGCTACTTGTGTGTTTTCCTTTAACAACTTTCTACTCAGATTCTTTGTCCATGTTTAAGTAGAGTATTTGTTTTTGCTTTATAGTTGAATTCTTGGCTATTTTTATTATTCATTTTGCTATTGGGCTATATAAATTCCTTATGTTCTCTTATTTAGAATATGAGATCTTTATCATATATTTGATTTATATTTGTCCCTAAATCTATAGGTTTCCTTTCCACTGTTGGTTTTTCCCTTGCTTGTGCAGATGTCTTTATTTTGATGCAATCCAACTTATCTATATGGCATTTGTTGCATGTGCTTTTAGTGTCACTGAAGAATTTGCTACTCCGACAAATGTCAAGAATCATTTTCTCTAAAGTTTCAGATGTGCATTCAATTTTTTTTTCTAATCCATTTTGATTTGATTTCACTTACGGTATAAGATAAGGATCCTCATTTTCTGTTATAACAATCTTGGCTTGCCAACATCATATTGATAATATTTTCCCCACTTTGTGTCCTTGGCACTGTTATCAGAGGTCAGTTTACTGTTTATTTGTGCACTTATTTCTTGACTAGTGGATTATGTAGCTTCTTTTTTGATAGAATTATCTTTTGTCATCTTTTTAAAGGGAAAATTGACACACAAAATTGTATGTATTCAAGGTATGTTCTGTGATATCTTGATATACATATACTTTATGAAATGATTATCCCAACCAAATTAACATAGCTATCAGGTCTTACAGCTACATTTTATACAGGTTATAAGAATGCTTGAAATCTATTCTGTTAGCAACTTTAAAGGACACTATACATTGTTACTAACAACTGGTCTCTAAAAATTCAACTTTAATTCCAAATTTGTACCCTTTGAGCAATACCTTTTCAGATTCCCCCATTCCTGGATCGTCTGCAATTACCCTTTTCCTTTCTATTTCCTTGAGGTTTACTTTTGTGGATTCCACATGTAAGTGGAATCATGAATATTGTTTTCATTTGGAAACTAGGATAAGTGATGACCCCGTCTTTGTTCCAATTGCTGCAGATTGCTTGGTTTATTCAAAATGTTTGTGGTTTTATATACATTTTAGGATTTAAAAAAAGTTCCATAAAGCATATATTGGGATTTTCGATAAGGATAGCACTGAACCTACAGATCATTTTGAGGAGCTTGGAGATTTTAATAATATTAATTATTTTAATATATGAATACAAAATATTGACACTCAATAACGTCTTTAGTTTTTTGTTAATATTTTATAATTTTCAGCATACAGTCTTTCATCTTTCTGATTAAATTTGTTCTAAGTGGTGTTCCATTGTTGTTATGGTGAAATGGATTATGTTGTTAGTTTTCTCTCCATATGTTATTGTTTGATTGACATTGGGATGATGGTGTTCTATCTTGCAACTACCAAATATGTTTATTATTTCTTGTAGTTCAGTCTCCCCTTTTGTTGAGGATTTGATTTACTTATTTATTTTACTTATATAAAGAAAATAGATTCATGAATTTCATATATACAAGTTTAAGCTCATAATGATACTTTCCACTCTCCTTTCCACTCCTTCCTACTTTTCTTTCTTTTTTTATTTTCATTTATGTGATAACACACTTTCAATTTACATTGTATTCAAAGGCTTAATCCTCCACTAAATAAATAATTCAGCAAGTAGAAAATAGACCTCTGCTTCTCAGGAGCATAGGTAATGTCTGTAAACAACAATCAAATCTCAAGATGTTGATTTCACTTATATACAGGATTTTTGATTTAGGTTAATATAGCCACATACAGAGATATTATTACCTCTTGCCTTCCAATTTGTTTATTTATTTTTCAAATTGAAAGAATTTCTCTTTTTTTTTTTTAAGATTTATTTATTTATTTGAAAGGCAGAATGGCCATAATAGTAGGAGCTGCACAGATCTGAAACTAGGAGCCAGGAGCTTCTTCCAGGTCTGCCCCACCAGTGCAGGGGCCCAAGGACTTGGGCCATCTTCTACTGCTTTCCCAGGCCCTAACAGAGACCTGGATCTGAAGTGACGCAGCCGGGACTCCAACTGGCACCCATATGGGATACTGGCACTGCTGATCATGGCATTAACCCACTACATCACAGTGCTGGCGCCTGCCTTCTAGTTTAGATGTCTTATATTCTTTTTTTCTTGTCTCCTAGCTAAAATGTTTTATTTCCACTACCATCTTAGAAATATAATAGACATCCTTGCTTGTATAGGATATTAGGAGGAACGACTGCAGGTTTCCCAATTGATTAGAATATTAGCTGTGGGTTTTGAATATGTAGTAATTTCATTCTCTACATATTTTGTTAAAACTTTTAATAATAAGCAGATTGTGAACTTTGTTCTTGCACATACTGAAATCACCAAGTAGAATTTTTCTTTCATTTTGTTCATGTGTTGCGTTATATTGATGATTATGCATATGTTGATTCATCCTTGCATTCCATGAATAAACCTCTCTTGGTCATAGTGTATAACTGTTTTAATTCACTATAAAGCTTAGTTTACCCGTATTTTATTGACAATTTTTGCACTCATGTATATCAGAGATATTGACCTGTAGTTTTATTTTCTTCTGATTTTTATTGTCTAGTTTATGTATTAAAGTGACAATCATCCAACAATTTTAAAGTGTTATCCCTTCTATTTTTATAGCAAATAATTAATAAGGACTGATATTAATTCTTCTTTGAATGTGTAATAGAATTAATCCATATAGTGATTTGGTACTGGACTTTTCTTATTGGGATATCTTTAGTTAATGATTTGCTTGGTCTTTTTATTTGCTCTTCTGGTCTGTTTTCGTAGGTTGTATTTTTCTAGGAATTTATTCACTTCTGGTTTATATAGTTTGTTGGCATATCATTGTCTATAATGGCCCATTATGATGCTTTTTAATTTTTTTAACTTTGAGAGGCAGAGAGAGCATTAGAGAGAGGAGAGAAAAAGTCAACTTTCATCTGCTGATTCACTCCAATTGCCTACCCTTGCCTGGCAACAGCAAGGACTGAGACAGGGCTGGAGCCAGTGGTCAGGAACCCCATGCATGCCTCATGTGGATGACAGGGACCCAACTATTTAATCCATAACCACTGCTTCACAGAATCTGTATTAGCAGTAAACTGGAACCAGGGGCCAGAGCAGAGTACTGAACCAAGGCATCTAAGAAGGGATTTGGACATCTTAGCAAGCATCAACTTAAAAAACTTTTTATTTCTACACTTTATTTATATTTCTTCTTTCATTTCCAATTCTGTTTATTCTACTATGTTTCTACCTTTAAGGTTGAATGTGAATATTCTGTGCATAGTCCAATTTATCCAACAAGAAAATCCTATCTTGAGATTTATTACCTTAACCATATCTGTTAAGTACCTTTAACATGTAATCAAACAGGCTCCAGAGAGTGGAGTGTGAATGTTTTTGCACTATTATTCAGCCATTATTAACCTACGTTGGACTCACAGAACTGCACAACCGTAATTTCTCTCTCGATAAATTGAAAATGAACGGTATATCAGCAAAAATGTCTAAATGAACTACAGAAAGTTGTGCCAAAACTAAAATAATCTTTTACTAACACAACTGGAACCAAGATTAAGTGGCCAGAACTTTGTCAAAAATCAGCTTTAATGGGGCCAGCATTGTGGCACGGCAAGTTAAGCCGTCTCTTGTGACACCTGTTTCCTATACCCAAACACTGAGGAAGCAGAGAGAGATTCACAAAATAAAATGAAATACAAAAGATCCAGAAAAATGAATTAACCTTCTTGAAAATATGTTCAATATATTTCTACAACAACTTCCTGAGAATGTTAAGATTTATTATATAAGAGAAAATGAATTAATGCTACTATTTAAATTGGAATGCACAGTTACACTGGAATCTTTTTCCCACTAATTTTGCTATCATCACAGGAAACTAGAAATAGTGAACTCTTCACTTAATGTATTTAGGGAGCTTAGAATCTCATTTTGATCTCTCCTCGAGCACAGATTAAAAAAAAATCTTAATTTTTGTTATTGTTTTTTTATTTATAAAGAGAATCTCTAACCTAATGGATTTCTTCTTAATGACAGATAATGTGATGAAGCCATGCATTTGGCAACTGCAGATACTATCTCTGCTTGGTTTTTGAGGTGCATCTGGTATTCCTCATTACAAAAGATGAGTGTAAATGAAGACTTCCTTGGCAGTGGGTGTAATGCCCAACCACCTGTAAATCCATTTTGGCACACCAAGATACTGCTGTATTCTCCACTTGTCTATTTTAGGGAATTCATAAATACAGCTTGGCTTGTTTATTAGAGTTCAAAAACCTGGCAAAGTACATCACTGCAGCTCTTTTTCATCTGCTATGTTGACACAAAGATCAGTGACCCCTTTTGAATGATCGAGATTTTGACAGTTTAATTTCTGTGTCAGGAGTTGCTAAGGTAACACTATTTTTGTGAATTCTACAGTTAATAAATCCTTAAGAAATGTCTTCCATTTTTAGTATTGAAAGTAATTTAATGTTAAAGTTGAGGGATTCATTTCTTGGTTCATTTTCCTTTCATAGGAGAAATTTACTCAACCTGTTGGCTATTGTCTTCTTCCGTGGAGTCAGACTCGTGCTGAACTAAAAAAGAGACTTTAAAACACAATGACTTACAAGTGGAAAGGACACAAAATGCCTCAAATAAGAAATTAAGACCATATCTTAGCTGGATTGTATTTTGTTAATTAATTTTTAATTTTAATTTTAATTGCTTTTTAATAAAATCAATGTGATTTGTTGATACAATTTATTCTCTTCTCCCCCCCTTCTCTTTTTACCTCTCTTTCTTTTTACTTTTCTTTTTTTAAATGTTTTTGATATAACACTGAAAGGACAGAGAATATACAATTTTCAAGGCCACTTTTAGATTAGAAGTGTTACAATTGTTTCTTCAAAGTTTGGTGGAACAGTTTGTACTAGCATTTGCATGCAGAATTTTCAGAGAAAAGCAGAGTATTAATTTTCAAGTTCTCTATGACAAATTATCACAGATGTAGGAACTTAAAAGAATACCATTTACTGCCTTAACAATTTCTGTAGTTTGGAATTCAGGAATGACTGATTGAGTTTTCTGTGCAGGTTCTCACTAGGTTGAAATCAAGGTATCAGTAAGGCTGTGTTAATTTCTAGAGATTAGGTTCCTCTTCCAAACTCAGGATCTTTGGAAGAATTACATTCTTTATGTTTGTTAAGCCAATGGCCCTTTTTCTCCTCTTGGCTGTTACACAAGGACCACTTTCAGCAACAAGGGATCCCCCACAGTTCCAGACCATGTGGCATGTTGTGTAGGCTCCATCAGCTTCCAATGTCTGATTTCAGAAGGAACCCAGTCTTTGTAAGGACTCTCTTGACTATATCAAGACTACGGAGATAATCTCCTTCATAATTTAAGTGAAGTCAACTGATGGTGAAAAGATATCAGAAGCCACATCCTATCAAACCATACACTTCTAAAACTCAAACGGACAGGATTATCTGTGATTTATACAGCAGGCAGCAGGAAGATGGACGCTGTCCTCGAGTCCTGTTTACTACAGGTCCATTATGTGCAGTCAAATAGAAATCATCATGCTTCATAAACCAAATAATCCCAAGCACGTTTTAATGATTGGTTAAACTTGTTTTAAAGGATCAAATTTGTGACTGTGTGTACTTGCAAAATTTCATATTTTGATTTTCTTGTGTTAGTAAAATAGGGAAAACTGTTCAAACACCTGTTTGTCCAATAGTTTTAATATAGACATGATTGAAATGTAAAATTTACATATTACTTCAAAAACAGTAATCAGCATTTGTAATTATACTACCTAATACAATCATTTTCATATAGTTATAAAAATTATCATCTACAATTCTGAGCTTTGAAAATATAAGTTCCAGAGTGGACATGTGGCACAGCAGTTAATCACTACTTGGGATGACTACATTTCATATCAGATGGGCTCTGTGAGGCTTGGGCTATTCTGATTCCATCCAGCTTCCCACTAATGTGTACCCCAGAAGGCAATAGATGATGACTCAAGTATGGTGATCCCTGCAGTCCACGTAAGGGACCTGAATTGAGTTCTAGGCTTGTAAAAATTGGAAAAAAAAAAAAAAAGAAAAGGGATGGTAGAGTGGGAATTACCATTTAAGCTACTGAAACTATATGAAATTCATAAAATTTGTTCCTTGTATATGAATAAAGTAAAAAAAAAAACCTCCTTTTCCTTTAAGGAATGGTTTAAATGTTATCTTGTAAATGAAATTTCAACTTATGTAGTGAAGAAAGGTCTTTGATCACTCACTTCTGATCTCATAAAAGGCTTTTTGTACTTTAATATAGGACGTATATTTTATATTGTAGACATCTGGATTTGCATCAAACTTCACTTCAAAACTATAAGCAATGTCATAGTTGTTTGCCCTGACTCGTATCATTGTATGCAGAACAATAATCAAAAATGTTTCTCAATGAAACTTCTTTAATAATAATGAGTTCATAAATGAATGAACATATGTTTTCATCAGTGGAAGGAGTTAATTTATTTTCAGTAAACATTCTTAGAACTATTTGAAATTATGGTGGTGAAAATATGATAAATTTTAAGTATAGAAAATAATCTTTCCCTGTGGAATATTATTAGTTGGAGAAGTATACTTGGAAGTCTTGATTTATTTCACATAAGTTAGATACAGTAAGTCTCAGAAAGCAGTAAGAGAATGACCTGGTCAAGTGCTTTAATTTAAACTATCAACCTAATCCATCACTATATATCAGGGACTCAGCTCAGGTGGAAGAGGACTGAGTTGCAAATATTCAGAAAAATTGATTAAGCCCAAAACTATGGGATTGGCACTGTGGCATAGTTGGTAAAGCCTCTACCGGCCCCTGGCATCACTTACGGGTGCCAGTTCAATTCCCAGCTGCTCCGCTTCTGATTCAGCTCCCTGTTAATGACTTTGGAAAGCAGCAGATGCTGGCCCATGTGTATGGGGCCCAGCACCCATGTGGGAGACCAGGATGAAAGCTCCTGGCCCCTTGCTTTGGATCAGCCTTGTTCTGGCTCTTGTGGCCAGTGGGGGAGTGAAACCGTGGATGAAAAATATCTCTCTCTCTCTTTCTCTCTCCTTCTCTGTGTGTGTGTGTTTGTGTGTGTGTGTGTGAGTGAGTCTTCCTTAAAAAATTGAGACTACAAGACAAAAAACAAATGAGTGAATCCTTTAATTGCTTACTGTAACAAAATAAGCAAAAGCAACCATACAGATTTCCCCTATTCCATGCTCCCTCATGCAAATAGCCCATGGGCCAAGGATCAGATGAATCAGCACAAACATGTGGGTGTCTCACTGTGGAGGGATTCCTGGATGAAATCCAATTGCACTGTGTTGGCCCTTCCTGCATCATTTAAGACAGCCCTTTGAAAGTTCACATTCGCCAGTGCTGCGGCTCAATAGGCTAATCCTCCACCTGTGGTGCTGATACACCGGGTTCTAGTCCCAGTCAGGGTGCCAGATTCTGTCCCGGTTGCTCCTCATCCAGTCCAGCTCTCTGCTGTGGCCTGGGAGTGCAGTGGAGGATGGCCCAAGACCTTGGGCCCTGCACCTGCATGGGAGACCAGGAGAAGCACCTGGCTCCTGGCTTTGGATTGGCAGCCATTGGGGGGTGAATCAATGGAAAAAGAAGACCTTTCTCTCTGCCTCTCTCTCTCACTGTCCAAGCTACCTGTCAAAAAAAATGCTCACATTCAAATAAAAAACTATAATGAGGTTTTGCCTCACCCTAGTTACAATGGCTATCATCCAAAACTCAAAAGACAAGAATTACTGACGAAGATGTGGAGAAAGAGGTACCCTAATACACTGTTGGTGGAAATGTAAACTAGGACAATCATTGTGGAAGACAGTATGGAGATTCCTCAGAAATCTGAAAATAAATCTGCCATGTGACTCAGCCATCTCACTCCTGGGGATTTACCCAAAAGAAATAAAATCAGCATGAGTTATCTGTACCCCCATGTTTATTGTAGTTCAAGTTGCAATAGGTAAGACAATGGAATCAACCAAGATATCCATCAACTCATGACTAGATAAAGAAATTATGGTATATATACACAATGGAATACTACTCAGCTCTAAAAAAGAAAGAGGGAGGCTGGAGTGGGAAGTATCATTATGCTTTTACACTTAGATATATGAAATACAAGGAGTTATTCCCTTTTAATAAGGAAAAAAAAATGAAGCTCACGTTCCACAACAGAGTACTTTGGTTTGAGTACTGGCTCTGCTCCTGATTCCACATTCCTGCTAATTAATGCTCATCTTGCGGGCAGCAGACACTGGTACAAATAACTGTGCCTCTGCTACCCATGGTGAGAGATCCAGGTTCAGTTCATGATCCTGACTTCTGGACTTTGTCCTGGCCTAACCCCGGCTATTGTGGGCTTGTGGATAGTGGATAGTGTCCTGTCTATTCTCTCTCCCCCTTTTCTCTCTCTCTTCCTTCCTGCTTCCAACAAAAATATAAGACTGATTAAACAAATCATGGCTATGGCAACTTTAGAACTTGGGGCTGAAGGGAGGACCGAGATGAGGACTGAGGATCAGTAAGTCATAGTCAGAGTGCAGAAAATATCTTAAGTCTTCCTACTCTTCTCTCTAATAAGAAAGTCCTCGTAGAGACACCAGAGGCCACCCACCTGTCTACAACCTCAGACAAAAGGGTGTAGAATTGAAGGTACATTAAATACATTCTTTAGATATCAAGGCTGCCTGCTAGACTCGAGTCCCTTACTGTCACTCCCCTCAGAGTCCACTGTGCATGGCTGTGCACAAGTCTGGGGGAGATGCCACATTTTCTTAGAGGCCTTCCAGGAAAATTGCAGTCTGGCCCAGAACACCACATAGGATCTTGTCCTGGAATTGGGTCACATACACATGACAGGAAATCAAGTAATAAATATACATAATTGATGTGAAACAGAAAGCATAGGGTAATATTTAGCAACAAATTAATACTTCATATAATAAATTAGATCATCAATTAATTTACAAAGGATGTCCCTTTGTGTGATAACTTAGATAAATTTCTAGCTTGTACCAATCTAAGAGGGTTTGGGGAATGAAGTAGAATCATTTTATCAGAGAACTCAATGCAGTAAGATTCTTGACCAAAGACAATTGGTACAGTGACACAACAAAAAGCCCATGGAAATAACTTGTTGCAAATCATTCTACTGGTTTGTACAATAAAGCACAAAAAGAGTTTTATCATGTGTCAGAGATGGAAGCTCTGATCTCACAATGAATATATATGAGATTCTATGAGGACCAAAATTTCATAATTGGGAGCAGAGCAAAACTGAGTTGAGTTCTTAATTAAGAAAAGTTATAGTAATGAGACCAGAGCACTACAATTCTGAGATTCCAGCACTTTGATTATTTGAAAGCCATTTCCTTTAAAATGGTATGTAGATATTTTTATTTTAAAATATAATTAAAAAGATAAATCTATCAGACTGGCTTTTAAAATTTTTATTCAAATATGCTAGAAAGTGCTATAGTCTTTTTTTGACAGGCCGAGTGGATAGTGAGAGAGGGAGAGAGAGAGAGAAAGGTCTTCCTTTGCCGTTGGTTCACCCTCCAATGGCCGCTGCGGCCAGCGCGCGGCGGCTGGCGCACCGCGCTGATCCGATGGCAGGAGCCAGGTGCTTATCCTGATCTCCCATGGGGTGCAGGGCCCAAGCACTTGGACCATCCTCCACTGCACTCCCTGGCCACAGCAGAGAGCTGGCCTGGAAGAGGGGCAACCGGGACAGAATCCAGCGCCCCGACTGGGAGACTGGGACTAGAACCCGGTGTGCCGGCGCTGCAAGGCGGAGGATTAGCCTAGTGAGCCGCGGCGCCGGCCCGCTATAGTCTTGAAATATATATGCAGTGATTTTTAGGGAACTAGACTAGACTTTGATATTCCTTTTTTTGAAGATTTAATTATTTGAAAGGCAGAGTTACAGAGAGAGAAAAGGAGACAGAGGGGTGGAAGGAGTTTGAGTGAGAGAAAGAGAGAGAGAGAGGAGCCAGGACCTTCATCTGGGTATCACATGTGGGTGCAGGAACCCAAACACTTGGGCCACCTTCCACTATTTTCATTGGTGCATTAGCAAAGATCAGAATTGCAGCAGCCAGGGTTCGAACCAGTGCCCATATGTGATGCTGGCATTGCAAGCAGCTTAACCAGTTATGACACAGTGCTAGTCCCTAAGGAAGCAGCAATTCCTCCTCCATACTGCATTGGCTTGCTAAGTGCAACCTTAGCTCTTTCCTAGACCTCTAGCCTGTTTGCATTGCAAAATCAGAATTGCAAGCCAGCCCAGCATCTCAAAATCTCTCTCTCAGATGGATAGCTAGACACATAGATATGTGTATTTATGTATGTTTGTATTCGTATTCTGTTGATTGTGCTTCTCTGGAGAACCCTGAGTAATATACCATCTAATTTTTAAAGTTTTTTTTTGTTGTTGTTGCTACTCATGTTTGGTTCAATTGATTTCCTCTTTTATTCAATCAAATTGTTTGCTTTGCTCGTGACATTCAAGATTATGTTTCAATGGAGCTTTCTTGAATGATTATTTAAATGAGTTTTAACTTTCGAATCATCTTTCAATTTATTTTTATGTAGTGATTTCTCAGAAAGATAGACTCTTTGAAGATGGTATTATATTTCATAATGTTCCCAATGATGCCCAATAAATAGTTTTATATGTAAAAGGAATACATAAGTGGATTGTGATTCAATTTAATAGCAGTTTAGAGGTTCATTTGCCCTATTTTGTTTTCCTGATCAACCTCATTTTTCTATTAAGCTGTCACATACACTTATGTATGACCTATCGTGTGTGTCCTACATAATGGCCCTGTTTAAAAGAAATGAAAATTATAAATTAATAAAACATGAAATGAATAAACTCATGCTCTATCTAGCATGGCAAAAAAAAAATGTAACCCAAAAAAAAGTTAACTATCTTTAAGGAAAGAAACAATGCAATTTGCATACCTTCTCACACAAAATACTTATGTAAGATACAGTTCTTGGAGTCCCCATTGTGGCATAGCAAGTAAAGCTGCTGGCTACACCGAAAGCAACCCACATATGTGCCAGTTTGAGTTCTGGCTGCTCTGCTTCCACCCCCTGCTAATGACCTGGGAAAAGCAATGAAGAGCTGCCCAAGTGTTTGGGCTCCTGACACCGAATGGGAGACCCAAATGAAGTTCTTGATTCTTGGCTTCAACTTGAGCCAGTCCTGGTGGCCTTGTGGGGAGTGAGCTAGCAGATGGGAGATCTTTCTCTCCTTCTATCTCTCCCTCTTACTCTGTCACTCTGACTTTCAAATAAATGAATAAATTTTTATAAAAAAGATACAATTCTTAAAATACAAAATGGGCGTGTTGACAATACTTACAAAATTTCCTACCAAATTTTTTTGTCATATTTGGGCCATTTTTGCTTTTGTGGACTCACATATCCTTTTCTGTAATATGAATGCCAGATAGATGCATATTTGAATGGTTTTATTTCCATTCATTTATTTTCTTCTATACATTTTCCACAGGAAGAAGTAAGCTTTTCAAAGAATAGAGTTGATATTATTATTAAAGACAGAATCTTATTTGAGCATCGGTCAACTGAATCCAACTTTACCTTTCCTTTTACTGGATGTTATCATTTGAAAAGCATTGGAAGAAGTTTCTGTTAAATCTGACAACTGCCTGAATCGTATATAACTGGACAGAACGAGGCCTCACACATTCGTGCTTGTAAGGCTGGCTGGCAGACATGCATTTTGTGAGAGCTTAAAAGAATATTGAAGTAGCTGCAAACTCCCACAAGTGGAAATTGTGCCTACAGCACTGTCTTGACCATGGCAAATATTTCCAGAACTTTTTCTCTAACAAAAAGAGAGAAGAACAGATTGAAGGGCAGAAAATGATATTTTATTATGATAAGAAAATTAGAAAAGAGTTGAGGAAGAAAATGAGAAAGGCACCAAATCAGATTTTACAAAATTCAGTCACACATAAAAGTGAAGAAATATTTGAACTTAGCACATGTTTAGTTCCTTCAGTCTTGTTCCCCTGTGTCATCATACCTTGTCTGTCATTAAAAAAAGGAATCTTGATTTAGAATTACTGCCCTGGGTTTTCTAATCCTACAGAAAATCTCTAACAAAAATACATTTTAAAATCACATATGAGATTACAATTAACTAGACCTATAATTTAATTCCAAAAAACACATAAATTAATTGAGCAATGTTTTTTTAAATTGAATCCTTATTATTATATTTACTATGAATACATTTATGTTTGTCCATCTTTGCTTACTTTACCAGAAGCTAATAAAAAAAGAGCAATGTCTTAGTCATATTTCTTTCTCTCTGAACACAAGATTAATGTTAAACAAAGGACATCAATATTTTTGTTTGAATATTGTTCTGGCAGAACCCAAGATAATACCAGAAGTTGGTGCTCTGTTTTATATGGTTTGCATTATTTTTATCAAGGAACCATGCGTCATCCATTTACTGTACTATTTTTTGTTGTTGTTCTTATTTTTCTATTTGGATATATATGGACACTTAGAGAAAAATAAATAAAGAATAAAAGTGAAACAAAATAAGTATCATGAAAGTTGCTTATTTTGCATGCACTCCCTCAAAAATTTAGGATAAATACATTATCTTTTCATTGCAGGAAAATTGACAGTGGTGGGCCAACCAAAGATCCTTCCAAATTTAGCATTTCTTCATAATTATTCACAGCTCATGAAAACGATGCCAGAATCCATATTACTGAAGTATTTAGCAGGCCAAGAGCTCAGTGACTCAATTTTCACTTTAGTAATCTGCCTTTCAGATAGCTCATGTTGTAAAGTTTTATGATCATCGTATTTAAAATACTTTAATAAACTTTTCTATTTTTGAGAGACATGAAAAGAACTGGTTCAAGGTTTTACTTTTAAAAATAGTAGAAGGGAGTGGATGTTGTGGTGTCCTGTGTTTAAGTCTCCATTTGGGATATACATGTCCCATATTTGAGTGCCGTATTGAGTTCTGGCTCCCCAGTGCTTGGATCCAACTTCTTACTAAAGCACCCAGAGGACAACAGATTTCCTCCCAAATATGTGGGTTCCTGGAACTCATGTGGGTGACCTGAATGGAGTTCATGGATCCTGCCTTTTTTCTGACCCAGCCTTGGTTGTTGTGGGAATTTGTATAGTGAGCTAGCAGGCAAAAATATCTTCTCCTGCCCCCATCAGTCTGCCTTTCAAGTAAATACCTGAACAAATCTTAACATAAAATAAAATAAAATACAAAAGAATAAAAACATTCAGCATAGCAAATTTCATAATTTGAGTACTTCAAATTAATTAATCTTTAATATTAATAAAATAATAATAAAGGCAATGATTAATATGTGATGTTATATACTTTAAAGTTACAACATATAAAATATAAAGTTTTCAAAAATGTTGCCAATGATTTTTTTAATTTATTTTCATTTATTTGAAGGCAATGAGAGAGACAGAGATATCTTCCATCTGTTGGTTAACTCCCCAAATGTCTACAATAAAAGAAGTTACAAGTGTTTATTTCCAATAAATGCCTAAATTAAAGATGAAAAGGATCCCACTCTGAAAAATAGCAAACTAAACACAAATTTAGCAAAAAGAAAGAAATAATAAAAGTCGGAATAGAAATAAATCAGAGGCCAGCACTGCAGCTCACTAGGCTAATCCTCTGCCTGCAGCGCCAGCACACCGGGTTCTGGTCCCGGTTGGGGCGCTGGATTCTGTCCCGGTTGCCCCTCTTCCAGGCCAGCTCTCTGCTGTGGCCAGGGAGTGCAGTGGAGGATGGCCCAAGTGCTTGGGCCCTGCACCCCATGGGAGACCAGGAGAAGCACCTGGCTCCTGCCATCAGATCAGCGCAGTGCAGCTGCCGTAGAGGACCAACCACAGCAGCCAATGGGGGGTGAACCAACAGTAAAGGTAGACCTTTCTCTCTCTCTCTCTCTCTCTCTCACTGTCCACTCTGCCTGTCAAAGGAAGGAAGGAAGGAAGGAAGGAAAGAAGGAAGGAAGGAAGGAAGGAAGGAAGAGAGAGAGAGAGAGAGAAAGAAAGAAATCAGAGAGCTGTAAAAACTTAAAATCAATAACATTCAGAGGTGTTTTTTGAAAAAACATAAAACAAGAATGACTGACTAATAAAGAGAAGACTGAAGTAAAGTAAGAAGGATCTATTGCAGCACTATTCACAATTAAGAGATATGAAATCAGCCTAGGTTTCCATCAAGGATGAATGGATAAAGAAAATGTGCTATATAGGCACAATAAAATATTATTCATCCATAAAGAAAGAGTGAACCCCTAGCATTGGCAACCAGTGGATACACTTGGAGATTGTCATGCTAAGTAAAATTATCCAGACATAGAAAGACAAATGCCTAATGTTTTCTTCCAATAAACAACCATAAATGGAAGTTAAATTATATATAAACACATATATGTGTGTGTATATAACATGTGGGTGCCATAACATTTGATATATAGATATTTATGCATGTTGTCTCCATTGAATCATACTAATTACATAATAATATACGCTTCTTTTCTCATCCCATGGTGCTGTATATACACCTATAAACACACACACACACACCTATATATACACACATATACATATATATCTGCTTTTATTTTTATCTCTCCGGTGTATATTAATTCTCAAATTTCCCAAATCTTTTTGTTTGGATACATCTTTAAATATGTCACAAAATTAGATTTTCTCTGTAACTCATACTTGGAACCATTTTATTCTGATTATTCTTTTTTTTCAGCTTTTATTTAATAAATATAAATTTTCAAAGTACAACTTTTGAATTATAGTGGCTTTTTCCCTCATAACTTCCCTCCCATGCACAACCATTCCATCTCCCACTCCCTCTCCCATCCCATTCTTAATCACAATTCAATTTCAATTATCTCTATATATAATGAGATGAATTTAGTGTATACTAAGTAGATTTCAATAGACTGCACACACACAGACGCACAAAGTATAGAGTACTGTTTGAGTAGTAGTTTTACCATTAATTCTCATAGTACAACACATTAAGGGCAGAGATCTTATATGGGGAGTAGGTGCACAGTGACTACCATTGCTAATTTAATAAGTGACACTCTTATTGATGACGTCATAATCACCTGAGGCTCTGATCCGATGGCAGGAGCCAGGTACTTATTCTGGTCTCCCATGGGGTGCAGGGCCCAAGTACTTACAGTGGGCATCTAATTTCTATTTTCTACTGTCTTGGTCAGTTTTGCATTGCTAACACAGCATTCCTGAGGCTGAATCACGTATAAAGCAAATAGGTATCTATCACTCATATTTTTGCAGAACCAAAAGCATGGAACCAGCCATCTGCTTAGCTTATGGTGAGGGCTTCATGGTAGTAAGGCAAGTGGGCATGCGTGGAAAGATCAGATGATGTGGAGCAACAGAGTAGCTCAGTGGAGCAACAGAGTATGAGAATGGACCAAGGGAGCTGAATCTGCCCCATAGCAACTGTCTTTCAAACTATCTAACCTGCATTAATCCTTTTAGGAATTAACTACTCTTAGAGGTCTCACCACTTGTTGTTATCACATTGAAGACAAAGCTTGAAATCCCTGAACTTTGGAAGAAAAAGCATATCTAAACCACAGCAATTACTTACTTTAAACTTACACGAATGATTGGTTTTCTTCAAGTCATTCAAATTATAAGGGACTGTGTTATTTTAATCCCTGCACTAAGAACACTCATGCATGGGGCCAACGGACTATTTGAAAGAGGGATTGTTTCCATGTCTCTGTCTTGTGCTGTATCCTACAGACTACAGAATCTGGCAAATCTAAATTATCAGTAGGCAGACTGTTATGAAGTATCAAGCTGTGGAAAACAGAATTAGTGGCAAAATTAATAATACAATACTTGGCATGCACAGCCTCAGTCGTGAAGAAAAGTAGTAAACACTTGAACACAATTTTACTATTGTTAGCAAAATCCAAGAAGTTAATATTAAAACATAAGTGTGATTTTATAACTAGAGAGCCTGGAAGTGATGGAAAGAGAAAATAATGTTTATTGAAATAATTACTTGTATTGTGCATTTGACATTATTCCATCAGGTCTTCGTTAGCCTAAGGCACACTCCTACATAATGTGTGACAGACAGAATAGTACTTTCAAATAATGAAACATTACAATTAAGCAAAACTGTGCTAAATACAGTATTTGAAAGGATAAGAGAAGAGGAATACTTAGTCAACTTAAAAATAAAAGAATCCTTGATAAACTAGTTCTTATGCAAAGTATCTTTTGCTGAAGACATTGTAAGATGCACAATGCTATCCAACACAGAGTTGCTAATATTACATTGTGATCAGTCTTTTTTATATCTGGCACTTTTCTGAAAGAATAAAACCTAAATTAGATGCGTTATTTAGTACATTTTGTAAACCTAACAAAAAGAGGAGTATCATAAAGGCAATTGTCTCTTATAAGAGAAAAAAAAAGAGGGAAGAAGTTCAGGACAATGTAAATTATCACCTTTATACTACTTGTCCAAAAGCAGATGCTGTTTCCATAGAAGTGAATGCTAGTCTGATTATTTTTTTTTTTACTTTGCTCTTTTTCTTTGGCTAGATATTCTGTAATGTCAGTGAGACTGGAAATTCTGAGAACTTTACTCAGTCTTCAGCATTTCTAACTCTACAAAATCTTGATGTTAGTAAATTGTCCAAGACTTCATTGCATCATTGACCAACATTAGAGGGCATCTGTTGGAAATAAGTGGTTAATAAATATCTGCTGAATGTAATATTAATAAATAAACAAGGAGAACTTAGGATGAATGTTTATTGTGTCAACTGCATTTTCCCTAATTCTACAAAATTATCTCTTTCTCATTACATTTCATTTTTCATTTTTATATAATCATGATGTTTTCATCTGGGGGCAAAGCACTCAAATAACATGTACCTTTATTACTATTCTGTGTCTCCCTCTCTTTCCATCTATGTAAGTATGTATATGTATATCTACGTATTTACATATGTATATACATGTATACATCTAAAACATATTCATATTGCAGATGTATGTGTATATAAATCTACCTGGCATGTATGTTATGATGAAGATTTAAAAGTACCAAGTTTTTCAGGGTGAATCACCAAGAGAGGTGCTGATGTGGTTTCCAACTGAAGTCTGACTGGTTTGATTCCCAAGAACAGCTGATCCTTCAGTTTGAGTCCAAACACAGGAAAAAGCTAGTGATATCTCAGTGCCAAGAGGAATTTTCTTACCACGGGGAGAGTCAGACTTTTTGTCCATTGAGGTCTTGAACTCTGTAAAGGTTACATATGTATCCATCTGATTTATGAAGTCTACTAAATTAAATGTTAATTTCCTCTAAAAACTCCCTTACAGAAACATCCAGACTAATGTTTGCCCAAACACCCATGTATGTTTTGTCCAAGTAAAGCTGATATATAAAATGAGCTATATTGATGGATATTGTATATACCATGTTAATGAAAATTATGAGGTAGTAACAGCACACATAAAAGAGCAACTCAAAATGTCTTTTAAAGAGTTGAATTTTTGATAGAGCAATTCTTTTTTTATTTAATTTGGCAAACTACAGTTAGAATAGTCACGTGTAATTTTATGATTGTTGTTCTGAAATTATCCTTTTCCCCTACCAGATTTTTGAATAGTCTTTATATTTAGAACAGTTAACAACATGCGTTAGTGTGGCTGTTAGTGCATGGTCAAGAAATGACACTTTGGAGACCTCAGTGTAAAGGAGTGGCCATCAAAGAAGGATGTACTTTTCTCTGAAGGGAGGAGAGAACTTCCGCTTTGCTTAAGGCCTTGTCTAAATAATGATGGAGTTTGTGGTCACAAAAGGCTTCCATAGCCTTGGCAGCTCATGGTAAAGGACTTGGGCAATCATTGATGTCATAAATAAGAGTGTCAATTGCTAAATTAACAACACAAATAACTGTGCACTTACTTCCCATGTCAAACCTCTGTTCTTAACGAGTTGTACTATGAGAACTAACTGCAAAACTTGTTCTCAAACAGTACTTTACATGTTGTGTGTGAGGGGGTGCAAACAGTTGAAATATTTTTAGTATAGAATTGGTATTCTGCATATAAAGAAAATTAAAAATGAATCTTAATGAAGCATGGGATGGGAGAGGGAGTAGGAGGCAGGATGGGAGTGGAGGCAAGAGGGTGGGTATGCGGGGAAGAACCACTTATTCCTGAAGTTGTACCTATGAAATTTGCATTCATTAAATAAAAGCTTTAATTAAAAAATGACACTTTAAAAAACCTTTTTGTGAATTGAGCTGCAATAAACATTAGGGTGCAGACCTCTTTTTTGTTTGCCAATTTAAATTCCTTTGGGTAAATTCCAAGGAGTGGGATGGCTGGGACGAACGGTAGGGTTATCTTCAGGTTTCTGAGTAATCTCCAGACTGACTTCCATAGTGGCTTGACCAGTTTGCATTCCCACCAACAGTGGGTTAGTGTCCCTTTTTCCCCACATCCTCGCCAGCATCTGTTGTTGGTAGATTTCTGCATGTGAGCCATTCTAACCTGGGTGAGGTGAAACCTCATTGTGGTTTTGATTTGCATTTCCCTGATTGCTAATGACCTTGAACATTTTTTCATGTGCCTGTTGGCCATTTGGATTTCCTCTTTTGAAAAATGTCTATTGAGGTCCTTGGCCCATCTCTTAAGTGGGTTGTTGGTTTTGTTTTTGTGGAGTTTCTTGATCTCTTTATAGATTCTGGTTATTAACCCTTTGTCTGTTGCATAGTTTGCAAATATTTTTTTTTATTTTTTTTTAAACTTTTATTTAATGCATATAATTTTCCAAAGTACGACTTATGGATTACAATGGCTTCCCCCCCATACCGTCCCTCCCACCCACAACCCTCCCCTTTCCCACTCCCTCTCCCCTTCCATTCACATCATGATTCATTTTCGATTATCTTAATATACAGAAGATCAGCTTAGTATACATTAAGTATGGATTTCAACAGTTTGCTCCCACACAGAAACATAAAGTGAAAAATAATAGATGATTTTTTTAAATGATGATGAAATCAGAGCAGACCTATTGTCATGTTTAATCCCAGTGAGAGTCAAGTTGGGAATTGATAATTTCTTTTTTTTTTTTTCTTTTTTTTTTTTTTTTACAGAGGATCAGTTTAGTATGCATTAAGTAAGGATTTCAACAGTTTGCACCCCCATAGAAACACAAAGTGAAATATATTGTTTGAGTACTCGTTATAGCATTAAATCTCAATGTACAGCACATTAAGGATAGAGATCCTACATGAGGAGTAAGTGCACAGTGACTCCTGTTGTTGACTTTACCAATTGACACTCCTGTCTATGGCATCAGTAATCTCCCTATGCTCCAGTCATGAGTTTCCAAGGCTATGGAAGCCCCTTGAGTTCTCCGACTCTTATCTTGTTTAGACAAGGTCATAGTCAAAGTGGAGGTTCTCTCCTCCCTTCAGAGAAAGGTACCTCCTTCTTTGATGACCTGTTCTTTCCACTGGGATCTCACTCGCAGAGATCTTTTGCCAGAGTGTCTTGGCTTTCCATGCCTGAAATACTCTCATGAGCTTTTCAGCCAGCTCCGAATGCCTTTAGGGCTGATTCTGAGGCCAGAGTGCTATTTAGGACATCTGCCATTCTATGAGTCTGCTGAGTATCTCACTTCCCATGTTGGATCACTCTCCCCTTTATTTACTCCATCGGTTAGCGTTAGCAGGTACTAGACTTGTCTATGTGTTCCCTTTGACTCCCAGTCCCTTCACCATGACCAACTGTGAACTGAAACTGATCACCTGGAACAGTGAGATGGCATTGGTACATGCCACCATTTTTTCCCATTCTGTCGGTTGTCTCTTCACTCTCCTGACTGTTTCTTTTGCAGCACAGAAACTTCTCAATTTGATGCAATCCCAATAGTTGATTTTGGCTTTGACTGCCTGTGCCTCCCGGGTCTTTTCCAGAAATTCTTTGCCTGTGCCAATATCTTGAAGGGTTTCTCCAATGTTCTCTAGTCACTTGATGGTGTCAGGTCGTAGATTTAGGTCTTTAATCCATGTTGAGTGGATTTTTGTGTAAGGTGTAAGGTAGGGGTCTTGCTTCATGCTTCTGCACGTGGAAATCCAATTTTCCCAGCACCATTTATTGAATAGACTGTCCTTGCTCCAGGAATTAGTTTTAGATCCTTGATCAAATATAAGTTTTCTGTAGATGTTTGGGTTGATTTCTGGTGTTTCAATTCTGTTCCATTGGTCTATCCATCTGTTTCTGTACCAGTACCATGCTGTTTTGATAAAAACTGCCCTGTGTATGTCCTGAAATCTGGTATTGTGATGCCTCCGGCTTTGTTTTTGTTGTACAAGATTGCTTTAGCTATTCGAGGTCTCTTGTGCCTCCATATAAATTTCAGCATCATTTTTTCCAGATCTGAGAAGAAGGTCTTCGGTATCTTGATTGGTATTGCATTGAATCTGTAAATTGCTTTTGGGAGAATGGACATTTTGATGATATTGATTCTTCCAATCCATGAGCATGGAAGATTTTTTCCATTTATTGGTATCCTCTTCTATTTCTTTCTTTAAGGTTTTGTAATTTTCATCGTAGAGATCTTTAACGTCTTTGGTTAAGTTTATTCCAAGGTATTTGATTGTTTTTGTAGCTATTGTGAATGGGATTGATCTTAGAAGTTCTTCCTCAGTCATGGCATTGTCTGTGTATACAAAGGCTGTTGATTTTTGTGCATTGATTTTATACCCTGCTACTTTGCCAAACTCTTCTATGAGTTCCAATAGTCTCTTAGTAGAGTTCTTTGGGTCCCCTAAATACAGAATCATGTCATCTGCAAAGAGGGATAGTTTGAGTTCTTCCTTCCCAATTTGTATCCCTTTAATTTCTTTTTCTTGCCTAATAGCTCTGGCTAGAACCTCCAGAACTATATTGAATAGCAGTGGTGAGAGTGGGCATCCCTGTCTGGTTCCAGATCTCAGTGGAAATGCTTCCAACTTTTCCCCATTCAATAGGATGTTGGCTGTGGGTTTTTCATAGATTGCTTTGATTGTATTGAGGAATGTTCCTTCCAAACCCAGTTTGCTTAGAGTTTTCATCATGAACGGGTGTTGTATTTTATCAAATGCTTTCTCGGCATCTATTGAGAGAATCATATGGTTTTTCTTCTGCAGTCTGTTAATGTGGTGTATCACATTGATTGTCTTGCGCACATTAAACCATCCCTGCATACCAGGAATAAATCCCACTTGGTCTGGGTGGATGATCTTTCTGATGTGTTGTTGCATTCTATTGGCGAGAATTTTATTGAGGATTTTTGCATCTATGTTCATCAGGGATATTGGTCTGTAATTCTCTTTCAGTGCTGCATCTTTTTCCGGCTTAGGAATTAAGGTGATGCTGGCTTCATAGAAAGAATTTGGGAGGACTCCCTCTTCTTCGATTGTTCTGAATAGTTTGAGAAGAATTGGAGTTAGTTCTTCTTTAAACGTCTGGTAGAATTCAGCAGTGAATCCATCTGGCCTGGGATTTTCTTTGTTGGGAGGGCCTTTATTACTGTTTCAATTTCTGTCTCAGTTATGGGTCTGTTTAGGTTTTTGATGTCTTCCTGGTTCAATTTAGGCAGGTTGCATGTGTCCAGGAATCTATCCATTTCTGATAGGTTTCCCTGTTTGCTGGCATACAAGTCCTTGTAGTAATTTCTGATGATTCTTTTTATTTCTGTGGTGTCTGTTGTTACATTTCCTTTTTCATCTCTGATTTTATTGATTTGGGTCTTTTCTCTTCTTTTTTTAATTAGTTGGGCCAATGGGGTGTCAATTTTGTTTATTTTTTCAAAAAACCAGCTCCTCGTTTGGCTGATTTTTTGTAATGTTTTTCTTGATTCAATCCTGTTGATTTCTTCTCTGATTTTAATTATTTCTCTTCTCCTACTAGATTTGGGTCTGATTTGCTGTAGGTTTTCTAGATCCTTGAGGTGAATTGAAAGCTCATCTATTTGGTGTCTTTCCAATTTCTTGATGTAGGCACCTATTGATATAAACTTTCCTCTTAACACTGCTTTTGCTGTGTCCCATAAGTTTTGGTATGTTGTGCTGTTATCCTCATTTACTTCCAGAAAGTTTTTGATTTCTCTTTTGATTTCTTCTATGACCCATTGTTCATTCAGGAGCATGTTGTTCAATTTCCATGTGTTTGCGTATGCTCTAGGGGTTCCTGAGTTACTAATTTGGAACCAACCTAAATGCCCATCAACGATAGACTGGATAAAGAAATTATGGGATATGTACTCTTTAGAATACTATACCGCAGTAAGAAACAATGAAATCCAGTCATTTGCAACAAAATGGAGGAATCTGGAACACATCATGCTGAGTGAAATAAGCCAGTCCCAAAGGGACAAATACCATATGTTCTCCCTGATCGGTGACGACTGACTGAACACCAAGAGGGAAACCTGTTGGAGTGAGGTGGACACTATGGGAAATGGTGGCTTGATCAGCATAGCCCTGACTGTTAATGAACAACTAAATACATTATCCCTCTTAGTAGTTTTTTTATCTGTTCTACTTAATATGACTGGTTTAGATCTGCAATTGATGCACAGTTATTCTTAAGTGTTGAAAATTAACTGAAATGTGATCCCTGTTGAACATGGTGGTGGGAATGGGAGAGGGAAGAGATGTATAATTTGGGACATGCTCAGGCTGACTTGCCCCAAGTGGTGGAGTTGGAAGCATACCAGGGGATTCCAATTCAATCCCATCAAGGTGGCATGTACCAATGCCATCTCACTGTTCCAGGTGATCAGTTTCAGTTCACAGTTGGTCATGGTGGAGGGACTGGGAGTCAAAGGGAGCACATAGACAAGTCTAGTACCTGCTAACGCTAACTGATGGAGTAAATAAAGGGGAGAGTGATCCAACATGGGAAGTGAGATACTCAGCAGACTCGTAGAATGGCAGATGTCCTAAATAGCACTCTGGCCTCAGAATCAGCCCTAAAGGCATTCGGAGCTGGTTGAAAAGCTCATGAGAGTATTTCAGGCATGGAAAGCCAAGACACTCTGGCAAAAGATCTCTGCGAGTGAGATCCCAGTGGAAAGAACAGGTCATCAAAGAAGGAGGTACCTTTCTCTGAAGGGAGGAGAGAACCTCCACTTTGACTATGACCTTGTCTAAACAAGATAAGAGTCAGAGAACTCAGAGGGCTTCCATAGCCTTGGAAACTCATGACTGGAGCATAGGGAGATTACTGATGCCATAGACAGGAGTGTCAATTGGTAAAGTCAACAACAGGAGTCACTGTGCACTTACTCCTCATGTAGGATCTCTATCCTTAATGTGCTGTGCATTGAGATTTAATGCTATAACGAGTACTCAAACAATATATTTCACTTTGTGTTTCTATGGGGGTGCAAACTGTTGAAATCCTTACTTAATGCATACTAAACCGATCCTCTGTAAAAAAAAAAAAAAAAAAAGAAATTATCAATTCCCAACTTGACTCTCACTGGGATTAAACATGACAATAGGTCTGCTCTGATTTCATCATCATTTAAAAAAATCATCTATTATTTTTCACTTTATGTTTCTGTGTGGGAGCAAACTGTTGAAATCCATACTTAATGTATACTAAGCTGATCTTCTGTATATTAAGATAATCGAAAATGAATCTTGATGTGAATGGAAGGGGAGAGGGAGTGGGAAAGGGGAGGGTTGTGGGTGGGAGGGACGGTATGGGGGGGAAGCCATTGTAATCCATAAGTCGTACTTTGGAAATTTATATGCATTAAATAAAAGTTAAAAAAAACCTTTTTATCTGAAAATATATACATATGCAGAATACATTCTCACTGATTTCATGTGTTTATATCTGAAATGAGTTCTTACCCAAATCCCTGCACGTTAGCAAATAAACTTTTCACAATGCAACACACATACACATTTAGTGACACTGTATCTAATATATCATGAAATCTAGTCACACCCTATAGATTTGGAAGGTGTACAGAAGAACAGATTCTGACTTGACCTAGGAAAGAAGCTTGACACTACTTGCCATTAGAGATTAAAACTATAGGAAAAGACACATATTGTTTACCAAAGTATCTAGGAAATTCTGCAAATTTGTAGGCAGGTATCTCTAAAGCCTTGAGATGAGCACCATGGTTGCCTAAAATAGATGATTTGTTGATGTTTTGTAATAAATTTCAGTGAATGTACATGTGTCCTACTCACAGTCCAACTACTCACTGCTGATAAGAGATATAGGATTGGACAATTTGAACCTGAGCAGCAGAAATGGAGAACAAACTGCAATGCATAAAAAGGTGAAAAGATATTATGATAGGGTAGTAACTGGTTTCTGTTCTACATACTGAAGCATTTGAAGCGTTCACCCAAGTTGGCTCTGATATCATACCAGCTAGGTCTAAGTCTTTCCAATAGATGTTTGAAGCATCTGCCTCTGAAAAAGTGAATGACTATTTTAAAAATCATAGAATATCACACATTGTTACATATAAGTGCAAAAAAGCAAGTTTCTATACGATAGTACAAGCTATGTGTGTGCACATAAATATTCTAATCAGTTGGTTTAATAATTTGCATTAGTAAATATTAAATATGAATTGCACAAAGACTAATAAAGTATAAGACAAAGGACTTTGAAAAGAAAGAATAAAAGTAAAAAGATAGAAAATTATTCAAAAGGAACAGAAAATTAATTAAAAATGAAAATAAATTTATATCGATGCACTTAATTAAAATTAAAAGAAAATTATATTAGTATATCACATCCATATAAGCGAATGCAGTATAAACAGAGAACATTTAGATAAGAAAGAATTAAGAATTCCTGATATATACATATATACATATTCTTGATACACATATAATACATATATATGCAATACACATAACCAAGAAATGGTGAAAAGAGGACATAATAAGAATAGCCTCAGTGGACGGTCACGGGGAGACATCTGGAACACAGTGGCGTGACAGGTCTCAGTAACAACAGCAGAAGACAAGAGGGAAGGGACTAGTTCAAATCTGGAGATAAAAGATACTGATGTTCCAAAAAGATGATTTATGAAGTATTTTTATTACGAAGAAAGCCTTAAGGTTAGGAAGTCAACCAAAGATATTTTAAGACAGACTATTTTGAATGTGTGGCTAAACTTTTGCGGAAACTTCATATTGTTTTCTATAATAACTGTATGGATTTTTTATTCCCACCCACTGTATGCAAGGGTTATCTTGTCTCCTCATCTTCTTTCTTTTTAAGAATTATTTATTTATTTGAAAGTAGGAGTTACACAGAGAGAGGAGAGACAGAGAGAGAGAGGGAGAGAGAGAGAGAGGTCTTCCATCCGAAGGTTCACTCCCCAGATGGCTGCAATGGCCGGAGCTGTGCCAATCCGAAGCCAGGAGTCAGGAGCTTCTTCCAGGTCTCCCATGTGGGTGCAGGGCCCAAGAATTTGGGCCCTCTACTACTGCTTTCACAGGCCATGGCAGAGAGCTGGATGGGAAGTGCAGCAGTCAGGTCTTGAACCGGCTCCCATGTGGGATGCCGGTGCTTCAGGACAGGACATTTACCCGCTGCGCCACAGTGCCGGCCCCGTCTCCTCATCTTTGATAGCACTAGTTACCTTCTGCCTTTCCAGAAATAGCGTCTCTAAGTGAAGTGATGTTAATGTCTTATTTTGGTCTTGATTTGCATTTTCTAGATGGTCCATGATGGTCCAGCAATCCTACTACTACTGGGTGTATATTGAAGGGAAATGAAATCAATCTGTTGAAGAAACACCTGAACTTCCATGATTATTGCAGTGCTCTACACAGTCGTCAAGAACTGGAAACAAGCTGTGTCCAACAACTGATGAACTTAGAGTTGACTCTCAATGTCATAATAAAATGTTAATGAGTGCCTAAGTGCACTCATTGTTTACATCAGCTGGAAAGAAATCCTCTTAAACTGCCTAGTGCTTGAAATTATTTTTCCTTCTGGATATTAAATGCCAGAGAATTTACCACACTGTCTGTTATGATGTTAGAATGGCTTTATAGAATCTCAGACCCTGTGTTTTCTTTACCTCTTGGACATCGTTACTAAGCCCAAACTGTAATTTTTTTTAAAAAAGGAACAGTTAAATTAAAAAATAAATAAGTTTTAACTAATAAGAAAGAAAATTAACAAAATCATGAGGATAAATTAATAGAAACATGTGAAGAAAATCAACTTTGGAGTAAAGCTCTCAAATAGACCACAGTTGCCTTGAAGAACTAATCACAAGCTAAGAGTTTTTAAGTTTACAGTTTTAATTTACGAAGTACAAAATAAATCCAGGGATTAAGATGGCAAAAAGTCAGATCATGAGCCCATACATATATAAAGTGACTTCTCCAAAATATGAAATTAAAATGGAATATCTACCTGGGAGATAAACAACACTCACCATGACAAGATGGTCAAAGTGAACAGAGGAAGGGTGGAAGATTGGAAGATTTCCTTGTCCATTCAAGATGTCTAGTCTGGCCTGAAGCACATGTGAGATCAGAAAACACATTACTTTCGAACCAAACATTCACAAAGCAGGTTTCAGGCAGAATATCTTGGTATTGTTAATATTCCAGACACTTTGTAGAAGTAAATACATGTGCTTCTGGGGTATTTTACAAGAAGTCTTTGCCAGTACCTATATCTTGCAGAGTTTCTCCAACGCTCTCTAATAATTTGATGGTGTCAGGTCATAGATTTAGGTCTTTAATCCATGTTGAGTGGATTTTTGTGTAAGGTGAAAGGTAGGGGTCTTGCTTCATGGTTCTGCATGTGGAAATCCAGTTTTCCCAGCACCATTTATTGAATAGACTGTCCTTACTCCAGGGATTAGTTTTGGATCCTTGATCAAATATAAGTTGGCTGTAGATGTTTGGATTGATTTCTGGTGTTTCAATTCTGTTCCATTGGTCTATCCATCTGTTTCTGTACCAGGACCATGCTGTTTTGATTACAACTGCCCTGTAGTATGTCCTGAAATCTGGTATTGTGATGCCTCCAGCTTTGTTTTTGTTGTACAAGATTGCTTTAGCTATTCGAGGTCTCCTTTGTCTCCATATGAATTTCAGCATCATTTTTTCCAGGTCTGAGAAGAATGTCTTCAGTATTTTGGTTGGTATTGCATTGAATCTGTAAATTCCTTTTGGGAGAATGGACATTTTGATGATACGGATTCTTCCAATTCCAGAAGCACAGGCAGTCAAAGCCAAAATTAATATTTGGGATTGCATCGAATTGAGAAGTTCCTGTAATACAAAAGAAACAGTTAGGAAAGTGAAGAGGCAACCAACAGAATGGGAAAAAATATTCGCAAACTATGCTTCAGATAAAGGGTTGATAACCAGAATCTAAAAAGAAATCAAGAAACTCCACAACATCAAAACAAACAACCCACTTAAGAGATGGGCCAAGGACCTCAATAGACATTTTTCAAAAGAGGAAATCCAAATGGCCAACAGACACATGAAAAAATGTTCAGGCTCACTAGCATTCAGGGAAATGCAAATCAAAACCACAATGAGGTTTCACCTCACACCAGTTAGAATGGCTCACATTCAGAAATCTACCAACAATAGATGCTGGAGAGGACGTGGGGAAAAAGGGACACTAACCCACTGTTGGTGGGAATGCAAATTGGCTAAGCCACTATGGAAGTCAGTCTGGAGATTTCTCAGAAACCTGAATATAACCCTACCATGCAACACAGCCATCCCATTCCTTGGAATTTACCCAAAGGAAATGAAATTGGCAAACAAACAAGCTGTCTGCACATTAATGTTTATTGCAGCTCAATTCAGAATAGCTAAGACCTGGAACCAACCCAAATGCCCATCAACAGTAGACTGGATAAAGAAATTATGGGATATGTACTCTATAGAATACTATACAGCAGTCAAAAACAATGAAATCTGGTCATTTGCAACAAGATGGAGGAATCTGGAAAACATCATGCTGAGTGAATTAAGCCAGTCCCCAAGGGACAAATACCATATGTTCTCCCTGATCGGTGACAACTAACTGAGCACCAAAGGCGAAACCTGTTGAAGTGAAAGGGACACTATGAGAAACAGTGACTTGATCAGCTCTTATCCTGACGGTTGATGTACAGTGTAATACTTTATACATTTTAGCATTTTCTCTTTGTATTGTTCTAGTACTATTGGTTGAACTCTGTAATTAACACACAATTATTCTTAGGTGTTTAAATTTTAACTGAAAAGTGATCCCTGTTAAATATAAGAGTGGAAATAAGAGAGGGAGGAGATGTACAATTTGGGACATGCTCAATCGGACTTGCCCCAAATGGTGGAGGTAGAATCATGCCAGGGGATTCCAATACAATCCCATCAAGGTGTCATGTACCAATGCCATCTCACTAGTCCAAGTGATTAATTTCAGTTCACAACTGATCACACTCATAGGTCTAAGAGTCAAAGGGATCACACAAACAAGTCTAGTGTCTGCTAATACTAGCTGACAACAACAAAAAGGAGACTACGATCCATCATGGTAAGTGGGATACACAGTAGACTCATAGAACGGCAGATGTCCTAAATAGCACTCTGGCCTCAGAATCAGCCCTTAAGGCATTTGGATCTGGCTGAAGTGCCCATGAGAGTATTTTAGGCATGGAAAGCCAAGACAGCCTGGGGAAAAAAAAAAACCTAAATGGAAGATCTCTGCAAGTGAGATCCCAGTGGAAAGAACGGGGCCATCAAAGAAGGAGGTACCTTTCTCTGAAGGGAGGAGAGAACTTCCACTTTGACAATGACCCTGTCTGAATAAGATCGAAGTCGCAAACTCAAAAGGCTTTCAAGCCTTGGCAACTCATGAGTAGAGCCTAGGGAGATTACTGATGCCATAAACAAGAGTGTCAAGTTGTTAAGTCAACAACAGGAGTCACTGTATACTTACTTCTCATGTGGGATCTGTCCTTAATGTGTTGTCCAATGTGAAGTAATGCTATAAGTAGTACTGAAACAGTATGTTATTTATTTATTTATTTATTTATTGACAGGCAGAGTGGGCAGTGCGAGAGAGAGACAGAGAAAAAGGTCTTCTTTTGCAGTTGGTTCACCCTCCAATGGCTGCCACGGCTGGCGCGCTACAGCTAGCACACCGCGCTGATCCGATGGCAGGAGCCAGGAGCCAGGTGCTTTTCCTGGTCTCCCATGGGGTGCAGGGCCCATGCACTTGGGCCATCCTCCACTGCACTCCCTGGCCACAGCAGAGAGCTGGCCTGGAAGAGGGGCAACCGGGACAGAATCCGGAGCCCCAATCGGGACTAGAACCCGGTGTGCTGGCGCCGCTAGGCGGAGGATTAGCCTAGTGAGCCGCGGCGCCGGCCTGAAACAGTATTTTACACTTTATGTTCTGTGTGGGTGCAAATTGATGAAATCTTTACTTAATATATACTAAATTGATCTTCTGTATATAAAGATGATTGAAAATGAATCTTGATGTGAATGGAATGGGAGAGGGAGCGGGAGATGGGAGGGGTGTGAGTGGGAGGGAAATTATGGGGGGGGGAAGCCATTGTAATCCATTAACTGTACTTTGAAAATTTATATTTACTAAATAAAAATAAAATAAAAAATGAAGAAAAAGAAGTAAATGCAGCCCTCATTATAGCAACCAATATTATTACAGGCCTTAAAGGTTTTCTGAATATGATAGTGCTGATGTCAGGGACTAAACACAATCAGATTACAAAAGAATAGCAAGAATTACTAGAATATAAACTAAAGAAGCAGAATCAGAAACAGAGCATTTAAAACATGTATATAATGTTTCAATAATGTGATAGATTGTTCAAGTAATGTGAGAGAAAAGAGGCTATAAAATGCTGAATCTAATTTGGAAAATAAAATAGGAATTCTGGAAATAGAAAATGAGCTCAGCATAAGCACAAATAGGGATAATATACATGAACCAAAATATTGATCTTAACATAACCAGAGTTCCATACAGTGAACATACTTAGAAAAATAAGAAGGAAGATGAAAGATATGATGGACAAAGAGGGATTTCAGTGCACATGTACTTGTAGAACCAGGAAAGTCTGGTGAAAAACAACACGCACTGGGTGATATTATATCAAATGTTTTAAGGTGGAGCTGCTCGGATTCTGTAACTCTTTGAATTTTATGGGGGATAAATTAATGTAACGCTATACCTGCAATCTCCATAATGTAACTGCAAAGTAACAAAGAAAAGACTTTAAATAATTCAAGAAAAATACATACGATCTTCAAAGTAACAAAGTTTCAACAGAGTATTTCCACCAATAACATTAGACAAATGAAATAATATTGTAAAAGTGTTGACTATCAATAACTTCATCTAGTCTTTCATGAAAATCTAATATGGTCAAGATGAAGAATAAAATAAGGACATCACAGACAAACAAATGTTATGAGGTTTCTGGATATCACATCTAATATCAGTAAGGATTAACCAAACTAATGGGAAAATGGGCCAAAAATATTAAAAGGTGAACACAAATGGTCAAAGTGTGGGGAAAATTGGGAGGTCACAGCTCCGGATACCATAATGTAAGTGGTTAGGATTTCAACATTTGAATTTTGAGGGGTCACAAACATTCATATTGCTGCAACTTGCACAGCTTTTGAGCTATCCTTATGCCTCATTCTTATGTGACAAAATGAAGATGATTAAAATGGTAACTTCACAGTGAACAACACTAATATAAAAAGGCAGAGAAAACCATAACAGCATAACATTTAAATTAGGATTACCTAATCATTATTATTAGTAGTAGTATTAGTATTATTGCTAAGGTCTTGCTTCTAATATTTTCTAAGCCCATGGTATCCAAACAAAATTTTGTTTCATTCTTTACAATTAAAGATTTTGAAAATCTATTCTAGAATATCTTTCTTTTCAAAAAATTTCATTTATTTATTTTTCTTTGAAAGAGTGACAGACAGACATAGCTCATCCATCAGTTGATTAACTCCCCAAATGCCCGAATTAACCAGAGCTGGGTCAGGTGGAATCCAGGAATCTGGAGCTCAAACTAGCTTTCTCATATAGGTGGTAGGACTCTATTACATGTGCTGTTATCTGTTGCCTCCCAGGATGCGTACAAACAAGAAGCTGGATCTTTAACTGAGGATACCAGGCTTGAACCTAGATACTCAAATAATGGTTGACATATCTGACAGTGTCTATTTAAGCACTTTCTTAACAGGTGCTCAAAACACTTGACTAAAAAATTATCTTTCTTGAATCCTTATGATGCATTTTTCATCTTTCTTCTCCACTTCTCTATTATAATATGCGGTATTCTCTTAAGATCATCATACTGAACTTATCGATGTATTTGTCAGGTTTCTTCAGAGACTAAGTCTCAGGAGCAGTGTATTGTTAAACTTTGTCTTTTGAGTACATATTGCAATATAATCCACACACACATACACCCCCACACACTAAATTCACATTTGCTCAATTATTTCACAGTGACAATTACATGAATGACATATATATTTATCTTCTTTCTTTATTTTATTGAATGTATTTTTCCTGTTATCAGATTCATTTATTTGAAAGGCAGAATGTCAGACAGTGGAAAAGACAGTGAGAGACAGACAGAGAGAGAGAGAAAATGGGGGAGAGATATCTCCCAACCACTAGTTCACTCTGTTGATGGCTGCAGCAGCAAAGTTTGAGCTAGGCCAAAGTCAGGAGCTAGGAACTCCATCAGGGTGCCCCACATGAGTGGCAGGCACCCAAGAAACTGGACCATCTGCTGATGCATTCCTAGCTGCATTAGCAAGCAGTTGAATGGGAAGAAGAGCAGCCAGGTCTTGAACTAGCAATCTGATATGGAAATCCATACCAGCCTCTATTTTTCCATTTAATACATGCCAAGTTATAGCACTAAAATGTAAGAACCTCTCAGAGTTTCTCATATTAAGGTGAAAAGTAACAATATAAAATGCCTTCAACTTAGTAGCTAGTACTAACTGCATGCACTTCCCTAGGGCTATGATAAGTGCTTCTAATATTAATTCTAAAACAATTTTTATAGTTTTGTAGATTCTACATAAATTTAGGTAGGAAAAATGAGTGCTTTCTATGGGGATGTGGATTTTCAGAAGTCGTAATGAAAAGTTACATCGTGCTAGCTAGATATTGCATTGATTCTGAGCTACAATTAATTATTTTACTGAAAAAAATATTATTCACCAATTTTCAAGGAAAAAATGGAAACTAAAATATTAAAAATGCAAATATGCTTTCTTGCTGAGGCCTCCTCTGTCAAAACACTTATCTAATACTCAGAATATGACTCAAGAAACTGCATGACTGAAAAGACAGGCAATAGGATACATTGTCAATATCTCACAATATTATCGGTTTGGTACAATAGGCCATGGAAATATTGTTTTCCATCAGTATTCTATTAATCTGTTAGGAAAGAAAAACTGAAAAAAGAAAGCATACGAGGCCATCATCCATTACCCTTATCTAGTTCCTTATCTATCCCAAAGAGAGATAAATATACATTAGCTTTGGTTTTCTTTCTGGATGCAGCAATATTATAATGATATATAATACTATGTCTAACTGACTTAATTTTGATTTGAATTTTGAATAATGCTTTCCAATTTCCTTGGATAACAACTAAACTGTTGCCAACACATCTTACTGATTATATACATGTACAAGTTCAGAACAACAAAAACACCGAATTTACATGTGCATTTTCATTCTACTTCATGTTCCATAGCTCACAGATTTCATCTGTCATGATATGCAAATAAGAATAGCATTATTTTACATATATAATGAGCAATATTTATAATAATGATAGCTAATATATTCTAATTTATATTTACTTTAGTTCCAATGATGTTCAAGGAGGCAAAACCTATATTAATTTAATCAATAAAAACTCTCAAGCATTTAATATGAATCATATTCTCGGAAAGTTTCATCAGAATCATGAATAAGACTTAACCTCTCCCGACAGAATATTTAGTATGGTGGAGGAGGCAAATAATAGAATACCAACTCAATGCAGTGGATTTTATAAACAGTGGTAAAGACAAAATATACTATGAAATAACAAGATGAGTTGTAAATTGTTCAGACTGGGCAGCAGAGTAATATCATTGCAACAAAGCAAAACAAATACTCTGAAGCAGTAATAAATATCCCCAACAATGAGAGACTAGAAGTCAGGTGATTAAGTTTGAAAAATGGAGATCTTTCACATCCTTGGTTAAGTTTATCCCAAGAAAGAGAGAGAGAGAGAGAAGGGGAGAGAGAGAGATATATATCTTCCATCTGTGTTGATGCTTGTTCAAGGATGAGATAAATTGTCCTAGTTTAAAAATAGTCCATTCCATTTTTTAGAACAATGAACATTTTACAACTTTCGGATGTAAGGTTCTACATGTATTTACTAAAGCTAACTTGATGATTTTCCCATTTATCTTTTTATAATATTTATTCTTTTAAAAATTAACTATATATCTTAATGATGACCTTTTTATATGAAAATAATTATACAATACAATTTGAATGTAAATTCTAAAGCAAAGACTCATAGCTCATTAAATATGAATATTAAATGGCTTTACCAAAACCATCCATAAGACACATATACACAATCACCTATAAAATATGATGGTATGTGAAAATTTTAGGATATCACTGAGTATTTTGTCGATTACTATTTTAAATTATGTTATTTATTAATTTTATATTTTTACCTAAGAAATAAAAATTTGGGGTGAGGTGGAATTATTGTTTTGTTCTTTTGTATTTAAGAGTCAACCTTTTTTCTTAACAATATCTTTTTATCAATATACACTTTCAATATTAATATATTCATATCTGCTTTCTTTTTAAAGATTTATTTTTTATTTATTTGAAAGACAGAGTTACAGAGAGAGGCAGAGACAGAGAGAGAGAGAGGTCTTCCATCCATTGGTTCACTCCCCAGATGGCCACAAAGGCTTGAGCTGAGCTGTTCCAAAGCCAGGAACCAGGAGCTTCTTTTGGGTCTCCCACGTGGGTGCAGGGGCCCAAGGACTTGGGCCATCTTCCACTGCTTTCCCATGCAACAGCATAGAGCTGCATCAGAAGTGGAACAGCTGGGATACGAACCAATGCCCATGTGGGAAGCCGGTGCTTCAGGTCAGGGCTTTAACCTGCTGCGACACACTGCTGATCCCTTTATCTGCTTTTATCTAATGTAACATTATTTGTATATAATTTCACAGCTTTAAAAAAATGTTCCTCTCTGTTTTAGATATTTATGTTATAAGGAGTTTATAACTGAACTTTTCAATTTGGAATTGTGTCCTTTTGCAGAATGGCTTTTTTCCATTTGTATTTATTGTTTTTCTCATGTATTTCTTGGCCCAATAGGCTAATTTTTTGATTCACCAGGCATTGCACATACATATTTTTGCCAGCAACTGTGGTTTGAGGTACTGAGAATGAGTGTCACATTGTTAACCAAAAAACAAGTTCCAATGTTCCGATTTATGTTACACAATTTGCCACAATGTGATGTGTAAACATCTGTTGAGACTTATCTAGATTCATAAACCTTTACTCCCACCATAATCTGTTTTCTATCTTTTTTAAACATCCCACAAATTCCAAATAATTTATTTTCTTACTTGTATCTTATTGTATATTCATGATATTGTTCCATAGCTTCTGGATGTTTGGAATGCATTTTTGTTCTTGCTTTCACTTAAAATAGTTTAGTCTCACATTTTGAACTTCGATTCTCTGTTACTCAATTCACGTTGTATGGTATCAACGTATCTCAACACAAAATGCCAAACTTTTAATAATAAAATATATTATTCCTGTAGCAATTAAAAGGCTGGCGATTTAGCATCTGATCCTGCTGATAGTGCTTATGGGAAGGCAGTTGAAGATGGTCCAAGTGCTGTGGCCCCTGCCACCAACTTGGGTGATCCACATGGAATTTCAGGTTCCCAGCTTCATCTGGGATCATCTGAAGCAGAGGGTGGATGATCT
The DNA here is from genome assembly GCF_051225735.1 of Oryctolagus cuniculus. Lineage (NCBI taxonomy): Eukaryota > Metazoa > Chordata > Mammalia > Lagomorpha > Leporidae > Oryctolagus > Oryctolagus cuniculus. The sequence continues at coordinate 24,432,052 of NC_142868.1, read as the reverse complement.
CCTTCTGTCTGTCTTTCTGTCCATAACTTTCAAATGAATAAAATAAAACTTTTTAAAAAAATCTACAATAGTACAGAATTTTATAATTTCAAAGGTGTTTTTCAGAGATCTCAGTGAGTGAGATCCCAGTGGAAATAATGGGCCACCAAAGAAGGAGGTACCTTTCTCTGAAGGGAGGAGAGAACTTCCACTGTGACTATGACCTTGTCTAAATAAGATCGGAGTTGGTGAACTCAAAAGACTTCCATAGCCTTGGCAACTCATGACAAGAGCCTAGGGAGATTATTGACGCCATAAACAAGAGAGTCAATTTGTTAAATCAACAACAGGAGTCACTGTGCACTTACTCCTCAGGTAGGATCTCTGTTCTTAATGTGGTGTTCAATGTGAATTAATGCTATAACTAGTACTCAAACAGTATTTTACACTTTATGTTTCTGTGTGGGTGCAAACTGTTGAAATCCTGACTTAATATATACTAAATTGATCTTCTGTATATAAAGATAATTGAAAATGAATCTTGATTTGAATGGAATGGGGGAGGGAGAAGGAGATGGGAGAGTTTTGGGTGGGAGTGAAGTTATGGATGGGGAAGCCATTTAATTAATAAGTTGTATTTTGGAAATGTATATTTATTAAATAAAAGTTAAAAAATCTACAAGAAAACAGAATTTTATAATTTCAAATGTGTTTTATCTTATTTTTACCTGTTATTTAATAAATATATATTTCCAAAGTACAACTTTTGAATTTTAGTGGCTTTTCCTTCCATAACCTCACTCCCACCCACAACCATCCCATCTCCCACTACCCCTCCCATCCCATTTTTCATCACAATTCATTTTCAATTATCAATTTAGTATGTACTAAGTAAATTTTTTAACAGATGGCACCCACACAGACACACAAAGTATAGAGTACTGTTTGGGTAGAAGTTTTTTCGTTCATTCGCATAGTACAACACGTTAAGGGCAGAGGTCCAACATGGGGAGCAGGTGCACAGTGAATCCCGTTGTTGATTTAACAATTGACACTCTTATTCATGATGTCAGTAATCACCCTAGGCTCTTGTCATGAGCTACCAAGGCTATGGAAGCCTCTTGAGTTCACCAACTCCGATCTTGTTTAGACAAGGGCATAGTTAAAGTGGAAGTTCACCCCTCCCTTCAGAGAAAGGTACCTCCTTCTATGATGGCCCATTCTTTCTGCTGGGATCTCACTCACAGAGATCTTTCATTTAGGTCATTTTTTTTTTGCCAGTGTTGTGGCTTTCCATGCCTGCGAAACTCTCATGGGCTTTTTATCCAGATCTGAATGCCTTAAGGGCTGATTCTGAGGCCAGAGTGCTGTTTAGGGCATTTACTATCCTGTGAGTCTGTGGGGTATCCTGCTTCCCATGTAGGATCATTCTCTCCTTTTTAATTCTATCAATTATTATTTGCAGACACTGGTCTTATTTATGTAATCCCTTTGACACTTAATCCTATATTTTTGATCAATGATGAACTTAAACTGATCACTTTAACGAGTAAGATCGCATTGGTACATGCCACCTTGATGAGATTGAATTGGAATCCCCTGGCACGTTTTTAGCTCTACCATTAGAGGTAAGTCCGAGTGAGCATATGCTGAACTATACATCTCTTCCCTTTCTTATTCCCACTCTTACATGTAAAAGGGATCACTTTTCAGTTAAATTTAAATGCCTAAGAATAATTGTGTGTTAATTAAGGAGTTCAACCAATGGTATAAAGTAGAACAAAAATTACTAAAAGGAATAAAATACTAAGTTGTTCCTCGACAGTCAGGTCAAGGGCTGTTCAAGATACTGTTTCTCATATGTCCATTTCATTTAAAAAAGTTTTCCTTTTAGGTACTCGGTTAGTTTTCACTGATCAGGGAGAACATATGATATTTGTCCCTTTGGGACTGGCTTAATTCACTCAGCATGATGTTTTCCAGATTCCTCCATCTTGTTGCAAACGACCGGATTTCGTTTTTTACTGCTGTGTAATGTTCTATAGAGTACATATCCCATAATTTCTTTATCCAGTCTACTGTTGATGGGAATTTAGGTTGATTCCAGGTCTTAACTATTCTGAATTGAGCTTCAATAAACATTAAGGTGCAGACAGCTCTTTTATTTGCCAATTTAATTTCCTTTGGGTAAATTCCAAGGATTGGGTTGGCTGGGTTGTATGGTAGGGCTATGTTCATGTTTCTGAGCAATCTCCAAACTGAGTTGCATAGTGGCTTTACCAGTGTGCATTCCCACCAATAGTGGGTTAGTGTCCCTTTTTCCCGCATTCTCTTCAGCATCTGTTGTTGGTAGATTTCTGTATCTAAGCCATTCTGACCAGAGTGAGTTGAAACCTCATTGTGGTTTTGACTTGCATTTCCCTGATGGCTAGTGATCCTGAACATTTTTTCATCTATGTGTTGGGCATTTGAATTTCCTCTTTTGAAAAATGTCTACTGAGGTCCTTGGCCATCTCTTAAGTGAGTTATTTGTTTTGTTGTTGTGGAGTTTCTTGATCTCTGTAGATTCTGGTTGTTAATCCTTTATTGGTTGCATAATTTGCAATTATTTTTCCCATTCTGTTGGTTGTGTCTTCACAGATGAGTATACCAAAAAATTGAAAAATCTTCCATGCTCATGGATTCGAAGAATCAGTATCATCAAAATGTCCATTCTCCTAAAAGCAATTTATAAATTCAATACAATACCAATCAAAATACCAAAGAAATTCTTCTTAGATCTGGAAAAAGTGATGATGAAATTCATATGGAGGCACAGAAGACCTCGAATAGCTAAAGCAGTCTTGTACAACAAAAACAAAGCCAGAGGCATCACAATACGAGATTTCAATACATGCTACAGAGCAGTTACAATGAAAACAGCATGGTACTGGTACAAAACAGATGGATAGACCAATGGAACAGAATAGAAACACCAGAAATTAATAAACATCTACAGCCAAATTCTATTTGATCAAGGATCTAAAACCAATTCCTGGAGCTAGGACAGTCTATTCAACAAATGGTGCTGGGAAAATTGGATTTCCACATTCAGAAGCATGAAGCAAGACCCCTACCTTATACCTTACACAAAAATCCACTCAACATGGATTAAAAATCTAAATCTACGACCCTACACCATCAAATTATTAGAGAACATTGAGAAACCCTGTATGATATAGGCACAGGCAAAGACTTCTTGGAAAATCCCCAGAGGCACAGGTAGTCAAAGACAAAATTAACATTTGGGATTACATCAAATGTGTTTATAATATTTGAAGAATCAGTCATTTGTTTTAAAATAATTATGGGTTCAAATAGTACATTCAAAAACATGCTTTTCTAAAAAAATTATTTAAAGTATACACATTTAGGTACAAATATTTGTAACAGAAAGGAAAATTTAACCAAAATGAACATGTAATTTTCCTCAGACTTAAAGATCACAGAATTGCAAAAAAAAAAAAAAGAAAAAAAGAACTTCATTTGATTTTTTTTCCGCTTGGGAACAGCAACTTGAGAAATTCAGGGAAAGAAACATAAATTAGAGAGGTCAATTTTGTAGGAAGCAGTGCTTCTGGCAGATTCATGACAAGATGGTAGAATAATTTTTGTTTTGAACAGTAGGTTGAAAGATTAATGATAAGAAATAGAAAAATCATTTTTATTGGGAGATGCAGTGCTAAAAGATTTGTGATTTAAGAATGTTTTTCCTCTTATTTTTAGAATCAGAGGGTCTAAAAGTTTATTTTTTGTTGAAGATTCATTTAAGTGTCCAAAGTACTTTCCTAGAAACCTCAGCTAATGATTTTGTAGGAGCTAAAGTCAGAATTGCTGACTGTTCTCCAAGGTTATATTAAATGTATTATAAGAAAGTTTGCTTACAAATGCATCTTTAATTCTGTCTGTTCATCTGTTTATGTCAAGAGAAAACATGCCAAGATTATGGAAGACAAATCATCAAAAGGTTGGCATTGGGCATAGTTTGTTAAATTTTCTGTCAGTCTTCGGGTACATCATATGCTAAAAAAAGTCTGCTGAAACTTGGAAATATATAAATTCCTCTGCGAATTTATTGGTGATAATTTCTTCTCAGTAAAGACATAAGATATGTATCAACAAATTTGACAAAAATTATTTCAATGTTAGAGAGGTGTTTACTTCAGAGAGTCCTTGAGAAACTATTTTAGGACCCCTAGATAATTTTAAAATGTTAGATTCTGAAGACATCGAATTATACCTTTTGAGAATTGACAGAGCTTATATTATTCAGATTTCCCTATTTATAATGGTGGTTCAGAAAAGACAAGGCTTAATACAGTATATGTGTTAATAATATCCATTTTTAGATTCAGATACAATTGGCTAGAATTCTGCCACTTCAAATTCTTCCTTTGGAATATGACCAGATTCTTGAACATCTTTTGGTCTTCATTTATAAAGTGAAGAGAGTTGTAGTACATATCTCTTTCATTTGTTCTGAGGCTGAAATAAGGAGTTGTTGCTAAAATAGCCTGGTTTCTAATAGTGTGAGAACTCAGTAAGCCAATGGAATGAGCAGTAATGGGTGTCACCATTACTGGTGTTATGCTTTAGGCAGTGCATAACACCAGAAGAGAACCCAGAGTTTCTGACACTCTATCTCTTTTAAGTTTTTCATTCAGCTATATCTTCCTGAGGATATTTTCAACACATTATTTCTTATTAATATTTTGGAAAGAAAAAAATGCAGAAAATTACTCCATACCATGAGATTCTTACATTCTTTTTTGTTTACAACTGCCATTCTTGGCAATTTTAATTGAGTGAAACAGTACACTAAAAATGGAATTTATGAGGTCGGCGCTATGATGCAGCAGGTAATGCCGCCACCTGCAGTACCGGCATTCCTTATGGGCACCAGTTTGATCCCGGCTGCTCCACTTCTGATCCAGCTGCCTGCTACGGCCTGGGAAAGCAGTAGAAGATGGCCAAAGTGCACCCGGTAGTGCTTCTGGTAGAAGCTTCTGGCTCTTGGCTTTGGATCGGCGCAGCTCTGGATGTTACAACCATCTGGTGAGTGGAACCAGCAGATACCTTTCTGTAACTCTGCCTTTCAAAAAATAAATAAATCCTTTAAAAATTGAATTTTTTAACTTTCAAATATATTAATAAAATAGTTGTAAATAATTTGTGGGCTGACCTTTATTGTTGTGTCTCGAGCATTTTTTAATTCTATAAAAATACTACCAATTATGAATAGCAATTTTTCCTGAATTCCTGTTCTATGACAAATATTATTGTATGTAATTTATTTCTATAAATTAGTGAATTATTATAAAAACAGTGTAAGTTAAACGAGCTGATAATTTGGTATGGCTACCATCACAATATGTCATGGCCTGAGTGATTTCAACAGGGAATTGAGTTCCTCACAGTTCTGGAGGGTAGGAGTCTAGCAATCAAGTGTCAGCAGGATTGATTTTTTTTCTAAGGCTTCTCTTGGATTTTCAATGGTCTACTCTCCTCCTTCTTCAAATGGTCTTTACCTTTGGGTCTTTCTGGTTTCTAAATTCCCCATCTTTTTTCTTTATAATGACTCCTATCATGTTGTTTTAGAGCCCACCCTTGTTATCTCCTTTGGCTTTAGTTAACTGCTTTAAAGACCCTGTCTCCAAACAGAACTACATTCTGAACGAGTACAAAGAAATAAGAACTTCAAAGTAGGAATTTGCAGATGACACGTCTCACCTCACAGCAATCCATATTTTTAACAAATGAGGCAAGAAAAGAACAGAGAAGTTAATTTGCCCCAGGTTGCATGACTAGCCAACCATCCGTACATCTGGGATTTCCTCCCAGGTAATCTGACAAGAGAGAATAAACTCATAGTGACAGTTATACCGCCTCTGCTAGAAACAGGTCAGAAAACAGCAACGTATGTGAAGCATCTCATTTGTTATTACCATGGTAAAATCACAACTATTTCCTTTCCCATCCAGCTCTGTAATTATCTAGCTTTTGGTATGTGCGTGCATGTTAAAGGGTGGAGCTGTCTCAAAATATCACATAATGCAAACTAGGAAAAAAAAGAGACTGGGTCAATGAAACTTGTAGCAAAATTGCTATCTATAAAAATAAGCTAATTGTTATGGAGAGTCAATTAAAAACATGAATGAGCTTACAAATGCATATACAAACAATGATCTAACCTTCACATTTAGAAAGAAGTCACAGGGAACGTATGATCTAAATGCTAAACATTCAGAAATTAACAAAAAAATGCATACAGGTAGATAGTATAAACACATAGCTCATGTAGGGATAATATTTATTGAGTAATTTCCATGACAAAAAAAGAGTCTGGTATGTGTAGCCTTGTGTCATGGCAGGTTAAGCCACTACCTGTGACACTAGCATTCCACATCAGAGTGCCAGTTCAAGTCTAGACTGCTCCACTATCTATTCACCTCCATGCAAATATGCCGGGAAAGCTGAAGAACAGGCCCAAGCACATGAACTCTGCAACTCATGAGGAGAGCAGGATAGAAAGCCGAACTCCTGACTTCCTCCTGAAGCAGTTCCTGCAATTGCAGCCACTGTAGGAATGAGCTGGTGGATAGATCTCTCTGATATTTCTTCTCTCTCTCTCTGTAATTCTGACAGTGAAATAAATAAGTAAATAAATCTTTTTAAAAAATTAAAGCAAATAATAATGAAATATAATGCCTTATCTAATTAATGAATATATGCTTAAGGGACTATTCAGTGTTGATTTTCATACAAAAAGACATTTCTTGGTGAAGCATAAGGAAAAATTGTCAATACACATGCAAATGTTTAAAATGACTGTGTCCTTTGACCTAGTAGTCTTCTGGGTATATATCATACACTGGTATCAAATAATTTATCAAAAAGTACACAAGGATGTTCATTGAAAGCTATTTATTTTATTTATTTGAAAGGAAGGACAGAGAGAGATCTCACATCACTCCTTCATATCTCAAATGTCTTTAGTAGCCAGGACAAGGGCTATGTGGAAGCCAGGGGTCAAGAACTCAATCAGGATTTGTCATGTGGGTAGTAGAGATCCAAGAACTTGAGCCATCACCCGCCACTTCCCATGATGGATATTAGCAAGAAACCGGAATCAGGAGCCAAGCCAGTACTCAAACCTAGGCATATCAGGCAGTCTGAGCTTCTGCTCCAAACACCTGCTCCCAAACCTATTCATTTTAATGTTAGCTAAAATTAAATGGAATAATTCTGAATGTCAAAAGAAATGACTCAGTAAATTTTGCTTACATCCACATGACGTGCAATACATGATGTAAGATTTTTCTGAGAAAAAGTCAATACGAATATTGTAACATAGAACAGGAAGAAAAATGACAGGAACACTTCAAATGTAGATAGTTATTTCTTTTCTGCAGGAAAATGTGAATGGTTTTGGAAGTTATTTTAATGAAAACGTCATTTTGATAGTTCAGATATTTGATATTTTTTCAGTGAAATGACATAAACAACCACAAACTGAAAGTGAAACTATTCAAATAAAAATATGTAATTTCCCCCAAAATATTTTCAGAATATAGTACATAAATCTCACTAGACCCAAATTGTAATTCAGGTTAAAGTAAGCACTTATTTTTGGGATAGCATGAACTAGAAAGAGATTTCAAGTTTGCATGAGAAATTTATGAATATCACACTGTGTAGTATCAGACCAGTGCATCAAAACAAATCAACAATTAAATAGAACAGAGAATTTTAAAGACTTTTTTATTGATTGAAATGTATTTCCTGACAGTTTCCTGTGAATTGAAATTCATATAGAAACTGGGGAGACATGAGTAAACAGCGCGGGGAAGAATCCATGTTTTTATCCAGCTAATATTTTGGGGGAGAGAGATCAGGAGAGAGAGAGTAATTTTTTATTTAGAAGATGAAATATTTTCTTTCTTATTTGTTCTTGTTTATTTTACTTTATTTAAGGTCTACATGTTTCATGTATTTCATGTATACAGATTTGGGATCATAGTGATACTTCCTAATCGAACCTCCTTCCTGCCTAAGCTCCCATCTTGCTCCTCCTTCCTCTCCTATTTCCTCTCAGTTTTTACAATCATATGTTTTCAATTTACTTTATACTCATAAGATTAGCTGTACAATAACTAGAGTTCAAAGAATAGTAAGAAGAAGAAAAAAGAGTGGGGAGGAGGAAGAGGAGGATGGGAAAACACTATTCCTCAACAGTAAAGACAAGGGCTTTAAACAATCAGTGAAATTCAAAATGTCAACTTCACTTTTCTACATCACATTTTTGATACTCTGTTACCACAGATTTGAGAAAACATATGGTATTTGTATTTTTGGGGACTAGCTTTCTTCACAAAATATAATGGTTTCCAGTTATATACATTTTGTTTCAAAAGTCACGATTTCTTTCATTTTTATGGCTGAGAAGTATTCCATAGTGTATATATACCATAATTTCTTTATCCAGTCATTGGTTGATGGTCATCTGAGTTGATTCTATATCTTAGCTATTGTGAATTGAACTGCAATAAAATGGGGTACAGATAACTCTTTCATGTGCTGATTTCATTTCATATTTTTGTCTAAGGAGTGGGTGGTTGGCACAACAATTAAGTCACCATTTGGGACACCTGTATCCCAGATCAGAGTGCCTGGTTTTAACTACTGGCTCTGCTTTCAATCCCAGCTTCCTGTTGATGTACTCTGGGAGGTAGCAGGTGATGGCTTGAGTATTTAAATAAGCTATTTAAGAAAAACTCAATGAGAAAACAACACGAGTCAGGAATGGAAGTGTTATGAGTGAAGTTCATGGTTTTCTGAGATCAGAGGTATTCTAGAAAAAAAAAAAGAAAGAATTGCAAAGGCCTTGTTTATGATCAAGGCCAGCTTTGTGACATCGCAGGTTAAACGTCCACTTGCAGTTGAAGGTATCACAAATTGGAGTGCCAGCCACTCTGCTTCCAATCCAAGTCACAGCTAATGCACCTGGGAGAGCAGGGGAGGATGGTCCAGGTACTTGTGTCCTGTCAGCCACATGGAATACGTGGATGGAGTTCTGGGTTACCACCGTTAGCCTCTCCCAGCCCTGACCATTGTGGCCATTGGTGGAGTAACCAACATATGGAAGTTTCTCTCTCTCTCTCTCTCTCTCTCTCTCTCTCTTTCTCTCCCCTCTGTTATTTTACTTATATGTCCCATAAATATGTAAATCATAAAAATTGCAAGTGATGATTGATGTGACAATAAGAACAAAATAAAATATTCTGCTGCCCCAGGCATTTGGCTTAGTGGTCAGGATGCCTGCAAATCTTACTGGTGTGCCATGTTTGAGTCTCAGCACTGCTCATCCCTACCTCTAGTAGACATTCCCAAAGAAAAGCATAGAACAAATACAGGTACTCTGATGCAAGATGTGAGATTTAGCTTCCAGCTAAACTCCTCATCCTTATTTTAAATTTTCAAATTTCATTTCACATTGGTCAAATGCCTTTCATATTAATAAACACTATTTTCAAGTTTCAGATGTAGACAGAGAAGAGCATGCATTTCTCATGACTTCCTTACCAACCCATATTTATTACCTCAAGAAAAGCTCTGCCAACATCTCCCTTCAGCTACTTGTATTGTTCTTAAGATATAAGGTATATAATAATGTTTCTCTTGCTTTCCACTTAAGCCTATTTTTATCCTAAAAGTAAAGTGTTTGAATTTCTGTGTTGGAAAAGAACAGTGATCTCGGTAAAAACTTTACTTTATAGTGACTAGAAAGTAACACATCTGTGAATAAACTCAGAACTGTATTGTGAATACATCCTGATTAGTTATAAAAGTTATAAGACTCAATTATACATTTATGATAATTAAGTATGAAATGCCATAAGCCCATTCTAGAATTCTTGTCAGGGGAAGAAAGTTAATTCTTAAAAATAATCACCACATTGGAATCTATATCTGTCACCCTTTCTTGTTTAGTTTCTAATAAATCAGTGTTTTTACATTGCTACACAGTAGTTCACGACTAAAAGAGCCATTATTATGGAATTGCTTAATGTGATAATTCCACTTCAGTGAAAGAACTAAGCAGTAATAATGAGCAATTAGAAGGTTCATATTGATATTGCATCGACCTAAAACATTTTATAGGGGATGTAATAATTTAATTTAGGCTCCAGAGAATAGAGAATTCAAATGTGCTAGACTTAGGTAGGTTTAATTCCATCTGATTTACCATCATGTGCTCTTTCCTGAATGTAATAATTATCATACATTCAGTAAAAGAAAAAAAAAATCTTGCATTATCTGGGGAGAAGGTAGATATTCTCAGCAAAGTCCACCATTCCTTCCGTAAGAATACATTTACATCAGAGACTTTGATGAGTAAGAAAAATGCGGCTTCTTGTTTCCTCAGGAAATCTGATTGTACTCAGATCAGCATCAAATTCCTGGAATCATTATTGGTCTTCTGAATCTTCTTTTCCCATCATCCCTTATCAAAAGAAAACAATGACCAGGCAGATTTCAGATAGTTGTATACACCCTAAATTACTAGACCAGGTCCAAATGTGACAAGACCAACTGAATAAGGTTGTTTTAAATATCAGAGTAATACTTTCTCAAAAATGAGCTACTACCAGAATAAACTTATGGGATTGTTCCTTCCTACTACTAAGGCATGACCTTTGAAATGGTTTTGAATTCCTTGGTTACTCACTAGGGCCTCTGTAATCAGGATCTCAATTGCTTGACTGCATTGCAGTAGTTTGTAAGCTTGGGGAATTGTTCACTTAATAGCTCTTGAATTATTATCTGCTACCTTTCACAGACTTTACCCAGGAATAAAATAGTAAGATATCCTGTGTACTTTTCTGAAGTTTGTTCTTTATTGAGTTCCCTTGAATCACACAAACAATTCTGCATCTTCAAACTCCAGTCTCTTCCTCCATAACCAACCAAAACCTGTGATTGTTTATGGGCTCTTCAGGGCCCATCATTAATTGCGCCTGTAATTCAATCTGGATTCCCACATGAATGTCAGAAATCCAACCACCTGTGCCATTACCTGCTACCTCCCAGGTTGTGCATTAGCAGGAAATGGAATTAGAAGTAGAGTAGCAGGAATCCAATGCAGGTAGGCTGTTGTAAATGAGGACATTCCAATGCATGTCTTAACTGCTCTGTCAATATAGAAAAATCAATACAAATTTGAAATAGGAGAAATTTGTGTATTAATCACAGAAATAATGAAGTAATTTGACAATTGAATTTGACTAGATATTTAATGTCACAAATATTGGAATCTTTATCCTCAATGATAGTAAAAGAAAAGAAAGAGTTTTAAATTCAAATTCTAATGTTTTTCAATCCCATCAAGGTGGCATGTACCAATGCCATCTCACTAGTCCCAGTGATCAATTTCTGTTCACAATTGATCATAATGATAGGACTAAGAACCAAAGGGATCACATAAACAAGAATAGTGTCTGCAAATACTAGCTGATAGAATAAAAAAGGAAGAGAATGATCCAACATGGGAAGTGAGATACACAGCAGACCCATAGAATGGCAGATGTCCTAAACAGCACTCTGGCCTCAGAATCAGCCCTTAAGGCATGCGGATCTGGCTGAAAAGCCCATGAGAGTATTTCAGGCATGGAAAGCCAAGACACTCTGGGGAAAAAACAAAACAAAACAAAACAAGACAAAAAACCTAAATGAAAGATTTCCGTGAGTGAGATCCCAGGGAAAGAATGGTTCATCAAAGAAGGAGGTACCTATCTCTGAAGGGAGGAGAGAACTTCCACTTTGACCATGGCCTTGTCTAAATATGATCAGAGTTGGTGAACTCAGGAAGCTTCCATAGTCTTGGCAGCTCATGACAAGAGCCTAGGGTGATTACTGAGGCCATAAACAAGAGTGTCAATTTGTTAAGTCAACAACAGGAGTCACTGTGCACTTACTCCTCATGTAGGCTCTCTGTCCTTAGTGTGCTGTACATTGAGATTTAATGCTATAACTAGTACTCAAACAGTATTTTTCACTTTATGTTTCTGTGTGGGAGCAAACTGTTGAAATCTTTACTTAATGTATGCTAAACTGATCTTCTGTATATAAAGAGAATCGAAAATGAATCTTGATGTGAATGGAAGGGGAGAGGGATTGGGAAATGGGTGGGTTGCGGGTGGGAGGGACGTTATGGGGGGGAAGCCATTGTAATCCATAAGCTGTACTTTGGAAATTTATATTCATTAAATAAAAGTTTAAAAAAAGAAAAAAATTCTAATGTTTTTCTATGAAATTACTGTCACTTTGTGCCAGTGCTGTGGTGTAGTGTTTAAAGCTCCCATTTGCAGTTCTGACATCCCCTTAGACACTGGTCCTCTTCTGATCCAGCTATTTGCTACAGCCTGGGAAAGCAGTAGAAGATGACATAAGTTCTTGGGCCCCTGCACCCACATGGGAGACCCAGAAGAAGCTCCTGGCTCATGGCCTTGCATTGGCTCAGCCTTGGCTATTGTGGCCATCTGGGGAGTGAACCAGTGGATGGAAAACCTTTCACTCTCTCTCTTTGCTTCTCTCTCTCTCTCTCACTCTCTCTCTATCTCTCTCTCTGCCTCTGCCTCCCTGTAACTCTACTTTTCAAATAAGTAAATAAATAGTAAATAAAAAAAGACTGCTTAAAAAATAAAAATACTGTCAGTACATTGAGCATACAAATGAGGTTATATATTTAAATTTTCCAATGTGCATAATAAGGAAGATATAAGTGAGGTAGAGCCTATAAAATTGATCTAGAAATTGTAGCATGAAGAAAATTTGACAGAAGTATCTAGTGCAAAAGTAAATACCATCAGCTTAGAGGAAAGTCAATAATTTGTTCACAATAACAGTACCTAAAAGGTAATACTTGCTGTAAAAATAAGTCACACTTAAAAAATAATTTTCAAGTATTTCATTTCAACTCCTAATATCAAGTTGTTTCTCTTAGTAGGAAAATGTTGATTTCTGAATCTCTATTTCTCAAATAATAAATTTATCAAAATTAAAAAATGAACCTTGTAACATCTGTGCTGGATTTTTAACCTACCAGTGAAGACTTGCATTACGGTGTCCCTATTCCACATTGGAGTACCATGGGCTAAAGACCCAGCCCCAGCTCCTGTCTCCAAATTCCTACTAATTTATACCATGAAAGGCGGAGGAAATGGTCAAGTAGCTGGGTTCCTGCTACACACAGGGGAGAGTGAATTGAGTTCCTGGTTCCTGGATTCAGCCAGATCCAATCCCACATGTTGCAAGAATGAGCAATAACTCAATGTTACTGATGGGGAATAAGCCATCCTCTGGAAATTCTTTCTCTGCCTCTCTCTCCCTGTGCCTCTACTGCTCAAGTAAATTTTAATGTGGAAAAGGAAACATTGACAATATTTAGGACATGCAACCTAAAAGTGGAATTTAATTTATAATTTTAATTATTTGAATATTTTATAACACAATCTAACTTAATTATTCTTTAAATTATTTAAAAACTATTTAACCTCATGAACAGTATTAGAATAATATTCAAAAATCACATCTATTTTATTGGCAAAAATAAGAACATATACAAACATTTACATCATTTTTTTCTGATTAAATTAATGGATTTTCTGATCATGATTTTATGGTGTATTTTCTTTCTTTAAAGGTATGTCTTACCCAGTTTTATTAAAGGATTAATATATAATTATTGAAGAAAAATGGTATTATACATGTTATTATAGTATTTTAATCTGCAGTAATATATGAACTAGAAGTCTTTAAGATTAAATGCATTCAATTCAAGGTACACCAATTAGCAGAACTGCACCAAGCCATTATTGGGGAACATTTAAAAATGGCAGATAGCTAATAATACACTCAATGAAGCTGTTTTATAAATTAATCTATCCATCTCTTAGATTATATTAAAGGAATTTTACATTTATATTGTAATCTGTTGACCTGGAAATTGTGTTCTTTAGAGAAATGCTTATGGATGGAAATATAAATGTTTAATTTAAACCCTATTTACCAAACTGTATTATCAGTTGGTATTTTACAATGACACATGGCTTTAAATTACCTGTATATTTTTTATGTTCTGTATATTTCCTCGTTACATTCATACTTTTTTACTTACATTATGAAATAGGTACAAAGATATCATCAAATGATTTGCACTTGCAATACTAAAATAAGTAAGACAGAGTCAGTTAATTGGTTTGTTAGACCAATCTTTTATTTTAACATGCACCATCTGCAAGACAAATGTTAAATATATACTCATATATAATATAATCATACTAAAGAGCAAATATGTGAAGTTTCATTGGAATTAAATACTGGATCATCACATATGCTTCCTAAGATTAATAATAGTGCCTGACAAAAGGAAGCCGAGTAGCAATACACAATAATATTAACAAAGAAATATTTAGTGCAAAGCACCTGCTAAATGAAAATGTGAACAAATTCATGTACTAAATTTCTTCTAACTACCACTATTCCACCAAATCTAATTTTACACACATGCACACACATAAATATTAAAAGACACACTGGAAATGGAAAGTGGCCAAGATAGTATTAATAGGACTAATTATGCATGAAAAAGAGCAATAACTAAATTCATAGTACAAAATGTTCACCTAAACTTTTTAATGAAAAATTATGAACAAATTTTTTATGCATTCTATCTGTTTCACAGTCTTATAAAGAAAGTAGACTATGTTCCCAAGAAACAGTGGATAAGTGGCAATGAGCAGAATTGTGCCTACAAGAAGAGAGGGAGAAAATTGTCTTTGGAAAAGGGAAAGGACTTTGACATTATAGCAATGTAAGCATAGCAGAATGAGTTCAGGAAGATTATCTAATTCAATAAAGCTGAAGACCTGCAAGTCTCAGAAGAACAGTGGGAACAAAGAAAGAAAACCAAAACCTAGATCACGTGAATATTTAGATTTCATTTTAGAAGCAATAAAGTTATATTTGAATTGCTAACATACTGAAAGTACATAATCAGATGTATAAATTAAACTCAAAACTTTTGAAGAAGTTTTGAAAGGAGCAAGTATGAAGGAGAACAAATCTGTTAGTATTGCCATACATTCTGGTAATCAAAGGTTCACAATGTATTCTTAGCAGAATAATTTCCCTGTGAGAGTCTCAGCAAGAAAGAGGTTCTGTTAAATACGACTTACTTGTGGGTCTCCTTTTTTTTTTTAGATTTATTTTATTTATTTGAACAACAGAAAAACTGAGAGAGATAGAGACAGAGAGAAAGAGAGAAAGAGAGAGGCCTTCCATCCACTGGTTCACTCTCCAAATGGCTACAATGCACTGAGCTGAACTGCTCCAAAGCTAGGAGGCAGGAGCTTTTTCGAGTCTCCCATGTGGATGCAGGGTCCCAAGGACTTGGGCCATCCTCTGCTATTTTCCCAAGCACATTAGCAGGGGGCTGGATGGGAACTAGAGCAGTTGGGACTCAAACTGACCCATATGGAATGCTGTGCTGCAGGCCTGGGCTTAACACGTTGGGCTATGCACAAAGTATTCTGAAAGTTCCCTGCAATAAAATATAAACATATTTCCTTAAGGTATCTCCCAATCTTTCAGTTTGTTTCCTCTCCCTCCCTCCTTTCCTCCCTCCCTCCCTCCTTCTTTCCTTCCTCCCTTCCTCCCTTCCTTTGAAACACAAAGAGACAACAGAACAGAAAGATCACATTTGTTGGTTCAGTTTCCAAGTGCCCATAATGCCCATGGCTGTGCCAGACTGAAACCAGCAACAGATAACTCAGTCTGGGTTCACCACATGGGTGGCAGGGACCCATATTTACTTGGGCCATTAGTTGCTCTCTCCCAGGATGTGCACAAACAGGAAACTGGAATAAGGAAGAAACCTGGGACTCAAACCTAGACACTCTGATGTGCAATGCCAGCTTGCCAAACAAATTCTAGGCCAAATGCCTGACCCATTATTATTTTTTTTAGAAAGTGATTTTTCTCTATTAATTTTCTCTAGTGAATCTATTAAGATAATACAAATGATGGGAATGTCTACCCTAAAATAATGTTTGTTTGGGTGGAAAAAGAAGAAAAAGAAAAATATGAGAATGCTTTTAAAAGTAAAACTCAACCGAATTGGGCATGGGTTAAATGTATAAAATAAGAAAGGAGGTTTCGAAGAGTGTTAGATGTGGCTTGAAAGTAGCTTATTGTTTATATAACTTATGTAGTGAGACAAAAAAATCTTATCAATAGTCAAAGGAAAAAAGAGTGAAGAAGTCAAATGACAAATGCTATTAAAGTCTTTGGGGTAAACCACCTAAAGGATAATGTCTAGGAAGGGAAGGTGAACATATTGGAATGAGCTGTGAAATCGCCAGTGTCTGTAAGACAAATAGTTTGGGGAAGAGATCTGGCATGAGGACTAGACTCAGATCCTCCAGTGTTTATTGTGCAGCTATCATAGCTGAGGCTTCATAGGTGTTAGGGAGCCTGAAACCGGGTCTGGAAGCTTATGGGATGAATTGGAAATGTGGAGTGTATTACAGAAGATGACTTGAAAGCAAAAACAACAAAACACCACAAGACTGAGAGTATACATAGAGACTCTAGAAACTAACAAGGAAATCTTTGGGAAACATACAAACAACCTTCCTCACCCCTTTAGGGCATCCACTCCTTTACCTCCCGGAAGCGCTGATGTTCCTTTGGATTTGCCCTATATCCTCGCTTCTTTTCTATTCAAACACCCATGTAAGATATTCTTATTCACATATTAAATTTTACAGCACTCTATGTATTGTATTTTTCCATCCCTGTTCCAACTCCAATTAATTTTTAGTCACAAAATTACATCTTTAAACATCTATCACTCATATCCCCTTAGAAGTTTCTCAAGCTCTGTATGTTATGAATGTGTGTTCTAAGGTGACTTTTTTTAAATGCACTTCGGCTCATTTCCCTATGAAACTATCTAACTTATCCTACTCCTTTAGAAATCAAAATACTTAGACATTGTTCAAAATCTACATGTTCTCAAAAACTCATGTCTTCCTCTGCTGAGGCCTGGGAAAGCTGTAGAAGATGGATCAAGTGCTTGGGTCCCTGCACCCATGTGGGACCCGGAGAGGCTCCTGGCTCCTGGCTTCAGACTGGCCCAGTTCCATCCGTCAGGGACATTTGTGTAGTTAATCAGTAAATGGAAGACTTCTCTCTCTCTGCCTTTGCCTTGCCCTCTCTGTAACTCCACCTTTCAAATAAATAATATACCTTAAAAAAAAGAAAAATAATTCAGGAAGATGAGTTAGGAAAACTGATAGGATGAAATATTGGGTTTGAACCAAACTGGCCTTGTGTTACAGAGTAATAATCCTCTAGGTTTATCTGTTGTGCAATTATTTTCATGTCTAATGGGCAGAAATTTTAGAAAACCTAACATGCAACTTCACTTGGTCTGGAATATCTAATCAAAAGTAAATAAATATTAATTTTGTCTAAGAATATTCTTCAGGAAAATAACCAAGTGGCCTTTACACTTAAATGATTGAAAGCAAAGGAGGCAAGTGTTTTTTTCTCATTTCCATCCATGTAACTAATGTAACAATACATTCCTTCAAATTATGATTTTTATTCACATATGTATTTTCAATATTTTTCTTATTTGCTTTTTACTTCTTTGTCTCTACTACAAGTTTTTCAAGAAAATGACAAAATCATATTAACACGCCATTTCTCCTAACATTATAAATTGTACATATTTTATAATAAATGGATTAAGCTGATTTACTATTTTAATGAAGACAAAGATTCTGCTTTAACCATTTTTTAAACTAATAAACTTTATCAATGCACTTTTCCATTTTTACAAGAAAATGGCAAAAATTATTCACATCAATTTCAATTTGATTCAATGTTCTCTCTCTGTTTTGAAACTGAATTTTAGTTCATCAGAAAATTTGGGGTTTATAACAGATTCTTAATTTCTTCCATCAAACAAGTGTTGAATACAATAAGTATATAAAACTTGTAGTATGGCCATATTTTCTGGTTCTGCAGAATAAATCACAAAGTCCTCTTAGAAGTGTGAGGACTGTCTAGATCCATGAGCTTATAAATCACTTTACCAATAAAATATTGCCTATATTGAATGAAGCTATGTTATGTCCAACAGTCTCTAGTGCCTTCCTAAGTAGTTTAAAGCACAGCTTTTTGTAGGAGGTAACTCGGATCACATTCTGGCAGGCTTACAGTAGGCTAGGCTTTATCAACACCCATGTAAAATGAGATAAGAATCTTTCAGACATAATGAAATTCAGAATGGTAAGAAAATAAATTGTTCATCTTAAAGATGGATGAAAAATTGGTGGAAGAAAATGGAACAATTCACTGAAATGCTTCACCATACAATTGCAGTGCTATAATATTATAACTTGTTATTTAAGGTATTAAAATAAACTATTATATGTTTACATATATAAGCCATATGTTTACATAATTTCAAGAAATCTATAACTGTAGTAGAAATCAAGTAAATACTATAGTGATTAATTACTTTAGAATTGGAAGAAAGGGAGTCTATTACACCATTAGTATCCAATCTAGGCAATATTAGATAAGATATTATGAAAGCAGCATTGCTTTTTAAATTGTGCACAAGAAAACATTTTCATTTTTTTCCTTTAAATGTTAGTGAAGCACAAAACAAATGTAGGCATCTATTGCTTGAATATAGCATTGCAGAGTTAGTTCTTAGCAGTTTATTTTTAATAAATCTCCTGAAAATGCTGTAGAAATCATTGACCTTTAGTGGTGCGAAATTAATTTTAATACATTTTAAATTGTTCACTTCCTCCAAATAAACTGACTGATCAAAACTCTGTTTTCTACACTAATACAGTATGTTTGTTATATAATATTAAAATAAATATAGCAAATTTTCAACAGCATGTTTGCATTGGATTCTATTGTTACTCTCTTCTGCGTTTTCTCTTTTCTATATAGATTGTGATCATTATAATACTATTGTTTTACATGATTTATTTCTTATGCAACAAAAGTATTCCATTAAAGCATATTAGGAAATTCAATATCTCTTTTACTAGTAAAGAGGATCATTCTAGCAATCTTATTTTTATATTTTGCATAACATCTAATTGCATGATGTTAACAAAGGAGACAGGTAATTGTCATCACTGACAATGTTGAAGCACTCTATACTACTGCATATTTTAATTATTTATTATTTTTAGTGATTTATTTATTTGAAGAGATACAGAGAGAGAGAGAGAGAGAGAGAGAGAGAGGGAGAGAAAGATCTATCTACATTACTGGTTCACTTCCCAAGTGGCTGCAGTAGCCAGGGCTGAGCCAGACCACAGGTAGGCCCAAGACAGGACCCAGGAGCTTCATTCAGGTCTCCCACGTAGGTGACCAGGCCAAAACACTTGGGATACCTTCCGCTGCCTTTCCTAGGCCATTATCAAGGAGATGGTTAAAAAGTGGAACAGCCAGGACATGAACCAGCACTTGTATAGAATGCTGCTGTAGCAGACGGCAGCTTTAACTGCTATGCCATAATGCCAGCCCTTTTACTGCATATTTTAAGATCTCATGCTCATTTACTGCTCCTTGGGATTGAGACCCATGGACAACTACCTCAAGCCAATAACAAGTTTTCTTTTATTTCAAGTACATTTTTTTGATTCTGGATCTGAGAGCTTTCTCATAGCAATTACATTTTTTTTAACATTTATGTTATTTATTTGAAAGGCAGAGTTACAGAGAGAGGAAGGCACACACACACACACACACATACAAACACACACACACACAGATCTCTCATGTAGTATTTCACATCCTAATTCATTCCCATACTGGTGGTGACCACCAGGTCCAGCCAAACCAAAGCCAGGGGCCAGGAGCTTCATCTGGGTCTCTCATTAGATGCAGAGGCCTGAGCACTTGGGCCATATTCCACTGCTTTCCCAAGCACATTTGCGAGAGTTGCATCATAAGTAGAACAGCCAGGACTCAAACTGGTGCCCATGTGGATGCTGACATAGTATGTGACAGTACTGTCCAATATGCCACAATTCTGCCCCCCATTACACTGTTAAACAACCTGTGAAACTGTCTTGGCATTATGGCATCTCCATTATTCAACCATCCAGTACATGTTTCTTAAATATCTGCTATGCCAGTCCTCAAGATCTACACAAAAATGAGAGGACAGACATTAGCCCCTACGCTTAGAGAGGTAAAGTATTAGTAGGAAAGATCCTCATAGAAGTAATTAGCTGACACTTTACTTGCCTTGTCACCTTGGACGTGTTACTTCAGTCAGGGGCTAATAATTAGTTTGAAGATGGAGATAATAATATGGTGGTATCTACCTCATGTTGTTGTTGTAATGATTAAGAGAGCTAATGACTGCCTGACATACAATTGGAGCTCAATAAATATTGGTTGCCAACAGCCTATCCTCATCCATTCTCCTCCACATAGTAACACTTTGTAATCCCAAAATAAAGGCAAATGCAGCTAGCCTAAGATAAGGCCACATGAAGAAATGACACTGAAGTGGAGACCTAAAAGTAGAATTGAATGTGACAGTCATTTGCGAGTATAAAGTCTGAGGAAGCTTTATAATGGAAACTCCTGTGAGATTAGACAGTATGACGGTAAACAGAGAAGAATGAAGCATTCCTAGTGAAGACAGCAAACCAAAAGGCATTCAGACTTGAGGTTGCGATGTTAGGCAGCAGCAATCCAATTCGATGTCTTGAATGATAGGCCTTTATATTTTATCCAACAGAAAATAACAACCTGGGACTGGAATTTTTTAAGGGAAATGACATGATTGCTCCCTTGTTTTTCAAACCTGCCCTCCCATTACTTCTGTGACCTACAAAATGGTCCACTTCAAGCCTAGCACAGTTTTAGCATGGTCTGCTAGCACTGAAACCCAGGAAGTGGTACAAGGAGCTGCGCCCCTGGCCTCCTTCCTCAAGAACATAAAATTAAAATTGCATTACTCTAAGCAGTCTGTGAAAGTGCTGTGAATCTGGCCTCCTCTCATGCACAATGGCCTTTGGCAGTCACTTACACTTGGTAAGTGACCGAGGCAACTCACCTCATCTTGGCAGTGAACCTGGTCTCTGACATCCTTCCTTGACTGTCTATAATCTAATTATGGAAGATTAATATCACTTTAAGGACATTTTTAGGTTGAGGGAAAATGGTAAAAGAAAAAAAAAAAAACTAACAGACATCCTGAATAATCAGAGAAAAACATACATCCTCATATGTAAGCATACATAATTTCCAAACCTACCCAGATAAATATTAAATAAAGCCGATTTTACAACTCACTTAGCACTGTTTTTCTTTATACAAATTCAATCACATTTCTGTTATGTTTTCAAATTACATTTATGAGAAGAAAGACAGGGTGTGAGGAATTTAGTCATTTCATTAAAATATATATTTGGACATGAGGTTCTATAAAGTGTTGATTGGAAAGAGTGGGTGTTCAGTGCATAGGTTAAGACACCATTTGGGATACCTGTGTCTCATACCAGAGTGCCTTGGTTTGAGTCCTCCCATCTGCTTACAGCTCTGCCTTCTTGATAATTTTTACCCTGGGAGGCAGTAGATGAGAGCTTAAGTCTTTGGTCCCTGCTCCCCATTGTATACACTCAGCCTGAGATCTCAGCCAATACCCAGTTAAGGCAGGCATTTGAGTAGTGAGCCAGTGAATGGACATCTTGGCGCTGCCTCCACAATCCTCCAGAGAAATAAAAAATCAACAATGATGCTTGATTATATTAATACATTTAATAATGTTGTGCTATCCTTGCCTTTCTATAATAAACCCAACATGGTTAAAAAAAAAAAGAAAATGAAAAAAAGTGTCCCAATTTAAAAATTTTTATAACAATGCTTAAAAATATATAAAGACTATAACAAGTTTTCTGAAAATATTACTTTTAAAAGTGACATGGTCTGTGCTGCTTCAGAACTTAATATACTAACAAGAATCAACGTTCTTTAAATTACTGACAATTCCCAAGGTATTATGTAGACTTATATGCTACATTTACTTCTTAAATTTATTCAAGATTTTTCATTATAAATCTACAAGTCTTTGGGGCTGCTGCTGTGGTACACTGAGTTAAGCCACCTTCTGCAGTGCTGGCATCCCATACAGGTACTGGTTTGAATCCGTGCTGTTCCACTTCTGATCCAGCTCCCTGCTAATGTGCCTGGGAAGGCAGCAGAGTACGGCCCAAGAGCTTGGGCCCCTGCACCCACGTGGGAGATCTGGAAGAAGCTCCTGCCTCCCTGCTTTGGCCTTAAACAGCTGTGGCCCTTGTAGCCATTTGGGGAATGAGCAAGCGATGGAAGATCTCTCCCTGTGTGTCTCTTCTCTATCTAACTCTGACTTTCAAATAAATAAATAATTCTTTAAAATTAACGAAATAAACCTATGAGTTTTTAAAATATAACTTCTCTATAGAATTTTAGCCTAATGTAATAAAACATGTGCCTGAAAATATATCTACTTTTTTAAAAGTACACAAAATACCTGTTATTTTAATCATGTACATAGTCCATATGTATTTTAGTATTAAAATAGGTTTATATAAGTAATAATCAATGCTTGTATCATCAATACCACATAAATACCAGAGATTCAAACTATAATTTTTTGAATGTCAAATTTTATTTGATGTGCTTCTCTTAAGGAGCCAGAGAGAGTTCCTTCTCTTATCGTTTCTTGTATCTGTAGATGTATGTTAATTATTGCTAGAATGAGCCTGAATTTGACATTCTTTTCACTCTTACTTTTCCATTTTATAGATGTAAATACATAATTTATGAAATAGTAAAACATTGGTAGATTTTGTTGTTCTGATGCCAATCACTTCTCTGAAATTCTTTTGATTTACATTAAAAATTTGAACAATTAATTATCACAAACTCTTCATAGGACCTGTCAGCTACCTTCATGAGGTCTTTATTTATTTATTTATTTATTTATTTATTTGACACGCAGAGTTAGACAGTGAGAGAGAGAGAAACAGAGGGAAAGGTCTTCCTTTTCTGTTGGTTCACTCCCCAAATGGCCGCTATGGCCGGCGCGCTGTGGCGATCTGAAGCCAGGAGCCAGGTGCTTCCTCCTGGTCTCCCATGCAGGTGCAGGGCCCAGGCACTTGGGCCATCCTCCACTGCCTTCCTGGACCACAGCAGAGAGCTGGACTGGAAGAAGAGCAACCAGGACAGAATCCCTTGCCCAACCGGGACTAGAACCCAGTGTGCCGGCGCCGCAGGCAGAGGATTAGCTTATTTATGGAGACTAAACACTTAGATACCATCTGACTTGGAAAGCCCTTGTTTCCCACTGTATTTCAGTGTATCTCTGATTGATGACCTACAGACAGTTCTCCCTACACAAATTCTTCAGCGCTCCTGTTTAGGAGCAGTGGCAGGGGTAAGTGAGTATCTGGGAGTATGTGAGCACATGTGCAGAATCTGCACAGTTGAAGAGCATCTGGAAAAAGGAAACAGAACAGAGCTGTCCCTGCCTCCTAGGAGTGTGAATTGAGGAAACCCATTTTTAGAAATGGCGTATATGAAAGTTCAGAATCTTTACATTGATTTCTTTAAAACTAATTGTGCACAAGAATCCCTTAGATTCTTAAACTAATTGTGCATTCAAATGAGGATCCCTTTGTAAAGATACTGTATAAATCACTGTGGACCTGTAGGATCTCCATAGTTCCATCAAGCAAAAAGACGATTATGTTCACTTTTGTAAAACAACAGCAAATTCATTCCTGATTTTATTACTTCCTGTCTTATGCCAGCTGAAGGAATACTTTAATATTTGAGTGCTAGGATTTAGATGGAGAAAGTGAATTGGAAAGGTGGGGAGAGTAAGTTAGAGGATTTACAATTTTAGTTACTTTCTCTGCTCAAAGTATAGGCTCTGCAAACTGTTGAGATCTTTACTTAGTATATACTAAGTTGATATTCTGTACATAAAGGTAATTAAAAATAAATCTTAATGAAGAATGGGATGGGAGAGGGAGTAGGAGATGGGATGGTTTGTGAGTAGGAGGGGTGGTTATGGGGGCGAAACCACTGTAATCCAAAAGTTGTAATTTCAAAATTAATATTTATTAAATAAAATTTTTCTAAAAATTAATTAGAGGCTCTGAGCTGCAGTGTAGTTTGTTCTTAGAAAGTTATGTAATATTGTAACTTTCCATAATGAACTCAAAGAGCCATTGTCTGATAGACATAAATACCTTTAAAAATAGAAATGAATCTTTCTAAAGAACAATTATCTGGCTACAAGACCTGTGTTTGCTGTTTTCCCTAACTAACTAGCATTGATTATTCTTATTCACCTCTCATTGATCCTCCACCCGCACCTTTCAAAACAAACAAACACAAACAAAACAAAATGAAACCAGTACTGTCTTTTGTGCTCACTGTGATTAAATGCTTGGTGGAGGGAACAGATAGCAAAACAGTATTTACATTCCTGCACTCCTGGGTGAGGAAAAATTGTAAAGGAAATATTTTCAGACTAGATTTCATTATTACAGATTATCACTACTTAAATCCTTTTCAACTCACAGTTACTTTCTGAATGTATTTCAACTATTAGGGATTGTCACTAGTTAGGATAATGCTCAGAAATTTTTAAAAAAGGAATAGAAAATGAAAAAAAAATTAATTTATTTGAGAGGTAGAGTTACAGGCAGATAGAGGGTGAGACACAGAGAAAGGTCTTCCATCTGTTGGTTTACTCCCCAAATTGCCCCAAGGGTCAGATCTGGGCCAACTTGAAGCTAGGAGCCAGGAAATTCTTCCAGGTCTCCCATGTGGGTTCTGGGTCCCAAGCACCTGGGCCATTTCTACTGCTTTGCTAGGCCATAAGGGAGAGTTGGAAGATTGGAAGAAGAGGAGCTGCCACAGAATCCGGAGCTGATATGGGATGCTAGTGCCTCAGGCTGAGGCTTAGTCTACTAAGCTACAGCATCGGCCTAGGTTTTTGTTTTTGTGTATATGAGTATGTGTGTGTTTGTCTTCTGCCTTACGGTCTAAACCTACCATCGTTTTGAGAAGCTGTGTTCTCAGGTGGTTTAAATGGGAGATAATGCACGCTGAATCAACTTGTGTAACCCATTTGAAGACAATTAGGTAGCCTCAGTAACTTTTATGTTTAAATGCCAGGGTCTTTTCAATAATTCAGGATTCCCAGAATGAATGAGCTTTGGACCTCACAAAACTGGAATTTTCTTCTGTTTGTGATTGACTTGTCCCTTCATAACCTTCTAATCACTGTCACTTACCCATGTTTGAGACAGGTTTTGCTCTGCATTGCACTCTTCTGTAACATGATTTACCAACCTTCACCATGACTTCTTGATCAAAACTGAATTCATGAAGTTATAGAATTTGGGAAGATACAGAAATGGACTTCACCATCCGAAACCGTCAAGAACTTGCCTTAATATTCTCCTGAATTTGCTCCTATTACATCAAGAACCAGACGGTTTTGCTTGTTTGTTTCTAAGAATAAAAACTTCAATAAAAGAGACAATGAGCTATGCTCATGAATAAGCTATGAACCATGGGTGACTGGGATCTTTCAGTGACATTGTCTTTCTATATATTAAAAAAATAGGTTTACATTAACACCTTTGGTAGGTGTTTGGCTTAGCAGATAAGATGCCAATTAAGATGCCCGGATTCCATCGAGGTTTAAAACTGTCTTTCACTCCCTGACTCTGGCTTCCTGCTAAAGCAAAAACCCTGGAAGGCAGCAGTCAATGTTAAAGTAAGTGGATCCATGCCACTCACATGGAAGATCCAGGTTACATTCCCAGCTCCTAACTTCAGCCTTGGCTCACCACAGAGATTATGAACATTTGGATGCAAACAGCAAGGTGAGGGTTTTCTCTCTCTCTGTTTTTCAATAAATAAATACAGAAATAAAAGCATATGAAATAAAAAGTCAGTGTATAGAGTTAAATAGATAGGAGACACTTTAATTAAAACTATTATGAATAGGTGTCATGGGGACCAGTGCTATGGCATAGCGGATAAAACCTCCACCTGCAGTGCCACCATCCCATATGGGCACCAGTTAAAGTCCCAGCTGCTCCATTTCCCATCTAGCTCTTGCTAATGTCCCTGGGAAAGCAGTGGAAGCCAGCCAAAGTGGTTGGGCCTCTGAATCCACATGGGAAACCTGAAAGAAGCTCCAGACTCCTGGCTTCAGATCAGCCCAGGTCCAACTTTCCACACTAAATAAATTAGGAATAAGTATGGACAAAGTTTCCTCTAAAAAGAACAATCATAAAGTAGACTACAAAACTGGATATACTCATGTATAGTTGAAATGGTTTGTGATTCATAAAATATTGCTAAAATAATATGACAGCAAAATGAATTATTGTGGCATTTTGGTTATAGTGCTGAGCAATTGTTGAGGAAGGTGATAAACTAACCTAATAAGCAGTGAGAAAAATTAAGTTCAGTGAATTATCATTCCATACTAAAATTACAGTGGATTTTCAGTACTGCTGTATTTAAATATGAAAATCACTTTCCTTGAATAGTTGGTATATTAATTAGAAATAATAGGGCACTGTCTTTATTACAGATTTCACCAAAACTCCTGAGCTAACAGACAGTTATAAGATTTAGGCTCACTCTGAGATGTGCAAAAGCGTAGATACAGGCTTCAAGTCTTTGAAATGTAATCAAGATCACTGTATTAATAGAAAGGCACTGCTACAGGTCTTCAAAATGTGAGATACAGTGAGATTCACAGGCAACTAGTCAAATAAAGCCAAGAAAGATAAAAAAAAAAAGAATGTTTAAAAGCATCCACTCAGAGTATACCCCATTGGAAATTATCATAAGGCTTTCACTTTGTTATCCTTTTTTTCAAAGGAAATTTGTCATGATTGAGAGCTCAAAATTTAAAATATTTATTAAAGAGCTGTTAATATTGAATACATCTTTATTCTTAAAAAGTAAAACCTGCCCCCAATAGATTCTGACTGTGATGAAAATGATTGTTAAGGACTAGAGTAAAAGAATAGTTGATGAAGTACTGCCATCTTTTGGTTGTATAAATTAAGTATATAGAAAATATACAAAATTTCATTATCCAAGAAGATAACATATTCAGCCTACATGTACAGAAATTAAAGTTTTCATAAATGACAATTAAAATAGATAGTGAAGCTAGGTTTTAGCAAAGATGGGCATATGCTGGTCCCAGAATATACAAAGAAAAATTACCACATCATCAACTTCAATGCTGTTGCCAGAGATAGAAAGAGGAATTTTCAGAGATTACTTGTATTTCTCATTACTTGAATCCTGTGTTCCACATAAGAAGTGAGTTGCTGATGACTGATGATAGTTTTGCAAAAGGACATATCCATTAAAATCTGTGATTGGAAGAATGTGTTATTTAGTATATTGTACAATAATTATTTAGGAATTACATTTTTTCATATAAGAAGTCAAATGGATGTCATTAAATTGAGTTAATAATGTTTTTCAAATACAAGTTTTGGGTTCATAAATTTTTTTCTTGTATAAATTTCACATATTACATTTTCTCCAATTGATCATACAGAATCGTTAAGCATCTGACAGTTTCTCCATATTTGCTATTGTTAATTATTTTAATTAAATTTTTATGAGATAAAAATTACTGGGAAACTTAAGTCCTTGTTACAACATAATGGTAAGCATATGGTAATATCATGTCTCTATTTAGTAAATTGAAACATTTTTCCATAGAGTTTATATTTAAAAGAAAGTAAATCTAAACAGATTTCCCACATGAATTAAATAGTCTTAAAGAGTCATGACAAGGAAATATTTTTATATTTTGTAGTCTATTAGTTATTAAAATGAAATATATATGGTCAGGATTTACTGAGGAATACTCTAAAATATAAGGTTATTATGATATAAAAGTCATGCATCCAAAAGTTCTTAAATAATTAATATTTCAATGATTTTAAGGAGAAAACAAAGTAAAAATTCTACCATATATATCTGTTTTAAAATCAGAATAAAAATGTTATAGTTATTTTTCAAAGAAAAATAAATATACTCCTGTTTGAAAACAAAGCTTAATTACATGATGTTTTAACATTACTATCAGTGGCTTGGGAATGTTTCTTTTAATTAACACAAAAATAATTTCACTCTTTCTCTTAAAAATTTTTCTCCACCATAGCATCATGTCAAAAATCCACTGCATTCCAATATTTATGAGACGATGTTAAATTCCAGTACCAAAAGTTTCAGGCAGAATATTATATCTTTTTCATTCCTCTAAGTAAATGACAAGTCCTTCCCAACATAAATAAAATGATCCAAGTTATATAGTTTGGATTGTAAATAAAGAGAATGAGAACAAAGTGTAAGAATAAAGAGTTCTGTTTGATACTGTCACTGTTTATTCAGTGAACTTGTGGCTAGACAAATATATTTTTGGAGAAAGAAGTATAAATAATTATGATCTGCAAACAAATAATAGTATTGCATCTTTCTTGACATCTTTGATTAGTAAAAAAAAAGAGTGAAACTGGCACAAATGGAAAAATGTCATAGAAAATGTATAGAAAGTATAAGAAAAGTGTACTCATTTAAAGTGTGCTACAAATAAAATGGAGAGATATTCTCTTCAGCGATTTAAAAAATACTTTCAACTACTGAGACTGTAATGTGAAAGTTTTCCTCAGTACACTTTGGAAGGCAGAGGTAATTATTATCTATTATATTTTCTTTGCAATTCAAATAATTTTATCAATTTGCTTCACCTATTTTTAATTCAATGCTTAAGATATTTTAAAGTCTCTATGCTTGATATTTCTAATAAAAATCTTTAATTTCTCTAGGGTTTGCAAAGCTCATCCCAATCTCCATGTTTCACTGAAAGGTAATTTCAAAAGGACAAAGAATCATGAAGAGATGCTTTTAAAATTAAAATGGACTGAGGTCAATCTAAAGAGCAAAGGCTAGACAGGAAAATGTCCATAAATGATGCAATTTAAGGGCTGCAATGGTGGTCCGGGGTCTGATTTCCAATACAACTGCTGTTTTAGAGCATGGTTCCTCAGGGGCCTATGGCATTTTTTAAACTATTATGTTAACTGTCCTTCAGTGCTATCATGATGGAGACTGAACCTTTTCCATTGAGTTGCAAGTGATAAAAATAAGTCAATGAGAGGTTAAGTAGCTTGTTCAAGGTTGCCAAGCAAGTTCTAGTGGAGCTAAAAATGAAAAGCTCATCTCATGCAGTTGAAATAATGTCATTTGACCATGGGCTCTTATTTAGTACTCATTATGCTAAACACAAGACATGGGTAAAAGTATTGACCTCACTGAAGATAGAACCCAAGGAAGGTAAAGCAAAACAAAACAAAGCAGTAAACATAGTACTTCACACGCTGCAGATTTTAATTTGCCACACTGCTTGCTTAAAATTCCCAATTTCAAAGTTTCTTATATTCGAGAAAGAATTAAAGTTAGGTAGATTCAAATAGCAATACAGTTGATGTTACCGCATGTCAGTGCAAGCTTCCAGACATCTGGGAAATCCAGGATTATAATGGCATGATCCATAAATGTACTGTTAAGGCACTGCCAGTTGTCTTATCTATATAGCTGAATTATTAGTCTTTGTGAAATGAAGGCATGATTATTTGAATCAGGCCCAGAAAATGCTATTGCACTGTCACAGGAAAATGAGAATCAGTGAGACACTCCAGCTGTTCTAGCAGCAACTAGACAGACAAACAAATGAAAGTGTCTTGTGAATTCTCATGCTTATGTCTAAAATGGTCAGTTATTGACAGTTTTCAAAGCACAAAGGCCACTTGCAAAGCAGCTGATCAATGTTGTGTGCTTCTTTTATATAGACAAATAAATTACTTCCCACTGAAATTATATTGACCACTTAGGAAAAACAAAAGAATAACACGCCAATTACTTCTGTAATTTTCTTCATTTTAAAAGGTAAAGTTCTTATTTTTATTCTAGAAAAAATAAAGATATCTTTACCAAGAACTGAGGTGTAGTGAAAAATTAAAGGTGTACAAATATGTTAAATGTTGCATAAAAGCTCTAAAGGGAATACTTTAACACATACACAATGACAAATGAGGGACTTAATGAAAAAATTAAAGTTGATAACTTTATTGTGCATATCTTGTGCACTATTATAAGCTGGAATAGTCTTCCAAAATATAATAGTAAAACTGTACATATATTTAAAAATGCCTCTGAGTAGTTCTGTCACTTCTTGGCCATCACCATAATTTTTATGCAATATTTTTGGGATAAAAACACCTCCTTAGAGCTAATGAATTCTCCTTATTTTATGCTCATCTACATTGGTAACGACATTCATTTCATAAAAACACCTTAGGGGGTAACAGAATTGATATTTTACCTAGGATTCTGGACAATAGTTGTTCCACAAGAGAACAGTTCCTATATGTCGGCTATGCTCAATTGACATTTACATTTGTCATGTGACTAGAAGTGATATATTTTTGTCCTTCTACAAGAAATGGTGCCATGCAGGAATCTAATTTCTCCTCATCTATTGAAAGGTAGTATATCTCCTTTTTAATTTCATAACATATACAATCAATGTACAACAATGCAAAATAAAGTTTTTGCCCATTCTGTTAATATATTTTCTGATGGTTTGAACTATAGTCAGCATGTTTTCCAAGTCAGTCATAACATAATTTATTTCCAAAGTGCTACCTGCTTTCCATAGTGCCAATTTTTCTCTGATTCTAAATAGCGATGCTAGAGGCTTTTATACTCTAGAGCATAAAACTTCTAATTTGGAACAGGTTGTTTTTCTTTTTGACAACTGCTATTGTCACAATTCTTTGTGAATCAGCCAATAAACTGCACATTCTGAGTATGATGAAAGTCAGAGCTGTGGATGTACATTTTCCTGTCTCAGTGCTGAAGTAATGCTTATAAAATTTACATCAAAACTGGGTGCTGGATACAATTTTTCCAAGGAGTACCAGAGAGAGAGATCTAATGGAGAGATAGTCTAATGGTTTCTCATTGCCTAAGGTATAAACATCAAATCCCTTATCCTTACTTTTGGAGATTTCTGTAATCTAAGTATTTTATATTTCTGGGATTGACCTTGCATTGCTCCCAGGTTTGAGCCCATAGCTTGAGAAACTGAGGTGATTTTTACACACTGCATGAAATCATTCTTATTCACTTTTGTTTATGCCTTTCTTTTTTTCTCAGTTGATCTAATCCTGAATAGACTTTCTAAAATTCCTCAACATCTAACTATTATTGTATCACTCTCGTTTTTCTTCCTTTGTTAAAGAAAAAGGATAATGGAACTTCCTAGGGTGTTTTTCCCCCATGCTAAAATTAAATAGTACCTTTAAATAGCATAGCTTTTGGATGAAATGATCTCATACCCTTTTTTATTCATTAAATTATGTGTCCTGGAGTTACCATAATAGAGTAACTTAAACAAGTCTATTATTTAATAAATTAAAAAAAGAACAAACAAAACTGTGGGGAGCAATCCGGACTAGACTGAGTTACTGGAATTAAGACTTATTCTATGCATCTGCTCTCCCACAATATGGCGCTGGGAGAGAAGTAAACAGCTTCCGCACAGCTGCCTCCAGTTCAACCAATAAACTGTAGGACTTGCTCCTGATTGGAGAGCAGCGTACTCGGCGTGTGGGCAGCCGAGTTGGGATTGGCGGAGGAGGACTATAAAGGAGGAGAGAGACGGCATGCACCGGGAACATCTATGGGGAACATCTATGGGGAACATCTGAGGGAACACCTGTGCAGCCCCCCGAGAAAGCCGGCCGGCGGTGTGCCGCTCCCCTGCGGAAGTGGGGAATGTGGCCAGGGGGAACTGCCCTTCCACGGAGGTGGAAGGGATAGTAGCCAACCCGGGAAGAACCAGCAGCAAACCCGGGGAGGGCCGAGCAGACGAAAGAACAGCGCAGGGTCCTGTGTCGTTCCTCCACGAAGAGGGGGAGCGACATAATGGTGCCGTGACTCGGATAGAAAACCTAGGACGGATAGGAAACGTGACTCGGATAGGAAACTTAGGACGGATATGAAACTTAGGAGGGAAGAAACGGGAAGAAGTGGAAAATATCGGAGAGAGAGACTAGCAAACAGCCTAGGGAAAAGCCGGACGAAAGAGGTGCCGGAGAAAGCTATTGAAAGCCTGGGCATAGACTCGGATACGGACTACGGGGGGAAGCTGGGAGAAATCTCTAAGGTCGAAAGCGAAAGTGAAAGCTAGAACAAACAGACTCGGATGCGGACTGTGGGGAGAAGCCAGGAGATATGAGGGAGGAGTATTGTTGGAGGAAAGCTTGGGGAAACATACCGGGTAGAGAAAAATGTTAGGGAAATTGAAGCCGCGGGGGGCAGGCTGAGGCGGATACGAAAGCCACTTTGGGATTCTCAAGTTAGCCCGGGAATAGGGGGCGAAAAGTTGAAACCAGAAGCTGAAACGTAAGCCAGATTGGGATCCGTCTGATTAGCCCGGGGAGCAAAGGACGGGAAGCCAAATCGTGGGGCGGAGACGTAAGCTGGGTTGAATTCGCCAGGCTAGCCCGGGGAACTTAGATTGAATGCTAGTGGCGGACACGTAAGCTACACTGTGTGACTCGCGGAGGCTGCCGTGCGCAGAGAGAGCGTGCGGGGCACAAGTAGATAGGGAACGGGGCTGGCGCGAGGCCGTGGTGCAGACGCGAAGGGCGTGGAGACCGCGGAGCGCGCGAAGCCAAGCCGCGCAAAGCCGGGAAGCCGCACAGATGAGAGAGGCACGGGCTGAAGCGGCTCAGAGCCGGGAAGCAGCCTCGGGGCAGGTGCCGAGAAGCAGCCTCGGGGCGGGCACCAGAAAGCCGCAGGGATAAGAGAAACAAAAGTTTAGAAGTAAAATGAGAGAAATGGGAATGTTGGCAGACAGAAGTAAAATGGGAGAAATAGGAATGCCCGGAGATAGAGAAATAGAGAAATAGAAAGGCCTCCCTACAACACTGCAATGTGAGAGCTTGGATTCGGTCTGCCTGATTAAGTGAGGCGATGAGCACGATGAGCACCTGCGGCAGCTAGCAGCTTATGCGCTGCAGGTCACCGAAGACAGGCACGAATTAACATCAGTAAGGCCTCCCCACAAAAAGGCAATGAGAAGGCTTGGATTCGGTTTGCCTGATAGGGCTTGTAAGCCCCTGCGGGCAGAGCAGAGCATGCGCTGCAGGGCACCGAACACAGGCACGCATCAGCGCCTAAAAACCTCCTCACAACATGGCGAAGAGAGGACGCGGATTCGGTTTGCCTGATTGATAGGACTTGTAAGAGCCTGTGGCAACTCTAGCAAGTAGAGCAGAGTGTGTGCCGCGGGACACCGAAGACAGGCGCGTATCAACGCCAAAAAATAAAAAGAAAGGGGGATCTGTGGGGAGCAATCCGGACTAGACTGAGTTACTGGAATTAAGACTTATTCTATGCATCTGCTCTCCCACAATATGGCGCTGGGAGAGAAGTAAACAGCTTCCGCACAGCTGCCTCCAGTTCAACCAATAAACTGTAGGACTTGCTCCTGATTGGAGAGCAGCGTACTCGGCGTGTGGGCAGCCGAGTTGGGATTGGCGGAGGAGGACTATAAAGGAGGAGAGAGACGGCATGCACCGGGAACATCTATGGGGAACATCTATGGGGAACATCTGAGGGAACACCTGTGCAGCCCCCTGAGAAAGCCGGCCGGCGGTGTGCCGCTCCCCTGCGGAAGTGGGGAATGTGGCCAGGGGGAACTGCCCTTCCATGGAGGTGGAAGGGATAGTAGCCAACCCGGGAAGAACCAGCAGCAAACCCGGGGAGGGCCGAGCAGACGAAAGAACAGCGCAGGGTCCTGTGTCGTTCCTCCACGAAGAGGGGGAGCGACAAAAACTACATGCAAATGTTGTGGCATAGTATGTTAAACCATCACTTGGGACATCACCCACATATGAGTGCCTGATTTGAGTCCTTCTTGCTATGTTTCCAATCCAACTTCTGTCAAAGCGACTGGGAGGTTGGATGATTGCCCAGGTGTTTAGGTACCACATGGGAGACCTGCATTGAGTTCCTGGCTCCTGGATTAAGTGTGGCTCACATTTCAGTAGTTACCCAGTGGATTGAAAATCTCTCTCTCTCTCTCTCTCTCTCTCTCTGTTACTCTACTTTTCAAAAACAAAAATAAACCAACATTTTAAAACTAGAAACCTGAACATAATATATGACATTCTTTTAAAGCAGAGAAACATATGACACTTAGAAGAAATGAAGCAAGAACCCGATCCACTGTCTGGAAGAACTTTCAAGGTGAGGTAGGATGGAGCTGAGCAGAGCCCGAGCCTTACTGGGGGTGAAGAGTCTGTATTCAAGGAGAAGAGCACAAAGTGGCTGTACTTTGCAGATCACAGTAAAGGAAACAGCTTTACATAAAGTACTAGAGAAACAACTCCAGAGAGACGCAGACGACATTTTGAAACTCCAAGTTAATAGCAAACCACACATACGTAGGATGAGAACCCAACAAGCCAACCACAGAGCAAGGGGAAGATGAATGAATACTGAGCAGCTGACTGCGAGATACTCAGGTTCTGAGTATCTACTAACTCAGGTTAGTAGGACCTCACTGAATATTTAACACATTCAAGATGGACAAGAGGGAGGACATTTCTTAGCAGTTGGCCTAAAAAAGCCATAGAGTAAAATCCTTACCCTACTCTTAACACTAAGAATGTTTAAAATGAAGATGAGCAGAAGAGAGTTGTCTGAGAGAACATTCATCACTTCTATAGAAAATCAAGAAAATCTATGTGCTCAAAGCATGGTGTTCATATGCTACATTACCAATAAAAATTATTAGATCTACCAAGACATAGAATTATTTAACCTACAACAAAAACAAAACAGTCAATTGGTAAAGACAGATTCTAAACTAGCAAAGATAA
This sequence comes from Oryctolagus cuniculus, assembly GCF_051225735.1. Lineage (NCBI taxonomy): Eukaryota > Metazoa > Chordata > Mammalia > Lagomorpha > Leporidae > Oryctolagus > Oryctolagus cuniculus. The sequence goes on along the minus strand of NC_142868.1, from coordinate 24,396,917 downwards.
TAAAATTCTTATAATAAGACTTCAAAATAGATGCTATGAATATGTTTAAGAATTACAAGAATTCTTTGAAATAATAAAGTAAAATGTATAGAAACAAAGCAGTTGAAATTTTTAGAACTGAAAGATAAAATACATGAAATTTAATAGCCACTACTTGTGTTAACAGAATATTAGGTGCAACAAAACTGAATATAGGTGAAGTTGAAGAAAATGTAAAACTAAACATAAAATGCAAAAGCAAAAAAATCTGAAACATCTCAGTGAAGATTTAAAACATCGTATTCTATGACCAATTTGAATCCAGTGGGAAAACAGAACAGGAAAATACATATCAAACTCCTGGCTAAAATTAATTCAATTATAATAAAAATATAGACTAAAAAATTCAGTAAACTTCAATACTTGATTATAAGAAAGTAAGAGAAAACCAGATTAAGGATTGTTACATTAAAGCTATTTAAAACCAGTGATAAGGGGCTGGGATTGTGGCACAACAGGTTAAAGCCCTGACCTGAAGTGCAGGCATCCCATATGGGTGCTGGTTCTAGTCCAGGCTGCTGCTCTTCCAGTCTCACTCTCTGCTATAGCCTGGGAAAGCAGCAGAAGATGGCCCAAGTGCTTGGGCCAGTGCCCCCATGTGGGAGACCCTGAAGAAGCTCCTGGCTCCTGACTCCTGGCTTCGGATCAGCACAGCTCTGGTCGTTGCAGCCAGTTCAGGAGTGAACCAGTAGATGGAAGACCTTTCTCTCTGTCTCACCCTCTCAATATCTATAAGTCTACCTCTCAAGTAAATAAATAAAATCTTTAAAAAAATAAAACTAGTGATAAGAAGAAACTTAATAGTAGAAATCTCGTCAGATGTTTCTCTGAAAGGGTAAGGTACTACTTGGTATGGCTGCACCTAGTAATGGAAGACCTGGGTTTGAATTCTGGCTCAGCTCCCAGTTTCAGTCTTCCACTAAGGTGCATCTGTGAGGTGGCAAATGCTGGGCTCAAGTAGTGGGTCCTGCCACCTACTTGGGAGATCTGGATTGAGTTCCTGTCTCCCAGCTTCAGCAAGACCTAGCACCACTACTTTGGGCCTTTGGGAGAGTGAACCAGTGAAGAGGAACTCTTTGTCTACCTGTCTGTTTTACCCTTTCCCTTGCTGTTTTTCAAATAACACATTTTCCCAAACAAATGGACTTAGAGTTGGAGTCTAGCAGAACTCATAAAACATGTAATTTACAAGGAAGGCATTTTGGCCCAGTGCTTAAACCACTGTTTAGGGTACCCATATCTGTATCAGAGTACCTGGGGTTTCATATTTGGTTCATGATCCAGCTTCCTGCTGATGAAATCTCTGGGAGGCAGTGGTGATGGTTCAAGTAGTTCAGTCCCTGCTACCCATGTGGGAACCCTGGATTGAGTTCCCCTCTGCTGGCTTCAACCTAGCTCAGTCACACCAGAGAACAGAAGTTCTCTCTCCTCCTACCCATCTCCCTGTGTTTCTGCTTCTCAAAAAATAATTAATTTTTAAATTCACTTTATTTTATTTTATTTTTTTGAGAGGCAGAGTTAGAGAATGAGAGAGAAACAGAGAGACAGAGAGAAAGGTCTTCCTTCCGTTGGTTCATCCCCCAAATGGCTGCTACGGCCAGCACGCTGCAGCGATCCAAAGCCAGGAGCCAGGTGCTTCCTCCTGGTCTCCCATGCGGGTGCAGGGCCCAAGGACTTGGGCCATCTTCCACTGCCTTCCTGGGGTACAGCAGAGAGCTGGACTGGAAGAGGAGCAACCAGGACAGAATCCAGGGCCCCAACCGTGACTAGAACCAGGGGTGCCAGCGCCGCACGCGGAGGATTAACCAAGTGAGCCGTGGCACAGACCTTAAATGCACTTTAAAATGGTGGTTAAGCTTCATAGAAACATAAATGTACTTACATTTCATATATACCTATATGTAATGAAAATTAAGTATAGTATGATAAAATTTTAAAAAAGCAAGTGTTAAGTGGTAGCGTCAACAACAGCAGAACTATCTTTCTGCTGCTTTTCCCAAGCCGTGAGCAGGGAGCTGGATGGGACTAGTGCAGCTGGGACATGAACCAGTGCCCATATTTGATGCCGGCATCACAGGAGGCAGCTTTATCTGCAACTTCACAACACCGTCCCCTAAAATAAGTATTTCCTGGGCTGACTAGTTAACCACTCAGCAATAATAATAGGTAAAATTTAGGTCCTATTTTCTCCATCTTGACTATGGACGTTAACAATGTTCATTGTGAAATACTATCCTGTATACTGTAGGATGTTAACAGCATCCCTGACCTCTGCCCACCAGATGCCAGTGGCAGACTCAACCTCAGTGTGACAACCAAGCACTATTTCAGGCATAGCTAAATGTCCTCTGAGAGCCACCGTTGCCCCTGATTGAGAACTTGTGGTTTACAATACTTAACACTGAAATTAGGTAGAATTAAGAAAATGTATATGTGCCAGAAGAGGGGGGAAATGTGTGCACTTTGATCTCAGTATTAATCTTCGTTTAATCACAGAGCTAGTGTGTACTTTCAGATTCATTTTAATTTCTATAACCCAAATTTAATAGCTATGCAATGCTTCCATTGTCCAATATGTGTCTAAGCCCTTGAATCCTGATATTGATTTCTGAGACTCTCCGCTCAGATTTGTCTCTGGTTTTCCTCTTACTGGAAAATATTATGAGCTGATATTCTCTTTCTCAAGATAGTAGGAATCAATCATCCTTGTTCACAAATCTCAGAAAGTGAATACTGATGACATTTCCCCAGATGTTTATGGAAAAAATATCATATCCTTTTATAAACAGAAGGCTGCATTTTAAGTAACATTAGTGTATATTAAATATTCTGTATATTTTAAATTATTTTCTATAAGTGTCTATGGGAGAAATAAAACAAGCTAGTTATATAATCATATTTCTTAAAAATGCTATGAAAAGATCAGCAAAAACAGTTACTATCAAAATGTCGACATACTATATAGAATTGTTAACCAAAGGAAAGTAAAATTTAAAATATGAAAACCAAAAGGGAGACATTTTAAAGTGATTAGCAACATACCTTGTAAGAGAAATTTTCAGATGAAATAAGGAGGCATTTGAAAAAAAGCTGACTTTTACTTCATACAGTTCTTCTACACAATCTATTTGAGAATTACTGCTTTATAGGAGGATAACAATATATCCACATGCTTAATGTTAAAAAGTCTTTTTTATGTAATTTTAAAAATACAAAATTTTACAAAATTTTATACTATTTTGGTATAACAATTCAAAAGCATTATTTGAAATATTTATTTAGATCATAATTTATGAACTTGATAAAAAATGGTGTTGGCAGTGTAAAAATGTTTTAGTTCTAATAGTATAATAGATAAAAGTGAAATAAGCCAAACACATAATGACAAATATTGCACAATTTCACTTGTATGTGGAATATTACAAAGTCCTTTTATAGCTTTTATCAGAGGCTGAGAAATACATATATATAGAGAGAGAGATGGGAAAAGGTTGATTTCCTAGTAAATAGTTATAATTAGATAGGTATTAGAAGCTCTGGTAATCTATTGCACTTTAGGGGGAAATATATCTACATTATATACATGAATATACATACATGCAAAGATCTTTAGTATCTTTTCCATAAATAAATGTTAAATTTTTAAGGCACTAAATTTGTTTACCCTGTTTAGATACTGTATACATGCTTAGAAACATCACTAAGTATCCTCTCAAAATGTATAAATTTGTATATGTCATTTAAAAATCAAATATAATTTTTCAAAGAATCTGTAAACCACATGGGCTTATAGATACAGAATAAAACAGCATTTGTATAATGGAAAATGTGTTTTTATAGATTTGGAATTTTTTTTTTTGACAGGTAGAGTGGACAGTGAGAGAGACAGAGAGAAAGGTCTTCCTTTTGCAGTTGGTTCACCCTCCAATGGCCGCAGCAGCCGGAGCGCTGCACCAGCGCACCACACTGATCTGAAGGCAGGAGCCAGGTGCTTCTCCTGGTCTCCCATGGGGTGCAGGGCCCAAGCACTTGGGCCATCCTCCACTGCACTCCCTGGCCACAGCAGAGAGCTGGCCTGGAAGAGGGGCAACTGGGACAGAATCCGGCGCCCCGACCGGGACTAGAACTCGGTGTGCCGGCGCCACAAGGCAAAGGATCAGCCTAGTGAGCCGTGGCGCCGGCAGATTTGGAATTAAAAATAAGAATGGAAGCAATGATGGAAACTATTTATTTATTGAAAAATTATTTTACTTAGTAGGTACACTTACATTACAAGGCAATATTTCCCAAATAACAATCATAGAACAATATTGGCATATGCTAAACCCAATGAATGAAAGCAAAATATGAAATATTGAGTTAAGTTTTCATAGGAAATTACTTTGAAATTATGTTTTCTAATATAGTAGTCTTAAAATATTACTATTTGTGTGGGTTTTAATATTAATATGTTAGCTGTGTTTACTGCCTAGACAGTAGACATGTACCTGACAGGTTCGTCCATTATTCAAAAACAATTAAAGTGGTTCTGTGCTGAAATCAATAAATTCTTTAAATTTTATCTTTTATAAGATTCAGTAGTCTAAATACATTTCATTTGAAGCCTTTTTCAGTTGCAAATCACATTCTCATTTCAATAAATGAATAACAAAGGACATTTTTTTTGGAAGAAATTTGTTTTACAGTCGATTTTTCTGAGATGCACCTGTTCCTAAAGGTGAAAAAAAAATGACCCTTAAAATCATTTAAAGAATTAAATGACATCAGAATGCTAATAGAAGAGAAGCAAGCTAGGATATTAGAAATTGCTGTAGGGATCACATTTCTGGATGTCATTCTTGGCAGGATTCTAAGGACATTAATATTTCTGTAGAAAATGTTAAGAAATGTGAATTAGCATAATAGTCCTTAATTAGACCATAAAATGGTGAATGTAGGCAAGATAAAACTAGATTTCTATCATAGCTTCAGTACTTTCAAAGAATTGTTCTGCATGTATTCTACTATATGTGATCATGTTTCCATGACATTTACTGTAATGTATTGAGACCAAAACCAACTACTGATGATACATTTCTTTGCAGGGCAGCATAATCAGAATCTTAGATATTTAATTGGTGTATTTACTAAGGAAGTGGATGTTTTCTTACCAAAATTTGACTCAAATTTGTAAATTGAAACTGGGCAAAAATAAAATATGTAAATTTCTCTCAATTCATTTAAGTTTTTCAGATTTATTTTCTATATAATATAGAAAATAGCAACATTAAGAAAGAATGATACCATATAAAATTTCAACTTGAGTTATACTTCTAAAATTTGACACCATAGTGAACGTCAGTATATTTTTATCTTTTTTTTAAAGATTTATTTATTGATTTAAAAGTCAGAATTAAACAGAGAGAAGAGAGGCAGAGAGAGAGAGGTCTTCCATTCGTTGGTTCACTCCCCAATTAGGGCAACTGCTGGAACCGCGCCATTCCAAAGCCAGGAGCCAGGAGCTACTTCCAGGTCTCCCACCCAGGTGCAGGGGCCCAAGGACTTTGGCCATCTTCCACTGCCTTCCCAGGCCAAAGCAGAGAGCTGGATTGGAAGTGGAGCAGCCAGGACTAGAATCAGTGCTTGTATGGGATGCCGGCACTTCAGGGCAGGGTGTTAATCCACTGCGCCACAGTGCCTGCCCCTAAATTTTTATTTCTTCCTATTTAAATTGTTTCACTTCCATAAGACTATCATAGCACTTATTTCAGAGAAATGTCGCCATGGTAATTGATGGCATTGTTCTAAGCATACTTCTTGACTCATATTAATTGTTCAATACAGTTATGTGATGTTTTAAGTCTATTTATTCAAGAGAGAAATGTAAATGGTGAGAAAGAGAGCTTTCATCCACTGACTCACTGCCAACTGTCCACAATGGTTGGGACCAGGGTCAGGAGCTCAGAACTCAATCCAGGTTTTTCAAGTGGGTGGCAGAGATCTTCAACTACTTGATCCATCTCGCGCTGCCTCCCAGATCCTGTGGTAGCAGGAAGCTGGAATTGGGAGTTAGAGCCAGGACTCAAACCCAAAGACTCTTCATACAGCTGCAGGCCTTTTAAGAATACCTTAACCACTAAGCCAATTTTTTTGTTGCAAAACATATTATAATTTAAAATAATGTGATGCTTAATCAGGAATTTACATAACATGAAATTTTCAAAAAAATTAAAAAGAATGATTTTCATAAAAATTAATCAATTCATTAATTTCAAGAAATAACTTAGTAACCAGTTTAGATATTTGAATGTTGAGGATGTAAAGATTCACATGGGTTACAGTAATCTCAAGCAACAGGAAATGCATACAAATCTTTCCAAGGTCATCTCTTTTTTGCTTATCTTTTGTTATCATATTCCATCCTCCTTTCCGATCATTGACGTTCTAAAGTATTTGAATACATGAAAGGTAATTAATTTTTTCACCTAATATGTATTGAATTACTATGTTTAAAGGTGGCCTTCCTACTTGTTGATGCTTCAAGAAGATTCTCCATTTTTCTTTCTCTTACTTTCCCACTTAGAATTTGAATAGATGCATTCCTCCTAACAAATGATGGCATCAATTTAAAAAATCTTAAAAATTTTTCATGTTATTCCAAAATATTCTCACCCTATTCTTATTTCTCTTTCATACATTCTTGACTCCAGCCAAATTTAAACTATATATACTTTTCCAATCTTTCTGTCCTTGAAGATATTTCATAACAAAAATTGGTCACCTATCTATCTTATTACTCATTCAGTAGAATTTTAATGCATCTTTAATTGTAACTGGCGCCGCGGCTCACTAGGCTAATCCTCCACCTAGCGGCGCCGGCACACTGGGTTCTAGTCCCGGTCGGGGCGCCGGATTCTGTCCCGGTTGCCCCTCTTCCAGGCCAGCTCTCTGCTGTGGCCAGGGAGTGCAGCGGAGGATGGCCCAAGTGCTTGGGCCCTGCACCCCATGGGAGACCAGGATAAGTACCTGGCTCCTGACGTCGGATCAGTGTGGTGCGCTGGTGCAGCGCTCCGGCTGCGGCGGCCGTTGGAGGGTGAACCAACGGCAAAAGGAAGACCTTTCTCTCCGTCTCTCTCTCTCACTGTCCACTCTGCCTGTCAAAAAAAAAAAAGTTCTTCTGTAATGAATGGTGGATTTTGTTCCAGCCAAACCAGAAATATGTGCAAATCAGAGAGTGTGTTTAATACAGAAACATCATAAATATGGTTCAAATCAATTAAATTAGGAAATGCATATGGGTATCTAAATTTTTATATAGATACATATCTAGAGAAATAGGGTAAATGGCAGTAATCCTCAAATAATGTGCTACTGAGATTAGTTTTTATTATTAGTTCTGTAATATATTGATTCAGAATGAGTTGATTATATCAACTAAAATGGAAAAGATTAATACAATGAGGCTACGAAGATCCAAATGAGTCAAAAGAATGTGCAATAATCACATAAGAAAGCATAGGGTTGTAAAACTTATAATCTAAAAATGATAGGATCTAATGGGAAAGAGGTAGGCCAGGTTTGATATGTAGTAACTGGTGATGAGTACCACGAAGGAAAAGATAATTTTTTATGTGTGTGGCAGGGAGAGGGGGTGACACTTGTGTAATATCATTCACCATGATGATAAAAGAGGCGATAATGATTTGGTTGTAGAAGTTCCTGAGACTACTGTGTAGGAAGGAATGTGAAAAGAAGTAAAATTAGCAAAAAGAGATCATTCCTTGAGTAGTTTTGGATTTGCAGAAAAAAGGAATAACATACATTCAGAGAAGTTTTCCAGGGTCAGTTACTGCACAGGTTGTAGTCTGAGAATATTGTGATAAATCAGACCAGGAGACAATGGGCACATTTATTTCAGCATGTGGGTTCTTGATTTTTTTTCCCACATAAAATGAATTTAATGTAGTATTAAGTTTCAAAGAAGAGGATACTGCAAGGCTAAAAATACAGAAGAAATGGGAAATAATAACACAATGAGTCATAAGTTCCAGTATGGGGCAATCAGGAACACAGCTATGCAATGCTTCCATTGTCCAATATAGCTGGATGCATTGACTTTGAGTAATAGAAAAGATAGAGTTATGTTATGTTACACAGCATTCCATTTTATATGTGTTAGGGTAAGATATTCATGTGGCATATTCCTAATAGCTTTTTTTTTTCCTTACTGAAATAAAAGGTCAAGTGCTGAGACAGATGAGGAGTAAGCTTTGGTGGAATTCAATTTTAATTGTAATGGCTCTAAACTGCCCTATTTCTGCATAGCCTGCTAGATAAAGCAGATGGGTGGTTAGATGAATTGAGTTTAGGTGTTGGACAGTGAGTTATGGATGTGATTTACAAAGAGGAGGAGCATGATTAACTGGGAGATGAAGAAATAGAATAGCTTTAATGTCAATAAGCTGTATTTCTGCAGGACTATTGTTTGTTAACTGATGGTATATTTCTGTTTTCAAAATTGATACATGGAATTGACAGCTTGAGATGTAACTATTGTTAATAGCCCTTGTCTATAATTATATGGGAAGGAATTTTCATACCAAAGAGTGCCCAGAGATGTAAATACTCAACTTAAAAATTACATTTGGCATTAATCCATTTCAATAAGTGTTTGCTTATCCATAAAAGAACTGCACATATCCAGTTAGCTTTGTTCCTGGTACTTTATTTTTATTGCTATCATAAATGTAATTTTAGGTATATATTCCTTACCTTGTTGCTAGTAGTTAGCAATAAATATTTACATATTTATATTTTATTCAGAAATACTGCTAAGTTTTCTTATCAATCATAATTAATCTGAGTTTTCACTTTCTCTAATGAAACTTTCCTTTCTGTTTTATAATTGCTATGTTTACTCTTATGTTCCTACAGCATATAGTGACTTCCACAGAAACAGAGGTGGTGCATCGTCTCCTTTTACGTTCATAAAAATATGCTTCCAGGAGTCATTCATTAGGATCCTCTCTTTTAAATTTAGAAAGTACCAATTTTTACATGGAATTATATGAAATTTTTTCTTGTTCTGTTTTAATCCTGAATGAAAAAAATGTCAAAATCATTTAAAGAAGTTTCTATTAATATGATAATCTTATTTGTACCCTGGGACAATTTGGTCAATTGCAATGATTATTTTCTCAATAACAAACATATTCAATTCCTTATAGTAACTTTTTTGTTTTTTTTTTTTTCAAATTGTCAGTCATATTGTGGTTTTTGCCTTTTACTTTTTCATTTCTTTTTGCCTTATTTGCAAACTAGTTTCCCTGCAGCAAAATATAGTCAGCTTGAACCAAATATTTTACAATTTTTAGAAGGCCGAGCATTCTTACTGATTTGGATCTGTTTGTTCAATTAATTATCTAGGAAAAAGTACCAAAATCTCCAGTCATATTGATGCTTTGTCAGTTTTTCTTTAGAAATCTACTTTTGACTCATACATTTTGAGGCTATGGCACTCTCATGCAGATGTTGGTTTTTATAGGCCCTAGTGAATTATATGTGGTATTAATATGGATTAAATCTGGTTATTTCTGGAAATGCTTTTGGCTGCAAGGTTTATTTCATGCAATTATTACGGCTATATCATCTCTCGGTAATTTTCTGTTTTATCTTTACTATTCAGCGTTTTCCCCAAATTCTGCATCTTTAACTTTCATGGATATCTATTGTGTAGAGAACACAGATGGAAGGAATTTTAAAATTGAGGTGGGGCTTATGTCTGTTCAGTGATGCCTGCAGGTGGAGCCTCGGAGGTGTGAGAGAAATGACTGGTCAGCTGCAACACAGAAATCTTGGTGGTGGAAACTGGCTGATATTGAAGAAGGGAGGAATATGGTTTCTTTATTTCTTTACTTCTAAATTTACTTGAGAGGCACAGAGAGAGGCAGTGAGTTCCCATCTACTATTCCAAATGTGAATTGCGCTGGACTTGACCAGAGGCAGGAGCCAGAAACAAAATCAAACCCATGTTAATGGTTTGAACCCGATTACTTGAGCCTACACCACTGCATGTCAGTGTTTGAACTGACAGAAAGCTGAAATCAGGAACTGGAGATGAGATGCCAAATAGATACCCCACTGTGGGAGGCAATGCTCTTTCCAGCTAAGCTAAACTCTAGCTCCCAGGATATAGTCTTGATTTTTCGTGTTTCTGACCTATACATATGAACATTACTAGGCATTGTTGGATGGAGCAGAACTGAGCATAACCGGCCCTACAGTTGAAAGCACTACATTTATTAATATGTGTAAGTCTCAGCCTATCAGTTTATGTTAGCTGTGGCCACATCCCTCAGTCGGCTCTGGTAGTCTGCATTTGGTTTGCAATAGTTCCAAGTTTGAGTTGCTGCAGTTACTCTTCCCAGCACCTCCTACCTATGGTGAAGGGGGTTGGAAAATCCTCTTTTGACTTTGTCCCTGTTTTCATGAAAGCATTGAGTTTACTTCAAAGCAGTGCTAGACTATGTCAACAGAAGTAGTTTGTATGTTCTTGTTTGTCCATTTCCTTTAATTTATCCCTGACTCATTGTTCAGAGAGATACTAATGTCCAAGGAAAGACTGAGTCCCTATTTATTTGTTACTTAACAAAGGTGAACTTCCTTCCAGGAGAAAATGACCCCAAAACTTGTGTGTATGAATAAAGCAGAAAAAATTTGCTGGTTGAGCAACAAGTTCTCTGGACATATTTCATCAGTTCACTGCTAGTTTGCTCATTTTCAGCTGTGCTAAACCAGATACTTATTTCCTGTGCAATAGAAATTAGAAAGGCATGTTTCATACGTCATGCAAAACCATTTCAGCTTTCTGTCATGGGCTTAAAAAATGAAATAAGAAGAAACTGTTTGTAGGATTGGTGTTTAGCCTAGTGGTTAAGATACTTGCATCCCATTTCAGAGAGCCTGGTTTTGAGTTCCAGCTGTGGCTCACTGACACCAGTGTGCTGCTAATAGACTCTGCAAGATAACGATAATATCTCACGTAATCACGTTCTTGACACTCAACTGAAGAAGCTACAATGAAGCCCTATCTGCTGGCTTTGGCCTGGCCCAGTTTCAATCTTTTATGGCAACTGGGTAGTCAACCAGTTGATGGGAACACTAACTTGTTGTGTATTTGTTCCTTTCTCTCTCTACACAACTCTTAAATGAATTAGAATTAATTTAAAAAAAGAAACTGTCATGGAATGAATTGTTTTCCCCAAAATTCATAGGTTGAAACAGTAATTTGCAATGTACCTTTATTTGCAGATATGGCTTTTTTTTTTTTTTTGATTAACCTTGCAGAAGGGGAAGAAAGCCCAGATACCCAGATATTGGCAAGCCAGTGAGAGAGATCACAAAAGAAACAAAACCTGTTGACATCATGATATTAGACTTTTAACCACCAGACCTATGTGAAAGTAAATTCTTACTGCTTAAATCATTCAGTTTGGATGATTCTGTTATTGTACACCTATCCAACCAATACCGAAACCTGATTCTTTCCAAGCCCAAATTATAGGAAAAGGTAGTACTGTTATATTATGGGTAACCTTGATAGACCTTTTAGGAAAAGTGAATTTGTTGGATGCCCACATTTGTTTTGATGCTCTTCTATATCTACAAATAGGAAGAGAATCTGAAACTGCACTGTTTTGTCTTTAGTACTAAATTAGGTTTTTGTGAAGATTATCAGTTACTTTTCAGATTTTTGTGAGAAAAAGTCCCAAGATGTTTCTTTTAATGTACAATTAGAATAAAAACTAAAACTCTGAATGTAAGTCAGTCCATAGTGCATAAATACAGAAAATTTAATTCATCTCTGTGAATCTTGTTAGTAGCCAATGAGATAAGGAAGAAAAAGTGGATACTGATGGCATGAAGCTCTTCAGAAATGGAGAGAGACTCCTGACAGAAGATTTTTGTTTCTTTATGTTGTAAACACATAGCGGAATAACTGGAGGCCTGTTGTGCACCCACTGCCTTCTCTGCAGATGCTCAGTGTGTCTTCCGTTCACCCTGCTGCCTTGCCAGCTTTATTGAAAGACCACTGGGCATCATTTCATTATACTCCAATATTAATCACATTTTAATTTCTCACTTTTTTTTTTTTTTTGCTTTCCTCATTCCCAACAATATTATTGGCCTATGGTTTTGGAGCATCATTTTCACATAAAGAGCAAGCTGTTGGTCTGTCACAACTACTGGTCCTGAGTGAACAGTTATAATGTTAGCTCATTCTGCTTCAGGAGTCAGAACAGGGTTATAGACAACAGGAGTAACATTTTGAAATCATCTCATTGCACAGAAAGAAGAGTTGCTGGACTTAAGGTAGCAGCTGGTTTTGGTTAGATCTCAGGTCCACGAGAATTAATTCACTAGCAATTGCTTTGATACTCATTGTAACATGAAGCAGATGTTTGTCTTTTGATATTTCTCATACTGCATTAGACATGAAATACTAGAACCTACAACCACATCTTCTAAAAAATGAACTTAAATTGTTATATGTTGCTTTATAGAATCTGCATATCAGTTTTAGTATTTTGTCGTAACATGCAATTATAGGGCTGGAGCTGCGGCTCACTAGGATAATCCTCTGCCTGCGGCGCTGGCACCCCGGGTTCTAGTCTTGGATGGGGTGCTGGATTCTGTCTGGATTGCTCCTCTTCCAGTCCAGCTCTCTGCTGTGGCCCAGGAAGGCAGTGGAGGATAGCTCAGGTCCTTGGTCCATGCACCCACATGGGAGACCAGAAGGAAGCACCTGGCTCCTGGCTTTGGATCAGCGCAGCGCGCGGGCCGCAATGCACCAGCTGTAGCGGCCACTTAGGGGGTGAACCAACAGAAAAAGGAAGACCTTTCTCTCCGTCTCTCTTTCTCTCACTGTCTAACTCTGCCTGTTAAAAAAATGCAATGATAGAATGATTTAAATATTTTCTGGCATACCTTTCCTATTTCACTCCCCAAGTGCCTGCAGCAGCCAGGCATGGACCAGGACAAAGCCAACAGCCCGGAACTTCATATGAATCTCACACATGGTTGGTAGGAGCCCAGGTCCTTAGTGTGTCATCCACTGCCTTCCAGCATACATTAGTGGAAAGCTGGATCAAAAGCAGAACAGCTGGTCCTCAAACCTGCAAGTCCATTTTGGATGCAGGTGTTCCAAGCTGTGTCTTAGCCAACCATACCATGACACTGTTCCCCATGAACACTGTTATTGGATCAGCCAGTATGGAGCCCTAGTATATCTTTGGGGGATAATAAAAATGAGATCAGAATGCTCATTCCCAATTCTTTTTCTTTGAAAACTCATCCTGAACTCCACACAAGAAAGCCTCCTCAAGGTAACTCCTACCTTGTACTAACTGCTACCATTCCCAGACATTGGAGTCTTGAGGTAATAATATAGTTCCAATGGTACTAACCCTTGTGACTGCATTTTCCCCTATGCCTGCCTTGATCAACAGAAAATTTTCTGTGAATGGTGTATTTATAAATAAACTCTTGTGAGATTCTCATAAATTGGAATATCTGTTCCTTATTTGAAATTTTACAGTTAAAATTGAATTCTGTCATATTCTACTTCTACTAATGCATCATGTGGCTAACTTTTTTTTTTCTTGTGCCTTGTCTTTTACAGACTAAGCCCTTACACTTTTTTTCATTTCATTTCTCTCACTTACTTTTTGTGAAATTTAGATATTTGCAGCTTTTATTCTCCAGGTAACTTGAATATTTAATTTTTTTTTTAAATAAAGTCATCAATACCTCCATCCTGCCATCCTTCTAAAACTTCTAATGTAGCATCAGATAGATTACATTTTTATTGTCTCTATCTCAGAAAACTTAGTATATTATCATTGTTTCATATAATTATTCCTTTAGTAGTTATACAAATATCCTTACCATGATCATTTTATTCATTGTCCCTATTTGCATATCTGCCATCTTTTATGTCCCCTATAGTTTAGGTTTTTCCCCTACTAACATAAACTATGCTTTTGCTTTCTAAAAATAATTATTTTTGCATTCATCCATAAAACCTTGTGTTGCATTTTTGGAAGTCTATGTTGATGGCTTATTATTTTAGCCTCCATTATTGAGACAGAGAGGTTATCTATCCTGTGTTACACCACTCAATTTTAAATAATTTGCATTTCTTCTGGAATCTAATTTCTTCTTTTTTACTTTTCTTTTTTTTTCTTTTTGTGGTCTTCTGTGGTTTTTATAAGATCTGTATAACTGTCTTTTACTACCTTGCCTCTTATTTGTTGGATTTGCAGATCTTTTGATTGTCTTTATCTTTTCTTTTCTTTTTTTTTTTAAGATTTACTTATATATTTGAAAGTCAGAGTTACAGAAAGAGGATGATACAGAGAATGAGTCTTCCATCCTCTAGTTTACTCATCAGAAGGCCACAATAACTGGGAATGGGCCAGGAGAAAGCCAGGAACCACGAGCTTCCTCTAAGTCTCCCACATGGATAGCAGGGGGCCAAGCATTTGGGCCATCTTCCACTGCTTTTCCCAGACCATTAGGAGGGAGCTGGATTGGAAATGTAGCAGCTGGACATCATTCAGAGTGCCCACATGGGATTCTGGCTTCCCCACTTTTTTTTTTTTTTTAATTGCGGAAGTTGCTCAGACTTTTTTTCTTACATTAATTCATCTTCTGTAGTGTCTATGTCATCTCATTCTGCAAGCAATTAAAGGGTGCATTGGACCTTCGCACTCAGTTTGTCATGTCTAATAATCTGTTTCCCATAGTTTTATTTTTCTGTTACTTTCCTCTGCTTTCAGGATAATTTATTTGAATTTAACCTTCAGATTGTTAAAATTTCTGTTAAATGACCTTGTTACTTAATCTATCCTTAGAAATTTGAATAACTCTTTTAATCATTTCAGGTTTAATTTCTAGGATATTTTTCATAATTTTTTTTAAAAAAGAGCTCATATTTATTTCCTTATGAACATAGCAAAGCTACTGCTTTATTCCTTTAAGCACATTAAACATCTGATTTTGAATATTCCATGTGAAGAAAAAATTCATTATGTCCAAATTTTTGGTGAATCAGTTTACTTATCTGTGTTCTTCATCATATGGAAATATGTCTCTTGCTTCCAAAACAAAATCCAGGATTTCATTTTTGTCTTTTGCTTTTACTTCTCCATCTGTGTTGAGGTTCTTATCAATTATGAAATCTTAATGTTACTTATGTTTGTCCAACTCCCTCCATACCTACTGCCAGGACCTTAACTTAAATTTCCTTAGGCTTTTAGTTGGATTGCTGACAATATCCTGTTTCCTTCTCAAAGTCTCTTCTCTCTTGTTTGGCCATTTTGTCAATGAGATGACCCTAAACTGTAAGTGAACTCTTTCGTACCAGTGTGTTTTATGAAATCTTCAATGCTAGCAGCATCAAAACTACTTCTCCAGAATTGCAGCCATATTGATTTTACCTTCAGACTCCACATCTCAGTCATGATTCACTAATTCATTCCTGTTCTAGAAATTACACATCATATTTACTCTACTTTGAGTAACCTTTTCTCCCCACACTGTATAAACATGTACACTGTCATAAAGCTAATTCATGTAAATTAATAGCTTTCCTATTTTATCCCTAGTTTCAGAGATGCTGGCTGTGTTGAGGCTTCTCCCACAAGTATCAAACATCATATGTTTTACCTACTTTCTTCTCTACACTCTGAGATGCAGGAAATAGTAATTGTGCCATATTACATAGACTTGAGAGATAATGCATCATTTCATTAATTAATAATCCACTAAATATATTCACATATTCAGGGATTTATTTCAAATCATCAACTTCTAGGGATGACATTTGTATTTTATAGTTAACATGTGGTGTAAATATAAAATTAAGTCAAAATTTGAGATATCTGAATTTACCTCCGAGCCTCTTGCATAAGGAAATTGGAATACAGTGCATTTAATACCTCATCCTGAGATGCTGGCTGTCACTGAGCTCCGCCTGACCTGAGCACTTCATGCTATTGTACCAAATCAGCTTTCCTGAACTGTTTTTCCCTAGTATTTTCATTGAAGTAAAAAATGATGTGATCTACTTCAGAGAATGCTACAGCTGTAATTTACCCTTTGGCATATAATTTAAATTGATATTTCAGGCATTGGTATCTCCTTAGAATGTTATATTTCTTTTCATTTTAAGGCCTCTGTAGCATTCACTTTTAAATGTGCTGAAAATGAGTCAGAGATTTAACTGGACAATTACAATTTTACATGGGGAAAATTGTGGTTTATAAAATTAAGTTTCAGGACTGGAAATGTGAATGTAACTCAGTAATGGTCTCACTTTTCTCCCATCAATTTGACCATTCAAGTACTTTTGAGTCAGGTTAAATTTTTCTTTAACTGAATAACTTTGATGTTCTTTCTTACAAATATAATATTAATATTACCATCCTTAGAAGTATTTTTAGATTTATTTATTTATTTATAAGGGAGAGTTACAGAAAGGAAGAGGTAGAGAGAGAGGGGGTCTTCTGTTCACTGGTTCACTCCCTAAATGACTACAATAGCCAGAGCTGAGCTGATCTGAAGGCAGGAGCCAGGAGCTTCTTTGGAATCTCCCACATGGGGGCAGGGGAAGAAGGACTTGGATCATCTTCTGCTGCTTTTCCATGCCGTAGTAGACAGCTGCATGGGAAGTGGAACAGCTGAGACGCAAACCAGTGGCTGTGTGTGATGGTGGCGCAGCAGGCAGTGGCTTCACCTACTGTGTCACAGAGCTGCCTCCCCTCCCTCCTTAGAAGTATTTTTTTAAGATTTATTTATTGAGGCCAGCGCTGTGGCTCAGTTGGTTAATCCTCTGGCTGTGGTTCTGGCATCCTATATGGGCACCAGTTCTAGTCCTGGCTGCTCCTCTTCACATCCAGCTCTCTGCTATGGCCTGGGAAAGCAGTAGATGGCTTAGATGCTTGGGCCCCTGCGGCAAGGCAACATTTTCTTTAGGAAAATAAATACATAGTTGACATTTTTGAGGACTGTGCATTCATGTATACCTGTGGATTATAACATGCATAATTAATATAATTTAACAATCTGACTTAGATTTTTATGTTAGTAATAAAACTAAAATGTTTCAAAATTTAGTCATAAAATCAAGGCTAACAGAGGAGTGTCACTCCATCTACTGTAGTCTCCCTGACAAGTAATTGCTTTGTGTTGACCAAGAAACATTTTTCTAACAGTCTTCTTGCTATAGTGTCTGTCAAAGGCCCATCATACCTCTCTATAATAGACTCTATTTCCTAGAAGCCTATGCATTGGTCAGACAAATAAACAGTGGCATGACATTTTTCTTGCAGAATGTGGTCTTGTTCTGAAAGCAATTTTCCTTGTATAATTTCTATTTGAAAATCCATTCATTTGTGACAGCAGTGTAAAGAGAACATTAATTTTAGCACTTTGGGAATTGTTTCCCTTAGTGGCCAATGCAATATTGCTGATGATAGTGGGGAAATAGTGAAATTGACAGCCTGCTGCAGTCTCTCAGGAAGGAGGCAATCAGAGAGACGGAATGGATCCATGCAACTTGATATATCCAGTTTGAGACCCCATATGTTAAAATCTAAATGTACTTTAGTAGTACCTCTTTCCAATATTGGGAGAAGCCACTTGGTATGGTGCCTGCTCTGTGGAGTGATCCATTTCTTCTTCTTCTTTTCTTTTAATTTAAAGGGACTCCTATTTGGAATTTAGGACTCTAGAAAGATAGCTGGAAGGTTCTGTTATTCAAATTCTATAAAAACTCCTGGCCTAAATAAAATTACTTAAAGGAGCATTTCTGTAGAAGTGAATTTTGTGATAATCATGGAGACCATACCTCAAAATATAAGGTGTTTGTAGCTGCCTGTGGGCAATACTTACAAGAGGTGATTGGTAAATTATAGATTGTTGGGTACCAACCTGAATTCCCTCTGTTAGGATTTTAACTTATTTTTTACATGTAGATTGTATGCTACTAATGATAAGGTAACCCAGGGTAAGCCAGATTAATGTTTACAAACAGACTGTCATTTTTACCACTGAATGCTATTTCTGAAATTGACAACTCAGTAATATCATGGCCTTGACTTAGTCAGTCATATATTATACAGGTGAGTCCAATGAATTTTAAGTGTTCTTCAAATGTGGTATAGGAAAGTAGAAGTTAATATCAGAATCAGAGAGATAGAGACAAATAAATAGCAACAGACAGACATTTGAAGACACTATGCTGCTGTTTGTGACAATGGAAGAGAGGCTGTGGACTAGTATGAGGCAACCTATCAGGTGACAGATATGATAAAGGAACCCCCAGAAGAAACACAGGACTGAAGAAAGTCAGTCTTAGTCCAGGGAGCTCTATTTGCTATTTCTAACATATAGTTGCTGTAAGATAATAAATTGATGTTTGTTTAAGCTGCTGAACTTGTGCTAATTTGTAATAGCAGCAACAAGATTTTCCAGTGAGGTAGTTTAGATGACTATTTTAACCTATCTAAAAGGAGACAAGCTCACTCAAAATTTAATTCTATGCGTCTAAATCTCTGACATCAAGTACTCGAGCATCAAATGCACATAGCAGATGTGCACCTCGCTGTGTCCAGTGGTCGAATATCTGCTTCCCAAGCTGATCACTTTCCTCTCCCTTATGGATTGTTAGGCTTCAGTCACTCCTGTTGCAGGGAATCAGCTTAATTTCTTTGACAGGACTCCAACCCTGAAGCCAAGACTTGTTTATGATAAGTTTCAGGGCAGCACACTCAGATTATAAAACGAGTGGTTGGAGCCAAAGCAAATAGGCTCTTTTATGATGTCCACAAGAGCCCTAATGTTTCAAAACAATGTTACTGTCTTTCTTGCCTGAGAGAGCAATGAAGGGAAAAGCAAGGATGTTGACAGATAAATAAATGCAGAAGAAGACAAAAATATATGTAGTTCCCTAGCTCACTAGAACATTGTTATAAATTTATTAAGATTAAATTTTCATCTGCTATATGATTTCCAAATGAGTCAGACTGTTCTGTATAGATGTAAACTAAGCATGGAAAAGCAGCCACCTAAGATCCCATTAAATGCCAGAAATAATTGTTTAGCAAGACTGCTTTGTTTCACAAGAAAGTATATACTTTTTGTTGCAATTAAAATATTTTAGTATGATTCATAAGCTCATATTATAATCTTAGAATAAATGCAAAAGATGAACAAGGTAATGCTTATAAAAATGGTTTGTCTCTCATCCAAGTACTAACTAGGCCCAACTCTGCTTAGCTTCTGAGATTAGATGAGATCGGGAGTGTTCAGGGTGGTATGTTTTGTCCCCTGGAACTAATTCTTATTATATGGCCATGGTTATCTTCAAAATTACTCATAGAGGGGGTAGGTTCTATGTTTATTTTACAGATTAGAAACCTGATCTCTGTAGAGATTAAATAACTTGACCTGGATCATACAATTCCTTAGTATTTTAAAGTGCTGGGCAATGTACAACAGCTACACAGATTTAAATAGACTTACACTCCCATGTTGGGGGGTGAGGTAGGACTGTGGAATCCTGGACTCCATAAACTTAGTGCCAGTGCTACACAGTGAGCCAGTGAATTGACCTCATTCAATTGTTAACTATGAAAAAGATAAATGGAAAGCATATGCAACAAACATTTAGTACCATTATCTCATATAGCTATTATTCCTCTTTTGTTTTGTAACAGAAAATGGGAGCCTGGCAAAGATCAGATGATTCAAAATTGCCCATGAGGCCGGCGCCGCAGCTCAGTAGGCTAATCCTCTGCCTGCAGCACCGGCACACCAGATTCTAGTCCTGGTCCGGGTGCCGGTTCCATCCCGGTTACTCCTTTTCCAGTCCACCTCGCTGCTGTGGCCTGGAAGTGCAGTGGAGGATGGCCCAAGTCCTTGGGCCCTGCACCCGCATGGGAGACCAGGAGAAGCACCTGGCTCCTGGCTTTGGATCAGCGCGGTGCCCCAGCCGCAGTGGCCATTAGGGGTGAATCAACGGAAAAAGGAAGACCTTTCTCTCTGTCTCTCTCTCTCACTGTGCACTCTGCCTGTCAAAAAAAATGCCCATGAATAGTGAAAAATACATATAGGTTTCTCTGAAAATACTAAAGACACACAAAGTCTGTATGTATCCAATGTTCACACCTTTTCATTGAATTTAAATGGTATCAAAAAGGTTGGTATAATAATTATCCTATAGGAAGCCACAATTAGGGCAAAGAATGTATGTCATGTCATGTATATTATCTGATTTTATAGAATTTTTTTTTTTTTTTACAGGCAGAGTGGACAGTGAGAGAGAGAGACAGAGAGAAAGGTCTTCCTTTACCGTTGGTTCACCCTCCAATGGCTGCTGCGGCCGTCGCACCTTGCTGATCCAAGCCTGGAGCCAGGTGCTTCTCCTGGTCTCCTATGCAGGTGCAGGGCCCAAGAATCTGGGCCATCCTCCACTGCCCTCCCGGGCCACAGCAGAGAGCTGGCCTGAAAGAGGGGCAACCGGGACAGAATCCAGCGCCCCGACCGGGACTAAATCAGGTGTGCTGGTGCCGCATGCGGAGGATTAGCCTATTGAGCCGTGGCACTGGCCAGAATGTGTTTCTATAAAGCATATTCCAATATTATAGAGTCAAAAGTGATGACATAATATATGATTGCTTCAAAAGTTTCATGGAAATTAAACAGACTGGGAAAATCTATTCATGGATTTCAATTTTTGCATCGAGATAAACCTTAATAACCTGTTATGTCAGGCCTGGATAAGATGTAGTTTGAGGCAGTAAGAAGGATAAAACAACAGTTGAAAAGAGCCCCAATCAGATCAACATGAATTTGAATAAAATTGAAGCAAGAACAGACGTCAATTTATGGTGAAGCTTGGATAGAGCAACGATGAAATCATTGATGCTTTACAAAAAAACAATGTGTGGACAATTCACCAAAGACATCAGTAATTTAAGTGTGGACAATTCATTTTAATTACGGGTAAGTTGGCAGCGAAGATGAAGTCTGCAGTGACAGATACTCCACACAAATTACTGATCTTGCAGAAAGACACTGCCCTATTTTATTTTCTACATTTCTGCTGCTAACGTTATTCCAAAACACAAAACTGGTGGTCAGAGGCCTGTTCTGGTCAGAATCACATTTCTTTCAACAGTATTTAGGTGCTATTTTTTCTCAACATCCTCCAACATTTGTTATCTTTATCTTTTTTATAGTGGCCATTCTGTCTGATGAAACACACTGGCTCATTGGGGTTCTGATCTGAGGATTAGTGATACTGAGAACCAAGTTATATCTTGGTAACTTATAATTTGTATATTTTAATTATTTGTAACTGTTATTTTTTGTTGTTATTTTTAAGCTTCATTTATTTATTTGAAAGTTAGAGTTACACAGAGAGAGAAGGAGAGGCAGAGAGAGAGAGGAAGAGAGAGAAAGAGAGTGGTCTTCCATCTGCTGGTTCACTCCCTAATTGGCCACAATTTGGCCGTAGCTATGACTAATCTGAAGCCAATAGCCAGGAACTTCCAGGTCTCCTACATGGATGTAGAGGCCCAAGGAGTTGGGCCATCTTCTACCACCATCTTCTACAATGCACAAAGTATTCTGAAAGTTCCCTGCAATTAAAATATAAACTTATTTGCTTAAAGTATCTCCCAATCTTTCAGTTCGTTATCCCTCCCTTCCTTCTTCCTTCCTTCCTACATTCTTCCCTCCCTCCCTCCCTCCCTTCTTTCCTCCCTTCCTCCCTTCCTCCCTTCCTCCCTTCCTCCCTTCCTCCCTTCCTCCCCTCTTCCCTTCCTCCCCTCCTCCCTTCCTCCCTTCCTCCCTTCCTCCCTTCCTTTGAAACACGAAGAGACAACAGAACAGAAAGCTCACATTTGTTGGTTCAGTTTCCAAGTGCCCATAATGCCCATGGCTGTGCCAGACTGAAACCAGCAACAGATAACTCAGTCTGGGTTCACCACATGGGTGGCAGGGACCCATATTTACTTGGGACATTAGTTGCTCTCTCCCAGGATGTGCACAAACAGGAAACTGGAATAAAGAAGAAACCTGGGACTCAAACCTAGACATTCTGATGTGTGATGCCAGCTTGCCAAACAGCATCAAATTCTAGGCCAAATGCCTGACCCATTTTTTCAAAGGTTTATTTATTTATTTGAAACTCAGAGTTACACAGAGAGAGAAGGAGAGGCAGAGAGAGAGAAAAAGAGAGAGAGAGAGAGAGAGGTCTTCCATCTGCTGGTTCACTTCCTAACTGGCCACAACGGCTAGAGCCGCATTGATCTGAAGCCATGAGTTAGGAGCTGCTTCTGGTTCTCCCACGTGGGTGCAGGGGCCCAAGGAGCTGGACCATCTTCTACTGCTTTCCAAGTCCATAGCAGAGAGCTGGTGGAGAATTGGAGCAGCTGGGACTTGAACCGACTCCCAAATGGGATATTGGGACTGCAGGCAGAAGCCTACCCACTATGCCACAATGCCAGCCCCAATCTGTAGATTTTCATTGGTAAATTCGTATCTAGCTCCTTTCCATTTTTTAATAGGGTGCTGGTGTTTTTTCTATTATCTGAGTGAATTCCATTTTTATCGTGACTATTAACTCTTTATCATACATGTGGTTTGCGTATTTTTTCCTATTCCATAGGTTTCCCTTCTACTCAGTTTATTGTGTTTTTATTATTATTTTTTTTTATTTTTTTGGTTGTTGTTGTGTATAAGCTTTTTGGTTCAATGTAATACCATTTTTCCACTTCTGTCATCTATTCTTTTGATTTCATACCAAAAAAAACATTGCTGAAGAAGGTTTCTTCTTATGACTTCTTTCAGTAATTTTATGGATTCAGATTTTACTTTTTGAGGCTTCAGTGTAATTTGTTTATATATTGTACGGATGGGGTTCAATTTTATTCATCTTTGTGTGGGTATCCTCAAAATCTCCCTCCTCATACAGACATAAAATCAATAAAGGAAGAACTGAGCAATGCTATAGAGCGAATTGATGTAACAGAACAAACATATATGGACCTTTTCACACAACTGCAGAATACATGCTCTTCTGAGAGGGACATGGCATATTCCCCAGAAGAAATCATGTTGAGTCAGAGAACAAGCTTTAACCAATTCAAGATCATGGATCTTCTATTAGAGCCTTCTGTAAGCCAAGTAATTTTAAATAGTCTTATTATTCTGTTTCCTTGTGTCTTTTCCAGTTATACTTTTGGAGCTTATATGGAATTTCTTCTATATTATGTAATTTTATCTGTTAACTTGTCTCTTTTATTTTACTGCAATGATATTGCAAGAAGGAAATTTTGAATTCTTGACATGGCTCAATCTCTATTTGGCATTCGATCATTGCCTCCATAAGAATGGATGTGAAGAAAATGTGAATCTCACAATTTCAGGCATGGGCTAGCTGTGCCAGAACAATTTATTTCTAGTCAAAAAAATTTCCAGGTACATGCATTCTCTGCATATACATTGCAGACAAAAGAAAAAGACGTGTATAGACTCCAGTCTTTGGAGTGTTACTGGCATAATGCAGAGAAGGTGTCAGTCACAGAACAAGCAATGGAGTTTTAGAGGTAATCTGAACGGATATATATTACCTCTGCCAAAGACCAGCTATAAAGAGGTCAAGTCAACCATGACGAATAAAAAATACAATAATAAGTCAATAGCTGATTTTTTATCAGAACTGAGAAAAACTTACACTCATATTAGTAGATAGAATGACTTGATACTATTTATAGCATTCTATAAATTTCTCTCCTTGGTTTTCAAAACTGGGGCAAGGCCAGATCCTGCAAATGAAGTTTCAATGGGAGAATTGAAAAGCAATCTGGTCATGAAAACATGTTCCTATGTATGGCCCCTTGGCAACTAGAAATAGGATTATATCAAGGTAATAACTGGAAACTAGAGAACTGGTGTCCCCCTCACCCTGAAACATAAGGACCACCTTAGAGAAAAAACAGCATGCTGCATTGAAGCCCTGTGAAGAAACACAGCTGAAGATGACTTTTTTGCTTGCTTACCCTCAAATTAGTCATTTCACCATCTTATATAGATTAATAGGTATATTAATCTATATAATTAATATAGATTGATTATTGACGACAAGTTCGTGGAATAAATAGCCCCCAATTTAAAATACAACATCAATGAAGAGAAATCCAGAAATTTAAAAAAAAATTTATATCCATTGCACATCTTCTTGAACATGTTACAGATAATGGAATGGATATTTGTAGAGATTTTCAAAAGTTCTCACTTCTTTCAAGATGTCATATAAACTGACAGAATAAACCTCTCACCCAAGAGGTCATCCACATCGAAGATATGTTAAAAATATAAAAGGAAAGCGCAATTTTATTTAACTGCACAATTTGAAAGAATGACAGCAGAAAACTAAACAGCTATCTAGCTGATGATGAGCAGACGAGAGTTACTTGAATTTGCTATAGATAAAAATGACACTCACAGAGCGTGTAGAAGCCCAACTTCAAACAAAGCATTAACTTTCTGAAAGGACTAAAGCTGACACACCATCCCAATATAGACTCTTCAGAAAAGAGGAAACTGTTTATCAAAAATGCCATGTTTCAGCCATTGAGGTGAAGAGGTGAGGAATTGGAGCTGCCAACACTGACAAGAGATAACATATCTAACTTTTAATCTAAGTTCTATTCATGGATAGTTGCACTGTCAGTAAAGTGATTTCTTCAGTGTCCTTCCAGAAAGTTGGGTTTTTAATTCATCACTACAAGGAGCCACTTTCAATTGAAACACCTCAATGTTTTACAAATAATCATTATTATTAACTCTGTTGGCTACTACATTGCAATATTGTAGGCATCAAGAATATCTGAAATATCTGAAGTTAGTGAAGTCAAGAAAATGTCTTATGTTATGATGATAAGTTATAATTTAAGATGACTCACCTCCATTAGTAGATAATTTTTAGCAAAGATGATTTTGATAATATTGAAAACCAGCCCTTGATTGCTGGTAATGAGATCCTTAGTGTAGCTATAACAAGGTTTTATCTTCAGAAAGAATAATCTTATACAATTTTTCTTACCCACCACCAAAGAATTTTTTTAATTTAGTGAGATAATAATAGTAATGAACATTTCTGAGTATTTCACATGTATGAAATATAATGTGTATTAACTCATGTATTTGCTATTTGTTTTGAATTAATTAATAGTTATAAAAAACAAAAGAATAGATGTGGTTATTTCATTCCCTTTGTTCTCAAGTTTACAGAGAGATAAGGAAATTTCTAAGGTCATACACAATTTATAAATGGGAGAAACTGACTACAAAACCAGGATTGCTAAATACGACCAATTTTGGCAAATAAAACCATTACCTTTAAAATACCTTTTCTTATAAGAGAGGTAAATCTGTTTGTAAAACAAAAATAACCCTCAAAACACAATGCTTTATATTTTCAGATATCTATTTTCTACCATTATTGAGAATACATCAAAAGAATAGGTTAAATGCTATTATATGTTATTAAAAAACAGGGTAATAAAGGAAGAGATAAGCAAAGTGATAGGACAAACTAGAGAATGGAGAAATCATCTTCAAGTTTATATCTGACAAAAGTGTAATAAGCAAAATATATAAGGGACACAAATGACTCACTACCAAAAAAAAAAAAAAAGCTGTTTTAAAAAGAGAAATCCAGAAGACATTTCTCAAAGGAATATGTACAAATGTTAAATAGGTATATGAACATTACTCACAATCAGTAATCAAAATTGTGGTTATATTCAATTAGAATGGTGGTCAGAATAAAAGGTAACAGGTGCTGGTAAGGTGGAGAAATAAAAAAATATATATATACACACTAATACAATCACTGTGGAAAACAGTATGAAAAGACCTCAATCAAATAGAATTACCAACTACCATATATTCAACAACCCTTCTGCTTTGGTGTATATCCAAGGGTAATTAAATCAATTTGTCTTAGAAATATCTGCATACTCATATTTACTATGATAATATACACCATCGCTAAAAATGGAAACAACCAAAGTGTTTATCAACTAATGAATGGATAAATATTAATGCATATTCATTGATGGAATTCTACTTAACCATAAAGACCTTGAAATCTTGTCATTTGCAGCAGCATTAACAGAACACCAGATCATTACATTCCATGAAATAGACCAAGCAAAGAGAAACAAGTACTGTGTGATCTCACTCATATGTGAAATATAAGAAAAATGCTTACTTATTTAAATTATCAAGATTTATTTCTTTAAAGATGTATTTACTTATAAGAAAAGTCAGAGTTACAGAGAAGGAGAGGAAAAGGCAGAGACAGAGAGAGAGAGAGAGAGAGAGAGAGAGATCTTCCATCCACTAGTTCACTCTCCAAATGGAGCTTCCTCCGGGTATCCCACGTGGGTGCAGGGTCCCAAGAAATTGTGCCATCCTTCACAGCTTTCCCAGGTGCAATAGCAGGAAGATTCATAGGAAGTGGAGCAACCAAAATTTGAACGGGTGCCATATGGGATATCAGTGTCGCACACCATGGCTTTACCTCCTACACCCTTTGCCAGTCCAGTAAAAATGCTTTAAAAGGGCAGGCACCGTGTCTCCATAGGCTAATCCTCCGCCTGTGGCACCGGCACACCGGGTTCCGGTTGGGGCGTCGGATTCTGTCCCGGTTGCCCCTCTTCCAGGCCAGCTCTCTGCTGTGGCCAGGGAGTGCAGTGGAGGATGGCCCAAGTGCTTGGGCCTTGCACCTGCATGGGAGACTAGGAGAAGCACCTGGATCCTGCCTTTGGATCAGCGCGGTACGCTAGGCACAGCGGCCACTGGGAGGTGAACCAAAGGACAAGGAAGACCTTTCTCTCTGTCTCTCTCTCTCTCACTGTCCACTCTGTCTGTCAACAAAAATGTTTTAATAGAAGTGAAGACTATAATAATGGTATCCAGATGCCAGGGAATGTAGGCTAGAGAGTGTGATGGGGACATACCTATTTCCATGTACTTAACTATCCTTAGAGGGGAGTAAGGAATTTTGGTCTTTGACTGTATAGTGAGGGGATTATAAACTATGAAAATGTAATGTATACTCCTCAAAGACAAAAACAAATATTTTGAATATTTTCACCATAAGCAAAAGTTAAATATTTGGAAAGAATAATATTTTTGACCCTGATTGGATATGATGCAGTGCATCATATATGGTAACATCACATGGTACAATGTTTTAAGTCAGTTAAAATACTATAGAATTGAAGACTAAAAATACATTGACTTGAAATAACAAAAAGGGAGAGGGGCTGGCACTGTGCTGTAGTGGGTAAAATCATCTCTTGCAGTGCCAGCATCCCATATGGGCTCCAGTTCGAGTCCCCGCTGCTCCACTTCCGATGCAGCTCTCTGCTATGACCTGGGAAAGCAGTAGAAGATGACTCAACTCCTTGGGCCCCTGTACCCACGTGGGAGATCTGGAAGAAGCTCCTGGCCTTTGGCTTCTGGATGGCACAGCTCTGGCTATTGTGGCTATCTGAGTAGTGAACCAGCAGATGAAAGACTCTCTCTCTCACTCTCTCTCTCTCTGCCTCTGCCTCTCTGTAACTCTGCCTTTCAAATAAGTAAATAAATCTTTTTTTAAAAAAATAACATAAAAGGAAAAATTTAAAGTCATTGAGTATTAAAATCATATGTGAATATCTTATTTTGAACATAGTAAAAGAATTTAGGTAATTTTCAGGTAATAGAGGGTATGAAAATCTATTAGAAATTTAGTTACTTGTTTAAGATGTTTCAATATATCTATCTTCACACATTTTTCAGGCCATATAATATGTGCAAAATAACTCATCCACAGTGCTACATTTATAGTAATTTGGCATAACTTCTAAAAATAGAGTACTGCACGCTTATTTCTTAGTCCTGAGAACAAAGATACTTCAGACCCCAACTGAATCAATTCCTGTCTACACTTTCTATACTTTCCTTTTCCTTTTTGTTTTTAGAAAAATAGTTCATTTATTTATTTGAAAGCCAGAGTTACTTAGAAGCAGAAGCAGAGAGAGAGAGAGGGAGAGGGAGAGATCTTCCATTTACTGATTCACTCCCCAAATGACCACAATGGCTGGACTTGGGCCGACCTGAAGCCAGGATCTAGGGGCTTCCTCCTGGTCTCCCCCATGGGTGCAGTGGCCTAAGGGCTTGGACCATCCTCTGCTGCTTTCCTAGGCACATTTGCAGGGGGCTAGGTTGGAAGAGGAGCAGCCGAACACAAACCAGAACCACTATGGGATGCTGTCACTGCAGGAGGTGGCTTTACCCACTTTGTCACAGCATTGGCTCCATACTCTCTCATTTTCTTTCATTCTGTTTCTTTGTATTTCCTCTATATTGTCTCATAGTTTTGTTTTTGTTCTGTTGTCTTTTACATCTACCTATTTTCCCTGTGACCGTAGTTTGGGACCTCATGTAAAATCCCAAAGAAAGTAGTCACATAGAAATTACAAATATTATGGGTTTAGTCCCAGAGAACAGAACAGAATAAGGCACATTTGCTGCCTTTAACAAGTGTGGGAATGTCAATAATGAGCTTAAGTCAACATTTATAGCAGGGAAGTGAAAGGTATTGTTGGAGTATTTTTTTCCCAATGCAGTTCTATTCCTATCTTAAATAGACATTTTCTTATGGAATCAAGTCTTACTCATTGGTGAATGTATTACTCATTAGTTATACACAAAATCTCAACATATGGATAAATGGTATTATCTCAAAAGGAAGAAAACGAAGTAACTGGTCTCAATGGTGTGGTGCTATAGATTGCTATTAAACCTGAGGAGTTTGTATAAATTTTCCTGCCTATTTTTAGTGACTCTGTTCTCTTTGTTACTTAAGTAGACTGTAACTTTAGGGAATGACAAAACTTGTCCTCTTTTAGGAAGCTGGAAGGTATTTTCACCTTTTTATGCAGCTATTGATGGCATGATCTACCCCTGTAACTGGATACAGAACACAGAGGAGAAAATGGATTAAAAGAAGACCACGAAGCATGGTATTGTCTCTGTGAACTTTCCTTATCTTGTATGTGTGTTTACTCTTACTTACCTTCCCCATTTCCTTGGTTTGGGAGCTCACATAAAATTCAAGGCATTCTGGTCTCAATCTCAATCTGATTTCAGTGTAAAACTATTTTTGAGAAACCTTGAATGGATGCGTGTAAATCCAGTGCAGATAAAAATAAACCTTCAGAGTGATTTAGATAGACTTAATGGGAGAAAACACAAATATCTGAAGGATCCCTATAGTAGTTTTTCCATCTTTCTGTCTTTCTCATTTCATTCCATCACCTTTTTTTTTAAGATTTATTTTACTGATTTGAAAGGCAAAAGAGATAAGACAAAGAGACAAAGAGGGAGGCGGTCCATCTGCTAGTGCATTCCCCCAAATGGCTGCAATGACCAGGGCTGGGCCAGGCAGAAGCCAGGATCCAGGAGCTTCTTCTGGGTCTCCCCTGTGGAAGCAAGAGTCCAAGCACATGAGCCATCTACTACTGCTTTCCCAGGCTCCTTAGCAGGGAGCTAGGTTGGAAATGAATTAGTTGTGACTAACTGATGCCCATATGGGATGAGCATCACAGGCAATAGCTTCCCCTCTACAACACAACACCAGCTCCAGCTCTGATCTTGACATTCTCATTTTGCTCAGTGCAAGAAAGTTTGTGTTGAACAGTGGGGTGCTTTGACGAAAAGAACACACTGAGAATGAGGAAAGATACTAATCCAGCTCACGATTTGAATCATATTGTGGGGAAATGCGGCTCCTTGGTAGTGATACATGATATACAGTATTAATTTTCTTAAAGGTTTTTATTGTGGATAAGCTCAGAATTGAAGATTATTGCTTAGTCTCTGAGTATATGGAAGATCAGGTCTGCTCCTGGAGTACAGGTTTAGGTTTAGTTAGATACTTGTGTCAGAACAAACCCAGCTCAATGACTGGAGGCTATCTGTGAAATAAAATGCAAACACAGAACTAGAGATGTGAAGCAATTCTCATTTGGTACTCTAACAACCACTCAAAATACAGACAAAGCTACTACCCAACGGAGAGAAACATATTATGGCTGACTATAGTCCTGAAAGGAGAAATACGCACTTTTCTACAAAGGGCTCTTATAATCTTGAGGGAATAGCTGATTGCTCTAATTTTCAACATCTAGCCCTTACATTGAGAATTTGATTGAAAATATCAAGATAAAATTAGTTAGAAAAATCAAAATCAATTTTGAAAATCAGATCAGTTCATGCAAAATTCAATATTAAGGATATTGAAGTGTTAGTTATCAAACAAACATCATTCGCCATGGGTTAAAAGGAATAAACATATTGTAGTAGAATAGTAGAAGCTATTTCTTTCAGTAAAAATGTGTGTATATATTTATGGAGAAAAATAGATTCATGTGTTAAATACACATTTTTTCAATTCAATAAACCACATATTCTTCATTTTATTTTAGATGAGGACCAAGTACAGTTCTGGCTATGATTGTTCATATGTATTGCAATTACCAAAGCTCCAATTCTTGCTTTAGTTGTTCAGGTAAATGATCTCTTCGACGTCACCGGGTGATGCTTAGTTTCAAGGATATACATGATAAAATGATGAAAGATTTGTTATAATCTCTAACATCCAAGAGCTTAAAAACCACTGAATGTCCATGTAAGTGGTGGTAATGAGAATGAGATATAGAGAAAAGGAAGTATGAATAATAATATGCAAATAGAATCAGAAGGCCAGAAAAAAACAATTTAACAAAAATCATCAGTTAAATAAAATTTACATTGACAGTTAAACAGAATAATGTTTCATTCTACCTTCACATTTCAATTCGCCTGTTCAGCTTGTCTTACTATCAGAATACAATTATCAACATAATTTTTTCAGCTTTCATCTTTCTAGCTTTGAGATACATTACTTACTCAAGGGAAGAAAGATTATATAATTTAGTGAAAGATCCTACAGAAAATCTCATAAAAGGCTGTATTTAAATTTTGGTTAAAAGTAAGGTTATTTCAGACATACCTTTAAAACAGCTTAAAAACAAACCTTGAAATGATAGCATTAATTTGCAAGTAATTTAAATGAATGCCAGAAACATAATATAAACCATTAAAAAATCAAACAAAATTTAACACTCAGTAATGTAAGATCAACTATGAGGAACTGGGAGAATACATGCCATGAAAATAATTATCAAAAGTGGGCTGGATTGATTATATTAATGTCAGTTAAATTTCAAAATCTAGAATATGACTACTGAGGGCAATTTCCTGATGATAAAGATTTTAATTCTCCAAGATGATGTAAGAACTTTAAAAAGTATGCAAGATTATAGTTTTAAAAAATGAATAAAATGCTGAAGGAACTAAAGGAAACATATACAATTCATAGGTATTACTGTGGCTTCAATATTCCAGCAGTTGATAGATCTAGTAGTTAGTAAAGTTACAGAAGAGTTGAATTACATCATTAGTTAAGCAGCTCTAATTGACATTTGCAGACAATTGGATATATTTGAAAAGTTTACTTGAAACCTATGCGAAGCAGACTATAGTCTGGCTCATAATTCAAATTAAATTTTTAAAATATTGAAATAATACAAAATATGTTTTTAAAGCCACAATGCCATTCAGTGAGAACTTAAGGACAGTTGATAAATCAGAAAAAGTCCAATATTTGGAAATTAAGCAACTCTTTTGTAAATGGACTAAGAATAAAAGGAGAAACTATAAGGAATCTTAGAAATTGTTTTGAACAGAAGGAAAGTGAAAAATCAACATATCAAATTTTTAGGGTGCTTGTAATTTTATGCTTAAAATCTTATATCTAATCTCAGAATTGCCTGTAGGATGATTAAAGTACAAATAAAAATAGGCATATCATAAATGACTTGGTGCAGAGGCTTGCAAGTAAACTAGGATGGAAGAAAGTTCACAGACCAGCAGCTTGTATTTCTTAAACTTACTCCCATTTCCATCTCTGCATATTTCCCTGCCTCACAGCAACATTATCTCTAGTCATCTGACTGCTATTTTGTGGGAGTCCCCTGGCATTTACTTTGCAAGGATCTTAGATTTGAGGCAATGCCTTAAATCTTAGATTTAAGGAAATCAATCTATTTGATAGAGTTATTTTTTACTGAATGATGTCTGGAGATTATCACAGTGTTAATTTTTCTGGCACAAAGCAGATTTGGAAGAGGAAAAGGAGCAAGGTTAGAGGAGACAGTCATCAAGTGTGTGTTTGCTGCTGGATTAGGGATTTCTGAGCCCCATCTTTTTACTCCTGACATCAAGCCTATGAAGTAGATGCCACTTATGAGAAGGTAACAAGATGTTCTTATTTTGAGGGTACACCTCAGTTTAGGTGATGCATAAAAATATGAATGGTATTCCATAGTGCTGTTGAACATAGCACAGCAAGTGTGAAAGGGCAAAAAGGACATGAGGAGTCCTTCATCCTTTCTTAATGAATCACAAGGAAAACACCCTTACAGGAAATGGGATGCACACTTTAGTTAAATTCTACAGCTACTTGAATTTTACGTAAATATTTCTTGATAACTAGGTATATTCAAATCCCAAGTTTAGTTAATTCTACAGGATAAGGAAACATGTAGGGAGATGAGTATATTATTTTATTATTTTAAGACAGATTATTTTTAATGTGAATATTTACAAAAACTCAAGTCTGGTGTCAGCAAAAACTGATATCACAAAGTTGATTTCAGCCATTCTGTAACTTCTTGTGAAAAATGTACTGGATAAGTGTTTCTATGGGTTCCTTCTCTCAGCTGTTTTACTTAAGTGCTTCTTAGAGTAAAGTACCTGGAATTAACAATTCACGTGAAATTTATGTTTCTATAAAATACTCTACCTCTCAATTTCACATTTATATTAAGTTGTAGAAGGAAAGCCTTTGCCTCCAAGAACTAAAAATTATAGCAGTAAGTGGGTGAGGCTTGTTCATAATAGATCTAAAATCTCTGACTTTTGGTGTCAATTTTACCTCTTCTGTCATGTACAGTCATAATTCAAATATTTCACTTTCAGTTCTCTACTTAACCCAGTCTCTGCACCTTTTCCCTGATTTTTCATCATTCCACTAACAGGGAATTTATATTGATTTAGAGTTTAAAAGCCAAAGATATTAAATGAAGCAAGATATTTATTTATGTACTCACCCTTGACCCCCTTCTCTCCCCACACACCACTTATTAAAGTTATTTAATTTTGAGAAGAAAAATCAAATGAGTGGTTAACTTAGCTTAAAATATTCAACAATTGCATTTTTGTTTTTTACTTCACTCTCTTTGAACACATTGAGTAGGCTAAATAATGCGGGAAAACTTAATTTTCATAAAATAGCAAGCCAACTAAACACATTGCTTTGTATGTATTAATTTACCTATTGTTACTTTCTCTATAAGATTGAAAACCAATACACTTCACACATACAACATGGCTTCTGACTTCATTGAAAAGAGCTACTTATTCCAATGACTGGAATGTTTAAAGTTTGTTTTAAGTGTATTTTTTTAAGAAGTCACTTGAGCAACTTTTCTATTACACATATTGGCTAAGGGATATTTTAAAATCTGAGGACATCGTTGACTCTTTCTTTTTTAATATACCTAAGTGGGAGAATTCCATATTTGATATGACTCTACAACAATTACACTCAAGTAACATCAAGAAAATTTTCAAAATATGTTTACGCTGACGCTCCCAGAAAAACGTGGATGGATACCCACAAAAATGTGAAGCAGTAGGGTAAAACCTTTAATAATCTCTAATTTAAGCACTTCTTTTCACCTTGTATCTTTTCTCAACTGGCAGAGAAACACGGGTAAAACTCAAATCTGTCTTCTCAATAAGTGATCTGGGGTAGTTCTGTTAAAAGGAAAGAGAAGTGAGGGGATGGACATATCAATAGGACTGTTTGAGTTTGGCGGGATCTGTGAAGACTACATATGGATTGGCGAACGGAAGAGTCCAAACAGCTATAGATTTCATGATTACTGAAAGCAAAGCTCTACCATGTGGTTGAGGTTTAGGAAAGGGAATTTGTGGAAAAATTCTGAGACATTTGGCATATAGTGGATGGATAATAAAGGATTCTCCACCTTGTGATATATAATTAATAATTCCTACTGACTGAATTTGTAAAATATTTGAATGTAGGTAATTTCTAAGTATATTTCCAAGGATGGGGTAATAAATTCTCTATTATTGTCTTAAATTTGTACTATTTTCATGCAATCCCTGATAATTTCTAATCATATTTCATATTTTATCATTAAGGTATCATTTATAAGTAGAATATTCTATCGTAAACTTGTAAAACTTAGATTGCTATAAGAATGATGTATTTCCCATTAGTCTAAGCTGATGAGACTAAGAAGTAAAGTATGTAAAATTTTGTGTTAAGTAAGAAATAAAGGGTTACACAATTCAGGGAAGGCAGTCATGATCAGACAGAAAAGGGAAATAAATCTGCTGGTTTTAACTAAATGGTAGTTAAGCTAATGGCCTTGATAGAAGAAATTTACATTACAGTTATTGTAACTAGGGACTTAAAGCCAAGTATGTGGCTACAAAGACAGTAGGTACTTTCCTGGAACAATTCCATTTAAACCAGGGAGATCTCTGTGTGATTCTGGACATGGCTACAGCATGCTGTAAAATACAGGTTGGCCTTTAGCCACTTAACATTATAATTACCCTTGTGGGAGCAGAGCACACAGTATTTCAGAATCAGTGATGTTATTTGAGAGTGCAGTTTTGAGGAAATTGGACTTATTCATTTTAATAAAACAGCATTAACCTTTTTTGACCTTATTGAAGTCACAGAATTCTGAGAGCCATCAATAAAATTGATTCTAATAAATTCTTCTACCCACTCTAAAAGTCAGTAAGAGGAGAGAATGATCTTGAAATTGGGAATCCAGGGGTTAGAAATGAAATTCAGGTATAGGCATTTCATTCACAGCATGAGATAAATTATGACTGGGGCTGGGGCTGCCAGTGTGTGTGTATGTGTGTATGTGTGTGTGTGTGTGTGTGTGTGTGTGAGAGAGAGAGAGAGAGAGAGAGAGAGAAACACGAAGGAGCAATAGAATATATTAACTTATAATGGGCTAAATCCACATGAGACCTTGCCAATCAGAAGATACCACTTGAAATATGTATATTAAAGTCTGGATTTGATCAAATTAATAAAGCAAAAGAATCCAATTGTTATAGTAACCTTCTGGTCACTCCCTGGAGCAGATTTTTTCCACAGCAGTTGTCTGCACGCTGCACAGTGTTGCTTGAATAACCATAAAACATCACTTTCATCATTTCTGTCTCTTTATAGGGCATCGTATTGCTTATATATAAATTATTTATCTGTCATTCAAACATTCTAGAGTATGACCTTAGAAATATCATTCCAGAAACACTTCTTTAGCTTGTATATTAAACTCTGTAGCAACACTTGTACTTTGAAATACTGATTTCCAGAAAGATTCTAGGGACAAAAATTGAAACACAAATCTGGGAGTTGTTGCCAAGATAACCTTTTAGGTGAAAGTACACTATTTATTTATAAATTTATTTAACAAGATTTGTTTGTTGGTATGTTTATTTTGTATTATTTTTTAAAATATTTATTTATTTTATTTGAAAGCCAGAGTTATAGAGAGGGAGAGGCAGTGGCAGAGAGAGAGAGAAAAAAAAAAAAAAAGAGATCTTCTACCTGATGGTTCATTCCTCAAATGGCCTCAACAGTCAGGGCTGCGCAGGCCCAAAGCCAAGAACCAGGAGTTTTCTTTGAGTTTCTCATGTGGGTATAAGGGCCCAAGCATCTTCTCCTGCTTTCCCTGCTGCATTGGCAAGGAGTTGGAGCAGAAGAGGCACATGAACGAGCACCCATATTAGACATCTACATTAAAAGTGT
The DNA here is from genome assembly GCF_051225735.1 of Oryctolagus cuniculus. NCBI lineage: Eukaryota > Metazoa > Chordata > Mammalia > Lagomorpha > Leporidae > Oryctolagus > Oryctolagus cuniculus. The sequence continues at coordinate 24,360,796 of NC_142868.1, read as the reverse complement.
GGCTTAACCTACAGCACCACAATGTTGGCCCAAGAATGACATTTCTTTTCTCAAAATAAGCATTGATTTTTGAAGACCAGTAGACAGTAATGTCATTTTATGAAAAAATAATTTGGGGCCAGAGCTGTGGCTTAGTGGGTAAGGCCACCACCTGGAGTGTCAGCATCCCATATAGGTGCCGGTTCGAGTCCTGGCTGCTCCACTTCCTATCCTGCTCTCTGCTGTGGCCTGGGAAAGCAATAGAAGATGGTCCAAGTCCTTGAGCCACTGCACCTATGTGGGAGACCCAGAAGAAGCTCCTGGATCTGGCTTCAGATCAGCGCAGCTCCGGCCATTGCAGCCAATTGGTGAGTGAATCTGCAGATGGAAGAACTCTCTCCCTCTGCCTCTCCTTCTCTCTCTGCATAACTCTGACTTTCAATAAAAATAAATAAATCTTTAAAAAGTAATTTGACAATTTGAGATTTTATTGATTTCAACAACATCTATTTTGGAATCCATTATTTTTCATAGAAATTATTAGTGTTTATAAGTTTTGGCAATTTTTTTCAATATGCCATGAAAGTAGAAATATTTATATTTTGATTTCCTATGCTTCTGGGTTCAGTAAAATATAGTATTTTTCAATAGAACTGAAAAATATCATGGAATATGTTGCGATTTTTTGTATTTGTTTCCAAGTAAGGGAATAAATTTTTAGATAATTTGTATACTTGATAGATGTGTCAAGGCTCTCAAACATTAGACAAGATAAAAAAGCATAAAAAAGCTGCATTTTCTCCTTTTTCCTTTCTCTCTCTCTCTCTCTCTCTCTCTCTCATCTCACATATGCACATGTGCACACACACACACACACATACACTCTCACATAAACCTATTTCCATTCTTTCCAATATGTTTATGGCAACATAATAGATTACATTTGGATTATAGGCTATGATTGGGATGTCCCATCCGTAAATCATATTGAAATATAATCTCTTGTGCAACAATGCTGAAAAATGGGAGTTTTCATAAATGATTAAGTTGGAGGGGTGCCATGTTCAGGAATAGATTAAACACATTATATTTAGGGGGGATACTGAAAAAATGAGTTATCCATAAGGGGAGAAATCCATACCTCTGCTTCCCTGTCTCAGTCTCAGTTGCATGTCCTATTGACACGTGATGCCCTCTGCCATGTTGTGATGTAGAAAGAACACTCTTATCAGATGTGCTCTAATGATTGTGGACTTTATGGTCTCCAAAACAGTGAGCAAATAAACTTTTAATATTTAAAAAAAAAAAACCTCTGTAATGTTCTTTTAAAATTATCTTTTATTTGAAATGTAGAAAGAAAGGAGAAACAGATAGAGAGACATCTATCTGTTGGTTCACACCTCAAATGCCTGCAATAGCTAGGGTTGAAAGAGAGTTCAATTCAGGACTGCTATGTGGGGAGAAGGAACCCAAGTGCTTCAGTCATCACTTGCTGCTTCACAGAGTTGGTATTAGGAGAAAGCTGGAATAAGCAGACCATGGATCTCCAATACAGGAATTCCAAGATGAGTTGTGATCATCCCAGCTGGTGTCTTAACCACGGTGCCAAGGATCTCCCAGCTTTGGTCCAGCAGAATCTTGGCTGTTGTGCTCATTTGGGGAGTGAATTAGCAGATGAGAGATCACTGTCTCTTTGTCTCTCAAATAAATAAATAAATAAATAAGTAACAATAATTTGGCCTTACACTACATTCATTTACGTAAGTATGGAATAAATTGAAACTATTGAATGTTTATTGAAGTTGAGTTATGGACTGATGATGATTTTAAAATTATGAAGTTATAATGCAACAAAATAAATGACATTTACAAATATGCTACTGTATACAAGGTCTACACAAAAATGTATTCCATTTATTGTGCACTTGAATGCAGAGGAGTTAGGAAAGCATACAGAAAATAATCATATCTAAGTGAGTATTGATAAATGCCTGATGCATCCATCAAGTATCTTGGCAGTCATTGTGCAGCAGGGATAGTTTGCCCTCTAGTTCAAATCAATATGTTTTTCTTGTAAGGTACAGCACAAAGTATTTAAGTGTTGCTTTCAAAACTCTAGAAACATATTAGCTTACAATAATACATTTAGGATTGCAGTATAAGAATGGATAGTATTCCCTAGGAATAAAATATATCTACTAGATAATAGAAGCTTGAGTACAAATGTTCTGGAGGAAATATTGGTAGAATTATTAGACAGGAGTTTTGTTTTTTTTTTTTTTTACTTTGATTTGATGTGAATGTATGAAATACACAGACAAGGAATATCCATGGGACTGAACAGAATTAATTTTTGTTCTAACAATACTTGTTTTTTTCTCTTTTTTTAAATTTATTTTTTATTTAGTAAATATAAATTTCCAAAGTACAGTTAATGGATTACAATGGCTCCCCCACCATAATTTCCCTCCCACTCACACCCCTCCCATCTCCTGCTCCCTCTCCCCTTCCATTCACATCAAGATTCATTTTCAATTCTCTTTATATACAGAACATCAATTTAGTATACATTAAGTAAAGATTTCATCAGTTTACACCCACACAGAAGCACAAAGTGTAAAATACTGTTTCAGTACTAGTTATAGCATTACTTCGAAATGGACAACACACTAAGGACAGATCCCACATGAGAAGTAAGTACACAGTGACTCCTGTTGTTGACTTAACAATTTGACACTCTTGTTTATGGCATCAGTAATCTCCCTAGGCTCTAGTCATGAGTTTCCAAGGCTATGGAAGCTTTTTGAGTTCGCCAACTTTGATCTTAGTCCGACAGGGTCATAGTCATAGTCAAAGTGGAAGTTCTCTCCTCCCTTCAGAGAAAGGTACCTCCTTCTTTGATGGCCCTGTTCTTTCGAATGGGATCTCAGTCGCAGAGATCTTTCATTTAGGTCTTTTTTATTTTTTTTTCTTTTCTTTCCAGGGTGTCTTGCTTTCCATGCCTAAAATACTATCATGGGCTCTTAAGCCATATCCGAATGCCTTAAGGGCTGATTCTGAGGCCAGAGTGCTCTTAGGACATCTGCCATTCTATGAGCCTGCTGTGTATCCCGCTTCCCATGATGGCTCGTTCTCTCCCTTTTTGATACTAACATCAAAACAAACAACCCACTTAAGAGATGGGCCAAGGACCTCAATAGACATTTTTCAAAAGAGGAAATTCAAATGGCCAACAGACACATGAAAAAATGTTCAAGATCACTAGCAATCAGGGAAATGCAAATCAAAACCACAATGAGGTTTCACCTCACCCTGGTTAGAATGGCTCACATTCAGAAATCTACCAACAATAGATGCTGGAGAGGATGTGGGGAAAAAGGGACACTAACCCACTGTTTGTGGGAATGCAAACTGTTTAAGCCACTATGGAAGTCAGTCTGGAGATTCCTCAGAAAGCTGAATATAACCCTACCATACAACCCAGCCATCCCACTCCTTGGAATTTACCCAAAGGAATTTAAATTGGCAAACAAAAAAGCGGTCTGCACCCTAATGTTTATTGCAGCTCAATTCACATTAGCTAAGACCTGGAACCAACCCAAATGCCCATCAACAGTAAACTGGATAAAGAAATTATGGGACATGTACTCTATCGAATACTATACAGCAGTCAAAAACAACGAAACCCGGCCATTTGCAACAAGATGGAGGAATTTGGAAAACATCATGCTGAGTGAATTAAGTCAGTCCCAAAGGGACAAATATCATAAGTTCTCCCTGATCAGCGACAACTAACTGAGCACCAAAGGGGAAACCTGTTGAAGTGAAATGGACACTATGAGAAACAGTGATGTGATCAGCTCTTGTCCTGACTGTTGATGTACAATGTAATACTTTATCCATTTTAGTATTTTTTATTTGTTTTGTTCTAGTACTATTGGTTGAACTCTGTAATTAACACACAATTATTCTTAGGTGTTTAAATTTTAACTGAAAAGTGATCCCTGTTAAATATAAGAGTGGGAATAAGAGAGGGAGGAGATGTACAATTTGGGACATGCTCAATCAGACTTGCCCCAAATGGTGGAGTTAGAATCGTGCCAGGGGATCCCAATACAATCCCATCAAGGTGGCATGTGCCAATGCCATCTCACTCGTCCAAGTGATCAATTTCAGTTCACAATGGATCACACTGATAGGTCCAAGAGTCAAAGGGATCACACAAACAAAACTAGTATATGCTAATACTAAATGATAACAGTACTTGTTATTGGGAAATGATAGTTGCTCAATTAACTTTCTTGGATGAATATAAGTATTATCACAACCTCCCCTGAATAACATACTTGTGGGGAGCAACTCAGACTAGACTAAATTACTGGAATTAAGACTTATTCTATGCATCTGCTCTCCCACAATATGGCGCTGGGAGGGAGCAAACAACCTCTACGCAGCTGCCTCATCAATTCGACCAATAACCTGCAGGAGCTGATCCTGCTCCTGATTGGAGGAGAGCAGCGTGCTCGGCGTGTGGGCAGCAGAGTTGGGATTGGTGGAAGAGGACTATAAAGGAGGAGAGAGACAACATGCACCAGGAACATCTAAAGGGAACACCTGAGGAACATCTGAGCAGCCCCCGAGAGAGCTGGCTGGAGGTGTGCTGCTCCTCTGCGGAAGCGGGGAAAGCGGTGGGGGGTGCCGCCCCTCCACGGAGTCGGGGGGCCGGCAGCTAACCCAGGATGGCGTCATTCCTCCGCAAGTGAGGGAACAGTAGCTAACCCGGGAAGAGCCGAGCAGACAAAAGAACAGTGCAGGGTCTAGTGTTGTTCCTCCGCGAATGGGGGAGCGACACATACTCCCTTATTAAAATGTATGACAGGGTATAAATAACTTTACTTTAAATTTTTCAACTAAGTGATTTTTGTGTGTGTGCATTGCTTTGTAGAAATATTTAATTACTTTTGTTTTTGGTCCAGAGTTACTATTTCAAAAGATAAAGAAGAAATGATGGTATTTGTGAGATTTTATTTTTTTCAAAGAATTATTTTATATTTGCAATTTTAAGCATGATATGAGTATTGAATTCATTATGTTCTGTCAGTAAGTCCAGTAACATGATAGGTATTAAATCTATTTCATTCAGCTTTGAGAAATTTTTATTAACTCTTTCTTCTCATATTGATCTATTTCAATATGAAGAGAACAGAACTGAAGAATACTTTATATACATTTGTTCATCCCTTCCATGTACACTTACAAGTATTTTAAGACAAGATGAAATGTGCATGATACGTTCTAATGATTAAAAAATGCAAAAAATTGTATTTAAATTTTAAAATATTGTTGAGCATCCATAGCCACTTTGTGAAGAAACAGTGAAGAAAGTAATGACCAAATCTATCATCCAAACATAATTGTTGCTGCTATTTGCTATTCTGCTTTTATTTATTTATTTATTTTAAATTTATTTTATTTATTTCAAAGGCATTGTTGTGGGGGAGGAGAGAGAGAGAGAGAGAGAGATATCTTCCATCGGCTGATTCACTCCGCAAGTGGCTGCAATGTCTAGTGTCAGGCCAGGTGGAAGTCAGGACACAGGAGTTTCTTCCAGGTCTCCCCTACTGATATGGGGACCCAAGCACTTATCACTTAAGTCATCCTCTGCTGCTTTTCCAGGCATATTAGCAGGGAGCTTGATTGGAAGTGGTGCAGCTGGGATGTGACTTGGCTCCCTTACGGCATGCTGGCATTACAACCTGTGGGTTTAACCTGCTACTCCTCAACATTAACCTGCCTTTACTTTTTAAATGAATAAATTATTATACAGTTTGTGTTTTATATTTAGATATTTAATGCTTTTCTATCATTCAAGGCTTAAACATTCTTAAAAGCAAGTCAGAAAGATATGAGTATACTAAAACCTAAGCCATTTTAACTTCAAAATCTAATAATGAAGCACAAAATTTAAGACATTGAAAATTTGCCAAGAAGTTGCCCATTCAGAATGGGTAGCTGACTCATGAGAACAGATCTAGTCTAAGAAACTATGGTAGAATCAGGAATGCTAATTACAGCAAGAAACCATGTTACTCATATGATCCTCAAATGGAATTTAAAGCATCATGGCTTGTATCAGCATGTCGGTTGGTATTTGTAGACATGGATACCTATTTTGAATATAAGTGTATTCAGTTTTAAGTAGAAATAGGTCTAAACATATGAGAGTATCCTAGAAAGCTTTCTACCAAGAAATCCTATTTTAAGACTTTCCTGGGGTATATGTTGTGGTACAGTGGGTTAAGATTCTGGAATGCCCACACTCAGATGGGAGTGCCTTGGATCAGTTGCCACCTCTGCTTCCCTTCTAGCTGCCTACTGCCTTTGAGGTTGAAGATGATGGTCCATGTGAAAGAACTGAATGGAGTTTCTGGCTCCTGGCTGCAGCATGGCCCAGCCCTGATTGTTGCAGGCATTTGGGGAGTGAAACAGCAGATGGAAGAGCTCTCTCCCTCTCCTTCTCTCTCTCTCTCTCTTTCTTTTAAAAATTTTTTTAAAATATTTTTTCTAAATTAAAATATTATTGTAGATATCATGATTAATTTTAGCTAATTAGTGATTGAAATATTAGAAACTGCTTTTGTGTCCAATAATATGAAATACTAAATACAGGACTGAGTAGCCACAGAATAATATATAGCTAGCAAAAATGATGATTGGGGCCAACAATTATCATAATAATTGATAAAATGGTTCACAATTATGTTTTTTTGAAATTTAATGATTCTCTACATAAACAAACAAAAAATAGAAAACTAGCTGACCTGTATAAAATATATGAGGCAGTTCAGTAATGTTTATTGATTTAAGATAAATTGATAAAATTTAAGTATTTTATATCAAGTTTTACAAAATTAATGTACATTCTTCATTGAGAAATGTTAGAAATATTATTAAAGATCAAAATGATTAAAAGAACATCTATATTAAGTTCATAAGTAGATTCAATTAATTCAATATGTTGATTTTCTGCATCAGTTAAAAATTGGAGAACTCCATACTACATATTAAAGAATACAATATATGAAATAGCCAAAAACATCTTGGTGGAATATAGGTTGCATAGACATGAATGAAATAGGCTTTGCAGGTTAAATTTTTATTTTTTAAAAAATATTTATCTATTTATGTATTTGGAGGAATGACAGAGAGAAGTGACTTAAGATAGATTTATCCATTATTCATCTACTGGTTCACTTCCCAAATATCCACAACATTTTAGACTGGGACATATCAAAGCCAGAGCCAGGAACTCCAATTTTATCACCCAAGTTGGGGCAGCGACCCAGGCACTTGGACAGTATTTGCTCCTTTTTTCTGGTGCATTAGAAGGAAACTGATTTGGATGTAGAAGGGCTGTGACTAAAACCCACAATCTGATTTGGCATGGGAGGGTCCAAAGTTATGGATTATATTTTTATACAACAATACCTGCCCAGATATTTATTTTGCAAGAAAGTAAAATAGGGATGAAGGGGAATCAGTGTTGTGGTGTAGTGAATAAAGCTTCCACTTGCAATACTGACATTACATAAAGGCATTGGCTCATGGTCTGTTGAGCCACTTCCAATCCTGCTCCAGGATAATGTCTTGGGAAAATAGTGGAAGATAGCACATGTCCTTGGGCTTCTGTACCCATGTGGGAGAGCTGGATGAAGCTCCTGGCTTCTGACTTCAGATTGACTCAAGCCTGGGATTAGCAGACATTTGGGGAGTAAAGCAGCAGATGGAAGATCTCTCTCTCTCTCTCTCTCTCTCTCTGTAACTCTGACTTTCAAATTAATGAATAATGTTTTATAAAAATGAAAAAAATAAATAAAATATATGTTCCTGGATCATAATGTCCCTCGAAACTTGGAATAATAAATGACTTCACAATACTGTTTTTAAATAAAAAAACAGCAAACATTATTTTTCTTGTCATGTTTATGTTTATATGTTGTAATATGGAACAATTGTATACTGTGTGCCTTTTTCATGTTTAATAATAAAAATGAAACTATGGAAGGATTGCTTCTTTTTTTAACTTTTATTTAATGAATATAGATTTCTAAAGTACATCTTATGGATTACAATGGCTTCCCCCCATAACGTCCCTCCCATCTGAACCCTCCCCTTTCCCACTCCCTCTCCCCTTCCATTCACATCAAGATTCATTTTCGATTCTCTTTATATACAGAAGATCAGTTTAGCATACATTAAGTAAAGATTTCAACAGTTTGCTCCCACACAGAAACATAAAGTGAAAAATACTGTTTGAGTACTAGTTATAGCATTAAATCTCAATGTACAGCACACTAATGACAGAGATCCTACATGAGGAGTAAGTGCACAGTGACTCCTGCTGTTGACTTAACAAATTGACACTCTTGTTTATGGCATCAGTAATCACCCTAGGCTCTTGTCATGAGCTGCCAAGGCTGTGGAAGCCCCCTGAGTTCACTGACTCTGATCATATTTAGACAAGGCCATGGTGAAAGTGGAAGTTCTCTCCTCCCTTCAGAGAAAGGTACCTCCTTCTTTGATGACCCATTCTTTCCACTGGGATCTCACTCATGGAGATCTTTCATTTCGCTTTCCATGCCTGAAATACTCTCATGGGCTTTTCAGCCGGATCTGCATGCCTTAAGGGCTGATTCTGAGGCCAGAGTGCTGTTTAGGACATCTGCCATTCTATGGGTCTGCTGTGTATCTCACTTCCCATGTTAGATCATTCTCTCCCTTTTTTATTTTATCAGCTAGTATTTGCAGAAACTATTCTTGTTTATGTGATCCCTTTGGTCCTTAGTCCTATCATTATGATCAATTGTGAACAGAAATTGATCACTGGGACTAGTGAGATGGCATTGGTACATGCCACCTTGATGGGATTGAATTGGAATCCCCAGGTGTGTTTCTTTTTTTTCTCTTTTCTTTTCTTTTTTTCTTTTTCTTTTTCTTTTCTTTTTTTTTTTTTTTTTTGACAGGCAGAGTGGACAGTGAGAGAGAGAGACAGAGAGAAAGGTCTTCCTTTGCCGTTGGTTCACCCTCCAATGGCCGCCGTGGCCGGCGCGCTGCGGCCAGCACACCACGCTGATCCGATGGCAGGAGCCAGGAGCCAGGTGCTTTTCCTGGTCTCCCATGGGGTGCACGGCCCAAGCACCTGGGCCATCCTCCACTGCACTCCCTGGCCACAGCAGAGAGCTGGCCTGGAAGAGGGGCAACCGGGACAGAATCCAGCGCCCCGACCGGGACTAGAACCCGGTGTGCCAGCGCCGCTAGGTGGAGGATTAGCCTAGTGAGCCACGGCGCCGGCCCCCAGGTATGTTTCTAACTCTACCATTTGAGGTAAGTCAGCTTGAGCATGTCCCGAATTGCACATCTCTTCCCTCTCTTATTCCCACTCTTATATTTAACAGTGATCACTTTTCAGTTAAGTTTCAGCACTTAAGAAGAATTGTGTATAGGCCGGCGCCGCGGCTCACCAGGCTAATCCTCCGCCTAGCGGCACCAGCACACCAGGTTCTAGTCCTGGTTGGGGCGCCGGATTCTGTCCCAGTTGCCCCTCTTCCAGGCCAGCTCTCTGCTGTGGCCAGGGAGTGCAGTGGAGGATGGCCCAGGTGCTTGGGCCCTGCACCCCATGGGAGACCAGAAAAAGCACCTGGTTCCTCTCTCCTGCCATCGGATCAGCGCGGTGCGCCAGCCGCCGTGCGCCGGCCGCAGCGGCCATTGGAGGGTGAACCAACAGCAAAGGAAGACCTTTCTCTCTGTCTCTCTCTCTCACTGTCCACTCTGCCTGTCAAAAAAAAAATAAATAAAATAAAAATAAAAATAAAGAATTGTGTATTGATTACAGTATTCAACCAAAAGTATTAAGTAGAACAAACAAAAAAAATACTAAGAGGGATAACATATCAAGTTGCTCATCAACAGTCAGGGTGAGGGCTGATCAAGTCACCGTTTCTCATAGTGTTATTTCACTTTAACAGGTTTCCTTTTTGGTGCTCAGTTAGTTGTCACCTATCAAGGAGAACAAGTGGTATTTGTCCCTTTGGGATTGGCTTATTTCACTCAACATAATGTTTTCCAAATTCCTAACAGGGATCACTTTTCAGTTAAAATTTAAACACCTAAGAATAATTGTGTGCTAATTACAGAGTTCAACCAATGGTACTAGAACAAAAAAAATACTAAAATGGATAAAGTATTACATTGTACATCAACCATCAGGACAAGAGCTGATCAAGTCACTGTTTCTCATAGTGTCCATTTCATTTCAACAAGTTTCCCCTTTGGTGCTCAGTTAGTTGTCACTGATCAGGGAGAACAAAGGGACAAATATCAGGATTGCTTCTAAATAGAATTACATATATATTTTTTCAGAGTAAAGTTTATGAATTTCAAATAACATACACACACTTAGAATGTAGGATTAGGTGAGGTGTTACATACATGTGTACCTATTTTAATAATGTCACATCAAATGGAATTAAAGTATTTATTTTCTTGCAAAAATTTTTGAAATCCAAGCATGTTGGTTTTTTAAAACTAAATTTCCATGAAGTTTTTAAAGATTTGTATTGACTAATGCCCCCATCCTCTCAGGCAATTCAGTCAAGCTTCCTCATTTTGCAAGCTGATAGTTTCCACATGTTTTTTCTTAGATGTGAAATACAGTGCACACATCTCTAAAACACTCAAATGCTCTACACAATAGGTGTTAGTTTTGCCATTTTACAGGGAAGAATAACTGCTGATGGTTTTCTCATGGGTGGGAGGGGAAAAGAAGTCACCTTTTCTATGTTGATTTTATATCCTGCCACTTTACCAAATTCTTCTATGAGTTCCAATAATCTCTCAGAAGTCTTTTGGATTCCCTAAATGTAGGATCATGTTATCTGCAAACAAGGATAGTTTGATTTTCTCCTTTCCAATTCATATTGTTTGATTTCTTTTTCTCACTTAATGGCTCTGGCTAAAACATACAGGACTATATTAAACAGCAATGGTGAGAATGGGTATTCTTATCTGGTTCCAGATCTTAGAGGGAGTGCTTTTCCCTATTCAATAGAATGCTGGCCATGTGGTTGTCATAAATTGCCTTGATTATGCTGAGGAATGTGCATTCTATACAAAATTTGTTTAAGGTTTTCATCATGAAAGGATGTTGTATTTTATCAAATGCCTTCTCTGTATCTATTGAAATAATCATACTTCTTTTTTTCTTCAGTTTGTTAATGTGATGTATCACATTGATTGATTTGTGAGCGTTGAACCACCCCTGAATACCAGTGATAAATCCAACTTGGTCCAGGTGAATGATCTTTCTGATGTGTTATTGAATTCGATTAGCTAATATTTTTTGAGGATTTTTGCCTCTATGTTCCTCAAGGATATTGGTCTATGATTCTCTATCCCTGTTGTGTCTTTTTTTGCCTTAAGAATTAAGGTGATGCAGGCTCCAAAGAAGCTATTTGGGAGAATTCCCTCCCTATCAACTGTTTTGAATAACTTGAAAATTATAATTGTGAACAATCAATGAATCTCAAGGACCTAGGAAAACAACAAACCAAACCCCAATTTAGTAAGAGGAAAGAAATAATTAAAATTAGAGAATAAATAACAAAATTGAAACAAAAAATAAACAAAATTTACACACCATTGGTCCAACTAACCAAAAAAATATAGGGAGAAGACCCAAATCAATGAAATCAGTGATGAAAAAGGAAATGTAACAACAGATACCACAGAAATAAAAAGGATCAACAAGAATTACTACAAAGAGCTGCTTGCCAAAAAATTGAGAAAACTAGAAGAAATGGATAGATTCCTATACAAATATCATCTACCAAAATTTAGTCATGAAGACATGGAAAACTTAATACACCAATAATCAAGACAGAAATTGAATCAGGAATGAAGACCCTCCCAACAAAGAAAGTCCAGGACTGTCAGGCTTCACTGGTGAATTCTACCAGACATTTAAAGTAGTCAATTTTAATGATTTCTCTATTTCCTTTTTTTCCCATTTCCATCCAGTTCTGTTGTACCCCGAAGAGCTTGTGCATTCTCAAATTCTCACCCATTCAAGTTCAAAATTAATATTCAGTTTATCAAGTTAAACAAGCCATGATGAGATAGCTATTTTTCCCAAAGAAGCATTTTATTTAAGGTATGCAAACTTCATTCATTTCATAAGTACAACTTTAGGAATATACTGAATCTTATCATATCCAGCCTCCAACCCACACTCTCATCCCTCCTCCTCCTCCCTCTTGCATTCCCAGTTCCACTAAGATCCATTTTCAATTAACTTTATACCCAGAAGGCCAACTCCTTACTAAGAAAAGAGTTCCAAAATTTGCATGACAGAAAAAAAAAAAAAAAAAAAAAAGCTGGTCCTAACAGCCAAGACAAAGGCTGTTGAAAGTTGTTGCACCTTAGGTTAAGTTCACTTTTTTTTTTTTTTTGAGAAACTTAATTAACTTTAAAGAAGCATGCAATAATGAAACATCAGTTCCGAGCACTTAGAAATAATCATAAATTGAGACATAAGAATATAGTTAATTTAATATATTAAAAGAAAATAAGTTCTTGAGAACAAGGTTTATGATTAATTAACAGCACCTAAGAAAATAAGCAATGGAATTGGACACTTATATATAATTAAAAGTCATGAGACATAAGAATATCCTCCACTTAACACACTAAAATGAAATAAATCTTTGAGAAAAAGTTTTACTGCTAACTCTCATAATACAACTCTTTGAAGACAGATGTCCTCCATGTAAGTTACTATGCAGTGACTCCTGTTGTTAATTTAACAATTAACACTCTTATGTATGACTTCAGTGATCATCCGAGTCTCTTGACATGAGCTGCCTAGGCTATGAAAGCCTTTTGAATCTACAAACTGCTTCAGCATTTAGACAAGTCCACAAGCAAAGAAGAAGTTCTATCCTCCCTTCAGAGAAAAGCACATCCTTCTTTGATGACCACTTTTTTCCACTGAGGCCTCACCCATAGAGGTCCTTCATGTAGGATACTTTTGCCATAGTGTCTTTGCTTTCCATACCTTAATTGCTCTCATGGGCATTTCAGCCCAACCAGAATGCCTTAAGAGCTGATTCTGAGGTCTGAGTGCTACTTAAAGCGATTGTCATTCTGTGAGTCTGCTCTACGGACTTCTTACCATGTTGGGGCATTCACTCCTCTTTAATTTTATCTATTATTATAACCAGACACTTAATCCAATTTATATGATCACTTTAACACTTAATCCTATTCATATTATCATTTTACAGTTAGAATGCTATTTTTATCACCCCGCTTATGAGGATTTGTAGTAAAATGGCAAGTTTTTAAAATGTACAATTAGAAGTAAATCTGTAGGAATGTATGCAAAACTATACAGCTTTACAGTTACAAACTTCATACACTTCATAAGTACAACTTTAGGAACATGGTGATTCTCCCCACTATGCCCACCCTCCCACACACACACCTATCCCTCTTCCTCCTTCCTTGCTTATTCACATTCTGTTTTTTACTAAGATTTATTTTCAATTAACTTTACACACTTATGATTAACTCTATTTTAAATAAAGAGTTCAACAATTCGTATGGAAAAAAAAATTCCCCAATAGTCCAGACAAGGGCTGTTCAAATTCTTTGCTTTTCAAAGTGTCAATTTCACTTATACAGGTTGCCTTTTAACTACTCTATTAGTTATCACAGGTCAGTGAGAACATATGGTATTTGTCCCTTTATGACTTGCTTATTTCACTAAGTATGATGCTTTTCAGTTCATCTATGTTGTTCCAAATGACCAGATTTAATTATTTTTACTGTGTGGAGGTCCAAAGCCAGGAGCTTCTTCTGGGTCTCCCATGTGAGTACAAGGGCCCAAAGACTTGGGCCATCTTCTGCTTTCCCAGGTCATAGCAGAGAGCTGGATTGGAAGTGGAACAGCCGGGACTGCAACTGGCACCCACATGGGATGCTAGCACTACAGACAGTGACTTTACCCCCTATGCCACAGTGCCAGCCCCTCCATCCTTTCACTTTCAGTCTACATGCATCTTTGTTGGTGAGATGTGTTTCTGGTAGGCAGCAAATAGATGGGTTTTGTTTTTTCAATCCAGTCAGCCAGTCTATGTCTTTTTACTGGAAAGTTGAAGCCATTCACGTTCCAAGTGATTATTGATAAGTAGTGACTTTACCCTGCCATTTTTCCATAAATATTCCTATTTTTTACTTTGGATTCCCTTTGTACTTTTATTGGGAGTTTTTATGCCTCCCTCTTCTTTTGTAGTAGATGAGCATGTTTCTGTATTTCTCTGTGCAGTGCATCCTTAAGTATCTATTTCAAAGATAGATGGGGCATGGCAAATTCTTTCAATTTCTGTTTGTTATGGAAGTTCTTTATTTCACCTTCATTCATTAATGAAAACTTTGCAGGTTATAGTATTCTGGGTTGACAGTGTTTTTCTTTTACACTTGGACTATATCTTGCCATCCCCTTCTGGCCTGTAGTGTTTTTGATGAGAAATCAGCTGTGAATAAATTGGAGATGCTCTGAAAGTAATGTGGCATTTCGCTCATGCACATTTTAGAACTTTTTTTATGTTTTACTGGGAAGAGTTTGACTACAATGTGTCTTGCTGAAGATCTTTTTATGGTTATGTCTAATAGGAGTTTTATGTGCTTCCCGTACTTGGCTGTCCCTTTCGTTCTCAAATTAGTTTTCTGTTATTATTTCACTAAAAAGGCCTTCTAATCCTTTCTCTCTTTCTACACTTTTAGGAACTCCTAGGATCTGTGTGTGGTGGCTTTAATCTTTGGACTACACCTCTGTGGATTTGTGGAGTGTCTATTTTTTCAGTGAATATCTAGAGGTGTGTGGTGGGTGTGGCCAGGGACCTCTTGTCAGTGCTCTAGGATAAAGGGACCATCAAGTCAAAGATGACACCCAGATTGGGCATGGTCCTCCTTTTTCTTTTTAATTAGAGGGGAGATTAGTTCTGCTTTGCTGGCGTAGTCTCAGCTTACCTCCTCTCTTTAAAGGTTACCAGTGCCTGGATGCTATCCTCACTGGCTATAATATTCACCCATGCTGCCATAATAACCACACAAAGGATCTGTGCAGTCCTCAGAGTAAACTCAGTTACCATAGCAATGACCATCACCAGGGAATCAGGGAGCACTGAGCCTACGGAGCCTCCCACAGTGACTGCCCAAAGTCCCAGCCACACCCTGAGTCCTCCCATGCAGCCTTAGTGTTTTCACAGTCCTGGCACACAAGCCTCCCCAGGTTCTGAATATGCAGCCCCCTGTCAGTTCTCCCCACCAGACTCAGGCTGCACACGAGCTGGCACAGCTGTTAATGTAGGTCCAAAATGGTGCCTGCCCTTTAGTGACTTGTTACAGGATGCCATTGTAGGTCGATCGGAGAGAGAGAAACGTGCCCCCCCCCCCTTTTTTTCTCCTCCAGTTTCCAGGTATACAATCCTTCACAGTGCTCCCAGCTGGATTTTCTCCAGGTTCTTCATACATCTTTATTGACTGTGGCTTAGGCTGCTGCAGTCTGGTCTCACCTCACTCTAGAGCTGGAGTTGATTTTCTCAGCTGCTGGGTTCCAGAGTTGTGTGTTTCCACACTTTCCACATAGGTCCACAGTTTCCCTCTAATTTATGTGGAGTTTCCTCTGCTATTTTTTTTTTTTCCTTAACTCTTCCCCTGAGACTAAACTCTCTCTACTTTTTTTAAACTATCTTCTTCTAGACTAGAGCAGTAAGCTCCCTCCCTACTTCATCTTGATCCAATCCACGATAGCTTTTTTTTAAAAAAAACTAATTAGCTATGTTTCCTTGTACAATTATTTGAAGTCGCATTAAGCAAAGAGTATTTTAATTTGATATTATTCAGTTCTTTACTGCTTCTAGCCCTTGATGTGGTAGTATTGTTACTATTTTTTGTGTTGTTCATTTAAAATATTGAGAAATTGAGTCAGAAGTTAATTTTTTAGAATAAAAGACAAATTCTTTTTAAACTGATAAAATTCAATCACTTTTATATGGTACCTTTTTTTTTTTAAAGATTTTGTTTATTTATTTGAGAGGTAGAGTTGCATGCAGTGAGAGGGAGAGACGGAAAGGTCTTCTTCCACTGGTTTACGCCCCAAATGGCCATTATGTTTGGAGCTGAGCTGATTCAAAGCCAGGAGCCAGGATTTTCTTATGGGTATCATACACAGGGCAGGGGCCCAAGTGCTTGGGCCATCTTCTACTGCTTTCCCAGATCACAGTAGAGAGCTGGATTTGAAGTGGAGCAGCCAGGACTAGAACTGGTGCCTATTTGGGATGCCGGTACAAAGTTGGAGGATTAACCTACTGCACCACAGTGCTGGCCCCCTGATGGCTTTATAAATCTTTGTTTTGTTTTAGTTTCCTCTAGAGTTTTTTCTCAAAGATATCTCTATATATATAAACATATATTTATCTATCTATCTATAAGCTTAAGTAAAATGCAATTTTAAGAGTAAACAATAGCATGTGTCCACTTAATATAATAATAAGTTCCATAATAAAATGATTAATTTCCATTAAATGACTAACTCTAGGTGTAGGATTTTATTTCCCTGGGCTTCTAAGTATATGCTGTACCTTCTGTTAACACTAAAAAAAAGTGAAGCAGTCTGCTTCCCTCGTTCTACTCCTAAATTCTGCTCTTCTCCACCAATATGTTGACCTTGGGGTCAAGTACTCTCAAGTAACAAGATAATGCAACTGTGAGGCCAAGGAGCCTTCTTAAAATTTTGTTAGTACTCTGCCTTTGGTACATCATTATCTCTGCTAAAACAGCTGAGTGGCTTATAATATTTAAATGACAACACTCTATGTTGCTGACTCCTAGGCAATTCATTGCTCACCATGAACATCACATTGCAGGTAAGTGAATCACAGCAGAGAGCTCTAAAGAGCTATGCTGGGAAAACAGCTTGCAACAGGAACAGCATGCAGAAAGCACCTTCTCTTGCAGAGTCAACTCTTGGCTAATGCCATGTATATCGTTTGTTTCATTTTTTGTAAGTGATCTAAACACTCAGGATGTTAATTCCATCAATCTGCTAGAGGCTTGCAAAAACATTAAGAACCAACTTTCAAGCTTGAGACAGGAAAGACATAGAGCAGCTTTCAGAGGCATAAATTAAATTAAAAGTTACCAGGGAATCCTTAGACTTAGGTTTACTTTTCAACTGAGTTTTCTATTATGCTAGAATTGATTTAATATTTCTTCTCTGAAATAGGGCATGTGAGATATTTTTGAAATTTTATTTACATCCAAATCAGGATTAACAGAAATATGAAGTGATAGTTACAAATGATATGGTATTATAATTATTAACAGTAAAATATTTTCATTATATATCATAATAGCTTACTTATAATATTGCTTTTGATGCTAAAATATAGAGAACTTCCTACATGTTTAACATTTATTTTTATTTTCTTTGCACTATTCAATCTTTTTTTTTTTTTTTGACAGGCAGAGTGGACAGTGAGAGAGAGAGACAGAGAGAAAGGTCTTCCTTTGCCTTTGGTTCACCCTCCAATGGCCGCAGAGGCCTGCGCGCTGCAGCCGGCGCACCGCGCTAATCCGAGGGCAGGAGCCAGGTGCTTCTCCTGGTCTCCCATGGGGTGCAGGGCCCAAGCACTTGGGCCATCCTCCACTGCACTCCCGGGCCACAGCAGAGAGCTGGCCTGGAAGAGGGGCAACCGGAACAGAATCCGGCGCCCCGACCGGGACTAGAACCCGGTGTGCCGGTGCCGCAAGGTGGAGGATTATCCTATTGAGCCACGGTGCCGGCCGACTATTCAATCATTAAGAATTTAGTAATACTAAAATTTGTCACTAACTGTAGCAGACATTTTATCCTAACAACTTCCTAGAATTCTAAAAATTACTGATATTTTAAAGTGTAAAGTTTTATTTTCAAGAACTAATGCAGCTTTTTTTAAAATCAGAATTTAAGCTATAACTATCTCGGTAACAAAGACTGTGTTTTCTATTAAGTTACCTTTTCAAATCTGAAAAAAGGATATAATTATTTTTTAAATTTATATTCTTAAGATCTATTTTATTTTCTTCTCGTTTATATATCTATTAAAATAAAATAATAATACTAAGAAACTAATCACGTTTGGATCATAATAAAAGCTTTAAATTTCCACTCCATTTGTATTATGTTTTCAGAAAGTTATCATATTTCCTGCAGTAAAATCACAGTTTTATTCAACCATTTTGACTTTCCTTATCAGCTTTTGTTTTGAGGAAATTCATATTGAAATATATAAATTTCTACAATAATGGCGTAACATACAGTCTTAAGTAGAAGAATACTAGAATGTCCTAGATAGAGTGGATCCCATCATTTACTCAGAGGGAAGGCAGTCATATGGAGGTTCAGAGACCTGTTTCAACAAACAAGACCAAGAAAGCTGAGGAGCATGGGATAACTGTGCTAGATAGGTGTGGCATCATGGAGGTGCACCAGTGGGATCTTCTTGCATGACAAAACTTTTCAGCCATCTGAACAAAGTGCATTTAGCTGACATTTTTTCTCACTACAGATCTTTTAATCCACTGCACTGCTTTTTCTACTACCTCTTACTTTGTTTTGATATCTGTTTCAAGCAGTGCCCATTTGACCCAAAAGGGGTTCATAAACACAGTAATAAATACATCTAAAGGTGATTTCCTGATTCTTTAAGGAATAAATTTTAATTTATATCATGTATATTGGAATTAATGAAGTAATCCAAGGAGACTTCTCTATGGGCAATAGAATTTGCATTCAACATATAAATAGCAAACTGAGAGGAAATTCCATCAGGGAAAGAAAACCAAAACAAAACAAACAGATGCCATGGGAATATGTCCCACTTCTCACTCACCATGGCATGTATTTCTGAAAATATTTCTCTAGGGTTTAACAATGGCACTACCATTGGAGGTAATGTCACATTTATCAGAAACAGTTTGAGCGGTCTCTCATACCTCTTGCTGTGACAGATAATGGTATTTTGGTTTTGCATTTTGTTTTCTTGTTAACCTCTTTGATATTAACCTAGTTATTGATTGTCCATAGGGCAATCATTTCAATTTATTTTGTTCAGCTAAGTACTGCATGTGTTTACAATAGTACGTTGCACATAGTAAAGGCTCAACTAATATTAGTTGAATTAATAAATACCTTTTTTATGTGACATTATACAGTGTGGGGGCTATTGAATTTGAGCACTTAATATGAGAACATTCAAAAAGTTTCTGGGAAATGGAAATACATGATAATTTTATTTGGGTGAAGAAATGCTCGAATTCCACCCCGAGGCCTTTTATTTTATGTAATATATATTTCTTGAGCTTTTTGAAAACTCTTTCCTACAATATTTGAGGTAAACTTTGAGTCCTAATCCACACACATCTCTTTGTCTATGAGATGTGAGTGAATATGCACAATAGACTACACATTAATAGACAAAGTAAAGAAAACTGGGAAGTAATTCTCAATCAAAGTTCTTCATTTTAAGGTAAAACCTATACTGTGAGAGAGAAAAAAATGCACATCAGACTATGCATTAGTAGATACTATTTCCATTTTAGATTTGAGCTGGGGATCATTTCCATTGGATGTCTTAGTAGACATAGCACACTCTGAAATTTCTTTTTTTATAATCATGGCATGAAGATAGTCTAGGACCTGACATCGATGTTTCTATGTAGTTATATCTCCAATACACTGCTTCATTTTATATTTTAATGATAATAACTATAATTGTATTTCCTTAACTAGTTTATTTATGTGTATTTGCCTTTTAATCTTGGATGTTGGCTTAAAATCATTGTTAAACACTATGTCAGCCTAGTTAATATTTTAAATGAAATAAATCCAACATCTATAAATATAGCTATACACATATTCTAATTATTATTTTGTTTTAATGTTAGTTATTTATAAATTATGATACATTTTCTTATATATACTGTGACTATAATTGTTTAAAAAGGTTAAATAGCACAATGGCCATTAAAACAAAAGCATCAGTTCACATATTCTCCTGCTTTGTTCTATATCCTCAATATTCAGTTCTATTAAAATGTAAGAATATACAAGAAATCCTGTGTCACCAGTTTAGGATAAAAGATGTCCATGTCAGGGGGTGAAGGGAGAACTGGCATCTATCTCTTGTTTAAGGGAAAAAAGATTCCAGGGGTCAGTGCTGTGGCATAGCGGTTAAAAGCTACTGCCTATAGTGCTGGCATCCCATATGGGCGGCAGTTCATCTTCCAGTTGCTCCATTTCTGATCGTGCTCTCTGATATGGCCTGGGAAAGCAGTAGACGATGGCCCAAAACATTGGGCCCCTGCACTCATGTGGGAGACCCAGAAGAATCTCCTGACTCCTGGCTTCGGATTGGCGCGGCTCCAGCCATTGCGGCCAATTGGGGAGGGAACCAGCAGATGGAAGACCTCTTTCTCTCTCTCTCTCTCTCTCTGCCTCCCCTTTTCTCTCTGTGTAACTCTGACTTTCAAATGAATAAATAAGCATAAATGAGGGCTGCCGCTGTGGCAAAGCAGGTTGGGCCGAAGCCAGCGGTGTCAGCATTCCATGTGGGTACCCGTTTGGGGCTCGGCTGTTCCACTTTGGATTCAGCTCTACTGTGGCCTTGGAGGGCAGTGGAGAATGGCCCAGGTCCTTGGGCTCCTGCTCCCGTGTGGGAGACCCTGGGGAAGCCCCTGGCTCCTGGCTTCGGATCAACTCAAAGCCAAAATACATACACTATATATCTTTACATAAAACATTTGGCTCTCTGCATTATCAGTTAAATAACAGGAAACTGAGCCTCTTCTACATAATGAAACTGTTTGTTTCAATGGATTATATAGTACAATAAAACTTATATCCTATACTTAAAGTTCTTATAGCATAATTGGAGTGAACATTCATGCACATACTCATCAATAGATAAGTAGGTATGTGAAATAAATAGACATATAGATATGACATATACACTTATCCATTCCATATCAATGCATTTGTAATTCATCTGCTTGCTAAAATTTATTTGCAACCCCAAAACAGTGACACTGGTACTGTCATGGTCATTTGTGGGCAAACACAAAGATGAGATTGAACAAGTCTCTTATACTATAAATTGCCCTCCCATATTATAAATAACAGCTGTAATATAAAGAACTGTATCTTTTGCAGTCTATTTTTTATTACATTTGTTGCAACTGGGGGCTTTTTGTTGGTGATTTTTACCATGTAATGTGGCCCCTTAGAATACTACACATATGGTTAGTAGGCACATGAATATAGTAAGTTGAAAAATACAGGGAGGCATATACAGAGCAAATGAAAGAAATATTTGGCTTCTCGTACAATTTCTTTTACAAAATTTAGCTAGTGCTTGAGTCATATGTTTTTCTATGAAAAGGAATACAAAAATGACTTAATGAGAAAGTTTCCTGGCTTCATGAAATTTTCTTTCTAATGCAGGAAGAAATGCGCTCTTCTAATAAATAAATACAAAAACAAAATGATAACAGCTGTATTTTTCAATGAAAAAAATAAATTAATGTGATAATGACTGGAGCTACTTTGTGCAAATAATCACCAGAGGATTCTAGAAAAAGATTATATTCTAGCTGACATGTGAAACATTAGAATCTAGTCTTGTGAAGAAAAAACCCTAAATATTTTCTCGTGTGAGATTTGTCCTTAATTTTGTGTAAAAATGTGTTGCCCATTTGTACTGGAATGTTTTAAGATGGACAAAGCATATTGAAATAAAAGCAGATTTCTATATTTCAGCAAATGGAAATACGAACACAAATTAGATGCATATCAACTAAATAGTGTCAATAAGAATAATGGAACAATAATATAATTCAGAAGAGGAAGGCCTTTATAAAAAGTGTCTTTCATGAACTTAAAAACTGGACCAAATTCTTGTAGGTATTTGCACATCTTAGGTTTGTAGAATCATAGAAACAATTTTTCTAACACTTCTAGCAGTTCTGCTTTTAATTGAAACCAGAAACAGGAAATTAAAAATAAAAAAAAAAGTGCAAAGAGGAAAAGTAATGAACAAAGTTAACCAGACTTCAAGGCTTTCATATTTGATTTAGGTCAACCTTGAATTTTAGATGAATACTTGAATCACAATTCATCTAAATTAGGTCATCCATCCCTGGTGACATATGTATTTCAGAAATTAGCATTGACTTTCAAGTCATTGAAAGTATTTCTATGGAAATTTGGAAGAGTTTCAAATAATTAAATATCTAACTTCTATTTCAGATGTGAATTAGAAGTCTGTGTTCCAGAATTTTTTTAAAAAATTAAAGTATTAGAATATATTACACCTTGCAATGTTTTCAATGGTCACAAAAGTAAAGATATACATTCTGATATTTAATTTTATTATATATTATATTATAGTTACGTGGATCCCTTTTTGTAAGATGCTAAGTGATAAACCAAACTTCATGCCAGTTCTTTAAAGATGGGTGAACCCTCCATGCAGGCAATATATTGTAAGGATATAATGCAAGTGAATTCTTATTTCTTTATTGCAATGTTCTTCCCTGTTGCTGTCTTCCCAATCACCAACTCTGATACAGAAGTGGAGAAAAATAACATGTCTGAGTGATTAAATTAGAAAACAATTTGGGCTTGCACCCTTTTCTTCCCTCACTGGGAAGGTGAATCTGACTGCGGAGGGGGCAATCTGTGCCTCATGTGGGAACCTAGTGTAAAGAGGCCTGCAGTTGGCCAGTTTTCTCTCCCTGGGTGTAATAGCCTCTCCAGAGATGAAGTATAAACACAATTATAAATGTCAATGCTGATATTCGATCTCTGTTTTACTACCTTCAATAAGAAATGACTTATCAAACAAGTCTGAAATCAAGATGGAAATATATTACTTATCGATCTTTAAGAAATCAAAGAATATAGAGTAGTTTTAGGACAAGAGAAAATGCGATAGGGAGGACAGAGTATATCCTTTGGAAACAGCAAACCTAGAACTCAAATCTGAGCTCTGCTACCTCCAGAGTAGCAACCAGGAAGTTATTTAGCCTTTCGAAATATCATATTTTCTGAGTACAAATTGAAACACTTCTAGTTAATTTTCAAGGTTTTGATTACGTTGAAGATATTAAAGATAAATTTTATGAGACAAAGAAAGTTCTAAATGAATGTTATTATTATTAATATAATTTTAACTAACTGATAGAATAAAAAAGGGAGAGAACGATCCAACATGGGAAGCGGGATACACAGCAGACTCAGAGAATGGCAGATGTCCTAAACATCACTCTGGCTTCAGAATCAGCCCTTAAGGCATTCGGATCTTGCTGAAGAGCCCATGAGAGTATTTTAGGCATGGAAAGCCAAGACACTCTGGCCAAAAAAAAACCAAAAACAAAAACAAAAACCAAAAAAAAAAAAAAAAAAAACAAAACAAAACAAAAACCCTAAATGAAAGATCTCTGTGAGTGAGATCCCAGTGGAAAGAATGGGGCCATCAAAGAAGGAGGTACCTTTCTCTGAAGGGAGGAGAGAACTTCCACTTTGACTATGACCTTGTCTGAATAAGTTCAAAGTCGGCGAACTCAAAAGACTTCCATAGCCTTGGCAACTCATGACTAGAGCCTAGGGAGATTACTGATGCCATAAACAAAAGTGTCAAATTGTTAAGTCAACAACAGGAGTCACTGTGTACTTACTCCTCATGTGGGATCTCTGTTCTTAATATGTTGTCCAATGTGAAGTAATGTTATAACTAGTACTGAAACAGTTTTAATACTTTGTGTTTCTGTGTGGGTGCAAACTGATGAAATCTTTACTTAATATATACTAAATCGATCTTCAGTATATAAAGATAATTGAAAATTAAAAAAAAGAAAGTTATACTTTTCTAGATAATTTTCATGTATTTAAAATCAGTTGACATTATACATTTCAATATTTTCCTATAGGAAATCTCTACTTTTATGGTTATGTCACTTTTACTATTTCTAATATATTTTGTTTTCTTTTTTCTTGCATAAACTTGCCAATCATTTGTATATTTCATTAAAAATTAAAAACCAAAAATATTATTTTTTCTTATTGAATCTTTAAAAATTGTGATTAATATAAACATAACAGGTTTCATGTGTTTCATAGATTCGATTCTGAGTGCAGACGATAACTAGAATCCCCTCTCTTCTTTCTCGCTCAGTGCATCTGCCTGCCTTTGTTTCTTTTTATGCCTTTAATTTTTGCAATAAACATAATTTCAGTTTACTTTGAAATCACAGGCTTAATGAGTGACTATCCAATGTTCAACAAATAGAGCAGAAAGACCACTATTCCACAGGAGTATAGACAAGGGATTAATTTGGATGTTACCCTGGCTACTTGGACAACCCACAAATGCTGACCAGAGCCTCCTGGTCCCACACAACACACACCTCTGGATAACATCTGAAGGTAAATGCATCCCATTATGCAAAAGGCACATTCCCTAGAACAATGTATTCAGTGGAGGTATCATCAAGTATTTCTCCTTGGGGCCAGTGCTGTGGCTCACTTGGTTAATCTCTGCCTGTGGCACTGGCATCCCATAAGGGCTCTGAGTCCCAGCTGCCCCTCTTCCAGTCCAGCTCTCTACTGTGGCCCGGGGATGGCAGTGGAGGATGGCCCAAGTGCTTGGGCGCCTGCACCAGCATTGGAGACCGGGAAGAAGTACCTGACTCCTGGCTTCGGATCTGCATAGCTCCGGCCATGGCAGCCATTTGGGGAGTAAACCAACAGAAAAAGGAAGACCTTTCTCTCTGTCTCTCTCTCACCGTCTATAACTCTACCTGTCAAAAAAAAAAAAAAAAGTGTTTCTCCTGATGATCAAAAAATAAGCAAAGAACACAAGAAACATGAACAAGGAAGATAACATAAATTCCCCAGAGGAACAATTATATTTTAAAATTGGACTGTGGGGCCGGCGCCACGGCTCACTAGGCTAATCCTCCGCCTAGCAGCGCCGGCACACCGGGTTCTAGTCCCGGTCGGGGCGCCGGATTCTGTCCCGGTTGCCCCTCTTCCAGGCCAGCTCTCTGCTGTGGCCAGGGAGTGCAGTGGAGGATGGCCCAGGTGCTTGGGCCCTGCACTCCATGGGAGACCAGGAAAAGCACCTGGCTCCTGGCTCCTGCCATCGGATCAGCGCGGTGCGCCGGCCGCAGCGCGCCGGCCGCGGCGGCCATTGGAGGGTGAACCAACGGCAAAGGAAGACCTTTCTCTCTGTCTCTCTCTCTCACTGTCCACTCTGCCTGTCAAAAAAATAAAAAAAAAAAAAAAATTGGACTGTGATGAGGAGCTTGAAAAAATGCCAGAAAATAAATTGAAAAGATCAGTTGTAAGATTATTCAAAATACGGAGAAGCAATTGCGTGACTTAAAGAATTCTTGAACAACATGGCTAATCTAATAATGCATCTTGTTTACTCTTAGAAACTCAAACTTAATTAAAAGTTATGATGACAAGATAGTCTATATAGTTGTAACTGGCCTTTCTCCATTGTCAAATCATCATTAATTAATCTTTATTAATGTCTTAAGAAATCATTAAGAAATGAATTAATAAATATGATTCAGTTTATAGAATCATTATAAAACTTAACTTATTTTAAGCAGATTAGAATAATGTACACTCGACTCCATCTTCAAAGAATGAATAGTTTTCCATTAAACTTTCTTGATAAATGTGTAGCATCAACATTTTCTCACCTCTCTCCCTTTTATCCACCTTCTATTCTTCACTATCATGACAGAGTCACTGGTATATACAATTATTTCTCATAATATTGTTGCCTTGGTTTCAACAAATCAGTAGTTACAGGGCCGAGAGCTCATGCCACTATAAATGAGACATTACTTCAGATTCCTATTGAAGGTCTGAAGAAGAACTTCGTAAATTTCAGTGAATGGGAAGTGTATGTTACTTCTCTTTAAAATGTACAACAGAGAGTGAAAAATAATGGCTTAATCGGCGCTGTACTGGTATGATTCGCCTCTTTGGCTTTCACTTTCTTTATTACTAAAGACTTTAATCAAATGATGGACAGATGCTGTAGGGATAAAGAGCAAGACAAAGAGGAGACAGATAACAAACAGCCAGAATAGAGACAAACCTGAGAGAGACCCCTATTGGTGAGAGTAGAGAGCTCTGTTCTTTTACACTCTGAGCCTTATGAAGCTAAGGCAACTGAGAGTCATGAACAGGCAAGTGTTAGATGGGGCTGAACTGGTTTGAAGAAGCCCAGGTTTAAGGTAGGGTTGAACTGGTTGAGAAAGATTAACAGCAGAGGTGGGGTTGAGCTGGTTGAGAGATTGCAGAGGGTTAGGAAATTTCTCAGTTTAGCAGTGTGCTGGTGGTTGGGCAAAAGATTCTGCTCTTAATTATGCAGGCAAGGAACTGAAACGCCAGGGTGGGGGGTATGTTAGACCTGCGTCCATTCTTGCTCCCCCAGATACTGGCTTTTGATTCAGTACTAGTTGGATGCTGTTCATCTTTCAAGTGAATAATAAGGTGAGAGGAAAGTTTTGAAGAATTCCCTGAGAAATGTGTCTTCTGTGTCCTGGATATATCAGAATCATTTTAACGTTTTGAAAAAGTGACAAGGAATTTCTAAATCCTTGGACATATCTATATTAAATTGTAAACCAGAGACATAACTTCAAATGGATTATATTAGATGTGGAATTACTTTTTTCAGCCTACCAATAAAACATCTATCCCTCTCCAATGCCCTCACCCCCAAAATATTTAAACCCATATTATCTAAGTAGATACCAGGTGAAATCAGTGATTTTGGTCTTGATGTTTAACCTACTCTTTATTCTGGACCATAAATATCCAGTTCTGTCCTGAATGAACTATGTGCTCTAAAATAAAATTTTCATACAATAACATCATGAACATAATAAGCATCTATTTTCTTCATTATTCCTTAATTCCTGCATTATGAATTGCCTTTCTCTTCACATAAACATTTCCTTTAAGAAAAATGTAAGATCCCATTTAAATGACAAGATCTGAAAAACAAGAATCACATATTGTCCTTTTTTTAACCAATTCAGAAGACCCTAATTTTAAACATAAAAATTGATTCACAAAAGCAGAAGAAAGAAGAAGAGGTGGAATTGACTCCCAGACTGACCTAAGCCCATCCACTGCTGCATACTGACGTCCAACACATATGTCCCACTGCCTTGGCCACCGTGTTCAAGAGAAAGGCTGAAGGAGTTGTTAACAAACAGAAAGACATGATGAAGGATGAAACACAAAGATCCACAAGGTTATCTGCTAAATTTGGTCCTCCAAAGCCTGAACTCAAGGCTAAAAAAGGCCCTGTAAATAAAGAAGAAAAAAATACCCAAATGGAAAAAGAGAAAAGGTGAGGCTGGCAAAGATGGAGAAACCTTGCAGAAAATGGAAATCCCCAATACATAAGGCATAGGTTGTTATCAGTGCTGGAGATGACTAGTGAAGTGTATGAATTTTTGATAACTGTGTAATTTTGGTGACTATACAGTTTGAAGGATTATTTTTATCAATTTTATAAAAATGCAGAATGTTGCTTTATGAGTTTTCATGCTGTGTTGCTAGCACCCAATATACTCAACTGTTGTTTTGAGAAGAGGTATGTGTCACTGAAAGCTAGATTGATGTGAGGGAAACTCTTTCCCCTTCTAGCTTTGAGATACTTCTTCTTTGCTCCCAGGAGAAGAGATTCTCTGCCACTAACACACACAGCCACTAACACACACAGCCAACATGGGACAAGTGCCTGTGTCTTGAAAAAACGGAAATTCATATGTATGTCCGCATCCTGCCTGTATGCCTATCAGTATGGATGTAACTCCCTTATGCCTAGAAATTTGTCTCTTGCCACAAAAAAGTTTTCAGTTGTCTATTTTTAATTTTTATCGCAGGTATAATTACCAATAAAATACATAATCCACATCAGAATATTATATTTCACTTCTTTCCTCAAGAACACCTCTTGGAACCTGACCCCTACAAGGTTTTTTGTAGCATTGCAACCAATCTAGACCTAAAAATGACACCATTGAGGCAGCATCCCTCAAGAGATCAAAGGTTCCTTTTCTAGACTGAGGTACTTCATGTTGAGAATTCTGCCATTTTCATTTCATTTCCTTTTTTTAACTTTTATTTAGTAAATATATATTTCCAAAGTACAGTTTATGGATTACAATGGCTTTCCCGCCCCCCATAACTTCCCTCCCACTCACACCCCTCCCAACTCGCACCTACTCTCCCATTCCATTCACATCAATATTCATTTTCAATTATCTTTATATACAGAAGATTGATTTAGTATATATTAAGTAAAGATTTCATCAGTTTGCACCCACACAGAACATAAAGTTTAAAATACTGTTTCAGTACTAGTTATAGCATTACTTCACATTGGACAGCACACTAAGGACAGATCCCACATGAGGAGTAAGTACACAGTGACTCCTGTTGTTAACTTAACAATTTGACACTCTTGTTTATGGCGTCAATAATCTCCCTAGGCTCTAGTCATGAGTTGCCAAGGCTATGGAAGTCTTTTGAGTTCACTGACTTCGAACTTATTCAGACAAGGTCATAGTCAAAGTGGAAGTTCTCTCCTCCCTTCAGAGAAAGGTACCTCCTTCTTTGATGGCCCGTTCTTTCCACTGGGATCTCACTCACAGAGATCTTTCATTTAGGGTTTTTTTTTTTTTTTTTTTTTTTTTTTTTTTTTCCAGAGTGTCTTGGCTTTCCATGCCTAAAATACTCTCATGGGCTCTTCAGCAAGATCCGAATGCCTTAAGGGCTGATTCTGAAGCCAGAGTGCTGTTTAGGACATCTGCCATTCTATGAGCCTGCTGTGTATCCCGCTTCCCATGATGCATCATTCTCTACCTTTTTGATTCTATCAGTTAGCATTAGCAGACACTAGTCTTGTTTGTGTGATCTCCTTGACTCTTTATCCTAACATTATGATCAATTGTGAACAGAAATTGATCACTTGGACTAGTGAGATGGCATTGGTACATGCCACCTTGATGGGATTGAATTGGAATCCCCTGGCACATTTCTAACTCCACCATTAGGGGCAAGTCAGCTTGAGCATGTCCCAAATTGTGCATCTCCCCCCTCTCTTATTCCCACTCTTATATTTAACAGGAATCACTTTTCAGTTAAATTTATACACCTAAGAATAATTGTGTGTTAATTACAGAGTTCAACCCGTAGTATTAACTAGAACAAAAAATACTAAAAAGGAAATAGTATTAGATTGTACATCATTTCCTTAAAGTCAAGGTTGGTTTGGTAAAAACCATGAAACAGCATGCTCAATGTGCAGTATTTATCCTCATGCTATACTTTCCTGGTTCAGAGCATCCAGTGAAGACTTCACTGAGTTTTATTGTGGTTTTCAGATTGTGTGGTTCATTGAAGGAGGAAGCATGTACTCTTTAGATCCTGTTAATTATTGTCTGCCCATGTCCTGCCTGAAATACAATGATCACTTATCAATTAACAGATTATTTTTAATAAGTAGAAATATAAAAATTAAGCTTGATTTTTTTCCTATGTAAAATGAAAATACTACAGTGGATTTTGCAGTAGGCAGTACATAGAGACAACATCAGGGCAAGTGAGAGCTGAACAGGCACTGAATGATTCTGCTCCATCGGGGAAAAATAACTAAATATGGCAACAGATATCCTAAGAAGGCAAGAGGCAAAATGTCCCATATGCAATCTTTGTGCAAAGTTGCCAGGAGGAGCATAAGAAGAAGCATACAGATGCTTCCATCAAATTCTCCAGGTTTTCTAAGTCTTGCTCAGAGAAGGAAAAGACCAGGACTGCTTAAGAGAAGGGAACATTTGACAACTTAGCAAAAGCAGGCAAGACTTCCTACAAAAAAATTGAAAACCTATATCCTTCCTAAACAGGAAACAAGAAAGAATTTAAAATATCCTAATGCACCCAAGAAGCCTCCTCCAGCCTTTTCCTTGTTCTGTTCTGAGTACCACCACCTAAAATCGAAGGAGAGGATCCTGGGCCATCCATTGTGAATGTTACAAAGGAACTGGGGGAGATGTGCACTAAATAACACTGCTGCAGCTGACAAGCAACTCTATGAAAAGAAGGCTGCTAAGCTGAAGGACCACATGAACAGGAGATTGCTGGATACCCAGCCAGGGGAAAGCTTGCTGCAAAAAAACAGGGGAGTCTTCAAAGCTCAAAAAATCCAGCAAAAAGAAGGAAGAGATTTTGAGGAGGATGGAGAGGAAGATGGTGGAGAAGATGATGATGAGTATGTTGATTCTAGAGGGTGATTTTCTTCTTGACTATAAAGCACTTAACTGCTCCTCTCCCTGTCTAGAACTCATTCCTTTTAAAGGAAAAAAAAATGAAATGTGAGGCTGTGTAAGATTTGCTTCTAAACTTTGCAGTGCCTTTTTTTTTTCCAATAGTTAGCACACCACAGGATATATCCTTAGATAGCCCTGACCTGGAGGTATTTCAATATTCACTAATATTCCTTGATACAATATAGGTTGTAAATTGGCATTTAAAGCAGTTACTCATTGGTGCCCAGTACAAATTCATTGTATAAGGATATACTAGGTCTTGTTGTAGTTGTTGTCATCTTCAGTTACCTCAGATGCAGATTATAAGAAATAACTGTATTCACTGAATATCACTTTGTAAAAAATGTTGGAGCTATTTTGTTGACTTTGTGAATGTTTCTAAGTAAATATTTCTACTAGGAAAAAAGTAAAATGTATTTGCAATCTTGAGGAGAGAAGTGAAATATATTATTATGATGTGAATTATATACTTCATTGTTCATTATACTTGTGATAGAAAGACAACTGATAATTTTAATTTTCTTTCTGGCAATGGACAAAATTTGTAGTGTAGTATTTATAAATGTAACCTCCAGATTATTAATCCTGATGATATTTTTCTTTGTAGTATATAATTACTTTAAAGTGTAAATTTATGGTAATCTAGTCTACTCAGTACCAACAGAAAAAAAAATAGAAAGATGTGAGGCCGTGAACTTTCCTACATGTGTATGAAATGCACAATTGCTATTTGAATCTTCAGGCAGCAAGTCTCCTGACTTGCAACTTATTTATATTGGTGGTTTGAACACAGACTTTTAATCCACTATCTCATAGCTTTTAACCAGGATGAGATAAACTTACTGCAGGTCTTGGAAGAGGGGAAAAAAAGGACACATATGAAGCTATTAAATATCATCTCAAAGTAAATTCATGATTTCAGAAATTTTTCCCAAGGACTATCATGAAAGTTCACTCCCAAGTCAGAAAGCAGTGAATAGTAAGTATGCAGGGTAGGTGTTTGTTTTTCTTCTCTAATATAGCAAATGGCTGTGTTTGAGACATTCATGTGCAGTCAAAAACACCATTTTTTTAAGTCATTACTCTAATCTAACACCATATTATTAAAGCAAGTGGCTCAGAAATGAAGGTTTTGGTGCATGTGTGTGTTGGGGGAGGTGTTTGCAAAATTCATAAAATTTCCTTCCAAATATGCTAACTATTTGCTGTTGTAAATTTAATCCAAAATAGGTTCATTCTCTTACTGGTCTTTGGTCTTTTTTGATACTCCTTAAACATCTTTTCAATTGAAGGGTTATTCATTCATTCTATGCAGTAAATATCTTGTTTCATTAAAAATTAGCAGAAATGTAAACATTGTACATATTTATGGAGTATTATATTTGTATATATATATATATTCACATTGTATAATGTTTAATAAGGGTCAATGGATTAACATTTCTTCATAGACAAAGCATCCAAAATTCTGTCTTCTAATATTTTAATAGCAGTACACCAACATTTCATACAGTTATATTTCTGTGCAATAGTATCTCAGAACCATCACTCCTATGTAACTGTAATTTAATATTGGTTAATCAGTCTTTCCCCATCTCTCCAACCCCACTTCCCTCCCTAACTTCAAGTCATCACCATTATATATTTAACTTCTTTCAGATCACCACTTACTAGTTGCCATGTATAAGTGAGATCATGTGATATTTGTCTTTCTGTACTTGGCTTATTTTATTTAAAATCATGACCTTCATTTCCATCCATGTTGCCACATATGAAAAGTTTTCATCTTTTTATGGCTGAGTAGTATTCGGCTGTGTATATGTACCACATTTTCTTTATCAGTTTAATAGATAGAGACGTGAGTTGCTTCAATTTCTTTTTTGTTGTGAATAGTGCTTCTGTAAATATGGGAGTGCAGATGTATCTTCCCTAGATGGATATATATTTAAAAATATTATCTCTAGCTGCTTTTAGAAGGTCCTCATTATTTTCCAAAATATATAAGGGAGAACCTTAGATTATTTTCCAGCAGTACAGAATAATGTGTTGGCATTCCCAGATGACAAGCTCTTTCATTCATGCTTTTGGTATTGCATTTTCCCTTAAATACTGATCTGGTTTTTATCTAGTTCTTTAGCTCTCTAGTATTTTACCTCAATGCTCATAATCTAAATGTCTTCACCTCTGCCTTACAAATCCAAGATGTTTTCTCTAATATTGCCTTGTCAAAAGTCCTTAGAAGATAAGCAGCTACAATATGGATAATCTATTTAAAAAATTGAGAATCACTAGGTTTAAATGAAAAATGGAATGAGTAACTATTCTTGTAATATCTTTTTCTGACACCAGTTCTGACTGCAAATATATGGTTTTTCTAATTACAAACTACATGTACTTTTCCCACACCACTTCTCCAACATGAATTGAATGTCAGACAATTCATTTCTGGCATCACATGAAGTTATCACAGACCCCTGGCTAAGTAGTCATTCCCTCAGAATTGCCCACATTTTAGAGATCAGCCACAAATAGGGTGTCAGGCAGCCAATACTTCTGAATGACTGATTCATAGAACTCAGGGAAGTGCTCCATTTATTCTTTCAGTTGATTTTCAAAGTTACACCTGAAGAACAGCCAAGTGGAAAAATACATATGAGGCAAATTACAGGAGGTGGGAGAACAGAGCTTCCGGGACCTCTGCAAGGGGGCACCATTCCTCCAGCTCCTTCCTAAGTTCCCTCAACAGGAAGCTTTCTTAACTCTCTCATGGAGAGAGAGGGTTTTTAATATTTGACCTCATTATAGAGGTCATTAATTCAGTCATTTGTCATTGGTGATTGAAGGTACTCTTCAGTCTCTTTCATTTCTGCAGTAATCAAAGAATAGGAGCAGGCATTGATGGCAGTGCTTAAAAAAGTTAAGATGTCACCTGGGCATCCCATATTTGAGTTCCTAGGTTAGAGTCCTTCCTCTGCTCCTTATTCTAGCTTTCTGCTAATGCACATTATGGGAGGCAAAAGACTCAAGTCTGGCTTCAGCTTTACCCATTGCCTCTGCTCTCTCTTACCACCATTGATTGCAATATTTGTACAAAGAATCAGTCGATAGAAGATTCTCTCTCTCTCTCTCTCTCTCTCTCTCTCTCTCACACACACACACACACACACACAACTACCCTGTGTGCTTCTTTCTGCCACTCAAATAAGTAAAGAATTATAAAAAAGAAATCTATATAAGGCTAGAAGTTTCAAACCTGTAACTTCATGGTTTAATCTGTGGAGGCCAATCCCCATGGAAAAGCTACCTAGGGGGTATGCCAAGAGTCTTTTACTGGTATAAACTCAGGTGTGATTAAAATTGGCTTATTATTAATATTAATTGATGCCCCTATCACTCAGGAAATTCCATGGTTTTTAAGAGTTCTGCTTCAAGAAATAATCTAGGGATAAGGGCCAAGTATGTATTTTTAATATGTCAAAATTACAAATAATTTATGTAATTTTCTTCTCTAATTTCTTCTTCTTTAATTAGTAGAGAGAAAAGTTCCAGATGAATCTGATGCAATGAAGACTGATTAGATAAATCAAGATGTACTTATTTCTCCATAATGTTTCTCTTACTGATTTATTGTAACAGTAGTTTTGCCACTTTCCAAGATGTTTAGCAAAAACAATATTTTAAGTGTGTGGATTTTGGTATTTTACCAGCAGCTATTTGTGAAAATTCAATGTGCAATTAGGATTATTGGAAAATAAGGGTTAAGATTTATCTGTATATCACCTGTATATATCGTTTGATAAATGACAACATATTGTTTTATTACTTTTGTTTTCCTTCATTAGTTCTTTCTTATGCAATCAACTTGAAAGAATTCATTGGGAAAAATGTGTGTTAGGCATCTGTAACATTCCCCAAAGCACTTACAAGCTACTCTTTTGTATAATATTTTATATAATTGTGTTAATAGATTATTTTAGTAAGCCACATTTATAGAATAGGGAGGATGTTGAGTCACAGTTCAGATATTCTTGGTTTCATTTCAAGTATCTCGAGTTCCTATCTCTAAAACACTACTCAAAAGGATCTGGCTTTATAACTCAGATACCTGGATGATAAAAGTATGCTTTTAGGGGCCAGAGCATTGGCACAGCAGGTTAAGCTGCAGCCTGCAGTGCCAGCATCCCATATGGAAACTGGTTTGAGTCTGTCTGCTCCAGTTCTCATCAAGCTCCCTGCTAATGCACCTGGGAAGGCAGTAGAAGATGCCCCAAGGCCCTGAGACGCTGCCACCCATGAATGAGATCGTGGCTCCTGGCTTCAGTCTGGCCCAACCCTGGCTTTTGGTTCCATTTGGAGAGTGAACCAGCAAATGAGCAAATGGAAGATCTTTCTCTCTCTGTCTCTCCTCTCTCTCTCTCTCTCTCTCTCTCTCTCTCAGCATTGCCTTTCAAATAAATAAAAAGTATGAATCATTTTTAAAAAGGTCTGTTTTTAACTGGAATACAGATTTTCTGTATATTAACTCCTATCCATAAATAGAAAACATACAAATAAATAAATAGTTAAGAAATGGATCTATAAATAAAACAATACCATCACAATTACCTTTATATGATTATACAAAAAGGAGAAGAAACCAAAGGAATATAGATTACAAGCAAAATAATTACTCATTTAACTGGATTCTCTTTGTGTCTCTGAGATAATCTCTGATGAACTCTGTTTACTTGCTTGTATGCCTTTCAGTAGGGGCTCCTGCACTGACTCTAACCTGAACCAACAGGGCCAATAATCTGAAAGTGATGGTGTGTAACATCCAAGGAGTAGTCACTAAAGATACTT
Source organism: Oryctolagus cuniculus (assembly GCF_051225735.1). Taxonomy (NCBI): domain Eukaryota; kingdom Metazoa; phylum Chordata; class Mammalia; order Lagomorpha; family Leporidae; genus Oryctolagus; species Oryctolagus cuniculus. The sequence goes on along the minus strand of NC_142868.1, from coordinate 24,325,450 downwards.
TTACCATAGTCTCTTGGATTGCTCATTCTGTAAGAAAATGAGCTGCATGTCCTGAGGACACTCAACTAGCCCCAAAGAGAAACACATGCATGAAGAAGTATAGTGTTATCACCAGCAGCCAGAGTAATAGGAGAGAGTTGGCAAATGATACAAGAGAGTGATATGAGAGAGTTGGCAGTGATATGAGAGAGTTGGCAAATGATATGAGTGATATGAGAGAGCTGGCGAATCTGTGATATGAGAAAGTTGGGAAATCTGAAGGTGATATTCTAGCCTCAGGAAAGCCCTTCCATATCTGTGGTTCAAGTTTGTAACTGACTGTAAACCCACGGAAAACCTTTTGTTAAAAGCATCGTCTAAGATATGCCTAAATTTATCAACCACAGACATTCTATAAAAATGACTAATAATTTTTTTCAAAGTCACTAAAGCATTAGGTAATGCATTATGCAGAAGTAAAAAACTAATACATCCATTAGTTTAAAATTTTCATAATTTGAAAATAATAACCTAAAATAAAAAATTTAAAACTAATTCATCCTTATGGCTTATAATTCCAAGCACGATAAATGGGATGATTTTATAAGCAAATTTATTACAACCCTTGTGCACATATATTTGCACATATTCAAAATCATACATCCTGTTTCTGTATTGTAAATTATATTTCAATCAATATTAAAACTTTCTATGCTCACTAGGATCTACATTTGAACCTGATTATTTGAATTAGTATAAAAACTCAGTCATAATTACTTATTTCTTTCTTGTTCCCTGTTGACCTTAAAAAACATTTCATTTGACTGTATAATTAGAATAATAATTTTCCTAATTGTACAAGTTCCCTGGCATTTTGATTTAATTATAAGAAAATATAATTATATATAAATTATTAATCAGCCCTATTAATTAAATATTTCATGCAGTATTAATTATGTATGATATTAATTATTTCATTGGTCATCAATATTTTAAGAATTTTTTCATGTCCATGTAGCCAACTATTTTATTTTAATAAAGTAATCATTAATTAAGTGTCTTTTATTTGGTGGCAATATGGTAAATACAATCAATAAGATGATAAGGAAAATAGAATTGTTCCTTTTCTTCTTAAACTTATATTGCATTCTAGTTACTTATTGGAAAACAACTACATAAACTAATAAACAATTTAAAATGGATAAAAGGCAATACTGGAAAATAGAAGAATCTAGGGTTTTTTTCATTAAGTGTATTACTCATTCTTAATTAGTCAAATGAGTAATGGAGTCAGGTGATTATTAGGAGTGAGACAGCAGACAAGGTATTCAAGTTAAAATGTTAGATACTTGATTGGTTTTGGATTCCTTAATGTTTGAAAGGTATTAAATGATGATATAGATATTAAATAAATTGAATAAGTTAATTATGAGAAAATATTTGTGAAGGACAACAAAGAAGAAAAGTATTGGGCAATATATAGGAGGTACTATCTTTTGTTTCATTTGGAAAAGTGTCACCTAAATAAATGAGGCATCTTCAAAACATAAAATATTTACGAAAACACATATTATGAAGTATGTGTGCATTTCCAACATATGTTGCAGCAAAATAAATATTTTTCATGTTGGTTTATAAATTTTTATTTATTTGAAAGATGATAGAGAGGGAGAGAGTATGTGAGAGAAGAGAGAGAGAATCTGTCATCTTATTCACTCTCCCTATACCCACAAGAACTCAAGTTGGGTCAGGTTGGAGGCAGGAGCTAGAAACTCTGTTTCACTTACATGAGCATAAAGAATTAAAGTTTTTTGAGCCATCTTGTGCTGCCACACAGGCACACTACTAGGAGATTGGATTGGAAACTGAAGTTGTTGATTCTACACAGGGCAATGTAACACTTGAATCTTGTGCCATCCCTTGGAGTCCCGATTGTGGGGTCAGTCATTCAAAAACATGGGGGCCTCTGGCTGGATATGGTTATTCTCTAGATAGAAAATGAAGATGTCTCCAAATGATGATGTGAGGGTATTGTCGTACCCATCACAGGCTACTCTGCTGAAAGCAACTTCTTACGCCTTCTGGTTTCACCAGTCCATTCTTCACTGCACTCATGTAGCATTATCAACACATTTATCGCTCCAGAAAACTCCTGGTCTTTCCTCAGGATTATGGAGATGTTCAGCTATTTTCCTGTTTCCTCCAATCCAATATTGCTGATCACAACATATTGTATGAGCACATTATCCATGCACTACATAGAGTGCTACCTTTAGTACTGTTGCACTAGGGAACACAGTCAGTGCACCTATTATCAAGCAAGCATCTCGGTGGCTGGCACCACAGCATTCAGGCCCTCAAAGCAAACTGACAATTACGCTCATGCTCGTTGGTTACAGTGATGACACACAAAATAATTCTCCATCCGAGATCCTATTAACATCATTTACCTGTAATGGCTGATGATTTAGTAATATTAAAAAGGAAAAAGCAAAAAAATGAGAAATAACAACAAAACAAAAACATATTTTCCTACTTCTATTAGGAGAAAAAACATACACATCCTGTCTTTTAGAAAGAGGTTATAATGGCTCATTTTATATGTCAACTTGAATGGGCTAAGGGATTCACAGATAGCTTGAAGACCAATATTTCTAGATGAGGGTGTTTCCATAGTATATTAGCATTTGAATCAATAAACGCTATAGAGGACATTAACTGCAGCATCATCCAATCCATTGAAAAAAGTGGAGAGGAAGAGTAACAGTTCTCACTGCTTAAACTAGGCCATCCATCTTTTGCCTACTCTTACCCAATGTTGCCTCTGGTCCTTAGGCCTTTGGACTCAGACTGTGACTGACACGATTGGCAGTGTTGGCACTCAGTACTTTGGGTTTGTACTCAAACTATATCAGTGACTTTCCTGGGCCTCCAACACACTGACAACAGGTTGTAGAATTTCTCATTGTCTACAATTGTGCAAGACGATTTGTTATAAATCTATCATATCAATCTATCTTATTTTTTTTTACCGTCTGGAGGACTGTGGTTTATAAAGGGGCATTCAAGTGAGATCATATGGTTTCTCAACTGATTAACTAATTAATAAATGAAAGGTAGTATAACAACAGAGAATTCTCTTCTTAGAATTGAAAGTGTTTGATAAGTTTCCTCAAGCTTGGGGTCAAAGATACTTTGAATCTGAATGTTTGCATAGAAAACCTGAGAAAGTGGTAGAAAAGTAACAACAGCCACAAAAAGATACATATTTTAATGGCAGAACATTCTTATTTAAGTCTTTCCAAAGTGATGAATTTCCCACAGTTTGAAAAGAGACCAATAGGTTATTATTTCTTTCTTTTAATGGCATTTTTCTCTACAACTGAAGGATTTATAAATTATACCACATATTTAATTTTAAAAATGGAAAGTAATGTGTGGAGTTTTAGGTGGCAAAAGTAGTGAATTTTCAAACTGAAAAAATACATTCTACAAAGATGAAGAACACATTTTGTGCTTTTTAGAATTTTACAGAAAAACAGTATGAAATGTAACTCATTTCATTGCAAGTAAAATATATTGTGTATAATCCCAAGAAATAGCCTCCATACTCTGAAAATGAAGGAATGCAGCTATTGCATAGCTAGACAAAAAAAAAATGAACATGATAAAAGACACGTGAAGTGGTTTAGCAAAAGGTAGGACTAATAAAGAGTTTATGATTGCGTTAGTCATCCACAACTAAGATAACTCAGATTGCCATAATAACAAGGATCCTTCACTTCTGTAAAACGGAATGCTTCTTATATTCTTTTATTTAAGAAAGAAAAAGTGGGATTGTGTAGTGGCGCACTAAGTTAATCCTCCGCCTGTGTTGCCGGCATCCCATATGGGCGCTAGGTTCTAGTCCCGCTTGCTTCTCTTCCTGCCAGCTCTCTGCTGTGGCCTGGGAAAGAAATGGAGGGTGGACCAAGTCCTTGGACCCTGCACCCACATGGGAGACAAGGAAGAAGCACCCGGCTCCTGGCTTCTAATCGGTGTAACTCCGGCCATTGCAACCATTTGGGGAGTGAACTAACAGAAAGAAGACCTTTCTCTCTGTTTTTCTCTCTCTCACTGTCTGTAACTCTGTCAAATAAATAAAAATAAAAAAAAAAAAACAAGAAAGAAAATATATTAGTTTATGTAAGTGAAAATCAAGGGAATAGATTTCTTATATGGTTGGGTGTGAGTGTTTAAGCCATGTCTCATTTCTCTCCGTCTCTCTCTCCCTCTCTGTGCTCTCATTTTCTTACTCCTGGTTTATTTAAATTTACTTGAAATTCAAATATTTTCTCAATGTTTGGTGACAAAATCACTGGTAAATTTCAGGCTTACTTGACTGAGCTTATCAATTTCAAAATCACAAGAGTACAAGTTAATATCCTGCATTGCTTCTTTGAACAAGCTAAGATTATCTGATTGTTGTTGATTCTGAACAGGGCAATGTAACACTTGAATCTTGTGCCGTCCCGTAGAGTCCTGATTGTGGGGTCAGTCATCCTAACACACAGGGGCCCCCGGCTAGATATGGTTATTCTCTAGACAGAAAATTAGGATGTCTCCAAATGATGAAGGGATGAATATTTGAACCCCCCAAAAATGAAAGCAAAAACAAAATACCTTTGCTGCCCTAGAGTAAGTGCCACACATTTAGGAAAACATTTCTTAGTTTTTGTACAAAGTATACTGATGATAACCTACTCTTTCTTAGCAAAGAAAAGATTGTGCTTGTGTATGTGTCTGTACGATAAAGTTCTTTCCAGAGATTTCACTTAATTTGAAAAAAGTTATTACAATGATGGAGTTATTAGATTTAATAAAGATTTCAGGGTTAAGGAAATTGTCTATTGGGGTAAATAAGTGAGAATAAATGAAACCATGTTTCTCTCCATCCCACCTCAGCCATTCATGTCTGAAATCATTGTCAGGCTCACGGTAGAAATTAGATTGCCAGATAGTCTGTCTAAAACAGTAGCCTAGCATTGGAAAATGAAAAGTAAATATTTCAAGGACAGTTTAAACACAAAATATTTGGAAAGCTACTTTAAAAAAGTAATAATCATATACACTCATCCTTTCCTGATAATTTTGTTTTGGTAGGTCTAATAGTTTTGAAAGTTATCTTTTTTCAAATAATTCCTATCAAAAATGCCCTCTTAATACTTTCACCACTCACATTCAAACGTTGTTTCCCATTTGTCTGCTTTCCTTAAAAGAACTAGTAGATGTGCAGATAATGTGGCAAATTGAGAACAGCAACAGGAAACAGTAAAGATATTTTTTATCTGCCAAAAAAGCTTTTAAATTTTCTTAGCATCCTCTGTCTGTCTATCCAAAATTAATCTCTCTTTCACACCTCGAAATGTCAGCACTGTCTCTTTTAAGAGCTGATGCTACACTTTGAAAAAATATTATTTTATTGTTGTTCTTTGGTTCTTTCAGGCACTCTATAAAATAGAACTTATTTAGAGCCTTCAGAAGAAAACTGTCTTTCTATTTCTGGCATTGAATATGCAATTTAAAATAATAACTAGGTAAATTTAATCTTATTCTTGTGAATAATATCTCTACCATGATTTTTTTTCATTTTTTTTGTCTTTTTAACACAGAATACACATTTTTAAACTCAGATTCTCAACTATATTCTCACCAAGGCTTCAAATATTTCCTATCTACTTAAAGTAAGATCAGATAATGAAGAAAATGAAGGGAAATCAACAATGAAAACAGTGTTCTGGGTCTTTTAGCTTAGAATTAATCCCTTCACTTTGTCAGAAAAATTCTACAAAAAAATACCTACTGAATAAATCCATAAATAGCTAATATGCTAATCATAAACTCAACACATTAAGGGACTCTAAATTAATTATATAATATGCAAAATCAAATATAACTAAAACACTAATGATATTGATGTAATAAATGTTACATTAGCTACACTTTGTTGGGGGCATTATCACATGTTTCAATACAAGTTAGAAGTAAACATCATTCTATGGATGATTGGTTAAGATTTGAAACACTTTAATCAAGAAGTCACAATGAAAAGTGTTCATTAGCATCTGAAAGACTAATCAGGAATCCACAATCCAAATGACCCATATAGTGTCAACTCACTCAGCATAGAAGATTCAGTAATTAGGGTGAGTCATGTTAGATATGATTTTCCATTGGTAAAATAAATTCAGAAAATTAGTAGTTCCAACAACCTATTGATCCTGCTATTCTAATGTTAACAGGTTGTACTTTGGAACCTATAGAAGTTATCTTTAGGTCAAGGTTTCTGATTGATCCTGTGTCTATCATTCTCCATTTATTTATGGAGGAATCTATTGTTTGATATCACTAGATATTTGTGTGACCTGCAAAATATAGAATGGTTCTGCTTGACTAAACTGACTTTTCCCTTGCAACACTTGTTATAATCACTGAGAACAATTGCCAGGGCAGTGAGTGTTGCAATCTAGGAAAGGAAGTTAAAGAATGGATTTGCATTTTTATTCCAATAATTATTATGCATACATTGGTATCAATTTTAAGCTTACTTTCAACTGAAACTGTCGAATAAATCTTCAGATTGTTAAAAGATGTTAGTCCCTCTAGGTGTATTGGCAAGAAATGAATTGTATATAACCATACAAGCACATACTTTGATCAAAGGGCAGCTACTTTATTTGGTATTCATAATATTATTTGCAAATTTGAGTATTTAAAAGTGGATTATCTTGTAGATATCTTGTTATGTGGCTTTCTTGTAACATTTAGTCATTTTTAAAAATGATATTATTGAAAACATAATTATCTTATGAAAGATAAAACGTACCAGAACCTTGAGTATTATATATGGACTACTATTGATAGAGACATTTATTAATAAGGAAAGTCTTAAGGAAAAATGTCACATAGTGTTTTATACATGGAGATGAACAAGAGTGCCTTCTTGAGTGTTTGTAGAAGTTCTGAAAAAGAAATGAGAAACAACTTATTTCAGTGATTGAACAAAGATAGAGGTGTCTTTTATTGCAAAATACACACTAACACAAAGAAAGATAGTGGTTCCCTTATGCTGTATCCTGGAACAACAAAATGAGTAAGATTACTTAACCATTGCTATTTTCCAGAATCACAGACCTATAACAAAGCACAACATTGTCAACTGATGCTCATACTTGTTTAGAATCCTGCTGAAGACTTACAGATTGCTGTGATTTTGATATTCATTTATATATTCACCATCCCCCACCAAAAGGCTTGATACCTAGAGTGTCAAAACTGTAGGATGTAGAAATTTTAGGAGGTAGACCTAGTGGGAGATTCTTTTTTCAAAAAGAATACTTTTTGTATTTGTTTATTTGAAAAGTGCAAACATAGGTGATTGATATAGATACTACTATATTCAAATTTTTATTTTTCTTCTTTTGAGATTTTATTTATGGTATACAAATTTCACATATTTCATATGTACAAATTTCAGAACACAAATATTCTGCCCACCCTTCCTTTCCTCCCACTGCACTCCCACTCTTCCTCCTTTGTTTTTTATCCTCATCCCTGTTTTTTACTAAGATCCATTTGCAATTAACATAGTACACATAAGATTAACCCTACACTAAGAGTTCAACAAATAGTACGAAAAAAAAAAAACTTTTCCTTAACTCTTGAAGTGTTAATTTCACTTCTATACATTATCTCTTAGGTACTCTGTTAGTTATTACAGATTGGGGAAACATATGATATTTGTCTTGTTGGGACTGGCTTATTTAATTAAGCATAATGTATTCTAGTTGTATCCATTTTGTTGCAAATAACAGAATTTAATTTTTGCTGCTGTGTAGATTCTATGGTATACATATCCCATAATTTCCTTATCCAGTCTTCAGTTGATGGACATCTAGATTGGTTCCATATCATAGCTATTGCGAGTTGAGCTGCAATAAACATGGCAGGTACAGATAATTCATTCACCTTCACTGCTGAATTTAACTAGACATTTAAAGAAGAACTAACTCCTATTCTTCTCAAGCTATTCAAAACAATTGAACCTATTTTCCGTGCTATTTGTTGAACATTTTACTTAACATAAAGTTAATCATAAATGTATAATATTAATAGAAAATAGATCTTATTAAAAATAAGAGTGGAAATAAGAGAGAGATGAGAAAGAGTGGTAGGAGAGTAAGTGAGAGGTGGATATGGTAGGAAGAATCATCATGTTCCTAAAGTTGTAATTGTTAAAAATATTAAGATTGTATTCCTTAAATAAAAAGTTTCTAAAGGAAAAAAAGCCAAAATGGAGGGAATCATTCAAAACTCCTGCTGTGAAGCCCACATCACCTTAATATTTAAACCCAAAAAAGACACAACAGAGAATGAGAACTACAGACCAATTTCCCTGATGAATGTAAACACAAAAACCCTTAGCAAAATACTAGCCAATCAAATCCAACAACACATCAGAAAGATCATTCTATCAGACCAAGTGGTATTTATATGTAGTATGCAGAGATGGTTCAGCATTTGCAAATCAATAAATGGGATCAATCACATTAACAAGCTGAAGAAAAAAAGCCATATGGTTATCTCATTAGATATACAGACTGCATTTGATAAAATACAACCTCCTTTCATGATGAAAACTCTAAGCAAAATGGGTATAGAAGGAACATTCCTTAACACAATCAAGGCAATTTATGACAAATCCATGGCCAGTATCTTATTGAGTGCGGAAATTTTGGAAGCATTCCCACAAAGATCTGGAATAAGACAAGCATGCCCACTGCCACCATTACTATTCAATATAGCCCTGGCAGTTTTAGCCAGAGCCATTAGTGAATAAAAAGAGACCAAAGGGATACAAATTGTTAAGCAGGAAGTCAAACTATTCTTATTTGCAGATAACATGATTCTATACATAGGGGACCCAAAAGACTACACTAATAGACTATTGGAACTCATAAAAGTGTTTGTTAAAATGGCAAGATATATAATCAGTACACAAAAAGAAATAGCTTTTGTATATACCAACAATGCCATGGTTGAGAAAGAACTTGTTAGATCAATCTCATTCATAATATCTGTCGCTCCCCCATTCGCGGAGTAACGACACTGGACCCTGTGCTGTTCTTTCTTCCTGGCTCTTCCCGGGTTAGCTGCCGGCCCCTCCACCTCCGTGGAGGGGCGGCACCCCCTGCCGCTTTCCCCGCTTCCATGGAGGAGCGGCACACCGCCAGCCGGCTCTCTCGGGGGCTGCTCAAATGTTCCTCAGGTGTTCCTTCAGATGTTCCTGGTGCATGTTGTTTCTCTCCTCCTTTATAGTCCTCTTCCACCAATCCATGCTCTGCTACCCACACGCCGAGCACACTGCTCTCCTCCAATCAGGAGCAGGATCAGCTCCTGCAGTTTATTGGTCGAACTGGAGGCAGCTGCGCAGAAGCTGTTTACTCCTCTCCCAGCGCCATATTGTGGGAGAGCAGATGCATAGAATAAGTCTTAATTCCAGTAACTTAGTCTAGTCTCAGTTGCTCCCCACAAATATCTACAAAAATTCAATACTATTGAATAAATTTATCCAAGAATATTGAACTTATCTATGATAAAAATTACAAAACACTAAAAAAAAAAAAAAAAAAAAGAAGACACCAAACAAAATGGAAAAATGTACCATGTTCATGGATTGGAAGAATCAATACCAAAATGTCTATACTATTAAAAGCAATTGGTAGATTCAATTTTATCCCAACCAAAATAGCAATGACATTCTTCTGAGATATAAAAAAAAACGATGCTGAAATTCATGTGGAAACACAAGAGACCCAGAATAACTAAAGCAATTTTATACAACAAAAGCAAAGCTGGAGACATCACAATACCAGATTTCAATGCACTCTACAGGATAATTATAACCAAATAATCCTGGTACTGGCCAGAAAAAAAAAAAATGGGTAAACCAATGTACCAGAATAGAAACTCCAGAAATTAATACATTCATCTACATCCAATTTATCTTTGACAAAGAAAACAAATCCCTAGAGCAATGGCAATTTCTTCAAGAAATAATTCTGGGAAAACTGGATCTCTGCATGCAAAAGTGTGAAACAAGAGCCCTTCCTTACAAGTTACAGAAAAATCTAATCAAAATGGATCAAGAACCTAAATGTATGACCTGATAGCATCAAATTATTAGAAAACAGAGAGGAAACTCCACAAGACATTGGCATAGGGAAAGATTTCTTGGAAAAGATTGCTGAAGCACAGGCAATCAAAGCCAAACTTGACAGATGGAATAACATCAAACTGAGAATCTTCTGCATTGCAAAGGAAACACTCTGCAAAGTGAAGAGGCAACTGACAGAATGGGTGAAAATATTTGCAAACTATGCAACTAATAAAAGATTAATACCCAGGATATATGCAGAGCTCAAGAAACTCAACAACAACAAAACAAGTAATCCAGTTAAGAATTGTGAAAGGACTTGAACAGAGACTTTTCAAAAGAGGAAATCCAAATGGCTAATAGACACACGAAAAATGCTCAGGATCATTAGGCATCAGAAAAATGCAAATCAAAACAATAATGTTTCTCCTCACCCCAGTAAGAATGGCTTTCATACAGAAATCAATAAGCAACAAATGTCAGTGAGGATGCAGGGAAAGGGATACCCGAATCCACAGTTTGTGGGAATGTAAACTGCTCCAGTCACTGCGGATGATGGTATGGGGAAACCTCAGAAATCTGAATCTACACTTACCATATGACCCAGCCAACGCACATATGGGAATTTATCCAAAGGAAATGAATTTAGATCAGTGAGAAATTCTTATGTCTTTAGGGTATGTCCTTAGGGGAAAGATCAACTGAGAGGATTAACTCTGGGTTATAAAATTTAACCTCCAAAACTGACAGCTAAATAAACATTTTTTCTTTACTAAGTTAGGTGAATCAAGCATTAGGTTGGGGTACTGAAATATTACCTAATACACACATACTAAAGGAAGTTGTGATGTGAACTCTAAATACTCCCCTTAACTACTTCCTGATTTTAGAAGAATGGAAAATTTTGTGTTTGTATATAAAGACATTCTGCAATGGGGCATCAAAATAGTCAATTTACCTTATCTTTTGGAACCATAGACTCAATCTTTGATTCATAAAATTGTACATTCAGAAACAGGTTCTTTACCATGTTTGAATGCACACATACCCTTTTGGATAAGTATTTTTCAATTTTGCTTGATAGCTATTTCCCTGTGTGTTCTAGTTCAATGTAAGGTACACTATCTTCAAATATACAGAATTTGTAATGTGTATTTTCATGTCTGCACAGTTTGCGAGAAAACACTCTATAGTCAAAGGAAAATTGGCTGGTCACAATTTTCCCAATCCTTATAGCATATTGTTTCTCAAGATAGCTAATAGATAGTTCTACTGCCTTCTAGAAGTATCGCCTACATTTTGTTGGAAGTATACATTCAGTCTTTTACAGTCCCTAGCATATTTCCTCACCTTTAGCACCTATCAGCTTTGGATATCTGCAAAACTTTCATGTGCTTTTCATTTAAATAAATTTGGGGGTTATAGAACATAGATCATATTCTTATTTTCAGATGAGTCTTTGCCTTAATGCACATATTAACTTGAAAATTCCAACACAGCCTCTAACTCTTATTTTTGTTTGATATCAGGTAGCCTTTTTCTGCTTAATATCAAGATAAAAATCTTCAAAATCCTCAACAATCCTACACAACTATTCCAACTTCTTTCTTTGTTGAGTACCTTATCTCTGTTTAATTGAGAACACTGAAATTGTCTGATATCATCTCCCTCCATTTTACAACTTTGTCCATCTTTCAGAAATATTTACATTATAATTACACACCCCCTTTCTCATCGATCTCTAAATCTCTATGTTCTCAATATTAAAATAAAAAAGTAATGAATTATTTGTTTGTTTCTTCTCCACTCATTTCATATCACTCTTATCATCCAGATTTCTTAATAGTAAATAAATAATAGATTATATAGAAAGAAGAGTTTTTGGCCCATAACAGATAGATATTTAAAATTCCAGAAGGATACAAAAAACATCTTCTTTTTATAAGATGGATACAATTTCAACATGTAGAGTTACAGATTTGATAAAATAAAAGCAGGCTAGAGGAAAAGAAAGAAAAAAAGAAGAAATAATAAGGACAATATTTTGAGCAATTTGTCAATCATTGAGCAATCACATTCAGACCTTCAAGCAAACATAATGCTGACTGCTTAAAATTTAGTCGCAAAAAGCACCTATTAGTGCACTGTCCATATGATTGCTAAAAGTTGGCCATATTTTTAAATACAGTAATGAGAGATGGAAGCAAATAATTAACTGTTAATCACTGCAAGAGAGCATAAATTGTTTAGAAGATAAGCCTAACATTTCTGAGATAAATTCAGAAACAACTATGAATTCTAATTATGTCAAAGCTGAATTTCATGGAAGAAGAATATAATTTCTACATGATATTGGATAGTGAAATATCCATCCACAAATGAATACAACAGAATAAAATAAAAGACTGTGAAAAGTTAGTGTGGTTTACTGTGAAAAGTTAGTGTGGTTGGCCAGCGCCGAGGCTCACTAGGCTAATCCTCCACCTGCGGCACCAGCATCCTGGGTTCTAGTCCTGGTAGGGGTGCCAGATTCCGTCCCGGTTGCTCCTCTTCCAGTCCAGCTCTCTGCTGTGGCCCGGGGAAAGCAGTGGAGGATGGCCCAAGTGCTTGAGCCCTGCACCTGCATGGGAGACCAGGAGGAAGCACCTGGCTCCTGGCTTCAGATCAGCATGGCCCCCATTGCGGCCATTTGGGGAGTGAACCAACGAAGGGGAGACCTTTCTCTCTGCCTCTCTCTCTCTCACTGTCTAACTCTGCCTGTCAAAAAAATAAAAAGAAAAAAAAAGTTAGTGTGGTTTTACATGGTTTATTGTAGTGGGACTTCAAGACAAATTTAGAACTTGAGGTGAAAGAAGCAGCTGAAATTACCAGAACCCACCATGTTTGATTTGGATATGAGATTTCCCACACCTGAAGGGCTTAACTGAAAAGGGACAAGACATAAGTAAGGACAGCTTCAGTGTAGCCAGATTGCAAGGACAGTTAAAAGTGGGCTTAACATTTACTATTCATGACTATCAGACACAAGTCTTGTGAGCTTGTTTTCTGACAAGCGAGAACTAACTTATCTCAATTAGAATTGATGCCAGAATGAGTGAAAGATTTTCAATAAAATATGATTGAGAAATAACAAATGGAAAGAACTCAGAACCCAGTTTTCTCAATTTATCACAAGAGAAAGGAACATTGGGGAGTTTTTTTTCATATAACAAATCAGAGTCTGATGCTTTTATTACTTGCCAGATAAGCAGACAACATTTTTCATAAAATATAACTTAATTATAAATGATTTGAAGTTTTAGTACACAACAGCAAGAGCATACACCAATATGGAATTGCATTATGTGTTTTTTTAAGAAGGGATTAAATCTTTGATATTCTCAACTTATAGAAAGTAAGAAAACAAGCAACAGATATTATTTTTTAATTTACTTACTTACCTACTCTTATTTTAAGGGAACATGAAAGAAAAGTATTGACTTATGACTAATGATTTTTAACAGTGTACAGAAGAGTTTATTTATTTATTTATTTAAGATTTATTTATTTATCTGATAGTCAGAATCACAGAGAGGCAGAGGCAGAGAGAGAGGTCTTCCATCCACTGTCCCACTCCTCAGATGGCCTCATTGGCCGGAGCTGTGCCAACCAAAGTCAAGAACCAGGAGCTTCCTCTAGGTCTCCCACACAGGTACAGGGGCCCAAGAACTTGGGTAATTCTGTACTGCCCTTCCAGGCCATAGCAGAGAGCTGGATCAAAAGTGGAGCAACCATGACTCAAATCAGTGCCCACATGAGATGCTGGCCCTGCAGGTGGCAGCTTTACCCACTACATCATAGTGCCAGCCCCAGAAGATTTTCTTATAAAGAACTAAGTATAAAACAAGGTCTTTCAAATTTAATATTTAAAATATGATTAAAATTAAAATATGTTTAATTTTAATATAACTAAAATATTTTCTTATAAGTACTACTTAACCAAAACTTGATATTTAGATCTGTAAAGAAATTGAGAATATACTATTTTTTGTCAAAGTACCTTGACTACTTTAGTTAACAAATTGTTAGACTGAACAACTATGCCAATTCCTATTCAGCTCACTGTCTTCCATAAACTGTATAGAAAATAATATAATTTTCTGGAGGAAGATATGAAGTAATGTTTTGAATATCACATTATATGTGATATCTCAGATCATTTCCATATGTTTTAAGGCAGATTGTTTGAAGATACAAATCTGGGTTCTAGAAATCATCCTGTTCATCTCTGTGATTTCAAGCTGAGTCATTAGATTTTTCTTTCTATTTTTCATCAATAAAAGTCCTACAAAAAAACATTCAAAACGCTGTTACCTTCAGCTTTTTTCTGATCCTCAGGTAAAATGTTGATTCTTTTTTAAAGCATAACAATGAAGAAAGAGTTGAGGGAGTTAAAGGGATTTTTATGAGTTAAGACTTGGCTTCAATTTAAGGCAAGGGATTTTGTGGGTGGATCCATTTGGGAGTCTGGATAATTAGAAATTGGGAGTAAAGATTTTTCTCTAAAAGTTCATAACAGACAAAACCTGAAATGGCAGTAGTTATTTATCATTGACTGAATACACAGGAGAATTTGCACAATGTCTGCAACTGCTGTCTACAGCAAACTTTTTAAGTTCTCAGAGCTAGATGTTTACAAGCATTTTATAAATAAAAAGAAGTATTCTATTTTCAATGTGATTTCTCTATTCAGCATTTTTTTACAGAAATGTTCAATCTGACACACATCGGAGGTAATTAGCTGTCTCTGCTAACAGAATACCTGCCCTACTTAGCAGGCATTTCTTGTTCCTCATTAACCAAATTATGTTCAGGTCATATATCATATCTCGACAATAATGCCACTTTCATGCTTAATTGGTTAAATAAATGTGTAATTATGGAACTACACTTAGATACTATTGTAAATTATTGTAACCACAGCATTTGCCTGAAGTAGGTAGGGATGCTATTTGATCTACTCTAAGACATAATAACACTAAAACTTAATGTTGCATTTGTTCAATATCAGTGATGATCTCTCCACATGCTAATAACCTTTTAGACAAAATGTTAGAAAACTCAACTTTATTCTGAATATTCTAATAATTGTAGGCATGCTATTTTTGTAAGAAATATCATCAGCATTAGGCAAACTAGTTACTGTTACTAGGTGGTGAGATTGAAAACTTGACATATGGTAATTAGCAGAATTTATATCTAGCTGTGGGATATTTACAATAATGACTGTAGTCTCAAAAACTTTGGGTTCACAGTAAATACTGGCTTATTGAAAATCAAGTAAATCAAGTTAGAGGAAAAGCAAGGATAATAATAGTTGCCTTAAATTTTTCTAGTTCTTTCTATCTAATTAACACTTTTTAATGAGTGCTAACTAAATGAGACTTTGACATAAATGTCCAAAAAAAATTCTTAAAACCTCCCCAAGAGAGAAATAAATGACATATGGTTAAATTTGACAAGTCAAACATTTAATATCTATATTAATTTTTAATATAAAGATTTATTAAATATTAAATGTCAAGCCAGTTAGATAGCAAATTCATAACTAAATATTTGGTGGCATTTAACTAATGCATGCATGTATACATTTGCTTGTACATGAAAACAATGACTTAAAGAATTGGAAGTGCTTATTAGTTTCACCTGTGAGATGCCTTGAACTATGTAGTTGTGAGCTGGTGCAGCAGTGCCATAATTACTGGGATATAGACACAGATTCATTTCCTTTTCTCTTCATCATCCTTGACAAGTGTCGGAAAACAAGGAACCAGACAGGGACTCTTTTAATATTTGCAGTTTGTAGAGGCTCTATCACAACCCTCAATTCTGCTTCTGCCATAAAAAAAAAAAAAATCAGCTCTCTTATGTGGAACAAAAATACAAAAGAAGCTATAGGTATCATGGACATAAATAATTATGAAATCTTTCTGAAAAATTTTTGAAACACAAAAGCAGGTGATGGATCGATTTAGCTCCTGGGCTGCAGTTTACACAATGCTTTTCTAGAGTGTGAAAGATTCACCCTCAAAATTAGCTCATGATCCAAGATGGCTGTTAGTTCTCTAGCGAAAAGTTCACATAGAAACCAGAAGAAGCACAAAAGGCAGAAGGACAGATGAATTTTCTTTGTGAATTCACCTTCTTTTATGGGGATCTCTGAAAGGAATTGTATGACATCTTAAATTACATTCATGTAATTACTTTTGTTCATCTTTATCCTTGGTTCCTACGAAGTAACTTAATCCTTGGAATAAAGAATTTGACCTGGAATTTTTTCTGATTTTGGGGGAGCAACCTCTGAATATCTGGAATTTCCCAGTTGATAGGATGTCTTTTTCATCTGTCGTGGAGCCCTGGAACAAAAAATATTTTATGTTAGCAAGGTGATTTCTGATGAGCCCTTAGATTGTTTATAGTAACATGATTCAAGATGGAAACCCAGGATAATATAAAAAAAATTCCCATTTAATTGAAGGTTTGGAAATTTGATCAATGTAAAATCAATCCAAGCACCAAGGGGAGAAGAATAGAGTTTAAATATAATCAGTAGTTTGATATGAAGAATAATTTGATCTGTAATACCTATGCAGTAAAACCCCAATAAAAATGCTAAGCATCAAAGCTGAGACAATCTTTCCTCGTGGTGTTCTCCATACTGAGATGCCAGGAAGTACATTTGGAGTCAGAAGTTGCATATTTGAAACTTTTCCAGAAAACGCCATATAGATTGCTCCCACTGACTAATTCTGATATGTATCCCTTGGCTATAATAAAATAGAAACCAGAATAATAGTAGTGTCATGTTCTGTGAGTCATTCTAGAAATTTCTTTAACCTCAATGGGTAGTAAGAATCCCTAATTTATTTTTCCCATCTTTCATTCCTGAACTTGTGTCTCGTGTCTGAAGTAAGATTAGTATAGTATTGTGGTGCATTACGCCTTCAACCTGTGGAGTTCAGCCTTACTGTCGGTACTGTGTGTCTGAATTCATTCCAACCTCATTTACCAGAATATAGTCATTTGGCCTCACCCAGCCTCAAATAAGGTCAGCATTATGTAGGACACATGTTGCCCACATGTCCATTAACTTTGAGGTAAACATTTTGGACTCTAGCTTGAACTTCTTGGCCACCTTTTTGAAAAGAGTAACAGCAGAACAAGTCTCACCATGATTCACTGTTCTATCTCCATTACCAGAGGACGGGCCAACAGTATGTCCAAAAACTTCTGATTTATATTGCTTGGGAAAAAATGAAATCCTTCATCTTCCTCTCAGGATACTTAAGGGTCTACTTGTCTCTGTAATCAACATATATGTTCTTTTATATTACAAATGAAACTTAAGAAGTTTTCACCCTAAAAGAATTACCTTCTTAGTTTCTAGACCCAAGCCCATGTAGCCAGTCAGGCACTTTGCTTTGTAATTAATGTATCTACTATCTTAATTGCAGTGAGATTCTGACCTACAAAAATCCACTTATTTCTCACATTTGGCAAAATAAAACTAAGAAAAACTCTGAATTTCAAGTCAACATTTTACTGTACATTCTCTTGGAACTTTTAGTTAAACCTCTGAGCACATTTGCCTGGGCTCACTGCTTGCTTTTCTGTCTTCCTGCTTTACTGTGGCAAGCCAGAAAGCTGTTTTTGTGAAGAGTGGCTGAACACCAAAAACCAAGGTAACTGATCTTCTCTTATTTCTGAAATTTTAGCAAATATTGACTGAATTGACCTGTACTCTTCACTTACTGAAACACTTGTATCTCTTGAATCAGACAATGCATGTGTTCTTTTCTTTGACTTTCTTATATTTCCTGCTTACTTTCCATTCCTGCTGTCGTTTCCTTATCTAGTCCTTCTGTCGATGGAAGAGAACCCTGAACAATTGATAAAAGCATTTTATATTTTCTCTGTACAGCTGTTTTACAGCTTTTAAAAAACAGCTATGGAATTTCTTTAAAGTCTCTGGCTTGGAATACAATAACAGTATAGGTGATAAACATTAACAAATTTTAGCTATAACTTTGAATTCTGTATTTAAATTGGACTCATTCACAGTAACTTTTTAATTTTTTTATTTGAGTGGTAGAGTTAAGACACAGAGAGGGAGAGGGAGAGACAGAGATAGAGGTCTTCCATCTGCTGGCTCACTCCACAAAAAACCGCAATGGTAGGAGAAAACCTATCTGAGGCCAGGAGCCAGGAACCTGGAGCTTCTTCTGGATCTCCCAGGTGGGTGCCAGGACCCAAGCACTTGGACCAGCTTTCACTGCTTTCCCAGGTCATTGGCAGAGAATTGGAATGAAAGAGCAGCAGCTGGGACACAAACCAGTGCCCCACAGGCAGAAGCTTAACTTACCCTGCCACAGTGCCAGCCCCCATTCCCAGTTTTATATTTGCCATCTTCATTTATATAGGTAATAAACCTCTCCATCTACTTTGTTTTGTGCAGGAGTACTAATCAGCTCTTTCCTATTCTCATACTCATATCAGGAATATCTGAAACATGTGGCCAATTGGCTAAATCCTAAAATTTAGACTTATGATTCAGACATTTCTTTCATTCACTGTCACATCCAATCTATTACAAATTCCTGTGATATTTGTACAAAATATTGAGTATTCCCATTTCCTTTCATATCTAATGTTACTACTGTAGTCCAAACTGCTTTTAACTCTTGGCTCATGTAATGAAACAAACCCCCAGCTTCTGTTTCTTCAGTCTTAACATCTATTCTCCATAATTTTCCTTTTATAAATAAAATATTATTATATTAAAACTCAGCATTAGTTTCTATAGTGACAGCTACTGTGAACCAATGCCTCTATTTCATCACAGACAGATGTATATGTCACAATCATGCTTACAATTTTGACCCTTGCATTTTCTCTTTTTTTCACTACATTCAAGTTGAAACAGTTTTTCTAGTCTCTGAACAAACTAAGTCATTCCTGTCTCAGAGCCTTTGTCACTGATGAGTCTCCTGTCTGAAATACCTGTCAGGTGCACTCATGCCACATTGCCATATTACCCTGACAGTCTCAGTACAAATGTTAGAATCTTTCAGGGCTATCCTGACAAACTTATTTAAGGAGAAATAATCAATGTGCAGTACATATTCTTGCTGTCTTGCCTCATTAGTAGTTATCACTGAATTGCTTGCTTCTTTATCTTCTGTTTTTCTGTCAAAAACAAAAAAAAAAAAACACACCAAATTATTAATTGAGATCCAGAAGACAGTTTTTTAATAATTCAGACTCCTGTTATATTTCTAACACAAAACTAGTTGGGATAAATTTGTTTAAAGATTTCATGTCTACTTTCCATTTTTTGCATATCTTCACTTATGTCCATCCCTACTGCAGCACAGGATGCAGAGTCATACTATTTCAGTGTGATCTGCAGCACTGCTAGGCTCAACACCTGACAATGGATGGCTTTTGCTTTGCTTTTCTACCCATTTGATTCATTTACAAATCAAGACCTGCACTGTTATATCAAAACCTTATTCAGCCTCTTTGTTGCAAGGGAGTCATAAATTTAGCTTTTAGCTTTACTGGCTATGCAGTACAAAAAGTCTTAGTAGGAGGAGGTCAAAATGGATGAGTTAATCCAACTTATCTGCCCCAAATAGCCCCAAGGCAGTGATATTTGTGACTCAGAGGCCTAATATGATTTTCATTCAGACATCTATTATAATTTTATTTACAACACTTCCATTTTTCTCCCTCTTGTTTCCATGCTACTCAAATAAGAATCTAATATGGGTCTGAGGTAGAAAAAACAATTGAGTATAAAAGATGATGCTCTATTCTGAGTACACGGTTTTCCGCCAACATTCTAAGGTTTGGTATTGTAAGCTTGGAAGAAGATTCTCAATCTCATTGTGAATAATTAGTTATCAACTGAAATTTAAATGCCAGTGTAGTGAGAAATCACACATTCTGAAAAAAGGAATCCAAAAACCTTCCCTCGTTAGGTAATAGCTGTAAACTCAGGGGTTCCCAAAGCCACCCCAATTCAGATTAGATGGATGAAAATTCAAGCACTGTTCTTATTGCTACTGTCAGATTCAAGAACTCATTTAAACAACTCAAGAAAACCAGAAGTCTATGATTACAATCAGTTTTTATCAAAACAAAAGGATGGAAATTCAAATGAAATTCAAAAGAGACACACAGACCAAAGTATAGAATGCAATGCATACATTTAAAAATAATATATTATATACTTGAAATTTGCTGAGACTAGTTCTCATTCTCACCACACACACACACACACACACAGTGTTATTAATGTGAGTTGATAGATATGTTAATTTATTATAAAGATCATTTCACAGTATACAGGTACATCAAAACTTTATTTTTTATAAATTAAATACAAGTATACTGCAAAAAGCTCATGGAAAAGTTTCATTAAAAATAAGGTCATTTTGGTACAACAAAATGGAAATCATGCTTATTTTCCATGAACCTTCTGAAGAAACTTCATGAAAAATTTTTGCCAATCATAACTAAATAAAATTGGAAAAATAAAGTATTGAACATGACTGGGAAGTAATTTAAAAAAAATAATGTTTTTATGTATGTAAATTGAACAAATTTCATATATCTCATACATACAGTTTTAAAAGCATAATAACACTTTCCACCCCATCCTCCCTCACTCCCACCTTCCTTCTGCTTCTTTTCTTATTTATCTTTTAACTTTTTTGATAATATACTTTTCTTTTCTTTGAGAACAAGATGTGTCATTAATTGAAGAAGCATCCAAAGAAACAAGCAATGGAGTTGAGCACTTAAGCTTATCTAAAACTTATGAGACATAGGAATGTCCTCCACTTAATACATTAAACGAAGTATTTTTTGAGAACAAGTTTTACTATTAACTCTCATAATACAAGTCTTTGTGGACAGATGTCCTGCTTGGCAAGTTAGTTTACAGTGACTCCTGTTATTAATTTAGCAATTAGCATTCTTTTGTATGATGTCAGTGATCACCCAAGGCTCTTGACATGAGCTCCCTAGGCTATGGAAGCCTTTTGAAACGAAAAAACTCCTTCAGTACTTAGGCCATAAGCAAAGTGGAAGTTCTATCCTCCCCTCAGAGAAAAGTACATATTTCTTTGATGGCCACTTCTTTCCACTGGGGTCTCACCCATAGAGGCCCTGCATATAGGAAACCTTTTGCCACAGTGTCTTGGCTTTCCATACCTGAAATGTTCTTTTGGGATTTTCAGCCCAACCAGAATGACTACAGGGCTGATTCTTAGGTCAGAGTTCTACTTTAAGTGATTGTCTTTCTTTTTATTATTATTTTTTTTATTTTTGACAGGCAGAGTGGACAGTGAGAGAGAGAGAGAGAGAGACAGAGAGAAAGGTCTTCCTTTACCATTCATTCACCCTCTAATGGCTGCTGTGGCTGGAGATGCAGCCAGCGCATGGTGCTTATCCAAAGCTGGGAGCCAGGTGCTTCTCCTGGTCTCCCAAGCGGGTGCAGGGCCCGAGCACTTGGGCCATCCTCCACTGCACTCCCAGGCCACAGCAGAGAGCTGACCTGGAAGAGGAGCAACTGGGACAGAATCCAGTGCCCCTACCGGGACTAGAACCTGGTGTGCCAGCCCCACAGGCGGAAGATTAGCCTATTGTGCTGTGGTGCAGGCCTTTTTTTTTCTTCTTATTTTTGACAGGCAGAGTAGACAGTGAGAGAGAGAGAGACAGAGAGAAAGGAGTGATTGTCTATGACTCTGCTGTGTTTACTGCTCCCCATGTTGGAGCTTTCATGCCTTTTTAATTTTATCTATTATTATTGCCAAACAATCCTATCTGTATGATCACTTTAACACTTGATCCTATCTGTATGGTCACTTTGATGCTTAATCATACCCCTATGATTACTTTAACACTTAAAATGCTGCCCTGCCCCCACTCATGGGAATTTGGTATTCCATGGCAAATTTTGAAATTTTACCCTTGGAAATAAGTCCATAGGAATAAATGCAAAACTATATAGCTTTATATTTAAAAGCTTCATACATTTCATATTACAACTTTAGGAACATGGTGATTCTTTCAACTGTTTCTGCCCTCCCACCCACACTACCACATCCCCTCCTCCTCCCTTTCTTATTCCCACTCTTATTTTTTACTAGGAACTATTTTAAATGAACTTTTTCACATATGATAAATTATATGTTAAGTAAAGAGCTCAACAAATAGTTTGAAAAAAAGAAAAAAAAAACTGTTCCCCAACAGTCAAAACAAGTACTCTCAAACTCAGAGGGCTTCCATAGCCTTGGAAACTCATGACTGGAGCATAGGGAGATTACTGATGCCATATACAGGAGTGTCAATTGGTAAAGTCAACAACAGGAGTCACTGTGCACTTACTCCTCATGTAGGATCTCTATCCTTAATGTGCTGTACATTGAGATTTAATGCTATAACGAGTACTCAAACAATATATTTCACTTTGTGTTTCTATGGGGGTGCAAACTGTTGAAATCCTTACTTAATGTACACTAAACTGATCTTCTGTAAAAAAAAAAAAAAAAAAAAAAAGAAATTATCAATTCCCAACTTGACTCTCACTGGGATTAAACATGACAATAGGTCTGATCTGATTTCATCATCATTTAAAAAAAATCATCTATTATTTTTCACTTTATGTTTCTGTGTGGGAGCAAACTGTTGAAATACTTAAGGTATACTAAGCTGATCTTCTGTATATTAAGATAATCGAAAATGAATCTTGATGTGAATGGAAGGGGAGAGGGAGTGGGAAAGGGGAGGGTTGTGGGTGGGAGGGACGGTATGGGGGGGGGAAGCCATTGTAATCCATAAGTCGTACTTTGGAAAATTATATGCATTAAATAAAAGTTTAAAAAAAAAAAGAATGGAAAAAAAAATCATTGCTTCTTAAAGTGTCAATTTCACTTCTACAGATTGTTTGGTCAACCTTTAGTCAGGCTCCTGAAACATCTCATAGACTCCTCTGTGTAGTGCCCTATAAACCCAACAAAGAACCCTCCTAACTTTGCTCTGCAATAATCCCCTACTGTAAATATCTGATCAGTCTCTATATCTGAGCATTTTCCATCTCTGCCTTTATGTACCATGTGATGTATAGTCACTCTGTCTTCAGCAAGAATCCTGTTAGATCTGTTTAGCCAGGGTCTCTTTGTCCCCTCATGCTTCCGCTTAGTTTTTGCCTTCATCAACTCCTACTCTATTCCTTGACTACGAATTCCTGCTTCCCCATTCGCTACTCATAATTTAGCCCAAGTTCTCTCCTCAATTGCAAAAAGTCACTGATGAGATTAATCAGTCAATATAACTATCATGATGGCTGTGAATAAAGTCAAAAAAGAATCAAAGAATATTTTTTCTTTAATGTAGTCCAAGACCTCACCATGGATAAGAAAGTCAATTCTGATGTGGGCACTCAGTGCTGCAGTTAGGATACATTTTGGGATGCCTGCATGCCATATTGGAGTGTCTGGTTTTGAATCCTGGATCTGTTTTCTATCTTAGCAAACTTCTGAAGTGTACATTTGGAGGTGCACTGATGGTTCAAGTGACTGGGTCCCCAGCGACCCATATCAGAGATCTTGATTGAGTTTTATGATCCTTACTTTGGCCCTGTCCTATCTCAACTATTGAGGGCACCAAGAAATGAGAGATCTCTCTGTGTCTCTCTGCCTTTCAACATTCAATTAACTAGGCCAACGCCGCGGCTCACTAGGCTAATCCTCCACCTGCGGTGCTGGTACACCGGGTTCTAGTCCTGGTTGGAGTGCCGGATTCTGTCCCGGCTGCCCCTCTTCCAGTCCAGTTCTCTGCTATGGTCTGGGAGGGCAGTGGAGGATGGCCCAAGTGCTTGGGCTCCATACCCACATAGGAGACCAGGAGAAGCACCTGGCTCCTGGCTTCGGATCAGCGCAGGCTAATCAGCTTCGGTGTGCAGGCTGCAGTGCGCTGGCCGTAGCAGCCATTGGGGGGTGAACCACTGGACAAGGAGGACCTTTCTCTCTGTCTCTCTCTCTCACTGTCCACTCTGCCTGTCAAAAAAAATCAATTAACTTATTAATTAAAAACAAAACGTACTTATATAACCTTCCAGTAACTGGGACAAAATTTTGACTTTCCTTAAAGTCAATTTTTTGCTATGCAGCCACTTTTTCTGTAAAGTATTCACTAATTTTTCTTTATTTATCATCATTGATAAATTATGAGAAGCTCTTCCCTCCACTAAAGCATCAAACCTCCAATAATTTCTGTCTCACACTTCTGTATCCTTTGGCAGATGGTGTGTTCCTAACATGAAGGAGTCAGTGCTTCTTGCTATTTTTAGTACCTAGCATCGTAATCAGAGTTCAAAGGAATATGACTATCTCTCAAAGGGTGAACATTTGCTTTAGTTGTTGACATACCACTTTGGGTGCCCATATCGCATATCAGAGGGGGTAGGTTTGAGTTCCAATTATGCTCCCAATTGCATTGCCTACTAAGTCACACCCAGAATGGTAATAAGTGATGAATCTGACTCCCAAGTAGAGAGAGATGGATTAAGTTTCCAGCTCATGGCTTTGTCCTGGACCAGCCCCAATTTCTATGATCACTTGGAAGTAAACTAACAGATCTGATCAAAATCTCTCTAGGGTTTTGAATCCTGGCTCTGCTTCTGCTTCCAGCTGCACACTGATGTGCATTGGTGAGGCAGCAGTGGGTGACTTAAGTAATTTAATCCCTGTCCTGCATGTAGTAGACTCACTGATTTTCAGTGCCCTGGTTTAGTCCTGGCCCATTTCTGGCTGAGGCAGGCATTTGGAGAGAGACCAGGGAATGAAAGATATCTCATTTTCTATCTCTTTCATGCACCCTCTCTCATTCTTTCTCCTTGTCTCTCTGTCACTCAAATACAGAAAAAGAAATTAACAATGAATAAATAAATAATTTTAAAAAAGCATGCGAACATGTGAAAGAGAGCCTGTAGTGGGGTATGGTCATCTCATTTAATTCTTACAAACAGGCTCACAAAGGTAGTATGGAATGGTTAAATGCAGTGTGCGGACTGTTTATATTCATTAAATGTGTGACTTAGGGTAAATAACACAATCTAAATTTAGGGTTTCTTATTTGACAACAACAAGCCTTGTTGTGCAGTGGATTAAGTCACCAATTGTGACATCAACATTCCATATAACAGTGCTGATACAAGGTCTGGTTCCTCTGCTTCCAATCCAGCTTCCTGCTAATGTACTTGGGAAGCAACAGGTGATGACTCAAGTACTCATCCCCTCCCACAAATATCAGAGACCAGAATGGAGTTCTGGACTCATGGCTTCATTCTGACCCAGAACTGGCTATTGTAGACATTTGAAGAGTGAACTAATAGATCAACTATCTCTCTCTCTCTCTCTCTCTCTCTCTCTCTCTATGTGTGTGCGTGTGTGTGTGTGTGTGTGTCATAGTCTCTCCAGTCTCTATCAATCTGCTTTTTAAATAAATAAATGAATAATAAATAAATTTTATAAAGAGAGGATGTTGAAGTTTACCCAAGAAATTCCTATTTTACAGAAATTGAATGAAATTCAAGGTGCTAACTACTTTGTGGCAGGAAGTAGATTCAGTGTCAAATGCTTTTAAATCCTAAACCTCTGAATTTCCAATGAAGCGATATGTTGGCAGGGATTATATGACCTAATAGTTAAAACAGTGACTAAGATACCTGCATTTCTCAGTTGTGTGCTTGGGTTTGTTATACTGCTTCAACTTCGGATTCCAGGTCCCTGTTAAGACACACC
This sequence comes from Oryctolagus cuniculus, assembly GCF_051225735.1. Classification (NCBI taxonomy): domain Eukaryota; kingdom Metazoa; phylum Chordata; class Mammalia; order Lagomorpha; family Leporidae; genus Oryctolagus; species Oryctolagus cuniculus. The sequence continues at coordinate 24,299,425 of NC_142868.1, read as the reverse complement.
TTGGGAGGCAGTGGTGATGGTTCGAGAAATTGGTTTCCTGCAGTCTATGTGGGAAACATGGATTGAATTTCTGGCTCCTGGCTTCAGCTTGATCTAGCTACAGCCATTGCAGACATGTTTAGAGAAAAATTCTTAAAATAATTAAATGTTTTTTTTTTTTTGCTTTCAAACTATTATATAATGAATATAAATTTCCAAAGTACAGCTTATGGATTACAATGGCTTCCCCCCCATAACGTCCCTCCCACCCGCAACCCTCCCATTTCCCAATCCCTCTCCCTTTCCATTCACATCAAGATTCATTTTCGTTTCTCTTTATATACAGAAGATCAGTTTAGCATACATTAAGTAAAGATTTCAACAGTTTGCTCCCACACAGAAACATAAAGTGAAAAATACTGTTTGAGTACTAGTTATAGCATTAAATCTCAATGTACAGCACACTAAGGACAGAGATCCTACATGAGGAGAAAGTGCACAGTGACACCTGTTGTTGACTTAACAAGTTGACACTCTTGTTTATGGCATCAGTAATCACCCTAGGCTATTGTCAGAAGCTGCCAAGGCTATGGAAGCCCCCTGAGTTCACCAACTCTGATCATATTTAGACAAGGCCATGGTCAAAGTGGAAGTTCTCTCCTCCCTATAGAGAAAAGTACCTCCTTCTTTGATGACCTATTCTTTCCACTGGGATCTCACTCACACAGATCTTTCATTTAGGTTTTTTTTTTTTTTCCCACAGAGTGCCTTGGCTTTCCATGCCTGAAATACTCTCATGGGCATTTCAGCTGGATCTGCAGGCCTTAAGGGCTGATTCAGAGGCCAGAGTGTTGTTTAGGACATCTGCCATTCTATGGGTCTGCTGTGTTTCTCACTTCCCATGTTGGATCATTCTCTCCCTTTTTGATTCTATCAGCTAGTATTTGCAGACACTATTCTTGTTTATGTGATCCCTTTGGTTCTTAGTCCTATCATTATGATCAATTGTGAACAGAAATTGATCACTGGGACTAGTGAGATGGCATTGGTACATGCCACCTTGATGGGATTGAATGGGAATCCCCTGGTATGTTTCTAACTCTACCGTTTGAGGTAAGTCAACTTGAGCATGTCCCAAATTGCACATCTCTTCCCTCTCTTATTCCCACTCTTATATTTAACAGTGATCACTTTTCAGTTAAGTTTCAGCACTTAAGAAGAATTGGGTATTGATTACAGTATTCAACCAAAAGTATTAAGTAGAACAAACAAAAAAAAAATACTAAGAGGGATAACATATCAAGTTGCTCATCAATAGTCAGGGTCAGGGCTGATCAAATCACCGTTTCTCCTATTGTTCATTTCACTTTAACAGGTTTCCTTTTTGGTGCTCAGTTAGTTGTCACCTATCAAGGAGAACAAGTGGTATTTGTCCCTTTCGGGCTGGCTTATTTCACTCAGCATATTGTTTTCCAAATTCCTAACAGGCATCACACCTAAGAATAATTGTGTGTTAATTACAGAGTTCAATCAATGGTACCAGAACAAAAAATACTAAAATGGATAAAGTATTGCATTGTACATCAACCATCAGGACAAGAGCTGATCAAGTCACTGTTTCTCATAGTGTCCATTTCATTTCAACAAGTTTCCCCCTTGGTGCTCAGTTAGTAGTTGCCGATCAGGGAGAACATATGATATTTGTCCCTTTGGGCCTGGCTCAATTCACTTAGCATGATGTTTTCCAGATTCCTCCATTTGTTGCAAATGTCCGGGTTTCGTTGTTTTTGACTGCTGTATAGTATTCTGTAGAGTACATGTCCCATAATTTCTTTATCCAGTCTACTGTTGATGGGCATTTGGGTTGGTTCCAGGTCTTAGCTAATGCGAATTGAGCTCCAATAAACATTAGGGTGCAGACCGCTTTTTTGTTTGCCAATTTAATTTCCTTTGGGTAAATTCCAAGGAGTGGGATGGCTGGGTTGAACGGTAGGGTTATCTTCAGGTTTCTGAGGAATCTCCACACTGACTTCCATAGTGGCTTAACCAGTTTGCATTCCCACCAACAGTGGGTTAGTGTCCCTTTTTCCCCACATCCTCTCCAGCATCTATTGTTGGTAGATTTCTGAATCTGAGCCATTCAAACCGGGGTGAGGTGGAACCTCACTGTGGTTTTGATTTGCATTTCCCTGATTGCTAGTGATCTTGAACATTTTTTCATGTGCCTGTTGGCCATTTGGATTTCCTCTTTCGAAAAATGTCTATTGAGGTCTTTGGCCCATCTCTTAAGTGGGTTGATTGTTTTGTTTTTGTGGAGTTTCTTGATCTCTTTGTAGATTCTGGTTATTAACCCTTTATCTGTTGCGTAGTTTGCAAATATTTTTTCCCATTCTGTCGGTTGTCTCTTAACTCTCCTGACTGTTTCTTTTTCAGTACAGAAACTCCTCAATTTGATGCAGTCCCAATAGTTGATTTTGGCTTTGACTGCCTGTGCTTCTGGGTGTTTTCCAAGAAGTCATTGCCGGTACCTATATCTTACAGGGTTTTTCAAATGCTTTCTAATAAATTGATGGTCAGGTCGTAGATTTAAGTCTTTAATCCAAGTTGAGTGAATTTTTGTGTAAGGTAAAAGATAGGGGTCTTGCTTCATGATTCTGCACGTGGAAATCCAGTTTTCCCAGCACCATTTATTGAATAGACTGTCCTTACTCCAGGGATTGGTTTTGGATCCTTGATCAAATATGAGTTGGCTGTAGCTGTTTGGATTGATTTCTGGTGTTTCAATTCTGTTCCATTGGTCTATGCATCTGTTTCTGTACCAGTACCATGCTGTTTTGATTACAACTGTCCTGTAGTATGTCCTGAAATCTGGTATTGTGATGCCTCCAGCTTTGTTTTTGTTGTACAAGATTGCTTTAGCAATTCGAGGTCTCCTGTGTCTCCATATGAATTTCAGGATCATTTTTTCCAGATCTGAGAAGAAGGTCTTCGGTATCTTGATTGGTATCGCATTGAATCTATAAATTGCTTTTGGGACAATGGACATTTTGATGATATTGATTCTTCCAATCCATGAGCATGGAAGATTTTTCCATTTCTTGGTATCCTCTTCTATTTCTTTCTTTAAGGTTTTGTAATTTTCATCGTAGAGATCCTTAACGTCCTTGGTTAAATTTATTCCAAGGTATTTGATTGTTTTTGTAGCTATTCTGAATGGGATTGATCTTAGAAGCTCTTCCTCAGCCATGGTATTGTCTGTCTATACAAAGGCTGTTGATTTTTGTGCATTGATTTTATATCCCGCTACCTTTCCAAACTCTTCTATGAGTTCCAATAATCTCTTAGTAGAGTTCTTTGGGTCCCCTAAATAAAGAATCATATCATCTGCAAAGAGGGATAGTTTGAGTTCTTCCTTCTTAATTTGTATCCCTTTAATTTCTTTTTCTTGCCTAATAGCTCTGGCTAAATCTTCCAGAACTATATTGAATAGCAGTGGTGAGAGTGGGCATCCCTGTCTGGTACCAGATCTCAGTGGAAATGCTTCCAACTTTTCCCCATTCAATAGGATGTTGGCTGTGGGATTTTCATAGATTGCTTTGATTGCATTGAGGAATGTTCCTTCCATACCCAGTTTGCTTAGAGTTTTCATCATGAAAAGGTGTTGTATTTTATCAAATGCTTTCTCGGCGTCTATTGAGATAATCATATGGTTTTTCTTCTGCAGTCTGTTAATGTGGTGTATCACGTTGATTGTTTTGTGCACATTAAACCATCCCTGCATGCCAGGGATAAATCCCACTTGGTCTGGGTGGATGATCTTTCTGATGTGTTGTTGCATTCTATTGGCGAGAATTTTATTGAGGATTTTTGCATCTATGTTCATCAGGGATATTGGTCTGTAATTCTCTTTCAATGCTGCATCTTTTTCCGGCTTAGGAATTAAGGTGATGCTGGCTTCATAGAAAGAATTTGGGAGGACTCCCTCTTTTTCGATTGCTCTGAATAGTTTGAGAAGAATTGGAGTCAGTTCTTCTTTAAATGTTTGGTAGAATTCAGCAGTGAATCCATCTGGTCCTGGGCTTTTCTTTGTTGGGAGGGCCTTTATTACTATTTCAATTTCTGTCTCAGTTATGGGTCTATTTAGGTTTTCTGTCTCCCTGGTTCAATTTAGGTAGGTTGCATTTGTCCAGGAATCTATCCATTTCTGATAGGTTTCCCTGTTTGCTGGCATACAAGTCCTTGTAGTAGTTTCTGATGATTCTTTTTATTTCTGTGGTGTCTGTTGTTATGTTTCCTTTTTCATCTCTGATTTTATTGATTTGGGTCTTTTCTTTTTTTAGTTAGTTGGGCCAATGGGGTGTCAATTTTGTTTATTTTTTCAAAAAATCAGCTCCTCGTTTGGATGATTTTTTTTAATGTTTTTCTTGATTCAATCCTGTTGATTTCTTCTCTGATTTTAATTATTTCTCTTCTCCTACTAGATTTGGGTCTGGTTTGCTGTAGGTTTTCTAGATCCTTGTGGTGAATTGAAAGCTCATTTATTTGGTGCCTTTCCAATTTCTTGATGTAGGCACCTATTGATATAAACTTTCCTCTTAACACTGCTTTTGCTGCGTCCCATCAGTTTTGGTATGTTGTGCTGTTATCTTCATTTACTTCCAGAAAATTTTTGATTTCTCTTTTAATTTCTTCTATGACCCATTGTTCATTCAGGAGCATGTTGTTCAATCTCCATGTGTTTGCGTATGCTCTAGGGATTCCTGAGTTGCTAATTTCCAACTTCATTCCTTTATGGTCTGAGAAGCTGCATGGTATGATTCTAATTCTTTTGAATTTGCTGAGACTTGCTTTATGGCCTAGTATGTGGTCAATCCTAGAGAAGGTTCCATGTACTGCTGAGAAGAATGTAAAATCTTTAGCTGTAGGATTGAAAGTTCTGTATATATCTGTTAGATCCATGTGGGCTATAGTGTCGTTTAAATCTACTGTATCCTTGTTGATGTTCTGTCCTGTTGATCTGTCTATTTCTGAGAGTGGAGTATTGAAGTCCCCCAATACTATTGTATTGGGGTCTAAGTCTCCCTTTAAGTCCCTTAACAAATCTTTTAGATAAACCGGTGCCCTGTAGTTAGGTGCATATATATTGATAATTGTTATATCTTCCTGTTGAATTGATCCCTTAATCATTATATAGTGTCCCTCTTTGTCTCTCTTAACAGTTTTTGTGGTAAAGTTTATGTTGTCCGATATTAAGATGGCTACACCCGCTCTTTTTTCATTTCTGTTGGCATGGTATATCTTTTTCCAGCCTTTCACTTTCAGTCTGTATGGATCTTTGTTGGAAAGATGTGTTTCTTGTAAGCAGCAAATAGATGGGTTTTGTTCCTTAACCCAATCAGCCAATTGGTGTCTTTTAACTGGACAGTTCAGGCCATTAATGTTCAATGTGACTAATGATAAGTGGTTACTTTGCCCTGCCATTTGCCAAAGATAAGTTCCTGTATATGCTTTGAATTCCCTGTGATCTTTTGCTGTGAGGTTTCCTTCCTTTACCTTCTTTCATACTGATGACTGTGTTTCTGTGTTTCTGTGTGTAACACATCTTTAAGCATCTTTTGCAGGGCTGGATGAGTGGCGACAAATTCTTTCAATTTCTGTTTGCTATGAAAAGTCTTTATTTCAGCTTCATTCGCAAATGATAGCTTTGTAGGATATAATATTCTGGACTGGCAGTTTTTCACAGTGGACCTGCATGGAGAGCATGGGAGCCCACAGTTCGGGACACCAGCGGCAGACTCAACACTCCAGCACTGGAACGCGAGGTGAGCCGAACCTCAATAGCCCGAGACACCAGCAGGCAAGCAGAAAGAGGAGACTAGAGGGAATGACCCCGGGGGGAAAAGTTCACTAGGCTAACTAGAAGAGAGAGAGAGAAAGTGACTGATATGGACACGGGTTTCTCTCTCTCCACTCACCTCTCAAAGGCGAGCAAGACAAAGAGCAGGCGCCATCTTGGACATACTTCATAAGCAGAGTGACATCAGGTCTGCACCGGCCCTGAGCCTAGCAGAAAAACCTGACTCTGGGCGGGGTGAATTAACAGGAGATTAGGACCTAGTGAATTTGTGGTGCTACTGAACTGAGACTGTGAAAAAAGAGACGGTGGGGGAGAGAACTCACGAATTCATGTGAGTACTCTCCAGAGATGCTACAATTCCATAACTTTGGCAACCCAGTGGGAGACTGAAGGAGAATTTGAGCCCACTCAGGGCAGAACAGATTCCCTGTGTGGTCCTTGGGAAAGAGCTTCTGATCTCTGGCTCCTGTGGGTATATCATTTGCCTGCTAACTACCTCCAACCTCATTCAGCTGTGCGGAATTACTTCCCTTTTGAATAAAAAAAAAAAAAAAAAAAAAAGAAAGAAAGAGAGAGAGATCTACCACGCCTAACCTGGGAGTGTCACCTTTGGCACACCAAACAGATCTCTCAGGCCACACCCATCTTAAGCCTCTAAGGCTCCATCAAAAACAGACAGTCCACTTAATCTAGAGTCATAGTATAACAAGAAAAAGCACCACAGTGAAGAAACCAAATATCTCCAATATGCCAAATAACAAATACAAAAACCGAGGTAATAAAAACAAGGAAGTCACTATGACGCCCCTAAATGAAAAAGACACCCCAATTCAAGATTATGAAGATGATGAGATAGAAGAAATGCAAGAAGCAGATCTCAAAAAATTGATAAGAACATTAAGAAGTTCTCAAAAACAAATTCTTGAACTACAGAAATCCTTAATGGACAAGATAGAAAATCTCTCTCTTGAAAATGAAATATTAAGGAGGAATCAAAATGAAATGAAACAACTAGTAGAACAGGAAACTGTGATAGTGATGAGAAATCATAATGAAGTGAAGAATTCAATAGATCAAATGACAAACACATTAGAGAGCCTTAAAAACAGAATGGGTGAAGCAGAAGAGAGAATATCGGACTTAGAAGACAGAGAACAGGAAAGGATACAGTCAGACCAAAGAAAAGAAGAGGAAAATAGAAATCTAAATATATTGTCGGGAATCTTCAGGATACTATTAAAAAACCCAGCATTCCGGTTCTAATGGAGAGGGAGAAAGGATTAGAAGGCCTTTTTAGTGAGATATTAGCAGAAAATTTCCCAGGTTTGGAGAAGGACAGAAAAATACTAGTACAGGAAGCTCACAGAACCCCTAATAAACATGACCAAAAGAGATCCTCACCACGACACGTTGTAATTAAACTCTCTACAGTGAAACATAAAGAAAAGATCCTAAAATGTGCAAGAGAGAAACATCAGATTACTCTCAGAGGATCTCCAATCAGACTCACAGCTGACTTCTCATCAGAAACCCTACAAGCTAGGAGGGAATGGCGAGGTATAGCCCAGGTACTAAGAGAAAATAATTAAATGTTATATTTTAAAAATGGTATGTTGAATTGCTAAGCCTTAGTACTAGTGAATGTGACCTTACCTGGAATTAGATTATTTCAGATTTAATTAAGATAAATTCATCAGTGGGTCCTAATTCAACATGACTACAGACCTTTGAGGAACAGGAAGACTGGAACACAGAGATACACAAGAACTTGGGAAGTAATGGAAGAGATCGAGGTGATGCATCTACAATAAGGACTGCAGGAACTACTGGCTGTAATCAAAATCCAAAGGAAATGAGTGAATGGATTCTCTCTTCAGAAAGAATCATCATTTAATTGTCCATTACTTGCAGCCTTCAAATGTGTAAGAGCATAACTATGTTTTTCATGCCACCCAGTTTAGAGAAGTTTATTATGGCTGCTCCAGGAAACTAATACAAAGAACTAAATTAATGACTGAGTTCTGATGTGACTAATATGTTTTATTATAGATAATATTTATATGATTAATGTATTTTGCATATTTTCAAATGTTTGCAAGTTAATGATAAAGATATATCAAGTGAAAGTAGCAAAAGATAACTGTCCTAAATTGGGAAATTTTGCTTTTGTTGTCAATGAGATTCTAGACATGTTGCTTGAATGTTTTTGTTTAATGTACATAAATCATTCCATTGTTCTCTTGAATTAGGGCAAAGACTCTGAGTTTGCTTCTTTTTTTCATGCTGGAAATTTAAAGTGGTGCTAGGAGTAATATGTATGAGCCATTTTGCCTTAAACTCCTGGAGTGCATTTTAGAATTTGGGGTGTGTGTGTTTGTGTGTATGTGCGTGTACTTTGTCTATAATAGAGAGCTTTACAGAAGTAGAAAAGACTGGAAGGAATTTGACCTGGATATTTTATGGCCCTAAACAAGATGACTTATCTATACTTCAGGTTTCTCTTCTATTACACATTTTGCTAAGAAGAGAATCCACTTCCTAGCATCGTTATATAGATATAAAGTACCTAAAATACATTTTGTTTGCATCTGTTATCATCATGATCTAATTGATAACATGATATGAATGCCTTCCCATACTTTGATCCAATTTTACTAAGTTTATATTGATTTTTTTTTATTTTTGACAGGAATAAATAAGTATTTATTCCTCATCACCAAATAAAGAATAACCATTTAAAAATGAGAAATGTGATTCTAGTATTAACAAGCAAGAAGCTCTGAATGATGGCTTATTGATTGATTGATTGATTTCACAAATATTAGTGACCATCTAGCTATGAATTTGTCATTTTTAGAATTAAAACAAATGTGTGAATGTGTAAATGATAAGAATAAATATTCCTCTTTTCATAAGGATTATATGAATGTATCCAGTTTACCTATATTATCATGATGTTGATTTTCCCATGATTATATATCTCTCAGGTAAATAATACAAGCAAAATGCACAGATCTCCACAACCTGTACATAGATGCAGTAAGTTTCATAGCATGGTATGCCCTCATAGAGCAGCACACTGAAAACAGAAAGCTTCCTGTCAAGGGATTGATAATCATGTAATTCATTTTTCTAATTATAAATACTAGCAGCTAACCCTCAGAGAAATATAACAAAATGCCTTGGTCTCCAAGCCATTCAATGTCGAAACAATGAGTAGCCCAGGATTTATTGATGTCCCATTAAGACTCTATGATTATGCATAGCAAATAACATCATCTCTTTCCTTGATGTTGATGTATCAGCCTCTCCAATATGTAGTAGGTCCTGTTAGAATAAAATTGGAAAGTATAGATATGTATATCAGTGTTCATCAGGCTGCAAACATCACCCCAAAGAAAGCAATGTCAAACCTGTGATTAATTCCACATGTCTGGAAAGCCAAGTTTGCCATTGTTCCCAAAGAAGCTTCTAATTACTGTGTGTAGAGTTCCAAACTCATAAAGCTCTTGCCAGTGAGGGAGCTTGTTATGAAGACATTCCTCCTCTTGGTTGAACTGTAACTCTCACGTATTTGGCACTGAAGGAAGTACAATAAATACTGATGTCTCTTCAATTGATAGAATTTTGTCTCATGGGGTGAGCATTTGGTCTAGAGTTTTAGATGCTGAATAAGACACCTGCATCCCATACCAGAGTACCTGAGCTCAAGACCCACCCTGGTTCCTAATTCCTGTAACCTGCCAGTGCAGACCCCAGAAAGCATGGAGGGTGGCTCAAGTAATTGGGTTCCTGCCACTCATGTTGATGATCTGGACTATGTTTGTGGCTCAGGGCTTTAGTCTCCACATGGTCACAGCTGTCAGTCATTTGGAGAGTCAACTAGCAGGTAGGTGCTCTCTCTCTCTCTCTCTCTCTCTCTCTATATATATATATATATACACACCTGGTCTCTTACACTCAAATCAATAATTTAAATTTTTATGAATTAAAATTTTACATATTTATAGGCTACAACTTGATATTTTCTTTCTTTCTTTTTTTTTTTTTTTGACAGGCAGAGTGGACAGTGAGAGAGAGAGACAGAGAGAAAGGTCTTCCTTTGCTGTTGGTTCACCCTCCAATGGCCGCCGCGGCCGGTGCACCGCGCTGATCCGATGGCAGGAGCCAGGAGCCAAGTGCTTTTCCTGGTCTCCCATGGGGTGCAGGGCCCAAGCACCTGGGCCATCCTCCACTGCACTCCCTGGCCACAGCAGAGAGCTGGCCTGGAAGAGGGGCAACCGGGACAGAATCCGGCGCCCCGACCGGGACTAGAACCCGGTGTGCCGGCGCCGCTAGGCGGAGGATTAGCCTAGTGAGCCGCGGCGCCGGCCTGTTATTTTCTTTTTTTTTAAAGTTTATTTACTTAAGAGGCAGATTTACAGAACAAGAGAGGAAGAGACAGAGAGAGAATCTTCCATCCACTGGTTCATTTCCCAAATTGCCACATTGTCCAGAATTGGGCAGATCTGAAGCCAGGAGCCAGGAGCTTCTTCTGGGTCTCCCATGTGGGTGCAGGGGCCCAAGCAATTGGGCCATTTTCCACTGCTTATCAGGCCATCAGCAGGGAGTTGGATCTGAACCAGAGCAGGTGAAACTCAAACTGGAACCTATATGGGGTGCAGGCGCAACAGGCGGAGGCTTAACTTACTATGCCACAGCGTTGGCTCCTACAGTCTGATATTTCAGTACATTTATGCAAAATATGTAACTGATCAAAACCATGTAATTAGCATTTCTCTGTAGATACTACTTTATTATTGGAGGTTTGGAGATTTTTTTAAAAGAAATTTATTTATTTGAAAGATAGACTTTCAGAGAGAGGAGAGACAAAGAGAGATCTTGCATCTGCTGATTCACTCCCCAGATGGCTGCAACACCCAGGGCTGGGCCAGGCCACAGCCAAAAGATTAGGACTCCATCCAGGTTCCCCACGTGGCTGCCAGGTTCCAAGGACTTGAGCCATCTTCTACTGCCTTCACAGGTTCATCAGCAGGGAACTGGATTGGAAGTGGAGCAGCCAGGACTCAAACCTGCTCCCATATGGGATGCCAACTGAGACACTATGTTGACTTCTCAGTTAATTCTTTATGCCTGAAATATGACATTAACCATGGTCACTAGCTTTCTCTTCTCTCTTATATTTGTTCGTACATCCCATGCAAGTTTATTCTGAGCTATATTCTCCCCCACTAAGCTGTGCACCACTTGAAACTTATTCCTTCAATCTGACTCTGATTTAATAACCGCTATCCAAATTCCTTCTATCCCCTATCCCTCTCAGCCTCTATAAATCACTACTCTCTGTTCATATTTTTTTTTTTTTAGTTTTACATATAGAGAAATATGTGGTATTTGCCTTTCTGTGTCTGGCTTGTGTCACTTAACAGGTTTTCCTCCAGTTCCATTCCATTTTGCTGAATATGACAGGATTTAATTATTTTTATCATGGAATAGTGTCTTATTGTGTATGTATACCACATTTGCACTCTCCATTTATCTGATGATGGATAACTTGGTTAATTCTATTTATTGGGTATTATGAATAGTGCTACAACAGACATAGTAGAGCAATAATTTCTTTGATACAACAAATGTGTGTCTTGGATAGACATCCAAGTGGAAATGCTGGGTAATATGATAGTTCTAGGTGTAGTTTTTTAACAAACTATCCATTCTGTTCTTCTGTATTGGCTATACTACTTTACATACTCAACAATTGTGTATAAAATTTTCCTTTCTCCATATCGTTGCCAGCATTTTTCACTTTCTGTCTTACTGATAAAAACCACTGTAACAGGGGTGTAGTGATATCTCATTGTGATTTTGATTGCGTTTTTCTGATGGGTAGTGACATTGAACATTTTTCATCTACTTCTTGGCTATTTGAATTTTTGCTTTTGGAAACTATCTATTTAGGTTTGCTTATTTCTTAAACAGCCTGGTTTATTCTTGTTGAAAGTTTGTGAACTTCTCATATATTCTGGCTATTAAAGCTTCGTCAGATAAATAACTTGCAAATATTTCTTCCATTCTCTTGGATGTCTCTGCCCTCTTTTCATTGTTTCCTTTGCTTTGCAGAAGCTTCTGACTTTGATATAATATCATTTATCTGGTAATTCTTCAGCTGTCTGTACTTTTGGAGTCTTATAACTCCCTCCTAAAATGCCAACACCACCATCTTGAAGAGTTCCCATATTTTCTTCTAGAAATTTTATAGTTAGGTCTTTGATTCATCTTGAGGTGATTATTGTAAATGGTGAGAAGTAAAAATCCAGCTTCATTCTTTTACTTTTGTTTGTCCAATTTTACCAGCACCATTTATTACACACACTATCTTTGGAGCAAGCATTGTAGTGCAGTTGATTAAGCCACCTTTTGGGATGCTGTGTTCCACATTGGATTTGCTGGTTTGAGGCCAGGGTACTTCATGTTTCTGACTCAGCTTTTTGCTAATGAACCTTGGAGGCAGGGAATAAAGGGCCAAATATTGCCCTCGACAGAAGCAAGTGGTGACTGGGATGGAATTTTTGCATCCTGACTACAGTATGGCCTGGTCCTGGCTTTTATGGTAGGAAGTGAATCAGCGATGGAAGATGGATCTCTCTTTCTCACTTCTTTTTCTCCCTCCCACACTCTGCTATTCTGCCACTTTAGTTTTCAAATAAATAAATAAATATTTTTAAAGATAATCTGCCTCCAAATATGTTCTGGCTCTAAATTTTTGCATTGCATTTTTGTCAAAAATCAATTGACTAGGTCCCAGTAGTGTGCCATAGCAGGCTAAGTCACTGCCAGGGACACCTGTGTCATATATGGGCACTTGTTTGAGTCCCAGCAGCTTTGCTTCCAATCCAGCTCCCTGGTAATATACCTGGGAAAGCAGAGGAGGCTAGCCCAATGCTAGAGCCCCTGCACCCACGTGGAAGAATTGGAAGAAGTTCCTGATCTTGGCTTCAGATCAGCCCAGCTCTGGCCGTTGTGGTCATTTGGAGAATGAGCCAGCCAATGGAAAATCTTTCTCTCTCTCTCTCTGTCTGCCTCTCCCTTTCTCTCCCTATGTAATGCTTTAAAATAAGTAAACAAATGTTTTTTTAATGGTGAAAAAAAGCATTTGGCTGTATGTTTATTGATTAATTTCTGGGCTCTATGCTGTGTTCCTTTTATCCATGTTTCAATTTTTAGCATTGTTTAATTCATATAGCTTTGAAGTATACTTTAAAATAAGATATTACAATGCCTAATTCTTTATTTTTTGCTCAGAATTTCTTTTTTTGTAGTTGTTTATGGATTTTTGTTATTTTTCTCACACTGTGAAAAATGTCATTGGTATTTTAATAGAGATTTGATTGACTGTGGATTGTTTTAGTTACTGTGGGCATGTTAATGATATTAGCCATTTTACTGCATGAACAAGGAATACTTTTCCACTTTTTTCTGTGTCCTTGATTTCTTTCATCACTATTTCATAATTTTACTGTATATCCTCTCACTTTTTTGGTTAAATTTATTTCTAAATAATTCAGTTTTTATAGAAACTGTGAATGGGATTATTTGCTTGATTTCCCTTTCAGAAAGATCATTATTGGTAATTAATCTTTTTTTTTATATTTTGAATTTGTATTTTTGACTTGCCTGAATAGATTCATCATTTCTAATAGCTTTTGGATATTTTGACTTTCTCCTTTGCAATTTCAATAGCTTTTATTTTTGTTTTCCATAACAGCTCTTATTAATACTTCCAATACTCTATGTAAAAAGACAGTCAAGATAGATATCCTTGAGGCTGAAATTGAGACATAATGGGTTAAGCGTTTACTTGTGATATGGGCATTCCATTATCGAGTGCCAGTTCAAGTCTCTGCTTTCTGCTTTCCATTAAGCTTCCCTGATAACACTCTTGGGAAAGCAACAGATGATGGCCCAAGTGCTCAGATCCCTGCCCTTATGTGGGCAACCTGGAAAGAGTTCTAGGCTCCTCACTTTAGCCCAGCACAGCCCCAAATGTTGCCATTTAGGGAGTGAGGTAGAGGATGGTAATTCTCTCTCACTCTCTCTGTAATTTTGTTTTTCAAATAAATGAATAAATCTTTAACAACAGAGAAGAAAGCAGATATTTTGTGTTGATGGAAATATAAAGAGAATTGTGTTCAGTTTTTCCCCATTTAGTATGATATTGGCTGTGGGTTTCTCATATATAACCTTTATAATTTTGAGAGTAAATCCTTGAATTTTACCTAATGAAGGAGACAGAACATTACTGTAGAACTGTTTTCCTGATGAATATCAGCAATGGAAATAAAAGTCCCACATTTATAACACGGCCCCTGCTGAGTTGTCCCAGTAAGAACAGTTTTCAGCTTTCTGTGAAATAATCTGGAGGGTTTAGTACCACTCTTCTGTTTGTCATGTGTTTAATAGAAACAATGAAGTAAGACAGTCTGCCATATAAAAATGAGGCTTCTAAACTTTCAAGGTAAGTTTTTTAAGCTTAAGATATACAAAGATGAATCTAAAAGTGTAAGCAACTAAAATTAAAATCCTACTAAATACAAGAATACTTCGTCCCAAAAATTGTGTAGATGAAAAATTACAACAAGTATAGCCCATATTTTGTCACCTCTTGTCAATTCATTTCTATGGAAGTTAAAGCAATCTGAGCACATTGGCATTAATAGAAAAATCTTTGTATATAAAGTCATGATTTAAAGTATATTAATCTGTTACAGTAGATAATATGATGTCATATTCTCTGATATTTAAAATATGACTATAAGCAAAATGGAGCTTTCCATAGTAGATTCTTATGATTGTCATGTTGCTACAAGAAATTTTTTTTCCTAACGAGCACCTAAACTTTTGTCAAAACTTGTATTGTTTGGAAATACTACCATAATTAATACCAAGAATACAATGACTTATGTTTACAAAAAAAAATTTTGCACATAAAGCAAAAATTGACGAGTATGAACCATTTTTGCTGGTACAGCAAAAAGTTGTAATAAATCATTTTGCACTGGTATAGTATGCTCATTTTCACCATAAGTTACAAACAGTTTCTACCTGCAAAACTTCTCCCAGTGAATTACACTGGAGTGCTCATTAGTGCAATATGGTCCCCAAAGGAAAATCAGACAAGCCGACTTTCAGCTCTGTGAATCAGTGTACCTGAGGGGAGTAAGATGAACGAGGCATCTTCACTTTCAGTCTTATTAAACAATAGTCACAGAACTAGGTTAGAAGGAGGAACACATAAACTTTTCTCCCCACAGGTTTAAAACTAAAATGAATAATGATTATAGCACTGCAAACAACAAAACCAAAAACAAAACAAAAATGTAATAAAGTTTATTGGTTAGAATAGGAGTTTGAAAGGAACAGATTTAGCAAATGGCTTAAGGAATTTTAGTGCGTTTTGCAGTTTTTATATTCTAAATATAATGTTGTCCTTGAAAAAGGTGTGTTGTTTTTGACCCTTTCATTTTGTGTTAAGTACCTACACATCTTCACCACATTATAGAGAGAACACATTCCCTTGTTTTCCTTGTATATATCAAAATTAACTAGAATCAAACATATCCCATGATAACTGAAAAACATGGGTCTATTCTTTTTGTAGATCTTATATCAGGTTATCTGGAGAACAAAAATTACTACTCAGAGAATTTTATAAATACTGGAGAAAGGATGAAAAAGTACTTAAAACAAAAGGATCACAAACATCTTCACCTTCCATTAAACATGATTAACTGGGGTCAGCACAGCTCTTAGCAGATAAAGTCACCGCCTGCAGTACCGGCATCCCACATGGGCACCTGTTTGAGTCCCAGCTGCTCTACTTCCGATCCAGCTCTCTCCTATGGTCTGGGAAAACAGAAGAAGATGGCGCAAGTGTTTGGGCCCTTGCATCCACGTGCGAGACCACGAATAAGCTCCTGGCTCCTGGCTTCAGATTGGTGCATCTCCAGCAGTTGCGGCCATTTGGGGAATGAAACCAGCGGATGAAAGACCCCCCTCCCCTGCCTCTGCCTGTCTATAACTCTACCTTTTAAATAAATAAACATTATTTTTAAAAAGCACTATTAACTACATAAAAGTCCATGTCTATATCAAGACAACTTATTAGGAACTTCTATTTTCACAAAAATACACATTTCCAAATATATACATATATGTACCTACTTAAGTATGTCTTTGTCTCTCTCTCTCTCTCCAAATAGATGTGTTTGTGTGTGTGTGCACATATATAGATAGGAGAGACATTCAAAAGTTCATAGAAATTCAGATTATGAAAAAATAATAGATTTCTGAAATTTTGCACAAAAATAAACTTTTCTTTTTTAAAATATTTATATGTTTGAGAAAGTGGGGGGGGGGAGTTACAGAGAAGGAGAGAGAGGGAGAGAGAAAGAGAGAGAAAGAACACACTTTCATATACTGGTTAGCAACGTCCACAATCACCAGGACTCAGCCATGGCTGGAGCAGCACCCAGGGGCACAGTTTACTAAAAAGGTTCCCACTCACAAGGAAACATATGATAATGTTAAACTCCTAATTACGTTTTGTATTTTAAGTGCAAACGCTATTGTTATCTTAACATTTTATACATGGTCTCTGATGTGATCCTGGTCTTTCATATTTGAATATGGATTTTCTATACTAAGGTTAGTTAGGTCTTAATTTTATCATTTAAACTGTCACAATTTCTATTATACCTAGTCTTTTCCAACTTTGTCTAAATCACACAAAGTATATTGATATTCTTCTACATATAGGGAAAACTTTGATATAAGAAGCATGAAGACATAGGAAAGAAATTGTCTGATTATACAAGAAACATAACTAAGGTACTTTTTGAGGTCAGCATTGTGTCACAGCAGGTAAAAGCTGCCGCATATGCCAGCATCTTACATGGGTACCAGTTCCTGTCTGGGCTGCTCACTTCTGACCCAACTCCCGCCTAATGGTCTAGGAAAAGCAGAGGAAGATCCTGGATCAAATTCCTAACTCCTGGCTGTGGCTTTGCTCAGCCATGGCTATTATAACCATCTGGGGAGTGAACCAGTAAATGGAAAATCTTGCTCTGTGTGTATGTGTATGTGTGTCTGCGTGTGTGTGTGTGTGTGTGTGTCCATGTCCCACTCTATAACTCTGACTTTCAAATAAATAAGTAAATTAAAAAAAAAAAAAAGAAAACTAAGGCACTTCTAAGGTTTTCATTCCTCTTATTTATTCAGTACCTCAGCAAAGTTATGGTTCCCTATCAGCACATTTTGATTGTCTTGACTCTTCTCTGAATGACAAGATGGGTGCAGCTGTTCCACAAACATATCTTTTTAGAAAAACAAAGAAAGTCCTAAGTCAAAATAAACAAAGAATGCCTGCACTTCATGTCCATTATTTAAGAAGATTGTAGACTTTCTTTTAAGTGCTTCAGAAGATTTCGTATCAGATTTCATGTACTTATGACTATACTTAAACTTCTATTTGTCATATTGGACAAGAACTCTTTGAGTACCTTCTATTGAGCTAGAATCATGGTTAGCCAGATTTCCTTTCTGAGAAAAGTGCTTGAACTTGTTATAATACTTAAATTCATGATATCTGGCTCTGTCAAGTTGGTTTTTCAATAGGATTTGATGAGGTAATTATGGCAAATTATACTGAAGATTCAAGTAATCACATAACTAAATGTGAACTAAGAATGTAGTTCTGTAACATACAAACTTTGGGGGACAGATAGCCTCACCTAATGTTTATTTCATATTTTTATCATTAATGCAAGATAGTATGTGGTGGACAAAGTTACTAAGTTTGTATTGCATAACAGTGAATTTTAAAGAAACATCTTACTAGTAGATATTTGTGTTATAGTATGAAAATGTATTTTCAAAATTCAAATAGTGTTGAGAGGCCGGCGCCACAACTCAATAGGCTAATCTTCCGCCTGCAGTGCTGGCACACCAGGTTCTAGTCCCGGTCGGGGCGCCGGATTCCGTCCCGGTTGCCCCCCTTCCAGGCCAGCTCTCTGCTGTGGTCCGGGAGTGCAGTGGAGGATGGCCCAGGTCCTTGGGCCCTGCAGCCGCATGGGAGACAGGGAGAAGCACCTGGCTCCTGGCTTGGGATCAGCGCGATATGGCGGCCATTGGAGGGTGGACCAACCGAAAAGGAAGACCTTTCTCTCTGTCTCTCTCTTTCTTTCTCACTGTCCACTCTGCCTGTCAAAGAATTTAAAAATAATAAATAGATAGTGTTGAGGTCATACATTCAGACTACGGTGTTTTTATTCTCTGAAGAAAGTTTCTGTGAGCAAATGCTACAGTGCAGTCAGGCGACTCTTGTCAGTATGTAAACCTTGCACCTTTTTCTTTCTGCTTTCTGCTTTTATAGCCCTTTATTCACCAGGCAAGTGCATATATATTAATTGAATACTGTGCATGAGGAAAAAATAGAGCTACAGATGTGGCACCTGCCCATATAGTGCCTACAGTCTTGTAGGAGTGAAAGACAGCATACAATCTGCATAGAATAAACTATAATGAGGGCAAGTATGGGGAATGTCGATTGCACCATGGAAACACATGGTGGAGGGAGGCTGTTTCTCTGGCTTATGTCCAAAAAGGTTTCATAGGAAAAAAAATGATTTGCAATGAAATCAGAAGATTGAGTTTGCACTTGAACATGAAAGCTAAAGAACATTCTTAATAGAGAGAAAGACAGAAGTAATGATCCAGAGACATCGAAGAACAACATTGTTCCTAATAGACATTTAATGTGGCTGCAAAATAAGATTCTGAAGCAAATATAGCTAGAAAAAATATCTTGTATATTTTCTTTTTAAAAAGATTTATTTATATTTGAAAGTCAGAGTTACACAGAGAGAGGAGAGGCAGAGAGAGGGAGAGAGGGCCTCAATCTGCTGGTTCAATCCCCAAGTGGCCACAATGGCCAGAGCTGCACTGATCCGAAGCCAGGAGCCAGGAGCTTTTTTCTGGGTCTCCCACATGGGTGTAGGGGCCCAAGGACTTGGGCCATCTTCCATTGCTTTCCGAGGTCATAGCAGAGAGATGGATCAGACATGGAGCAGCCGGGACTCCAACTGGCACCCATATGGGATGCTGGAACTACAGGCAGTGCTTTACCTGCTATGCCACAGTGCCAGTCCTGTATATTTTCTTAAAGAATTTTGTCTTCTTTGTTCTACTTAATACTTTTGGTTGAATACTGTAATCAATACACAATTCTTCTTAAGTGCTGAAACTTAACTGAAAAGTGATCCCTGTTAAATATAAGAGTGGAAATAAGAGAGGGAAGAGATGTGCATTTCGGGACATGCTCAAGCTGACTTACCTCAAATGGTAGAGTTAGAAACATACCAGGGGATTCCAATTCAGTCCCATCAAGGTGGCATGTACCAATGTCATCTCACTAGTCCCAGTGATCAAATTCTGTTCACTATTGATCATAATGATAGGACTTAGAACCCAAGGGATCACATAAACAAGAATAGTGTCTGCAAATACTAGCTGATAGAATCAAAAAGGGAGAGAATGATCCAACATGAGAAGTGAGATACACAGCAGACCCATAGAATGGCAGATGTTGTTAACAGCACTCTGGCCTCAGAATCAGCCCTTAAGGCATGCAGATCCAGCTGAAAAGCCCATGAGAGTATTTCAGCCATGGAAAGCCAAGACACTCTGAGGAAAAAAAAAAAAAAAAAAAACCACCTAAATGAACGATCTCCGTGAGTGAGATCCCAGTGGAAAGAACGGGGCCATCAAAGAAGGAGGTAACTTTCTCTGAAGGGAGGAGAGAACTTCCACTTTGACCATGGCCTTGTCTAAATATGATCAGAGTCAGTGAACTCAAAAGGCTTCCACAGCCTTGGCAGCTCATGACAGTAGCCTAGGGTGATTACTGAGGCCATAAACAAGAGTGTCAATTTGTTAAGTCAACAACAGGAGTCACTGTGCACTTACTCCTCATGTAGGCTCTCTGTCCTTAGTGTGCTGTACATTGAGATTTAATGCTATAACTAGTACTCAAACAGTATTTTTTCACTTTATATTTCTGTGTGGGAGCAAACTGTTAAAATCTTTACTTAATGTATGCTAAACTGATCTTCATAAAGAGAATTGAAAATGAATCTTGATGTGAATGGAAGGGGAGAGAGAGTGGGAAAGGGGAGGGTTGCGGGTGGGAGGGACGTTATGGGGGGGAAGTCATTGTAACCCATAAGCTGTACTTTGGAAATTATATTCATTAAATAAAAGTTAAAAAAAAAGAAAAAAGAAAAAAAAAAGAATTTTGTCTTCATCCAAATTCTTGTATAATTAAGATGATGACATGAACAAATGTGCATTATGGAAATATTCTTGTCTGGGGCAGGTTTAGGGTTTGTATTACAGGAAGCAAAGTTGATAGACTCTTTTTCAATCTCCGAGGTGTGACACGATAGTAGTCTGAACAAAGTCTGCAGCAGAGGTTGATGGGAATGGATATGTTGAAGAAAATTTTATGCAAACAGCCAAAACTTAGAGGAAGACTAAATAAAGGAGGTAGGAGAGAATGAAGAGTAGAATGTAAGACTGTGTTTGTGTTTTGAATGACTAGCTAAATATTGTTGTTACCCACTGGTATATGGGATTCAGAATAAGGTAAAGTTACTAAGTATAATGTTTTTTTTTTTTTTTTAATGTTGTGTTTGTGCTTCTTTGCTAATTTTCTTGACTTTGTGGCAGTAGGATCAAGAGCCCAGGAGAAAGATCAGGGATATAGATTTATTAGTGAGAATATGATTTGCACTAAATTTGAAATTTAAAGGTTATATGATATTTTCTGGGAAAATGTGTGGAGCAATAAGTAGAGAAGAGGACAGATAATGGTATAAAATAGATCTCTAGAGAAAAACCAAATATCATGATCCAAAACAAACAAACAATCAAAAAGCCTCTGCTTTCCATTTTAGTTTCCTAAAATTGATGTTAAAAAAATTTTTTAAAGATGTTAACAAACTTGGATGGAAAAGCACGAAAGTAAAATATCTTCTAGTAGTTCTGTAGGTCAAAATTCTGAAATCAATGGCTGAGCCAAAATAAATGTTTGGGAAAGGCTAAACACCCTCTGGAGGCTCTGGGCAAGAGTCCATACCACATGTCTCCTAGCTGCTGGTAGCCAGAACCCCTTGACTTGTGACTACGTTGCTGCATTGGCTGCCTACCTCCTTACACTGCATCTGTCTCTTCTATATTGTCAAATATCTCTTTGATTTCCTCTTGTAAAGGTACATGTGACTGCATGCAGGATCACCCAGGTAATTCAAGATGATACTCCATCCTCAGATCTTCAGGTACCTCTGCAAAGTATTTGTGGTCACATAAATTAATATTCACAGATCCATAACTTAGTACATTGATTAATTTGGGGACTACAATTTCCCTACAATACAGAGAAGAAAATGACACTTTCTCTGCCCATATGGAGCTCATAAGAAGTATTAAGACAAAATTCAATTCATGGCAGATAGTGTGAAATGTCATTGAAATTATGCAAAATAAGTTAGTTCAATAGAAGTTGATAGACATAAGTACCATATTTGATCTGAAATTTCTGGAAGCAATGCTATATCAAAAAATGTAAAAGAGGAATCTGTATTATACAATATAATTGGAGTTTTCTTTTTAAAGTTTTTATATTACCAAATAAAAATTCAAACTAAAATATGATAAATACTTTAACTAAGTATTTCCTAGAGACCCGAAAGCAGATCTTCCTCTTCAAATATTCTTTGTCCGCATTCTAAAATATGAAGTAATAGAATATTCTTATTTATAGGAAACACAACAAATAACCTTCTGAAATTTTTTTTATTTTAACATTTATC
This sequence comes from Oryctolagus cuniculus, assembly GCF_051225735.1. Lineage (NCBI taxonomy): Eukaryota > Metazoa > Chordata > Mammalia > Lagomorpha > Leporidae > Oryctolagus > Oryctolagus cuniculus. Next base: position 24,277,663 of record NC_142868.1, on the reverse strand, counting down.
AGTTTTCTGTAGGAAAACCAGAAACCACAATAGTGGTTTGATATATGATTTCCAATATCTATTTTTTTTATATTACAACAAAAATATATTGATTCTAACAGAAATAAATTGTTATAGGTGGTGATATTTTGCATTCAGTCAATCAAATATACTTATTGAGAACTTATATTTTTCTTTTTATTTATTTATTTATTTGACAGATAGAGCTACAGACAGTGAGAGAGATAAACAGAGAGAAAGGTCTTCCCATATGAGATGCCAGCACCGCAGGTGGAGGATTAGCCTAGTGCCCCGAGAACTTGTATTTTTCAAAGATTTTTAGGTCCAACAATTAGAAAAGATTTTAAGGACTTATTGCCTACCCTCAGAGAGCCCCTAATAATATTGGAGACCATTTGTACACATCTAACCTGTACAATAGTGCATTTTCCTCATTTAATTCTCAATATATACCTTAAGTAGAATAATTATTCAGTTCATTTTCCAGATGAAAAAACAAGAGTAAAAAGCTGAACCTATTACAAATCTTTTCTTCTTGAACTTTCTGCAATACAATATTCCTTTGGCAAGCAGTAAATAGAGAACATAAATAGTATGACAACAGGAAACACTATAATGGGCCTTGATATTTATGAAAAACTTCCTGGAAGAAGTGAGAATCACAAGCCTATCAACAGGAAAATGAATAACAATTACATTGGAGGTGAAAAAATTAACAGAAGACAGAAAAATAATTTAGATTGGAGGAAAAGGTTGAAAAAGACCTAAAACTGGCAGCCTGTGATCATCATTACTAAAACAAATGAAAACAAAACATAAAGAAAACCTAAGTAATCTAAATACAGAGTGCACAACAATGTCCTATTAAATTCATAATGGAAAATAAGGTATTAATATGGCTATTAAAGTGAAACATATTCTTTTTGAGTCCTTTACATTTCTATTAAATGATAACTGATTAGCATTCCCATAGGATGAGAGATAATTACACTCTATTTGAGATTAATGATTGAAGTTAAAGAAAAAAAATTGAATATCAAACCAAAGTTTTCTCATAAGTGTTTGAAATAAATTGAGGAGTCCGGCAACAGACACAGAAAAGTTGTTGATAAACTGATTCTAGAAACTCAGCTCTGCATTCAAAAATCCTCTGGATTCACTCAGGGATCTTGAATAGAATCTCCCACATAGCATGTTCCCTTTCTCTTGCTAGTTCCTCTACAACATGTGCTCCAAGGCAGAGACAATACTGGTGTCTCGTCAAAATGATGTGCTTTTCCTACAATAGGTTATCTCAGGTACTCTATGTTTCACAGTGATTTTTCCGTCTTTCCATATTGCTCTAGATTTTGCAGTGGGTTCATAGTAATAAGCTGGCAAACTGGTGAGTTCCAAATGTATTACATCAAAATATGTTAACATGTTGGGAACCTATAATTTTTTAAAATATTTATTTTTTGCTGCTTAGTCCCGCTAAGACATAGTGTCGGGGATGAGCAAGGGGGCGATGACTTTCCCACAAAGACACTGAGGACAGGCTTCTGTGAACAAGTCTGTCTTTATTCACAAGCACGTACATTATAAACGGCAGGTAAAAAGGGCCTAACCAGTTCTGGGGAACGCAACCATAGGGTAGAACGGACACTGACGCCAATATGCCGACCCAATCAGCTTGAAGATCACTTAGGATGGCTTCCCAGGTGGTCCGTGGGGCATCAGGGAGTTCTTTACCTGATTGGGAATGGTTTACCTGACCAGCAATCACAGAGAGCTTTAGCAAGGAGTGGGGGTGGGGAAAGCCGCTTGGGGCTTCTGCGGCCTGCCAGCAGTCAGGTTGTGGGGTCCTGCCCAGGAGGTTTGGTGTGCCATGTCCTCTCAACCTCCTGTGTGGGCAGGGCATGTGGACTCCCCACTAGGTACAGTATCTCCCACAATTTTTTAAAATGATTTTTAAAATTTATTTGAAAGAGTTTATACCGAGAGAGGGCGAGTCAGAGTGATCTTCCATCCACTAATTTATGCCCTAGTTGGCCGGAATGACCAGGGCTGGCCCAGGCCTAAACTAAGAGACAGAAGCTTAATTCAGGTTTCTCATTTGGGTGGCAGTGGCCCAAACACTTGGGCCTTCCATTGCTTCTCTCAGGCACATTAGCAGGAAGCTGGATTGGAAATGGAGCAGCCAGGACACAAACCAGCACCCATATGGGATGTTGGAGTCACAGGTGGTGGCTTTTACCAACTATGGCACAATACCAACTCCTATTTATTTAATCTAAAGGCAGAGAGAGAGAAAAAGAGAGAGTAAGTATTCCATCTGCATGCCCAGTCCCCATTATATTTTTCCATAGCACTGATGGCAAGGATCTTATAAAAAAGTGCAAACAGGATTGATTTATTTTGCTCCAGCCTCACATAGCCTCTTCTCTACAAGCACACACTGCTGGTACCTTTTCCTCTTCTTGTGAAGATACAAGTACTATTTGATTAGAGTCTGTCCTTATGGATGTATTTAACTTTTTTTTAACTTTTATTTAATGAATATAAATTTCCAAAGTACAGCTTATGGATTACAATGGCTTCCCCCCATAACGTCACTCCCACCCGCAACCCTCCCCTCTCCCACTCCCTCTCCCCTTCCATTCACATCAAGATTCATTTTCGATTCTCTTTATATACAGAAGATCAGTTGAGCATACATTAAGTAAAGATTTCAACAGTTTGCTCCCACACAAACTTAAAGTGAAAAATAATAGATGATTTTTTAAATGATGATGAAATCAGATCAGACCTATTGTCATGTTTAATCCCAGTGAGAGTCAAGTTGGGAATTGATAATTTCTTCTTCTTTTTTTTTTAATAGAAGATCAGTTTAGTATACATTAAGTAAAGCTTTCAACAGTTTGCACCCCCATAGAAACACAGAGTGAAATATACTGTTTGAGTACTCGTTATAGCATTAAGTCTCAATGTACAGCACACTAAGGACAGAGATCCTACATGAGGAGTAAGTGCACAGTGACTCCTGTTGTTGACTTTACAAATTGACACTCTTGTTTATGGCCTCAGTAATCTCCCCATGCTCCAGTCATGAGTTTCCAAGGCTATGGAAGCCCCTTGAGTTCTCCAACTCTTATCTTGTTTAGACAAGGTCATAGTCAAAGTGGAGGTTCTCTCCTCCCTTCAGAGAAAGGTACCTCCTTCTTTGAAGACCTGTTCTTTCCACTGGGATCTCACTCACAGAGATCTTTCATTTAGGTTTTTTTTTTTTTTTTGCCTGAGTGTCTTGGCTTTCCATGCCTGAAATACTCTCATGGGCTTTTCAGCCAGATCCGAATGCCTTTCGGGCTGATTCTGAGGCCAGAGTGCTGTTTAGGACATCCGCCATTCTATGAGTCTGCTGAGTATCTCGCTTCCCATGTTGGATCACTCTCCCCTTTATTTATTTAACTTTAATTACCTCTTTACAGATCCTATCTCCTAGGGGAGTCAAGATGCAGTGAGGGGTTTTATTTATGGATTTTGGGAGGATGCAATTCTGCCCAAACTATTTCAAGATAATTTAATGCAAAAGTACAGTTTATCTTTTAGCAATACATCTCAGAAACAATTATAATAAAATAAAGAATTTGCGCCGGCATCGCGGCTCACTAGGCTAATCCTCTGCCTTGCAGCGCCGGCACACTGGGTTCTAGTCCCAGTGGGGGCCCCGGATTCTGTCCCGGTTGCCCCTCTTCTAGGCCAGCTCTCTGCTATGGCCCGGAAGTGCAGTGGAGGATGGCCCAAGTGCTTGGGTCCTGCACCCCATGGGAGACCAGGAGAAGCACCTGGCTCCTGCCTTCAGATCAGTGCGATGCCCCGGCAGTAGCGCGCCGACCACGGCGGCCATTGGAGGGTGAACCAACGACAAAAAGAAAGAACTTTCTCTCTGTCTCTCTCTCTCACTGTCCACTCTGCCTGTCAAAAAAAAAAAAAAAAAAAAAAAGGATTTGCAAATCCAAAAAGAACAGAAGATTAAGTAGGTGACACTAGATGAACAATGTTAACAAAATTATAAAATTTTAAGTTAAGCAAATGTGTTGGAAAAGACTGAAGGCCTGTAAGGGAGGAGATGACAAGAAACAACATTGGCCCGCACCGTGACTCACTTGGCTAATCCTCTGCCTGCAGCACCAGTACCATGGGTTCTAGTCCCGGTTGGGGCGCTGGGTTCTGTCCCACTTGCTCCTCTTCCAGTCCAGCTCTCTGCTGTGGCCCAGGAAGGCGGTGGAGGATGGACCAAGTGCTTGGGCCCTGCACCCGCATGGGAGACCAGGAGAAAGTACCTTGCTCCGGGCTTCAGATCCGCACAGCGCGCCGGCCATAGCAGCAATTTGGGGGGTGAACCAATGGAAGGAAGACCTTTCTCTCTCTCTCTCTCACTGTCTAACTCTGCCTTTTTAAAAAAAATAGAAAAAAGAAACAACATAATTCCTATGTAAGCATCAAAAGGATTTGGAACTGGACATATCAGTGGCTCTGAAAATGGGAATGTAGAAGGAGGGTAGAAAGGGGGAAAATGACTGAAAATATATAATTTAATTATTCCTCCTAGAGTTTACTGACTTCATTATTTCAGGACTCCCACCCATCTTCCAACAAGGTGGGGTACAATTCTCTCTCTGGTTAATACAAACAAGAAACCCTTTTGATCTGGGGGTATCTGACATCACCCAGAGTAGCTTTAATGCATGATGTCAACAACAAGAGACTGTCTTTTGAAAAGTGGGGCCCTCCCTTCCATTTCCCCTTCTCAAATGCCAGAGCATCAACACACATAATTATCTTGAATACAGAAAATTAAATTAAATGTGCACCATTTGGAGAAATGGACTGACCTAAGGAAAATGACAGAAAAATAAAGCAATTTGTGCATCCTGTAATCTAAGGCATTTGGAAAGATTAAACCTCATCACGGAGCATCTATTCAAATCTTGGATGCTTTCCTCTTTCAAAAGGGTTACCAGGCGGTAGAGAAAATTTATAGACAGACTACTGTTCTTTTACCTCTCTACATGCTTGTTTTCTTATTCTCCACCTCCTAGCAGAATAGGTTTTAGTAAGTGAATTAAAGCAGTCATTGTTGATGAGTAGAATTTTCTCTTTCTTTTTTTTTGTTTTTACCACAGAAAACATGAATTATTCTCTGGTATTTCAACTTAAATTGAATTTTTGATTTATAGAACTATATTTGTTAATTTAAAATTTGAAAATTCTTTTTCTTTAAAGATTTATTTGTTTATTTGAAAGTCAGAGTTACATAGAGAGAGAAGGAGAGGCAGAGAGAGGGAGAGGTCTTCTATCCACTGGTTCACTCCCTAGATGGCTGCAACAGCCGGAGCTGCGCCAATCCAAAGCCATGAGCCAGGAGCTTCTTTGGGTCTCTCATGCGGGTACAGGGGCCCAAGGACTTGGGCCATCTTGTACTGCTTTCCCAGGCCATAGCAGAGAGCTGGATCAGAAATGAAGCAGCCAGGATTCTAACTAGTGCCCATATGGGATGCCAGCACTGCAAGCGGCGGCTTTACCTGTTCTGCCACAGAGCTGGCCCTGAAAACTTCTAATTCTCATAGGTATTGCAGAGCAATATATGTTACTTAGTGTTTAGCCTAGTAAGTGGCTCTTAAATCAGCTTCTAAAAATCAAATATGTGGGCTCACACTGTAGTATGGAGAGTAAAGTGGCCACCTGCAGTGCCAGCATTCCAAATGAGTGCTGGTTTCCGTTTCAGGTGCTACACTTTCCAATTCAGCTCTCTGCTACTGTCTGGGAAAGCAGTAGAAGATGGTCCATGTCCTTGGGCCTCTGCACCCATGTGGGAGATCCAAAAGAAGCTCCTGGCTCCTGGCTTCAGATTGGCACAGTTCTGCCCATTGCAGCCATCTGGAGAGTGAACCAGCAGATGGAAGACCTCTCTCTCTCTCTCTCTCTCTCCTCTTTCTCCCTCTCTTTGTCTCTCTCTCTGCCTCTCTGTAACTTTGCCTTTCAAATAAATAAATATTTCTTATTTTATTTGTTTGAACGACAGAGTTACAGAGAGAGGTAGAGACAGAGAGAGAGTTCTTCCATCTCCTGGTTCACTCCCCAAATGGCTTCAATGACTAGAGCTAAGCTGATCCAAAGCCAGGAGCAAGGCTCTTCCAGGTATCCCACATGGGTGCAGAGGCCCAAGAACTTGGGCCATCCTCTGCTGCTTTCCCAGGTGCGTAAACAGGGAGCTGGATTGGAAGCACAGTAGTGCATGTGGGATGCCAGTGCTGCAGGCCAGGGCTTTACCCCACTGCACCGCAGCACCAGCCCCCACTGATTGGTATTTTGTGAAGCTAAACCCAAAATTTCTTTTCTGCCTTCCCATACTCAGAGGTGACTGAATTGCATTTTCACATCGTGTTAAATGTACTGAATTCTGAGTATAATTTTACCCTGGAAATCTGCTCAAGAATGTCAGGTATTTTTGGAATTATTGTTTTGCTATTAGTCTTTATTCTAAATAAATGGAAGATGATTCTAGTACAGTCCATAAAGCTGTATCACTAGGAATATTATTAAAAAAAAAAAAAGTGAGCCAGAGATGCCATCTTTCAAATATTTCAATAGTGTCAACATCAGATGACTGTGGGTAATGGAGAAGGAACAAATATACAGAACTGATATTAAGTGTGGGCAGCCTAAATATTTCATATAAGGGGGGATTTGATTCTTATCACTATCAATTCAAAACCAAGGTTCTCTTTGTCAGTACAATGACCAATAATTAAACTTTTAAATTATAACTTCATTTTAGATTTTCTGTTTTAAAATATAAATTGTGTAACACCATTTATCAGATTTTCTCTTTGTTCTAAAAGCATCAAAAATTTTTTTGAAAAAACATGTATTTTATTCATTCCAACTGATAAGACTCCAAAAATTCTATTACACTGAATACAAAAATCTGAAATATTTCCTTCTTTTGTATAGAAAACTACGTACAATTATCACCACAGGCAGGAGAAATCAAAGACGAGAAAAGAATATTTCAGTATAATAAAGTGTTATATCACTTTAGAGATTCAGGAGAATATATTTTAACCGTAAAGCAAGTATATGATGCTATATTCAAAATAAGAAAATAAAAGTTGTTAAAAATAAAAATGTAACATAAATTTATGAAGAATAAAATTATGAATAGAAATATAAGATAAAGGAGAATTTTTTCTTAACTTTTATTTATTGAATATAAATTTCCAAAGTACAGCTTATGGATTACAATGGCTTGCCCCCCATAACTTCCCTCCCACCCGCAACCCTCCCGTTTCCCTCTCCCTCCCCACTTCCATTCACATCAAGATTCATTTTCAATTCTCTTTATATGCAGATCAGTTTAGCATATATTAAGTAAAGATTTCAACGTTTGTACCCACATAGAAACACAAAGTGAAAAATATTGTTTGAGTACTAGTTATAGCATTAAATCACAATGTACAGCACATTAAGGACAGAGATCCTACATGAGGAGTAAGTGCACAGTGACTCTTGTTGTTGACTTAACAAATTGACACTCTTGCACTCTTGTTTATGGCATCAGTAATCACCCTAGGCTCTTGTCATGAGTTGCCAAGGCTATGGAAGCCTTTTGAGTTCACCAACTCTGATCATATTTAGACAAAGGAGAATTTTTGAAATAAACTTCAATGAGATTTCCAAAATTGTACAGCAAATATCTTTATAGAAAATAATAGAGAAGTGTTAAAAAGCATTATTATTTTAAAAAAATCTACAATTTATCAAATAATTTTTCTAAAACAGATAACAGGAGAAGAAAAGTGTTAACTCAAATTTCCAAACACTATGGATTAAAAGACAGATTTTCTGGAAAAAACAGAATCTTCTGGGGAAAGAGAGAGACAGAGAAGAGAGAGAGAGAGAGAGAGAGAGAGAGAGATTTCATATAAAAAGATCTTAAATAGACAAGACTTCCAAGCTGGGATTCTATATCCAGACAACTTATTAACTGACTTAATACAAAGAGACACCTAACTAATTTTATGACAAAATCTTACAAAACAAAATTCTTTCCTAATTATTTTTTCTCTTGTAAAGCTATTAAAATATATTTTCCAGAAAAATGGAAGGGCAAAATGGAATTTTTGTAACAAAAGCACACAGTGGACACAGCACTAGAAGGTGATAAAGGTAATGACCATGGTTATTACCATATTTCAGGTGTAAGCAAGTAACTGAGGAGCTGGTACTGTAGTGTAGTAGGTGAAGCCACTTTACAAATTCCAGGGTCCCGCATGAGCAATGTGTCATGTCCCAGCTGTTCCACTTCTGATCTAACTCTCTGCTAAAGGCCTGGGAAAATAAGTGGGGGATGGCCTAAATGTCTGGACTCCTGCCACCCACGTAGGAGACCTAAATGAACCTCCTGGCTTAGGCCTGATCCAACCCCTACCTTTGTAGCCATGGTAGGGAGAGAACCAGTCTATGTAAGATCTCTCTCTTTCTCTCCTTCTCTCGTTCGGTCTCCCTTTCACTCTGTAACTCTGACTTTCAAATAAATAAATGTGAAAAGAAAATTATCTGTTCCCAGACATTCCTAGTAAATTAAAAGTAATAAATTGAACTATGTATTTAATAATGAATTTATCACAACAAACTCATGGACTCAAAACTACATCCATTTTTTTTGTCTCATAATTACCTACAACTGAATTGCATGAGCATGACCAGGGTCCTAAACATCTGTCTAGTGTCTCCATAGGCTAAATCCAAGATCCTGGCTGCCCTGGGCTCTAGACACAGAGGCTGAGGGCCAGGTAGTGGCATAATGGGGGTTAAACCACCAGCACCAGCATCCATAGGCATCCCATATGGGTGCCAGTTTGAGTGCTGGCTCCTCCACTTCCAATCCAGCTCCCTGATAATGACCTGGGAAAGTAGCAGTGAATGGCCCAAGTTCTTGCACCCCTGCAACCACGTGGGAGACCTGGAAAAACCTCCTGGCTCCCAGCTTCAGATGGCCCAACTCCAGCTATTGTGAGCATTTGAGGGAGTGAACAAGCAGTTGGAAGATCTCTCTCTCTCTCTCTCTACCCTTCTCTCTGCTGTAACTCTGCTTTTCAAATAAATAAAATAAATCTTTAATTTTAAAAAAAGATATGGAGGATGTAGGGGAGAATATGCTTCAAGATTGGCTTGGATTGTGGACAGCACTTGATTTCCATGCTTTTGTGGGAATAAGTCTTTGTTTCCTTACCAGCCTTTGGTGCAGTTTATTTTCAGCATCTTGAGCCTACCTTCATTATTTCATGGCTGATGGGGCTGAGCTTATCTGTGTTCAAAACTCAGATGCAGAGGTAAAGATCCAATTCTTGGTATGGTTAGCTTTCTTATGAATGAACTAATTAAATTGTTTGACTTAGTGTTAAAACATTGAATTAATGAAAAAAGTGGGATATTTGGCTAATTCATTTAATGCTATAATTTACTTAAAATAAATGTGAAAAGCATTTACAACTAATTGGCCAAAAATTGAAGTCCCCTATCCAATTGGTATTTCGGAAGTATTGATGGACGTTGTTGCATCATGACAAAAAAGTCATGTCATCCAAGGGAAAAAAAGAAAATAGCAGTTCAAAAATCTTTTGATAGATTGACTATTACTTAGACTGGATGATAAACATGTTCCCTATCCTAGAGTGGGAATTTTTGACAAATACATTAATTTGGAAAACATAATCCCTTGAGAATGGCAGCAAATGTTTTTAGAAATAGATTTTTACAAGAAAAATATATAAAAAGACAATTCATCAAAGTTATATAACTGAAGAAAATTATTTTTAAGATTTATTTTTAGAAACTTTTTATATATACTTATATATTTATTATAATTTTAATTATCAGTTAATTTGAGGAGATATATGTGTCTATTTTTATTTTTTAATTTTTTTAACTTTTATTTAATAAATATAAATTTCAAAGTACAACTTTTGGATTATTGTGGCTTTTTCATCCCATAACCTCCCTCCCACCCGCAACCATCCCATCTCCTACTCCTTCTCCCATCCCATTCACATCAAGATTTATTTTCAATTATCTTTATATGCAGAAGATCAATTTAGTATATACTAAGTAAAGATTTCAACAGTTTGTACCCACACAGAAACATAAAGTATAAAGTACTGTTTGAATACTAGTTATACTGTTAATTCACAAAGTACAATACATTAAGTATAGAGATCCTACATGGGGAGTAGATGCACAGTGACTCCTGTTGTTGATTTAACAATTGACACTCTTATTTATGATGTCAGTAATCACCCGAGACTCATGTCATGAGTTGCGAAGGTTATGGAAGCCTCCTGAGTTCGCCAATTTTCAAAATAAATTTATTTCATTTTAAATAGAGACAGAGAAACAATAGGGACAGAGAAAACACAGAGAGAGGGAGAGAGGGAAAAAGGGAGAGAGAGAGAGAGAAAGAGAGAGAGGGAGAGAGAATATCTTTCATCAGTTTGTTCATGCCCCAAATGCCCACACCATCCAGGATTGGACTATGCCAAAGTCTGGGGTCCAGAATTTAATCCAAGTCTCTCACTTGGGTGGCAATAACCTGAGTACATGAGTCATCAACTCCTGCCTCACAGGGTGCACATTAGGAGGAATCTAGCATCAAAAGGAGAGTCAGGACTTGAAACCAGACACTGATGTGGATTGCAGACATCCCTTGTGGTGTCTTAGCCCTTACGCTAAGAACTAACACCAAGAATACACATATACACTCTTACTGAAAGCTAAAGCATGCCAATCCATTCAAGAGTTTTTCTGTACTCATTTATGGTTATAAGCACAATTAAATTAGTAAAGGTGCCAGCAATTCCTTCAGGTAAATTTCTTTAGTAAATATTTAATGGTTAAAAATGAACAATTAGTCAAATTTAGCAAAAGAAAACCTATGCAGTGGTTAATTATTTTATAAGTGGGAATTCAAGGAGTAACATAACATGTAGATGAGTTCTATTGTTTGGTATCTTGGTGATATAAAAGCTATGAAATTCAGACTAAGCATTAATCATTCATAGGAAAATTAATTTTAATTAAGGCAAATGTAGAATCCCATATGGTTATAGACATCATCTATTCATTAATGCAAACAGCCCGAGAGGAGCTGTTTGGAAGATTTTTGTTGACAGCAATGGTGGGCAGCCTTGGAGACAGCTGGTTGAACATTCATCCTGTTGTGCATCAGTGGGCAAGAATTCATGTTTAACAGTCATTGGCATGATGAACTATGTGAGAGAAACTTATCTATCTATTTTTCTTTAACATTTTCATATCACACACTGTGTTTTTTCCTTGGGAAATTGGATGTGCTCACTATACACATTTTTCAGAAATGTTCTCTCTTGTAATTTTGAAAATGTATGTATCTCTTTCCTATACATCTACACATGTACTCACATGCACAAATTTATAATAGTAATTTAATATTGGTATCCTTTTTAGTATGTCATTCTGTGTTTATTAATTATGTTATTGAATAACTAATTTCTCTCGAAGCTCAGAAGCTTAACCCAACAGTAATATATATCATAACACATATTTTCTGTAGGTAAGGGATTCAGGGGAAGCATATGTGTTTGTTTCTGAATTGGGTCCTTTCTGAGGCTAAAGTTAAGCTGTCATTTGGCTATGCTTATTTGGAAGCTTACTGTGGCTGGAGGATCTTCTTCAACTTGGATCACTCACGTTTATTTTAAGAGGAGGACTCAGTTTGTACGGGATGTGTTGAGAGGCATAATATCCCTGCCATGAAAATCATGTCTTAAGAATACATAAGGTTTGGCTGGCGCCACGGCTCAATAGGTTAATCCTCCACCTGCGGCACCGGCACACTGGGTTGTAGTCCCGGTTGTGGCGCCGGATTCTGTCCCAGTTGCCCCTCTTCCAGGCCAGCTCTCTGCTGTGGCCCAGGAGTGCAGTGGAGGATGGCCCAAGTTCTTGGGCCCTGCACCATCATGGGAAACCAGGAGAAGCTCCTGGCTCCTGGCTTCGGATCAGCAAGGGGCGCCTGCTGTAGCGTGCCAGCTGCGGCGGCCTTTGGAGGGTGAACCAACGGCAAAGGAAGGCTTTTCTCTCTGTTTCTGTCTCTCACTGTCCACTCTGCCTGTCAAAAAAAAAAAAAAAAAGTAAAAACGTAAGGGAAAAAATAATACATGGGTTCACTTGTTCACTCTCCCAAAATTTTGTCCATTGTTTGTTTTGAATCTCTGAGGTTCTCTGTCTTTGCATTTTTTAATGATGCTTATTGTCTTTCTTTGTTTCCCTGCGTATCATTTGTAAGGCTAGCTGGGTGATGATGAATTCTTTAAGTTTTTGCTTGTCTTGAAAGGTCTTTATTTCACATTCGTTTATGAGTGAGAGCTTCATTGGGTAAAATTTTCTGACTTGCATTTTTTTTCTTTTAGGACTTGAACTATATGTGTGTGTGTGTGTGTGTGTGTGTGTACAGCCTCTAGAATATATATATAAACAGGGTTTATAAGGTTTCTATTGAGAAGTCATGTGTCAAATGTATGAGAGTTGCTTCAAAGATGACTTGGTTCTTCTCTCTTGCACATTTTAGGATAATCTTATATTTTACTTTTGAAAGCTTGACTACAACATGTTGTGATGATAAACAATAATTCTTCAATTACAGGATACACGTTGCCAGAATAGATTAAAAAATCTATGTGCTTCCTACAACTAATTCACCTTATCAGTAAAGATACACATATACAAAATACGAAAGGATGGAAAGAGATATTTCACACAAATGGAGATGGATAGTGAATGGTAATGGATACACTCAAATCAGACAAAACATACTTTAAGGAACAAACTATGAAAAGACACAAAGATCGTCATTGTGTAATGATTAAGTGATCCGTTCAATAATATGTGGGGGATGATGTTGTGGCAATATCTATTAAGCTGCTTGCTATGCTGGCATTCCATATGGGCGCCAGTTGGAGAACCAGCTGCTCCACTTCAAATTCAGCTCCCTGCTAATGTGCTTGAGAAAGCAGTGGGAGATAGCCCATGCACTGTCGTCCTGCACTCATGTGGGCTTTGGCCTGGCAGAGCCCTGACCATGGCAGTTATTTGGGGAGTGAATCAGAGAATAAAAGATTTCCTCTCTCTCTCTCTCTCTCTCTCTGTGTGTGTGTGTGTGTGTGTGTGTCCATCTTTTCCCTGTAATTCTGCCTTTAAAATAAATAAAAATAAAATCTTTAAAAATATAAGAAGATGTGACTATAATAAACATACATGTACCCAATGCTAGACCACTGAGTATTATAAAACAAATGTAAATGTGTATATAGGGAGACCATAATAATGAGGGTCTTCAACATCCTACTTTTGTCAATTGATGGATCAGCAGACAAAAAAAGGAAAAAAAAAAACAGTTAATATACCCTAAACAATAAGTGGACCTAATATCTAAAAAACATTTCATCCCATAGTTGCAGAATACACATTCTTTTCATCAGTGCATGGGACATTCTGTAGGATACCCCATTTTCTAAGTCATAGAACAATTCTGAACAAATTAAAAAAATTAAAATAGTATCATGTATATTTATGGGATGCCTCAATGTAATGAAACTCAAACCTATAACACATGGAGACTGAACAACATGCTCCTCAAGAAAGACAGGTTTATAAAAGAAATTAAAGGGGCAATAAAAATTCCTAGAGATGAAAGAAAATGAAAACATAACATATAAAAGCCTATTGGAAACAAAAAAGCAATGTTAAAAAGAAACGTTATAACAAAAGTGCTTAAATTAAAAAATTTGGAAGATAGCAAACAAATGATCTAAGAATGGATCTTAAGGACCTAGAAAATAAGAACAAAGCAAATTAGAAACTGTGGAAGAAAAGAAATAACAAAAACTAGAGAATAAATAAACAAAATATAAATAAAATATTAAAGATTAGTGAAATGAAAAGTTGCTTTTTTTAAATAAACAGAATTGTTAAGCCATGGTACTGGTGCAAACATAGACATGTTGACCAATGGAATAGAGGAGAAACCCCAGAAATTAATCTACACCTCTACAACCAACTAATCTTTGACAAAGTAAAATCATTTCCTGAAGAAAGGACAGTCTCTTCCAAACAGTGTGGGAAAATAGGATTTCCAGAGGCAAAAGTTTGAAAGTCCCCTAACTTATACCCTATTCAAAAATCAACTCATGATAAATCAAAGATCTAAATTTAAGACCTAATGCTATCAAATTACTTGAGGAAAACCTATGGAAAATGCTGCAAAACATCGGTCCAGGAAATACTTTTTGGATAAACCATCAGAAACAGAGGCAATAAAAGCAGAATTAGACAAATGGGATTACATCAAGCGAGGATGTTTCCGTACGGCAAGGGAAACAATTTACCAAGTGAAGAGGGAACCACCAAAGTCAGAGAAAACATTTGTAAAGTATTCATCCCATAAAGGGTAAATATCTAGAATATATGAAAAAACAAGAAACTCAATCACAACAAAAATTCTATTCAATTAAAAATCGGTAAAGGATATAAACAGGCATTTTTCAATTACATTTCACAAGTTTCCCCTTTGGTGCTCAGTTAGTTGTCACCGATCAGGGAGGACATATATTTGTCCCTTTGGAACTGGCTTATTTCACTCAGCATGACATTTTCCAGATTCCTCCATTTTGTTGCAAATGACCGGGTTTCATTGTATTTGACTGCTGTATAGTATTCTATAGAGTACATGTCCCATAATTTCTTTATCCACTCTACTGCTGATGAGTTGGTTCCAGGTCTTAGCTATTGTGAATTGAGCTGCAATAAACATTAAGGTGCAGAAAGATTTTTTGTTTGCCAATTTAATTTGCTTTGGGCAAATTCCAAGGAGTGGGATGGCTGGATTGTATGTTAGGGTTATCTTCAGGTTTCTGAGGAATCTCCAGACTGACTTCCATAGTGGCTTAACCAGTTTGCATTCCCACAAACAGTGGGTTAGTGTCCCTTTTTCCCCACATCCTCTCCAGCATCTATTGTTGGTAGATTTCTGAATCTGAGCCATTCAAACCGGGGTGAGGTGAAACCTCATTGTGGTTTTGATTTGCATTTCCCTTGTTCCTAGTGATTTTGAACATTTTTTCATGTGCCTATTGTCCTTTGGATCTCCTCTTTTGAAAAATGTCTATTGAGGTCCTTGGCCCATCACTTAAGTGGGTTGTTGGTTTTGTTTTTGTGGAGTTTCTTGATCTCTTTCTAGATTCTGGTTATCAACCCTTTATCAGTTGCATAGTTTGCAAATATATTTTCCCATTCTGTCAGTTGCCTCTTCATTTTCCTGACTATTTCTTTTGCAGTACAGAAACTTCTCAATTTGATGCAATCCCAATAGTTAATTTTGGTTTTGACTGCCTGTGCATCCGGGGTCTTTTCCAAGAAGTCATTGCCGGTACCTATATCTTGCAGGGTTTCTCTAATGCTCTCTAATAATTTGATGGTGTCGGGTAGTAGATTTATGTCTTTAATCCATGTTGAGTGAATTTTTGTGTAAGGTGAAAAGTAGGGGTCTTACTTCATGATTCTGCATGTGGAAATCCAGTTTTCCCAGCACCATTTATTGAATAGACTGTCCTTACTCCAGGGATTGGTTTTGGATCCTTGATCAAATATAACTTGGCTGTAGATGTTTGGATTGATTTCTGGTGTTTCTATTCTGTTCCATTGGTCTATCCATCTGTTTCTGTACCACTACCATGCTGTTTTGATAACAACTTCCCTGTAGTATGTCCTGAAATCTGGTATTGTGATGCCTCCAGCTTTGTTTTTGTTGTACAAGATTGCTTTAGCTGTTCGAGGTCTCCTGTGTCTCCATATGAATTTCAGCACCATTTTTTCCGGATCTGAGAAGAATGTCTTCGGTATGTTGATTGGTATTGCATTGAATCTATAAACTGCTTTTGGGAGAATGGACATTTTGATGATATTGATTCTTCCAATCCATGAGCATGGAAGATTTTTCCATTTCTTGGTATCCTCTTCTATTTCTTTCTTTAAGGTTTTGTAATTTTCATCGTAGAGATCCTTAACGTCCTTGGTTAAGTTTATTCCAAGGTATTTGATTGTTTTTGTAGCTATTGTGAATGGGATTGATCTTAGAAGTTCTCCTCAGCCATGGCATTGCCTGTGTATACAAAGGCTGTTGATTTTTGTGCATTGATTTTATATCCTCCTACTTTGCCAAACTCTTCTATGAGTTCCAATAGTCTCTTAGTAGAGTTCTTTGGATCCCCTAAATAAATAATCCTATCATCTGCAAGGAGTGATAGTTTGAGTTCTTCCTTCCCAATTTGTATCCCTTTAATTTCTTCTTCTTGCCTAATAGCTCTGGCTAAATCTTCCAGAACTATATTGAATAGCAGTGGTGAGAGTGGGCATCCCTGTCTGGTACCAGATCTCAGTGGAAATGCTTCCAACTTTTCCCCATTCAATAGGATGTTGGCTGTGGGATTTTCATAAATTGCTTTGATTGTATTGAGGAATGTTCCTTCCATACCCAGTTTGCTTAGAGTTTTCATCATGAACGGGTGTTGTATTTTATCAAATGCTTTCTTTGCATCTATTGAGATAATCATATGGTTTTTCTTCTGTAGTCTGGTAATGTGGTGTATCACATTGATTCTTTTGTGCACATTGAACCATCCCTGCATACCAGGGATAAATCCCACTTGGTCTGGGTGGATGATCTTTCTGATGTGTTGTTGCATTCTATTGGCCAGAATTTTACTGAGGATTTTTGCATCTATGTTCATCAGGAATATTGGTCTGTAATTCTCTTTCAATACTGCAACTTTTTCTGGCTTAGGAAGTAGGGTGATGCTGGCTTCATAAAAAGAATTTGGGAGGATTCCCTCCTTTTCGATTGTTCTGAATAGTTTGAGAAGAATTGGAATTAGTTCTTCTTTAAATGTCTGGTAGAATTCAGCAGTGAATCCATCTGGTTCTGGGCTTTGCTTTGTTGGGAGGGCCTTTACTACTGTTTCAATTTCTGTCTCAGTTATGGGTCTGTTTAGGTTTTCTATGTGTTCATGGTTCAATTTAGGTAGGTTGCATGTGTCCAGGAATCTATCCATTTCTGATAGGTTTCCCTGTTTGCTGGCATACAAGTCCTTGTAGTAATTTCTGATGATTCTTTTTATTTCTGTGGTGTCTGTTGTTACGTTTCCTTTTTCATCTCTGATTTCATTGATTTGGGTCTTTTCTCTTCTTTTTTTTAGTTAGTTGGGTCAATAGGGTGTCAATTTTTTTTTATTTTTTCAAAAAACCAGCTTCTCGCTTTGCTGATTTTTTGTAATTTTTTTTTGGATTCAATCCTGTTGATTTCTTCTCTGATTTTAATTATTTCTCTTCTCCTACTAGATTTGTGTCTGGTTTGTTGCAGATTTTCTAGACCCTTGAGATGAAATGAAAGCTCATCTATTTGGTGCCTTTCCAATTTCTTGATGTAGGCCCTTATTGATATAAACTTTCCTCTTAACACTGCTTTTGCTGTATCCCATAAGTTTGGCATGTTGTGCTGTTATCCTCATTTACTTCCAGAAAATTTTTGATTTCTCTTTTAATTTCTTTTATGACCCATTGTTCATTTAGGAGGATGTTGTTCAATCTCCGTGTGTTTGCATATGTTGCTAATTTCCAACTTCATTCCTTTATGGTCTGAGAAGCTGCATGGTATGATTCTAATTCTTTTGAATTTGCTGAGACTTGCTTTATGGCCTAGTATGTGGTCAGTCCTAGAGAAGGTTCCATGTACTGCTGAGAAGAATGTAAATGCTTTATGTATAGGATGAAAAGTTCTGTATATATCTGTTAGATCCATTTGGGCTTTAGTGTCATTTAAATCTACTGTCTCCTTGTTGATCTTCTGTCCTGTTGATCTGTCTATTTCTGAGAGTGGAGTATTGAAGTCCCCCAGTACTATTGTATTGGGGTCTAAGTCTCCCTTTAAGTCCCTTAACAAATCTTTTAAATAAACTGGTGCCCTGTAATTAGGTGCATACACATTGATAATTGTTATAACTTTCTGTTGAATTGATCCCTTAATCATGATATAGTGTCCCTCTTTGTCTCTCTTAACAGTTTTTGTGGTAAAGTTTATGTTGTCAGATATTAAGATGGCTACGCCAGCAATTTTTCATTTCTGTTGGCATGCTATATCTTTTTCCAGCCTTTCACTTTCAGTCTGTATGCATCTTTGTTGGAAAGATGTATTTCTTGTAAGCAGCAAATAGATGGGTTTTGTGCCTTAAGCCAACCAGCCAATCTGTGTCTTTTAACTGGCTGTTCAGGCCATTAACGTTCAATATGACTATTGATAAGTAGTAACTTTGCCCTGCCATTTGCCAAAGATATTTTCTAATATATGTTTTGATCTTCCTGTGATCTTTTGCTGTGAGGTTTCCTTCCTTTACCCTCTTTCATATTGATGACTGTTTCTGTGTATAACACACCTTTAAGCATCTTTTGCAGGGCTGGATGAGTGGTGACAAATTCTTTCAATTTCTGTTTGCTGTGAAAGGTCTTTATTTCACCTTCATTCACAAATGAGAGCTTTGCAGGATATAATATTCTGGGTTGGAAGTTTTTCTCTCTTAGTACCTGGGCTATATCTCACCATTTCCTCCTAACTTGTAGGGTTTCTGATGAGAAGTCAGGTGTGAGTCTAGTTGCAGATCCTCTGAGAGTAATCTGACGTTTCTCTCTTGCACATTTTAGAATCTTTTCTTTATGTTTCACTATGGTGAGTTTAATTACAACGTGTCGTGGTGAGGATCTCTTTTGGTCATGTTTATTAGGGGTTCTATGAGCTTCCTGTACTAGGATTTCTCTGTCCTTTTCCAAACCTGGGGAATTTTCTCCTAACATCTCACTAAAAAGGCCTTCTAATCCTTTCTCCCTCTCCATGCCTTCAGGAACTCCTAGAACCCGAATGTTGGGTTTTTTAATAGTATCCTGTAGATTCCCGACAATATTTTTTAGATTCCTAGTTTCCTCTTCTTTTCTTTGGTTTTACTGTATACTTTCCTGTTCTCTGTTTTCTGAGTCTGATATTCTCTCTTCTGCCTCACTCATTCTGTTTCTGAGGCTCTCTAATGTGTTTGTCATTTGATCTATTGAATTCTTCATTTCATTATGATTTCTCGTCACTATCACAGTTTCCTGTTCTACTAGTTGTTTCATTTCATTTTGATTCCTCCTTAATAGTTCAGTAAGGATTTCTGTAGTTCAAGAATTTGTTTTTGAGAACTTCTTAATGGTTTTTATCTATTTTTGAGATATGTTTCTTGTATTTCTTCTATGTCATCATCTTCATAATCTTGAATTGGGGTGTCTTGTTCATTTGGGGGCATCATAGTGTCTTTTTTTTTGGCAGGCAGAGTGGACAGTGAGAGAGAGAGAGACAGAGAGAAAGGTCTTCCTTTGCCGTTGGTTCACCCTCCAATGGCCGCTGCGGCCTGTGCGCTGCATCTGGCACATCGCACTGATCCAAAGCCCAGAGCCAGGTGCTTTTCCTGGTCTCCCATGGGGTGCAGGGCCCAAGGACTTGGGCCATCCTCCACTGCACTCCCGGGCCATAGCAGAGACCTGTCCTGGAAGAGGGGCAACTGGGAGAGAATCTGGCGTCCCGACCAGGACTAGGACCCGGTGTGCCAGTGCCGCAAGGCAGAGGATTAGCCTATTGAGCCACGGCGCTGGCCCATAGTGTCTTCCTTGTTCTTGTTTCCTTGGTTTCTGCATTTGTTGTTTGGCATTGTGGAGATATTCTTTGGTTTCTTTGCTGTAGTGGTTTTTCTCGTTATACTATGACTCTAGATTAAGTGGACTGTCTGCTTTTGATGGATCCTTAGAGGCTGTGATGGGTGTGGCCAGAGAGCTCTGTTTGGTTCTTCAGGGTTAAGGGTGTGTCAAAGGTAACTCACCCAGGTTGTTCTCTCTCTTGCTTTCTCTCTCTCTCTCTAACTCTTTTTTTTTTTTTTTTTTGACTCAGAAGGGAAGTAATTTGCACAGCTGAGCAGAACTGAGGGTAGTCAATGTATGAAATTTGGCCTCTGTGGGTATAATATTCATCTGCTCTACCCCAAGGACGACACAAAGGGTCTGTGCAGCCCTCAGTGGTCTCAAATTTCTCTACAGTCTCCCACCGGGTTGCCGAGGTTACCGAGTGTGTGTACTCCGTGAGTTCTCTCGCTCACTCTCACACCCTCAGATTTTCACAGTCTCAGTTCATTAGCTCACACCTTCACTAGGTCCTAACCTCCTGTTATTTCTCCCTACCAGAGTCAGGTTTTTCTGCTTGGCTGATGGCAGGCACCACTTTATATGTCCAAAATGACACCTGCTCTTTGTCTTGCTCAGCTTTGTAAGGTGAGTGGAGAGAGAGGCTCGTGTCCATGCCAGTTCCCCTTATTTATTCATTTTTTCTCTCCTCCAGTCAGCCTGGTGACCTTTCACCAGCGGGACTTCAAGCCTTGTTCCCTCTAGGCTCTTTCTGCCATTTCCCTGCCAATGTTTTGGACTACCAAGGTTTTTGTCTCACCTCCTCTTCCAGCGCTGGTGTGCAGACTCTGTGGCTGGGCTTCTGAGCCGTGGGTGTCCTTACTCTCCTCGTAGGTCCTCTGTGTCACATCCACTAGTTCCAGAAGAGTTTCCTCTGCAATTTTTTTTTCCCAAGCTTTCCCTGAGACTACAGTAACTCCACTTTTCTTAAACTCCTTTCCCAGACTATCAGTGCACGCCCTCACTATTCCGCCTTCTTGGCTCAGAAAAAGTGTTTTTAACATCACTAATTTTAATTATCCAACACCTAAACGCCAATCAACACAACACTGAATAAATATACCACACAATGGTATAGTAAATAGCGATCAAAACCACAGATTATTTCTATTAAAAGCAAACTTACAAAAATGACACATTTCATCAGGGTACCCCTTGCTGAATTTTCCCAAAGTGAAAACACCTGTGAAACCAACGTTGAACTGTGTTGTTATACTAGCATAAAAGAGGCCTCTTTCCTTGTTTTTCATCATAGACATGATACTCCCAAAGATCACCCTTGTGTTTGTTTCTAACAGAGTAATTTCTTTCCTTTCTGTACTTTCTGTCCACTGAATCAATTAATATATGATCCTCTTTTTCTAGTATATGATAATAGATGTTTATGAAATTATTTCACAAAATCTGTTTTCAGATCTTGTAGGAGAGTTTCTTAAGTCAAAGCAAGAAACAGGTTCAATTGTTCAAGTGTATCAACATGACAGAAAATCCATATAAAACTCCACCATTTTTTAATATAAAGCAACTGGAAAAGCAATTTCATCAAATAAAATAAAGTATTAATACTGCAAATACATAAAGAGCTCCCATGAAAGGGTAAATCAAAACATGAGCAAATGAATTTTGCTGGTAATTCACAGAACATACAATCTAGATAGCTTAAAATCATAATAGTTTTCTAAGCTATAAAGCACGTTACCACAAACCTAGTAACTTACAAAACCTTTATTATCTTAGGTCCAATGGGTTAATATCACAGGTACAAATTAGATGGGCCCTGCTATTGATTGGATGTGCTTTGAATTTGTAGCCCATGGGCACATGTGCTGGAAGTTGAACTTCATTGGTAGCAGTGTTGGGAAGTGACATACAGCCTTTAAGAAGTGGATCCTGGTATAGGATGCTTAGGTCACTGGAAGTATCCCATGGGAAGGGATAAGGTTTATTGTGGAGCCCCTGACTTCCTTCTTGTGAGATGATTGTTAAATGACCAAGCCTGAATGCTCCTCTGCGTCTTGGGCTTCCTGCCTTGTGATGTGATCTCTCATCCAGCATGTTTGTTTGCCAGTTGAAGTCCTTTGCCAGAGTTGAGCTGGTGCCATGCCCTTGAGCCTCCAAAACTGTGAGCAAAATAAACTAGTTTTCTTTATAAAGTTACTCAGCCACAGGTATTGAATTATGTTAACAGAAATAAGCTATTATATTTCTTCTGCTTAGGTTCTCAGAGGCTGCAATGAGGCTTCAATTGCCTTGGGTGACTAGGTGCTTCTGACACCAAAGGTGAGTTCAGCAGCCTGTAGCAATGCCAGCAGGTGCTATAAAATTCACCATTTCACCCATATGCAATACATGCTAAAGTAATCACAGATCATTAAAATTATAGCAGTAAAATATTTTAAGCATTGGTTTAACAAAGAGGTATGAATATAATTTCATTCTTCTGCCTATATATATCCAGTTTTGCAGGCAGCATTTTTTGAAGTGATGATCCTCACTTCACTGTATGGTCTGCGCACTTTCATTAAAAATAAGTTGTTGTGTGCATGCAGATTAATTTCTGGTCTCTCTATTCTGTTCTTTTATCTATGTATCAGTTTTTATGCCAGTGCCATTCTGTTTTAATTACTGTATCATTGTAATATGCTTTGAAGTAAGGTATTGTAATGCCTCCAGCTTGACTTTTCTTTTTAGGATGACTTTGGTTATTCTGGGTCTTTTGTGATTCCATATAAATTTAAGGATTGCTTTTTCTAATTCTCTAAAGAATGCCATTGGTACATTGATAGGGATTGCATTCAATTGCTTTAGGTAGTACAAACATTTTAATATTTGTTCTTCTGATCCATGAGCAATGGATTTTTCCATTTTTGTATCCTTGATGATTTTTTCACCAATGTTTCAAAATTTTCATTGATGAGAACTTTCAGTTCTTTGGTTAAATCTATTCCTTTTTCATCAGTGGCTATGGTGAATAGGTTTTCCTTCTTGATTGCTCTTTCTGTGATTTCTTTATATGGGAGTAGCTACTGTTTTTTGCATGTCCATTTTAAAAACTGCAACTTTCCGAATTGGTATATTAATTCTAACAGCTTTTTGATGGAGTTTTTGGTTTTTCCATGTACAACATCATATCATCTGCAAACATGGAAAATTTGATTTCCTCTTCTCCAATTTTGATGTCATTTAATTCTTCTCCCTTGTTGCTCTTGCTAAATCTTCCAATACTGTATTGTGTAAGAGTGGTGAAAGTGGACATTCTTGCCTTGTTCCAGATTTGAGGGGAAATATTTTCAGCTTTTCCACACTCAATATGATAGCGGCTGTTGATTGGTCATATATAGCTTTTATAATTTTGAGGAATGTTCTTTCTAGACCTAATTTCTGGAGAGTTTTGATCATAATGGAGTATTGAATCATATCAAATACTTTTGTTTGGCCATATTGCTTTTATTCTTTATTTTGTTGAAGTGATTTATGGTATGAATTAGTTTGTGAATGTTGAGCCACCCTTGGTTTGCATTTCTGATAAATCCCACTTGATCTGGATGTATGATATTTTTTATGCTGTTTTGGATTTTATTTGATGAGAATCTTTGCATCTATGTTCATTAAAGAAATAGGTCTCTAGTTTTCTTTCCCTGCCATGTCTTTGTTATCTTTTGGTATCAAAGCAATGCTGGCCTCATAAGAAGAATTTGTCAGAGTTTCATCCTGCTCAATATTTTAGAATAATTTAGAGTGGATTGTAGTTATTTCCTCTTTGAGTGTTTTGTAGAATTTAGTAGTAAAGTCTTCAGATCCTGGACTTTTCCTTGATGGAATACTTTGGGTTATTACTTCAATCTCATTGCTTGTTATGGGTTTATTTAGACTGTAGCTTGTTGAGTTCATCTTGGTAGTTTAAAAGAATGTATTTAACTATTTATTTATTTCTTCAACGTTTTCCAGTTAATTGGCATATAGTTCATGGTAGTTTCTTATAATCCTTTGTGTTTCGGTGTTTTCATTTGTAATGTCTGACTTTTCATCTCTTGAGTTCTTTCTCTTTTTTTCTTTGTTAGTCTGACTAAACATTTATTTATTTTGTTTATCTTATCAAAAAAGCATCTTTTTATTGATCTTTTGTATTTTTTTAGCTTCAATTTCTTTTGTCTCTGCTCTGATCCTTGTTATTTCTTGCCTCCTGCTGATTTGGGTATGGTTTGTCCTTACTTTTCTGTCTTCAAGATGCATCATTAGATCTTTAGTTGAGACAGTTCTCTCTCTTTTTTTAATAACAGCACTTAATGCTATAAAATTCCCACTCAGTACTGTTTTTGCTGTATCTCACAGGTTTTCATAGGCTGTGTTTCCATTTTCATTTATTTCAAGAAATTTTGCTTCCTTTTTAAGTTCTTCAATGACCTATTGATCATTCAACAGCATGGTTTTTTATTTTATTTTCAAAATATTTAGGAGTGTTCTATTGTTCTTCTTGTTTTTTTTTTTTTTATACTTTTATTCCTTTATGGTCTGGTAAGACTCATGGCAAGATTTCAATCATCTTAAATTGACTGAGATGATTTGTGGTCTAATATGTGTACTATCCCAGAAAATGTTTCAAGTGCTGAAGAAAAGATAATGTGTATTCTGTAGGTGTTGGATGAAATGTTCTGTAAATATCTGTTAGGGCCATTTGCTTGATAGTATGTTTCAACTACGATGTGTCTTTATTGATTGTTTTATTCTAGATGATCTGTCCATTTATGAGAGTTGGGTGTTGAAGTCATCCACCATTACTGTGTTGGAGTCCATTTCTCCTTTTAGGTCTAATAGTAGTTTCTGTAAATATCTGGATGGTCTTATGTTGGGTGCATATACATTTAAGATTGTGATCTCTTCTTGATGAATTTAACCTTTTATCAAAATATAATGTGATTCTGTATATTTGTTACAGTTTTTTTTTTTTATTTCAACTCTGTTTTATCTGATACCAGGATAGCTACTCCTGCCTGCTTTAGGTTTCCATTTGCTTGGTATATCTTTTTCCAACCTTCACTTTCTGTCGGTGTGTATGTTTGATTGTGAACTGAGTTTCTTGTAGGCAGCTTGGGACGGAGTATGTTGTGGTTTTATCCATTCATCCAACCTAAGATTTTGGTCAGTGTATTTTATTCATTTATAATCAAGGTTAGTATTGGTAGATAAGAACTAAGGACTGTTATGTTGTAGATTGGATAATTATTCCACCTGCTCTGTTAGTGAATGTAGTGGTGTCATGCTTTTTACTTATAATGTTTTCATGATATTTACTTCTAATGCAGGGTACAATTCCAAGTTTCTTAAAAGATTGGTCTGGTGATAATGAATTATCTCAGTTTTTGCTTACCTGGAAAATACTTTATTTCTTCTCTTTTAAAGGGTTGCTTTACTATGATATAAAATTTTTTGAAAGTTTTTTTTTTTCTTTTAAGACATTGGAGATATCATCACACTCTTTTCTGACATGTAGAGTTTCTAGACACTTTTTTCTTACTATTTATGATTCTTTCCTTGCCTTTAACTTTTGACAAATTTGATGAAAATATGCATCTCAGCATATCTTTTTAGTTGGGTCGGTTTGGAATTCTCTCTGATTCTTTCATCTGGATGTTCATGACTCTTTCAAGATCTGGGAAATTTCAACTATTACATAATGTAGCAGGTTCTCAGTGCTCTTGTCCTTTTCTTCTCCTTCAGAAATACCAATAATAAGAATATTCGGTTGTTTAATGATATCCTGTATTTCTTGCGAACTGTGTTATTTCAAAATTCTCATCTTCACGTTCACAAATTCTTTCTTCCACTTGGATAATTACATCAGCATCAGGACTGTGTTAGCTGTGTCTAAAAGTTACACAGGGTTATTCTGCTACAGTTCACATGGATAGAAGTGGAATTTTAGATGAATGAGGGTTTCCTTGGGTGTGCATCTTTGGTCCACAGTGAATTCAACATCAATCTCCCTGGTGAATGTGATATCCAGGGTCTTCTTCTTGGAGCTTGGGAGATGAAGGTAGCTGTCTGAGTGATGGAAGGGATTGTGGCATCAATTCCTGTGGCTCTATGACTGTGTGATAGAGATGGGCCCTCCCCAGTTCCTATTACAAGAGCCCAAAATGTGCTGTGGCTTATAATACCAACAGGTGATGGGAGCAGATTTTTGTTATAGCTGCTTCTGTTGTTAGCCTCTAGAAGCTAAGATGAATCCCCCTTCTCACATATAGAGTGAGTGAGAGTGGCTCTCCAGCTGTTGCTCCAAAACTCTCACAGATGCAGGATGCAAGGCATCAGTCTTTCACCCCACACATTGTCCTCACTCTGACTATGTTGCTGGCAGGAGAACAGAGGAGCAGTGAGTGACTTTTTGCTGCTGAGTGTGGCACTCCGTGGGAGTGGTGTGGGGAAGGAAGCAAGGCCACTTCCCTGCTCCAACTCCAGCCATTGCTCAGATCCCAGTCAGCTCTCCAGGCTGCAGTAAAAGTCAGTGGATGACTGTGGAGATCACTCTTAGCTAAAGCTGCTAGCAGTGAGGCAAGCCCCAATTTATTCCTATAATGTTGTAAGGATGATAGCTCACAGCTGGAAGCTGGCTGTGCTACAGGGCTGGCTACAGTGGTTTCTCTGTCCTCTCTCCTCTTTTCCCATAGAGTATTCCTGGGAAATAATTTTAAACGTTATAATTAAAGTAATATATTAATACAAATTGAAATTTCTGAGAATATAGAATATGGTAGTAAAATTCAAATTGGTAAATTGACAGCAATTGATTGCATCTATAATATGAGGATCATATTTTTTTGGTTAGATGACAATAACTTAAAGTGTATTGGAAATTCAATGAACTTAACTACACTTATTCAAGTTGTCAACAAATTCACACAGGTAACTTTAAAAATGATTCATCAGCTCCAGGACATAAAATGATGATGCCAATCAACTAATGAAAAATGATCCCCACCTTGTAGATTTTAGATAATGCAGTTATGCTTGAATTTCTGAAAATTTTGAAGAAAAATATATGTATTCATGTTTGTTCTTTTCATTGAGTGGTCTTTCCAATTTTACATATGTGAAATGTTAAGAAAGCCTTATAGTATCAGCTGTTACATTATCAATAATTTACGTAAAAATAAATAAACATCAAATTACTATACAGATCTTATTTCCCTTCAAAATTTGGAGTCATAAACACTATTATATGTGCATAGAAGTGAATTATACCTTTAAAATTGATGTTTTATTTATCACAAGATAAAACAAATTAACTGCAAATAAATTTTTTCTAGAAATGTTGTGAATTTTAACAACCATTTCTCTTTTAATTATTGAAATAAAATATTTGCCATTAAATAATATTTGTAATTTGAGATGAATAACCAAACTAATCCCATGATATTTCTATTTATCACTTTTAACATTAATACATGTTAATAATGTTATTAATAACATTACTATAATGTTATTTTAATAATAAATGTTATTAATAAATCAATAAATATTTTCAGAGTAGAATTCTTTTATGGTGTTGCTAGCTGGAATCAAGACTGTAATGTTTTATTAAAATGTCATTTAAGGTAAACAAATTTCATGTATTTCATATATACAGATAATTCTTTGATATGCTGATTTGATTTCATTTGGATAAATTCTCAGGAGTGAGATGGATGGGTTATATGGCAGATCTATTTTCAAATTTCTGAGGTATCTCCATACTGTCTTCAACAATGGCTGTACTATTTTAAATTTCCACCCACAGTGGATTAGGATACCTTTTCCCCAGATCCTTACAAGTATTTATTGCTTTTTATTTCCCTATGAGAGCCATTCTAACTGGGGTGAAGTCAACCCTCATTATGGTCTTGATTTTCATTTTCCTGATGGTTAATGATCCTGAACATTTTTTTCATGTATCTATTGGCCATTTGAATTTCTTCTCCTGAAAAATGCCTGTTCAAGTCCTCTGCCCATTTCTCCAGTTTGCTGAGTGTTTCCTTTGCAGTGCAAAAGCTTTTCAGCTTGTTGTATTCTATTTTTCTAATTTGTTTTTTTTTTTTTTAAGATTTAATTTATTTATTCATTTGAGAGTTAGAGTTACAGAGAGAGGGAGAGACAGAGAGAAAGGTCTTCCATCTGCTGGTTTACTCCCCCAAAGGCCACAATGGCCAGGGCTGGTCTAATCTGAAACCAGGGGCCAGGAGCTTCTTCCAGGTCTACCATATGGGTGCAGATCTACCACAGGAGTGCAGAGACCCAAGCACTTAGGCCTTCATCTACTGCTTTCCCAGACCATAGCAGAGAACTGAATCAGAAGAGGAGCAGCTGGGAGTAGAACCAGTGTCCAAATGGGATGCTGGTGCTGTAGACGGAAGCTTAGTCTTCCCCATAACACAGCCCCCTAATTTGGCTTTGATTCTCGAGTTACTAAGGTCTTTTCCAAGAAGGTGTTGTCTATGTCAATGTATTACAGAGTTTCCCTAACGTTTTCCTCTATTAATTCAATTGCATGAGGTCATACATTAAGAGCCTGGATCCATGCTATTTGATTTTTGCATAAGATGTAAGGTAAGGGTCTTGTTTCATACTTCTGCATGTGGAGATCCAGTTTTCCCAGTAACGTTTGTTGACAAGACTCCCCTTGCTCCAGGGATTGATTTTAGCTCATTTGTCAAAGATTGGTTTCTTGTAGATATGTGAATTGATTTCTGAAATTTCTTCTGTTCCAATGGTCTACATGCCTATTTTTGTTCTAGTAACAGGCTTTTTTTGATTATAACTGTCCTGTGGTATGCTTCGAAATAAGGTACTGTGATGCTTCTGGCTTTGTTTTGCATATAATATTTCTTTAGCTATTTGGCATCTCTTGTGTTTCCATATGAATTTCATCATCGTTTTTTCTAGAGTTGAGAAGAATTTTTTTTTTGACTGAGATCACCAGGAATCTGTAAGTTGCTTTTGGTAGAATGAACATTTTGATATTAATTCTTCCAAACCATGAATATGGAAGATTTTTTCATTTTTTTGTTTCTTCTATTTTTTCTTTATTTTTTTAATTTCCCTTATAGAGATATTTGGCCTGTTTGGTTAAATTTTTTCCAAGGCATTTAAAGGAGGAAGAATGGTGAGAGGGCAGCGGGAAGGAGGGAAAGATGAGAAGAATCATCATTGTGGTCCTAAATCTATCTATCTATCTATCTATCTATGAACTTAATAAAATTTGAATATCTTAAATAAATAAATAAGGGAAAAAAAGAAATTCTTTCTTTGCCCTAGCGTTGTCTGTGTATACAAAATCTATGAATTTTTGTGTCTTAATTTTATATCCTTCCATTTACCAAACTGTTTTATGAGTTCCAATAATTTCTTAGTGGAGCCTTTTGGTTCCCCTATATGTAGAATAATGTTGTCTGCAAATATAGATTTTTTGACTTCTTCCTTGGCGATTTGTATCCCATTGATTTCTTTTTCGTGCCTAATGGCTCTGGCTAACACTTCCAGGAATATATTTAACAGCAGTGATGAAAGTCGGCATACTTAGCTGGTCCGGACCTAGGTGCAAATGCTTTTTCCCTTATAAAGTCTATTTGAAAAATAAAATATATGAACATTATTGAGTTCTCGTGATTTGTGATAATTATTAATTACACCTTGTGTAACACTTTTTAAAAAATCAGCTTAGAAACATGATTTTCTGGGGCTGGTGCCATGGCTCACTTGGTTAATCCTCTGCCTGCGGGTCCAGCATCCCATATGGGCGCCAGGTTCTAGTACCGGTTGCTCCTCTTCAACTCCAGCTCTCTGCTGTGACCCGGGAAGGCAGTGGAAGATGGTCCAAGTTCTTGGACGCCTGCACTTGTGTGGGAGACCAGGAAGAAGCACCTGGCTCCTGGCTTCAGATCAACATAGCTCTGGCCGTGGTGGCCATTTGCCACGGTGAACCAATGGAAGGAAGACCTTTCTCTCTCTCTCTCTTATACTGTCTAACTCTATCTGTTAAAAAAAAAAAAAAAGGAAAGAAACATGATTTTCTGGACTGAAAATGAAAGGATGGAAAAAGCTATTCCCTGCAAATGGGAACCCACGTAACTAGTAGTTATACTTATTTGAAGCAAAATATACTTTAAAACAAGAACTGTAACAGAGATAAGAAAAAATCATTAAATGATGATAATGGGATCAATTTAGCAAGAATACATGCTATTGAAAATGTATATGCATATGTCTCTAATGCCTAAGCACTGCTTTCTAAGCAAATGTTCCTAGATCTCAAGGGACACATAAACATAACACAACAGTAGTGGAAACTTCAACACCATTCTATTATCAATGGTCAGTTTGTTGGTATGGAAATCCAACCAAGATCCATTAGCATTAGAATCGTAAATATATTTACAGAACACTCCATCTAACACCTTTAAAATACACATTCTTCTCAACAACACATGGGATACTCTTTAGGATACACCATATATTAAAACACAAAACAGGCCTCAAGGAATTTAAAGCTATAATGTCTTTTAATTTGTGTTCCCCCAATGTTAATTTACAAATAACTTTCTTCTGGATCTTTTAAATTAATGATTAATGAGAGTTTTGTACTTCTTTGACATTTTATATTTAACTGCTAATAAAGGTTAGCAATGCTAAACAAATACACTACTTTAATTCTACAATATTGATATAAGCAAATAATTTATAAATATGTACTTGGGTAGGCAACTGTAGATACACATGTACTTAAAAGCAGCTTTTTTGTTTTAAAGATGACAGAAATAAATGAGTTGGTTGCATACAAGAAGTCTAAGGAAACAATGAAAACTATCTTTTACTGTGGCTCTCATTTAGACTTTCCCAGGGGATGTCAGCAGCTAGATACTCATATCTTATACATCATAATTGAATCAAATGGCCTTTCATGAAACATTCCTTGCTACTGGTGCTGCAATTAACAGTATTGGATTAGATTGAATTAGATTGGTCATTTCTGAGAGTAAGTTTCTCAGGGAGTACTATATCCAGTGCACTTCCCATTTCAAAAATCACACACACACACCCTCTGCTACAACTCCTGGACTTTTTTTTTTGGGGGGGGGCCCATGCATCACCTCTGTATGGGTGATATTAGTATCATTTTTGAAGTATCAGTTTTTGTTAGTTCTTGGCATATATTTGATATTCAATATCTAAATGCTTGAATATTAAATTAATAATTAGTTGCTAGAAACAAATGTGGCATTTAAAAGATGATGTGGCCGGTGCTGCAGCTCACTAGGCTAATCCTCCACCTACAGTGCCGGCACCCTGGGTGCTAGTCCCAGTTGGGGTGCCTGGTTCTGTCCCCAGTTGCTCCTCTTCCACTCTAGCTCTCTGCTGTGGCCTGGGAAGGCAGTGGAGGATGGCCCAAGTGCTTGGGCACCTGCACCCGCATGGGAGACCAGGATAAGTACCTGGCTCCTGGCTTCAGATCAGCGCAGCGCGCCAGCCTTAGTGGCCAGTTGGGGGGTGAAACAACAGAAAAGGAAGACTTTTCTCTCTGTCTGTCTCTCTCCCTCTCACTGTCTAACTCTGCCTGTCAAAAAAAAAAAATTAAAAAAAGAGATATTTGAACTCAAACAGTTTTATATTAAGGTCCACAAATAAGAGTCTACAACTTCCAGAAAGGAATGTAGTCCCTATAATATGTTACTTTTAGCACAGTGGTACTCATTGTTGAATATTCACCTCCGCAATTGTAAAATGATATTTGTAGTAGTCCCAGAGGTTGAAGCCATTTGCTGTAGCAGCAAAAGGAAACTTCAACATCATACAAGGGTATAATTGTCAATATCTTGGAGATAGTGTCCCTTACAGGTCACTCAGTCTTGACCATTTCATTTTGACTCCTAATCTGGAGTTGATACAATCTATTTTTGACAATTAGGTAAAAATACCAAATGAAACTAATTAAATTATTATGTCTAGTAGTATCATAGAATAACATGAAGATTTTAAACATAGAATATCATGAAGACATAAAAACTTTGCGCATAGTTACTCACATTTCTTATGATCAGAAGGAGTAGGAATTGTTTTGTTATGTGCAAATTCATATCTTGATCCAAAATTTATCATTAAAAATTAACTATTAATGTTTTTTAAAGTTGTATTTAATTGAAAGTCATAGCTACAGAGAGAGAAAAGGAGAAAGAGAGAGAGAGAAAGAGTTTTCCATCCACTGGTTCACTCCTTAGATGGCCTCAACAGCCAGGGCTGGACCAGCCTGGAGCCATGATCAGGAGCTTCAGCTGGGTCTCCTACAGGGGTGATAGGTCCCAAACCACTTGAGCCATGTCCACTGCTTTTCTGAGGCCATTAGCAAGGATCTATCTCAGAAATGGAGCAGCTGGGACACTAAGTAATGCCCATATACAATGCCAGTGTCACAGGCTGTGGCTTTACCTTCTATGCTAAAATGTCAGTCTCCAACTGTAAATATTCAATCTAAGTAAAATAATTATATTGTTTAAACTGATTTTTATGCCTATATGAAAAACTTGAATGAGATGAAAAACTGGAAGGGTATGTAAAATTCTAAGTGCTGTAGATTATCTTAAGATGATAGGATGGGGGCTGGTGCCACGGCTCAATAGTCTAATCCTCCGCCCACAGCACCGGCACCATGGGTTCTAGTCCTGGTAGGGGCGCCGGATTCTGTCCTGGTTGCCCCTCTTCCAGGCCAGCTCTCTGCTGTGGCCTGGGAGTGCAGTGGAGGACGGCCCAAGTACTTGGGCCCTGCACCCCATGGGAGACCAGGATAAGTACCTGGCTCCTGCCATCAGATCAGTGCGGTGCGCTGGCCAAAGTGCGCCGGCCGCGGCGGCCATTGGAGGGTGAACAAACGGCAAAAGGAAGACTTTTCTCTCTGTCTCTCTCTCTCACTGTCCACTCTGCCTGTCAAAAAAAAAAAAAAAAAAAAAAAAAAAAAAAAAAAAAAAAAAGATGATAGGATGGGGCCGACGCCGTGGCTCACTTGGCTGATCCTCCACCTGTGGTGCCAGCATCCCAAATGGGCACTGGGTTCTAGTCCCAGTTGCTCCTCTTCCACTCCAGCTCTCTGCTGTAGCCCAGGAAGGCAGGGAGAATGGCCCAAGTGCTTAGGACCCTGTACCCACATGGGAGACCAGGAAGAAGCACCTGGCTCCTGGCTTCTGATCGGCACAGTGCCGTACATGGAGGCCATTTTGGGGGTGAACCAATGGAAGAAAGACCTTTTTCTCTGTCTCTCTCTCTCACTGTCTATAACTCTACCTGTCAAATAAAAATAAAAAAATTTAAAAAGATGATAGGTCTAAGAGTCAAAGGGATCATACAAACAAGTCTAGTGTCTGCTAATACTAGCTGATAGAATCAAAAAGCGAGAGAACTATCCATCATGGGAAGCGGGATACACAGAAGACTCATAGAATGGCAGATGTCCTAAATAGCACTCTGGCCTCAGAATTAGCCCTTAAGGCATTTGGATATGGCTGAAGAGCCCATGAGAGTATTTTAGGCATGGAAAGCCAAGACATCCTGGGGAAAAAAAAAAAAAAAAAAGACCTAAATGGAAGATCTCTGTGAGTGAGATCCCAGTGGAAAGAATGGGGCCATCAAAGAAGGAGGTACCTTTCTCTGAAGGGAGGAGAGAACTTCCACTTTGACTATGACCCTGTCAGTATAAGATCGAAGTAAGTGAACTCAAAAGGCTTCCATAGCCTTGGCAACTCATGACTAGAGCCTAGGGAGATTACTGACGCCATAAACAAGAGTGTCAAATTGTTAAGTCAACAATAGGAGTCACTGTGTACTTACTTCTCTTGTGGGATCTCTGTTCTTAATACGTTGTCCAATGTGAAGTAATGCTATAACTAGTACTGAAACAGTATTTTACACTTTGTGTTTCTGTGTGGGTGCAAACTGATGAAATCTTTCCTTAATATATACTGAATTGATCTTCTGTATATAAAGATAATTGAAAATGAATCTTGATGTGAATGGAATGGGAGAGGGAGCGGGAGATGGGAGGGGTGTGAGTGTGAGGGAAATTATGGGGGGGGAAGCCATTGTAATCCATTAACTGTACTTTGAAAATTTATATTTACTAAATAAAAAATAAAAATAAAAAAGATGGTAGGACATATATTTGTTTATACATTCTGAGTATATTCTTTTTAATGGCTACTACTATTAGTCACTCTCTTCCATCATTTTCCTTTGTTGATCTGGGTTCTAATGTTTAAAGCATAGAGAGCAAATTATAAAGTATCATATGTGACCACTTCAGTATAGAATATTTGAGAATATCCAGGAGTGGGCATCAATACTGACTTCACTATAATTGAAATCACAACCACATATTGGTGACGGCAATTTTAAATTGTCTTCAAGGGTTTATTAAAGCAAACTCTACTCTTACATGGTAATAACTTAATGCTCACTATAAATGGTACTTATTTTAATTTATAGTGTTTATAGAACAAATTGAAGGAAATAAAAATAACTAAAGGCATATATCTTCTTTTAAGTAATCCAACATCTCTCCTGAATGGCTCCTCCATTTGTCATATAAGAACCCATTTTGTTTTGGAAAATGTGACTAGATTTTGCCTACTTAATTGTGAACTACCAACTATATACAAAGCACAGTAAATATTTTAATCTCTGCATAGAATCTGAGCATTCGAAGATTTAGGTCCTGGAAGTCAGGTTTAATTTTGAGAAAAAAATATGTTTACATGAACCTAAATTTTATAAATGTGTATCTAAGTTTCTTAGCTTATAGTATACCTTATTCTTCATTCTCATTAAAAATCATTCTAGCATTTTGCATTTCTTCTTTTTTTCTATGCATTACAGATACAAGAAATAGTGATGAGTCATAGAACAGTATCATCTCTCCTCATTTTTCAACTGAGAAAAACTGAAAGACAACTTTATTGTTGTTTACATGACTGTTTTCAATAATGAAAATTTAGTCATTGTATGTTTTCACTTCTTCCCCAAAGACATAAAATCAGCATCTTACACAATCAATTCAAAGTCAATGTCAAATCTATATTAACCTAAAGACAAGGGGGGTCAGCTTAGAACATAAAGTTTTCTCAAGCAGTATATTCTTGAAATAATTGGATCTTGATAAAACATCTGAAATTTTTAGTTTATTTAGATAATGGAAAACTAAAAATTTATGGGAAAACACAAAATATTTCAGAATTACTATGGTACATATTCTATGTTAGAAAGAGAGAGAGAGAGAGAGATTATATTGAGCATGTCCATTCATAATTGGCTTTTAATAGTATTGTCTCACTTAATCCTCAGAATGTAGATAGAAAATGTTTTCTTATCCTCCTTTATAAAATAAGAAAAATGATGAGAAGTTTAAAGTAAGAGATCATCACACAAACCATTAAAAACTGTAAGAGTTTGAAGAAACTTGTCAAAATTTAAAGTTCCTCACTGTTCTTTATCTTGTGCCATTTGGTCAGTTTATATGGTTGCTTATTACATGGTTAATTCATAAATAAGGTCTATAAAAATCACAACTTCACAAATAACCTTTCCACTGATATCATTAAGAAATATTTTATCACAGTGGTTGCTCAATTTTGAAGTATATTTATTTAAATTTATACTAATGAACTGATGAAGTGAAAGTTTGCTAACAATCCAAATGGTTTTGAAGCATATACATTATATTTCCTTTCTTAATCATTATATTTGTCCATTATAACAGAAATGCATTTGGTTTCTCTTTCTAAAGTCTTGGAAGTCTAAGACCAAGGAACTACATCTTGTGAGGGCCTTCTTACTGAATCATGACTTGACAAAAACCATCACATGCATGAAAAAGAGTAAGAGGGGCCCCAACTCACTCTCAAGAAACTCTTCAATAACAAATTACTCCCATAACAACACAAAATTCTTCGTGAGGGCAGATCCCTCTTAAATGAAGCTTCCTATTTGTCCCTATCTCTCAAATGCTGTGGCATTAGGGATTAAATTTCACTTTGATGAACTTTGTAGGGATACAAAAGAGAGAAATATAATTCTTCTCTTCTTGGTGATGAAATGGAAAAATCTGGTTGATGTGCTTGTCAAGAATTCAAGTCTCAATAATGTATTCCATAATTGAGCACACATTCCAGACAGTGATAAACACATGAGGTTTGGGACTATTTTGTAAATATTTCCTTCAATACATTCAAAAATGTCGATTACTAATTGGGAATCATCATTCATTTTCTGGATGGTTGTATGGAGTATTACTCTCCTATTTCTCTTTTCTCTGAGTGATCTAAAGCACCTATTATGATAGCATATAGTATTATTTCCTTAATACTTACTTATTCTCTGTCTTATCAAACGGGAATCTAAGTTCTAGAAAGGCAAACGTGAATTTTGTCTATTTTGTTGACTGCTATGTCCTCAAAATCAACATCATTCTTTGTTCATAGTAACATTCAAAATACTAATTGAAAGAAAAACTAAAATTATAAATTATTATAAAAATTTCAACCTCATATTAACAATTTAACCAAAATGTGCTAGCACATAATAATTCATGCTGAAATTATATATGATATGAATGAATGCTTTCTTGAGAGTGAATATAGTTGCTCATTACAGATTCTAGAAAGATGTGATGGCTGCATTTGACATGTAGATTTGAGAAGTGGTTACAAGAATATTTAAACATAATCAATCTCAATACTGATTTACTTCTTATTTGCTTGTTTTATACCTAGTAATCCTGCAATTAGAAATATAATAGATAGAGGAAAAACCTCTCATTAGAAGGAATAGCTCAATTCTTTAGATAAGGATCATATGGTAAATAACAAAATTTGGAGAATATAGGTGGAGAATAAGCATAGAAAGCTATATTCTTCAATATTTGGTTAACATAATTTTTATTTGTGGTTAATGCCTTGGAAGTTCTAATTGAATTTGGAATGAATGATATAATTAGGGGATAGTAGAAAATAACTAGTTTACTGTCACAAAAATAAACTATAAAATCCATTGTAAATTTTATTGTATATATTAGAAGAAAAAGAACTCACTTTATCTCTTCATCTAAAACTATGTGTATTGTGAAATCTGTACACCAAACAAAAATACTAATCAATTAGTGAGTTGGTCCCAGATATCATCAACTAAACTATTTATTATTGTTACGGATAAGAGAGTAGTTTGAAAAAGGTGAAAATTCTCTGATTCCCTCACCCTCACCGACTACTCAGATATTCATTAAGTCTTAAGAAACAGAAAGTACAAAAAAAAAAAAAAAGAAACAGAAAGTATTACAGAAGTTTTACCATCACAAATATGTGGAGTAATCTCAGCAAAAGTAGAAAAACAGTGACTTGGTTTCTCTTTCTGTTGCCTGCATAAGAAAGTGGAGATCAAAAGGCATTTTGAATTTTGGCTTTGGTTTGGTGAGGGCTCCTGGGATTAGTTTAGACATAATAGAAAGGTAAGATCATTCATGTTTTCCCTTGCTACCTTAAAAGATCTTGATAATTTGTCGTTTCTGATGTATAGATTCAAGACACAAAGATCTGGAAGGAATCACATTTCATTCTGACTCCCTGGAAGCACAGTTCCCACAGGGCTCTTGAATTTTATAATATAATTCTGTGATTTGGTAGATAATAGAATGGCAATGTGACTCTAGGGGTCTTGGGAAAGGCACACTTTCTTTTCATTATGCCAGTTGCTCATTAAGGTATTGATATAGTTATAACGATATAGTGCCTAGATGGTAACTGTGATATTAAGTAATTGAAAGAATATTCTAGAACAGGGAAAATTTCATTTGTAAAATCTTCATGTTTTATTGCCTTTATCAGTGTTGAGATGGGGTAAAACTTCACCAATAAGTTGTATGTGACTGATGGAATGATTTGCAGTTAGAATAGTGAAATCCACCTACAATATAACGAGTATTTAGCAGACTAAATTACAAACTAGGCTGGGAGGAAAGTCTGGGGCCTAATTGTAACAGGGTTAATGTCAAATGCAGAGGCCAAAATTGTATTCTGAAACCCCGAATGTATTCTGTGAACATGATGCAAAATAATATGCATTTATGTCCTCGTCCATTAGGCTTAAAATTGTGATTCGGGTATTTCAAAATTGATGACAAAATTGTGAGATAAGAAAGTACAGGTTTAATGCACTTTCAGTAAATGAATGCACATATGACAAATGAAAGAGAAGACTTACCTTCAGATGAAAATGCTTTGGATCCTCATAAATTGGTATCTGACCTAACTAGCTCTATGACAGTCTCTTGTCACAGTGTTCGTGATTCATCTCAAATACATGCTTACTTTAATTAATTAAGTTAAATTTACAAAATAAATCAAATCATGTGTTATCCACATTTCAAGTGCATAGTGGACATCCCGAACACCTGGATACCTGGGATTATATAATTTTCTCTGCATCATGGAAATTTCTATGGGCAGAATATCATGTATGGTAATCTTCAGAAATTAAGCAGACTTCCATCTGCCCCTATAGATTGCTTTAATCATTTAATTCATTAAAAGTTGAAGAAGATTCATCCCAATTTTTTTCTGGACTTCCCTTATTTTAGCATCAAGAGCAAAGGAGAACAAAAAAGACACATCCTTGTGCTCATGAATATTTACAGCAATTAATTCTCAAGTATGTTCTTGTCTACTTCCATCATAATTTATACCATAATACTCAGAGTTTACATTGATTTCCTACCTTGAAGCTTCACGTCATAGTACTTAGGATTTACCATAAAGTTTGGACATTCCCTTTGAGTTTTTATTTTTAATTCTGCATATATTTCATAAAGCAATATATTAAATTTGTGGATAATTTTTTTAAGATTTGGCCATGTCTTGGTATTGGCCTGGAATATTTCATGATGGAATGCATCTCAATGGTCATTCTTGTAAAGAAAATTGAGGC
The DNA here is from genome assembly GCF_051225735.1 of Oryctolagus cuniculus. Lineage (NCBI taxonomy): Eukaryota > Metazoa > Chordata > Mammalia > Lagomorpha > Leporidae > Oryctolagus > Oryctolagus cuniculus. The sequence goes on along the minus strand of NC_142868.1, from coordinate 24,238,786 downwards.
CAAACTGCATTATTTCCATGAAAATTAAACTTTAGAATTTCCACTTGGCTTTGTGTCTGTAAGTTTATTTTCTATCTTTCTTGTGTGTGATAAAAATGATTTTTTCTCTGTCCTATCCTGATGTAACAGGAGCAAACTGTTCTGTCACTTTACCAGTTAAGTGGGCAATTTCACGATTCTCTTATTTGCTCTACTTTGCTCACAGGCAAGATTTTAAAAGTCCAATAACACATATGATATCCAAACCCCCATACCTTCTGTTCTTGGAGAGAAAGAGGATTTTGAGATATGTTACATCACCAGAAAGTTAACTGACTGTTGGAATGGTATCCATGGTGGCTGAACAGTCTTGGAATGGACACTACTGACATTAGGAACTGTCATAATTTAAAGGAATGCAGATTGCAGAAAAAAATGAGCTATAATTACATATAAAATGACTCAACAGATAAAATTGACACCATGATCTCATTACTCTCTCGAGATTGTGTGGGTCTGCAAGACTCAGTTAGAATTAATATTCAATTTATTTAAAGAAACAAGTAGAATGAAGACATCAAGAATTACTGCTGTCATTGCTTTGATTGCCCATTGCTACATAAAAATGTAGTGGTTTAAAATAAACAGACAAACACAAAGCATAGTCACAATTTACGGTTTCTGGATTTTACTTTGAAAATTTCCCCAGTGATCTCATCTCAGCTAACCTACCTATGTGATTGCCATCATTTGGAATGTCTCAACTGAGGTTGCACTCACAAATTCAGTCTCTCATACTGAACAACTGGAATTATCCAAGTCTTGACAAAAATATAGAATGTTCATTCATCTAACAGCTCATGAAATTCCTGAAACTGAGGAGACTAAATAGGAATATTTCATTCTTCACATCGTTTCTCCAGAATGGCAAATGCAACATTTTACCTGGTGGATCAAGGCTCCAATAAGCTAAAAGTTGAAACTATCAGGGCTCTTGAAGCATGACTACTGATCTAGAACATCACCAAGGCAATTTTCGTTGCCCAACCAACTCACATAGCCAACAGAAATTTACATCCTGATGGAAAAAGTGGCAAAAAATTTGTGACCAGATTTAATAAATCATATCAGCTGTCTCCATGTTGAAGGTATAAGGACCATAGGGAGAGCACGGCATTTTTTAAACAATGTTGAGAAACAGTGTGCATCAGAACATCAGATTTGATAATTTTATATGTTAAATTGTAAAAATAGCCTCAAATTTTTCCCATTAGTGTCTTCATACACTGCACTGGAAATTAATAGCTTCTTCCAATAATAGTTTGATTATTTTTCTATGTACCTTCAGTTTTGACTTGACTATTTTGTTCTTCTACATTAAGGAAAATTTAGCAGCCATGAATATTACAAGGATAAAACTAAAGTAAGATTGTCCTCCGGCTGTGATCTTAAACTCCTGCATTCACAAAGAATTCTCAGATAATCTAAAGGATCATGAGTGACAAATAGCTCAGGTTCCCCATTTTCCTTGCAGATAGTCAAAGAATCTCCAGAAGTAGAAACACAGATACGTGTGTAAGCCTAGGAAAACCAAGAATATTATTACTCGGTGTCTGTCTAAATTTACAAATTTTGAAGAGTTTTTTGTGTTAGAGTCTTATATTCTTTTTCAGAAGAATAGTTTACAAATGTTTTCTTCCATTTATAGGTTATCTCTGAATCAATTGTTAACCATCCAAGATACAGAGATACATGGCAGTAAGTGACAAGTCAGTTTAGTATTGTTCAATTCAATGACATCTATCAAATAGCACTCACTAGACTGTGTTCAGGTATAAGTGCATGGTTCCTTATCCTGGTTTTCCACTACAAAGTTTAATCTTGTAGTTGGGAGAAATTTGACTTTTTTAGATTGGCTTAAGCCATGTTGTTATGACTCAAAGTCCATTCTATGTGTGATTTTTTAATGGTATCACAATAGTCATTATATTCTTTTAATATCAATCACATTTTTAAAGATTTATTTTCTGGAAAGTCAGAACTATGTGTTGGGGGGGAGATTCTTCCCTTCATTGGTTCATTCCCCAAATAGCCACAACAGCCAGGGCTGAGCCAGGCTAAATCCACGTGCCAGGAGCTTATTCTGTGTCTTCCACATGGGTGGAAGGGGCCCAAGCACTGAGCCATCCTTTGCAAGAAGCTGGAGAAGAAGTGGAGCAGCTGGGATAGGAACTGGTACTCATCTGGGATGCTGGCATCACAGTTGGCAGATTTACCTGCTATACCACAACACTGATCCCTAGTCATTGTATCTTCTGCTTGCACTGAATGAGTATTTGAAGGACTGTTAAAATTGAAATGATGTCCTCTCCAATAATATTTCTCCCTGGTATAAGCATTGATGATCTTACTGAACATAGTAAACACGGCCTTTTCCCACCCTTATTAGCTATGGATAGATTGTATGCCATTTTAGGCTACAACAATAGGAAACTTGGTGGGACAATTCCACACAGGTGGAGTTTGCTTGCATTTTTAGTGATTTCTTATGATAAAATAGATCACACTAGAGAACTGTCCACTGAGGTCAGAGGATAATAAATAAACTTTGCTTTTAGTGGAAATTATTCTAGTTGTGGTCTATAACCCATGGCTACTGAACAAAACAGTCTGGAATCTCGCAAATATAGGAGGAAGCACCTGGCTCCTGGCTTCAGATCTGCACAGTGCACCGGCCGCAGCGGCCATTGGAGGGTGAACCAACAGAAAAAGGAAGACCTTTCTCTCTCTCTCTTTCTCTCTCTCTCTCTCTCACTGTCTAACTCTGCCTGTCAGAAAGAAAGAAAGAAAGAAAGAAAGAAAGAAAGAAAGAAAGAAAGAAAGAAAGAAAGAAAGAAAGAAAGAAAGAAAGAAAGAAAGAAAGAAAAAGAAAGAAAGAAAGAAAGTTGCTTTTTATATTTGGGTTTCTGGGTAAGAGGTGAGCATTTGCCTTGTGGTTAATATGTGGCTAGGATGCTCTTGTCCTACATCAAAATTCTTGTATCAATACCCTCCTCTGTCCCCTGGCTCAAACTTCCTGCTGATGAAGATACTGAGAGATGGTGGTGACCCAAGTAATTAGGCCCCTGCCACTTAAATGGGAAGCCTGGATTGAGTTCCTGGCTTGAGCCCAGCCCATTCCTAGTCATCCCATCCCTAGTCATCCCATCACAGTGGCTAGGAAGATGGGATGACTATCAATTTTTAGATAAATATGTGGACATAGATAGCTAGATAGATGATAGATAGATAGAAATTACACGGTAACTCAAGTAGGAGTTTCAAAGGAAAACCTTAAATTTATCATGTCTTTCTGTTGTTCCTTAGCAATTTGCACTATATAACTTAAAAAAAAATTGTCAGATTTTATAATATTTCAAAAATTCAAGAAATAATTTAGTTATTCATTCAATAAATTGATTTTATTAAGATCAGATACTATTTTGTAAAATTTCATGAATTCAATAGGGACTCCAGTAAAGAAGAAAATCAACTCAATAAAATAGTATGTGTAGTATATACAGTATGTGTAGAATACAGCAATGCACTGAGTATTTTATTAAGTACACAAGAATGCGGTACTTTTTTATAATTACATCTAATATTGACAGTTGATATATAATGACACATTATCTGTAGATTGAATAATTTCTAGTGGATGGATCAGTAAAGATGCACACATTTGACACAATGCCTCAGTTGAGAGAAAACTCAATGAATATTTTGTCATATTTACATTCAGGTAATAGATAAATAAATTATGAAATTTTTCCAACCTAAAATTAAGAAAATAAAGTGGTGTCCTTAAAAGTTTGAACCTGAATTAACAGACAATAAAATTCTTCACTATTGTATTCCATAAAATCAATTTTATCTCCCAGCCAAATAAAAAAAAATTTTAATTCATATCCACCTTCATAATAACATATAAATTATATGAAATTATTCCGAGATCCACAAATGTCTTTGAGATATGAGATCATTTTGTATTATGAATAAAATTCTGAGTATGTTTGAACTAGAACCTGTAGCCTTTGAATCTGAAAGAGGTAAATGAGAAACAAATGCTCCAGAAAATAGAGCCATACCTTGATTTATTTTATTTTCTCCCAAGAATCATTATTCTTAGACATTTAATGCATATTACAGAATAGCGCCTCTCTTTGCAGGTGAGTGTGAGGATTTCTGTGTCTGAAAGATTAATTGTGCATTCTCTTGGAATCTGCCTCTTTGTATCCCTGAGCTTTATCTTCTGTATCCACTCCTGTATTGCTAGGGTTATTTGTGACAATGATTTGGAAATTTTTCCTTTTAAAAAAGAATGAAGACTTTTTCTTTTCTATTTTAGCTACATTCATCATGGGCATAAAGGAATCAGGCAAAGAAAAAGATTGCTTATTTTTACATTGAAGAACTATCCATATCATTGATTTATAACAAGTGATGTCTGTGAAGTACTACAATATGGTTTAGTGATTTTCAATTTCTTACTACACTAGGCTGATATTCTTTGTTGGAATAAAGGATAAACAGTGTGGACCACACATGATGACTTCTTGTTTTTCTGATGATCCTTTCTGAATGTAAGCTATTATGGTAAAAGAAAAAAAAATTACAGGAAATAATTGTAAAAGAAAAAAATTTACAGGAAATAATTTTAAAAGAAAAAAATATGAGTCACTAATGTCAGCTGGTGTTATTTGCATTGTGCCTGAGTCATAGATTCTACTATTTGATAATCTCTCATGCAGTTTTAAAATTGCAAAGTTTCTATTTGGAAAGTTGTACTGTGGATTACTGTGCCATTTCAGTTTGGCTTATTGAATAAATATGTTATCATTACTTTCTGTTGTGATCACATAGCTTATTTTGCATATTAGATACAAGTGAGACCAACGGACATCTCAAATCGATTATTAACTGGCAAAATATAAGAAATTGACATTGGGAATAAGTAGCATTTATACCAAAGTTTTCAAACCAATATTTTTTTTTTTTACCATTTCTTGGCTGGAATTATTCTTTACACCAGATGGTTTTGTTTTTTAGATGCTTATGAATATAGTTGGTAAGTATTTCTCTTGAATGTTTCTTGTGCCTCTTTTGATGTAACCTGTCCAAGTTTCTGAACAAGTTAAAAATTGATTTCTTTTTACAAAAATTGGGATTTTAATTTGTACTAAGTCATATTATCATGGTACACAGCACAACTATAATACTAATTATTCATTCCTTCCTCTAATGCCTTATTTTGTAGATACTTACATGGTAGTCCATAGAAGTATTAAGACAAAATGACATATTCAGAACTTATAATTTATGCACAAAGAACCCAACAATTATAATACTTGTAATAATTACTATAGTGTCACCCTGAATTGATTTTATACAAATATGAAAGAGCAAAAAGATGTAATTAGATATGGGCTAATGAAGAAATGCCTCAACTGGAAGAGTTTAATAAGAGATTTGGACAATGCAAGTGTTTGACAGCTGGAATAGGAGGGACCATGGAAAGGAGCAAGAGTTAGAAACAGAAATGAATACAAGAACACAAAATTAAGTAAGTACAAAGAACTTTTTCTTTTAATAGTCTTAATATTTACTTATTAACAATAGGTACAGATGTAATTTGGGTTCCTATTTTCATGGAGAAATGAAATTCTGTTTATAAGAAACAGATTCAGGGCCAGTGCTGTGGCACAGTGGATAAAGCTACCGCCTGTGGTGCCAGCATCCCGTATGGATACCTGTTCCTGTCCTAGTGAGCAGTTCTTTGGTTGCATTAATAATTGTAATTTCACTATTCAAAATTTATAAACTTTTATAAAAATATAGCTAATTTTTATGAAAAGGATTAAAAAATTTTCATGCTAAACTAACCACACTTAAGGTTAAATCAGAATTTGTGCAAACATATCTTTGAGTATTATTCTACATACACTTCTGATCCAGCTCCTCCTAATGCACCTTGGGAAGGCAGTGGAAGATGGTCCAAGTGCTTGGGTCCCTGCACCCACGTGAGAGACCAGGAAGAACCTCCTGGCTCCTGGTTTTGGATTGGCCTGGCCCTGGATTTTGCAGTTATTTCAGGATTGAACCTGTGAGGTAGAGAGAAAAACGAGATCGAGAAAGAAAGAGAAAGAAAGAGAGAGAGACATCTTCTATCTGCTGATTCACTGATTCACTCCCCAAATGACCACATGGTTGTGACTGTGCCAGACTGAAGTCAGGAGCTCATACCTGCTTCTCTCTCTCTCATGTGGATACAGAAACCCAAGCGCTTGGGTCATCTTCTGCTGCTTTCCCATTCACATTATAAAGGAGCTGACTCTAAAAAAAAAAAAAAAAAAAAACCAGTTACATTTCAAACCAAGCTATTCCACAACATTGGCCCTAGATAAAGTAATTTTACACTAACATATATAAGTAAGCACAATAAGAAAGACATGAATATGAGAACCACATAGCATATTTTGTCAGTTTTTCCAGCCCTGCTGTGAAATTTTGGAAATAGACCATATGGATATGTATATCAGATTTTATTTGAGGACAATCATAAATCGCCACACTTCTCCAAACATAAAATTTATGATTCCAGAAACTATCTAGTGTTCATTTTGCTTAAAACAAATAATTATTTATTTGCTTTCTGCTTGCTTGATGTCAAATATAAGCTGAATTGCAGAAGTAGTTTACTATAAAATTATGTCCCTAATTCAAGGGCAGGACTGTCAGTTTTTCCACAAAGGATCAGATAAGAAATACTTCTGGTTGTTTAAATCATGTGGTTACTCAATTACTCTTTTTTAAATTCTCTTCTGTAAGATTTATTTATTTATTTGAAAGTCAGAGTTACCCAGAGAGAGGAGAGGCAGAGAGAGAGAGAGGTCTTCCACCTGATGGTTCACTCCCCAGATGGCCACAACGGCTGCAGCTGCGCCGATCAGAAGCCAGGAGCCAGGAGCTTCACTGGGTCTCCCACATGGGTGCAGGGGCCCAAGGACTTGGGTATAAAATTGTATAAAATTGTAAAGAACTGTCTTTATTTCATGAGTCACAAAAAACATTCAGCAGGCCAGGACTGGCATTGTGCCTTCCATATTTATAGATCAGTATTCATTTTAAATGTTCTTCCCTAAAGATAGATTAAAAATATTTTATTCTCAAATAATCAACCTATTGTTTCTCTTGATGACTAATTTTGTTTCCAAATATGACAACTTTGAGATAAAGACTATGAACTATCACAATAAACCAGGTTTGAGCTGTTTCTTGGAATGGAAGAGAAGTATGAATTTGTCAGACAGTTTCTCCCTAACAGACAGACAGAAAAAAAAGAGACTCCTACCTGCTGGTTTACTCGCCAAATGCCTGAAATGGCCAGAACAGGGCTAGGGACATAGTCTGGTGCTGAAAACTCATCTAGTTTTCCCACATGAAGAGAATTTAATCCAGTTCTCTTACGATTTATTTGAGCCAATCACCATGCTCCAAAAATGTTCATTGGGTGTAAGACGAAGTGAAGAATAGGAACATATCAAAGCCAGGTGAATTGTACAGGATGTGACCATCCTAACCACCAGGCTAAATAGCCTCACCTATATTTTTAATTAATTTTTTAATAAATAAAAATTCCATAATTACAACTTTAGGAATAGAGTTGTTCTTTCTACCACACCCGCCCTCCCACCCTCACTCCCACCCCTCTTTTTCCCTCTCCCCTTCCCAGTCACTTTCTCCATTAAGATTCATTTTCAATTAACTTTGTACACAGAAGACCAACTTTAAATTAAGTAAAGATTTCAACAATTTGCACACACACACATACACACACACCAAAAAATTGTTTGAGAGCTAGTTTTACAGTTAATTCTCATAATGCAACTCATTGAGGACAGAGGTCCTGCATGTACCTTAGTGCACAGTGACTCCTGTTGTTAATTGAACAATTAACACTCTTACGTGTGGCATTAGTGACTACTTGAGGCTTTTGATATGAGCTGTCAAGGCTATGGAAGTGTTTTGAGTCCACAAACTCTGTCAGTATTTAGAGAAGACCATAAGCAATATGGAAGTTCTCTCCTCTCTTTTGTGAAAAGTACATCTTGGGTGGGTGCTGTGGCATAGCAGGTAAAGCCGCTGCTTGCAATGCCAGTATGCATATGGGCACTGGTTCCAGTTCCGGCTGTTCCACTTCCAATCCAGATCTTTTATATGGCCTTGAAAAGCAGTAGAAAATGGCCAAAGTCCTTGTGCCCCTGCACCCATCTGGGAGACACAGAAGAAGCTTCTGGCTCCTGGCTTTGGATAGGTGCAGCTCTGGCTGTAGTGGCCAATTGGGTGTGAACCAGTGGATGGCAGACCTCTCTCTCTCTCTGCCTCTCCTTCTCTCTCTGACTTCCAAATAAATAAACAAATCTTAAAAAAAAGTTAAGTACATCCTTCTTTGATGACCACTTCTTCCCTCTGGAGTCTCATTTATAGAGATCTTTCATGTTGAATATTTTTTGTCTCTGGCACCTCGGCTCACTAGGTTAATCCTCTGCCTGTGGCACCAGCACCCTGGGTTCTAGTCCCGGTTGGGGTGCCGGTTCTGTCCCAGTTGCTCCTCTTCCAGTCCAGCTCTTTGGTGTGGCCTGGGAAGGCAGTGGAGGATGGCCCAAGTTCTTGGGCCCTGCACCAGCATGGGAGACCAGGAGGAAGCACCTGGCTTCTGGCTTCAAATCGGCGCAGACCAGCTTTAGTGGCCATTTGGAGAGTGAACCAACGGAAGGAAGACCTTTCTCTCTGTCTCTCTCTCTCACTGTCTAACTCTGCCTGTCCAAAAAAAAAAAAAAAAAAAAAAAGAAAAAGAAAAAAAAGAAAAAAGAAAAAGAACTTTTTTTTGTCACAGTGCCTTTTTTTTTTTTTTTGATCAAGGCTCCTTTATTGAACAAATCCAGCAGTATTTAAACATGACCAGTTGTTTACAAGATGGAGCACAAAAGATTTACATATCAAAAAGGCTCATACCAGGGGATTCCAATTCAATCCCATCGAGGTGGCATGTACCAATGCCATCTCACTGTTCCAGGTGATCAGTTTCAGTTCACAGTTGGTCATGGTGAAGGGACTGGGAGTCAAAGGGAGCACATAGACAAGTCTAGTACCTGCTAACACTAACTGATGGAGTAAATAAAGGGGAGAGTGATCCAACATGGGAAGTGAGATACTCAGCAGACTCATAGAATGGCAGATTTCCTAAATAGCACTCTGGCCTCAGAATCAGCCCTAAAGGCATTCGGAGCTGGCTGAAAAGCTCATGAGAGTATTTCAGGCATGGAAAGCCAAGACACTCTGGCAAAAGGTCTCTGCAAGTGAGATCCCAGTGGAAAGAACAGGTCATCAAAGAAGGAGGTACCTTTCTCTGAAGGGAGGAGAGAACCTCCACTTTGACTATGACCTTGTCTAAACAAGATAAGAGTCGGAGAACTCAGAGGGCTTCCATAGCCTTGGAAACTCATGACTGGAGCATAGGGAGATTACTGATGCCATAGACAGGAGTGTCAATTGGTAAAGTCAACAACAGGAGTCACTGTGCACTTACTCCTCATGTAGGATCTCTATCCTTAATGTGCTGTACATTGAGATTTAATGCTATAACGAGTACTCAAACAATATATTTCACTTTGTGTTTCTATGGGGGTGCAAACTGTTGAAATCCTTACTTAATGCATACTAAACTGATCCTCTGTAAAAAAAAGAAAAAAAAAAGAGAAATTATCAATTCCCAACTTGACTCTCACTGGGATTAAACATGACAATAGGTCTGCTCTGATTTCATCATCATTTAAAAAAATCATCTATTATTTTTCACTTTATGTTTCTGTGTGGGAGCAAACTGTTGAAATCCATACTTAATGTATACTAAGCTGATCTTCTGTATATTAAGATAATCGAAAATGAATCTTGATGTGAATGGAAGGGGAGAGGGAGTGGGAAAGGGGAGGGTTGTGGGTGGGAGGGACGGTATGGGGGGGAAGCCATTGTAATCCATAAGTCGTACTTTGGAAATTTATATGCATTAAATAAAAGTTTAAAAAAAAAATACGTATCATGAGGCCGGTGCTGCGGCTCAGTAGGCTAATCCTCCGCTTGCGGCGCCGGCACCCCAGGTTCTAGTCCCGGTCGGGGTTCCGGATTCTGTCCCGGTTGCCCCTCTTCCAGGCCAGCTCTCTGCTGTGGCCAGGGAGTGCAGTGGAGGATGGCCCAAGTGCTTGGGCCCTGCACTCCATGGGAGACCAAGAGAAGCACCTGGCTCCTGCCTTTGGATCAGCGCGGTGCGCCAGCCACAGCGGCCATTGGAGGGTGAACCAACGGTAAAGGAAGACCTTTCTCTCTGTCTCTCCCTCTCTCAATTGTCCACTCTGCCTGTCAAAAAATACATATCATGAATTTTTTTGTATGGGAATTTTCCTTCAATAAATAATTTACTGTATAAAATAAAAAAAAAGGCTCTTAAGGTTACAATAAAACACTTAGGTGATAAATGCAGGTTTCAGGTGTGACTGATTATCTATATTATCTCTTGTGAGAGGTTTAGGTCTTCCTGCCTCTTCCCGGAATCTCTCCCTAGCCCAATTGTCTGTGCCCGGGAAGTCTCCATTCATATGTTTAAATGTAAACAAAGGGAGCGACTACCTGTGGCTGCCCACATTTCCCCCTTTTTTATTTTTTGAGGCATTGTTCCTGTCTTAGGTTGCCCGTGCCTCTTCTTGTCCTTACCCATCATTGGACACCCCAGACATTCTCTGAGGCTCCTGTCTTAGGTTGGTACAAGGAGACCGAGTCTTCCCCGTCATTGGAATTCAGTGCCATCCTTTTTGGCTCGGGGGTGAAGCTGTGAACGCAACTTTAAAATCTCAGACCAAATGGCACCAAATGACACAGAGAGGCATTGGAATATACAGGGGAGGCACAGACAAAAGGGCAGGAGACAGAGAAGGAGGAATTGACCATAAGAGTTACTTTAACAGTTTTGACCAATACATCAACCAGGCCTCTTTTCTAGAACTGACAAAGGTATACCCGAGTCTGTCAGTGTGACCAGTTTTGATATGCTAAAATCAGTATTCTTCCTATTTTGATTGATCAGTCATATTAAGCCATTGATTTTCAACTATAACCCTCCCAATACGGAACAAGGTTTGATTGTCCCTTACCCATTGTACAAACCCTGCTGTTTTAATTCCATTATCATAAGTACATGAACAATTTAGAACTACTGGTGCGCACCAACAGAGTCCATGACCTAGGCTTGGCTTGATGTGAGCCAGCAAGCTTCATTTATCTTCAGGGGGATCCCGATCAGCAATGTTATCATAGTGAAGATCAAAGGGCTGCTTCGTGACATTGTCTGTTTGCCGCACCAGTCACTCAGGTAACCACCGTACTTCATTGTCTTTTTGAGAGAAAATAGAAACAGGTCCAAGTCCCCATATTAAAACAGGGTCAGGTCCATACCATTGAGCAGTTAGAGGGTCTTTCCACTTCACGTAGACTTGTTGTCTTTCGGTTTCAGGATGCCAGTGACGATAGGCTGCAGATTTCCCTTGATTTTCCAGTATTAAAAAATTTAAAATGAAAAGAGCATGTGATAGCCATTTTTGCAGGGAATGTGCCATGGTCCCGTATTCCCACTTTTTTTTTTTTTATTTATTTATTTATTTTTTTTGACAGGCAGAGTGGACAGTGAGAGAGAGAGACAGAGAGAAAGGTCTTCCTTTGCCATTGGTTCACCCTCCAATGGCCGCCGCGGCCGGTGCGCTGCGGCCGGCGCACCACGCTGATCTGATGGCAGGAGCCAGGAGCCAGGTGCTTCTCCTGGTCTCCCATGGGGTGCAGGGCCCAAGCACCTGGGCCATCCTCCACTGCACTCCCTGGCCACAGCAGAGGGCTGGCCTGGAAGAGGGGCAACCGGGACAGAATCCAGCACCCCAACCAGGACTAGAACCCGGTGTGCTGGCACCACAAGGTGGAGGATTAGCCTAGTGAGCCGCGGCGCTGGCCCCCTTTTTTAATTTTATAAATAATTTTTTAATGTGGCATGTGCTCATTCCACAATACCTTGTCCCTGGGGATTATAAGGAATCCCGGTGATATGAGAGATGTGGAAGTTAGCACAGAAGCGCTTAAAAGAGTTGGAAGTATACGCTGGGCCATTATCAGTTTTTATCTGTATAGGGGTTCCTAGAACAGCAAAGGCCTGAAGGCAATGAGATGTTTGGCAGCCTCGCCGGATTGCGGGGTGGCAAAAACAAAACCTGAACATGTATCTAAAGAGACATGTATGTATTTTAGTTTACCAAATTCAGGGAAATGGGTAACATCCATCTGCCAAAGCTGATTAGGTGTAAAACCTCTAGGATTTATACCATAATGAGGGACCGGGAGAAACGTGACACAGGAAGGGAAGAATTTTACAATTTGCCTTGCCTGTTCCCAGGTGATTCCATATCTTGTGATTCCATATGTTAATCATAAGGTCTGGGCATTGAGGTGATGCAAATCTTTACCATGGGATGCTTCTTAGACTTTGTCATTCCCTCTTTAAAGGATCTGGCTTCTGAGCCAGAGACTGGAGCAGCTAGAAAGAAACACGTTTATAACTGAAGTTTAGCATCATTTTACATCTTGGCACCACTTTTAATCTAAACAACCTGATTGGTTATTATCTCTGCAAGATGAGAGATATATCTTTTGACATCTCCAAGGGCCCTCTGGAGATACCAAAAGTCCAGAGAATTTAGAACTTTGATTTTCAGAAAGTCTGTTAAAGGTGCCAAGATAACTTAGAGTATCTGGTCAAAATAGAATTCTTTAACATTCAGTCAGCATGATTTTAACACTTTTAGACCAGATCTGATCATAATAATATTTAACATAACTTTTTAAGACTTAATACTTTTTATCAATCATAACTTAACAGACAGTAGAGTACACAGATTATTTTGGCAGAATATGGATTCTGTGTTTCTTGTTGTTGAATAAACCAGAAATAAAAAAAAAAAAAAAAACTTGAACATAAGAGCACACAAAATCATCACATAACTCAGAACTATTTAACAGAGTTAAAAAGAGCTTACAGGATCTAACTCTAGAAATGGCAGGGTAACCAGTTAAGCAGACACTGTTAAAAAGAGACGTTACAGTTTTTGCAACAACAGATTTTAAGATTTACGATTGAGACCATATCCAGATAATTACTAACGTTAGTACACATTTTAAAAAACCCCATTGTTATAACAGAAGATCAGACTACAACTTTAGCTTAGTGTAATTTTGGCATTAACATTTAACTTATAGAAAACTCTGTAAACAATGTTTTAAAATCATAAACTTTTTACAGCTTTTCATGACTTGCTCACACCTTCTGAACCTTTACACCCGTAGTTACTTTTCCATAGTTTTGAATTGTCATGAATGGACAACCTCTGAGAATACATGCTGACAAACTCAAACAGTCTCTTATCAAAGATGTGGAAAGTACACATAATACATTTTCACGTTTTACTTAGCACTGATGCCTAGATAACTTATGACACTGAGCTATTAATGAATACCACACCATTATCTGAATTAAAAGTCAAAATTACATTTCCATGCTTTTAAGTAACAAAAGGATAACACCCACTTGAGCAGCAACAGTCACTAGTGCATATTTACAACTTTGAAAAGATCTTCATCCTTAAGAGAAACAAGTTTAAAGCATATCAAAGATATGTAAAACTGAGCAAGTGAACCAAAGGGTGTTTGCATTAACCCAATTTTCAGAACCAATCTGTATTGGCTTACTTTAGTTAACAACATAAAGGCTTGTATACACAGAATTTAATCTCATTTTTATGAGCCTACTCTAGCTGAAAAGCAAAAACATGAATACAACATAGATTTGACATCATTTACTACATTTTAATACACTTTGTATAATTTGAATTGACTCAAACAGCTGTTACTTTAACAAATTTAGAGTCTCATCCTTTGAGAGTTCCAGGGATCCGACTGGAAGCCCCAAAGTTGAAAGACTTGGTTTGAAGGGAGAGGCCGGCCAAGAGCCGCCCTAAAGGTGGCCTTGATAAGATAGAAAAACAGGAACTTCGACCCAGTACTTTTCCACTGACTATACTTCCTCACCGCTCAACGACCCCCTCCCCTTGACCAAGCTTAACAAAGAAAGGCAAGGCACGTAGGGCACGTAGCCACCCGTTTCTCCTCCTCAACGACCCCCTCCCCTTGTAGTTGCCCAATGAGCTCACGCCACCCTATGGTATGCTTATTTTGTGGTTTTGCCCCTTAAAAGCTGTGTGAGATAACTGCTGGGGCTCCTCTCTTTCTCGCTGCTTGTGGCAGCAGAGGGCCCATTTGCACAAATGAAATAAAACTGCCTCTTGCTTTTTGCATCGCCTGGTCTGGAGTCTGTGTTTCTGGGGTCCTCACAAAAGGGCACCACTTTTGGGGTCCTTCAGGTTTAGAATTTAAACTATCAGAGAGTCAAACCATTTTAGTCAAAAATTAGTACATTTAACCAAGGCTGTGGGCTAGATCTGATCAGAGTTAGGTAATCACTCAAACATTAAAGACAGGCAAATAACGTAAACAGCTTTGCATTGCAGTTTTTCCAATCAAGACTCATACTAGCAATAGAAAAATGCGAAACCTTCAAGACACATGAAAACTCTCATTAGATAAGTTAGCTACAGCAGCACAGAAAAGAATTGATTATCAGCGTATGAGCCCATTGCTTAAGTTTTTATTAACTGTAAAGAGAAAAACCCATCAAGTTGGAAAGGGTTAATGGATTAAGGTTCTTGCTCCCTTAGGTAAGGCCAGCAGTAGCCAGAGGCATTTCCCCTGCCCCCCTCCTAGTGAGGAGGTTATTGAATTGGAAATGGAGACTAAAAAAGCGGCCCTGGGGAGCCCTTTCCCAAGAGGTATCTGGCTAAGCCTGCATGGGTGCAGCAGGCCACATTGGCTGGAATAGAGTGCAGAGAAAGGCTGTGGTCCCTCATTTACAGGGAAGACTGCACAGGCCGGGGCCTAGCAGGGCTGGCCATGGGGTTGGGTAGGTGCGCTGTTTCACCAAGAGTGCTGGGAACCTTCTATAGCACCTAGTCTAATTAAAACAGCCACCAAGTTGAGATCTTCAACCAGAGCCAGATTCAATAAGGGCTACTGCAACCACTCAATTAAAACAGATAATTAATAGTGTACAAAAGCTTTTCAAGACATACCAGAGCTACCATAAGCTGCAAAGATGGAAAACCATTTATCAGGTTGGAAAGAGTTATCGAATTAAGACTTTTCTCTAAGTCAAGATACCTATGGAATTTTTCCTCTCTTTCTCCTGGCCATCAGTATAGGGAGCAGTGGGCTCATATGCATCACAAGCAGATTTTAAATCCTTTAACATTTTAAAGGGGACTGGATGGTGATGGGCATTTCTTGGCCATCTTTTGTATATACTTTCCATGGAAAAGCATCAAAAGAGTTTGGCTTCCTCCTGGCCTTGCTCTGCTGCTTTTCTCAGGGTTTGAGCGACACTCTTTTTAAGATATTTAGCAAACATTCCCCTTCTTGACAAAGAGATAATTTTTTATCATTATTTTTTATAAATAATTTAAAGGGAGGGGCGGAGGGAGTAACTTTTTCCATAGAACTAGAGGATTGGCAGGATCGATTATCCTCGCCATCACAGCTTCTGGCTTCCTCAATTTTCTCATGTCCTCCCGATGCATCTCATCTATAAGGCCTTCTTCAATAAACCAAGGACATACAATTTCTATGGTTTCTATAAATTGCTCTATTACTTTCTTTTTTAACCCTATCCCTTGCGTCTGCAATAATGCCTTCACTGCCTTTACTATTGGGGGATTTTTCCCGATGCTTGTCCCATAATGCCTGCTCAAAATAAATCTCCACAATTTTGGTGTCGGGTACTCACCACAAATTGTACACCTCTATAGTCACGACTCCATGAATCCAGGTTCCTCACTGCTTCTCTAATTCTCAGGTCCCACGTTCGGGCGCCACTTGTGCCGGCCTGCAGCACAATGAACTGGGTCTTCCTGAAACAGAGAGTGGGAATGCGGGGACAAGGACGCAAAGAATGGAGCCAAGACAAGTCCTGATCAAGGCTCTGTCACAGTGTCTTAATTTTCCATGCCTGAAATGCTCTCAGGGGCTTTTCAGCCAGAGAAGGAAACTTTAAGGGCTGATTCTGAAGTCAGAGTATTACTTAAAGCCATTGTCATTCTATGAATCTGCTGTGTGGTCTGCTTCCCATGTTGGAACATTCTCTCCTTTTGATTCTATTATTATTACCAGCCACTTAATCCTCACCTACTGCTTTTTACTAATTTTTTAATAAAATATTTTTATTAGCATCTCTGAAATTTCACTACACTTTTTCTCAAGTGAAGCAATTAAGACTTTGTGTGTCTTCTTTGGTTCCAACTTCCTTTTTGCCACTTTTTGTTTCTCACTTATCTGGCAATATTGCTTTCATTCAGTCTTAGACATTTTGCATAATTCTTATATTATGTATTTAGAAAATTAATATTCTCTCAAAATTTTTTTTAAATTCAATGAGCGGCATGATTGCTAGAACTTTGCTTTTTATTCATATGCCTACATACCCCAATGCTTAAATTAGTTTTGTTTTTGGAATGTGTATTAGAAATTATATACATAATGAAATATATATAATATAAATAATATATGTGAATGAAATATATATATATGTATATGTATAAAATAAAAGACTTTCCAACCTTAGAATTTGATCAATCTTATGAGTATCAAATTATTACACAGAAATTCTCTTAAAGGCTTGGGATATTCTATTTCATGATTTTTCATTGGTAATTCTTGTTTTTCTTTCAAAAGGAATTGATTTTTGTAAGTGATGAAAAATGTATTGGATTCCTATTGTAGCTGTGACATACTAACACAGACTGAGTAGCTTTAAACAACATAAATTCAATGATTCATTGAACTGGAGTTCAGAAATTTGAGATAGGTTTCTTGTGCTAAAACCAAGGTGTCACTAGAGCTGCATTCTTTTCTGGATGCTTTAGGGGAGGATTTGTGTCCTTGTCATTTTAGTTTCAAAAGACCACATACATTCTTAGCCTGAGTCCTCACTCCACTGCTAATGCCCACAGCAGCAAGCTAGTCTTTCTTCCGTAATTCCACTTGGACATTCATTTTCTGCCTCTATTCTCCATATTTAAAGACTTGGTGATTAAATTGAACCAATTCAGGCTGTTCAGGATAATCTTTCTATTTTATCTGTGAAATTATGTGCAATCTTATCTCCACCTACAAATTTAATTTCCTTTTCTAGGAAAAGTACAGCATTCTCAAATTTTGGAGATGTCTTTGGTATACCAGTGATCTCCATATGATATAAAATTGTTTCGGGGGCTAGTGCTGTGGCATAGTGGGTAAAGTTGCTGTCTGCAGTGTCGGAATCCCATATGGGAACTGGTTCAAGTCCCAGCTGCTCCACTTCTAATCCAACTCTCTGTTGTGGCCTGGAAAAGCGGTGGAAGTTGGCCCAAGTCCTTGGACCCCTGTAACCATGTAGAAAGAATTGGAGGAAGCTCCTGGCTTCTGGCTTCAGGTCTGCCCAGCTCTGGCTGTTGCATCCAATTGAGGAGTAAACCAGCAGAGTGAAGACCTCTCTCTCTCTATGTCTCTCCTCTCTCTGTGTAACTCTGACTTTCAATTGAATAAATACATCTTTAAAAAATTAGAATTATTCAAAACTATATATATATATACAAGATATATATTAAAAGTATTTGATGTGAATTAAAATTTTCATTGAAAGTGATTTAGAACAGAAGGAGGAAATGTGATTCAGAGTAACAAAGTAAGTAGCTTAACAAATTCACTACAGTAAAACAGCAAGTTAATCAGGAGAATTTCACAGAAGAGAAAAGCAATGCATTGATGCATTCAAATTCTCTAGAAATTTTCATGAGGGCATATATTTATTATTATTTTGCTTAAAGATTTATTTTTTTATTTGAAACTCAAAGTTATAGAAAGTAGAGAAGAGAGAGAGACAATATTCCATCTTCAGGTTTACACCCCAAATAGCCGAAACAGGGCTAGGGCGGGGCCAAAGCCAGAAGCCAGGAGCCAGGAGCATCTTCCAGGTCTCCCTTGAGGGGACAGGGACCAAAGTATGTGGGCCATGTACTGCTACTTTCCCAGGCACATTAACAGTGAGCTGTAACAGAAGTGGAACACCTGGGTCTCAAAACAATGCCCATGTTGGATGCCAGCATCACAGGTGGTGGCTTAACCTGCACCACCACAATCCCGACCCCCATTAGGGTATATTAAGCAGAGCAAGAGGCACTCAATAAAAAGCATTAAGTCTTTATAGGACAGAACAAAGTCTGTGGCAGCAGTGCCCAGTCCTACTCAATTCCTCCCATCTCCAAATCCACACTAAGGAAGCTCTATCCTGATCATGTGCAGCCAAGAAAATGGAGGTTTCTTTTCCTATCTTTTTTTTTTTTTACTTTTATTTAATGAATATAAATTTCCAAAGTACAGCTTACAGATTACATTGGCTTGCCCCACCCCCCATAACTTCCCTCCCACCCGCAACCCTCCCCTCTCCCGCTCCCTCTCCTCTTCGATTCACATCAACGATTCTCTTTATATACAGAAGATCAATTTAGTATATATTAAGTAAAGATTTCAACAGTTTGCACCCACACAAAAACACAAAGTGAAAAATACTGTTTGAGTACTAGTTATAGCATTCAGCCACAATGTACAGCACAATAACGACAGAGATCCTACATGAGGAGTAAGTGCACAGTGACTCCTGTTGTTGACTTAACAATTTGACACTCTTGTTTATGGCTTCAGTAATTACCCTAGGTGCTTGTCATGAGTTGCCAAGGCTATGGAAGCCTTTTGAGTTCGCTGACTCTGATCATATTTAGACAAGGTCATAGTCAAAGTGGAGGTTCTCTCCTCCCTTCAGAGAATGGTACCTCCTTCTTTGATGACCTGTTCTTTCTACTGGGATCTCACTTGCGTAGATCTTACATTTAGGTCATTTTTTTTTTTTTTTTTTTTTGGCCAGAGTGTCTTGGCTTTCCATGCCTGAAATACTCTCATGGGCTTTTCAGCTGGATCCAAATGACTTACTGGCTGATTCTGAGGCCAGAATGCTGTTTAGGACATCTGCCATTCTATGAGTCTGCTGTGTATCCCGCTTCCCATGTTGGATCATTCTCTCCCTTTTTTATAATTCTATCGGTTAGTATTTTCAGGCACTAGTCTTGTTTGTGTGATCCCTTTGACTCTTAGTCCTATCATTATGATCAATTGTGAACAGAAATTGATCACTTGGACTAGTGAAATGGCATTGGTACATGCCACCTTGATGGGATTGTATTGGAATCCCCTGGTATGTTTCTAACTCTACCATTTGGGGCAAGTCCGATTGAGCATGCCCCAAATTGTACATCTCTTCCCTCTCTTATTCCCACTTTCATATTTAACAGGGATCACTTTTTTTAAGTTTCAACACTTAAGAATAACTGTGTATTAATTACAGAATTCAACCAATAGTATTAAGCAGAACAACCAACAAAAATACTAAAAGGGATAAAGTATTAAGTTGTTCATCAACAGTCAGGGCAAGGGCTGATCAAGTCTTTGTTTCTCATAGTGTCCATTTCACTTCAACAGGTTTCCGTTTTGGTGCTTGGTTAGTTGTCACCGATCAGGGAGAACATATGATATTTGTCCCTTTGGGACTGGCTTATTTCACTCAGCATGATGTTTTCCAGATTCCTCCATTTTGTTGCAAATGACCAGATTTCACTGTTTTTGATTGCTGTATAGCATTCTATAGAGTACATATCTCATAATTTCATTTTCCAGTCTACTGTTGATGGGCATTTAGGTTGATTCCAGGTCTTAGCTAAATGAATTGAGCTGCAATAAACATTAAGGTGCAGACAGCTTTTTTGTTCGCCAATTTAATTTCCTTTGGGTAAATTCCAAGTAGTGGAATGGCTAGGTTGTATGTTAGGGTTATATTAAGGTTTCTGAGGAATCTCCAGACTGACTTCCACAGTGGCTTAATCAGTTTGCATTCCTACCAACAGTGGGTTAGTGTCCCTTTTTCCCCACATCCTCCCCAGAATCTGTTGTTGGTAGATTTCTGTATGTGAGCCATTCTAACTGGGGTGAGGTGAAACCTCATTGTGGTTTTGATTTGCATTTCCCTGATTGCTAGCAATTTATAGATTCAATGTGATACTAATCAAGATACCAAAGACATTCTTCTCAGATCTAGAAAAAATGATGCTGAAATTCATATGGAGACATCGAATAGCTAACGCAATTTTGTACAACAAAAACAAAGCCAGAGGCATCACAATACCAGATTTCCAGACATACTACAGGGCATTTGTTATCAAAACAGCATGGTACTGGTACAGAAACAGATGGATAGACCAGTGGAACAGAATAGAAACACCAGAAATCAACCCAAACATCTATAGCCAACTTATATTTGATCAAGGATCTAAAACCAATTCCTCGGGCAAGGACATTCAATAAATGGTGCTGGGAAAACTGGATTTTCACATGCAGAAGCATGAAGCAAGACCCCTACCTTACACCTTACACAAAAATCCACTCAACATGGATTAATGACCTAAATCTACGACCCAACACCATCAAATTATTAGAGAACATTGGAGAAACCCTGCAAGATATTGGCACTGGCAAAGACTTCTTGGAAAAGACCCCAGATGCACAGGCAGTCAAAGCCAAAATTAACTATTGGGATTGCATCAAATTGAGAAGTTTCATACTTCAAAAAAAAAAAAAAAACAGGAAAGTGAAGAGGCAATTGACAAAATGGGAAAAAATATCTGCAACCTATGCTACAGATAAAGTATTAATAACCAGGATCTACAAAGAGATCAAGAAACTCTGCAACAACAAAACAAACAACCCACTTAAGAGATGGGCCAAGGACCTCAATAGACATTTTTCAAAAGAGGAAATCCAAATGGCCAACAGACACATGAAAAAAATGTTCAAGATCTTTTCCTATCTCTTTGGAGGCTCTGGCTACTGGCATTTATTATCCATGATCTCCAGTCACAGGTTGCTTTACTCCAGGAAGGTTTAATAGAGACGAACAGATCTCTTTCTTTTCATGCAGTCTCTGTTCATTGTAGGGGGCTGGGAGGGGTTATGTTTCAAGAATGACAGATGTAGGAGAATTTCCATGTCCTGCTTGTCCCTGTCCAATTTCACTTGCAGGTAAGCTTTCAGGCCAGAGGGTGATAAACAGAACAGATTCTGATCCTCCTTTAAGTACCAATTTGTTCAGTTGGGTCATAGCTCTAGGAAAAGTGTGTCCGGCACTCAGTTCTGATGCCATGTTGCAGAAGTTCATCTCAGAGGGAAAGAAGGGGTAAATGCCACAGTGTTGCCTGAGAGCACTGATTTCATTTGGAAAAAAAGAATGGAGAACTGTGCTGAAGACAATGCAAGGGGCAGCTTTGTGATGTAAAGTTGATGACCATTCTTGGGACAGGGCACGTCCTATCAGAGTTCAAATCCTAGACACTCTGCCTCTGATCCAGATTCCTGCTAAGGCATCCTGAGAGGCAGGAGATTATGGCCCAAACACAGATGTATAAAACAATACAGAACACAATTGTTGAGACAGACAGACAACCCTGCAAAGATAGTTGGAGACATCAATATCCAAGTTCAGTACTTTTGCAGAACATCTTAAAAACACCCTACCTAACAAACTTGATCTAATAGGCATTGATAAAACATGGCACCCTCTAGCAACAGGATACGAATTCTTTACAAACAACGTGGCATATTCCTCATGATAGACAATATGCTATATCCTAAAACAAACCTCAGCAATTCTTTAATAAAAGAAATGAAATTATAAAAATACTTTCTAATGGTAACATAATTAAATTAGCAAATACTAACAAAGGAAATTTATCAAATTTACAAATCTTCAGAAAGTAAACAATACAATTCTAAATAATTAATATACAAAAAATCACAAGGGAAATTAGTGAATATTTGTAGAAGAAATAAAATGAAAACTTAACATAGAAGATTTATATCCTGCAGCTAAGAAATGTTTAGTAGAAATGTAATAGCTGTATATGCCTATAGTAAAAAAAAAGAAAGACCTTTAATTGAAAATGTATAAATGCTACCTAAAGCCTAAAATATAAATAAATAAACCAGTTAAAAGAAAGGAAATGAAGACTAACTGAGAAAGTAAAGAAATATAAAATAGAAAACCAAGAAGTCAACAAAGTGAAACATTGCTTTTTAAAAATATAAAAAAAGATCCACACTGCCTTTCCTTGCCAATGTACTATAAGAATAAAGCCAAAAATACATTAATTCATCAACAATTTACATTCTCAAACATTACTATTCTAAGCAGGGTATGAGAGAAGCTATTGTGTTAATCAACTTTTCCTTTCTGTAACAAAATACTTGTGACAGTTATTATAGGGAAAAAATATTTATGTAGTTCACAGTTTAGAAGGCTCATTGTCCAAGATTGAGTGAATATATTGGTGGAGTATTGAGTGTAGATGACAATATTACCACCACTATTACTCTCTATCATGCTTCGTAGTACAAGACATATCTGTAGAAATGTTGCTCTCAAAGCAGCTAGTGCAAATTAGAAGTAGTAGATCAATTTTCTGCATTTTTGGGTGGCTTCCCTAAACTTTTTATCAAGTTCACCATTCTCTCTATACAACATTTATCATGAATATCTCATCTGTGGCTTCCTATTGCTTCTCAATATCTCAGTTATTTTTTAGAAATCGCTGTCTACCCTGTCGTGGAAGAAAAAACCTGACCTGTCCTTTGTATATTTATGCAAAGAATTGTATAGTTCAAACCATTTTTAATTTAGGCTAAGAATGAGACTTATATTTGGTAGACTTTGTGTAGCAATAAATGACCCCTTTGAAATTTCCAAAGTGGGCAGGGACAGCAGTTATATGACATAGAAAAAGCAAATTCAATGTTATTCTGACAGCTTTACTTTGGGATTGAGAAAAAGGGAATATATTTAATTACAGTATTTCCAGGAAAACAATTACCAAACAAAGTCAATGGAAAAAATTATTTGACAAGTAACATATGATATTTCATGAAAATTAGAATACCCTGAACTGCCGGAAGAATAGATTTGGTTCAGGGAAAGTAATCACATATGTGTAACTGTGTGTTCCTTGTGACACTTTGTTGCAATGCAAATAATTCTGCTATGATGGAGAAATGACACAGAGAGTCCATGATCCACCAGTGTCCCAGTGGTGACTCAGTTGGCTCCACTCAGATCCCATCTGACTGAAAGTACATCTGACATCCTTCTGAGCTCAGTCACTCAATAAATCGCTGTGCTTAAAGATAACAGATACAAGTTTAAATATTATAATTTATTTTAGGATCCTGAAATGTTTCTAGTTATTCTACAACAAACAAAACTTAATGATTTCAGCTACGTATTTTATTATTTATTATGGCAGATAGAAACAAAAAGAGGGGTAGATAGAGAGAGCTTCCATCCAGTGGTTCACTCTTCAAACACCCGAAAGGATCCTGGGGGAGCTAGAAACACAATACAGATACCTCAGGAGTGGCAGGAACTCAACAACTTGAGCCATCCCTGCTACCACTCGCTCAGAATTTGCGTTGGCAGTAATCTGGAGTCAGGAGCCTTGAAATGAGTATTGAACTGCAGACTTCAATGCAGGTCATAGGCATTCTAAGCTGTATCTTAACATCTAGGTTAAATAACTGCCCCTAAACAATTTTTTGTTCATTGCACTGCTAATTAATTGCAAACATATTTGTATTCATGCCGTGATGTTCCATTAGTTAAATGCGTAAGTGGATGGAAATAGATTCCAAGTTCATTTTCTCTGTAAGTGTTCATTTTAGCAGTGCTTTGGGATAAACATCGATAATTTTATACATTCATTTTAGCAAATATTTGAGGATTATGTTTAGTATGTATTCAAAGAAATTTCAAGAGTATGCTATATATATATACATATGTTGAAAATTTTATAAACATAGCCTAATATTTCTTAAAGCTCTAAACCATCGTTCTTTCACTTTAGTTTAGATCCTCCCTTCTAGCCTTGATTGAGACTTGGGAGATACACTGCTGATACATTTTCATCTCTCTATAACTTCTTCTGCATAATAATTAAATTTTATCAAATACCACCACAGCATATATTTGTTGATGCTAGTTAATGTTCATGAATGAAGGAAATGAATGAATACTACACTGTTGTTCACTCTCTGTATTTATTCATTTGAGAGACAGAGAATGGGAGAGAAAGAGAGCCTCCCAAGTGCTGTTTCACTCACTAAATTCCTTCAACTGCTGGAGTAAAAGCTAGGAACCAGGAATTCAATCCATGTTGCCTGTGCAGGTAGCTGGATCTCAATTACTTGAGCCGTTACTACTGCCTTCCAGGGTCCATATTAGAAGAAAGGTGGAGTCACGAGTTGTAGATGTACATTGAATCTAAGGCACCCTGATACAGTATGTGAATATCCTAACCTGCTTCTCAACCAGCACACCAAATGCTTTTATACATACACACACAAACAAGTATTCACACGGAGGCTAAAAACAAACTAGGTAAAAAAATGTGGATAGGCAGAAAGAACATTCAGAAATCTAGATATCAGGATGATACATTCAACATAATTATTGTATAAATCTAACATACAGTTGCTTTCTTGGTAATCATCTGGGACAGAGAGTCAATGGGATGTGAGTCATCCAAATATGAGGTATGATTTGGCCAAACATATACAAGAGTAATTGCTGGAACCAAAGCTACTCTGAGTTGCATTATTTTCCCCCACGAGGATTCTGGCAGCCTCCCCAACATTTTCTGTTGTGGCCAGCACAGCTAATGACCAAAACCACTGAGTCACCTTGAGTCTGCAGCAAATCTTCCCATGCTGCCACTTTCTCTCTTCATATTCACTCAAATCGCTTGCCATTGTTGTGCTGTCTTAGCATCTGTTTCCTTTGATGCAGTTCTTTGTACAGAATTCTAGGAAACAGTCTTTTCTCCTCTCTAAGAAGTAGACTCTACCACCATCACCACTGCCCCTTTCCTTGCAAAGGGGAACATAGTTTAGAACGTCTCTAACGACCTAGGGTGAAATAGTTTATGTTTTTTTCATCAACCCTTTGTAATGTAAAACAAGAAAAACCATTTTCCATTTGTTGGAGGAAAGTCTCTCTCTCTCTCTCTCTCTCTCTCTCTCTCTCCCCCCCACCTTCATCTTTATTTCTATCTCTTTGTGTGTTTCCATCTCTATCAATAGATTTCTCAATCTCACCCTACCCTATTTTCCCTTTTTCCTATATGTGTCACATATTCACACACACACACACACACACACACACAAATCTGTTGGGTCCCCATAGGGATTTGTGGAAAATGTAAGGCTAGCTACATAACATATGTTAGTCTCAATCCACACAAAAATGTTGGTGGAACAATTTTAGAGATATACTGCAGAGAATCCTGAATGTCAGAAATAAAAGATTTTGATAATTTATAATATAAAGCTAATTTATGCTAAGGTATGAGAAAGATAAAACATATAGGATCTAAAGTTCTTAATGATAGGCGGTGACATTGTAGTGCAGTGAGTTAAGCCATCAAGCTGGCATCTCCTATCATATCACCAGCTTGAATGCTGGCTGCTCTACTTTCAGTCCAGCTCCCTGCTAATGCACTTGGGAAGCAGCAGGTGATGCCTCAGGCACTTGAGCTCCTGATACACGCATAGGAGACCCAAATACAGTTACTGGCTCCGAGGTTTGGCCTGCCCAAACCCAATCATTGTGGTCATTTGGATGTGAATCAATGGATAAAAGATCTTTCTCCCTGTCACTCTGCTTTTCAAATAAATGGGATAAATCTTTTTAAAAATAATATTGTTCTCAATAATATGAAGGTCTCAAATGGCCTTTAGTAATTTAGATAAGGAGAAATCAGTCTGTACTAATCAGAATTTAGTTATCAATAGTACTTGGGTTAAACTTAAAGAACTGGTAAGTATTGATAAAAGGGAGTATTGAAGGGAAGTGAGATATAACATGGATAGGGTTTGGAGTGAAACTCCAACAAAAAATTGGAAAAAATATGATGTAGTCAAAATAGATTCTATTCTTAATGGGAAATTCCTTAGGAAATATACATGGCTGCAGGTGAAGCCACTCAGTTAATTGGTAATGCAGTTTTTTTTTTTTATTCTGGATTTTCCATTCATAGCCTAACAAAGGGCCACAATGAAAGTTTACACAGTACGTGTAAACATAACATATGTTAGTTTCAATCCACAAAAAAATGTTTTGTTTCTGATATAAGAAAAAGACAGCCAGCATCTATGAACTGGCATCATCAAGCCTCTTCAGTCTACGTCCACTCCTTTCAACCTGAAAGTGCCATATTTGTTTGTTCCATAACAATTTAATTCTATTCTCACTTCAACATGTCTTAATAATCACTAACTTAATTAATAATTTCCCTTTTCAAAATATATTTGATCATGCATTATTTATGCTTTTAAATGTTCAGTGAGTTTGTTTTATTATAAGGTATAGGATTATTTATATATATATATATATATTTAACATTTCCTGTTAATTTCATTTACCTTCCTTTCTAAGAGCATTTACTTTAGAAAACCTGAAATTGTAAATTTTTTCTTCCCCACTTTAATGTGTAAATCTTTTTAAAAGCTTCTTGCCAGTTTTACATTCCTGGAGTATCTATTATAAGGAAAAATATCTCTTTGTAATGCATTCATCAGAGGACACAGAGCTTCTCTCCCAGTGTCTGTGGGAAGGTAGGAGCCCAACTTGATGGAAAACTTACTTAAAATTGTGCAACAGCTTTCTATCATAGGATACGAGATCTTAATTTTTCTTTGTGTAAATAAAAGGTTAATCTAAGATTGTACACCCAATCCTAGCTTTAAAAAACTCTTTTGCCCCTTTGTTCTGCCATAGCTGAGCTCAGAATGAGTTCAGGTCTTTCTCTCTACATTGCAATATTCTTTAAAAAAGAATCCTTTTATTGTTTAGTATACTTAGAGTCAGGATTCAATATTATGCCAGTGGTTCAAGGATGGCATCAAGAGCACCACATTTCATCCACCTGCTGTTGGACCAGGAGGTTTATAGAGCAGCACTAGCTCAGGAATTTACTTCTCCTTCAGCAGATACATGTCATCTGCCAGAATCCGGTGAATCAGTCCAGGAGCATCATAAAACCTGCTGACATCCTCATCTGATTCCTTCCTCCCATGGTCTCTTTGGAGGGACACCTGATCCACTATCACCTTAGCTTGAACATAGACAAGGTGCAGATGTCCAGCTAGTGGAACTACATAGCCATCTATCACACAGAAGCCCGTGGCTGTTTGCAGGGAGATCTTGAGTGACCAGGCCCTGAGCACAGCCAAGCCCAGCAGTGTTTGGTTCCCACTGCCCCAACCCAGTACCACTAAGCATCCTAGAAGCTGCCCCTCTTAGCGTTCTGAAGGGTAAGTCCTAGATCTTGCTCCAGTAAATTCCAGTTTAGGAGTCATAGCAAGTTGACCCAGATAACCCAAAACTCAAAAAAGAGGTTACAGTGACTCCATGGCCTGTGGGCACTGATTTGTTCCAATTCAGCCTTCATGTTTGCAAGCTGAAGCCAGCACTCATCAACAAGATGGCCTAGAGGATGGTGAACAGCTCTTTTCCTAGATGAGGCTTCCAAAGGTGAAAAGCATAAGCATTTCTTTAACAACAAATGGGACTGGGTCCATCTCCATCACATCAGCACGTACTCCTGCAAAAAACTGGACAAACCCACCAAAGTTGTAGATATCATCATGCTTAGGGTCTACCTTGCCCACATCATCACCACTGACATATAAGTGCACACCTGAGCTGGAGGCTCACTGCTGTACACCCAATTCCAAGCCTGTATTTAAGTCTCCTTTACCAATGTAAAGCATTTTCTTCTTGCTTTCTTCAAAATCCTTATGAGGAGGGGCTGGCGCTATGGCTCACTTGGTTAATCCCCTGCCTGCGGCGCTGGCATTCCATACGGGAGCCAGATTCTGGTCCCGGTTGCTCCTCTTCCACTCCAGCTCTCGGCTGTGGCCCAGGAGAGCAGTGGAGGATGGCCCAGGTGCTTGGAGCCCTGCATCTGCATGGGAGACCAGGAGGAAACAACTGGCTCCTGGCTTCGGATCAGTATAGCTTCAGCAGAGGCTGCCATTTGGGGGGTGAGCCAACGGAGGGAAGACCTTTCTCTCTGTCTCTCTGTCTCTCACTGTCTACCTCTATCTGTCAATAAACAAAAAGTGCTATAAAAAAGAATCCTTATGAGGAGTAAGACTTGGATACAGGCTGTGGATGTAGGACTAGGGAGTTTTCTGCAGGCCATGGTGATGGATAGACAGAATGTTGATGTTAAATATCATAAAGGATGGTAGGGTAAAACATAAGGCTCAATCTTAGAGAATTCAGAATGGTATTTTTTCTTTTAACAAATTTGGTGAAGCTTGCTAAGGTTTTCTTAAGCTATATTACATGAATAAATTATTATTCAAACTCTAAAAGCAAAATTGTTAAGGAGAGGAATAATTGTTTTTAAACAATTTTAAACAATGTGTTTCTTTTCTCTACTTTGCTGTTCAAATGTTATGTATAACATTATACTTATAATGTGAATTCAGTGAAAGTCTACAGCTACCTTCAATATAAAAGGCCGGGTCAACAATTTATTTCTGATACGGGTATACCATTAAGTTTGTCCAAAATATCAAGTTCCATTATGACTACTTTCATAAAATAGCAAAAAGAAAATGGTGCTATCCCAGATGAATGCTAAAATTAGCTGTGGCCATATCCAGTTCAGAATTATGAAACAGCACACCATTGCAAAGCCATGCTTAGTGGGTAATTAGTATTAAGTTATATACTAGGTGCTGGACAGGCTACTCATATTTATCCAAGTTCCAGAAAATAAGATGTGCTATTGGAATTCCATCTCTTTATTAATGTAAGTACGTCTGTATACTGATTGTAGCACTGAGCTGAACTACTCTGTTATTTATAGCATTTATGTTTCATTTTCCCCTCAGGGATTTTCAGTTCCATAATTCTAACTCATATATTACATGAATAAAAAATATTGGCAAGAAGTGTAGAATGTCCTTGGCACCTACCACAGTACTAGAAACATTAAGACCCTTGCCAGAGAAGGATGAAAAGAAGGTTGCCAAAAGATGATAACTCTGACATTCCCTCAATATAGTGAAATCTTATTTATGATGGAGTAATTCATCATCCAAGGCTGCATTAAGCACCCATGTAAATGCATTCACCATTGCACTGGGCCCTGTGAGCACAACTGGAAACAAATGTAAAGTAAGCTCTCCACTGATTTGCTTAAAGCTGAAGTCAGGAAGCAAGGTACCTACTCAATAATTAACCTAGCTTGTACAGTCTGAGCAATTTAACAGGGGCTCCAAGAAGACACCCATCCCTATGCGTATGCACTAACACAATTTTTTGAGATGATAACTCTATTGTAATGCAGAATGTGGACTAGAGTGAAGGAAAGGTTTGTTGAAGAGTTAGCTGCATGTAAAGGAGATTGTAAGAAACTTTCAGGGAAGAGATAACGAAGGCCTGAACTAGGACGCTGGCAGTAGAAATGGAAAGGCAAAGCCAGATTCAAGAGATATGTATGAGGAAGGATTAATAAGTGGATGACTGAGTGTGATGAAGGAGACAGCAGAAGTCAAGGCTGATGCTGACGTTTCGTTCGTGGAAATCTTGGCGTCTGCAATGCTTCCTGAGATAGAAACAGCTCAGTGACTGGCTTCAAGATTTCCATGGTGTGCAGTTCCCAGGCTGCTCTTCTGTACTCATAGAATTGTCCTGAGATCTCAAATACTGTATGTGAGGCAGGATGTGTCAGTTAAAGCGAAACTGGTGACCTCAATGCCAGATTCCCTGCTTAAAGAATGGGTACCATTTCCATAGTGCTGGGGCTTGAGATATGCAGAGAGGAGGAAGCTTTTGCATAATTTGAGATAAATATTTCATATTTCACTTATTTGTTTTTTTCCATGTGTGTATCAGAGAAACAAATCTTCAGTAAGTTTGTTAGATTTATTTTCTATTTATTTTATAATTGTAATGCTGATATAGACAAGGCATTAGTGCTATCATTATACGACTAAAATTATCTAGCAATTTCTATTGTAAGGAATAATATTTCATTTTATGGATTTTACTTACACAATGGGAAAATCAGTAAATGACTAATTAATGTTCACATTAAAAATGAAAACTCTCATGGCATTGGAGTAAAGTTAGGGTATTTTGGTACAGCTGTTACTTTCTTTTACAAATACCTATATCCTTTGTATTTGACCATTACCAAAATCTTCTGTAGCTTCAAAATTTTCACGGGGAATGGTGTGGAATTGGAGGAGCTGAGTGCTTTAATATTCTTTCTAATTTTAAATCATGTATTTGGAGACCTGTATTGTGTCTCAGTGTGTTAAGACTCTGCCTGCAAAGCCAGCATGCCATATGAGCTCTGGCCTCAGTCCAGGCAGCTCCACTTCCAATATATCTTCCTGCTAATGTACTCTGGAAAGCTGAAGAAAATGGGTGAAATATTTGGGCCCCTGCTTCCTAGGACGGAGATGCATATGGAGTTCAGGGATCCTGGATTGTGTCATTGGGGAGTGGGCCAGTTAATGTAAGATTTTCTTTCTCTCTCCCTTCCTCTCTCTCCCTCTCTCTCTCTCTTTCTTTCCCCTACCTATCATCTATCTCTACCTCTCTCTTCTCTCTGTTTCTCCCTTTATCTGTGTAAATCTCCCTTTCAAATCAATACATAAATCTTTTGAAAACATTAGCTGTTTTTCTTGTATCTCTACAACTTTAAATCTGTATTACAAACTAAAATTTTCCTCGTCAGTCATCTTCCAACTTCTCAATTATTCTACGCTACACTTTTAAAAAATACATTTATTTATTTTGAAAGTCAGAGTTACAGAGAGAAAAGAAGACACAGAGAAATTTCCCATCTACTGATTCACTCCCAAGATGGCCACAGTTGTCCATGCTGGGCTAGCCTGAAGCCAGGAGTGGGAGTTTCATTCAGGTCTCCCACATGGGTGGCAGGGTCCCAAACACTTGGACTATCTTCCACTGCTTCCTCGGGTGCATCAGCAGAGAGCTAGATCAGAAGTGGATCTGTTGACACTCAAACCAGTGCCCATATAAAATGCTGGCATCACACGGGTGGCAGCTTTTTCATTATGCCATAATTCCAACCACATCTACTCTACATTTGTAAGAGTTCACCTTCTAATTTGATCATCTTTCTACATTAGTATTTCTTCCTGAAGTATCTCCAGTAACATTTATTTGTTCACTAAAACTGAGTGAATTCGGAGATGCAACACTGGCTTCCCCTAAGTGTGGTTCAAATCCTGGCCTCTCCACTTCCAATCCAGCTCCCTGCTAATTTGCCTGGGAAAATAGTGGAAGATGGTTATTGTGCTTGGACCCCTGCCACTCAAGTGGGAGACCTGCATAAAGCTCCTGGCTCCTGGCTTCAGACTGGTCCAGTCCTTGCCACTGTAGCCCTTTGGGGAGTGACCCAGCTCTCTCTCTCTCTCTCTCTCTCTCTCTTTCTCTCTCTCTCCCTCTCTCTGTAAAATAAATCATTTAAATAAAATAAAAATAAATAAATAAAATAAATCTGCCTTTAAAATAAATAATTTACTGGGTGAATTCAGTGTCTGTGAATCAAATCTGTATCTCTGATTTTTATCGCTTCTTGGCCTTTTGGCTAAGATCAAGTGTAGCATCCCTAATTCATACATAATATCTTCCTCTCCAAGGATTTTGTCCTCTGCCTTGCTTCAAACTCTCATTCCCATGGCCCTGTCATAGATTGGGTCATCACTGACAAGCCGCACTGAAACATCATGTATTCATATTTTTTGATAACTCTTTTTCTCTATTTCAGTCTCACTCCCTCATGACCCAATATACATGTTACTTTGATCAAAAACGTTGTCCACCTATATTGCTGCTTTCTTTTCTTGCCTTCATTCCCTTCAAGTCTATACTTTCCTTTGTGCCTCTAGATTTCACATTAAACTGTCTCTATGCATGCTCACTCAGTTTTTTTTTTTTTTTAATTTTATTTTGGCCAAATCATTTAGCATAGCCATAATCCTAGCCAGGTCAAACACTTTTCTTCTGCATATTTAACATGTACATAAGCATATTTAGAAGAAAAGGAAAACACAGATATATATCTTAACTAGAATCAGGTACACACTAGTGACACTGGTTGTTTAGCAATCACACTGGATTTGCTTGCCAGTAGATTGCGTCATGACTTCCAGTCTCCATTCAAACTCCCCACACTTCTTCATCCTCACTACCATGCGAAGAATTCACCTAATTCACTGAAGCACTCTGAAGAAAACTCACCAGAGCTTCTTGCGCACATTTAAATGTTTTTCGTTTGTTCACCGCTTCTTATGATGTGTTACTCCATTCATGTTCTTAATCAATGTTAGCACCACCTTTAGGGTCAGACATGTAACCTAATGGTTAAGATGGCTGCACTACATATTGTAATATCTGGGTCCAACACCTGGCTCTGGTTGTGACTCCTGGCTCGAAATTTCTGCAAATGTGGGCTCTCGGAAGCAGAGCTGGTAACTTAAGAAATTTGGTTACTGCTATGCATATAAAAGATCTGAACTCAACTCCTGACTTCCAGCTTCAGTCCTACCTGAGTCCCAGTCAGTGTGGACATTGAGGAGTGAAACAGTGGGTGGGAGCCCTCTCTTTCATTGTGTGTCTGTTTATCCTGCTGTCTCTTTATCTCATAAACAAACGAATGAGTAAATTTTAAACTCTGTTTTTATTGAACTAAAGCATAGTCTCTATCACTTTTTTTAAGGATTTTGGTTTTTGGCTGGCCCAATCCTCCTCCTGTGGCGCCGGCACACCCGGTTCTAGTCCCGGTCGGGGCGTTGGATTCTGTCCCAGCTGCTCCTCTTCCAGTCCAGCTCTCTGCTATGGTCTGGGAGTGCAGTGGAGGATGGCCCAAGTGCTTGGGCCCTGCAACCGCATGGGAGACCAGGAGAAGCACCTGGCTCCTGGCTTCGGATCAGCGTGGTGTGCCAGCTGCAGCGGCCATTGAGGGGTGAACCAATGGAAAAAGGAAGACCTTTCTCTCTGTATCTCTCTCTCATTGTCCACTCTGCCTGTCAAAAAAAAAAAAAAAAAAAAAAAGACTTTGGTTTCTTTTTTTTTTTTTAACTTTTATTTAATGAATATAAATTTCCAAAGTACGGCTTATGGATTACAATGGCTTCCCCCCCCCCATAATGTCCCTCCCACCTGCAACCCTCCCCTTTCCCACTCCCTCTCCCCTTCCATTCACATGAGGATTCGTTTTCGATTCTCTTTATATACAGAAGATTAGTTTAGCATACATTAAGTAAAGATTTCAACAGTTTGCTGCCACACAGAAACATAAAGTGAAAAATAATAGATGATTTTTTAAATGATGATGAAATCAGATCAGACCTATTGTCATGTTTAATCCCAGTGAGAGTCAAGTATTTTTATGTATATAACAACAATTTATACTTTATCTTTTCTTAAGTAAAATGTACAACAAAACTTGGGCCTTGGCATCAAGTCCTCCCTAAGTCATCATGTTGCTACTTTTCATGGAAAAATTATTTAAAGCACTTGTCTCCAATTTTTCTCTTCCTATCCTCTTTTTTCTTGTCCTTTAAGGTTCACCCATCCCACCAAATCCACTCTAGTTAATATATAATCAATTGCATCTGT
This sequence comes from Oryctolagus cuniculus, assembly GCF_051225735.1. Lineage (NCBI taxonomy): Eukaryota > Metazoa > Chordata > Mammalia > Lagomorpha > Leporidae > Oryctolagus > Oryctolagus cuniculus. Next base: position 24,204,714 of record NC_142868.1, on the reverse strand, counting down.
CTCATTTGACTATTCTGTGCTTTCTCAGTTATTTTCTCATCTTTGAAACACTTTCTTCACTTGACTTTCACTATATACCAATCTTGAATTTTTTCTCCTATCTTATTAGCAAACAATCTTTATAAGCTTCTTTTGATATGTATTCTTGACCTTATTGAACTGATATTGTAGTGTTATTGGAATCGAGTGTTGAATCACCTATCCTTTGTACATATTCTTAATTATTTGTGACTGCCTTCAGTTATGTATCTTTAAATGTATTTCAAAATGCATAAAAAATGCACATATTTGATTAAATGTATTTACAGGAGGAAATTCTTAAGTTTGTTATCTCTAATTATCGATTCACAACTTTATATCTCTATAATTGATCTTTCCCATGAACTGTAGATCTGATTGTCCAGTTGCTCATTACACATCTTCATTTATGTGAATAGTAAGCAAAACAAATATTAAATATTCAAATCTAAGCACTAAATCACAGTGAGAGCTCCCAAATCTATAGAGGTTACTGTGCACCAGAAAATACTCTACGAGTTTGATATATATATCAACTATCTCATTCCTAATAACAAACATATGAAAGAGTTGCACTTATAAGAGAAGAAATTTAAGTCCACAGAAGTTGCAATAATTTACACAAGTTCATTCAGCTTATAAGCAATCAGTCTAGCACAAAACAATTGTTACCAGAATGTCTTGTATAGTATATTGTTTCTCTTATATTGTCCTATAAACCTGTTTGGCCTGTGTTTTTCAGCAGATGGAAAATTTACCCTTCCAAATATTCATATCAAACCTTAGTGTTTATTCATTTAGTAGTTCAATTAGGATATTGCCATTAATGTAAATTAATGTAAATAATCATAACAGTCCTCCATAAAGCCCTGATGGCTTTACTCCTGAATTCTACAAAACATTAAAGAAGAGCGAATACTTGGCCGGAGCCGCGGCTCACTAGGCTAATCCTCCGCCTAGTGGCGCCGGCACACCGGGTTCTAGTCCCGGTCGGGGCACCGGATTCTGTCCTGGTTGCCCCTCTTCCAGGCCAGCCCTCTGCTGTGGCCAGGGAGTGCAGTGGAGGATGGCCCAGGTGCTTGGGCCCTGCACCCCATGGGAGACCAGGAAAAGCACCTGGCTCCTGGCTCCTGCCATCGGATCAGCGCGGTGCGCCGGCCACAGCGCGCTGGCCGCGGCAGCCATTGGAGGGTGAACCAACGGCAAAGGAAGACCTTTCTCTCTGTCTCTCTCTCTCACTATCCACTCTGCCTGTCAAAAAATTAAAAAAAAAAAAAAAGAAGAGCGAATACCAACATCAATACTCCTCCAACTATCCCAAAATATTGAAATGGATGGAAATCTGCCAAATTCTGGGGCCAGTGTTGTGGTGCAGCAAGTAAAGCCAATACCTGTAACTTCAGCTGCTCATATGGGGGACAATTAACTGTTCTGGCTGGTTTGCTTATGCTCCAGCTCCCTGTGGATGGTCAGCGAAAGCAACAGAAGAGAGACCCAGAGGAAGCCCCTGGTTTCTGGTTTCAGCCTGGTCCAGCATTGGCTGTTGTGACCATTGGAGACTGATCAAGTGAATGGAATCTCTCTCTCTCTCTCTCTCTCTCTCTCTGTGTGTGTGTGTGTCCTTCTCTCTCTGTAACTCTGAAAAAAAAAATGTTCAGCATCACTCTGATACCAAAACTAAACAAAAAAACTACAAAATTTATTTAAAAGAAAACTATAGACCTACAACCTTGATGATTATATAGATGCAAAATTTCTGGTGAAATAGAAAGCAATTTCTCAAGAAAATTGAAGCCAACATTACATAAAAAAATCATATACAATGATCAAGTGGAATTTATCCTAGATGCAAGGATGATACAACATTTGAAAATCAGTAAATGTCATACAGCACATCAAAAGAATGGAGCACAAAAACTGGATCATCTCAATACATACAGAGATCATTTGATAAGATTAAACATCCATTTGTGATTTAAAAAGCCACAAATTAGGTATAGAAGGAAAATATCTCAAAATGATGAAGGCTATAAGTGGCAAAGTAATAGCAAATATCATAATGAATGGAGAAAAGCTAAAAGCATTTTCCCTCAGATTTGAAACAAGACAAGGATATCCACTTTCACTGCTCTTATTCAATATAGTATTGTAAGTACTAGTAAAAGCAATTTGGAAATAGAAAGAAATAAACTACATCAAATTTGGAAAGAAGGAGCTCAGAATATCTATGTGTGCAGATGAAATACATGGAAAACCCTAAACACTCCACCAAAAATCTGTGAGAGCTGATAAATCAGTTCAGTAAAGCCACAGAATAGAGAATCAACATACAAAAAAAAAAAAAAAAAAAAAAAAAAAAAAAAACAGTATTGAAGTTATACACTAACAGTGATATGGCTGAAAAGAAGACAGAAAAAAAAATTCTCATTCACAAAACTACAAAAGTATCAAATATTTAGGAATAAATGTAACCAAAGAAGTGAAAGACTTCTATAGTAAATATTATAAAACATTAATAAAGGAAATCAAGTCCACAAAAAAATGGAACGACATTCTTTGCTCATAGATTTTAAGAATTGATATCATTTATATGCCTCTACTACCTTCCAAACTAAAGATTCATTGCAATCATTATCAAAACACCAATGGCGCTGCCGGCGCCACAGCTCACTAGGCTAATCCTCCACCTGCGGCACCAGCAACCCGGGTTCTAGTCCTGGTCGGGGCACCGGATTCTGTCCCAGCTGCTCCTCTTCCAGGCCAGCTCTCTGCTGTGGCCTTGGAGTGCAGTGGAGGATGGCCCAAGTGTTTAGGCCCTGCACCCGCATGGGAGACCAAGAGAAACACCTGGCTCCTGGCTTCGGATCAGCATGGTGCGCCAGCTGCAGCAGCCATTGGGGGGTGAACCAACGGAAAAGGAAAACCTTTCTCTCTGTCTCTCTCTCTCACTGTCCACTCTGCCTGTTAAAAAAATAAAATAAAATAAAAATAAAGAAAAAAAAAACACAACAATGGCACTCTTTTCAGAATTAGAAAATCAATCCTGAAATACATTTACAGTCATAAAAGACCCAGAATAGCCAAAGACACTCATTAAAGAGTGGGGAAAAACAAGCTAGAGGCAAAAAAAAAAATAACTGATTTCAAGTATACTATAAAATTACAGTTATTTTAAACAGCATGGCCCTGGCATTAAAAAACTGTCATACAGGTTAAAGGAACAGAATTGACAGCCCAAAAATTAATCCATGGATACTCAGCCAACTCATTTTTGTCAGTGACACCAAGAACATACATTAGAGGAAAGATAGTCTTTGCAGTAAATGGTGTTGATGAAATGAAGTACATATGTAGAAGAATGAAATTAGATTCCTACCTCTTACCATATATGAAAAGAAACTCAAGATGGGTCAGAATCTTATATACATGTAAGATCACAACCTTTCTTTTAGAAGAAAGTATAGGAAAAACACTTCTAGACATTGCTGTAGGTGATAACTTCTTGGACTAGAGCCTCATGTTACAGGCACCAAAAGCAAAACTAGACAAAGGAGATTATATAACTCAGAGAAACAATCAGTAGAGGGAAAGTATATCTGAGAGAATGAGAGAAAATATTTGCAAGCTACTTGTGTGACAAAGGATTCCTATTCAGAATATATCAGCAACTCAAAAAAGAAAAAAATAACAACCGTGGCAGGTGAGTGTTGTGGCCTAGAGAGGAAAGCCATTGCCTTTGATGCAACCATCCCATCCAGATTATAGTTCATGTCTAGGCTGCTCCACTTTCTATCCAGCCCCTACTAATGGCTTGGAAAAAGAAATGAATGATGGCCCAAGTATTTAGAACTCTACCACTCACATGGGAGATCCTGATAAAGCATCTGGTTTCGGCCTAGCCCAGCCCTGACCTGTTGCAGCCATCTGGGGAGTGAACCAGTGAATGGAAGACATTTATCTTTCTGTCTCTGTCTCTCTCTATCTGTAATTCTTTCAAATAATAATAAAAAAAAAACACTTAACAACAAAAAGCAAGCAATAAGATTAAGAAATGGTGTAGTCTCTAAATAAACAGTTCTGAAGAAATACAGATCACCAAAAAATAGATGGAAAAATTATCAGTATCATTAACCATCAGTGAAATGTAATCTTAACCTACAATGAACTATCACCTTATCCTTGTCAGAATCGCTATTATCAAAAAAGAGAGCGAATAACAAATCCTGGCAAGAATTTGTAGAAAAGGGAACTCATACGCTATGAGTGGGAATGTAAAAAGAAAAAAAGAACTATAAATGGAACTGTTGTATCATATATCAGTCTAACTACTGGGTATAAACCCAAAAGATGTGAACTTATAACAACGTGTATCTGAACTACCATTTTTGAGGCAGCACTGTTCACAAATGGCCAAATCAATCCAGGTATCCATCATCAAATGAATAGATAAAATGTGGTGTATATACACAATGGAATATTATTAAATTGTGAAAGAGAATGACATTCTGTTATTTATAGAAAAATGAATGGAACTAGGAGGAATTATGTTGAGTCAAATAAACCAGAAACAGAGATGAATACCACATGTTCTCCCTTATATGTGGGAGCTAAAACTGAAAAAGAAAAAATAAACAGAAAAACTCAATGTAAACACAGATTGTTGTTTAGTACAGGCTAGAAAGGATGATAGAAATGAAAGGTGTTTTTGGATTGAAAAATAGGGGAAAATGGGTATGTTTTGTTAATTGTGATAAACATACTAAAATGAGATGTTAACAGAGTAAATGAGGTTAGGGTTTAATTGGAACTCTTTGTATAAACTACCTCACAATATTTGTTTTATAAATCTAAAACTATTGTGAAATTTAAATATTTTAATAGTTTCAAAACTAAAAAGACAAAATGTGGATACTACTTAGAAAAAAATTTTAATGGCATATTACTTGACACAAGCAAAAGCAAGCACTGTTAACATGGGCTTGTGGGACTTTTAGCGATCTCTCCGCCACGCTGCCCCTTGTGGTCCCTGTGCTCAGGTTCCATGGCCTCTTCTTTTCATTTAAGAGTGTACTTTCAGGGATCATTTCTACAGTTTGCCTCTTTTGGTTTTGAAAATGACAGGAAGGCTCCTGCCTTAGGGTCCTTGTCGCTGATACCCTTGGAATGCCTTCCCCGTATCTGCCTTGCTAGTTCCCTCTCCTCCTTCAAGTCTCTGCTCACAGATTGTTTCTCTATCTGGCCTTTCTTGACATCCTGCAGCATTCAGGGTTCAATCCTGAAAACACACAAAATTAAATGTTTAAGCAGGAAAGGATTTAAAACGTGGAAATACATTTAGAAAAAAATAACTTTTTTGAGTGACTGAGGGTGATGTTTTGGGAATGACTCCTAGAATTCATTTGGCAATACAATTACCTTTAGACATAGCTAGAATGGATGATTGATTCTTAGATGTCATAACCATGGTTGTCCTAAGAAAATAACAAAATCTTTAGGAAAATAGCCTGCCTCTCATTTCCATCTTAGAAAGTTCACTCAAATGCCTCAAATTGGTACATTCTTTTCTGCACCCAAAATCCTAATTTTAAGACTGCCAGGAAAACAGTTATAAGCTTTCAGCTGTGCAGAGGGGCACAAAAGAAGGTATAAATGGATGCTCTTCACCAATGGATTTAGGTAATCCAAAATTTTTTTAAAAATTCATCCTCAGGGCTGGCGCTGTGGCATAGCCAGTTAACCCGCCATCCACAGTGCCACCATCCCATATGGGTGCTAGTTTGAGTACTGGCTATTCCACTTCTGATCCAGCTCCCTGGTAATAGACTGGGAAAGCAGCAGAGGATGACCCAAGTCCTTGGGCCTCTGCACCCACATGAGAGACCTGGATGAAGTTCCTGGATCCTGACTTTGGCCGGACTCTGACCCATCCATGGCCATTGTGGCCATGGGGGAGTTAATCAGCAGGTGAAGTTCTCTCTCCCTCCTTTTCTCTCTCTCCCTCTCCCTCTCCCTCTCTCTCTCCCTCTCCCTCTCCCTCTCCCTCTCCCTCTCTCTCTCCTCCTATCAAATAAATACAATAAATCTTTTGAAAAACTATACCACCCAAAGTTCAATTATATTTTTCTGTATTTTTCCTAAGGACTATTTTTCATCTTCTGTTTTTTTTTTCCATTGGATTTTGTTTTATTTTTGTTTCATCTGTAATCTAGACTTTTAAAAATGTAAGTAATATATATATATATAATAAATACTTGCTGAGTGCATATGTATAATTCTGAAGGAACTTTTAATTCCACTGTAATACTCTGGCTCCCCTATCAGAAGCAAATACTATTAATAATACTAACACTTATCTTTTTCTAGAGTATTACATGCGCAATAAATTACCTTTCTTAGATCAAGTCTTATATTAATCAAAAGATAGCATTCCAGGGCTGGCATCATGGAATAGTGGGTAAAGCAGTTGCCTGTGATATTGGCATCCCATATGGGTGCCAGTTTGATTCCCAGCTGCTCCACTTCCAATCCAGCTCTGCTAATGGCTTGGAAAAGCATTTGAAGATGATCGAAATACTTGGGCCCCTGCACCCATTTGGGAGATTCAGGGGACTCCTGGCTTTGGCCTGTTCCAGCCCCGGCCATTGCAGGATTTAGGAAGTGAACCAGTGGATCAAAAGTTTGTCTCTGTCTCTTCCTTTCTCTGTGTAATCATGACTTTCAAAAAATAAATAAATCTCTTTTTTAAAAAGAATACTGTTTGTAGATTTTATTTGTTTCCCTTTTTCTGTGCTCAATAAATTATAGGAGAATTCATTACACATTTTCTCTGGCATGTATACAACTAGCCCTTGCCTGGACATTTCCTTCTTGCCCTGCAACAAATCACCCTGGTTTTCCATTCATTAATCTTCACAAAAGATCCATTCCAGCTCCTCTGTCTCCTAAAATTTATTATTGCCTCTTAAGCCATTTTCTACACATTTGAATCTCTCCAAAAGATAAGGAGAACAGACTGCCAATACCCCAAGATGATACATGCAAATTTGTAACAGATAAAGGCCAAAGAGCCCAAACCCAGAGCTAATGTGTGTTTTCTGATAGCATGTGAATTGTGGCTGATTCCCATTCTGCATGTGAGTGCATTAATAATATTTGCAAGGCTTTATGAAACCAGAGGGGCAAACATTTTTTTTTGGCAAGCTCTGCATCATGTTACTAAAACATCTCCTGGCGTCTTTCATAAGTATAAGCCCTGTGATTCCTTGAATCTTGGATAGTGGTAGAATTAGGGTAGAACAAAAGGAAACTACACTGTATTTTAATCCAAATGAGAGTCATTGAAAAAGACGGTTTTCAAGATAGCAGTAAATGAAAGGATGGAAAGAAAAATAGAATATAGAAAGTGAGATATCCTGAAAAAGTAATTCAAATTTTTAACAAACTCATTTCCATTTCTTAGTCAGGGAATTCTAATAGAAAAGACAGATACTACCTGGACATTCATTGAAATTTTGCAGTTCAGTAAAGTTTCCCACTTTGCACACTTTTAAAATTTACTTTCAATTTCAAATGTTTCCTGGGTTCCAGGGAAGCCATTGCTGAGCAGTAGTATGCCCCTATAGGGCATATTTTTTCAGTGTCTGGATATATTGTGCTTTTCCCTAATACATTGCACCTGCCAAATCACCATTAATTTTTCTTTATTTTAAAAAGTTTTTTTTTTTTATTTATTTGAAAGTCAGAGTTACAGAGACAGAAGGAGAGACAGAGAGAATCTTCTATTCTCTGGATCACTCTCCATATGGCTGTAATGTCCAGGGCTGGACCAGGCCTAAGCCAGAAGCCAGAAGCTTCATCTGATCTCCCACAAGGGTAGCAGGGGTCCAGACACTTGGGCCATCTTCTGCTGCTTTTCCTAGGTCACTAGTAGGCAATGAATTGGAATTCGAATGACTGAGAATCAAACTGGCATCCATATGATAGTCAGGGTCACAGAGGACGGCTTTATTGGCTGTGCCACAATGCGGGCTCCCACTCCTCCTTAATTTAGCTGAAATAATAAATAATATTTCTTATGAATAAAAATATAATTTTAAATAATTGTAAAATAACATCACTTGTTTTACATTTAAGTTTTCTTTGATATACTTTGACATAATTTCTCTGCCCTTGATTACTTTCTATGTATTCTTTCAAAATAAAAGACTAGAGGGGCTGGCGCTGTGGCATAGTAGGTAAATCTGCCACCTGCAGTACCGGCATCCCATGTGGGCAAGGGCTCAAGTCCTAGCTGCTCCACTTCCAACCTCAGGCTATGGCCTGGGAAAGCAGTAGAAGATGGCCCAAGTCCTTGGGCCCCTGCACCTGTGTAGGAGACCCAGAGGAAGCTCCTAGGTCCTGGCTTTGGATCAGCTCAGCTCCGTCTGTTCTAGCCATCTGGAGAGTGAACCAGCAGATGAAGACCTCTCTCTCTCTCTCTCTCTCTCTCTCTCAGTGGATGGAAGACCTCTCTCTCTCTCTCTCTCTGTAACCCTTTCAAATAAATATAATAAATCTTTTAAAAAGTTTAGATAATTCTGTGTTTTTTGAAAAAAATTTCCATTTCACTCTTTTCTTTAAAAGATCTAAATATTTTAAAATATTTCTTTAAAAATCTAAATCACCATCAAATTATAAGAGAACATTGGATAAACCCTGCAATATATAGGCACAGGCAAAGACTTCTTGGAAAAGACCCCAGAGGCACAGGCAGTCAAAGCCAAAATTGACACTTGGGATTACATCAAATTGAGAAGCTTCTGTATTGCAAAAGAAACAGGAAAGTGAAGAGGCAACCGACAGAATGGGAAAAAATATGTGCAAACTATGCAACAGATAAAGGATTAATAACCAGAATCTACAAAGAGATCAAGAAACTCCACAACAACAAAACAAACAACCGACTTAAGAGATGGACCAAGGACCTAAATAAACATTTTTCAAAAGAGGAAAGCCAAATGGCCAACAGACACATGAAAAATGTTGAGGATCACTAGCCATTGGGGAAATGCAAATCAAAACCACAATGAAGTTTCATCTCACCCCAGATAGAATGGCTCACATAGATGCTGGCGAGGATGTGGAGAAAAAGGTACACTAACCCACTGTTGGTGGCAATGCAGACTGGTAAAGCCACTATGGAACTCAGTTTGGATATTTCTCAGAAACCTGAATATAACCCTTCCATACAACCCAGCGATACCACTCCTTGAAATTTACCCAAAGGAAATTAAATTAACAAATAAAAGAGCTGTCTGCACCTCAGTGTTTGTTGCAGCTCAATTTATAATAGCTAAGACATGGAATCAACCTAAATGCCCAGTAAAAAAAAATCCAGCAGTAAAAAAAAAATTGAAATCTGGTCATTTGCAACAAAATGGAGGAATCTGGAAAACATTATGCTGAGTGAAATAAGCCAGTCCCAAAGGGACAAATATCATATGTTCTCCCTGAGCAGTGACAACTAACCGAGCATCAAAAAGGAAACCTGTTGAAGCAATGATTTGATCAGCCTTTGTCCTGTTAATGAACAACTTAATAGCTTATTCCTTTTAGTATTTTTTTGTTCTACTTAATACCATTGGTTGAACTCTTTAATTAACATACAATTATTCTTAGGTGTTTCAATTTAACTGAAAAGTGATCCCTGTTAACTATAAGAGTGAGAATAAGAGACGTTAGAGATATACAGTTCAGCACATGCTCAATCGGACTTGCCCCTAATGGTAGAGTTAGAAACATGCCAGGGGATTCCAATTCAATCCCATCAAGGTGGCATGTACCAATGCCATCTCACTAGTCCAAGTGATCAATTTCTGTTCACAATTGATCATAATGTTAGGATAAAGAGTCAAAGAGATCACATAAAGAAGACTAGTGTCTGCTAATACTAACTGATAGAATTAAAAAGGAGAGAACAATCCAACATGGGAAGTGGGATACACAGCAGACTCATATAATGGCAGATGTTCTAATCAGCACTCTGGCCTCAGAATCAGCCCTGAAGGTATTCGGGTCTGGCTAAAAAGCCCATGAGATTTCAGGCATGGAAAGCCAAGACACTCTGGGAAAAAAAAAAAAAAAAAAAAAAAAAAAAAAAAAAAAAACAACAACAACAACAACAACAAAAATACCTAAATGAAAGATCTCTGTGAGTGAGATCCCAGTGGTAAGAACAGGCCACCACCAAAGAAGGAGGTATCTTTCTCTTTCTCTGAAGGGAGGAGAGAACTTCCACTTTGACTATGAACTTGTCTAAATAAGATTGGAGTTGGTGAACTCAAAAGGCTTCCACAGCCTTGGCAACTCATGACAAGAGCCTAGGGTGACTATTGACGCCATAAACAAGAGTGTCAATTGTTAAATCAACAACAGGAGTCACTGTGCACTTACTCCCCATGTAGGATCTCTGTCCTTAATGTAGTAATGGTCTAACTAGTACTCAAGCAGTACTTTATACTTTGTGTTTCTGTGTGGGTGCAAACTGTTGAAATCTTTACTTAGTATATACTAAATTGATCTTCTGTGTATAAAGATAATTGAAAATGAATCTTGATGTGAATGGGATGGGAGAGGAAGCGGGAGATGGGAGGGTTGCGGGTGGGGGGAGGTTATGGGGGGAAAAGCCACTATAATCCAAAAGTTGTACTTCGGAAATTTATATTTATTAAATAGAAGTTTAAAAAGTAATAAAATAAAGTTATAAAATTGAAAAAAAGAAAATAAAATGAATTGCCTATTTTGGCAGAAGAACAATGTCTTCTTACATCTAGCATTACAACAGGAGTACTTAATGAAATAATGCACTATATTTCTGTCATGGATATCTTTCCTCCTTATATGTCATTGAATTTGTATCATTGTTTACATCTTTAAAAATCTACCTGTGCTTATATTTAAATATAGAGCCAAATGTGTCCCTCTATGTGACTGTGACACTCAACGATCAACAGGAGTCTCTTTTTCTAGAGAAGCCATCTTGTAATTCCACTGAAGGCAGAGACAGTTGAAATACTGGATCTTCTGCTCCCCGTATTACAGGGCGATGGGAGAAGGGAGAGATGTCAGGCTACTGAATGAAGCTCTTATGCCTGTTCAGGATCTCTTTTCTCACAGACTCTGCAGAAATCAACAATGGAGGTAAAGATCCCACCTCAGTTAATTCTAAGCTCAAGCAAGACAAATGTTGGACAGATTTGAACTTTAATATCAGTGTTAAGCATTATTATTATTATTAATAAGAATATTATTATGACTCCTCATACCTATGCTGTTCCAGAGTTAAACCTTACCCATCTGAAAACTAGGACTTTTTTTTTTCAGGTTAAGTAAGCTAGAAACACTCAGAAACTGGTATAGCAAACTTGCATTTATCTACTTCTTTCTACTTACATATTATCTTCATTTCTTCAATCCCTCTGATCTTTAATTAAAATTTTGATTATTATACAAAAATTAAAAATATTTGTGACTTAGTTTCAAGCAATTAGAAAGAACAACATCCACTAATTTTACTGTTTTGTAATAATATAAAATTATAATTTTAAAACCTCATTCCACTTCATCAATTGTATATGCATTTACTAACTCTGCTATAAATTATTTTAAATAGGAAAATAGTTGCAAAGAAATATTTCCATATAGACTCAGCACTAACCTCAAATTAACATGAGGTTGAAGTATTTATTTACTTATAAAGTAGGAAATTGCAAAGTATTTGCTTTATTAAGAAATAGTCATCAGTTTTGAATTTAATAGAGTGTCTTATACATACAGTCCTGTTAAATCTCAATAGTCAAGAGGATGTGTGACAATTATTTCAAGCTAAAATGATATTAGTTCTCTAACATTATCAGTCTTTACCAGCAATAACAACACATGTTGGAAACATCAGCTCTCAGAACACCTAAAATTCACTGTGCAGAAGGTTATATATATATATATATATATATATATATATATATATAATGGTATAGATTGAAGTATTGCTAAACACTTTTGGATTTTTGTAACCAACTGTCCCTATATTGAATACATTTTAAATTCTACTTTTCAAATAGTTCATTGCTTTATTCTTCATGGAAGATATCTGACAATGATAGTTCATTACAATGGAAGTTGACAACAGTGGTAATATAATAATCTCAACTTTTTGAAATGCTTTCTGAATCAAATATTTTGAGTCCAATTTTTAAAATTTACTTTAAAATTGGTTTTATCCCACAATCCCAAAGCCATGACATTTCCATATGCTGTTTAATTCCTGTTTTACTCTTACATGGCAGACCCTGGTTTTTAGGAGATGATATACATGCTTGAACCCTGCTGAGAAGTACCTGGGAAATATAGGTTTGTGTGTAGTGTGTGGTTATTTAAAATTCTGATTTGTAAATGAAACACTCATACATAATGTGGGAAATTCACAAAATGTAGCCAAGTTGTTAAAATACAAATTAGAACATTAATAAACCCTGATGACAGATATCTACTACGTGGTCTATACATAAAAGTATAAGCAATGCAGTCACTTAGGTAACTTGTTAACGATACATACTCATTTACCTTAACAGGGCTGAATCTCTGAAGTTATCCTTTAGGTGCAATGTTTAGCATATGAGGCAGGATAATCTAACATATATTTTAGGTTGAGAGCAAGGGCTCTCAAATTCAACTGTCATCTATCCCTCAGATATTGTGAAAATTTATGTCTTTTAATCCAGAGATTTCAAAACAATAGGTAAGATGTGATTTCAGTCATCTCAATTTTTATAAACATTATGAGGATGCAGTCTGATAGTGCTGATGCAGGTATAAGCTCATGATATTCTGCTGAAGACATGTATAATGCTCAAGTGACAGGAGTGGGCGTTGTGGTTCCACAGGTGATATCAGAATGCTTCATCGCGGCCTAGCACCTCCACTTCTGATAACGTTCCCACTGATGCATCCTCTGACACAGAGACAATGGCTCAAATGACTGAATATCTTCCACGTGAGAGACTCGGACTGAATTCTGGTATTGTCCTGCCCTGACCCCAGCTGTTGAGGGAATTTGTGGAATGAGCTAGTGGAGGGAAGCTCTCTCTCTTCAATGCTCTATACCTCTGCCTTTCAAATGAACAAATAAATAAACATTTTAAAAAGTACGTGTTAATAAATATCAAAAATTACTTGAATTTGACACACAATTTAAAATGTCCCCTGTCAGCTTCATGGATGTCATGAAGTAAAAAATCTACTGTAGATACACAAAAAGTAGAAAATATTATTCAAGACATATCACTGCATATAATGATTATTCCACATAGGAATGCAGCAAGAAAGAGATAAACATTGTCTACAGAAAACCAGAAAAAAAAAAATAAAAAGCATGGTGTTAGTTCAGTCCTTACTTATCAATAAGTACCTTGAATGTAAATGAATTAAATTATCCAATAAAAAGACAAACAGTAAATGAATGGATTAGAAAACAAGATGCAGCTACACATTACCAACAAGAGATTGACTTTACTTTTAAAGACACAGATAAACTGGAAATGAGGAGAGGGAAAAAAGACTTGGGATACACGTTGAAGCGCAGTGAGTTAGGCTGCCTCCTGCCACACCTGCTTCCCATATCCAAGTCCCAGTCATTATTTCTGATCCATCTCCATGCTGATATGTGTGAAAGGCAGTGTCATATGATTCTAGTATTTGAATCCCTGCCACCCATGTAGGAGACCTGGGTGGAGTTCCAGACTCCTAAGTTTGGTCTAGCCCAACCACAGCTGTTGTGGTCATTTGGGTCCTTCATCCAGAGGATAGAACATCACCTTCTCTCTCTGTCTTTCCTTCTCTGTCACTCTGCCTTTCAATAACATATAATGAATCTTAACAAAAAAGATATGCTGTATAAATGGAATCTAAGAGACAGCAGGCCTAGTGATACTTATAACAGACAAAATGGGTATTAAGTCAGAGACTGTACAAGAGACAGAGAAGGGTATTGTATAGTAACAATGAATTCATTCATCAGGAGTATAATAAGAGTAAATATTTGTACCAAAGAGTGGAATATCTAAATATGTAAAACAAATATTAATAGATCAGAAGAGTGAGATGGTGTGAAATATAATAATAGTTCAATATACCACACTCCATAATGGGCAGCTCATTCAGATAGAAAATCCATAAGGAAACAATGGACTTGAATAGCACTTGATGTGAAATAGTCTAACAGACGTATTAAGAAAGTTCCATACAATGACAATGCGATACACATTCTTTTTTTTTTTCCAGGCAGAGTTAGACAGTGAGAGAGAGAGAGAGAGACAGAGAGAGTTATAGATAGTGAGAGAGACAGAGAGAGAAAGGTCTTCCTTCCATTGGTTCACCCCCCAAATGGCCGCTGCGGCCAGCATGCTGCACTGATCCGAAGAAACATGTGCCAGTGTAGATCATGTTAGGCCAGAAAACAGGTATCAGTTATTTAAAGCGACTGACATAATAGCAAGTATTTTTTCTGACCTTAGTGTTATAAAACAAGAAATCAGTAACAGGAAGAATTTCAGAAAATTCACTATCCTTGTTAACAACAAATGAATCAATGAAGAAATTTAAAAAAAAAATAAAAATGTATTTAAATAGTGATCGACATTTTATATAATTGTGAAGATACATATATTCTATATAGAAACACCTGGGTTCAATAGCCGGCTCCATTTCCCAATGCTCCCTGCCAATGCAGACTCTGAGAGGTGTTGGTGATGTCTCAAGTACTGCATGTATCACATGTGGGAGATATGGATTGAGTCTCTGTCTCTTGACTATATGCTTGTCTCAGCCTCAGCTGTTGTGGGTGTTGACAGAAATTGATTATCTCATGAAGTCTCTAGAGTGACCAAAACACTGTGTCCTTGGCTATACTTTCCATTTCTGAAGGAACATATAAGAAAGCAGAACAATGGGCAGCTTGTTCTAATGTGTGTGTGTAAGAGTAATAACAAAATATTCTTCTGGGTAGGTAGACAGGCACCAAGGGGCCCTTCCCAACCATCCAGAGCTGAGTCTTAGAGGACCTGAGAAAAGTCAAGCAGCCAGCTTCTGTGAAGGTATTGATGTCATGTATAGTCTTAGTAATCAAGGTATATCTGTGCTATTAAAACTGATCTAGGTAACAAGCATTCTTGCATCTTGGGGAATTTCATGTGTTTTCTGATTACTTTACCAAGTTAACCAATCAAAGCCATCCCTCTCCTGGACCAATCATGAGAACTTCCCCCTTTACTGCCTATTGAAAAAAGAAATTGTGGCCAGCACCATGGCTCACTTGGTTAATCCTCTGCCTTCGGTGCTAGCATAGTCCTCTTCCAGTCCAGCTCTCGGCTGTTGCCCGGGAAGGCAGTGGAGGATGGCCCAAGTGCTGGGGCCCCTGCACTCAAATGGCAGACCAGGAAGAAGCACCTGGCTCCTGGCTTCGGATCGGCGTAGCTCCGGCCGTGGTGGCCATTTTGGGAATGAACCAATGGAAGGAAGACGTTTCTCTGTCTCTCTCTCTCACTGTCTATAACTAACTCTACCTTTCAAATAAATTAAAAAAAATTATAGACAATCAGCTCTCAAAGATTCCGTTCTTCAGGGAGCCGTCTTGGCGCTGCCTGGATTTTTTTTTCTCTTTTATTTTCTCTACTTTTTTCAGTAAACTATTTCTGTTTTACACACTTCTTGTCCACGTGCCTCCTTTTTATCCATGTTCCTCATTCTTTGTGGATGTGACATGAACCCAATAAAGGAAAAATAATTGTAATAACCACAGACTCCTGCAATATCAGAACTTACTGTGCATGCAGAGAAAGTACTGCATGTCAGAGAGCAAAAATTCAAAATCAGTCTGAACTGAATGTCAATCCTACTGTCACTCTTACATATAACACTTAATTTCCCAGTATGTTTCTTCAACTTACAAAGATATATACTACAATATAACATCAGAGTGTTATTGTGAAGGTTAATTGTATTAAGTGACAGTATATTTCTTACATGGTAGAATTGCCAAGTATGTTATTAATACCTCCTTTCTCCCTGTATTGTACACAGGAAAAATAATAAAAAGAAGGAGTCATACTTCTTTCTCAGTTTGAAAGTATTAAGTATCTGGTGAGGAAAGATGCCAAGAGATTTTCATTGAGGTTTTGAAAGACCTTCTTCAGAAGTCTCTGGAGAAGATAGCAAAGATACTTACTTGTTACGAACCTGAAAATAAATATAATTTGTATGATGTGTTTCCTAAGATTCTGGTATTTTATGAACACATTGCCAGTAGAAAGTTCACTTTTGTGTGAGTAAATACTTACGGTCAGCATTTTGATTCATAATGATACAGTAAAAATTCTGAGAGGAAAGAAATGGCTTTATTCTGCCTAATATCATCTCCTAGAGTTGCCTAAGAATGTTGCAAAAACATAGACTACAGCAGCCTGAAATTGACAAGTGTCCAAGAAATGCAATGACCCACTACCCCTGAATCACTAACTATGGTAAGGCTCTGTGGACCAAGTGCCACATTCTGAGACAAATGTTTTTTGCTTATCACAGGAATAAGAACTGATTTAGGGGCCAACATTGTGACATAGTGGCTTAAACTGCCACCTGTGATGCTGACATCCCATATGGGCATAGGTTGATTTCTCAGTTACTCCTCTTTCAATCTAGCTCCCTGCTAATGCCCCTGGGACAGCAGTAGAGGCTAACCCAAGTTCTTGGGTTCCTGTATCTATATGGGAGAACTGAAAGAAGATCCTGGCTCCTGGCTTCAGTTCAGCCCAGCCCTAGCAGTTGTGGCCATTTGGGAAATGAACCAGTGGATCAGAAGATCTCTCTCTTTCTCTTTCTCTGCTTCTCCCTCTGTAACTTTCCCTTTCAAAATAAATAAATATTTTTTAAAGATCCAGTTTAGTTGTATTCACAGTATAACATAAAGACAACAAATGGATAGTCTGAGACTATCAACTCAAGGTAACACAAAATATCTGAGCAGAGAAGTGCTCAAAAGGTCACTCTCAGAAATAAATCTTTCAGAAATTCCAAATTGGCTTTCTTTCAGCCTCTATTTTTTATTATGGGAAAGATGGTTCATTTTCTATATCCTCACTTATTCTTGGCCATTGCCATTATTCTTGTATACTCTCACTTTTCTGCCAACAGTGGATTTGATCCTCTGATTTCCAATGGAAAGTAAGCGAGTGAAATTGAGTGGTGACACACTCTAGAACTAGCCATAGGAAGTCTGCTTTAATCAATGTAAGGCACTTCCACAAGAAGTCAAAGAACACTTTCCCATTTCTGATATTTTGGTGTTTACACATCTGGAGGGTTTTTTGCCCTT
The DNA here is from genome assembly GCF_051225735.1 of Oryctolagus cuniculus. Taxonomy (NCBI): domain Eukaryota; kingdom Metazoa; phylum Chordata; class Mammalia; order Lagomorpha; family Leporidae; genus Oryctolagus; species Oryctolagus cuniculus. The sequence continues at coordinate 24,187,295 of NC_142868.1, read as the reverse complement.
TGAGGTAGTCCTCCCTGTATGCTATAAAGAGGCTACATGAAGAAGAATGTCTTAAGAGGATAAATTAAAATCTCATTCTTCAACCTTAAGTCCAGTGGTTCTACTATTGTTACGAAGAAATATTATCAATTGTCTTCGGTCAAAACGAAGGATGTGAGGTAAAATACTAGAAACTAAAATATCTGCAACCACAGACAATTAGTTGTACTGGAAGGAGAAGAAATGAGTTTCCAGGAATACTCACACATATTTCTGTTGCTGAAAGCTTTAATTTAGCAATGGATAAATGACAAAATATTTTCATTTTGTTCTGTTCAGAAAAGGAAATAAGAAACATGCTAAAACGGATAAGCAGATAATATAATAGATTCCTGGTAAAAATCAGAATGCCCAGGGTCAGGAAATGCTACTTATCTGTGAAATCTGAGGTAGGTTTGCTGTATGAGATCAGACTTTTTCTAACAGAAATAAAAAAAAAATCATAGTATAAATATGGGATTTGGGGAATTGAATACCAGAATCTGTAGATCAGTTGGCTTTTCAATAGTGTCAGCAATGTGAATGAAAATACGTCCCATTAGCCTCAAGCTAAATGGGTTTCCCTGTGAACAAGAACAAATGTGAAATCTGATGCTACCCCAGAAATTTCTGGAAGGTAAAGACAGGAACTGAAAACACTTTGAAATTATTCCCTGCATGGCAAAGGCACATTTCAGCCTCCAACAAAAGATTAGCTCTCTGTTTTAAGGGCATTAATAAATAATGGAATAGACAGTAATATATCAAATAAGAAATGATACAAAAGTCGTTGAATATTCTGTTCCCCATAATACAGATTGGTTCCAATGTTTGCAAAATGAATGCAAGGCAGGGTAAGTGCTTCAGTTCTTTAACAACTTAACTTGGTACATATTTTTTTGAATCTATACAGGACTAAAAATTGTAGAAAATTAGACTCCAGTGTCCTGTGAAAATCTGTAGCACCCTATGAAGATTCTTGTTGAGGTACCTTGTGAATTTCACTGAATATTATAAACTGTTGCATATATAAAAGTAATGGTGAAAACAAAATAATATTCCCCTAAAGATGTCTATATCCAGTTTCCTGGAATTTGAACATTATCTTACATGGAAAAGGGAAATACGCTGGCAGATGTAACTAACTTTGCTAATCAGCTGACATAAAAAGAGGGAAATTAAAGCAGGTGTTTAAAACAGCAAGGAAAATATCCCTTCAGACACCCATATTGCATCTCAGAAGGCCTGTTAACATGTACCCTGAGAAGCTTCAGGTGATGCCTCAAATACCTGGATCTCTGCCACTCACATGGGAGCTCCAGACTGAATTTCAGTTTCCTGGGTTTGACCTGCCCTAGCCCTGACTGTTGCACACATTTGGGGATTGAATCAGTAGATGGAAGATCTCTCTATGTCTCTCTGTCTCCCTTCGTTATGTCTCTGATTCTCTCTCCTTCTCACTCTCTTTCTACTTTTAAAGTAAGTGAAAATCAATAAATAATAATTCAAAAACAGAAAGATCAACATAGATTATGCAGCTGGGCCCAATTTGCCCAGTGGTTCTTAAATGTAGAAGATAGCAGAATAGAATTTCAGAGTAAAGTGATGGCAAAATGACTCAATCTGTTGTTGCTGGCTTTGAGATCAAGGAAGGGCCGCGAAACAAGTATGTAGGCAGCCTCCCAAAATGGGAAAAAAATTAGGAAGTATCTTCAAGAGCCTGTACGAAGATAACAGCCTTGTTTATACTTTGATTTTTGTCCAGAGAAATTCATGTCAGATTTCTGACACATAGCACTGTAAAAAAATATATTTGCTTTATGTTAAGCCACAAAGGTTATGGTAATTTGTTCTAACAAATTGACACAGCAATAGGAAACTCATATGGAACAAAGACCTTATGTGTGGTTGATTTATTTGTCACATGTTTGCTTAGAAGTGATAAATTACATTGCACCTATCCTAAATCAGAGGTGAACCCGTAGAAGTCAGGAATGAGTTTTATTTCTTTAAATGTACCCCTTCTATACATTCATTTATTTAGTCTACCAATCAATCAATTTGTCAGCAGTAAATCTGCTGAGCATCTTCTGGGTATGTGCCAGGATTTATGGACCATATTCTAGACACAGAACAAAAAAAAATATTTTTGAGGTGAGATTTTATCTCTTTCTTTAAACTATTGAGAAATTGTTCTCATAAATTTAGTCCAAAACAGTATACAGGTAAAAAGCAAAGTTAACATCTTAAGTGCATATGGCAGGGCAGGTTGAAAGGCAATTCTGCCTTGTTCTTCTCCAAGCTGTCATTCCAGGATCCAGGTCTCCTCCAATCTGTGACGATATCACCCATGCGTTTCACATTTCCAAGTGCAGGACTAAGAGAAACCGTGGCAGTTCCAGTTCAAGTACTAAAAGTCTTACACATAACTCTGGGATAGTAGAACAGATCAGCAAAGTGGCCATAACTAAACAAGGAAGGAAATATAATCTTCCTGTATATCCTAGGGGAAATTGGATTTTGGAGTTTGTGGTAGTTATTTACTATAGTCTTTTCTTGTCGATTAAATTTTCTATTTTTCTAATACATGAAATATAGTCACTCCCTCCTTATGTTGGAAAGCCTAAAGTCAATGCATTTACTGAACTCTGCTCAAATCGAGGATCTGAAATATTGTTCAGTCCTCTTCACTTTAGGCAACGGTCCTTGAACAAAGTAAAGCAGATCTATCCTTATTCCCTACCAAATAGTGGAAATGCTGTAGTTTAATTACCATAAAATACTTAAATTTGAATGGAGTATGAAGGAAGACAATTCTGTTCACATGTTACTTATTGTTTAAAATCTCTGGCATTGTTTTGAGTAAGTCACAGCTGGAACTCCAGACATCAAATATATTAACCTATATGATAATGTTAAATAGTACAGCTATTGTGAACCTAAGTAAGATTATGGATGCTTTAAAAACTTCCAGATGGGCTTAGCATAAATAAGATTTTTCTCTACCTGTTTTAATTCATTTTAATTAGTTCTGTTATAGTACATCTGGTAGCATAAAGTCAGTAATATTCACATAAAACAAATATCTATGAACAAAGCTCATTAATGCTACAGTTAATATATAAGACTTAATTTAAAATCACCGTTTATAAATGGAATCAATGCAAATTGAGCTAGCCAAATAATTTTATAAATTTCATAGATTAGAATTATTTCTAAAAAAGTACCATGATTTAAAGAGTAGCCTGATGCTGGCCACTTAAAAATGTTCTTCTTTTCTAAAAAATCTTTTTTAAAAATTTTATTTATTTACTTGAGAGGTAGAATTACAGACAGTGAGAGTAAGAGAGAGAGAAAAGGTCTTCTATCTGCTTGTCCACTCTCTAAATGGCTGCAACGGTCAAAGCTGAGTCAATCCAAAGCCAGGAGCCAGGAGTTTCTTCCAGGTCTCCCATGCAGGTGCAAGGGCCCAACCGCTTGGCCCATCTTCTACTGCTTTCCCAGGACAAAACAGAGAGCTGGATCGGAAGAGGAGCAGCCAGGACTAGATTAGGTGTCCATATAAAATGCTGGTGATGCAGGTGAAGGATTAACCTATTGTGCCACAGCGCTGGCTCCAAGATGATTATAAAGTGGTATTAAAGAGAAGACTATACTTGTTAGTGGATTTAGTTTATAACAAAATATTGTGAAATTTTATTAGGATTTTGTGTAATTTATATGTTGAAATATTTTTATTACAACTAGACACTATGAATAAAAATTTCATATAAATAATATAGTTATTATATGATAGTGAATATCAAAGAGATTTGAAAATGACAGTGTAGTATGTTTATATAGTGGAAATTCTCATTCAATGGTTTTATTTTTGTGTCCCCTCTTATTCCTAACATTTTTGTCATTTAAACGTTAAAGGTTCTTATGGTATTGTGCCTCAGGCATGATTTTATGGTTTATAAATAAATGATGTCCAGCCTAAAGTGAACTATTGGTTAGTGAAGGAGAGATGATAAACCTTTTCAACTTCTGAAAGTACTGGCAGCCAACAAAATATACATTGGTTTAAAAAATAGCCCTGGAGGCAGAATAATTGCTCCATAATGAAACATGTAGTTTTTAAGAATAATGTTTAGTTATTAAAAATATTTACTATTTTTGTCAAATAAAGTGGTAATTATCAAAATAAGTACTTTTGCCACTACTTCGCATCAAGTACAAAGGCAATGATAAAAAATATTTTAAAACAATTCAAAAATATACTATGTAAAGTTATTGTATTGTGTAAAATATAAGTTAAACATTACATAACATTAGGAATTGAGCAGTGTGATACTTTCTGGATATAGTGAACCTTTGCCATCTCTATAGCTTTGTTCCAATTATTGTAGTGGAGATTCAGAGTGACTCAGTGAATTTAACCTCCGTTTCTTGAATTCAGTGCTTTGTGAACATACAAATCACAGGAAGGGTGTGATGAGATCATTTAAATATAAAACGCAGTGCTCTAGCTTTTTGGGGGTTTTGGCTGATTGCAGTTACAGGGTTTGGTTTTTTCAAAATATTCTCTAGTTTTCTCAACTTGTCATTCATTTTTTTAAAATAAAATTTTTATTTATGTATGTATTTATTTTTATCTATTTATTTTACTTACTTGAGAGGTAGAGAGAGATTCTATTTCCTAATTCACTCCCCGCATGACTAAGGTTGAGCCAGGATGAGGCCAAGAGTTGGAAAATTGATCCAGATATCTCACACAGGTAGCAGTGACCCCAAACACGTGAATCATCATCCTCCCATGGTCCATAATAGCAGAACACTGGTATTGGGGTTGGAACTTGGAACTGGTTCTCAAATTCAGGCACTGTGAAGCAAGATGCAGTCATCACGATGCACATCTTAGCTAGGCAAACGCAACGCCCACAAAATCACTTTCAAACTATAAAGTCAATGAATTTTCCAAAGTGAATTAGCCCCCAGGTTTATCTATTTAGATTTTTTTGTGGTTTCTGTTTTCTGGATATCAGGTCAGTAAACCAGGTGACAAATTAATAAAAAAAAATAAAGTACAGCTCAGTCATCAAAACATTCTGAAACCAAGATTACACATCAAATATCTATATATAAGCTTACATATTTCTTTAGTAATTTCTACCATTCCCTCTAACTACTTTGTTTGAAATTGTTCTTTGCTTGACCTGTAATATTTCTTAACTTTGAATGATCTTTTTCTTTTATTTTTTACTGCCTGTTCTCAATACTCTATAGAATAATATAATAATAAAAATGTGTGTTTTTTATATATGCTTTAAAATTTCACTATATATCCAATGGTATTACAAATCGTTTGCAAGACTGAGTTTTTCCAGAATAGTCTATCCATAGCTGATATGAATAGCAAAGAATGGGAGTAGCAAACTGGATCTCATTTTAAAGTTATTCACCTGTTTCCAACTGTCAGAGACATACCAATTTAATATATGTCAAATGAACATATTTTTTCTTCTAATAGAAACAATAAAGTTAACTTGAAATGCTAATATGAAATGAAGAAAGAGGCCCAAAGATAGGTTTGTAGATACTTCCTGCCTTACAGAATTATATAGTCAATTAAACAATTAAAATTCACATATACATACCAAACATTTGAAATGGTCATTAATATGGGTTTTCCAGTGCTTTTAAGCATAAAATAATACCAACACAAGCTTCATGAAATAGCTACAGAATGTTTACTCCTTAATTATAAAGCTATCTGAATTTTCAGAACATGTTTGCTGTTTAAGAACTGTAATGAATCGTAAACGACACCTACATATGCTTCAGGTCAATTTTTATTTGAATAATTGTTGAGGAGGTTTTTTTTCGATCTTCCAATGTATTTGGCTGTCTACACTGATATTTTATTAGTTTCCTTGACTTGTCTAATATCAATTTTAACTGTGATCCCTATATTCCACTTAATAGTACTTGTATATTTCTGTCATTTGTACTGTAGTACACTGTTAAAATATAAATATGTCTTAAGTACAATTCGTTTGTTTTGTCCCATCTAACAAAATCTACCTTCTTCCATATACAATCTATTATTTCTCATGTGAATACTGTTAAAAACTCATGATTATATTATTTCAGGATTCCAAAGTCTTGAACACACTTGAGAGGTAGAGAGACAGAGAGATTCTATTTGCTAATTCACTCCCCAGGTGACTAAGGTAATGCAAATTCTTTTCCTCCATTTATAGGGCTTAACAGATATTGGTTCCCAGGAGAAACTTTCCATTTTGGGATCCTTCTATTTTCTAGTCCCATTTAAGATTTTTCTGATATTCTCTAGTTTTGCTTAAGATTAAAGTGGTTGGAGTTCAGCTGTAACACTAAAACTACCTGAGATAATCTAGATAGGTGATATTCTCCAGTTAAAAATATCAGTAGATTGCATGGCCCATTCATTTTCCGTGAGCTCATACCTGAGGATTCCGTGAGACTCTCCAGGAAGTTTGCCAAAAATACTTGGAAATCCTTTAAATTCACAATATCTATTATTCCTTTCTGGTTTAGTGTGTAGGCTTTCCTCTACCCCTGGGTGTCAGTGCCTTGTTTTAATGTATTTTCTACATTCATAGACCAGTTTACATGGACCACATTGTCAATTCCTACAGCTAGTCATTCTTATCCTTCTACTTTGAATGATATGCTTTCAAGGGTCCTGTTATTGCTAAGATGACTTTTATTATTTTTCATTCACAATAAAACTTCTATAAATTTATGACGTATAACATGATGGTTTAAAATGTTGATACATTTTGGAAGGTGTAAATAAAGCCAATTAACATGTTAGCTCATCAATTTTTTTTGTGATAAGAATGATTAAAATCTATTCTTAGCTACTGTTAATTAGTTATAGGTATTTTATTGATTAGCATCACTATGTTGTATAATAATTTTCTTGAACTTATTCAGCCTAGCTGAAATTTTGTATCTGATATTTAATCAAATCACTCCAATCTCCTACCCTCTCCAGTCCTTCACCTCTCACAAACCTGTTAACCACCATTCTACTCTATGCTCCTATGTGTTCTTTTTATTCCTTAGATAAATGGGGTCATGCAATATTTGTTTTCCTGTACCTCATTTACTTCACTTGGTATACTGTCCTCCAAGTTCAGCCATAATGTCATAATCGACAGTTATTTTTTAGTGTATGTTTTCTCACTAAAAGTAAATTTTGCCTAGAAAATATTTCAAGCCCTACTCCCAATTCGGATAAAGCTTTTTTATTTCAAATTTGCCATTTCTGCTTGATCCACCAAACATATTGCTCCACTGAGCATCAGTTGTGTCATTTAAATTAGGAAATAGAGCCCGAGGCTGTGGTGTAGTGGGTAAAGCCACCGCCTGCAGTGCCAGCATCCTGTATGAGCGCAGGTTTGAGTTCCAGCAGCTCCACTTCTGATCCAGCTCTCTGCTATAGCCTGGGAAAGCAGCAGAGGATGGCCCTAGTCGTTGGGCCCCTGCACCCACATGGGAGACCCAGAACAAGCTCCTGGCTCCTGGCTTTGGATCAGCGAGGCTCTGGCCTTTGCAGCCAGTTGGGGAGTGAACCAGCAGATGGAAGATCTCTCTCTCTCTCTCTCTCCCTCTCTGCCTCTCTTTCTCTCTCTGTGTAACTCTGACTTTCAAATAAATAAAGAAGTCTTTAAAATAAATAAATAGATTAGGAAATAAATATTGGACCCCAAATTTATGAGCCTTCCAAGATGAGAACCTATGGACAAAAACTAGTAGTTACTGCAAAGTAGACTTTGCTTTTAGTAAATATAGTCATATATATCAAATTTCTGGCATTTTATCCTTGGGAATTTAGGCCTTCCAAGTTATATCTAATTTTTGTGTATTGTCAGTTATTCAAGTGTGCCAATTTCTTCTCCAACACTTTCCAGGTTTCTACCCCTAATAATGGGCAAAATAGCTAATTTTACAAGTGATGTTGTGACAAGTGGGACAAGTAGCAGATTTTCTACCATTGTATCCTTGTACCTTTATTAAACCATTGTGGTCAGAATTAATGGCTACACAATATTCAGATAATTATTAGTCACAGTTCTCTGCATTAGACTTGATAAATATTAATGACACAATTATTTGATATTTTGTGAAACAGTAATCAAAAGACATAGTCACATTAGTATTTTTCTGTATGGACACAGTTGGAGCTCCTACAATTGCCATCTGTTCATTCATTCTGAGGTTATAGATCACATTTAAAACTATGTTTGTGAAATTGGCTGCCATAGAGCCGATTCTTTCTTCTCAAAATGAAGAGCTTTCCATGAAAAATCAAGTAATAGAAATGTTAGTAATTTTTATACTATATGTGTTAATTTATTTATTTACATTTACATGACAAAAGATTGAGAGGGAGAGATCTACCATTCCTTGGTTCACTCCTCAAATGTCCACAAAAGCCCGGGCTGAAGTCAGAAGCCAAGAACTCAATCCATGTCTCGACATAGGTGGCAGAGACACAACTACTTGAGCCATCAGCTGCTGCCTCGCAGGGTGCACATTAGTAGGAAGCTGAAACTGAATGCAAAGTTGACTCATACATGGGATCCCATATTGGTTGTGGGGGTTCCAACTGGTGTCTTAATGGCTAGGTCAAATGACAGCTCCCTTTTAATTTTCAAGATTCTTTTTTTTTCTCTTCAGTTAGTGTCCCCAGAGTCTACTAGAATAATTCTGTTATCCCTAGGGAGTTTAGGCAGCCCCACTCTATACTGTATTATGGCCTCAGAATCCAGTAGATTCTAAATGGATTATTTTCTAATACCTGCCTATTTCAATCCCACATCCATAAAAGGCTTGCGTTCTTCAACAGTTGTATCAAGAAACTCTGACCATTGTACTTATCTATTCTTTCTCCATTTCCACCTTAATATTAATGGTTAGAATTTTAATGTTCAAAATTATAGGCCTATCAGGATATTTTTCTTTCTTATACTCAAGTAAACACATAAAACAAAAATTTCTACCTTGTGACTTTCACATTCTGGGAATTCTAAGGGGGAAACATTTGGGGTTTCTTTCAGCTTTCTATAAAACAATATTAAATTTTTGATTGCTATACCAATGATTTTCTCTTTTCCTTCAAATGATTTTTTGTAAATTATCTAAAGACTTACAAAAAGAGGAGTGGGAAATATCACTTGATTTCTTACCTTCATTTACTGTCTTTTAAAAAATTTTAACTTCCTTATCTTGAAGTCACAGAAGGATATTTCAAAAAGTTCACAGAAACACTGGAATTCGATGCAAACATTTTTGAGTCTATGCATAGAACTTTCTTTTTATTATTTATTTTTTTGACAGTCAGAGTTAGACAGTGAGAGAAACAGAGAGAAAGGTCTTCCTTCCATTGGTTCATCCCCCAAATGGCTGCTACAGCCGGCACTCTGCGCTGATCCGAAGGCAGGAGCCAGGTGCTTCTCCTGGTCTCCCATGGGGTGCAGGGCCCAAGCACTTGAGCCATCCTCCACTGCACTTCCAGGCCATAGCAGAGAGCTGGCCTGGAAGAGGAGCAACCAGGACAGAATCCAATGCCCCAACCGGGACTAGAACCTGGGATGCCGGCACCGCAGGTGAAGGATTAGCCTAGTGAGCCGCAGCGCCAGTGCATATAACTATCTTAACACATATTTTTCATGAATGTTTTGAAGACTCCTCACTTTTGGGGAAGCTAGGATTAGGAATTTACAATTGGCTCTATTATATCCACCTGAGATGCCAACAGCAAAGTTGAGTGACTATAATTGTTTGCAAGCACTATTATTAGCAAATTACCACAGACTTGGGCAGTTAAACAACAGGAATTTATTTCCCCAAGTTCTGGAGGCTGGACATCCATAATCAAGGAATTTACAGGGTTGGTTGCCTTCTAAAACATTTCTGCCTGAATACAATCAATTGGAAGTCAAGAATTCTCTAAAAGGGCTTAACACACAAACAAAAGCAAAATATCTATTAAGAGTGCTTACCAGTACAAATACTAAGTAAAGATATTAGTAATAAAATAGGTGAATAATAAGAAAAGCTTTATTCTGATAAGTTCACAGCACTGATAATGGAAAAATACAAGCTGTGAAAGATCACTCAATAAAGTTCTAATTCCAGAAAGCTTCACTAGTGAGTTCTTCTGAATATTTAAAGAAAATTATACCAATTCCATGTAAACACTTCAGAAAAGCTCAATATGAACACCTATTTCCAAAAAACTCTATGGATCCAACATTACACTGACACCACAAGTATTACAAGAAGAGAGAGTTTCCAAGATGGTGGAATGAGAAACTATGGAATGCTCTAGGCTAGGAGAAAATAATTAAAAAATAAAAAAAATTAAAAAGAAAATAAAGAAAAAGAAAATACATTCCCAGGGTAGAAGTGGAAGGAAAATTGCCGTGAAGATTCTGTGGAAGGAGCAGAGATGCTGTAGATCTGTATGAAAGGTGCAGATGTGCAGCAAGACACAGACACAACCCACAACCTCAGCAGCCAAGAGGTGGAGAAAGTGCCAGCTTTGGAGAGTGAGGTAGATCAGACTGCAGCAGCTCAGGCCACTGGTTATATAGCCAGAGTGGGAGACCAGCGGACTACACTGTCTTTGAGTCAGGCCTGGAAGCCTGAGGTGAACAGGGTAACCACTAACCCAGAAGGGAAAAGGGCAGCACATTTCTCTCATTCCACCTGTCTCACAGTGGAGCCTGGCAACAGGCTGAGAGAGGGCAGGCACCATTTTGGATTTAAGTAGATAGTAGCTGCAACGGTTCCTTTGCGTGCACCCAGCAACTGGCAGGAACAAGATGCAATGCTGCAGCAGCTCTTGTCTTCACACACCGCAACAGCAACAAGCAGGGAAAAGAGCCGTTCTGACTTCAGTACTAGCTGTGAAAACTTTCGTGTGCACTGGCAAGGGAGGCAGGGAGAAGGCACGATTATGAAATGAGTAGGACTGTGGCCAGTGGATTTGGTGCACATGAGTGATCCAGGAATTTTATAAAAAGGAAAAAAAAAAGCTGTGTTCTTCAGTGACTTTGAATCTGGCTGAGAGGATTGACAGGGGGATGGGCACCCACATACAACTATGAGATGCTCCCAGGCTCTCAACATATCACAGGCTCCGGAGCTCAAGCTACCTAGGCAGAGCACCCACAGGCAATTGGCTCTGAGAATGTCTCAGCCTCTTTGTGGACAGGAAAAGCTAGTGGGGTGAGTGGATCCTCTTGATGCTGTGACAGTGGGAGACCTGTGTGCTGAAACAGTGGGAACTCAGTAACTTCATGAGAAGGTGCAGGATGTAGCTGGGTCTCTGGGAAATCATTGTATGCAGCTCCACATAGTCAGAGCTCTCTAATATCAGGGGGTAGGGTCATTGCAGAAGGATCCATGCTCACTCATGCAGTTCATGCAAAAGCAAGGGTGATTATTGCACTCACTGAGGGCTAACACCCAGGCATTTATCTCTTTGGAAGAGAGGAGGTGAGGGAGTAATTACATCAACAGAGGTGACCATATACCCCCTTCTGTTAGCAGGAGAAAATCTACTATACCCAACTTGGGTGTCACCCTGGATACTCTTCCCACAATGGAGCATAGACCAAAGCCCCGGCCACACCCAGCACAATCCTCTGGGTATTCATTGAAAGAGTAAGCATTCCACTTAGCCACAGAGGCATATTCAAAGATAAAAGTCATCAGAGGAAAAACCAACAAGTGTATCCACAAATGTCTAAAAATGAATGCTAATCTTCAAGAAATAAAAATAAAGAAGACAACACAATACCCCAAACACACAAAAACACTTCAATATTAGAATGTGAAGATTCATGTAATGTCTGAAATGAAATTCAAAAATTAATCACATGATTATTCAGAAGCAATGAGAAGCAAGTTCATGATTTAAAGAAATCCATACATGACATGAATGAAAAATTTTTCCATGAAAATGAGATTTTGAAGAGAAATATTTGAAGTGAAGAATTAAATATGTCAAATATAAAAATACAGTGGAAAGCCTAAACAGCAGACTTGGTGAAGAAGAATGGATGTCCAACACAAGACAAAAAGTTTGGAAATTTTTCAGTAAGGCAGAAAAAATAATGGAGAAGAATGTAGAAAATTAGAAAAATGTAAAACAGCGAGCATACAGGTCTTAAGAATTCCTGAAGGTGTGCAGAGAGAATGGATTAGAAGTCCTATTTAGTGAAATAGTTACAGAAAACTTTCCTGATTTGGAGGGGAAAAGGGGATTTCCAAGAACACAAAGCACATAGAACTCCTTATAAGCATGACTAGAAAAGATCTACACCATTACACACTATAGTCAAACTTTGAAGAATAAAATGTAAAGAAAAGATTCTAAAATGTGCACAAGGGTAATATCAGATTATTTTCAAAGGATCCCCAATTAGACTCAGAACTGAATTCTCATCAGAAACTCTACAGGGTAGGACAGAATGGAGAGATAAAGTCCAAATCTTAAGAGAAAAAAAAAAAAAAAAAAACACTGTCAACCTAGAATACTGTAACCTGTAAAGCTCTCATTTATGAATGAGATGAAATAAAGACCTTCCATAACAAACACACATTGAAAGAATTTGTCACCACTTGACTAGCCTTACAAAAGATGCTTAAGGAGGTGCTACACACAGAAACATAGTCAACATAATGAAAGAATATGAGGCCAAAATACATACATACATACATAAAATCTCCCAGTAAACGTAGAAAGGAATGCCAAAGTAAAAAAAATAGTGATATTTATGAGAAAATGGCAGGGCTAAATCATCACCTATCAATAGTAACCTTGAATGTAAATAGCCTCAACTCTTCAGTTAAAGAATACAGACAGGCTGAATGGATTAAAAAACAAGGGCCAACTATTTGCTGCCTACAAGAAACACAACTCACCAACAGATAAACGCAAAATTAAAGTGAAAGAATGGAAAAAGGTATTCCATGTCAATGGAAAGCAAAAATGAGTAGGTGTATCCATTTAAGAATCCGAAAAAAAATTATACTTCAGCACAAAAATTGTTAAAAGAGGAAGAGAAGTGCACTAAGTAATAATTAAGGGATCAATTCAACAGAAAAATATAGCTGTAATAAATGTATATACACCAAATGCCAGTTTACTTGGCTATTTAAAAGAAATTATAATGGAACTAAAGGGAGACATAGACTCCAATACAGTTGTGATGGTTATCTTCAACACCCCATTTTCATCAGTGGAAACATGAAATAGAGAGAAAATCAACAAAGAAACAACAAAGCTAATAGAGGCCAAATGGACCTGATATCTACAGAACTTTTTATCTCACAGTTTAAAAATACACATTTTTTTTTTTCATCAGTGTATGGAGCTTTCTCTAACACAGACCAAATGCTAATCCCTAAAGCAACTATCAACAAATTAAAAAAAAAAATGAAATTGTGCCATACATATTCTCTGACCACAATGTAATTAAGCTTGAAATTAAAAACTTAAGAATCTCTAGAACATATGCAAACCATGGAGACTGAACAACATGCTCTTGAATGAACAGTGGGTCATAGAAGAAATAGAAAATTTAAATTTCTGGAAACTAATGAAGATGACAGTACAACATACCAAAACACATGAGATACATCAAAAGCAGTGTTAAGTGTACTGTTTGTAGCAATTCGTTCCTAGATCAAGAAATTAGAAAGTACCAAAAAAATGAGTATCAATGCATCTCAAAGACCTAAAAAAGCAACAACAAAAACTAAACCCAAAATTAATAAGGGGAAAGAAACAATTAAAATCAGAGAAGAAACAAACAAAACTGTAACCAAAATATACAAAAGATCAGTGAACTGAAGAGCTGTTTAATTGAAAAATTAAACAAAGATTGATACAAAACGGACCAACAAACCAAAAAAGGGGGAGTAGATCCACATCAATAAGATCAGACATGAAAAAGGAAATGTAACAATAGACACCTCAGAAAAATAAAATCATCAGGAATTACAACAACGAGATTTATGGAAAAAAATTGGAATACCTAGAGTAAATGAAGCGTATCCTGGACACATATGATCTACCAAATTGAGTCATGAAGAAACAGAACATCTAAACAGACCAATAACCAAGGAGATTGAAAGAAGACCCTTCCCAAATAGAAAACCCTGAGACCAGTTGGCTTCACTGCTGAATTTTACTGGACATTAAGAAGAACTAATTAAATTACAATTTTTCTTGAACTATTCAAATTAATTGAAAGGGAGAGAATCCTCCCAAACTCCTATTATGAAGCCAGAATCACCTTAATTCCTAAATTAGGTAAAAATACATCAAAAGAGAATTGTAGACCAACATCCCTGATGAACACAGATGCAAAAATCTCAATAAAATACTAGTGAATCAAATACAACAACACATCGAAAGAGCATTCACCCAGACCACATTGTATTTTTTTCTAGTATGTAGGGATGGTTCAATATTTGCAAATCAATCAATGTGATATATCATATTATCAAACTTTACAGCAAAAGCAATACGATTATCTCAATAGATATAGAGAGGGCATTTGATGAAATGCAACATCATTTCATGATGAAAAACATAAGCAAATTGAGCATATTTGAACATTACTCAACATAATCAAAGGCAATTCATGTTAAACCCACATCTAGCATCTTAATGAAGGGGATAAAGTTGGAAGCATTCCCACTAAGATCTGGAACGAGACAAGGATTCTCACTCTTACCATTGCTGTTCAGTATACACCTGGGACTTTTAGCCACCGCCATTAGGCAAGAAAAAGAAACCAAAAGGATACAAATTGGAAAAGATGAAATCAAACTATCCCTATTTGCGGATGGCATGGTTCTTTTTATAGATGAACCAAACATTTCATATTTAGGTGAATCAAAATACTACACTAAGAGACTACAAAACTCATAAAAGAGTTTTGTGAAGAAGTAAAATACAAAATTAACACACAAAAATCAATAACCTTTAAAATACACAAATAATGCCATAGCTGAGAAAACTTCTAAGATAAATACAATTCACAATACCTACAAAGAATTATATACCTTGGAATACATTTAACCAAGGATGTTGAAGAGATCTACAATGAAAATTACAGAGCATAACAGAAAGAATTAGAAGAAGACACAAAAATAGAATAATCTTCATGTTCATGGATTGGAAGAATCAGTATTAAGTGAAAGTTCAAGCTACCAAAAGTAACTTACAGATTCATTATGATTCCAAACAAAATACCAATGACATTCTTCACGGATCTAGAAAAAAGTGTTAAAATTCATACCTGGGGCCAGCACTGTGATGCAGCGGGTTAACGCCCTGGCCTGAAGCACGAGCATCTAATATGGGCATTGGGTTCTAATCCAAGCTGCTCCTCTTCTGATCCAGCTCTCTGCTATGGCCTAAGAAGGCAGTAGATAATGGTCCAAGTCCTTGGGCCCCCTCACATGCTTGGGAGATCCGGAACTGGCTCCTGCCTCCAGGCTTCGGATTGGCGCAGCTCCGACCATTTAGGCCATCTGGGAAGTGAATCAGTGGAGGGAAAACCTCTCTCTCTGTCTCTACCCCTCTCTGTAACTCTGTCTTTCAAATAAATAAAATAAATCTTTAAAAACAAATATTCATATGGAAACACAAGACACCCCAAATACATAAAAATCTTATACAACAAAAACAAAGCCAGAGGCATCACAATATCAGATTTCAAAACGTATTGCAGGGCATTTATCATCAAATAAGCCTGATGATGTAAAAAAAAATGATATGCAGACCAATGGAACAGATAGATAGTCCAGAATTAATGCATACATAGAATTAATGCCAAAATTGACAAACTATATTACATCAAGCTGAGAAGCTCATGCACTGTACAAGAAATATTTAATAAAATGAAAAGGCAGCCTACAGGGTGGATGAAAATATTTGCAAAGTATTGCACTCATAAAGAATTAATAATAAGAATACATAAAGAACTCAAGAATATGAGCAACAATAAAACAAAAAAATCCAGTTGATAAAAGGGTGTATATCTGATACAACACATTAAGAAATTGAAGAACTAAAACCCTATGGTTATCTCAATAGATGTATGGAAAGCATTTGATGAAATACAACATCCTTTCATGATGAAAACTTTAAGAAAATTGGGTATAGAAGGAACATTCCTCAACATAATCAAGGCAATTTATGACAAGCCTATGGCTGGTATCCTATTAAAAAGGGAAAAGCTGGAATCACAATATTCAGAATCAGACAGGAATGCCCACTCTTACTATTGCTATGTAATATAATCCTGAAAATTTTAGCCAGAGCCATTACGCAAGTAAAAGAAATTAAATGTACACAAATTGGAAAGGAGAAAATAAAGCTATCCCTATTTGAAGATGACATGATTCTATATACGGTTGTTCCAAACAACTCCACTTAGAGAGTATTGGAACACATAAAAGAGTGTGGTAAAGTGGTAGAATATAAAATCAACACAGAAAAATCAATAGCCTTTGTATACACAGAAAATGTCATGGCTGAGAAAGAACTTTTAAGATCCATTCCATTTAGAATAGCTCAAAAAATTATATGCTTTGGAATAAATGTAACCAAGGAAGTCAAAGATCTCTACAATGCAAATTATAAGACGATAAAGAAAGAAATAGAAAAAGACATTAAAAATTAAAAAATCTCCAATGCTCATGGATTGGAAGAATCAATATCATCAAAATGCCCATACATCCAAAAATAATTTACAGATTAAATGTGACCCCAATTAAAATACCAACATTCGCTTTTATCAACATATATTTCATAGGCTCTCAGAGAGAATCTATTTCTTATTTCTTCCAGTTTCTGATGACTGCCAACATTCTCTGGCTAGTGTTTGCATCACTGAAACCAAGGCCAGCATTTTCAGATGTCTTCTTCACATCTTTTCTGTGTCTTTGCTGTAAAATCTCCCTTGGCCAATCTCTTCCAATACTATCGGTTACTGCATTCAGGACTCAAGCAGAAAATTCAAGATGATTATTCCATTTCAAGATATTTCACTTAATGACATCTGCAAATCTCTTTTTCATATAAGATGGCATTTATAGTTTTCAAGAATCAGAACATTATACCTCTGGTGTTCATTATTCTGCCTACTGCAATATCCAGTAAATTTTTCAAATTACATATCTAAATGATTCAACAATTCTACTTTCAGGTATCCTTGGGAAAGAAATATTTGTGATGAATGATTGTGTTCAGCACATACACAGAGTTGGTCATTGACACTTTTAGCATTTATGTGTGAAAAATTAGAAAGTATCTAAAAATTTACAGAGGGGATCAAATAATAAACAGTTTAAAATGTGGCAGCTCTGTAAGATCCACTATGAAAAGCCAAGAGTTGGGAGAAATTGAACAATGAATCATCACATAGCTGAATATACAAACTCACACATTGTAACAAAATATGTTTCTATTTAGACTATGTGTGATACCACTCAGCAAAGACAACACATTTGTATAATAAAGTAAGGAGTATTATTTGCTTGTTTTTGAATTTGACTTGGAGTAGAGGATTATTTGAAGGAATTCATATCATACTAATTAATATGTAGGTAAAGCATCCAGGTTAGAAGTGAAGGAGTGGTCAAGGAACATGAACTTGGAAGTTTGGACTCTTATAAGTTGGTCTTTCATTCTCTCTGCCTTCCAGCTCCAGGAAATTAGAGTTTTTAAGAGACATATTTCTAAGGGACATGCAAAATTTCATATCTCCCTTTGGGTCTTTAATAAACCCACATAAACCTACTAGCATCTGTCTTTATCAAGCTTGCTCAGCAGCTACACCAACTTGTGGTTACCATTTCCCTCATGCCTCTGTGGCACAGAAGATACTTATTAGCCAGTGCCCCCATTGCACTGATCCAGTTTACTATCTGAGAAAGTTTTAACTCTTGTAATGCAAAGCTTGTGAATGGCCATGTATACATCATCATCAATAACCACATTCTCATTGCTAGCCAGCTGGAAAAAAAAAAATCCATCTCTGACATTCATTTTTGGAAACATCTTCTTAAAGCTCTTCTGGGGCCAAATATCTTAATTTGGTGGCCCTGGAAACTGACCCTGCTAATAATGTGTGAGAGACCTAGTTAGAGGTAAGGATGACAACATTCAGCAGATGGAGAAGCTGAACACCAGCACAATTGCAATTGAGGCATTAGCTGATTCTATAAGAAGCTCTACAACTAAGGTGACATTTCAGTTACCCAAAATTGTACCAAGGAATTGGGGACTTATCTCCTTTTACTAGCATGTTTTTAGCTGGGAAACATCCCTGCACAGGGCACAACTAACATACAGCTGTTTCCTGTGGTCAAAGGCAATTCACGATGAGGGGCACAGCTGGAGCCTTCAGAAACCAATATTTGCATTCACAGTTGAATGAAGACATTCATAAAATGGTGTCAAAATATTCACTGCTCTATCCAAGAAATACTTTTTCTTCTGCTTTGGAATCTTACAGAGTTACTCTCTGACTTTTCCAGGGCAAAAAAAATATATCTTACTGTAATTGTAATTTCAGTATAACAATAATAACTTTTAAAAAATAGGTCTTACATTAGCCATTGCAAAATTATTTCCTAAGCCATACTATTTTTAAATAATTGTATTATATGTAGACATCCTTTCCAGACTCATCATTGTTCTGCATTGAACTCCTGGCATTCACTTAGAGCCATTTATCATATTAGTTGACAGGATTATCATTCACCCAAATTATGATGTCAGAGTCCCCGGAATCATCTTTCACTCCTCCTTCTTTCACAATGCACTTTAAGTGTGTTGGTAAACTATATTGGCTCTACCTTCAATATCATCGCCCTTCTCCACTGCGACCACATGGTAGAGGCCATCATGAATACTTAGCTTGTTTCTTCCAAGAGCTTCTGAACAAGTCTTTCTGGTCCTACCCTTGCCCTAGTGCCATCAATTCTCAAGACAATGACCAAGTGATCTTTAAAACTCTTAAAACAGATCAAGATTGTATGGATAAGGGCCGGCGCTGTGGCGTAGTGGGTAAAGCTGCCGCCTACAGTGTTGGCATTCCATATGGGCGCTGGTTCGAGACCTGGCTGTTCCACTTCTGATCCCGCTCTCTGCTATGACCTGGAAAAACAGTGGAAGATGGCTAAAGTCCTTGAGCCCCTGCACTCACATGGGAGACCCAAAAGAAGCTCCTGGCTCCTGGCTTCAGATGGGTACAGCTCCAGCCGTTGTGGCCAACTGGGAAGTGACCCATCAAATGGAAGACCTCTCTCTCTCTCTCTCTCTCTCTCTCTCTGCCTGTCCTTCTCTCTGTGTAACTCTGATTTTCAAATAAATAAATAAATCTTTTTTAAAAACTATGAGTAAAAAAAGAGTTAAAATGGAAGCAAAGGCATATTGGCAGACAGAAAATCAGAGAAGTACTAATCACTGATTGGTGAGAAATGCAATATGCCTTTAATATGAGCTGTGTCTGTTGGGTATGTAATAATGATAATAAGAAAGGGAATTGAGGCCAGCAACAGCTAATTTTGAAATGAATCTAAAGTAAAACACAGACTTTCTTCTTGTAGTTTTAGAAATAATATTAAAGATATTAAAGGTGAATTTTTAGTACCTCTCAATTATAAATCCTTTCTTTTCATCATAAACATATAATTATTTCCCTGAACAAAAGCTTAATAATTGCTGACAACTCTCAGCCCCAAAAAATATTTTCTTTTGAAAATCTGTCAACAAAAAAGGAGAAAATTTTGAGCAATGGTATTTCATGAAAAATTATTTTTTCAGACCTGCATATTCAAATTCAGAAACAATTACCCTACATTGAGAAAATAAACAATAACATGGAAGAAGTGTCTACTCTCTTCCTATGGCAATTTTAGAACAATGTATGTTGACATGTGAATATTGGACCATTGTTCTACTTATTGTAAAAGCATAGAATGAAGCAAGAATTGCTGAGAAAAGGACCAGTAATCCAAATGCAATTTCTATCATAAACAGATACTATACGTTAAAAACCATCTCTCTCTCCCCCACTTTTCTCTCCATCTTCTTTCCTCTGTAGCCTGCCAATCCAGTACTACTAACATTTTGACAACACAAGGATTTTTAAAAGTAGCAAAGGCTTTTATCAATCCGTTCCTCAATTTTGTTAGTAAGCTTAAATGCACTGTATTTTCAGATGAAATACTTTTACTTTTAAAATTTCTGAACTGAAGGATCTTCTGTATAGCTCTTATGACTCACAAAAAGTGTTTTTTTTTTTTTTTTTTTTTTTTTTTTTGGAATAAAAGTGACAGGAGCAGTAGCTAGAGGGTAGCCACTGGGGATTGAAATAGAAACCCACACAATGCTACTTGATTCAGCTCTTTAAAAAATGGTGCTGAAGCTTACCAAAAATGTTTTAAAAGCAAGTGGAAACACATTTTATAAGTATACAATTTTGTGCAAAAGAATCAGCTTAATCAAGCCCAAGAAGGAAGGGGAGGACATTGAATGTTCCATTGCCAAAGGCACAAAAGAGGGTGGCATCTTGTCACCTCACCTGGCTGGAAGCCATGGGAAAATAAAGAATTCATGATGATAGAGTAGTTTTTGTCATAGACATGCACAGATACAGCCTCGCATGCAATTGCATTAGTTCAGAGTTCTCCAGAAAGACAGAACCAATGGGAGTTCTTTCTGTACATAGAGACACAAGTACAAGCTCCTGCCTTTAATACAGTTTTTTCCAGGACAGCAGGAGACTCAGACAAGGGAAAATTCCCTTTTCACTGGAAAACCAGATATTTGTGTATTAAGTTACATCTTGGATTATTACTTCTTATTAGGGAGATTAATTTTCTTTACTAAACATCTACTGATTTCAATGTAAGTCACATCTGGAAAATAGCAGCAGGAATAAGGCTGATGTTTTACAAAGCAAATGGGCAAACCAAATTGACTCCTATAGTAACCATCAAAGCAATTAATATTTAAAAGACTCGGATCCCCTAATAATCATTCTTGATCTATAGAGTCAATTTGTCTTATAATTTCTAGCTATAATTTTAGTGAAATTTTTTCACTCATTTCTGTTAGACTTAGAATAACCAGTGATTCAGATAAATCTTCCTTTACCAGTTATAATAGGTCAGGGGTTCAATTTCACCAAATTTGATTCCTGTACTCTACTTCTTCTCTCTTGGATTTATTGACTCATTGTGTAGTCACTTTCTCTATTTTGCCTTCTAATCTCCACTGTTTTGACTATGTCTTGACCCGCAGGTAGATTGCGAATCACAGCTCTTTCTGAAGTTCAGCCCTGTCATGGAATGGATGCTTGTTAGATTTCAGTGAAACTTTTGCTGGCAACTTGAATTCTGAATAATCCCTGTACCCTCAGCTAGTCTGCAATGTATTCAAAAGTTGCTTGAAATGTACATAAGAGCTTAAAATTGCATCCTTTTTCAGAAACAATGTTCTTTGTCCATTTTAATGTAAACTGAAGTCTACATAACACACTGTATTATATTTTGGGGAAACATAAGATACTTTGAAATTTTGCTATACACTTTGTTTATAAGTAATGTTTCCTAAATAATTATTTGAATTAGGAGATATTTGTTTAAAAATATCAAGTAAGAAAAGAGACTTGGCTTTATTTTTTAGAGTAATTCCCTTCATTTAATTATGATGCTACTTGGACTGCCAACATGCCATAACAGAGTGTGTAAGTTTAAGTCTTGGTTCTACTTCCAATTTAGCTTCCTGCAAATGGCACTCGGGAATAGCAGATGACAGCTCACATATCTGGGTTCCTGCCACACACATAACTGACCATGATAAAGTTCAAGGCTCCTGATATGGGGAGGAAAGTGGAAGACTGAAGAACTCTGTCTCTCTGTAATTCAAATAAATAAAAACGTAAAGTTTTTATGACTTTTACATTTCAAGAAAATTTATTGAATAACCTCAATAACTCTAAACAATAAATAAATCTATATAAATGTCAACTTTTATAGATACATATGTCCTTTCTTTTTTTGTAAAATTTATTTTATTTATTTGATAGAGTTACAGAGAGAAGTAGAGAGAGAGAGAGAGAGGTCTTCCATCTTCCATCCACTGGCTCACTCCCAAGATGGCCGCAATGGTCAGAACTGCGCTGATCCAAAGCCAGGAGCAAAGAGCTTCTTCCAGGTCTCCTACATTGGTGCGGGGGCCCAAGGACTTGGGCCATCTTCTATGGCTTTTCCAGGCCATAGCAGAGAGCTGGATTGGAAGAGGAGCAGCCGGGACTAGAACCAGTGCCCATATGGAATGCCAGCACTTTAGGCCAGGGCTTTAACCCACTGCACCACAGCACTGGCCCCAACACATATGTCCTTTCTAAATGACCAGTTAAACACAAGTAGTAAACTCATTTGTCAAATTGGCAACTTTCTATGACATAGGTTTTGAAAGAAATAAATGAGAAGAGACATTTAAATATTTTAGACTTGGGTCAGATAGGGTAAACAGCCATAAACATGACTATTGAATATTTTGATCCCAGAGTTTATTTTAGAATTCATTTGCTGTAGTAATTTCTGATGATTCATTTTATCTGTAGTGTCTGTCATCTCTGATTTTATTGATTTGGGTCTTTTCTTTTTTTAGTTAGGTGTATCAATGGGGTGTCATCAGAAATTACTACAAAGAGTTGTATGCCAGCAAATGGGGAAATCTATCAGAAATGGATAGATTCCTGGACACATGCAACCTACCTAAATTGAACCAAGGAGACATAGAAAACCTAAACAGACCCATAACTGAGACAGAAATTGAAACAGTAATAAAGGCCCTCCCAAAAAAGAAAAGCTCAGGACCAGTTGGATTCACTGCTGAATTCTACCAGACATTTAAAGAAGAACTAACTCCATTTCTTCTCAAACTATTCAGAATAATCAAAAAAGAGGGAATCCTCCCAAATTCTTTCTATGAAGCCAGCATCACCTTACTTCCTAAGCCGGAAAAAGATGCAGCATTGAAAGAGAATTACAGACCAATATCCCTGATGAACATAGATGCAAAAATCCTCAATAAAATTCTCGCCAATAGAATGCAACAACACATCAGAAAGATCATCCACCCAGACCAAGTGGGATTTATCCCTGGTATGCAGGGATGGTTCAATGTGTGCAAAACAATCAATGTGATACACCACATTAACAGACTGCATAAGAAAAACCATATGATTATCTCAATAGATGCAAAAAAGCATTTGATAAAATACAACACCCTTTCATGATGAAAATTCTAAGCAAACTGGGTAGGGAAGGAACATTCCTCAATACAATCAAAGCAATTTATGAAAATCCCACAGCCAACATCCTATTGAATGGGGAAAAGTTGGAAGCATTTCCACTGAGGTGTGGTACCAGACAGGGATGCCCACTCTCACCACTGCTATTCAATATAGTTCTGGAAGTTCTAGCTAGAGCTATTAGGCAAGAAAAAGAAATTAAAGGGATACAAATTGGGAAGGAAGAACTCAAACTATCCCTCTTTGCAGATGATATGATTCTTTATTTAGGGGATCCAAAGAACTCTACTAAGAGACTATTGGAACTCATAGAAGAGTTTGGCAAAGTAGCAGAATATAAAATCAATGCACAAAAATCAACAGCCTTTGTATACACAGGCAATGCCATGGCTGAGGAAGAACTTCTAAGATCAACCCATTCACAATAGCCACACAAAAAAATCAGATACCTTTGAATAAACTTAACCAAGGACGTTCAAGATCTCTACGATGAAAATTACAAAACCTTAAAGAAAGAAATAGAAGAGGATACCAAAAAATGGAAAAAATCTTCCATGCTCATGGATTGGAAGAATCAATATCATCAAAATGTCCATTCTCCCAAAAGCAATTTATGCATTCAACGCAATACCAATCAAAATACCAAAGACATTCTTCTCAGATCTAGAAAGCATGATGCTGAAATTCATATGGAGGCACAGGAGTCCTCGAATAGCTAAAGCAATCTTGTACAACAAAAACAAAGCTGGAGGCATCACAATACCAGATTTCAGGACATATTGCAGGGCAGTTGTTATCAAAACAGCATGGTACTTGTACAGAAACAGGTGGATAGACAAATGGAACAGAATAGAAACACCAGAAATCAACCCAAACATCTACAGCCAACTTATATTTGATCAAGGATCTAAAACCAATTCCTGGAGTAAGGACAGTCTACTTAATAAATGGTGCTGGGAAAACTGGATTTTCACATGCAGAATCATGAAGCAAGACCCCTACCTTTCACCTTACACAAAAATTCGCTCAACATGGATTAAAGACATAAATCTACTACCCGACACCATCAAATTATTAGACAGCATTGGAGAAACCCTGCAAGATATAGGCATAGGCAAAGACTTCTTGGAAAAGACCCCGGATGCACAGGCAGTCAAAGCCAAAATTAACTATTGGGGTTGCATCATATTAAGAAGTTTCTGTACTGCAAAAGAAACAGTCAGGAAAGTGAAGATGCAACCAACAGAATGGGAAAAATATTTTCAAACTATGCAACAGATAAAAGGTTGATAACCAGAATCTACAAAGAAATCAAGAAACTCCATCAACATCAAAACAAACAACTCACTTAAGAGATGGGCCAAGGACCTCAATAGACATTTTTCAAAAGAGGAAATCCAAAGGGCCAAATGACACATGAAAAAATGTTCAAGATCACTAGGAATCAGGGAAATGCAAATCAAAACCACAATGAGGTTTCACCTCATCCCGGTTAGAATGGCTCACATTCAGAAGTCTACCAACAATAGATGCTAGAGAGGATGTGGGGAAAAGGGACACTAACCCACTGTTGGTGGGAATGCAAACTGGTTAAGCCACCATGGAAGTCAGTCTGGAGATTCCTCAGAAACCTGAATATAACCCTACCATTCAACCCAGCCATCCCACTCCTTGGAATTTACCAAAAGGAAATGAAATTGGCAAACAAAAAGGCTTTCTGCACATTAATGTTTATTGCAGCTCAATTCACAACACTTAAAACCTGGAACCAACCCAAATGCCCATCAACAGTAGACTGGATAAAAAATTATGGGACATGTACTCTATAGAATACTATACAGCAGTCAAAAACAATGAAATGCAGTCATTTGCAACAAGATGGAGGAATCTGGAAAACATTATGCTGAGTGAATTAAGCCAGTCCCAAAGGGACAAATATGATATGTCCTCCCTGATCAGTGACAACTAACTGAGCACCCAAGGGGAAAACTGTTGAAGTGAAATGGACACTATGAGAAACAGTGACTTGATCAGCTCTTGTCCTGACTGTTGATGTACAATGTAAATCTTTATCCATTTTAGTATTTTTTTTGTTCTTGTACTATTGGGTGAACTCTGTAATTAACACAAATTTATCCTTATGTGTTTAAATTTTAACTGAAAAGTGATCCCTGTTAAATATAAGAGTGGGAATAAGAGAGGGAGGAGATGTACAATTTGGGACATGCTCAATCGGACTTGCCCCAAATGGTGGAGTTAGAAACATTCCAGGGGATTCCAATACAATTCCATCAAGGTGGCATGTACCAATACCATCTCACTAGTCCAAGTGATCAATTTCAGTTCACAATGGATCACACTGATAGGTCTAAGAGTCAAACTGATCACACAAACAAGACTAGTGTCTGCTAATACTAGCTGATAGAATCAAAAAAGGAGAGAACGATCCATCATGGGAAGTGGGATACACAGTAGACTCATAGAATGGCAGATGTCCTAAATAGCATTCTGGCCTCAGAATCAGCCTTTAAGGCATTCGAATCTGGCTGAAGAGCCCAAGAGAGTATTTTAAGCATGGAAAGCCAAGATACTCTGGAAAAAAAAAAAAAAGCTGAATGAAAGATCTCTGCGAAAAGAATGGGGCCATCAAAGAAGGAGGTACCTTTCTCTGAAGGGAGGAAAGAACTTCCACTTGGAATATGACCCTGTCGGAATAAGATCGAAGTCGACAAACTCAAAAGGCTTCCATAGCCTTGGCAACTCATGACTAGAGCCTAGGAAGATTACTGATGCCATAAACAAGAGTGTCAAATTGTTAAGTCAACAACAGGAGTCACTGTGTACTTACTTCTCATATGGAATCTGTCCTTCATGTGTTGTCCAATGTGAAGTAATGCTATAACTAGTACTGAAACAGTATTTTACACTTTGTGTTTCTGTGTGGGTGCAAACTGATGAAATCTTTACTTAATACATACTAAATTGATCTTCTGTATATAAAGATAATTGAAAATGAATCTTGATGTGAATGGAATGGGAGAAGGAGCGGGAGATGGGAGGGGTGTGAGTGGGAGGGAAATTATGGGGGGGGAGCCATTGTAATCCATAGACTGTACTTTGAAAATTTATATTTACTAAATAAAAAAAAAGAAAAAAAAAGGAAAAAAAGAATTCCTTTGTTAAAACATTACACAAATTAGCATGGTATGACATAAACTTCAGAAATAACGTTTTTACAATGATTTAAGGAATTTTAAAGAAAGCAGCAGATGCTTTTATGTGACTTCAGGGAACCTTCAGAGTTCAGCAATGTCTGGCTCCTTTCTGCATTTCATATTTTGCATCTTGCTCTGCCACCTGTAGTCCTTTTTTCTTGGTTCCCATCTTCTCAGCTACTACACACATATCAGAAAATATGCATTTTGCATAAATGAGCACTTTATATTACTTGGCCCTTTTCTGTCCCACTGTCAAGATCTCAAACAAGGAGCTCAGATTGGCTTCTTAAGGGCTGAAAGCTTATTCTTTGTCTAATAGCTACTGAGTGAGGTCACTTACGTATACTTAAGGAAGCAACCAAAGATGTGCACATAATAAATATAGTTCTGTATTATAAAGACTAAAAACTCCTGAGTTGCAAAAATCAGAGTCTTCAAAATTCTACTTCTTCTCCATCCAAACACTGCTCGTTGCAAAGGAGAAGGATAATAATTATGTATCTTTGCATTTAATCATGAATACAGGAAAGGATGAAGTTGAGTATACTATACTACTTGTTTTGTTCCAGTGACACTAAACTTCATTTTCTAATTCAATGTAGCTATGCCTTTCTACAATTCACTTGCCTCTAGTTCTGATTTCAGATCATGGATGTGCCTTTATCATCTACCTCATAGTAAAATAGTTATTCTTTCTCTGTCTTCCCATAAAAATAGAGCACACTTTGTCCCTGATAATTGGATACTTGTTTTGTTATTTCAAATTTTCAGCTCAGGTTTATGCTTTCCTTTTTGCAGTTCATTGAAAGAAATGATAGGAAGGAAGTGAATCACATTTTTGCATGTGAATTGTGACTAACTCTGATGTTTTTCCAAGTAATTACTTTGTCACTTGTAAATTGAGTTTCAAGCAAAGAGATGAAAAGCAGCTACACATTTCTTGTATTTCTAATAAACCATCCATTCCATAAAATTAAAAAAATCTCATGTAAACACAGTGTAATCATACAGAAAAGAAAAATAAGTTAAAAAATGAAAACATTGGGAATGAGCAGTACAATTAGGCATTGCATAGTCACAAAAGTTAAAAACTCATTTCATAAAAGGGAGATTTTTTTCATTCTTTAACTTTCCTTCATAGCAAAGACTTAGGTAAATTATATAATATGTTTCTTGCAAATTGGCCCCAGATCTCAGACACACCATTGCCTCATCTTTCTTTGTAATCAGTAATGGCCCATGTAAGATCTTGACAACCAGTCGAAATGACCGCTTAATGGCACATTTGACCCTGACATTATTCAGGATCTTTACCACATCTGTGAGTGTTCGAGATAGTGGAAGGAAATCCCCTATGTTCAAGCTTTCTCCTATCTCCATTCTAGAACTTCTCTTTGCACCCTGTGTTCTCTGGTTCATCTTCTTTTGACCTCCAAGGTTCTCACCAGAGGTCTAGAGCCTGAGCCAAAACCCCTTTCTTCTACTTTTGATCCTGCAGATGAGCCTCCACCTTACTGCTCCAATCCACAGGCACTGGCTCAGCCACTTCCTGCTCAGGCCTCAGAACCCTCACTTTCACTGGACAGCCTCAAAGCCCACCCTCGACTCTGGCTCTCACTATCTGGTCAGCACCTCCCCTGCCTTATCTCAAATCACCTGCTCCCTCTTACCTCAAAACCAGTCCTTGTCCATTTCTACTCCTCCCAGCCCTGCTCCCTTTGCCTTATCTCAAATTAAATCTTCATTCTGACCTTTGCTCTCCCCATTCTGCCAAACCAACTTTCCATCCCCACCCTGTCACCACCTCCCTTTCCTATACCCAGTCCCAGAGTCACTAGCTCCCAAATGGCATCCATGGAGCACACCTCCATGTTACCTCTGTGGGAAGTGGTGGGACGGAGGGCATAGTCAGGGTCCATGTTCTTTCTCATTTGTTGATCTCTCACAAATCAAACAAAACCCAGGTTCCTTCACCTCTAACCCAATGTTTCAACATTTAACCCAATCCTATGATCTGACTTTTCACATTGTCTTTATCATCCTCTCCAATACTCTTCTTCCAGAGGAGCAAAGGCAAGTTTGGGAATAGACCTGTCTCCATGCCAATGAGGCCCAACAGACTGACCTTGCCCATCCCATAGCAGTAGAGGTGGTCCCCAAACACGACCCCAATTGAAATTACAACTCTCCCAATGACATATCATCCAGAAATCATTTCATTAGAAGCTTATTTGCTGGCCTCAAAAAAACCTACTAGAAAGGCTGCAAATTATAATAAATATGGAGAATTTATTCAAGGTAAATAGGAAAGTCCTTCTTCCTTTTTACAGTGCCTGATGAAAACTCTCTTTCAATATACCAACTTAGACACAGAGTCTCCTCTGTTGTAGGCAGGTTCTGTCGTAGCCTTCTCATGAATTACTTTTTTTGCCCAGAGCTTTCCAAACATCAAGGCAAAGTTAAAATGACTTGAGAGGGGCCTATCAACTACATAGGCAGAAATCCTAGAGGTGGCCTTTAAAGTATGTAAAAGCAGAGATGAGAGAGATATAAAGGAAAAAAATTCAAATGCTAGCCAAGGCTTTTCAGTGACCTGTTGCCTCCAGTAACCCTGCTAAACCACAAGAGTCTCACCACAGTTCTCAAAGTCCATGCTTCAAATGCGGCCAGATGGGTCATTGAGCCAAACTATGCTCCAATCCTCAAGACCCATCCAGGTCCTTCTCATAGATTTTACTAAAAGGGCCATTGGGCAGTGGACTGGCCTAAGTAGGCCTACCCAACCTATGCCCTGGGTTGACAGTCTAGGGCTGGTTACTGAGGACTGAGCCCCTTGTAACCTCAGTCACCTACCAATATCATAAGTTCCAACAGGCCCCTTCCTTACACTTTCCTGATCTCACATGGCTCTTCCTTCTTTATTTCACTGAAAACCAAGGAAAAGCCTTGGGGGTTCTTGGTAATCAAATTGTCCCTCTTTTGTTCCAGTAGCCTATCTCTCAAAAGCATTAGACTTCACAGTCAAGGGTTGGGTGCCCTGTTTATGGGCACTAGCCTCAGCAGCAATTCTCATACAAGAGTCAAAAAAACTCACCTTCGGCTCACAACTTACCATTCTTTCCTTACATCATCTATCAGAATTCCTAACTTACAAGGGCCTCCAATCTCTCCTACCATCTTGCATGTTGGCCCTTCAGATGGTGCTAATTGAGGTTACCTACCCTACCTTTTAAACCTTGTCCTCCCCTTAATCTAGCTACTCTCCCTCCTCCTCTCCATCTCTGAACCACACAGCTCCTGTTCACGTCTGCATTGAGACCATCAAACACTTACCACTCTATCCCTCAAGCATCCAAGAGGGTCCCCTCGTTAACCCTACTGTAGTCTGGTTCACAGAGGGTAGCTCTATCTTTCATGAGGAAATAAAAAGGGTGGGATATGCTGTGGTATAGACCACCGATACAGTTGAGGTGGGACTTCCATATCTTCCTATCCCATTTGGCAATTTGGAAAGAAAGGGGCCTTCTTACCATTAAAAAGGATAGCCATCTCCAATGCTATATTTATAATCCCTCTGCTGGAGGCAGCCCTTCTTCCAACATGAATCAGATTTGTCCACCATAAGGCTCATCAGACTAACTCTGCCATTACGATTGGTAATAACAGAGCAGACCAGGTGGTTCATCAGGCACTGTCTTCCTTTTCTTCCAGCTCACCCTCCATTCCATCTGCTATACTAACAAACTGCACTCTAGACCAACTTTCTCAACAGCCCTCCACTCTGGCTGTCTTACTCTATCTCCACCATTTGTTTCATCCCAATGTTTCTTCTTTATGATCGTTTTTTAAACAATCTCTTCATCTCTCACCAGAAGATACCTAACATCTTCAACAACTCACCTCTTCTTGTTCTATAATCAAAAACAAACCCTAACTGTAACCTCTCTCCTCCACCCTTCCTCTCCCTTCAGGCCAGAGGACACTGCCAGCTTCTGACTGGCAGATTGAATTTACCCATATGCCTAGAGTACAGCACTTTCAATATCTCTTGGTACTGATAGATACCTTCCCTGGGTGGTTTGAGGCCTTCCCAACTACTAGCAAACAGTCTCTAGCTATTTCTAACATCTTACTTCAAGAGGTTATTCTCTGCTTCAGGGCCCCAGCCCTCTCCAGTAAGACAACTGTCCCAAATTAACATCACAGGTAACTCAACTACTTACCGAAACATGTAACGTCCTCTGGCATTTCCACATCTCTTACCACCCTCAATCCTCAGTAAAAGTAGAAAGAGAAAATCTACACTAAATTATGCTCTGACTAAGCTCTCCTTTGAGCACCATTTGTACAGTACTAAACTACTCCCATTAGTCCTGCTCCCTATGAGGGCCCTTCCAAAAAAACCTCTCAATATTTTACTTTTTGAACTGATGTACAGCTGTCTCTTACTTCCTCTGATTACAAACTCTCAATCTCCACTCTTACTACCCCATTTACTTTTGCCTGTCTTCAGATATCTCCAAACAGAATTATGGAAATATATGCACAGCTCCAGGTCAAGCCACCTTGGACAATTTCCCTCCTATTTCAGTCGGAGACAAGGTCTTCCTGTCCTCTTCACAGCTCTCCTTCCCCTCTACTCCCACTAAACTACAGGCTAAATGGACTGGACTTTACTGGGTTATTCTCACTATTTCTACAGCAGCAAAGTTACAGGGAATCCCCCACTGGGTCCACTTTACCCAGCTTAATTGTTCCTCTCCCCCTAATTATACAGTTACTCCCACAGGGCCACTCACAGCTATGTTCACCTGGACTCAAGTTCCACTACCAATGGTACCTGAAAACTCAGACCCTTGTGAACTTAATGAATCCACCTCCAAGAAACAGCCACCTGCTATTTCCACTACCAGATAAGTACTGATCCCCTCATATACTGCTACCAACTCTTCCTACAGCTTCTGTGGGAGACATATCAAACACACTGCTTGCCCATCTACCCCTCCCAGCTCCTTTCATATATTGAGTATTTAGACCTCCAGGGAACCTTCTCAGACTTCACTCCCTTTGAGATCTACACTTTTCCATTTCCATACCTTCTCCTATTGTCTCATTCCTCTTCTATACACCATGGTGAATTTTCCCATTATCTCATCTGTTCTGCTCTTTTATGTCTGTTCATCCACATTAACCCCAGGAACATGTTTTGTGTGGCAATTTCAGATTTATAACATTTCCACTCCTGATAAATTACTTAACACTACCTTCTGCCCCATTATGGGCTGTGAAATCCTACCACTCTATACTTTGATTTCGCTTAGGCCTGCTCACATAATTGTGTTTGCTGGGGTAGATATCATTTATCTCATTTTAGATCAAATCCAGCTCACCTCTGCCTAACTAAAGGCAACTCAGGATCATGGAACAATGCTTATCGGAAAGGATGTTCATCATGGTCCTATAAGTACTAGTATACCTACCACGGGTATGGCCTCCTGGGAAAACAATGCTATACGGTCCTGCCCCAGGGAAAACTCACTCTAACTTGGAGGCCACAAGTAGACATAGACCACTGAGCCCAACCCCTTTTAGCCTTCATTATAACTGACTCCTACCTTCAGGCCTGGCAAGAGGTGGGTCAAGGGATCTCTCTGTATACGGGCTCTGACATGTAAGATCCACACAGAACCATAAAAATTATCAGGGCCTACACTCAGCTCCCAACAGCTCCCATGGATGTGGTGGTTGTTATACTAAAGGCGTCCTCTAAACACCTGTTCCAGCTAATTAACCTGGCCAAATTTTCCTTAAATGGCTACAACTCATCAATCTGTCTCTCATCCTACTTTATCAACTACCCAATTCTGCTTTACCTCAACCCTTTACCAACAACGATGCTTTATATACGCTGCCCTTCAGGAGCTCCCGCATTCCCAATCTTCGGAGTCATCACGCATCTTCCTTTGCATTCTGGAGAAAAAGATGCAATGTGTTGGATACTGCCATAACAGAACCATGAGCATTTGCCATGTACCATTCCCTGTGTTATCCATGCAACCCTTACTTCCACAGCTTCCTTTTCTAGCTCACTTGGAAATTCGTTTCTTTGTAATTATACTCTCTACACTTGTTTCAACAATTCTACAGCTGGTCCAATTGTATTGGTGATCCTTTTCCCTATCTAACATTATTTGACTACTCAGCCTTCCTTTTACAGACTAATCCCTCTACCTGCAAGAGATGAATGATCTTTCTCCCAGTCTTGGAATCGGCTTTGCACCTTCCCTCTCTTCAGTGGTGGTCTTGGGAACTGCTCTAGGCCACAATGTTATTTCTATTAACTGATTCCAAGAACAATGCCAACAACTACAAGAGGAGGTCACCAGGTCCATTCAAACTTCCACAGATGCTTTTCGGGGACTCTAAAATCAGGTTGCCTCACTAACAGACATAGTATTGCAAAATAGATGAGCTATGGACCTTATAACAGCTGAAAAGGGGGCAACTTGTGTTTTTCTGGGAGAACAATGATGTTATTATGTTAATCAATTGGGCCAAGGGGAGCACAATATTAAAAATCCAGTGCTGCGGCTCAATAGGCTAATCCTCCGCCTTGCGGCATCCGCACACCAGGTTCTAGTCCCGGTCGGGGTGCCAGATTCTGTCCCGGTTGCCCCTCTTCCAGGCCAATTCTCTGCTATGGCCCAGGAGTGCAGTGGAGGATGGCCCAAGTGCTTGGGCCCTGCACCCCATGGGAGACCAGGAGAAGCACCTGGCTCCTGCCTTCGGAACAGCGCGGTACGCCGGCCACAGCGCACCACGGCCATTGGAGGGTGAACCAACCGAAAAGGAAGACCTTTCTCTCTGTCTCTCTCTCGCTGTCCTCTCTGCCTGTCAAAAAAAAAAAAAAAAAAAAAGCTCCAAAAAATTGCCACAACTATTAATTAGTCTGCCCTAGGCTCCAGAGAGTCTCTCCTCTCTTCCTCCCTATGGAGTCCCCTCACCACTTGGTTAATGACACTCCTAGGATCATTGGCTGCTAGTCTCACAATGGCTTTTATACTACCTTGTCTGTTTAAGTGTTTACAAGAAGTGATAATGGAATGAATCAAAGACTTCACCAATCAGGCAGTCAAACAAGTGCTACTACCAGGATATACTCAGTTCCCCACTCAGGAGAGCACAACTTGAGATGTCATCCCACCAGCGGAGAGTGACTCGTTACCCCATGTCAGCAGGAAGTAGCTCTAAGAAGATGAATCATTGTTCCTCCACCCCCCACCAGGCTTTTGGGGGCAATGTAATCCCATAAAACACTTGTTTTATAAAACAAAAGGGGGGAATGTTAGTGAAATGATGCTGTCTTACCTGAGACGCCTTAAATCCTGGGTGCCATCTTAGGCTCTGGTGCAGTTCCCACCTTGTACAATCAGTTTGGCCTCTCCAGAACCCTGCCTGGCTTACTAGGAGTCAGGTGGTCAAATGGCCCAACCATAAATGGCAACTCCACCCCCACTCTAATGGAATTAGCTGTTCCTACTCCCTCATCCCTGCAAAGCTATAGCAAGGTGTGATTTTCCACATAGGCATTAGGCTCTCTTTTTTGCTCTCTCTCCAGCTTGTCGGGTTTCTCCCCCATCAATGAACCCTTTCCCTTACTCTGGTTCTAGGTGTGTTTTATGGTGGCCTTCCAGTCATGATTATAGGCTGCACAGAGAGAGGTACTGTTGATCAGCTTTCTTAATCAGGGCACTGTGACATTTCAAGACAGATCTTTATTGTAAGGGATTGTCCTGCTCATTATAGAATATTTAACAGCATTCCAGGCCTTTAATAAATGCCAATATTAACGCCTCAACCACAGATGTCTATAGTAATTGCTAAATTGCCCCTAAGGTACAAAATAAATTGATAAGAGAATAACTTTTTAAAATGAATTCCCAAAATTCACCTCGAAAATTGAACCACATAGTAAATATAGAATAACTATGCAATTATGTTAATGTACTAACAAGAAGTACTTTTACAGGTTTTCTTTAAACATTATTTATTAAAACAGATATTATATAGATATATATTTACCATAAATCTCTTAAGGTTGTATGCAAGTTTAAAGATTACATGCAAGTTTCCCCTAGTATATATAAATTACTGAAAAGAAAGCCTATAAATAACCTTGGAAAAAAAAAAACCACCAATTTTCGTCATTCAATAAGCTTGCCAAAAAACAAAGAAAGAGAATTCAAGGTAACAACAAAATGACAAAATGTACCCAAATTATATCAATTAATAACAAATTGAATGATGAGTTTTGCTTGAAACCATTTATTTTCTACTTTATAAAGAGGGCAGTGGTTAAACAATAATTACTCTAATGACGTGAAAGCCATGAAGTAGAACTTGTTTGTAATTACAACTCTAGACTTTAGAAATTTAAATCATTAAGAAAATGCACGTCCAGAGACTTCATGTAGATGGATAAGTTGGGTTTGCTTTGTTTTAAGTTCATGATGAGCCTTTACTTTTCCCTGTGAAGCCTAATTCTGAGGCCATCTGATAAAGAAGACAAACAAATAAACAAACAAAAAAGATGTTTTGAAGACAGGTATTTGGCAAAAGAGTTAAAAATCTCACTAAGGAACCTATATCTCATATTGGAATATCTGGGTTTTGTCCTTGTACTCTTTCCTCGTCTAACTCACTGTTGAGGTGCACCTCAGGAGGCAGCAGTGATGTTCCAAGCAGCTGAGTCCCTTTTAGCCATGTGAGATAGCTGAATGGGGTTCCAGATGCCTGAATTGCAATTGGCCCAGCCCCAGCTGTTGTGGACATTTGGGGAATGTTCCAGTGGATGAGAGATCTCTGCCACTGTCTTTCTGTACCCTTGCATTTCATCAAAATGAAAACAAATTTTAAATAATTATTAAAATGTTTTAGAGGTTTTAACATTCTCAATAAACATAATATCCCATCCAATCCGGTAAATATTGAGATGATTACTAGTTTCAGAATTTCATTTTTTTGTTTGTTTTGGACAGGCAGAGTGGACAGTGAGAGAGAGACAGAGAGAAAGGTCTTACTTTGCCATTGGTTCACCCTCCAATGGCCGCCACGGCCAGCGCGCTGTGGCCGGCGCACCACGCTGATCCGATGGCAGGAGCCAGGTGCTTCTCCTGGTCTCTCATGGGGTGCAGGGCCCAAGCACTTGGGCCATCCTCCACTGCACTCCCTGGCCACAGCAGAGAGCTGGCCTGGAAGAGGGGCAACCGGGACAGAATCCGGCGCCCCGACCGGGACTAGAATCCAGTGTGCCGGCGCCTCAAGGCGGAGGATTAGCCTAGTGAGCCGAGGCACCGGCCAGAATTTCATTTTCAACACTGGAATTTTTCTTAGGAAAAAAAAAAAAAAACCTTCTTAAGAAGAAAGATGCAGCTCTTATTTGTCCATGAATATTTTACAAGGTTTTTAATATTATGGAGGAAAGGACTAAAGGAAAAAGGAACTGTTTGCTTCAAACATATTCATTAACAAGGAAATGATTTGTATAGAGCTGTTAAAAGGACAATATCTTTATTTAACTGCAAAAGATCACAATGCAATTCTTTCCAAAAATACTGATATTCCATGTGTTCATTTCTTATCATTTCCTGAAGCAAGTCATATTTCAATTTTTAAACTCTATGTAAGTTGTTTGATGAAAGGAGAAACATAACTCAATAATGACTTGAATAATTAGGCAACAAATTAGAAAATTGTCTATATATACCATCTAATGTGCTAGTTAACTTCTATTAAATCACAGGAGACTCTTTCATGCAAGATGATTGCTAGTGAAAATTTAACCAGGTTAATAACTATGGTAATGAAAAGGAGCAATAATTAGAACTATCAAAATAAAATATTTTTTAAAGATTTATTTATTTATTTGAAAGTCAGTTACAGGCTGGTGCCATGGCTTAACAGGCTAATCCTCCGCCTGCAGCACCGGCACACCGGGTTCTAGTCCCGGTCGGGGTGCCGGATTCTGTCCCAGTTGCCCCTCTTCCAGGCCAGCTCTCTGCTGTGGCCAGGGAGTGCAGTGGAGGATGGCCCAAGTGCTTGGGCCCTGCACCCCATGGGAGACCAGGAGAAGTACCTGACTCCTGGCTTCGGATCAGTGCGGTGCGCTGGCTGCAGTGCGCTGGCCGCGGTGGCCATTGGAGGGTGAACCAACGGCAAAGGAAGACCTTTCTCTCTGTCTCTCTCTCTCACTGTCCACTCTGCCTGTCAAAATAAATAAATAAATAAATAAATAAAAATTAAAAAAAAATAGAAAGTCAGTTACACAAAGAAAGAAGGAGAGGCAAAGAGAGAGAGATAGAGGTCTTCCATCCACTGGTTTTCTACCCAATTGACCACAAGGCCACAAGGGCCAGAGCTGCGCTGATCCAAAGCCAGGAGCCAGGTGCTTCTTCCAGGTCTCCCACATGGGTGCAGGGGCCCAAGGACTTGGGCCACCTTTTACTGCTTTCCCAGGCCACAGCAGAGAGCTAGATTGGAAGTGGAGCAGCTGGGACTCAAACCGGTCACCCATATGGGATGCCAGCACTGCCGGCAAGGCTTTTAGCTGCTATGCCATTGCACTGGCCCTGAAAATAAAATATTTGAAAGATGAAAGAGGAACAATCCCAGTAAGAGGGAGATTTCTCTGCAAGTATTTTTAATGAGATGTTTTGTAAAAAATAAGAAGGAAATGGAGCAGGTGGAATGATAAAGAGGCCATATGTTTTCTGAAATGGCTTTTTTCTGTTAAATTATGTGGCTCACAAAAGAGCGTGGAGTCAACAAATTATTCAGAACTAGAAAGAGAAGTGAAGATCAATAGATTTAAAAATACATCTTTAAACCTCATAAATAAGATAGTCCCATTTGATTATGAGGATGAAATAATACTTGATGAATTTGAATGTTTTAAGTCTGTAAAAATAAAACAAATCAAAAATTGATATTTGCGCTCAGACACTAATTGTACATATTGTGTAATGAAGAATGGAAAATAGCAGCACATATTGTGGTAATGAGAATGGGAAATCCAAGTAATTGCTATCCTATTAAATATGGCCATAACAAAACAATCTCTTCTCTGCTTTCTATGTGTACAAAAGGCACCCCAATTGTGTTGCCCAACATTAGAACCACTTGGGAAACTGTTAGATATATAGATTCTCAGGGCTCGCTCAAATTCTGGTGAAATAAAACTCTATGGTCAAGCCCCAGTGATAAGACTTTTTGCAGTGTCTCTGGGTAGTTCTTATGCTTACCATCGTTGAGAACCATTATGTTATTCATAAATTTAGAAAATGCTAATCCTCAAAATCATTATAAAAATCTTTACACAAAGCCTTCAAAATCATGTAAACTAGCACATAACGTCTTGTTTTCAAACATAATGATAGTATCCTCCATAATGTCCTAGCTCATAGTACCATAACATATTTAAATCATGGAACTATCCCCTAGTACCCAGGAATGTGCTGTGAGGAAGAGAAGACTCATGGTCTAAGTTGGAAATCACTTTGACAGAAATAATGATTTTTCCACTCATCAGAAGGGTAGGAAGTTAGCAAGACAGCTGTCACACCTTTGGGAGCCAGGCAAGGATAATTTTCTATGCAAATGAGGAGAATGTGGTCAGCTTGAGTGGATGTTGAGCCAGCAACGTGCAGGCAGTGGTTATTCCTCTTGACAACTTAACTGGATGATGTCCAGGCTCAGACTTTTAAAGGTTGAGCCCTTTATCTCTGGGTTTGTTATTCTTTGAATGTTTACACTTTCCATTTCAAGTATTTTGCACAAATGTCACTTATGGCCAGTCAAAAATAATAATCCATTAAAATCAAACAGATTAATGTCTAATGCCATGAAAGCAACAACTATAATAATAACAAATTGTTTCTCCTACTTGCACTACTGGAAATATTCAGTCTTAATATAGTTCATTTGGCTTCTCCTTGTTCTATTCTGGAGAAAGTTATTTTCATGGCAAAAAGCCCTGGCTGTTGGGACCATTGAGGTAGTGAACCAGCCTATGGAAGATCTCTCTCTCACTCTCTCTCTCTCTCCCTGATTTTCAAAAAAACACATATTTTAAAAATGAGCAGATGGGTCTGTGGAATAAAACAAAACAGAGTTTTGTGTCCAAAGGGAATGACTATTCATATGGTACACAGTGAATAATGTACATTGCTATCACATATCACCATTTAAAGAGTAGATTGAAAAGAAACAAAATAGAAGCAATAGACCACCCATTTTCCAGATCAGAAGTGTTTGTGCTGTAATTTGTCTACTATGAATAGAAATACAAAAAACAGAGTTAGCCACACATTTTGAGTGCCCATATGCGCTAGACTCTGAGTCTAGATTCTCACACATATTCTCTTATTTGTCTTTATTCTTTATTATCTTAATTTTCTTATTTATCTTATTTACATTTTCTAAGTATCAATACCAGTGTATATGAACACCAAGAAAAGTTCAAAAAAAAATTAGAACATGTGAGTCAGATGATTGTTTAGTTTTTTTTTTTTTTTACCGAGACTTTCTGACTACAAAGACCATATTCTTTCTCTCAATTGGAGGTCAGCTTGTGTTTTTTTTTTTTTCTGTAGAACATGATAGTAAATATTGTAGACTTTGTGGGTTCTATAGTATTCGTTGCATTCAACTTAACTTTGTCATTTGTAAATATCAAATCTAGATTTTACCCAAATAAATGAATGTGAAAGGTTCATAAATAAATATTCATAATAAATAAATAAATAAGATACATAAATAAAAGAATGCAAAAGAAATGATTGTAACTGAGATTCAATAAAATATTGTTTACAAAAGAGGCTGGAAGCCATATTTAGCTCTAGTGTTGTAGTTCCTGACCTCTATTTCCAAGTATAACTTAGTAGTTTTGAAGTAAACCCAACTAGTGTCTCATCCACATTGATGTCATCAATCCATTGTATTCAATTCCTTGCTCTTAAGTAGTCACAGCTTCACCCTTCTTGAAGTGCTGCCCAACATTGATGCAACATGTTGAGGTTTAAATTCAAAAGTCTCATGAATATCAAGTGAACAAACTCACCGAAGTGTCTTATTGTGCTGAAAAACAAGACGAGAGAGAAAATCTTTAAAGGCGCTTGTATCAAGGGAGTCAATAACATTAACAGCAAACTTCCCAAAAGAATTGATGAAGTGAGAAAACAATAGAATTAGAGACTGTAAGGATGGAAATAAAATATCTAGCGAATTGGTGTCTTTAAAAGATTTATTTATTAATTTGAAAGGCAGAAATACAGAAAGAAGAAGGAGGAAAAGGAGGAGGAGGAGGAGGAGAGATCTCTTCCATCCTCTGGTTCATTCACCAAATGGCCACAATGGCCACAGCAGTGCAATCCAAAGCCAGGAGCCCAGATATTCTTCCAGGTCTCCCACTTGGGTGCAGGGACATAAACACTGGGGCCATTTTCCACTGCTGTCCCAGGTGCATTAGCAGAGGGCTGGATCAGAAGTGGAGAAGCTGGGACTGAAACTGGAACCCATATGGGATGCTGGAACTACAGGGAGAGGCTTAACCTTCTATGCACCAGCCCTGCAAATCAGTTTTATATCTAGAGAAAATACTATTGAAAAATGAAGGCAAAATGATAGCACATTTGTATAAATGCAAACTACAAAGTGGGGAAAACAATCACCAGCAAAGAGTTCACCAAAATATTAGAATACTACACACTAACATGTGATTTCACACACATATGTATGTATAAATAAGCATAAACACTATGTAAACAAGTCAGGCAGAAACCATGTAGATATCTTAAAAAGGAAGGGAGGAACCCTCTAGGCATAAAGTCTTAATCATTATAAAGGACTTAATATGAGGTCATGAGAAACTATGGCTGGAACCAGAGCTAGGAGTTTGGAGATAAATCAAAGAGATGAGTCCAAAGGAATAATTTTCCACCACAGAACAATTTATTTACCCCAAATTACGTGAGGATTCAAAATAAGATTTTGATGAAAAAGTTCAAGGTTATCTGGCTTAAGTTTTAAAAGTATTTCTCCTTTATTATTGAAGTCAAGGGTGAGACATATCTTCTTTTTTTGAGGCATATTTTTTATTAGCTATCACTGATATGAACAATGTATGCTTGTTAATTAGAAAATATCCATACTATTAACCACACAAAAACAGAAGTTTCAACTGCTACATTGACATTTACATTTTATAATACTTAAAATTTCAAATTATTTTTATGCAAATTTATCTATCCACAGAGTAGGTTTTATTATTATACTTTAGCAAGGGAGAATATAGACACTTTTGATGTAACCATTTAAATTAATGGAACAGACAATGGTGATGCTATTGTTATGAAGGATGTCTAATTATATATCTACAAAATAAAATTCTCACATACAAATGCTTGTATATTGGTAACATGTTTAGATATGTATCATGAGCTGGATGAAATTAGATTGTATGGTGTTGTCTATATGTGACTCCTAAAGATTTGCTTTTGAATACATTTTACTCCCTATGCAGTGAAACTGAGATAATGGACATATCAATAGTTTTCATCATGACATTAAACTTAAGAAATTTTAGAGAAGACCACTAGAGTCTGTGTTTTAATTATACCAAAAAAAACTCAAAATTACTCAAAAACTATGCTTTGCGTTATAATAGCCACTTATTGTAATTTTTAAATTCCAGAAGAATGAATTTAAAAGACAGATACTCTTTGATTTATGATAGGGTTTTTCCCTGAAATATCCTTCTTACGTTGAAAATATCGTAAGCCAGTGGCCAGTATTGAGCTACGACAGGTAAAGCAACCATTTGCATGGCAGCACCAAGTGTGGATGGCTGGTTTGTGTCCCAGCTGCTCCACTTCCAAGCTAGCACCCTTCTAATGGCCTAGGAAAGCAGCAGAGGATGATCACAGTGCTTGGGCCCCTGCATCCATGTGGTAGACCTGGAAGAAGACCCTGGCTCCTGACTTCAGCCTGTCACAGTCCTGGCTGTTGAAGCCATTTTGGGAGTAAAGCAGAGAAGGGGACTTCTCTGTCTCTTTCAGTCACTCTCCTCTCTGACTTTCAAATAAATAAAATAATTTTTTTAAAAATAAATAGTAAATCGTCAAGACTAGTATAAACAGTATAGACTAGATATTTCATTTTGAAATGGCTTTGATACATGTCTGAATAAGATCAAATAGTTTTTATGTTTATCAGCCTCAGAAAAACCTTCTAAAATAAAATCATTTTGAGTTTTTCATTTTAATTTTAATCACATGATTTTTCTTCAATATTTTGCTACCAGTATATATTACCTATAAAAATAAATAAATTGTAATTTATTTGGCCAGCTTTCAATGATGAAAAGAGAAACACAATATTGTCAGAAAATAAGTACATATTTATACATACATATATTATATATTATATTATATAAATACATATGCATATACATACATATAAATATATACTTTTTTCTGGCAATGTTGTACACATATATAAATATATACATACACACACATATACTCCAATCACAAAACTCTCCCAAATATATCGCAAATGGTTGTAAAGGAAAGATTTAACAGTGTGAAGGTATTCCCTTATAGATTGTTTATGCAATGTATGCAAGTCTGTATTAATTTGTTAGTTTGTTATTGATGTGTTGTTATTATCTATAACATTACTTTTTTAAAGGTTTATTTAATTATTTAAGTCACAGAGTCACAGAGAAAGAAATACAGACAGAGGCAGAGAGACAGAAAGATCCAGAAGCTTTAAGTCCTGTGGTTTACTCCCCAAAGAGGCACAACAGGCAGAGCTCAAGTCAGGACCCAGGAAATTTATTCAGATCTCCCACATGAATGGCACAATACTAAACACTCTGGTTTTCTCCTCCCTCATTTCCTAGGTGTATTAGAGAGTTGGATCAGAAGCAAAGTAGCCAGGATTCAAGTTGCTGGTTTTCCAAGCAGTGGTTTGCACTGCTGCCCCATAGCACTGGCCCCCATAATTACTACATATAGATGGACATGTGAAAGAGGTGGTAATGAGCAGGGATTAAAACAAAAAGTTAAATGTCCTTTTTTTCTTTTAATATTCTACACAAAGAATAAAACTATGGGCAATTACGTTATTTTTTAAATACTTAAAAACTGTTTTCTTAAAATTATGGCCAGCATTATCACTCAACATATTTATCATACTCTTCAGTATTCATGCTAACCAACATTTTTAAATTGATAAAGGTTGCTTTTCTATCTTTTATTTTTAATGATTTATTTATTTATTTGAAAGAGAGTCACGCCCCCCCACCCCCACAACACACACACAGAGTAAGAGAGAGGGAAAGAAAGAGAGCTCTTCAATTCATTTGCTCGTTACAACCTCCAACCAAATGTCTACAACAGTTAGGGTTGGGCCACACCAAATCTGGAAGCTCAGAATTCAGTCTGGACCCACGTTTTTGAGTCATCATGACCAGACACATGACCAGGAAGCTGAATTGGAAGTGGAGCACAGAGGAATTTGCCAACACCACCTTCAGCAGCTTCACCTGCTGAACTACAAAGTCTACTCCTCCATTTCTATATTGACATTCACTTTAATAATTGATATTGACTCAAAGATCATATTGAATTATCCTTTTATTTTGAATTAATCAATGAACTCATACATTTATTATTTTTATTTAATTTTTAATTAGTATGCCTGAATAAAAATTCTTTCCTGATCCTAGCATATATTTTGTATCCAGAGATAAAAATTAATTTAACATTATTTATTTAAACTCAGCATTTTTAGGTATATTTTCCCAACTAAACATGCTCAACAGACATTTCTACATTTAAAATTTCTGATGGGAATAAAAATATTATTATATAGAATTTTAAAATATATCTTGATTTATTAATAACTGTCACAATGCTTCTTGATCCAAACATAACTTGAAAATTATTTTTAATTGGTATATACAAATCATTACCTGTTTCTTTTCAATTGCTCTCTTGGTCAACAATATCTACATCTGTACTTCTGGGTCTGCAGTTGGAGTATTTTTTGAAATTCCTTGAAGTTGTATCATGCATATGACTTAATCTATGGACTATGAATAGAGGTTATGTGTGTTTCAACAAGTGAGGTTTTGAAAAAGCAATGTTCCAGGTTCTCTTCCCTGGCCACTTGCCTTGCTCTGAAACTGTGGGACCATGAAACCAAACCATCCTGCATCACTAGGGGAATCTTGTAGCTGAGATTCCCTTCATCTCACAGTACCCTTTGAATACAAGATAATTTTTTTTTTTTTTGGACAGGCAGAGTGGACAGTGAGAGAGAGACAGAGAGAAAGGTCTTCCTTTGCTGTTGGTTCACCCTCCAATGGCCGCCACAACTGCACACCGTGCTGATCCGATGGCAGGAGCCAGGTACTTATCCTGGTCTCCCATGGGGTGCAGGGCCCAAGTACTTGGGCCATCCTCCACTGCACTCCCTGGCCACAGCAGAGAGCTGGCCTGGAAGAGGGGCAACCAGGACAGAATCCAGCGCCGCGACCAGGACTAGAACCTGGTGTGCCAGCGCCACAATGCGGAGGATTAGCCTAGTGAGCTGCGGCGCCGGCCACAAGATAAATATTTATTGTGTCAAATCCTTGAAATGTGGTGGCTGTTTATTACTACATTGCAACCTAGCACACCATAACTAGTAAAGTGTGGAGATTGAGAGAACATTTTACTTGAAACATTAGCCAGCAAAGGCAAAAACAAACAAACAAACAAACAAAA
This sequence comes from Oryctolagus cuniculus, assembly GCF_051225735.1. Classification (NCBI taxonomy): domain Eukaryota; kingdom Metazoa; phylum Chordata; class Mammalia; order Lagomorpha; family Leporidae; genus Oryctolagus; species Oryctolagus cuniculus. Next base: position 24,142,832 of record NC_142868.1, on the reverse strand, counting down.
AAAACAACAACAAAAAAAAAAACAAACCCAAAGCTTGACACAAATATGAAATAAATAGCATGATCCTTTGCATAGAATTTTGTAACCTTTCTTAGGTTAATATTGCATCATGAATATCTTCCAAGGTGTTAAATATTATTCCACAACATATATTTAATGATGACATAGTATTATATGGTAACAGTCTATCAAAATTTATTCAATGGATTTTCTATTCTTAGACAAATAGGTTTATTTGGAATTTTTCATTACAAATTATGTTGCAGTAAACAATGTATAGCTTTTTTATAATCATTATCTGTAATTATTTCTATGAAATCAATAATTAGAAATAAAATTTCTAGCAAGAATGTTCTAAAATCTTAAGTGTTTTTCTAAATTTCTCACAATAAATGTACCAACTTATACCACAAATCCTTTATTTTTAGTATCTTTAATAAGTATTCTTAATTCTTAATGAAATTAATAGTTGGAGGATCTGACCACTTCAGGTTTCTAATTTATATAAATAGCTCAACGTTACATCTCACATGTCAGAAATTAAATAAATTTGTCAGTAATTTATCAGAGATGGTGAAGATCTTAGAGACTGGATTCAATTCAATTCTAGAGCTACACTCCTATAATATGTACTAAATTTGTGTGTGGTTATCTGTAAAGGACTGAGGAAGATGGCACTAGATCTGTACTGAAAATCATCAAGTAATTTTTATTATCTTTCATTTCTAAAAATTATATCAGTGAAGTTCTATGTATTTCTTTATTTTTTAAAAGATTTATCTTATTTATTTGAAAGAGTTACAGAGAGAGCTAGAGACAGAGAGAGAAGTCTTCCCGCTGGTTCACTCCCTAGATGGCCGCAATGGCCGGAGCTGAGCTGATCAGAAGCCAGGAGCCAGGAGCTTCTTCTGCTTCTCCCACATGGGTGCGGGGGCCCAAGGACTTGGGCCATCTTCCACTGCTATCCCAGGCCATAACAGAGAGCAGGATCGGAAAAGGAACAGCTGAGTCTAGAACAGGTGCTCATATGGGATGCCAGCACTACAAGCCAGGGCTTTAACCTTCTGTGCCACAGTTCTGTGTATTTATAATTCAATTCAGAATTCTAGCCAAGCAATCAGAAGAATAACCATCTGAAAGTTACAAGCTTGAAATAGCTTTCAAACTTTTTTTAATTGAATATATGTTAACATGCCTAGCTACATATTTAACTTTATTTTTACCCTCACTCTCAACCTCATCACAGACTTTATTTATATAATTTATATAATTATATATAGGTTATATAATTATACATATTATATATAATTATACATTACATTATGTATTATATAATTATAATATATATAATTATATAATTATACAATTATTCTTGTTCCAGATTCCAGGATTTAGGGGAGTTTTCAGGATGTTTTAGATTGGATAAAGTCTCCCACTCTATGGGGATCTGATGTGGCTACAAACTGGGAAACATTGTAGAAAAAAATGATTGCTTTTAAAGCATTCCCCCTAAACTAGGGGATTGCCTACAAAAATGTGTGCAAAGCTAAGTAGGAATTGTGATCCTTGAATTGTAATATTAAACCTATGATTATGAAGTGTGTTATTGCAAAAATTTAAAAAAAGGAACAAAAGGGGGTAGTTGAAGGAGGGAGGAATTGAGGGAAGCATGGTTATCTTTGTGTAACTGGATATATGAAATATATGAAATATATTTTGTTTATATTAATAAAACATTTTAACAAGAAAGAAACCACAAGGTAAAGGTAAAGTTGCAATGCCACAAAACAATTATGGTCTTTATGATCTTGGTCACAGATCATCATAACAGATATTCTAATAATGAAACAGTCTGAAACGTTGCAGTAATTACCAAAAATGTGACACAGAGTCATGAAATGAACAGATGCTGTTCGAAAAATGGCACTAATTGACTTGTACATGCAGTGTGGCCATAAACGTCCCATTTGTAAAACATACAGTATCTATGAAGCATTTGAAAATGAGATATTCCTTAATATTTCTGTCCCACCCAGGATCCCTATACTGTGTGAAGTGTGACTCTCAAAGGCTAAATATGTATATGGGGAAGAGATTATCTTCTGTTCACCATCTGGAAACTTCTGTGAGCTTATTATCCAATAACAAAGCTATAACTGACCCAAGCTATCTAATAACTGTTTCCATTGAAAGAATTGAGTTAATCAGAATAAAATGTTTTGTTGGGGCAGTGCTGTGGCACAGTGGGTGCAGTTGTCATTTGTGATGCCTGGCATTCCATATCTGAGTGCCAATTCTCGTCCCAGCTGCTCCGCTGCTTAGGCAGCTTCCTTCTAATGCACTTGGAAAAGCATTAGGCGATGATTCAAGTATGTGGGACCTTGACATTCATGCGAGAGACTGGAATGGGGGTCCTGACTCCTGGTACCTGCTTGACCTAGCTATGGTTGTTCAGCCACATGGGCAGTTAACCAGAGGATGGAAGATCTCTCTGTGTTACTCTCCCTTTTGAGTAAATAAACACATTTTTTTAACAAAAAAGAATGAAATGCTTTATTAACTCCCCTCTGTTATTATTTACAAAGAAGAATAATTTTATGTTGATGTCATTGATTGACATTGACTCAAAGATCATATTGAATTATTCTTTTATTTTTAATTAATTAATGAACTCACATTTGTTGTTTTGTTAATTAATTTCTTATTTTGGTACCCCTGCATGAAATTGATAACCCATAAGGGACCATAAGCCATGGTTTCATAATATTTTCTGGATCTAGGATTCTGAGACAATTTTAAAGGAAATACATTTCTAATCTTGATATAAGATTTGCATTTCAGCCATCGCTGTGGCTCACTAGGCTAATCCTCCGCATTGTGGCGCCGGCACACCAGGTTCTAGTCCCGGTCAGGGCGCCGGATTCTGTCCAGGTTGCCCTTCTTCCAGGCCAGCTGTCTGCTGTGGCCCGGGAAGGCAGTGGAGGATGGCCCAAGTCCTTGGGCCCTGCACCCTATGGGACACCGGGATAAGCACCTGGCTCCTGCCTTCGGATCAGCGTGGTGTGCTGGCCACAGCGCGCCAGCCGTGGCGGCCATTGGAGGGTGAACCGATGGCAAAGGAAGACCTTTCTCTCTGTCTCTCTCTCTCACTGTCCACTCTGCCTGTCAAAAAAAAAATTGCATTTGTATTTTAAGATTCATTTATTTATTTTAAAGGCTGAGTTTTACATAGAGAAAGAGAGAGAGGAAGGGAGACACAGGGAGAGGGAAAAGGAGAAGGGGAGAGGAAGGGGGAGGGGGAGAGGAAGGTGGAGAGGGAGGTGGAGTTGGAGGTAGAGAGGGCAGGGTAGGAGAGGGAGAGATCTTCCACTTCCACTCACTGGTTCACAAATGGTCAGAACAGCCAGGGCTACATCAGGTGCATACCAGGAGCCATATCTGGTCTCCCACATGGGTGCAGGGTCCCAAAGAATAGGACCATCTTCCTTTGCTTTCCCAGGCCCATTAGCAGAGAGCTGGTTTGAAAGTGGAGCAGCCAGCACTTGAACCAGCACTGACATGGGATGCAGGAGCTGCAGACAGCAGTTTAACCATTTGTACCACAGCACCAGCCCATAATATTTGCATTTTAAACAAATATTAGTTCAGCTCTAGTTAGGAAAGACAAGTTCTCCATGTTTTCCCATTATATTTCCCCCTCCTTTTCCTTTAACTTCCCCTCTCTTTTTCTCTTCTTCCTCCCTCTCTTTCTTCTTACCTTGTAATAAAGTCACCAAAATTTAACCAAAAGAAATTCTTGGAAGATTTTTTTCTCATTTAAAAATGAGAACTACAAATTCATAATAGTTATCACCAACAACAAAACAAAGTGTGTTATTATTTGAATTTCGTATTTCAATATTTATATGTTCATTACAACAGTTACTATGGGTCAAAAAGAGACTATAAGAACTAAATCTCTGAATTCAGAACCTGTCACTATTACATGTTAGACTTCACTTTATCTCATATTTCCAATTGTAAAATAATAATATCCATATCCTAGGTTTCCTTTAACCATTGAACAAGTTAATAGACATTAGACAACTAGAATGCTCTGTTTTGTGCATGCCAAATATTTATCAATTATATGTCTAACATTGAAGTTTGTAATAAGAGTTCAAGGATAAATGATTGCAAATAAAGAGGAAAAGTTGAAGAACAGATTAAATTATATCATATTCTGGAGATTTTTCCCCAACCCTTCTCCCACAAATGTGGATTTTGAGGTCAGAATATTAATATACTGATGGAATAGATCAGTGCTTTCTTAAAAAATGTTGATATTAATTTCAGGAACACTGTGATAAGGGGTCAATAATTTTTTCAACAAATGACTCAATATTCTCTAGTACAACCAGAGAGATAGGGATCAATATATTAGTTTAATGTCAAAGCTAGACATGCACTTTTAAAATAGGAAATTACCTTCTGAGTGGAAAATAAAATAATTTTTCTTAAAGTGAAAGATCATTTCAGAGCCTAAGGTATTGCTTGATTATTAGGTTTTTAATCTAGTGGATTGTTACTTAGTGCTTTGATTTTTGCCATTTGCAATAATCATTTATTAAGATTTTTACTTTTTCTTTGAGAAAGAAATTTCTTTGTAAAATTTCCTCTTTTCTTGTAAAAATACATGTAAGTGTTGAATTTGTATGAATGTGAAATAGTTATATAAACCACATTTTCCTTTAAGATAATTTGCATCACAAGTAATCTCATAGTTTAGTAAACCATTGTATCAGGAGGCTTTACACTAATGTGACAGCATTTTTTATTTCTTATTTTATCATTTATTTGAAAGGTAGAGATTTCCCATGTGGGTAGCAAGGACCCAACGTCCATACCTAAGCCAGGAGGCAGGGGCATCTTCTGGGTCTTCCATGTGGATGTTGTGGCCATCTTCCACTGCTTCCCCAGGCTATTATCAGGGAGCTGGATCAGAAGCAGAGTAGCTGGGACTGGAACCAGCATCCATATGGGATGTTGGTGATATAGGCAGAAGCTTAACTTACTATACCACAGTGCTGAAGCTCCCTGGAGTACAATTTCAACAGCTATTTTATATAGTCAATGTGGAATTCTGTACTAAATGTAGAAATGTAACTTTTTTCAAAAAAGTTATTTCTTTATTTTGAAAGTTAGATTTACAGAAGAGAGAGAGACAGAGAAATTGGTCAAGTTCCCTCTCTTTGAATGGAGGTAATTTTGTAAGATGTTTCTAAAATGAGAATGTCATGAATTGAATGAGATGTTGCTTTATGATTCTCTTGTGTGCATGGCAAAAGTGATTGGTGATCGGATTTCATTTTCACCATCATTGTCATCTTTATCACCTGATGTCCAGATAGCCTATTTTAAACATTTTGCCATAAAGTTCTTTTTTCAAAAAAATTGCCTATGATTGCCTGTGCTTCTGGGGTCTTGGCCAGGAAGTCTTTGCCTGCCTCATTGTCTTATAGAGTTTCCCAAATGTTTTCTAATAATTTGATGGCATCAGGTCATAGATTTAAGTCTATGATCCATTTTGAGTGTTTTGTGTGTGTGTGTGTGTGTGTGTGTGTGTGTGGTGTATGGCCTGCGAAAGCAGTAGAAGATGGCTCAAGTCCTTGGGCCCCTGCCCCAGCGTAGAAGACTGAGGAAGCTCCTGGCTCTAGGCTTGGGATGGGCTCAGCTCCAGGGCTTGCAACCATCTGGAAAGTGAACTATTGGATGGAAGACCTCTTTCTCTACTTCTGCCTCTCTGTAACTCAGATTTTCAAATAAATAAATAAATCTTAAGGTGTAAAATGGGGTTCTTGTTTCATACTTCTGCATGTGGAGATCCAATTTTCCCAGAACCATTTATAGAAGAGACTGTACTTCCTCCAGGGATTGATTTTAGCTCCTTTTTAAAAGATAAGTTGGCTTTAAATGTATGGATTGATTTCTGGAATTTTTCTTTTGGTTCATTGATCTCACAGCTGTATTATTTTTGCCTGTAACAGACTGTTTGATTATAACTACCCTGTAGTAAGCCTTGAAGTCAGGTATTGTTATGCCTTCTGCTTTGTTTTTGTTGTTATATAACTTTGCTTTAGCTATTTGGTGTCTCTATTTAGATTTACCTTTTCTGGACTTTTTGAGACATTAAACTTTATACATTTTTACTATGCTAGTGGGAAAGAAATGGAATATTTAGCAGTATCTGCATAATTAAATTACAACATAATTGTAAAGGGAAGAGGAAATTATGTTTCATTGATACTGGTGATGCATTGTGAGGCTCATAGGGCATTTGCTAGAACTTTTCACTTTTTGAAAGTTATAGGCTTTTCTTTCTTTTTTTTAAAAAGTGTGTTTGTTTATTTATTTATCTATTTATTTATTTATTATGTATTTATCTTTGTAAATCAGAGTTACAAAGATACAAAGATACAAAGAGAGAGACATTGATTCTATCCAATGGTTTACTCTGCAAATGGCTGCAAGGGCAGGGGCAGTGCCAAGCTGAAGCCAGAAGCCAGAAGCCTCATCCAGGTCTCCCACATGGGTTCTGGGGCCAGAGGATTTGGGCCATGTTCTGTGGCTTTCCCAGATAAATTAGCAGGGAGGTGCATTGGAAATGGAGCAGAACCAGTGCCCCATGGGATGCTGCCACTACAGATGGTGGCTTAACCCATTAAGCCACAGCACCAACCTGTTGTAGGTTCTTACAGTAAGAAAGGTTATGATTCGAATTCCAGACAGACCATTCCCTACTGCTCTATCTCAAACAGGCCACACTTTTTCTTCACCTAGAATTGTTAAAGTGGAATGATTCAGTAAAATATTAGGAATAATTTTGAAGATAGATGTATATTGCTAAGTTGACTACTTTGCATTGCAAAGAACAATGTATCCTTTATACCCAAGTGTGATGGATAGAATTTGTAAAATACTTTGAAGGACCCCAAAAGCGGTGTCCTTTTGTGACGACCCCAGAAACACAGACTCCAGACCAGATGATGCAAAAGAACAGGAGGCAGTTTTATTTCATTTGCGCAAATGGGCCCTCTGCTGCCGCAAGCAGCGGGGGCAGAGAGGAGCCCTGAGCAATCATTTTACACAGCTTTTAAGGGGCAAAACCACAAAATTAACATACCATAGGGTGGCGTGAGTTCATTGGGCAACTACAAGGGGAGGAGGTCGTCAAGGAGGAGGAGAAAGGGGTGGCTACGTGCCTTACGTGCCTTGCGGTTTCTTTGTTAAGCTTGAGCAAGCACAGGGGAGGGGGCTTACGTGCATACCAGGATGTTCTGTCGCCCTTATCTCTGGGTAGTAGCTATCTGCTTTCTCTGTGAACTCAGTTTACTCCCCATTTTCCCAGGACTGTTTCTGGAATTGCTTGTCTCAGTTTCTGGTTTTTTTTTTTTTGTTTGTTTGTTTGTTTGTTTTTTTTTTTTTTTTTTTAATTTTATTAAGGCCATTTTTATGGCGGCTCTCGGCCGCTCCTTTCATTCCCCCATTTTTTTCTTTGAACTAATTTTAATCCTAAAATTGTGTGCCCGTTAATGAGGGGTTTCAATACGGTCACTGGTGGCCAGGGCTTGATACTGTTGCGTGAGGACTAATGCCAATGATCAGCAAGCCAGGCCTTTGCATGTGGGCCCATGGCCAGCCATGGGTCCCCACAACTTCTTATTCACTTCTTAGTGTAAATTTGGTTAAATTCTAGAACAAATATTTTCCTGGATTGGGAACTCATCTGTTTCATTTTTTGCAAATTTTTGAAGCATATTTTATCAATCTTTCTTTTTTTTAAAGATTTATTTTATTTATTTGAAAGACAGAGTTACAGAGAGAAGTAGAGACAGAGAGAGGTCTTTCTTCCACTGGTTCACTCCTCAGATGGCCAGAGCTGCACCAATCTGAAGCCAGGAGCCAGGAGCTTCTTCTGGGTCTCCCACATGGGTGCAGGGGCCCAAGGACTTGGGCCATCTTCTACTGTTTTCCCAGGCCATAGCAGAGAGCTGGATTGGAAGAGGAGCAGTCGGGATTAGAACCGGCGCCCATATGGAATGCCAGCACTTTAGGCCAGGGCTTTAACCCACTATATCACAGCTTTATCTATCATTCTAATGGTTTAATTAATCATTTATATGCAGACATTTCAGGCTGAAAATAAAAGGATCTGATAAGGCATAGGTCTCCATTCATGTCAAAACAAAGAGGGTTATACTCTGAACACCATAGATGTCACCAAGATCACTAAATTCTTCACAGATTCTTTACATGATTTTTAAGCTGGTATTCAACCCACTGCAACAATGACAGGAAACTTCTTTATTCCCATTCTGTCAACTTACTGTTCTTTAAAGATATTTATTTATTTATTTATTTGAATGGTAGAGTTACAGACAGAGAGACAGAAGAAAAGTCTTCCATATACTGGTTTACGCTCCAAATTCCACAACAGCTGGAGCTGAGCTGAATTGATCTGAAGCCAAGAGCCAGGAGCTTCTTCAGGGTCTCCCACGTGGGTGCAGGGGCCCAGCACTTGGGTCATTTTCTACTGCTTTCCCAGGCCACAGCAGAGAGCTGGATCAGAAGAGGAGCAGTCAGGACTTGAACTGGTGCCTACATGGGTTGCCATCATTGCAGGCAGAGGCTTAGCCTACGATGCCACAGAGCCGCCCCTATAAACTTACTCTTAGCAGAATCACTATTGCTGCCACTTTGCTGTGTCTATTAAGTTGTCCCAGAGAATTAAATCTAAGCCATATCAATCACAGATACAACCTTGTGTCAAAAGGAGAATTTTAGGTTAACTTCTAACATGGTACTCACATTTTCCCAGTATGAACTAACATTTTACTTATGAATACTTGGTCTAACCAGAATTTACCTCATTTGAAATAACACAATAATTAAACTAAAACTAAATGGTTTCCAAGCATATGGCAATGAAAATAAAGTAAATGGAGGAAACAAAAAAGGGGACCAAGAGATGGTATAATAATAAACTTAGGTAGAGAAAAAAACCTGAATGAGAAATAGTTGTCTCTTAGATGATGAATTTTTTTAATTTTTTATTTAGTAAATATAAATTTTCAAAGTACAGTTAATGGATTGCAATGGCTTCCCCCCCACATAATTTCTCTCCCACTCACACAAGATGATGAATTTGACCATGAAAACAACATCCATTAAAAAAAAAAAAGAACCAATTCCCATTCTATACAAGCACAATTAGGAGATACAAGACTTATTGAAGAAATGAAATATGAACTATGTAATTAAAGAAATAAAAATAAAATATAGGACTATCAGAAAAATAAAGGGCAAAGAGAAAGTTGTTCATTGCAGAAGTAAGTAAAATTGAAATGGTCTGAGAGTTTAAATACATATCTGATCAAATTAATGCTTGCTGTAGAAGAGAAGTAAAAAAAAAGCAATGATATGTATAAGGAAATTCAAGCACTTTCTATGAAATCAAAAGTAATGCAGCCCCAAAGGGTACTGACACAGAACCATCAACAATGAAACATTTGCAAGTATAAGTAGTATTTGTGAAAGATAAACTGTTCAGCAAATTAACAACATTTCTAATCATCCATAAAGAAACAATAAAAAATAATCTTATTTCTTCACATAATTCAGAGCAAAATTCAGATGCAAAACAACAAGCATTATGTTCATAGCAGTCTACAATTACCTTAAAGAAAAAAGGGAAAGACAGGCAGACAGTGAGAGACGGGAAAGGAGGATGACAGAAGGAGGAAGGATGGATGGGAGGAATGGATCAGACTGGGAAAGGAATAACGAATACATTTTATGTCCTACCAAACTGAAATTTACATAAAAGAAATGAAAACTACAAATTTATTTAAAAACACTCCAAACTATATTTGCAGGGAGAAAGGAAGAAAATAGAATATATAATAAATTTTTAGAGGAAAAAGTTATAAAAATTATAACAACAAAGATAAACTAAAGCAATACCACAAAATATATATGTAACAATAATGAATATAAGATAAACAGACCTCTAAAAAGAAAAATGATAAAGGAAGATAGGCTATAAAGCAAACCTATTAAATTTGGTACATTTTAATTTTAGAGAAGAGTGAATTTTAATATTTTGAGTGAAGCCATTCAGAAAAAAAATGAAATTTAGAGCTCACTAACTTTAAATAAAAATAGAATCAGAGTGAAAATGATTAAGATGAATATTACTATCTTTTTAAAAGTAATGCATATCATCAAAAAATGTTAAAATATCTATGAATCAAAAACCTAGCATCAGGTTTTATAAGGAAATTTTATAAGGATATGAGAACACATACACAAAACATACTTGAAAAATATTCAATTAAATTCTCTCAGACATATATCAGATAAGGAAAAAGCTTTTACAAGACCTAAGTATCATAAAAATAATCGAAATCAAATCAGTAATTCTTCACATCATAATTCTTGTGAAAATGTCACATACTAGGAACAATTACATTTTATATGCTTTGTGTTAGCCAATTCTTAAGCAATCCTATGAGATTGGAGAGATTAAGTAAATTCCCTATCATTGAAACTAGGTTGTAGAATCGGAGCACTAATCTATGTTGCTCATCAATTTGCATAATCTTTTTTTTTATTAAATCAACAAATTGAAATGCAAGGACAGATATAGAAACAGAAATTTTGTGTCCACTGGTTCACTCCCCAAATTCCCACAATACCTGGAGACTGGGCCAGGCTTACTTGGAGCGCCAGGAATTCAACACAGGTATCCCACATTGATGGCAGAGACCCAATCACTTGAGCCATCCTCAAAGTCTGTGTTAGCAAGAAGCAAGAAGATGAAATCAGAAGATGAAATCAGAAGCTTGGACCTCAAACCCTGGTGCTCCTATATGCAACACTGGTGTTCCAAGTAGCATCTCAACTGCTCCATCAAATGCATATCCTGAATATACACAACCTTAGTCACCATGCATTCATATCGATTTGGCTGGCCTGCTGAGAGTCTAAAGCCCATGTGTGTGTGTGATTAGTTGTATTCCTACTAGTGTGCATTAAATATATGTTAAATAAATATTTATAGTATATACATATATATATAACATATAATGCATATGTATATACTATAAATATATAATATATTATAACATAATATAATATTAATACATATTATATTTATAAATATTATAATTTATATATAATATATTATATATAAATATTTAAATATAATATAATACAATATAATATATAATTATAATTTATAATATATTATAATATAATAATATATTATGTTTATTATTTATTTATATTATATTAATCATTACATTGATTAATTCAATAATTATATTAATATATGAATTCTATTTATATTGTATAAATATATAATAATATATAATAGTAAAGAAAATATATATTTATATAATATGATAATATAATATTACATTATGATATAATATCTTATATATTTATAGTATAAACATATATATTATATGTTATATAGTGTGTTTTATGTATATTAAATATAAAATATATAAGTATATACTATAAATATATTGAATAGATATTTAATGCACACTAGTAGGAATACAGCTAATCAATTCATTTCATATTGAAAAGACAAATACAGCAAGATTTGAGGATGAATCACTATGGAAATAACAAGGGCACTTTAAAAGCTTCACAGATAAATGAAATTAAAAGACAAAATTAATTTTGGTACAAAAATTTTTGAAATCTATATATTTTTTTTCACATATGCATTTCCCCAAACTTCTTAAACTAGCCTCTAAAATTTTTTCCAGTATTTTTAAAATCATAAAGCAGTATTTGAAAAAAATATTTAAACAAATTGTATCTAAAATCATTTTGTGAAATTTTGCAATGAAACATGCTGTAGACTGGTGAGAGAATGCCAAAGAGAATATTAATTTTTAAAGATTTATTTTATCTATTTAAAAGGAAAAGTGACACAGAAGGAAATACAAAGAAAGAGGACTTTCATCATGCCAGTCACTCGCCAGTGCCCACACAGCCAAAGCTAGGCCAAGCCAAAGCCAGGAGCTTGGAACTCCATTCGTGTCTCCTACGTAGCTGGCAGGGGCCCTCACACTTGGGCCATCTTCTTCTGCTGTCCAAGTGCCTAGGAAGGGAGCTGAATCAGAAATGAAGCACCTAGGACAAGAACCAGGCACTCCACACTTAACCCACTGAGCTACTTCACCTGCCCAATTCCTAGGTGTTCATTTTGGAAAAGGAAAGAAGGCACTGTGCATAGAGTTTCTTTCTTCCATGTTTGTGAAACTTGCTTGAAATCCCAATTTCTGAATGGCAATCTTATGAAACAAATCTAATACTATTTTGCTTCAGCGCCCAAACACAGGATAAAAATGAGGACCAAAGTTGTACTTAAGTTATAGTAAAAGTCTGAGCCATAATGATTCCACCTAGCATCTCTGTCACTGTCTGGTCTAAGAAAGCAGATAATGTCTCATTTTTATGGTTTATAGCTATAGATGGTGATGATGCTCACCTGTAAATTTTCCATAATTATTTCTTAGAATTGTCAGATAGTACAGCAAAAGTTGTGCTCTTCTTCATACTTAAATCCTTATTTTAGACTATAAAATTGCTATGAAGTTATTGGGTTAGATTTGTATATAGAAAAAATATATAAATGTCTATATATATTTATGTATGTGAGTATTTTCTTTCCAACTCATTTTTTAAAAAAACAAAAAGGAATAATATGAGATCCTTAAAGAGACTTGTCAAGGTTCAGTCACACTCTATCATCAGTACTAAGATTTAAGTCTTCTCTGTTAAAATCATGTGTAACCATGGTTAACAAATTCAGCCCATATGCTTCAATCATTGTTTTATCAAGGAGGAAATAGAATGGGTGTGAAAAACATACTTTTCTAGTATGTTTTTGAGTTTGGAAGGAGACATATCATCAATTTATCTTATCATGTCGTATTATGTCAGTTTAAATTCTTATGTTAAATTATAAGTCAGCCTTTGGTCTTTCAAAATAAAAGAATATCTGTTACTTTGAAGTCTGAGTGACTGATGCTTCAAGTAAAAAGTGGGAAATAAAAGCTTGTACAAAGTCATATTTATCCATTAACTAGTCAGATGTCAAACAGACAATGTCGACCATGACGTCATGATGTGAGAACGAGACGGAGCAACAGCCAGCCTGTGGTGTAGAGAGGTGGAGAAGGAGGGAGAAAACTTTGGAGCAACCCATGAGGTATTTGAAGATTCTTGGAAAAAAAAAAAAAAACTGTTATAAATCCTCAGCTGACAGAATGCCTGGTATACAAAACAGCAAGTTATATTCAGAAACAATATCTGTATTGTGAAAACAATACCTCATTTCTTATTAGGTAAATTGCATTTTCTTTATTCATATGAAATGTATTTGTCATTTCAAAGTTCTTCATTATATGATGACAGTTTGACTCCACATCAAAAAGAATTTAGAAAGATACTCCTTATACAATAGTTTGATTAATTCAAATGACATATTCTTGTTAAAATATGGAGAATGGAATATTTAGGGCAGAAAAGTACAATATTAAACTAAGAGATTTGCATAATCTCAGCACAGATGCCAGATTTAAAAAGCCAACATCACCTTTCATAATTGAAAGCAAGGCACCTTTGCAAAGAATCATTTATTAAAACCAAACTACTATTTCAATAAAGCATTAAGATTTGCAGCATAGAATGCCCCTTGGGCAGCACTCTGAAATAATAGTGAATTGCTATTCTAATCCACAATGGAACATTTTAATAAGTGTGATAAATGACTCACAGAGAGCTTCAGATTTCAATGGTAGTGGAATTTGAATCAGGCAAGAGCTGGCCCTGGGTGATGAATGTAGAGGATTTTCAGGTAAACACTTTGCAATGTCGGGACAATTCCAGCTTATGGAACTCTCAGAGGCAAAATGCATGTCCATTTGTCACATTTCTGCCTGAAGGTAAAAAACAGATGAAAAGTGAGCCTTTTTTTAACAGGTAATATACTCCTTGAAATTCTACAACCTTTCATTCAAAAGGATGCAAAATAATAAAAAGATATGATGTATAAAAATGCATTGCCTTGCATTTAAAGATTTAACATCATATTCATATCTTCAGTATCAGAATAAACTCCTAGGATATATTCTGATCAACTGGAATGAAATAGTTGTTTTTTCCTCTTATTTTAAAAAAAATGTATATTTTATAGGTACCCAAGCTTTATGTACACATGTGGTGTTCTTGTTTTTCTAAGCAGATATAAATCTGATATTTCCAGACAAGATACCACTGATCATGTAAATTTCAAACACAGATTTAGGATGATACAAGTTTTATGAAATTTTTAAAAATTCATGGACTTGTATAGAAAATTCCATTATTATATACTAATATTCAAATGAAATATGCCGTGGCAAACATTATGTTGCATGCTTTTTTGTATATTATTTTAAATATTCCCATGGAAACATGTTTCTTATTTATTGTTCAAGTTTTCTAAGCTAACATCTTGCTCACTCTTTTCTCAATAAATTTCTTTTATTCCAAATGTAGAGTGCTTCAACATATAAAGTATTATTTAAAAAGCTTTCTTGTATTTCATTTGTTTGAGAAGCAGAGGGACAGAGAGATCTTCTATTCACTGCTTCAGTTCCCATGTGTGTGGGATCCAGGAACTCAATGTGAGTGGCAGGGACCCCACTACTGAGTCATCACATGCGGTTTCCCAAAGTGCACATCAGAAGGGAGCTGAAACAGGAGTGGAACTTGTATTCAAATCCAGGCTCTCCAATATGAGATGCAAGCATCTTGAGTGACATCTGAAATGCTGTGCCAAATCCTGACATGTATAGAGACTATTTTTACCAACAGAATAATATTTTGAATGAAATATTATAATAAGAAAAATGAAACACTCAATGAAACCTTGGGTCCACATTTGTACATATAGAAATCTTCTCAAATTTTGCTATTAGCAAAATCTTAGAATACCAAAATCGCATAGATATTATGAGAAATGTTATTTCACATACATAAGAGCTGCAAATTCTTAGAATTGGGAGTAGCTAAGATGCCTGCATGCCACATGAAAGTGCCCAGATTTGACTCCTAGCTCTGGCTCCTGACTCCAAGTTCCGGTCAATGGGCACCCTGGGATGCAGCAGGTGATGGCTCAAGTAATTGAAATTCTACTACCTCTGTGAGAAACATGGATTGAATTTCTGGCTTTTAGCTTCAATCCTGTGCCCAGGTCCAGTTTTTGCAGGCATTTGAAGAGTGTCCCAGCAGAGAGAAACATTCTTATGTGCCTCTGCTTCTCAAATTAAACAAACAAAAACCCTAATAGAGAATAGCAATTTTGTAATACACTTAAAATAGCCATTTTCTTTTTTTTTATTCTTTTAAACTTTTATTTAATAAATATAAATTTTGAAATACAACTTTTGGATTATAGCAGCTTTCCCCCCCCATAACCACCCTCCTACCCACAAACCATCCCATCTCCTACTCCCTCTCCTATCGCATTCTTTATTAAGATTCATTTTTAATTATATTTATATACAGAAGATTAACTTAGTACATACTAAGACTTCAACAGTTTATACCCACACAGACACACAAAGTATAAAGTACTGTTTGAATACTAGTTTTACCATTAATTAGCATAGTACAACACAATAAGGACAGAGATCCTACATGGGGAGTAAGTGCACAGGACTCTCATTGTTGATTTAACAATTGACACTCTTATGACAGTAATCACCTGAGGCTCTTGTCATGAGCTGCCAAGGCTATGGAAGCCTCTTGAGCCCATAAACTTGGATCTTATATAGACAAGGCAATAATCAAAGTGGAAGTTCTCTCCTCCCTTCAGAGAAAGGTACCTCCTTCTTTGATGGCCTGTTCTTTCTGCTGGGATCTCACTCACAGAGATTTTTCATTTAGGTCATTTTTTTTTTTTTTTTTTTTTTGCCACAGTCTTGGCTTTCCATGCCTGAGAAACTCTCATTAGCCATTTTCAAAATAGTCTTTGGTCCTTTCTTACACATGAAGACAGTGCTTCCTGAGTTTTACCATACACATGAGATCATCTGGGGTTTAGTTCAAACCAAGACAGTGGTTGGGTAGGTCTGGCTGATGAGGCCTGAGCTAATGCATTCAATAGAGCCTTCCGGGCAAAGGTGTTGTTCAGGCTGTGTGATCCAGGTGCTAAAGGCACTCTAGGACTTATTCAAAGATCTAATACACAGAAATTCTGAGGAGTAAAAAACAACTGCTCTGTGTTGCTGATAATTAAATGAGTAAAGTAAGCATTAATTGCTTTTCCTTTTGTGGCTTTAATTAGTGTCAGGAAGTAAAAGAAGTTGATGTCATGGATGTTAACTCAGAAATCAGACACATGCAGGCTGTTGGATTCCCATTTTCACTCTTTACTAGATGTGGGGTTGGCGTCTCTAATCCCTCAACTGCAAGTCCATAAAGTATCATTAGCAGCTATTAAAGGAGGTAATACAAAATAAAATATCTAGAATCAATCCCAGCATATTGTAACCCCATGATCAATATTGTTTTTAACAGAGACAAAAAAGTTATGACTCAGAACTAGAAAATTTGGACACAAATTTAGAGTTGTTTTTAATTTAAGAATTAAAGTGCTTTTAACTGCTTAAAATTATTTAAACTTTGTAAACTCAATTTGTTCATTTAAAGAATGTGAATAGTTGTGTTTCAAAACCTGCAAAGAATCAGATAATGTAGATGAAGATACTTTATGAGCCATAAAACTATATAGGTGAAAACTGTAATTATTGCTTATTTGAGTGATAAAACTTGAGGGTTACTGCTTTTGAATTCACCAATTATTTGCAGTGATTTGGCAACAACAAGTAACTTTTCCTTAAGTGACTTTGATGCCTCACTTTTTTTTCTTAAGATTTATTTATTTTGCTTGAAAGAGTTACACAGAGAGAGGATAGGCAGAGAGAGAGAGAGGTCTTCCATCCGCTGGTTCACTCCCCAAGTGGTCACTACAGCCGGAGCTGTGCCAATCCAAAGACGGAATCCAAGAGCTTATTCTGGGTCTCCCAAGCAGGTGCAGGGACCCAAGGACTTGGGCCATATTCTACTGCTTTCCCAAGCCATAGTGGAGAGCTGGAAAGGAAATGAAGCAGCCGGGACTCAAACCAGAGCCTATATGGGATGCTGGCACTGCAGGTGGTGTCTACCCATTACACCACAGCGCCAGCCCCAATACCTCATTTTTTAACTGACCTCTGATAAAAGTTTCAGGACATAAAGTTAGCCAAATGTGTTTAAACCAAAAACTGATAAGTCCTACATATATTTTATTACTATTTAAGAATGGAAACTGGTGAGCATTTGACACAGAGGAATAAGTCACATTTTTTTTTTAAGATTTATTTATTTTACTTGAAAATCAGAGATACAGAGAGAGGGGGAGACACACACACACACACACACACAGAGATCTTCCATCAGCTGGTTCCTTTCCCAGATGGCCACAATGGACAGAGATGTGCCAGACCAAAGCTGGGAGCTTATTCCAGGTCTCCAACATGGATGGCAGGGGTCCAAACTCTTGGATCATCTTCTGCTGCTTTCCCAGGGCATTTGCAGGGAGCTGGATCAGAAGTGAAGTAGCCAGGACACGAACTGTCGCCTGTATGGGATGCCAGCATCAAAGATGGTAGTTTTACCTGCTAAGCCACACCACTGGCCCCTGATAGCTCACCTGTTGAGATGAATGCCTTCTATATCAGAGTCCTTGGATTCTAATCTATTCTGCTCTCCATTCTAGCTTCCTTGTAGCACACACCCTGGAGAGCAGCACATGATGGGCTTACTTGGGTCTCTGCCACTTACATGGGAAATCCAGATTGATAGATAGGATTCTGTCTTCAGTCTCTCCTAGTCCTGGCTGGTGTGGCATTTGAAAAGTAATCTAGCCAAAAGGAAATCTCTCTGTCTCTCGGTCCTTGTCTCTGTCTCTGGCTCTGGCTCTTTTGATCTTTCAAATAAAATAAAACAAATTTAAAAATGCAAATAAAAATAGAACATATACAAATACATGTACTTACTAGTTGATAATATATTACTACAGGTACTTTTTGTCTCTTCCTTCACTTACATTAACATCATATATTTTATGTGATAAAAAAGTGGAAGGGATCAATTCTTTAGCACTAGCACCCTAACAAAAGAGGTGCCCAGTAAATAGCTGCTGAAGAATGAATTCACACCTAGAAGTTTATTCCTCATCCATTTCTATTTTGATATAGCCTGAAAATATAGTTTGTATCTTAATTCTTCAAATTTAATGCAAAAATGGGACAATCAATATAGAACTTGTTATATGGAGATGTTACAGTGAACTCTGAGAATTAACTGAAATGAAGATAGGTAAGTGTTTTGAATGATTTTCTGAAGAAAAATCCTGTAGAAACACAAAATTTTCAGAGAATGGAAGTCCTTTTGATAATAAGGAAAAAATAACTGAGAAAGCTTAGTGATAAGTACTGGTAGATCAGAAATGGTGTGTGGTGTTGGGGGGTAGGACTTAGAGACCTGGAGTTATAGCTTTCTTGATTTCAAAGAAGTAACACCAGGAAGGATATTGCTAATCTTTTCTGGACACAGTGAAAGTGCCATATATTATGTTTTATCAATGACTTGCAAAAAGCAATAACCATTCATTTAATTAAACACAAATACAATTTATGGACACCAACAAAGTCAAAAATATAGAGATTAAAGAGCTAAGGAACAATAAGAATCAACCTAAAAGACTGAAAGTTAATGCACTGATGAAATGTCAGTGTCAAAAGTAAAATCAGTAATATGAATTCACTAACAGCTTATTCATTGATAGCTTAGAAAATACACTTTATTCCATGTATTTCATATTTACAAGACATACAATGCTTCCCACCAACCCTCCCTCTCTTCTTCCTTCCCTCCTCCTTCATTTTTCATTTTTATTTAGTTTTTGTTTTGACATACTTTCAATTTTCTTTATAATAACGAAGTTTTTCCTTAACAAAAGAAGGAATCGGACAAGTAGTATGTAGAAATGTCATTGTTTTTCAGGAATATAGACAAGGACTATAACCAATAATCAAATTTCAAGATATCAGTTTCATTCATATACCTTAAATTTTTGTACTGTCTATATATATATATATATATATATATATATCTTAAATTACCACTAATCAGAGAAAACTTATGAAATTTTCTTTTGATTTATATAAATAAATAAGAAAAAATACAATTGATTTTAGTAATCTAATTTTTGTGTTTTGTGCCAAATTTATTAGATGGACTTTTTCTGGATTTTCATGATTTTCTATGTACATGATACAGACAAAAACAAATTATGACTTTCTTTCCAGTCTAAGTGGCTTGAAATCCCTAACTGAACTAAAGAAACCCTCTAGTGTTGAATCAAAATGACACAAGATAACATCTTTCCCCTCTTCCGTGAAAACCTTCAGTCTTGCACCCCTAAGTAAGATAATATTTCTGGGTTTCTCACAGATACATTTATCAGATTGAAGACATTAGGAGCAGTTCTGGAACCTGAAAATCCATGTTCTAGGTGCCAACAGTTCCATGACTGGTCTGACTCCACGTTCTTGTTCATAGATGGCCACCCTTTTGCTTTATTCTAACATAGCACAAGAGGTAAGGGGTTTCCCTGTTCTCTTTGTTAAGGATGTGAGGAGCAACTGGGAGCAACTCGGACTAGACTAAGTTCTGGAATTAAGACTTATTCTATGCATCTGCTCTCCCACAATATGGCGCTGAGAAGGGAAACAGCTTCTACACAGCTGCCTCCAGTTCAACCAATAAACTGTGGGACCTGCTCCTGATTGGAGGAGAGCAGCGTACTCGGCGTGTGGGTAGCAGAGTTGGGATTGGTGGAAGAGGACTATAAAGGAGGAGAGAGACGGCATGCACCAGGAACATCTAAGGGGAACATCCGAAGGAACACCTGTGCAGCCCCCGAGAGAGCCGGCCAGCGGTGTGCCGCTCCCCCGAGGAAGTGGGGAATGTGGCAGGGGGAACCGCCCTTCCACGGAGGTGGAAGGGACAGTAGCCAACCCGGGAAGAACCAGCAGCAAACCCGGGGAGGGCAGAGCAGACGAAAGAACAGCGCAGGGTCCTGTGTCGTTCCTCCACGAAGACGGGGAGCGACAAAGGACACCACTCACAATCACATGGGCTCTGACCTCATGACTTGTATCATCTCCCAAAGACCCCATCTCCTGATGCCATCATTCTGGGGGTTAGGATTTCAAAATACAAATTTTCAAAATTTCAAAATACAAATTGCTAAGCATCCATTCCATTGCATTTTTGTGGTCTGCTTTATCATCGGACCCTTCTGTTTTGCTGGATCTAGTATCTCCCTCTCCCATCAGAAATGGATGTTTTTCCAGTTG
The DNA here is from genome assembly GCF_051225735.1 of Oryctolagus cuniculus. Classification (NCBI taxonomy): domain Eukaryota; kingdom Metazoa; phylum Chordata; class Mammalia; order Lagomorpha; family Leporidae; genus Oryctolagus; species Oryctolagus cuniculus. The sequence goes on along the minus strand of NC_142868.1, from coordinate 24,122,319 downwards.
AATAAATCAGAGTCCTGAATAGTTCATTCTGTAACTGTGAGGAAAAATGCTCTTTTCTGCTAGGCTGTGAACTGATAATATAAAAGATTGCAGGTCTGGGTAGTCGTATTTGCCACGGCAGTGACAGTTTCTGTGTTGAAATGAAGACAACACAGAGCCGAAAGGGAACAGAAAGATTTGAGAGAACTCCATTGTTTGGACTTGAACATAAATTCCACAACTTTAGCCAATCAAATAAGCCTTTTATTTCCAGTTTATTCCTTAGACCATTCTGATTTTCATTCTGTTTCTTATAAGTGGAAGAGATTTGACTAATAAAGAAATGATGAAATAAAAAATAAAGAAATGATGGAATAAAACAGAATTTAAATTGAGAAAAAATTTAGAATGAAGATGTGACTTCAAAAAGCACAATTGATAGATGTATGGAAGTTACTTACCTGGTAGTCCTTCAGCAAATATTACTAACAGATCTCTGGTGGTACCTAGGCACACTGTTAGACCTTCATTACAATTCTCCACACTAAGTATAAAATTTGAAAGCTATTCCATTCTTAACACAGAATAATGATGATGTTCTTGAATTATAGAAAAATGGTTTCCATCATTTATATGTGACCTATTTTTCTAAGTACAATTTTGTCAATAATTAACACAGATTTTCAGATAATATTCAGAAAGCATTAGGAGTTGTATTTGTGACCGAAAGTGTTACAAGGGGAGCATTTAGCCTAATTGTCTAAGACACTGGTTAAAATGCTACCTCAACCCAAATCAGAATCACTAGGTTAGAGTCAGACCTCTGGCTTCTGACTTGAGGTTTATGCTAATAGCAACCTAAAAGGCAGTGGTGATGGCTCAAATAGTTAGGAACCTGCTACCCATGTGAGATTGAATCCCTAGGTACAACTTTGCTTGGAGTCCTGGCTCTCTTTTTTTTTTTTTTTTTTAAGATTTATTTACTTTATTTGAAAAGCAGAGTAACAGAGACAGAGGGAGAGACAGTGAAAGAGAAAAGATATTCCTCTGCTGTTTCACTTCCCAAATAATGGCTATGGCCAGTCTAAAGCTAGGAGCCAGGAGCTTCATCTGGGAATGCCATGTGGATGTGGGGGCCCAAGCACTTGAGCCATCTTCCACTGTTTTTCCAGATGCATTAGCAGGGAATCTGTATCTGAAGTAGAACATCTGGGAATTGAACCAGCGCCAATATGCAATGCTGGTGAGGCGATGTGTGCAGCAATTTATCCCACTTTACCACAGTGCTAGCCCCCAAGCCCAAGCTCTTTTAGACACTTGCGGAGGGAACTTGTGGATGGGAGTGTTCTCTCTAATCTGTCACTCTCTCCCACTCAAATGAATAAAAATAATAATAAAAACATTTTTGAAAAGATTGAATTGCATAAAATCATAAAACATTATCACTTGTTAAAATTATTGTTCATAGCACTAACAATTGATGTGCATATTATTGTGTATAATATTAGAGAATTATTTAAATGTCAAACTATCAAATAGAAAAATGTGTTCTGTATATTAAGCTGTATTGTCAATAAAATACATAATATTAAACCAAGTTTAATAGAGATTTTATCAACCAAAGATTCGGTCTTTAGTTTTTCAGGGTCATAACCTAAGAAATAGACACCAAGTCTTCTTTTGATTAGTATTATCTTGGATTGACAGCCCATGATGATAATTTTAAAATGCCTTTAGTCACCTCTGTAACCTCATATTTAAGGAACATACTAATACTTTTAAATTTCAGATGGATATTTTATGCTTTGTAATTTTTATCTAATGAAGAACTCAGAAAAGATATTTATTTTTAAAAAACTTTGTAATTTTAGAGAGTTGCTCAAAGGTGCTTTTCATAAAGTTGACATTTCATATTATCACAAATTAAAATAATTTCACTATAGTCATAGATATAAAATTGAAATTATTTGCATTAGAAAATCACCTTTATATATCTTAAAAGAAAGTTCAGGGCAAAAGAATCCCATTAGTTTTAAAAGGGTAAAAATGAGACTGTGAATATTGTAATCATGCCATTTAAAGGAAGAACATTGCTTGGAGGACTGTTGAGTTGAGCCTTTAAAATAGAGAAAAATGCGAAGGGATTCTGGGAATTCAATTTGCTGGGAGGAAAACAAGAAAATTTAGCTGAAATTGGAACTTCAACTATAAACTGATTCTTGGATTTAAAATCTTAAGGTCTTGTTTAATGTGTGCTTAATAATTCAACTTATCTATAATTCTCTAATATGTAACAAATATGTTAATTGATTATATCACAATTAACATATTTTAATATTATAATTGTGAATCAATAGCAATGGATAATATTTTGAATGGAAAGATTTTGTTAAATCTATATATACAAGGACACTTCCAAAAGTTTGTAGAAAATGGAATTTAAAGTGGAAATAATTTTGGTGCAAAAATTTTGGAAATCTATCCATAAACGTTCATATTACAGATTTTTCCATGAGTTTACTGTTTGAATAGATGTCTACAATGTTTCTTTCATGCTTACAAGTGGCAGAACACAGTGCAGCAGTTCCTGGTTTTTGGAGCAATAAAATACAGGCTATTCTACAAATACAAAGAAAATTTACATGAAAATTACAATCAACAGGATAGCATCTTCCTTCCTGCTGAAGTCTGCAAAAAGGAAGGGTAACAGCATCAGTTGTCTTGCACCTCCGCCTTTTTTTTTATTTATTTTTATTTTTTTGACAGGCAGAGTGGACAGTGAGAGAGAGAGACAAAGAGAAAGGTCTTCCTTTGCAGTTGGGTCACCCTCCAATGGCCGCCGCGGCCGGCACGCTGTGGCCAGCACACTGCGCTGATCCGATGGCAGGAACCAGGTACTTATCCTGGTCTCCCATGGGGTGCAGGGTCCAAGGACTTGGGCCATCCTCCACTGCACTCCCTGGCCACAGCAGAGAGCTGGCCTGGAAGAGGGGCAACCAGGACAGAATCTGGCGCCCTGACGGGGACTAGAACCCGGTGTGCCTGCGCCGCAAGGCGGAGGATTAGCCTAGTGAGCCTCGGCACCAGCCGGCACCTCTGCCTTTATAACACAATCATGCCATCCATTTCTTCAGGATTTCATTTAATATTCTCCACTAATAGAATCATTTAACAGAAACAGGCGGCAGAATTAGCAGTTGCACGCATATGCTCATTTCTCAAGTTATTTTTTTCTTTAAATTACTGAACATTTCATTTATTTTGAGTCAAAATGCAGAACTTAGTTCTTATGCTTAGTGGATTTTGAAAGTCCTGTTAATACCATTTATTTCACCTCTTAGCAAAGCATTCAGTTCCCCTGCTTACAAAGATGCCGCTACTCCCTATGCCTGTGGCTTTTCATGGTTATTTAATGCGTTGTTGTGGTTGATCTTCATAGCTGCTAGTTAAATGTGAAACTTGGTTTGTAAGCTTAATAAATTTAAGACAGAGAAATTTACACATTTAAAAAAGATAACATTCTTATGAAATATTTTAGACATCGTTTCATATAGTTGATTAATTAAACCATTAAAATTATACCAATAACTGAAGGAACAAACCAAACCATGCTTTAAGTTTTTCAAGGGAATGTAAAGAGAGTTTTAACTGAAGAAGTAGTTTAAACATTTCTGGGGGCTGACGCTGCGGTTTAGTGGGCTAAGCTTCCACTTGCTGCTCCAGCATCCCATATGTACCAGGTCATGTTCCAGTTGCTCCTCTTCAGAACCAGCTCTCTGCTATGGCCTGGGACAGCAGTAGAAGATGACCCAAGTGCTTGGGCTCCTGCACCTGTGTGGACCACAGAAGCTCCTGGTTCCTGGCTTCAAATCAGCCCAGCTCTGGTCATTGCAGCCAACTGGGGAGTGAACTAGCAGATGGAAGACCTCTCTCTCACACTGTCTCTCTGTAACTCTAATTCTCAAATAAATAAAAAAGCTAAAAAAATCATTTCTGAGTATATTAATTAAAAAAGAGAGTAGATATTTTGGCATAACTTCTTCCACTGCTGCTTGGGATGCCTGCATCCCTCATCAGAGTGCTTTAGCTGGTTCCAGCCTCTGGTATTCCACTGCTGATCCAGCTTCCTGCTAATGTATCCTAGGAGATCACAACATGGTTCAAGTGCTTGGGCCCCTGCCACCAACTTGGGAGAGAGACTCTGATGGCCCCGATGGAGTTCTGGCATCTTGCTTTTGGCCTGGCATAGCCCAAGATGTAAGTGGGCATTTGGGAAATGTGGAGGAATATCTCCCCCTTGCCCCCTTTGTAAGCTGTGCCCTTTAATAGACAATAATAAGGGCTGGCATTGTGGTGTATCAAGTTAAGTGTCCACCTGAGACGCCAGAGTCACAAATGGATGCTGGTGCCAGTCTTGGGTGCTCTCTTTCTGATCCATCTGTCTGCTAATGGCCTGCAGAAAGCAGTGGAAGGTGGCAAAAGTGCTAAGATCTCTGCCACCCACATTGGAGACCCAGAAGAAGGTCCTGGGTCCTGACTTCAGCCTGGCCCAGCCCTGGTCATTATGGCTGTTTGGGGAGTGAACCAACAGATGGAAGATCTCTCTGTCTCTCTCTGTCTCTCCTTCTTTCTCTGTAACTCTGACTTGGAAATAAAGAATAAGTCTTTAAAGCATAAATCAATACACATTTTTAAAAAATTAAAATAAATTGTGGACAACATTATCTTCTATGCATATTTATATGAATCTTTTTCATCCAAAAAAATCTGGACTATAATGATAAACTATCTGGAGAATACATAAGCAAAAAATTAAACTTTTGTAACTTAAGTTTAATAATTTCATTAAAAATAGAAGGCACTTCAAGGTTAAAATTTTCCTGTCAGTCATCTTTACTTTCAAGCAGATGAATGAAAATTTTAATTAAATAGCTAATTTCAAAAATGGTATGATAGTTTATTTTAGCCCAAATGGCAATTTTCTTTCACACTGAAGATTAATATCTTCAAATTATCAACTTCAATATTTGAAATGGAAAGAATATTGCAAAAATGAACTCTTCAAACGACCTAAAAGTGTTTCTGAAAACCTAGGGAATGTAATTTTGAAAAGAATCAGATATATTTATTTCAACCTGATTAAATATTATAAATCACCTTGATGTTTCATCACCATAAAAAGAAAAATATGCTTAGATTTTCTTGTTTGCTGTTATTATTACATACTCTACAATGTGTCTCTAAAGATAAATATACTGATCCAGATACACAGATGCATAAGATATTAGAAAATGTCACATTAAATTATAACACTTGGGTCAAAAAACATGTGTAGGTGGAAAAAACACAGCCTTCCTTATTCCAGTAGACATTGTGATCAGGATCTTGGAGGAGGTAATGATCACTAAAATTGCATATGTAGGACAAGATTTCTCAATATAGACTGATTTTTCCACCAATTATATCAGTATCCAGATTAGACCCAACAATTTTAAACTCACAAGAATGATTATCAATGTTCTTAACAGCAAGTATCTCAATTTTTAATCACAAAAAAATCTCCTCATTTTTGCCTCATGGTATATCACAGGGCGATGTAGTGTTTCTCAGGGAAAGAAACAAGAATGAGAACCTGTAATGAAATTGTAGTGTTTGTAAAATCATCTTAAAATCGACATCCCGGCTGGCACTGCGGCTCAATAGGCTAACCCTCTGCCTTGCGGCGCTGGCACATCGGGTTCTAGTCCTGGTCGGGGCACCAGATTCTATCCCGGTTGCACCTCTTCCAGGCAAGCTCTCTGCAGTAGCCAGGGAGTGCAGTGGAGGATGGCCCAAGTGCTTGGGCCCTGCACCCCGTGGTAGACAGGAGAAGCACCTGGCTCCTGGCTTTGGATCAGCGCAGTGCGCCAGCCGCAGAGGGCCAGCCGTGGCGGCCATTGGAGGGTGACCCAACGGCAAAGGAAGACCTTTCTCTCTGTCTCTCTCTCTCACTGTCCATTCTGCCTGTCCAAAAAAAAAAAAAAAAAAAAATCGACATCCTATTTCATCTTTCATGTTGCATTTTTAATAGTTGTTTACCAAATGCAACCCTCACTCAAACCTACACACTAGAGATTGGATACCACGAAGCAGAGACCATCTTGAGCCATTATACAAGCACATAATCTCCATGTCTGTTCCTAAGAATCTACTACACAAGACCTGTGATTTTGGTTTAAATCTTAAAAATGAAATTATATAATGTTGAAGAAAGCATCAGAAGTGATTCCTATCTTTATTTCCACATTACATTATACAAATTAAAAAAGACAAGAACCAGAGAATTAATGTAACTTGTTTGAGATAGAAATAAAATGTGGATAAAATTCATGAAGTTCCTTCTAATAAACTATCCTGAAAACATCTATTTCTGAAAAGTATTCTGAAATTATGTTAGAATTCTTAAATAGTTGTCAAGATAGGTTAATGAGTTCCCATACAATTTGTAGCAAGGATCCCCCAAATGTAACAACTTATATAAACATGGTGTGTACTTAAAAAAATAAGTGAATATTTATTAGACTATGCCTATTTTATTGACATTTTATTCAAATTCTATTAAATTGTACTATTCCAGGATCCAATCTAGCATCTATATTGTAATTATATATCCTGGCTCCTTACACTCCTCAACTTGATGACAGATTTTTTTTTAATATTTCATTGTTTTTCACAACCTTGAATTTTTTCAAGATTTTATTTATATATTTTAGAGTCAGAGTTAAACAGAGAGAAAGAGAGAGAGAGATATCTTCTATCTGCTGGTTCACTCCTCAAATGGCTTCAAAGGCCAGAGCTGGGCCAGGCCAAAGCCAGGAGCTAGAAGCTTCTTCTGGGTCTCCCGTGTGGGTGCAGGGGCCCAAACACTTGAGCCGTACTCTGCTGCTTTCCCATACGAATTAGCAAGGATCTGGATTGGAAGTAGAGCAGCCGGAACATGCACTACTGCCCATATGGGATGCCAGAGAAGCTGCTCCTCTTCCAGTCCAGATCCCTGCTAATGGCCTGGGAAAGCAGCGAAAGACGGCCCAAGTACATGGGCCCCTGCACCCATTATGGAGACCTGGAATGAGCTCCAGGCTCCTAGCTTCAGCTTGGCCTACTCCTAGTCCTTGTGGCCATATGGAGAGTGAACCAGTGGATGGAATATCTCTCTCTGTTGCTCCTTCTCTCACTCTGTAAATCTGCTTTCAAATAAATAAATAAATAAAGCTTTTAAAAAAAAGTAAATACCATTTCCTCATGTGCTTATTTCCATCAAAATATTACACTTCATAGAAGTGATCTGAATCTTACTCCTCCAGGTCCTAGAAAAGTTTCCCAGACATTCAATGAGTGTTTCATTTAGCATGTTTTAATTATGCCACCAAAGACCGAGATACAATGTTTCAGATTCATCTGAAAGAATTTAGCATCACATGCACTCATCAGTCTTGCACTGAATTGTCAAAGCCTAAACTATTGTTTTTAGAGTTATTCAAACTCTCTCAAGGAGGAGGCATATTCTTGATCAAAATGGTTTTCTTAATTTACTGTATCAATCATGGGATTAAACCGCAGCCAAGCTCTATTGAAAATTAGATTGACATAGGCCAGTGCTGCAGCTGAGCGGGTAAAGCTGTGCTGGCATCCCATAAGGGCCATAAGGGGGGCAGTTTGAGTCTGGCTACTCCACTTCCGATCCAGCTCTCTGCTGTGGCTTGGGAAAACAGTAGAAGATGGTCTAAGTCCTTGGGCCCCTGCACCTACATGGGAGACCCTGAAGAAGTTCCTGGCTCCTGGCTTCAGATCGGCCAAGCTCTGGTAGTTACAGCCATTTGGGAAGTGAACCAGCAGATGGAAGACTCTCTATCTCTCTCTCTCTCTGTCTGTCTCTCTCTCTCTGCCTCTGCCTTTTAAATAAATGAATAAATAATTTTAGAAAAGAAAATTGGATAGACAAAAGGCTGAACTTAGTTTCTCTCACATTAAATGGTATCTGGTAGTCAGGGCATTTCTAAGCTACAAAGCATATGCAGAAACAGTCAAAAGTAAGCGGATTCCCCTCACCCAGGCTTCTCTGTGTGATGGAAGCTCATTTTGTTTTTCTCCATAAATATTTTAGAAGTACTTCTAATGCAGCCACATTTTTAAATTTGTTGGTATATTTTGTTATGAATAGCGTTCATTGTGGTTTGCTTTGCTCACCTTCAACTGTAAAGAATACTTTGTACAGCATAATGTACAGAGCATGTGCTCATGATAAGAAGATGGCATCCCACAAAGATGCACATATCCTCATCCCCAGAACCAGTGAGAATATGGTATGTTATATGATAGTGAGGAATTGCAGCTTGCATATATGAATTAAGAATTTTAATTAGCAGTCCTCAAATATAGAGATTGTCCTAGATTTTTTTTTTTTTTTTTGGCCCAATGACATCACAAAGATCCTTAAATGTGGGGGAAAAAAAAAGGCCTAGAAATCAGTGTTAGAGTGTTGTGATGCTGATAGGATTCATTCAACCAATATGGACTTTGAAGACTGAAGGGGATTCAGAGCTGTAGAATGCAAGCTACCACTAGAACCTAGAGGAAGAAAGTGTTCTGCCTAGAGCTTCCCAAAAGAAACTTGGCATTAGTGACACTTTTATTCTAGACCATGGAGATACACTTTGCATTTCTGATTTCTAGAACTGTAAAGCAATTAATTTACATTGTTTAAGCCACTGAGGTTGTGCTGATTTCCTCTGAAAATGTTAAAGGTAGAATCAGTGTTCCTGCCATTTACCTGCCCAATACCCTATCAACACTTAATAAATCTTATTATTTGAAAGAGAGGATGGCATGATTGGAGGAGAGAGAGAGAGAGAGAGAGAGAGAGAGAGATGTCTTTTGTCTGCTGCTTCATTCTCTAAATATCTGCAATAATCAAGGATGGGCCTGGTCAAACAAGCAATGCAGAACTTCATGTGGTTCTCCCACTTGGGTGGCAGGACCCAACTACTTACGCCATTACCTACATCTTCCCTGGGAATGCATTAATAGGAAGCTGCAGAAAAGTGTAGACAGAGGCTGCCATAGTGATGTAGCAGGTTAAGCCACCACCTACAACGCTGGCGTCCCATTAGGTGCCAGTTTATGTCCAGATGTTCAATTTTGGATCCAACTCCTTGCTTATGTCCTGGAAAAATCAGGGGAAGATGGCCCAAGTGTTTGAGCCCTGCCACCCATGTGGGAGGCCCAGATGAAGCTCCTGGCTCCTGGCTCCTGGCTGACTTCAGCCTGACCAAGAGCCAGCCATCACAAGCCATATCAGGAGTGAAAACTGCTTTCTCTGTCTCTTCCTCTAGCTCTCTAACAGACTTTCAAAATAAAAAAGAATTGAAGTGCAGACAAATTAGAATCCAGGCACTTCTATATGGTGTGCAGAAGTCCCAAGCAAGATCTTAGCACTGAGCTTAGCACAAACTCCAGCACCCAGTAAGTATTAACTAAGAGATACAATACCTTTAAATTAATGATTCAAGAGTTAAATGGATATTTATTGCTTACATGCAGTGTTTCCTACCTCCTTCTCCTCCCTGCAGTTCAAATCCACATTCGCATACCATGTGTCCTGACAATAAGAATTCTTGACTTTGTATGGTGAAGGAAATTTTGCAAATATGGTAAACCGTGATCAGCAGAATAATATATTCCTGTTGTGTAATTTTGAAACTGGCAAACTAGACATAGTGTGGTTAGTCCATGGGGGAGAAATTATCCCATCGACTTTCCGGATAGAGGAGGAAAATACTAACAGCTGTGGAAACAATGGTGAACATTTTCCCCTTTGACTTTGGCTCCAAAAATGGTGGTTTAACTCATCAGTAAAGTGAATTTTCCTTTTTTCTTCACTAAGAGAGATAAAAAGAAAAACGGTGAGATGCACACAGTCATGTTTATTTTGGCAGAAAATCACAGCTGTGAACAGCGACTAAAATTGCTATTACTGCTTCTTTAGAGTAACGGTACCTGCTACTGATTCCCTTTCCACTCCAGCAATAGATTTTTGTATTTTTTTTTCCTTGCTGCTGGCTGACAAAGGCTATGGGCTGCACAGAACTCACATCTCACATTCCTCTTCTCATTGCCCTGACAAAGTTGCACGCTCTATATGTTTGATGTATTACTTCCTCTGCAGAAAACAGCCATGATTCAAGAAACAAAATATTATCCAAAATGCTCAGCTTTGCCTGGTGCATGAGCAGCAAAACTTCAAAAAATGTGCCCAGATATGAAAAATAATGGCAAAACTAGACACACTGGGATAAATTGAAAAAAATAAAAACAATGCCTAATGTCTACCCAGCCTTATATTACATTAGTAAGAACAAAATTTATTTGAATATATAGAAAATTACTTGAGGAATCTTAAGATATTTTTATGTGACTATACCCTTTGATAACTCAATTAGTTATAGACCTATTCTTAGAAATATCTCTCTCCCTTTCTCAGTCACACATACACAAAAACCCTATACTACCATTGGTATTGCAGACATTTCACAGGATTTCTTAAAATTCCTACTTCATACCCAAGAACTTTCTGGGTATCCTCCAAGCCCTGAATATAACCTGCTAATTTAAATGAATGCAAATTTCTGCTGTTTTCTCTTCTCAAATATTAAATTTGCAATGTTGTGTCACACCTAGAAGACAGCATCCTTGTCTAGAAGTGCAAAAGTGAAAGTGAATTTCGTTGAATACCATGGACCATTTGTAAAAGAAAGAGTTTTGGAATTACCTAATGGGGTGTGAAAACATTTTCTCCAATACTAGATACATTTTGCTACATGAATGAAGGATGCAAAAAACAGAACTGCTGCTCAGAAAGAAGTTCTGAAGTCCTGTATGATAAGAGAGGTCATTGAGATAACATGAATAACACCAGGAAGCATTTTAACTACTAAAATGTCAAGGTCATACTCAAGTTGTAACAAAGATGTAACCATAGCATGCATTGTAGTTCTGTGAGTTAGGCTGCTACTAAAGACATATGCATCCATATAGAGCGACTAGATGCATATGTGAAGTGAAGTCACCTTCATTTCCCCTCCAGGTACCTGCTGATGCTTACCTTGAAAGGCAAAGGTGCCATGTCGAGTATTTAATCTCTGCCACTCATGGTGACACCCACATAGCGTTCCTGGCTCCTTGCTTTGGCCTGGATCAGTTCTAGAAGTTAATGGCAATTGGGGAGTAAGTCAGCTGATGGAAGAGAGATCTCTCTCTTTCTATCTCTCTCTCTCTCTTCCCCCTTCTATTACTCAGCCTTTCAAATAAATAAATCTTCAAAGAAAGAAAGGAAGAAAGAAAGAAAGGAAGAAAGAGTGAAAAATAAAGAAAGATGGATGCAGCATACAGGAGCAAGACACTTAGAATCAATGTCCGTGGGAGTAAAGGAGAGAATCTGGTGAGGCATACATTAAACATTTAGCAAAATAGTTCACCTTGTGCAGGTTAGGATGCCAGGCAAGTCTCTATAAGTTTGTGTAACCCACAATGCCTAAATTGGATATCTAGGCAATAATATAACTGTTTCTGGAACCTATATGGCATTACTCAACTCCGCTGTGTAAGGACTCGTTTGCCTTAAGATGATTTAACCTTGCTAAATCACAATTCTCTGATTTGTAAAATCAGTGAAATGCTTCATGTATTTCATAACATTGTTCAAAGTATAGTTAGGATAATGAATATAAAGTACTTACACAGTGTGATATATCATAGAAGGCAGAAGAACAATTTAGCCAATAGTATAGTTATCACAGGAGAATGATAAAAGTGATCTTTGTTAAGTGAGATTATTTTCCTTGTCAATACATAATCGTTAGAAGCAGTTATAATTTCATTGCAGTCACGAATCTGAGCAAATCCTTAATTCATTTACGGGCCCAACTCGCACCAGAGATTACAATATATCAGACAGTGTTCTAGTCATTGGAGTGACAGCTGGAAAGAAAATGAAGCTCTTGACAATCTCCTTTCTTTATATTACTGACAGAAACATAAAGATTTAACTAATATTCAGAAATGTAGGATGTCATATGGCATGAGTGCTACAGAGAAGACTGGAGCTTATGAAAGGGATTTGGTAAGACTGTTTGGATTAGAATTTCCTGAAAGAAAAAATCACTGTGGCCTTGGAAATGAAGAAAAAATATGGACTGAAATATTTCTAAAGGGTCCATGTGGGTTCTGGTTGTTGCTTCCAAAATTGGCTGTTCTGAAACCAGTTTGGAGGAAATTTTCAGAAATCCCACGTGGTTTGATGCTCTGTTGAACTTGAATAGGCACCGTGAATGTGGTATGAAATGATAGATCCTGGATACATCTGAGGGCAGATGTGAAATTATTCGCTCACAGGTCAGATGTATGTGTGTGTGAGAGAGAGTGTCATCAAGAACATTCTTTTACTTAGAAATTGTAATTCTGGGGATAAAATATCTAAGATATAAATTATATCCTTAAAATTATAACAAAAAATATCCTCTATTACTATAGAGCAAATGTGTGATAATCAAACAAAACAAATGTGTGATTCTTGTACCAATAAGTAGGCCTCATTCTGCATCCATTCAGATTGTGAATCCCTATGTATTATCCTGCATGTCCCGGAGTGCTGATCATTTCACTCTTGTTTAATGAAAGGCTCTTTAAATATATTTGGAATGCACAAACCTTTATCTTGATAAGAACTTAGTGGTTAGATAATTAAGTGAACCTCAAAAAAATTTATTTTTTCCTTTAGTCAGTTAAATTTTCTCATTTATTTGGAGGTCAGCTGGAGCAGGCAGTAATAGCACCAGTTTATAGCAAACTATTACCCTTAACCTTTCTGTAGGAAACAAAATGAGTAGAGAGAGTGATGTTGCCTAGGAACACTGAAAAATATTCAGAGCAGACTAAGAACAGTCTGGTTACATGTCTTAAAATCTGCCGAGAAATGTGTCCCACATATATCCAAGAGTATTCCTCTCCCATATCAATTTGTTCTTGTCTGTCAATTCTTCCTTATTAATATAATTGGTGGAAATCACCATACATATATCTGGGTAAATGGCTAATACACTTGTAAAATTATTTAGATGCAAAAAAATGGTATTCAATACCTATGCCAACCCATTACTTGCATTGTTATAATTTAACATGCAAAAATATATAATTACCCTTTTATACTCTCTGATCATCTAATTTAAATAACTTTACTTCTTCCTTTGTTTTATGAAGACTTCAAATTAGCTTTCAAATCTCACATTCAAAAACCTAAAAGAATTGCAATGTCTTGTTCTAAACATTTTGAGCTAGACAAAACTGAACAGAACAAAAGGAAATCTGAGAAAATCTAGCACACACAAAAGAGAAGTGTACAGGAAAAAAATTATTTAGGTCTATCACACCATTGTCTTCTCTGCCATTCTATTTTAATATGAAACTCTTGGAAAATTGACTTGCCTTAGTACTCACAGTAAGTACTTTCTTTAATTTCCTATTCAGAAGAACATGCAAATCTTTAGGTAGAAATGCTGGTTTTATTTTTTAAGTCTATAATTGCAAAGCTACCAAATGGCTAACAACAGGTGACTTTAGTACCCCAATGGAAATGTGATAGCATATGGTGGAAGTGCATGGAAATACAAATAGATTTGTCTCTGAGATTTCAAAGATTGTGGTCAAGTACCTATTTAGCACCTCCTTTTCCATAGTCTGAACTTCACAGTTCTGAGAACAATAGCAATAGCAAACCTATTGTGTTTTGTGATGATTTTTCTATTTGTCTACTATGAAATTTTTTATGGGGGAAAATGAATTCAGATTTTATTTTACCTCAGACTGTGAAATACAGAGTAAGTTTGTGTCTTTATCTGTATATTTCGTTTTAAATATTTTAAGAATTAAATGGAAGTCAGCGCTATAAAGTATCTCTTTTTCCAATCATAGGCACAGATAAGAACACATTTTTTGTGTGCTTTTACTGCTCTGTTTAAGCTTAGATATCTTCTATGTTGTGTAGAAATAATTCAATATCCACAATATGAATTTTTATGCACTTTTTAAAAGAATAAAATGTTGAGTCATCCTGCTATAGCTTATTTTTGTATATATACATATTCATTTATGTACAATATATTTCATAAAAACAAAGTAAATGTAATTTAAGAACTTTTCTGTTTTATGGATAATTTAATAAAAGAATATTTTATCTTGGGAAAATTGAGATCCAAGAATAACTACTTCATTAACTGAATGACAGATCCACCGTTATACTTTAGTCATCAAAGGTGACCTTTTCTTGTAGTCCAAATTTATATGAACTTTCTTCCTAGTGGCCCATTACCCAATAAACATTTTAAATCCATGATATTAACAATTTCAAAGCTCTACAAAATTTTGGAAAGAACAGACATCATCTATCTGTGCAGAAGTATGAAACAAGACCCCCACCTTACACCTTATACATAAAGTATAAACCGGATACCGTCAAATCACTAGCGGAGCACATTGGGGAAACTCTGAAACTTAGGCAAAGACTACTTGGAAGAAACTTCAGAAGCACAATCAACACAGAGACAGACAAATGGGATTACATCAAGCTAATAATCTTCTACACTGCAGAAGATGCACTCAACAAAGTGAAGAGGAAACCAACAGGATGGGAGAAAACATTTCCACATTATGTAACTGATAAAGGATTAATACCAGAATTTATAAAGAGCTCAAGAAACTCAACAACAAAGCAAACAACAAAGTCAAGAAATAGGCAAAGGACTTGAGCAGAAAGTTTTCAAAGAGGAAATTTAAATGACGGACACATGAAAAAATGCTCAGGATCTCTAGCCATTCAGAGAAATGCAAATAAAAACCATGATGATGTTTTACGCCAACCCATTAGAATGGTTCTAATATAGAAATCAAAAAAATGATAAATACTGGAGAGGATGTGAGGAAAAGGCAATACTAATCCACTGTCGATGAGGCTGCAAAGTAGTACATCCATTGTTGAACACAGTTTGGAGATTTCTCAGAAAACTAAAAATAGGTGCATCATGAGTCAACCATCCCACTCCTGAGAATTTATCCAAATGAAATGAAATCAGCATATGAAAGAGTTATCTGCACTCTCATGTTTATTGCAGGTCAATGCACAATAGCTAAGATATATAATCAACCCAAATGTCCATCAATAGATGACTGAATAAGGAAATTATTGTAAATATATACTGTGGAGTACTAATCAGCTGTAAAAAAAAGAATGAAATAGTCTTTTGCAACAAAATGGCTGCAACTGAAAACCATTATACTTAGTTAAAAAGGCCAGCTCCCAAAACACACATAACATATGGTTTTCTTATGTGAGGTAACTAATAGAACACAAAAAATGTAATGTATATGAATGAAATTAACATTTTAAGATTGAATATTGTTTACAACTCTAATCCCTAATGTTGAGAAACAGCGTTTTTTCTTCTTACTAATTCTTCAATTCTTTGCTTAGTGAAGGGTTAATTTAATGACTATGAAATGCACTGAGAATATGTTATTATAAAATTAAAAGAAATAATAAGAAAGGAAGGAGAAGGGAGGATGGGAGTGTTGTTGGGAAGGAGGACAGAGTGGAAAGTTCACTATGCTCCTAAATGTGCATATATGAAATAATTGAAATTTGTTCACATTACATAACTAAAAATTAAAAAATAATATAGATAATTTAACATATGCACCATTCTATTGAGCTGAATTAATTCATCATCATATTTATGCAATAACACAACTGTAAAATATGACATACAATACTTAGGTTATATGCAACTGTTTGTACATTTTTAATAATTTAAAACAATTCAAGTGCAAATTAATTTTGAGATAATTTTAAAGTAATAATTCATATTAAAATTAATTTACAAATGTCTCAAATAAATGTAAATATAAAATATAAAGAATTATTTCAGACCTTAAGATGTCATCTCTTTATATATCTTGGTAAAAATATGTCAAAAATAATATTTGAATGCCAAACAGCATAATAGTTGTAGCACTGAGATTTTTTTTACTGCGATTTATGAGGAATTTTAATATGTATTGTAGTTTTGGAATTGTAGACACTAAAGACAATGATTCTTTTCAAGCTAACTTTCTTGAGAAATGAGTTGGTTTAAAATGTCACTTTATTGTAACATGTCTGTTTACTTTTTGTCACACTTAATAAAATTCATGATAGCTAAATTTGTTTGGAGTAACAGAATAAATAAACTAACAAAGCAGGAAAACTAAAGGTATCTTGGGCCACATAAGTTATAAATTTTTTGTTCAACAGAGATTTGACTAATGCAAATGGAGAATTCAGATTCTTCCCACCACTCTACGTGTTTGCTTTTTAAACTAATATTCTTCAGAAAGCACCAACTAAATCACTATTAGCTTGCTAATTTTAAATCTCTCATGAGAAACTCATGCTGATAAACTCATAACTGCTTTAGCTAATTTTATGGGTCCATTTGTCTAGGTTATGGTGCTCAGTTTGATCAAACATCACTCTAGATGTTACTATAAAGTTATCTTTTTAAGTGATTGGCACTTATTTAATTAAAATGATTTATTTATTTGAAATACAATGATATATAGAGATAGAAAGAGATAGATACAAAGAGAACTCCCACTACTGATTCTCTACTCAACTGTCTCTAACAGTTCAGTCTAGATACGACTGAGGCAAGGTGCCTAGAACTCAATCCAGGTTTTCCTGGTGGGTGTCAGAGTCCCAATTCCAGGATGTAAATCAATAAGAATCTCCAATTAGGAGTTACAGGACTTGAAAGCAGGTACCCTGAAATGGTACAGAGGCTACTTAATCAGCATTTTAAGCACTATGCCAAACATATGTCACATGACTGACATTTAAATAAATATATTTTGAGTAAGGAAAACTACCTCCCACATGTCTGTGGGCATCATCTAAACACTTGAAGACATTAAAAGCAAAATCTAATGGTCTTGAACTACAAAGGCACTTCAAAATTTCATGGAAAAAGATGGGGTAAAAAGATGCCTTTATTTTGGTGAAACATTTTGAAAGTCATGTATAGTTATTCATAGCATGCATCTTATATGAACTTCTTGAAGAGCTTTCAGCAAAGTTTAAAGATACAAAATCAATTTATAACAAACTGTCTGAAAAAAGAAATTAAAAAAGATTATTATATTTATAATAGCTTCAAAAAATGAAATACTTCGGAGTATATTTAGCAAAGGAGGTGAAGGACTTGTACACTGAAAATTACAAAATGGAAACATATCACATGTCTGTGGACTGAGAATTACTATATGAAAGTGCTTATAGTACCAACCTGATCTGTAGAATCAATGCAATTTCTATCAAAATACCAAAGTGGTTTTTTTTTAACAAAACTATATGAAAAGTTCTAAAATTCATATGGAACCACAAAAGGTCATCTGATCATCAGCAAACAAAGTAATCTTGAGCACCAAGAACAAAGCTCTAGGTATCACACTTTTTTCATTAAAGTTATATCTTATTGCTGCTACACTTAACAAGGTTATGAAACAAGCATAAAAACAGAAATACAAACAAGTGGAGAAGAATAAGAAGTGCCCCTGACAAAACCCACTCATAGATGGGTCAACTGACAAAAATCAAACTGGGAAAGAATGGTCTCTTCAATAAATGGTGTTGGGAAAACTGGAATGAATTTGGACTCTTATCTCGCATTATACACAAGAATCAAATAAAAATAAATGAAATACTTAACACAAGGACTGAAGTTTATGATTGTTATAACTCAACAAAAGCTGTTCAAAAATGATGGCCTGGTCAAAGATTAATTTCTTCTTAATGATAGATAGCACCTTGTAGGTAAGAGAAAAATGATTAAAGAAAAAAAAAGAAAGTGCTAAGACACTGTGGCAAACAATGATCTACATGAAGGATATCTGTGAGTGAGACCCCAGTGGAAAGAAGTGACCATCAAAGAAGGACGTATTTTTCTCTAAAAAGAGGAGAGAAATTGCACTTTGCTTATGGCCTTGTCCAAATATCGACAGAGTTTGTGGACTCAAAAGGTCTGGACAGCTCATGTGAAGAGCCTCAGGTGCTCACCGATGTCATACATTAAGTGTTAATTGTTAACAACAGGAGTCACTGTGCACTAACTCCCCATACAGGACCTCTGTCCTCAATGAGTTTTATTATGAGAATTAGCTGTAAAACTTCTGAAACAGTTTTGTGTGTGTGTGTGTGTGTGTGTAAATTGTTGAAATCTTTACTTAGTATAGAGCTGGTCTTCTGTGTACAAAGTTAATTGAAAATGAATCTTAATGGAGAATGGGACTGGCAAGAGGAGAGGGAGGAGGAGAAGGGGTTGGAGTGTGAGTGGGAGGGTGGATATGATGGGAAAAATAACTATATTCCTAAAGTTGTACTTATGAAATCTGCATTCCTTATAAAATAAATTAAAAATTATAACTGTTGAATGTTCACACTACAAAGAAATCTTGAATATATGAAGTGATAAATGCCAGTTACTAATTCAATCATTAAATGTATTCATATATCAAAACATTCCCTTGTACCCCCATAAATATGTGTAATTATTGTATGTGAATAAAAACAAATGATTGAACAATTTTAAAAAAAGAAAGTGATAAAGAGATAGTTCCAGTCTAGATGGTGGAAATTAAAACTGTATGAAATTAATTTGCTCAACACAATGAAATAATTTTAGTTTTGAAATAGTACTTCATCAGTGGTAATACTAAAAATTAAATATTGGTTGGATTCAGAGGGAAAATAAGCTGGGTGTGGGTTCTTATGGGAGAGCAGAGGTTGATAGATCCTGTCCTAAGCAGGCTATGGTTAGTGGGACCATAATGTCTTATATTCGAGTTGAGAATTATTTTTTTCATTATTTTCCTACATTAAATGTCCTCTGCAAACCCAACAATTTTATTAAAATGTTAAGATCTATGCACAAAACCAAAAATTGCTTTCAGAGCCCTGCCTTTCCAACATGACAACCATTAATTTTGCTATTATCAACTATTTAACAAGCTATGCTTACCTTTACTTACTCCTCAAATAATGAATTGACTCAGCTAGTTAATGTCCATGCTATAGTCTCTGTCTTCCTATAGACTGTGAGACCTAGTAGTAAACAAAAATTATGACTGGACTGTCTCAAACACACCTTAGTTTGCATTTCTCTACTTCTAGTAAAAGTGGCCCAGGTGTTTCAAATTTACACTAATAATCATTTTTCTCTTTCAAACAATTTCCTCTCCAATCATTACATTATTAAACTAGAAAGAAATAATATATCTTAACTGTGAACTTGAAAACCCACATAAAAAGGAAAGAAAAGGTAGGGTCTCATTTTGCCCAATACCTACATGAATGAATTGAAAGATCATTCTTGGGTCTTTTGCTTCATTTTTTGATCACTAAGGTGTGCTTTGGTTTTTCACACCATTCAGTTTTAAATTCTCTTGTTTCATCTTTTGACCAAATGACGTTTCTTTTAATATCAGAGGAGCTCACATTACTTGAATTACCATTTTCACAGTTAACAGTCACCCTAAATTACCTGTAATATGTCAAAAATTCACAACTGCGATTAAGTTGAAAATGGATTATCGTAAGAAAACAGATTCCAGAGCTGTCATTCATCTTCTCTGGAGAGCTCATTAACCTTTAAAGGTTTGTACATGATTCCATAATTATCTTGCAATGGGAGTTTTATTTCTCTTCTGTTTTGTGGGGTTGCCCCATTTGTGTGGCCTACTATGACGTTGAGATTCTTTTAACTCTTTGATCTGGCAATGCAGTTGACAACACAGAAAAGGAACACATACAACAAACTCCATCTCTAATTGCCATACACATCCATACTATTTCTTTGAATATGTCAGGAAGGAAATTTGATGACTTATTTTATATATAGGATACCATAAAATAACCTTAAAATAATGAAAAATGGTATTATATTCACTATTCTACAGACATTATTTTTACTCATGCTTAAATTTAGTTCTGATTTCAATTATTCACATTACTCTCATAAATTCAAAAAAAGAAAATTAGGACAGTGTTTTACATCACGGTTAGGATGACAGTTAGGAAACTGCATAGCCATCGGCGTGCCTGGGTTCAGTTCCCAGCTCCGACTGCAGATTCCATCTTCCTGCTTATGCAGAAAGCAGTGATGACTCAAATCATTAGGTTCCAGCCATCCTCTTTGGAGACTGTGAGTTCCCAGCTCCTGGATTTTTTCCCCAGGCCAGTCCCAGCTGTTGCAAGCATTTGTGGGGTAAAACAGCAGAAGGGAGTTTCTGTTTTCTCTCTCTGTCCCTCTTTCTCCCTTTCTCTCTCTTTCCGTCTCTTTGCCTCTGTAATTAATTAATTAATTAAAAGTAAAACATAAAAATACTTGCCATTCCAAGTATTTATCTACTTTTGGTTGTATGTAATTGTAATAGTCCTATTTCACAGTTTAATGAAATATTTCAAATCCTAGAATTCATAGAAATAAAACACCATAAGAAGTTCTTTCATAGAAAAGAACTAGAGGAATGTGTTGACTCTTAGAGTCAGTCACTCAGATTGACAGTTCCTTTTTATGCTAATCTCTTCCAAACTTTTAATTTATGTTTACCTTATCTTTAGACAACTGTAAACCAGTTTTGGGTGAAAACCGAGGCACAGATTTTCTTCCTATTTCCCTCACTAGGTAACCAAGTGGTGGTCACAAAGTTACCACACCATATATTTGTGTTGGCTTAAATGACTAAAGTCATAATTCACAGCTCATTCAAGAAAAAATTTTGCCAGTGAGCTTTTCAACTAAAAATTTAAACATGGCATCGTATCCTTTTAGTGATTCAATAGTTTGTGTAAAGGATAAACTACCTTCATGTAACAGTGATCAGTGGAGTAATGCTTTTGCTGGGGACAGGCGTTGGCGAATCCCTGCCTTTTCCAAGTCACATGTGTACTGAACAACTTCAGTTTGTTTAGCAAACCAGAGAGTTCCTTTGGCAGTTCACCTTACTTAGATAGAAAATACATCGTTCTTGATACAAATATTACTATTTGTCTTAAAGTAATGAAGTGCTCTACCACAACCCACCTCAAAAAAAATAACACTTTCCATCCCAATAGGTTCCATTATGTCAAATTCTTCTCAGAGTAGAATGCTTTATAAAATATAAAAATCCAGTTATTTTTAACTACCATTTCTTGTGGCACAATATTTCAGTAATAACAGTAATAAAAGATGAATTGCAGTTTTTTTTTGCCAATTCACTCTTCCTTCTTTCTACATTGTGGACATCAATAGAGCAAGAATTTCTTCTGCTGGCGCCACGGCTCACTAGGCTGATCCTCTGCCTTGCGGTGCCGGCACACCGGGTTCTAGTCATGGTCGGGGCGCTGGATTCTGTCCCAGTTGCCCCTCTTCCAGGCCAGCTCTCTGCTGAGGCCCGGGAAGGCAGTGGAGGATGGCCCAATTACTTGGGCCCTGCACTCCATGAGAGACCAGGATAAGTACCTGGCTCCTGCCATCGGATCAGCGCGGTGCGCCAGCCACAGCATGTTGGCCGCGGCGGCCATTGGAGGGTGAACCAATGGCAAAAGGAAGACCTTTCTCTCTGTCTCTCTCTCTCACTGTCCACTCTGCCTGTCAAAAAAAAAAAAAAAAAAAAAAAAAAAAAAAGAAGAAGAAGAAGAAGACATTATTTGGGGCTTGGACAGGATTGGACAATTCTAATTTTATAATGTCAAAGACAGGAACAAAGCAAAATACAAAAGGAAAAAACAACACACACACAGACAAAATCATGCCAATGCAGTTTACAGGAATGATATTAAAATGCTTTTAGACTCCATAGATATGGTTTATCAATATTTTTGGTTTTAGTGTCATCATCCCTAGTATCATTTTGTCTCTGGTAATATCGGTTCCACAATATCCCGCCCCATTCGAACTCCCTGAATTAACTCAGTTTTAACTTCCACGTATGATATTGGGCAAGTGCCTCAACATCTCAGTCCATTAAAATACTCCATAGTGATGGTAAAAACATACAGGCTTCCAAAGATTATTTCCTGGTTAAAGAAACACAAACATTATGCACACATCTGGATGATAACAAGAATTGTATAAATATGTCATAATTAGAATTAATATTTCAGGTCTTGAGAGTAATGCTCAGAGCTCACGGAATGAATACTCCTTTAGGAGCGGATGTTTGTCCTGGCAGTTAAGCTGTCACTTACAATGCCCTCATTCCACATCAGTGTGCTGTGGTGTAAGTCCTGCTACACTGAAAATTCCAGCTTCCTACTAATGTGCATCCTTGCAGGCAGTAGACGATGTCTCAAATAGTTGGGACCCTGCCACCCAAGTGGGAGTCTTGGATTGGGTTCCTGGCTTCTGGTTCTAGTCTCACCCAACTATGTGATCACTGCGGGAGTAAACCAATGAATGGGAGCTGTTTTTCTGTCTGTTTTTTGTCTCTCTGCCTCTCAAATATGAGAATAAATAAGTATTTGATAAAAAAATCTTATGATGAGTAAAATTGTATCTCTTTCCTCCACACCTAAATTTATATGTTTAAATCTTAACTCCCAGTATTTCTTTTTAATTATTATTATTAATTTGACAGGTAGAGTTATAGACAGTTAGAGACATAAAGGTCTTACATCCATTGGTTCACTCCCCAAATGGCTGCCATGGCTGGCGAAGAGCCAATCCGAAGCCAAAAAACCAGGTGCTTCTTCCTGGTCTCCTATGCGGGTGCAGAGACCCAAGCACTTGGGCCATCCTCCACTGCCCTCCTGGGCCACAGCATAGAGCAGGACTGGAAGAGGAGCAACTGGGACAGAATCTGGCACCCATATGGGATGCCAGCACCGCAGGCAGAGGATTAACCAAGTAAGCCACAGCGCCAGCCCCTTAACTCCCAGTATTTCAAAATGTGACTGTATCTCAAAGAAGATTCTTTTTTTTTTAAAAAAAAATTATTTATTTATTTATTTGAAAGGCAGTTACAGAGAAACAGAGGCAGAGAAAGAATGAGGTCTCTGGTTCACTTCCCAATTAGCTGCAATGGCTGGAGCTGAGTGGATCCGAAGCCAGGAGCCAGGAGCTTACTCTGGTTCTCCCACATGGCCATCTTCTACTCCTTTCCCAGGCCATAGCAGAGAGCTGGATTTGAAGAGGAGCAGCTGGGACTAGAACAGGTGTCCATATGGGATGCCGGCACTGTAGACAGCAGCTTCACCCGCTATGCCACAGCACTGGCCCCAAGAAAGATTCTTCAAAGAAGCAATTAAAGTAAAATAAGACCTTAAAGATGGATCACAGTCCAACATGACCGGTATTCTTATAAGAAAAGGAAATTTGGGCACAGGTATTCACAGAAGGGAGCCAGTGTGAAGGCACAGGTAGTCCTCTATGAGCCAAGAGGAAAGGCCTAGAACAGAGCCTTCCTCTACAGACTTTGGAAGGAGCCAAAACCCTGGCCTTGGATTTCTAGCCTCTAGAATTGTGAGAAAACAAGTTTCTGTTCTTTGTGCCACCCATTATGCGACCCTAGAAAGGCAATATAGTAATATCTAAAGGAAAATAATTTATTCTGGCTAAAATAAAGCAGTTTATTGTAAGCATATAGATAAAACTTGTGAGTAGGTAGCTAATAAAATCACATTATTCAGGGGGAAAACTGATATGAGGGTAGTAGTAATGGTCTCTCTCTCCTCAAGGTCAACTTGTCATCCCTTACTTGTATTTCACTATGCATGTATGCTTCATTTTCTGTTCTGAAGAAACAAGAAGCCATTGCATATTAGTCAAGATGTAGCTAAGCAAACAGAAGGAGTTATACATATTACAGATAGGAAGATACTTAATTCAGGGAAGTAGGTGTGTAGCAAACATTTCTAGGATCTTGAAGAATGATGTTTACCAAAAAATTCAAATTTTTCAAAAACTCAGTAAGGTTTAGGAATCACTGGAAACCAGAGTTCACTCCTTCAGTTTGGTTGAATAATTAAGTATATAGGAAACTGAGAACAATGGTAATATATTATAACTGGTGTTTCCACAGCTCACTTGTTCAAGAATAATCATGGTTCCCCTTAAATCTTCTAAATCACATTCAGTTGCTTTACATTTGTAGGACTTAAAAAGACAAAATCTGAAAAATATATATTCTTGCACATCTGCACCAGTAATGAGAGTATCTCACATTTCCTTAATTACTTTTGGACATATTCCTTCAATTTTCTAATCCAGTTGCCTATTATGTTAACTAAGGGTTTGTGGATGCCTCAGAGCAACTGATACTACAGAGCAGTTTCTCCTCACCCCAGGTACCCTCACCTCATTGACAGCAACTAAGATGGGTTTAGCAGCTATGCATGCCTTGGGTACTTGACCCTTCCTTGGTTTAATGTTTCCACTTGGTAAATTAATTGGATATATCAAAACTCTATATATTTCTGGCAACCCATCACTTTTATTTCAATATTCCTAATCTCATTTCCAGTATATGCAACATGAGAAAAATTATGAAAATAAATATTATCACCCTTTTTCTGTTGTTATGAATCATCACAGAAGATCCAGGACTCCTAGATCATACCTTATGTCCTAATGCCAAACTACTGTGTAATTCTTTGAGCTGTGAGGCAAACTCTCACTTCTGTATTCATTATACACTTACCCTACTCAGCTGGTTTCTGTGGTTATCACCACATCTGACATATTAGTGATTTGACATTTCTTTTTTTGATTATTCTCTCATCATAGAATATAAATTTGTTGATGGCAAGACTATACTTTACTTTTTAATTGCTATATCTTTAGTGTTTAGAAATGAATTTTGCCATGTTGTAGAGGTTAAAAATAATTCTTTGATCAATGAATGACTGGAAAATCAGAAAACTTTAATATCTACCACTGTTTTATAAAAGGCTCTGTATTTTTTGTGTCACATCATCACAAGCAAGATCTGATTGTACCCAAAATAGCTCTTTGAACCAGATGGTCATCAATAGATTGGATACAATAAAATGTATTCAAGTGCCTCCTTTGATTCAATCAGCCTTTGGCTATAATTAGGTGATGTTTTTTACAGGGTGCCTAGAATATGTCTTCTGGGGGTTAGGTACATAATTTCTCTAGAAGATTCTGTATATGAGTTAATGAATTAGGAAATATTAATTGGTCATGAAATATATGTATTCTATCCTACTTGATGGAAAGTGCCCTAACCCAATACAAAATTAAAGAGGTGAAAAATAGAAGTATTCTAGGATGGGCTGGTTAAAATATATGTGAAACACACTTATTTTTCCTCAATCCCATCAGATTATGCTGTGCTGACCTGAAAAATACTGCACTTCTCAGAAGCAATGATAAATGCTTCCGCAAAATCACTAATTTTATCTAAATGATGCCATTGATAAGGTAACTTGGGGCAAAGAGAAAAAGAATGACATTTTGTCTTTATAATCCTTCATACAAAATTAGATGATCTCTCCCAGGTATTTCACAGAATTTTATTAAAATTAAATTCTAATAATGTTCATAATGGCTATATTAATTTTCTGGTGGAAGTCACCCATGAAATAGTAAAGAAGCAATTAAGAGTATTCACAAATTTGGTTTATTGCTTCAAATTAGGAACAAAATAAAAGTAACTATAATTCCAAATTAACAGCAAAATTCAAATAATATTCACAAATTTAAGCACTTAAGATTCCTTTAATGAATGATACGCAAGTCAGTATGTATGAAAGACAAACATAATTTAGTCATTCTTCAATATTTCAGGTATTTAAAAATTATTTTTAAATATTGAAATTGTGTGAATAAAACTATTTGTGAGATTACATATTGGACACCATTCAATGAACTAATGGAGCAGCACAGATGAAAATGCAGGAAAATATTTGCTATAAAAAACATTATTCTGCATTTGGTATTGGTGAAGGACAATAGATAACAGAAAAGGAAAAATGGTAGATGTTAGATTGATAGATGACAGAATCTTCAGAGAATGTTAGCAATATGGGATTTGTAATGTTGGCGAATTTGCTGAATATGTTCAGAATATTTAGTTCGGTTTTAAATAGTATAGTCCAGTAAAGTCTTTCTGTTAAGGTTAATACACTTTGGAAAGAAATGAGAGAACCATAGGATGAAGATATATGCTGGAAGTGGCACATAGAGTAAATATACATTCAGCTATGGTTTAAGCAAATGTTGCTTTGGTAAGGTTTTGCTGGGCAATCAGAAAGAATAAGGACCTCTCAATCATTAATAACAACAAAGACTTCTGTCCTCAAGATACATCATTCTGGGGCTTGTGTTGTGGTACAGTGAATTGAGGTACTCCTTGCAGTGTTGGGATCCCATCTGTTCACTGTGTAACTCCTTCAAAAATTAAATAAAAATTAAATAAATCTTTTTTTAAGATGTATCCTTCTAAAGATACTACTAAATTTTACACAATTGAGAATAGGTCATTGAAATTATCTTATATGTGTTTTCTAAGTTTCCTGTAGTTTTACCCATTCCAAAAAATTCCAATATATTTTCTAAAATTTTCTCTAAAAGTTGATAAAATACCTTTCAGTTTCAAGAAAGTATTTGTCATTGTACAAATAGCTTTTGTTAATGAGAGATGTTTATATTTTCTTCCTCTTTTGAAATTTTGAATCAAAAAATTCAAGTCAAATATTATCATGAGAACATTTACATCATAAGAATTTTTGGGATCTGGTATTGTGGTATTGTAGCAAAGCTGCAGTCAAACATGAGGCAGCCTCCAAAGTCATGGAGTGTGATTCCAACAAGCACTGTGGGCTAAAAAAAAAATGATCCAGACAGTACAGTTGAAAATGAATTCCCTACCCATTGTAGAATGGCAAATTCAAAATGTAGAGGAGAATGTGGAGTAGAATTTATTTTCAGCCTCATCTGGAAAATATTGTGTGTGCCACAGGAAGCTATGCAATTACTCCAAATTTTATACATAGATGTCATTTTCTCTTTGCATATGTGGAATAGGATTCGCTTCTTCCAAAAGTGCATTTCATGTTGTCAGTGCTTGTAGGTATATTCTTTTATTTTTCTCATATGTGGAAGTTTATTTTTTTTTTCTGTTTTATCTTCTCTGGTTTCCTTTTTTTAACTTTTATTTTATAAATATAAATTTCCAAAGTACAGTTTATGGATGACAATGCCTCCCCCCCATAACTTCCCTCCCACCTGCAACCCTCCCCTCTCCTGCTCCCTCTCTCATTCCATTCGCATCAAGATTCATTTTCAATTATCTTTATATACAAAAGATCAATTTACTATATATTAAGTAAAGATTTCAACAGTTTGCACCCACACAGAAACATAAAGTGTAAAATACTGTTTCAGTACTAGTTATAGCATTACTTCACATTGAACAACACATTAAGGACAGAGATCCTACATGAGGAGTAAGTGCACAGTGACTCCTGTTGTTGACTTAACAATTTGACACTCTTGTTTATGGCGTCAGTAATCACCCTAGGCTCTTGTCATGAGCTGCCAAGGCTATGGAAGCCTTTTGAGTTCACCAACTCCAATCTTATTTAGACAAGGTCATAGTCAAAGTGGAAGTTCTCTCCTCCCTTCAGAGAAAGGTACCTCCTTCTTTGATGGCCTTTCTTTCCACTGAGATCTCGCGATCTCGCTTGCAGAGATCTTTCAGCTCTTAAGCCAGATCTGAATGCCTTAAGGGCTGATTCTGAGGCCAGAGTGCTATTTAGGACATCTGCCATTCTATGAGTCTGCTGTATATCCCACTTCCCATGTTGGATCATTCTCTCCCTTTTTATTTATATCAGTTAGTATTAGCAGACACTAGTCTTGTTTATGTGATCCCTTTGACTCTTAGACGTATCAGTGTGATCACTTGTGAACTGAAATTGATCACTTGGACTAGTGAGATGGTATTGGTACATGCCACCTTGATGGGATTGAATTGGATAATACTACTTTTAAATTCCTATTTGTATAACTATTTTATGACATGCCTAGTAGAAAGTAGCTAACCTGAATCTCATTACAGTGCTATGGCACTTCCTGGACACATTAGGTCTGATTATGAAGACATTTATAAATAATGGATAATAATATCAGCATTGTTATTTCACATTGCTGAATATCAGTTCAGTTTCCTGTGCTTCCTAAAAGAAAAACATTGCCACAACAGAGGTAAATACTTTATAGTGAAAAATTTATTGTGAAATTTTACATGTTATTCATAATTTAAATATCCATCAGATAACAAATGCTTGGATTTTTCTGAGCCTTCTGTTAATTTTACTGAATTTGTAATGAGCAGAGCAAAAGCTCCACAAACACCAGCATTGTTGTCTACATTATCCACTCATGTGTCGCTGGTACCCAGAGCTACCTCTGTCCTCTGGAAACCTGTTGTAGCAGATGATTTTGGTTCCAGTGTCATGTCCCTTTGGCCAGCCTGTGATTTCAGCGTGGCAGTGCTTATCAAGACACAAATTCACCTTGGCTATGGTTATCATCCAAGGGCTTTCCATGCATTTCCAGGACCTCCCTGAAGGCATCTGGAGTTGTAGACCCAGGGAAATATCATTTCAGACGTGTGTGTATGTAACAGTTCTCCAAGACTAGCTACCAGATGAAACCTGGCAGATCATGTATCAGCCTTCTCCCTTGCAATTAGTGGGAGGAATTCAGAATGCTTTCCAATAAAGACACAGCAAAATATGTGCTATCACCTTTCAAATGAACTGCTTAAACCGAAGACATGATCTTGGCACTCTTCTCGGGTGAACTGGAACTAAAGCAGTCCTCTGTTAGTATAATAAATGTGTATATTTAGTAAAGCTCTTTGCATTGGTGACTCACTACCTGTTCAAGGTGGGAATCAGAAAGTTCATATAGTCATAAAACACCTAACAAGACATATAAATACACATATTCTCCCTACTGCAATACAAGTTTGTGGTAAGTATCTTCCTTTGAGCTTATGGTAAAGGATGATATTTGAGGGGTTGGCGCTGTGGCGTAGGAGGTAGACCTGCTACCTGCAGTGCTCGTATCCCATGTGGACACTGCTTCGAAACCTGGCTGCCTCACTTCCGATCCAGCTCTCTGCTATGGCCAGGGAAAGCAGTGGAAGATGGCCCAAGTGCTTAGGCCCCTGCACCCTCATAGGAGACCCGGAGACAGCTCCTGGCTCCTGGCTATGGATCAGCTCAGCTCCAGCCATTGCAGACAACTGGGGAGTGAAACAGCAGATGGAAGACCTCTCTCTCTCTCTCTCCCTCTCCCTCTCTCTCCCTCTCCCTCTACCTCTACCTCTACCTCTACCTCTCTCTGCCTCTCCTTCTTTCTCTGTAACTCTGTCTTTCTGTGTAACTCTGACTTTCAAATAAATAAATAATCTTTAAAAAGAATGATATTTGAAAGAAGAACTGCACAGGGACTTTGAAGTTTCATTTTGTGCAATTATTTAGTAAACTGATGTTATCTAGGTCAATTATACTGCACTTGAATATAAATGGACAACATAGTGTTTATTGCTCAAATGAGATTAATAATTGATACCCCTAAGTCCATATTTTAGTATGTACTTCCCTTCATTTTTCCCACTAATTAAACAAATATTTATTGAGCTCATTCCTTTCCAGGTACTGTCACATGTGCATAGCAACAAAGAATTAATGACTGTGTAACACTGAAAGTTACATTTTTTTCTTCATATCATAACATCATATATCTAAATTCATATTTTATATAGCCCAAATAAGTCAATCAATTTTAGAAATACAAACACATAAAATTACTTCATTAATATCTTTATTTAGAAAATGAATCAATGGAAAGTAATTATTAAGCTACCGAGAAATAATTTTATACAATTGCCTCTACACTTCAGCTCACTACAGAGGAAACAAACTGGGATAAGTTCAACATATTTAGATATATAACATGGTTAAAAATTTAATTTTTATCAACAAAAAATGTGTCGGCAATGAGACCAATTAAAAGGAGATTCTAATGAGACTGGGTTTATACTTTAATATAACAATTGCATTTCTAGAGACTATTTTCCTCTTCAGGACCATAGATTATTTCTTCTATAATAAGCAACCCAGGAGCATTTCTAATTTTTAGTGGTTATGAATTTTTTTTTCCATTTTTAAACCTTATTTTACTGTTAAGAGTGTGAGATAATTGGATGATTTAAAGATAAGCAGTTGATTTGTCAAAAATCATAACCCTTCCTGGAGAGAAAAAGGAATGATTTGATTAGTAAATCAAA
Source organism: Oryctolagus cuniculus (assembly GCF_051225735.1). Taxonomy (NCBI): domain Eukaryota; kingdom Metazoa; phylum Chordata; class Mammalia; order Lagomorpha; family Leporidae; genus Oryctolagus; species Oryctolagus cuniculus. The sequence goes on along the minus strand of NC_142868.1, from coordinate 24,091,911 downwards.
GACGACTTCTCAAGTCTTAGTATAGTAAGTGTGTGTTTGCATCAGAAACAGTAGCTGTCACATTCTGCTCATGTTGTAGTCCACTTGTTTGGCTGTTCACAACAAGACATTTTTGGTGACGACCTTCCACTAAAACAGACAGTCTTCATTGGCACCTCAGAAAATAAATGGCCTCACCTGTCCTTTCTGTTGTAAAATGTGAGTGTGCCTCTGCCTGTGTTTATGTGTATCGATCCTATTTGGGGAATGCAGAGTGTCCAACACTGTGCTAGTAGCAGGGAATACAAAAATGAGCAAGATACTATCATTTAATTCAAGATTTATAAAGTCTAGTGGGGCAATGGAGAAGAGTCAACAGGAAATTTCAGTGATTGATGCGTTTCCATTGGACCATGTACCAAATATGGTGGCTCCACACAGGATGGAAATTGATCCTCTTCTCAGAATATCCTGAGACAACCGTCTTTAGGAAAACAAAATGCAGGAGGGCTGTAGATGTAGGCAAAGTGAAAACCAAACAGCCTTTCGTGGACTACAGGCAAGATTATTTAGTATTTAGGGATATAATATTTCACAATAGTGGAAGGTGGTAAGTGGTCAGACATCCAGCAAAATAAATAAATGAGCTTAACTGCTGGTAGATTTTGGAACAGTTTACAGTGTTTTATCCTTTAAACTGCAGGAAAGGAGGTAACCTGAAGGACTCTTAGCCAAAAAATAAAAAGAACTGATTGCATTTTAGAAATCGGTGTGTGGTATTTAATTACACTCCTATGTACTGAAATTTTATATTTATTTTCATTGTATTAGAAAGGCAGACACACACACACACACACACACAGAGATCTTCCATTTACTACTTCACACACCAAATGTGCACTACAACTAGGTCAGGGCCAAGCTGAAGTCGGGAACCTATAATTTAATAAAGTTAACCCATCTGAGTTACAGGGATGCAAGTACTCGACCCAGCATCTGCTGCTTCACAGGGTGTGCATCTGAAGGAACTTGGATCAGGAATGGAGTAGCAGGAACTGAATGAAGCACTCCAGTATGGGTTGTGGGCTTCAGAAGTGAGGGCCTAACGGCTGCACAAAATGCTCATCCCCATTGAAATGCCACTATCTTTCTGAATGGTGATCTTCTGACACCCAATAATTCTAGGGAGAAAAAATTCCCAACACTACAAGGGAACCAATTTTATTTGTACAAAGTTATTGTGCATGCTGAATGATAATTAGAAAACAATATTATCCTTACTGAGAAATAATTCAGATAAATCTCCCTATAAGATATGAAGATAATTTAATTAATGACCAGAATTACTCAATCCAGTATTTTGCCCTTTCTTCCTTGTCATAACAATTATTTAATTTTATCATGCCTAGAATTGTTCAGGAAAATGCTAACAATTTTTTTTGACTTTATGTCTATTTTATTTTATTTTATTTTATTTTATTTTATTTATTTGAGAGGTAGTTACAGACAGTGAGAGAGAGAGAGACAGAGAGAAAGGTCTTCCATACACTTATTCACTCCCCAAATGGCTGCAATGGCTGCACTGATCCGAAGCCAGGAGCCCAGAGCTTCTTCCTGGTCCTCCATGCTGGTTCAGGGGCCCAAGGACTTGGGCCATCTTCTACTGCTTTCCCAGGCCATAGCAGAGAACCGGGTGGGAAGAGGAGCATCTAGGACTAGAACCAGCGCCCATCTGGAATGCTAATGCCACAGGCAGCGGATTAACCTACTGTGCCATGGTGCCAGCCTCAATCTTATAAGCTTTATTTGTTATTGTATAAGTATTTATTGAGTAAACATTCTCTTCTATTTATAGCTTTTTATCAAATATCATATGAAATACACAGATTCAGTAATACATACTGTGTGCTATCATGGTATATAATATTTTATTTTGACAGGCAGAGTGGACAGTGAGAGAGAGAGAGAGAGACAGAGAGAAAGGTCTTCCTTTTCCGTTGGTTCACCCTCCAATGGCTGCCGCGCTGATCCGATGGCAGGAGCCAGGTACTTATCCTGGTCTCCCATGGGGTGCAGGGCCCAAGCACTTGGGTCATCCTCCACTGCACTCCCTGGCCACAGCAGAGAGCTGGCCTGGAAGCGGGGCAAACGGGACAGAATCCGGTGCCCTGACCGGGAGTAGAATCTGGTGTGCTGGCACCGCAAGGCGGAGGATTAGCCTAGTGAGCCGCGGCGCTTAAGTTGTTAAAGTAAAAATTTTATTATCAATTCTTAGGAACACATCAAAGTAAATATGTGAATATTAAAGCTCCCCATTACCCTGTGAATTTAAAATTATATTTTACAGAGAATAATTCACAAGCAGTCCTCTCAAAAATCAGTAATAAATTTCAAAGCATTGAGATACCATTTTTTTTTCTTCAAATAAAGGCAAGAAAGTGGGAGATGGAGAGAGAAATTAAGAGATAGAATTTGTATTTACTTTTAATAGATTCTGAAGAATCAGCATTGTAAGCTTACTAGAAACAATATCTAAGGTTTAGCATATTTCATAAATGTCAGTATAATGATTTGTATAGTGGCTATATTATATATGATACACTTTTTGAATGGGAAGAAGAAAATGGAAACAAGTACTGATGAAAACATACTTAAGAAGAGGAGAAAAAGAATAGCTGATTACATTTGTTTTGGAATCTAAAATAATTTAAATATTTGAAACACCTGAATTGTGGCTAATGCTTTTTAAGTAATTACATATTAATTTTCTCTTCCTCTAAAAACTCTGCTATGTTTAAAATCCAGGTAGGAGAATCACAATATTCCTTCTCTGTTTTCTTCTTTTCCCATTGTGGATTTTGAATTAATGACTTAGAATTTTATTTTCATGAAATTCTTCTTACTGCACCTTTAGCATTTTTTTTTCTTACAGGCAGAGTGGACAGTGAGAGAGAGAGACAGAGAGAAAGGTCTTCCTTTTCCGTTGGTTCACCCTCCAATGGCCGCTGCGGCCAGCGTGCTGTGGCTGGCGCACCGTGCTGATCCGAAGGCAGGAGCCAGGTGCTTCTCCTGGTCTCCCATGGGGTGCAGGGCCCAAGTACTTGGGCCATCCTCCACTGCACTCCTGGGCCACAGCAGAGAGCTGGCCTGGAAGAGGGGCAACTAGGACAGAATTCGGTGCCCCAACCATGACTAGAACCCGGTGTGCCGGCGCCGCAGGCGGAGGGTTAGCCTATTGAGCCACAGCACTGTCCGCTAAGCAAGTCTTTGAAAGCATGAGGTGGATCAATTATAGTGGAGATTAAGAAATAAACATACATTGCATTTTCTTTCACTTGATTAAATTCTAATTCTGGTGTAAGACATTCTCAATAGAAGATATGGTATGACTATAATATTTTGATTCAAAGGTTTTTGATGTATAAATGCAGCAAATTGGAAAGTTTACTAACTATGTATTTTGACATAGACACATTTCCGTGTATGTGTTTTCAATTAGTCTTTTTATGCTTACTAAGAATTCACTATAAAGCTTCTATTACACCAGATTCTGGGGACAAAAACAGTTAATAGCTAATTGCTGTCTTTTAGGATCAGTCCATAAGTAGATAGCCACATCATTCCCTCTCTCTATGCAGGAAAAGCATTTCTTATCCCCACCATTTGTTGAGGAATGAAGTTGTGACTGTTGGATCCCCTCACCACTATTGTCTGATCACCCCTGTATTTTGCTTCTGATGGCTTCTATTAGCCTAACAGAGCTCATTTCCCCTGGCACACAGAGTACAGGGAAGCAGGTGGAAGTGCCTGAGTATGAGTGTCCACCTCTCCATCCACTCTCCACATACCCTCCCAAGGTAGGACAAACTAAGAGGTGCAATTATGCTTAGAAGATGCCTGAGGGACCACAACAGGACTGATGCTGAGATGTCTGAAATTCCTTGATGTCTCTCTGAGCGTTGTTCTTTGGTGTATTACAAGCATCTCATTCATAATCTTATAATATGAATCAGGGACCCAGAGTTAGAGTAGTGTCGAAGTGATATTTTCAGCATAGAAAATGAAGTCTGGGAAACTACCAAAGAGGAAGTATAACATCATATAAGCTACGAAACTACTACAGATAAAACTTCAAAGCAATCCTTTAGCAATAATGTGAACTCTGGCTGCAATAGTCATAGCAGTTTGCATCACAATAAAAAATAACCAGACCCTGTTTAATCCTTCATACATATAAATATGGAATCTATAAGGTGGGAGCCTTTGAGTTTTTTTTTTTTTTATTGAAGAAATGGTTATCAGATTCAAATATAATTGTTTTGGATTCTCCAGCTGCAGGCTGCAGCAGTTTAGATTTTATGAATAAAACCTTATAGAATGAACTCACCAAGTTTTTAAAAAGTCTCTATTTATCGCCCAATTTTCATTTAGTATATAACCTAGTAAGTTTATGTTAAAATATAAATAAAAGAAGCAGCTACAATTTTTTCTTTTATTGTAATTCATTTCAGAAAAAAAAAAGGAGTAGGAAGTGAAAAGCTTCTATCTGTTCTGGAGCTTCGTAATTCAAAGAGTTGAATTTTAGAATTAAAATAAGATAACAATCATAATTCTAAAAAGTATAGAGGTCACTTTGTGGAAAAATGAAATAGCTTTAAAAATACAAACTTTTATTTGAGTGATCACAAGAAACCTAGTTAAATCGGAATGGAGTGGGTATAGCAGGTAAAGCCTCCATCTACAGTGTCAGCATCCTAAATGGGTGTGGGTTCGAGTCCTGGCTGCTACACCTCTGAGCCAGCTCTCTGCTAAGGCCTGGGAAGGCAGTAGAAGACAGTCCAAGCACTTTGGTCCCTGCCCCCACAAGAGAGACCCGGAAGGAGCTTCTGTCTCCTAGTTTCAGATTGGCCCAGCCCTGGCTGTTACTGTCATTTAGGGAGTGAACCAGTGGTTGGAAAATCTCTCTATTTCTGCTTCTGCTCTCTGTAACTCTGCCTTTCAGATTAATAAGTAAATCTTTAAAAGCAATCTGAGTAGCAGAGTCATAGATGTATATATACACAAATATTATACATATACAAATATTATATATATATATATATATATCAAATAGAAAAACTGATTTATGGAACCTAAAACACAGATTGCTATTACCAGTAATGGTCCACATAGCTAAACTGTGTAATTTGCTAAAATGCATTTTATTTTTTTTAATTTTGACAATTAATATCTGTACATAATTATGGAATTCTATGTGATTATTCTCTCTCTATATATATATAATATATAAAGGTCAAATCAGATAAATTAACATTTCCATACTATTAAATAATTTATGATTTCCTTATGTTTTGAGACTTCAAACACCTCTTCTCTGATATTTTTAAAATATATATTAAATTGCTGTAAACTAAAGTCATCCTTCCAAGCTGTAGAATGATGGAACTTATTTCTGCTATTTACATGTATTTTGGTGTTGAGGCTGTGTGCATGTGACTATGTTTTTGACAACAATCATTGGAATGTGCTAGCAAACCTGCTGTATTGCTTCCAGTAGAGTCCATATAAATGCCTCTCCCATTATCTCGACTCTTTGTATCTATGTGTCCAATGAATGGAGAGAACACTAGAACATTTCTAGGGAGATGGAGACATAACATGGAAAAAGCTTGGCCAGGTGTAGAGCAGAACTCGAGCTCCCTCAATGCACCATCCTCATCTGTACCTTGTACCATTTAAATGGAAAGTACTTTTTCATAGTGAAATATCAGAATAGCACTTACATTTCAGCCAGGTAGAATATGAGTAGAAGAGATGAGCAGGATACTGAAGTTAAGTGCAGTGAGGGCACAATTTGGCATTTTTCTTGATTCAGTATTCTCTAAAATTCACAGTATAGGAAGAGATGTAAAGACCTAAAAAATGAAGACAAAAGGGGAAAGATACAGGAGGATAATTCTGAATGAGAAAAAATGTCAGCTTCTATGACAATCCTTTCTTATTCAATTCCAAAAGCTCACCATGACTGTGATCATTTATCAGGTCAACTTTTGTATCAATCACTGCCTTTATTCTAGACAATTATATTTCCTACCAAAATGAAGAAGTAGAGAGCTACAGTTGTAGCTATAAAGACTACAAAGCATATTGCTCTTTTTAAAATAAAGGTTTTAGTTTTATAATATAACAAATGATAAAAAATTATACTTTTTGTGCTGATAGTTATCAAATGAAGCAATCATAATGACTTGAATTTTAAAAATCCTTTACTATGTAAAATTTTCAGTGTAAACAATATTCCACCAAACACCTTGTATATCCATTATAACAATATAACTTAGCTATTTCAGTCTTTGCCAATCAAATTGTAATAAAATATGGAGAAACTATGCAATAGACTGTATGAAGAGTCTACTTGGAAAGGTAACAAAAAATATATATTGCTTTCTTATTACCCATAAGCCAGCTACATTTTTCTTTTTAAAGGTCAATCAATGACAGCATGAACTTTTTCTTTTCCAATACTGAAAAGCAGCAATAAATTGCTTTCACTATACATGGTGGGACTGTATGCTCTTGGATAAGTTTTAATTCCAAAAATCACAGTAAGTGACCTTCTTTATAATATCACCTATGTTTGTCTAGTTTCAAACATAGTCTCTGTGACAGTATCCTCAAGTTTTCACAATTCTGATACTTCTTGTCAAGTTGTCAGTCACCAAGTGAATTTACATTAAAGCAGATTTTTCTTCAGAAACTTTGATTTAAAAGTTCAAATACAATTCAAAGTGACAGAGGGCTCCAAAGAAATCTAAGTCATGAAGTACAGAATTTTTTAATTAAGATAGGTAAATACCTGAGGAAATTGAGTAGGTCAAATACATACCTAATACATTTAAACTTTACCAAACAGAATTCAGAATATTCTCTCTCCGCTGTGCAGAATCATTCTTATTCTTGGTCACATCACATATCCTTTCAGATAACATGTAGTGACTGCAATTTGGAAGATTGATGCTGTCCAATCAGCACTATCTGGAAACACATTGCCAAGGAAATTGCACACTACCTAGGGCAGAGTTGATAAAGAGTTTACAAAGGTAATTTAGCTTATTTATCGGTAGACATATTTTCTCTAAAAGAAAAGCATGCAAACTGAAACCCCAACTAATCTTGTGTAAGTTAATTTGCCTAAGGTGAAATTGCTTTTGGCTGATTTTGATCAGGTCCTTTAAAAGTTAACCTGAGAGATTGTTAGATATGTATTGTGTATCAGAATGACTTATGGCACTTTTAGTTATAAAACACATCCCTGAGCTCCAAAATAGAATTAAAGTCGAAAACACTGGAGGTAGGGCATCAACATAAGCTTTGGGGGAAAAATATCTCTTGTGACTCTTGTTACACAAAAATGAAAATGTTGTTTATTAAAATTAAAAATTGATAATATATTGGGGAATCAAAAATGATAATATATTGGGTATTATACTTAGGCCATTTATTCATTTCCTTTCATATGCCTTAAAAACAATTGAAGTCAGTAAGATTTATATTTATATTTATATACACACATATACACACATTTTTAGTCATATTTTTCAACCTACTAGAAAGCAGGCTTTCTGTTTGTCACCAAATTCATTATGATACTGGTTAGGAGGAAACTGCAGACAGAAGAGAGGAAATAGCGAGGGCTTTGAGATGGATGCGCGTGCGTTTAATCTTGACTTATATATTTCAAACTGTATGAAATTTGACGAATTATTCAATTTCTCTGAGACTCAATTTTCTTCAGATAATAATAATGTTGAACCAGTTGAGTTGTTATGGTAACTGAGGGAGATAATACATATAAATTAGTTAACACAATAACTGCAAGTAATAGTCATTCAAAGAATTATATTCCTGCCTAATATTTAATGTTTCAAATTGTCTACCCTCATAAATAGAATTAATCTTACCAAGCTTAATATCAAAAATTCCATCATATGAATTATGTGCATATTCCCGCCACAGTATCCACTTAGTGTACTACCTTACTTTCTACAGGAATTTGTTAAAAACTGTCATCCTTTTGGTAAGAAGTTCTTCAACTGTTTTATAAAATATTGCACCCCACAATCACTTTCTATAAATTACTTTACTCCATATTGTAGTAACAACCTAACAAACTAAATATTTTACTTTTCTAGTATGTTTAGTAATTTTCTTCTGTTCTAGAATGTAAGTCCTGTAAGAACAGATTATTTCATTTACATCTATCACTTTTGAATTTTCAGGACCCAGAAAAAACTGCCTATTATAACTATACAATGATGTTTATTAAAGGAGTAAAAATGCTAACTGAGAAGCACAGCATGACACAAATAGAAGACCAGATTGAGGGTCTGGGAGCCATAGTTCACCCTGATGTGCCAAGACTGTACAATAAACAAGGAATTTCTCAGCTCTTTTCTGAGGATCTTATTAAAAAAGATTCTTATCCAAAAGATCTTGGGTGACTATGAATATCTGCATTTCTATCAAATTCAACTGAGGCCAGCTATGCTTCTTCATGGACTTTGTATTGAGCAACATGACACTAAATGATTGAAGACTGATCCAGTTGAGAAAAATAAAGAACTATTTAGCAATATGAAAATCAGTTAAACACTGCTATTCTTTCAAAAATGTGTAAAAATTTTTGAGTTAGTTTGCTGGATTGTATGTGAATAAATAATGTTACTTATGTTGCTCCTGGGCTCAGATGACTCTCCAAATATTGGGTGCCACCTACAGGACATTTAGTTCCCTATCAATTAGCCAATAGCATACATAGCTGTGGTTAACATGATTTTCACCACTCATCTTACCCACAAATCTGTATACCTCATGTAGTCCTCTAGTATAAGGAATCTCCTTAGAGAATATGAGGTTCATTGTAGAAGAGGAAGGCTAGTTGCTTGTCCCATGCTTTGGAATCCAAGAACAAGAATGAAGAGATGGAATTACATATCAAAATATTTTATAATTATGCATATAACACAGCTTTGGTGAAACAGGGGTGTTTTTGCTGGTGATTATGAAATCTTAGTTCCAAGTTGGATAATAAAATATTAAGTTGTAATTATGATTATTGTCGCTCCCTTGCCCACAAAGGAACGACACTGCTCGCAGCTTATTGGTCTTCAGTAGATTTTAATAAGAAAATAACAGCGACAGAGAAAGAATGAAGAGAGGAGAGTGGAAAGAAAAAAGCCCCCTCCTTCCTCAGCACACTGCTTATATACAAAATCTAGCCAACTACAAGCAAGCTCAAGTCCATGCACGGAACACTCAATCTGCTGTCTGTTCACGCAGTGGGCACGCGTCCTCGGGCCAATCAGATGAGGTGTCACACAGCAGGCAGGCTCACCGCAAGGTCCTCGGCGCCATCTTGTTGTTTACAACACTCTCAACTCCTCTGGAAAGCCCTGACCGTTGGAAAGCATCGCCCCAACTGAAACTAGCAACATCCGCCTTGTGATAAAGACACAGCAGCAACTATCAGACCGACCTTGACATGGGGGCTCCATGGCTGGCCAGCCCATGGGGCCCCACAATTATTAATGGACTTTGTTCCAGGTTTCAAAGTAGTATTTGAACTCATCAAGTCTGACCAAAACAGAAAATTAGACACATAAACTTAGAATAAAGAACATAATATTTTGAGTCACTTAACTTCGAACAGAGAAAATAGATTGTGACAACTTTTCAGTTTTATTCTCTAACAAAACTTTGTTTTCAGAAAAGGTAACAGAATATATGAGCAGCTGTTTATTTTTTTATTTTTTTTAAACTTTTATTTAATGAATATAAATTTCCAAAGTACAGCTTATGGATTACAATTCCTCCCCCCTATAACGTCCCTCCCACCTGCAACCCTCCCCTTTCCCACTCCCTCTCTAAACAAGAATATCCAAAGTAAGTCAGATATTTTCCCTTTAATATTCTATTCCTTCAATATTGATTTACTTTGAGCATTAACTATTGAGTTATTTTGATGATTATTTCATCAAACAATAGGTCTATAGCTAACTTCTAAAGAGCAAGCCACTTTATCTTTACCTGCAAGTCAAGGACGTCATGGAGCATGTCGAATACACACAGCTTGAGAACTCAGACAGTGATAATTTGTCAGTGTTAAAGGTTACTTAGCCTGGTCATCCAATGCAGTAGTGTATCAGGAGAATGGAAGTCATATAGTAACAACAGAATAACCTAAATGTGGAGATAAGAAGGTATTATTCCTGATATGGTACAGCAAAACCATCAAAACAAATGGCCTAACTTATTTTTATAGGAAATAAAACCTTTTATAAAATGAGAGGGTTAGAATCCATCATCTGAGTCCTTGAGGCAAACATAATGTCTTTTTTTATGCCGTTTCCCCAGTGAAATGAATCTATCACTATATACTTGCTGTTATTTCAGTTCATAACAGAATACTTCTGGGTGGAAGAAGATGGCTTCCTTCCTTCATGTTTGGATTTGCACTTGCTTAGTGATGCCTGTAATTATGTAGTCCACAGCTACATGGCACTGGAACACACTACATACTTTCCACTATGAAACAAGAATTTTTTTTGCATAGTTCTTCAAGATCGGACACAAGTAAAAGTGATTTCTTGTGCATACTTGCCACAGATTTCACAGTCCTGGGTCCATTCTGAATTATAGCTTTTCAAATAATATTTTTACCTGTAGTAAAATGCATGAATTGTGGTATTCAACCCTTGGTATGTGGGTTGACTTATCAGTCGAGCCTTTCTATTTAATATTCTGGAAGAATGATTGACCTTAGCTCTGATAAGCCTGCCTTAGTGTGATCTAGTTGTGGAGAGGAAATGAAGGCACTTGCTTCGCTAGGAAGCAGTTTGACTGCAAAGACAGCTTTTCAGACATCCCTCATCCTTGTTTTGTATCCTTCATTTCTGGAAGCTTTGGTATTTTTACATTTCTCTTTCATCAAGCTACTCTGGCCAAAAATATCATGTGACATTCACGAACCTCCTCACACTATACCTAGTTTCTTCCTTGGAGAAAATGAATGACTTGCCCTCATGGTCAGGAAGCTACAGATAATGGAACTATTCTTTTCTTAATCTAGGATAATCTTTAATTTTAAACACGAGTTTGTATTGTGTTACCACATCTCCCCTAAAGCAAGGGGGTTTATACTCTATCCAACTGACTAGGTAGAAGAGACATGAAAAAAAAACATTGTCAGAAAAATAATAAATAATTTGGATGGCACTTAATATTATCAGTCATCGTTGTTTTGTCCATTATTTTGTTTAGATCATTCTTTCTATATGTGTTGTGATTACCACAAAATAATTTCTACATGCATATACTAGCATTTTTCATTTTCTCATTAGCATCATTAAATATCTTCATTATATCTACACCTACTTCTACATCTTCTTTTTTATCTTTCTCATTATATCTAATTACCATTCACAGAAAACATTTATGCACTTACTATTTTTAAAACTTCTTGCTAATCCATGCCGTACTCATTCTATTTACAGAGTTTGATAGTGATTCTGAGAAATATAATTCCATAGCTGCTTATTCAAGGTGATAAACTAAAGTTATCACAGTAAATCCTCATTATTTCCCATGAGAAGGGATTGTTAATCTAAGTGATCATGCTCTATATTCTTATTGGGATGTGCTTGTTGATTGCAAGCTTTCTGTTTATTGGCTCACATTTGGTTGTGAGAGTCTAGATCTGTTTTATATAATATTCAAGTTACAAAAATGGTAACTGGTAACTTTCAGAGCTAGTTCTGGCTCTGTTTTCTTCTGATTTATTCTTGAAAATATCTGACCTGGGGCTGACTCTGTGGTGTAGAGGTAAAGCTGCCACTTGCGGTGCCAGCATCCCATATGGGTTCCAGTTCCAATCCTGGCTGCTCCACTTTTGATCCAGCTGTCTGCTATGGCCTGGGAAAGCAGTAGAAGATGGCCCAACTTCTTGGGCCCCTGCACCTGAGTGAGAGACCTGGAAGAAGCTCCTGGCTCCTGGCTTCGGACTGATACAGTTCCAGCCATTGCTGCCAATCGAGGAGTGAATAAGCGGATGGAAGACCTCTCTCTCTGCCTCTCCTCTCTGTAACTTCTCTCTCTGTGTAGCTCTGACCTTCAAGTAAAAATAAATATTTTTTAAAAGAAAATATCTGGACTAATAAATTCTTTGGGTAGAAATGACAACCACAAGCATATAGGGAACAAGGTCCAGCCATCTAACTCATTCTTCTTTACCAGAGAATACTTCATTCAGTTTCAGTATGAAGCACAGATAAATCCCAAACTATCTTTTTACTTTCTTGCATAGTTTTTATTCTTTACAGTGTCCTTAGATACATTACAATAGAGATGGCGGTTCAAGGGACATTTCTCCTTCACAACTAGGAAACTAGCAGGAGTAAATGATTAACATAAGTGATTTTTGTATGTATAATTATTACTAGGCAATTGATATAGGAAGGGAGAGTTGGTTTAAATATGGCCAGATTAATTTCCACAGACCTTAATCTATTTTTAGTTGTTTTCTTATTCTCCTTAAATAATTAGGTTGCAAAAAGGACTTTATTTTAGTTCTTGGAACTATCACTCTCTTCTTAAATAATATTTCTTCTTCTTGGTGTGCCTTTTTCTTCCTTCTATGATTATTTAATCATTAATGCAAGCATTATACCCTAGAAGAAAACTTCCAGGCTTTGCTAACCAGATCATTTCTCTCTGTCTCTGTCTCTCTCTCTCTCTCTCTCTCTCTCTCTCTCTCTCTCTCTCTCAGATCTATCTACTTATTTGAAAAGCAGAGTTATCAAGAGGCAGAGGCAGAGGCTGGTGGAGGGCAGAGGGGAGATGTCTTCCATCCTCTGGTTCATTCTCCAAATGGCCACAAGGGCTGGAACTGAGCTTATCCAATGCAAGGAGCCTGGAGTCTCTTCTAGGTATCTAACATAGGTGCAGGGGCCCAAGGACTTGGGTCATCTTCAACTGTTTTCTTAGGCCATAGCAGAGAGCTGCATTGGAAGAGAAGCAGCCAGGGCTCGAACTGGCAGTCATATGGGATGCTTGCACTGAAGGTGGCAGCTTTACCCACTATGCCACAGCGCTCGCCCCTGGACCATTACGCTCTTGAAAACTCAAGTTACCCCTTTAAATTAGAGGGACTACTGGGTAAAAATATGGTACATCTAGGAATCTATAAGCTTTGTGAAGTCAGTTCTGCACCTGTTTGGTTCTTGATTGTTTCCCCAGGCCATAGCACATGTAATAAACATCATGTAATAAACATCAACAAACACTTTTGAAAAAAAATGAAAATTTCCTTTACCTTTTTGCATGTTCTTTTCACATAACAGTTAAATTATTTTATTAGAAATTATGTTTGCCTGTGTCCTCTTTCTCATGAAAAATTTACATTTTATCAAACTTTTTTCATGCAATCTGTTATTTTTACCAGTTTATAGATTCATTAAACACATTGTTAAAAATTTTAATTGCAAAGAATTTTGCAGAGAGACGGGCGGAAAGATCAAGATGCTTCATCTTCTGTTCACTTCCTAAATGCCTGCTCTACAGTTGGGTCTGGGTCAGGCTGAAGCTAATCATTAGGAATGTGAGTCTTTCACATTGTGAATAAGAATCTAAATTCTTGAGCCAAGATTTGCCAATTTACAAGGTATGCATTAGCAGGAAGCTGGAATTGGAAGCAATGCCAGGACTTGAACACAGTAATTCCAATAAAAGATGCTTGCATCCCAAGCAGCATCTTAATACTCCACCATACACCTGCCATTGAAATCCTCTTTTTTAATAATTTAGTATGATAACTATTGTTATAAATTTTATTAAGGAAATATAATGGCATTTACATTTAATATAATATGCCAAAACAAAAAAAATTCTATTTCACCTTATTTTTTAAGATAAAATAACAAAATAGCTTTCATTGAAGTGATATAATTAATTTTGTATTTTAATAGAACAGAAACTATTTCCTTTGAGTTAAAATGTTCCAGAACAATTAAAAGTGAGGAGCACTATGAGCTAATATTTATGAAATTAAAATTGATTAAGAAATTTCTCCTAAATATATAACATTTATTAAGCAATTGATTCAAAGTGTCTGCAACACTGTAAGTCATACAAAGGACAATCTGTCTTTTGACAATCAGATTAACAATAGATAGGAAAATCAGCTTTCTACCAATTATAGTCTTATATTGTACTATTAGATTTTTTTAAGATTTATTTATTTATTTATTTGAAAGTCAAGGTTGCACAGAGAGAAAAGGAAAGGCAGTGGAGGGTTGGGAGGGTCTTCCATCCGCTGGTTCACTCCCCAATCGTCCACAAAGGCTGGAGCTGGGTGAATCTGAAACCAGGAGCCAGAAGTTTCTTCAGGGTCTCCCAGGTGGATGCAGGGGCACAAGGACTTGGGCCATCTTCTACTGCTTCCCCAGGCCATTGCAGGGAGCTGGATCAGAAGTGGAGCAGCCCGGGACTCAAACAGGTTCCCATAGGGGATGCCGGCACTGCAGGCGGCTGCTTTACCTCTATGCCACAGCGCCCACCCTCAACAAATGCTGCTTTAAATGGTCCTCAGAGTCATCTCTGAATGTATACAAGATGAAGAATAAGTCTACAGAACTCAAGTAAAGTTTTCTTACTGCTTACATCTTTTTAAAAAATATTTTATTATTTTTTTTTTCTGACAGGCAGTGTTACAGAAAGAGGGAGAAACAGAGAGAGGGTTCTTCCATTCACTGGTCCACTCTCAAATGGCTGCAATGGCCAGAGCAAGCCAAGCCAGGAGCCAGGAGCTTCCTCTGGGTCTCTCAAGAGGGTGGAGGGGCTCTAGCCCTTGGTCCATCCTCCACTGCTTTCCTAGGTGATCAGCAGAGACCTGGATCAGAAGAGGAGCAGCTGAGACATGAACTAGTGCCCATATGGGATGCCGGTACTGCAGGTGGAGGCTTAGCCTACTGTTCAACAGTGCAAGCCCTCAGGCCACTATATCTTTCTATTAGTTTATTATATAAAATTTACCATCCCTTATTTTTATCTATAGATTAGTTTATTGCTATTTTATTTTATTTTACTGGAGGTGATTTTTCCAATCATATCATGTTATTTGCCCGTGGATTTTTCTGATACAGAATTAGAAGTGCTTGTGAAAAAGAGTAACAGCCTTATCTGAAAGCATATACTTATTCCAAGAGACCCGATCTCATTCTACTTCCTTCATTGCCCTACCCGCTGTGGGGCTGTGGATATGCTTGCCAGATCCCTCAGGCTGAGACCAAGATGACATACACAGAAAAACGCTGATTTCTGACTGACCTATTTGGTTGTCTCCTTGATTTCCCCCAACTACACAGATTAAAAACAGATCTCACTTTTCCCTCCCCATTTTCTTCTTGGTCTAGGTAGGATAGTAATATCTCATGAGACAAAGATTCAATAACATCTTTCTGATATTATTTTCAAAGTCAAACGCAGACATCCCTATGCTTCTCAGTTCCCATGAAAATGTCCAAATAGCACTCCTAAGTTTCCAGACGATTCAGATGAAGTACCAGAACATAATCTTCATGAAGAAAAATTTTCATTTTTTTGAACACTGGTTTAAGAGTCTTCTTGGTCACTCTGCATAATAGAAAGACATCTTGTGTTCACTTATGCTCTGTTTTCTGATTGCAGGGCACATTTGTTCGTCACCTTGATACCTCCACTAGAGCACCTTCACATGACCAGTTCAGACCAGTTGATGTGCACAAAAGTGGTGTACCACATAACCCTTCCAGTGAAAATATTTTTAGATTTCATAGACCAGTACTCATGACTCTGTCTTGGAAAGGGTTTTGTGTTGAGGTTGTAAAGTTACAAGATGATGCACTGATGTGGAGCCTTTGCCATGGTGCAGTAGGTTAATCCTCCGCCTGAGGTGCCAGCATCCAATATGGGCACTTGTTCTAGTCCTGACCACCTCTCTTTCAGTCCATCTCTCTGCTAAGGCCTGGTAAAGCAGTAGGAGGTGGCCCAAGTCCCTGGGCCCCTGTACCCACGTGGGAGACCAGAAAGAAGTGCCTGGCTCCTGGCTTCGGATCAGCGCAGCTCCAGCCATTGTGGCCATTTGGGGAGTAGACCAACAGAAGGACCTTTCTCTCTGTCTCCCCCTCTCACTGTAACACTAACTCTCAAATAAAATAAATAAAACCTAAAAAAAGATATTGTAAAGTTACAAGAAGATGCACTGATGCACCAATGCACACTCAACAGATGCTTAGAAGATTTGTGTAACAAATAAACTTTGTAGTATTATAAGGATTTGAAGATTTATTCTTTTGGCTGCTTTTGTAACTTTTTTCACAAGGTATATAATATATATTGATTGTCATCACAAGAGTTTAAAATACTATTCAATGCATATATGCATGTATTCATTTTCTACTGCTGTCTAACAAGTTGTCACACTTGTAGCTAATATTACCTCACAGTCCATGGGTCAGAAGTTTCATATGGCGTGGTTGGACCTGTGTTCGGAGAATCACATGGCCTAAACCAAAGCACTTTACAGGCTAAGTCGAATCATGAAGTTCTGCAGGGCAATGAACTTGGAAATTCTTTCCTGTTGTAAGAATTCAGTTTCTTGTGGTTATAGTATTAACTTCACTGGTTCCTTGCTTATTATCAGAAGCATCCTCTGCCCAACTTTTTCTGTGTTGTCCCCGCCTTCAAATTAACAATGGTGAATTATTTTTGCTTGTAGTTTGGATCACTGGATTCCTGTATCTAGTTGTTAGACACCTATTTCAAGGTCCATGGAATCAGGTGATATCCACCTGCATGATCTCGCTTACAATGAACTCAAACAACGAACTAGTAATTTTCATTATGTACCCAAAATCTCTGCACACTCTTCCCAATTTAGGATTGTTTGCTCATCAAACCCTAAAAATAACTCATCATGCTCTTTTCATATGATTCCTTAAACACTACAGTTTGATGCTAAATTCTGTTTCCTTTCTATTAAATCCTTGCATTGTTCCATTCTTTCCCAACTTTAATATTACTAATGTTTTATTAAAGTTTCATTGGCTTTTTGTGGTATTTTTTTCTTTTTTTTTAACTCACCCTAATGAATTTTATGGACTTTGAAGAACTTTGAAGGCAGATGTTATCTCTTTTTCTTTTTCCATTGTCATTTTCACAGAATCTCACAATATCATTAATAAATAGGAAACATTCCCTAGAAATTTTTGTTTTGTAGATTACTAAATAATGTCATTATTCACAAAGATAACCTCATGGATTATGATTATATTAAATAAAATTGCAAGGGGCCGGTGCTGTGGCATAGCAGGTAAGGCCGCCATCTGCAGTGCCGACATCATATGGGTACCAGTTCGAGTCACGGTTGCTCCACTTCTGATCTGGCTCTCTGCTGTGGCTTGAGAAAGCAAAGAAAGATGGACCAAATGCTTAGACCCCTGCACCCACATGGGAGACCCAGAAGAAGCTCCTGGCTCCTGGCTTCAGATTGGCACAGCTCCAGCCATTGCAGCCATCTGGAGAGTGAACCAGCAGTTGGAAGACCTCTCTCTTTCTCTCTGCCTCTGCCTTTCTGTAACTCTGTCTTTCAAATAAATAAATCTTTAAAAAATAAAATGTCATGTAAAATTTTAATTTTGATATAAGAATCAAATTAGAAGACATTAGAAAGAAATCTAGATAGTTATAGTACAGGTAAATACTCATAAATTAGAAAGAATTACATCTAAAATATACATCCACTTGAATTTTCTTCTTGAAGATAGGCTTGACCATAGAACTTTATCCAAAGAATAGACTACACAAAAGAAAATACAGTAGCTTCATATTGTAAAAACCTAGAAACAATAAAATCACATAATTGAGATCAATATCAGTAGCAGTCAATCATATTGGTATCATATACCCCTGGTAAAATGCAGGGAGAGAATATGACGCCTCTGTGGTTTTCTGCCCTAAAACCTGTGAATCAATCTAACATTGAGAAGTCTATTTAGTGACTGATTGGTATTCTTCAAAAACCTCAATTTCATAAAACCTATGGAAAGAATAACTGATACAAATAGAAGAACAGAGGGCATGGAATTTAAAGGCAGTGTGGTGTTCAGAATTCAATCTTCAACCAGTAAAAGCATGTTATGTGGGTAATTGGTAAGATCTGAATGAAGATTGTATTTCAGCCAGTACTAATGAACTAACATGATATTCTGTTTTGAAACATATGTGATATGATAAATTAAGTGAAACTTTTTAAAGGGAATATGAACCTCCCCTCTCTTTGTAACTGAGAACTAATAGGAGCAGACAACTTATGAAAATTTATTTCTAATGATGTAGTTCATAGTCTTTTGCTAAATTAGACATTCAAAACAGCCTCTCTTGAAGGACTAAGAAAAAACTCCATATATACATATATTCACAGAAACAAATCAGATTATATACTATTCACAGTTAGAACTCTCTGACATCAGACTCCCTGAACTAAACCTCATTTTCTAATGCCACCTCATAGCAGCAATGTGTTCTCATTAGATAGTTATTACTCTAAACCTCAGGTTCATCATCTGTGAAATGGATATAATAAGTCATATCACAGCATTAGCTTGAAGTTTAAAGACAATGTAAATAAGATATACTTAGCATTTGCACATGGTAAGTACTTGGTAAAAAGTCAGCTATTAGGATAGTTATGCTTGGCATCTACTCTGGGTCTACCAAGAAAATGAAAGTTTTTATTTCCTCAAATAAGAGTGGGGATTCATATGACCTTTTTTAAAAAAAGATTTATTTATTTATTTGAAAGTCAGAGTTACACAGAGAGAGGAGAGGCAGAAAGAGAGGTCTTCCAATCCGATAATTCACTCCCCAAATGGCCACAACAGCCAGAGCTGCGCCGATCCGAAACCAGGAGCCAGGAGCTTCTCCCATGTGGGTGCAGGGGCCCAAGGACTTGGGCCATCTTCTACTGCTTTCCCAGGCCATAGCAGAGAGCTGGATAGTAGTGGAACAGCCAGGACTAGAACCGGCACCCATATGGGATGCCAGCGCTTCAGGCCAGGGCATTAACCTGCTGAGCCACAGTGCCGGCCCCGGTTCACATGTCTTGAGCAACTACTAAGTGCCAAGCAGTATGGTAAATAAATTCTCATTTAACTCTTATTACATACATATGAATTGGTATATAACCATGATTCTGTTGGAATTTAGAACAGTAGTAACAACAGGAGCTGGATGTTGAAATTGGTCTGGATACCTCCAAAATCTGTATTCCCTAGGATAAATTTCTTTCGCTGGTAATTGCTTTATTTATGGATGCAATTAATTAAAGTAAATGAAAGTTTTTAAAATATTTATTTATTTATTTGAAAGGCAGAGTTACACAGGAAGAGAAGGAGAGGCAGAGAGAGAGAGAGAGAGAGAGAGAGGGCTTCCATCCTCTGGTTTCACTAGCCATTGGCTGCAATGGCCGGAGCTGCACTGACCTAAGCCAGGAGCCAGGAGCTTCCTCTGGGTCTCCCATGCGGGTCCAGGGGCCCAAGGATTTGGGCTCCCTTCCACTGCTTTCCCAGGCCATAGCAGAGAGCTGGATTGGAAGTGGAGCAGCCGGGACTCAAACCAGCACCCATATAGGATACCAACACTGCAGGAGGCGGCTTTATCTGCTATACCACAGAGCCAGGTCCCATAAATGAAAATTAAAAACAACACCTTGACTGGTATATAAAACACCCTCTTAATAAAAATCTATGTGCATTTTTAATTTGTATTTTAATTTTTAGTGGTAAATATAGCCCAAGAATGAAGGACCAAATTTTTGTATATCAAATATTGTCTGATGTAAAAGACTTTAAACTTGGGGCCAGCGCCATGGCTCACTTGGTTAATCCTCCGCCGGCTGTGGCAGCATCCCATATGTGCACGGGGTTCTAGTCCCGGTTGTTCCTCTTCCAATCCAGCTCTCTGCTGTGGCCCAGGAAGGCAGCAGAGGATGGCCCAGATGCTTGGGCCCCTGCACCTGCATGGGAGACCAGGAAGAAGCATCTGGCTCCTGGTTTCGGATTGGCGCAGTGCCAGTTGTGGTGGCCATTTGAGGGAGTGAACCAGCGGAGGGAAGACCTTTCTCTCTGTCTCTCTCTCTCTCTCATTGTCTATAACTCTACCTGTCAAACAAATAAAAAAAAAAAAGACTTTAAACTCTATTAGATTTATTTCAGATTCTTTTTTTTTCATTGTCTTAATAGTCATGGTCATTGTTCTGTGGTTAAAACTGCTTGTTCAAACATTCTTCCCTAAGGATTCCGCAAGGGTAATGCTGATGATATGTAAACCCATGCAGCACCAGTTTGCTCTTGCAGCATCTACTGCTCACCTACATTGACAATGGCATTCACAGGACATCTATTCCATGTAATCAAGGACAAGTTTCCTGTCACAACAGAAGAGAGTGTATTTCCTTCTCTTTCTCAGACACCTTCTGGTCTAGAGAAGTTTCCGGCTAAAGTGTAAGTACCTGTTACTCTCATTGATGGAGTCCAGCATCAAACCCTTGAGCATCTCCTTGACATAGGCTGTGGGAAAATTTTTCAATCAACGTTTTATACTTTGTTATGTTGGTCCCATAATATATATGCAGCTGACATTCTCTTGTTTAGTCTTCAAATTTACATTTATCTTTTAGTCAATCTTGTACCAACTGGAGCAAACTTTTGTCTCTCTATTACTCATGACTCAAATATGATGTGACAGTAGAGAAGGAACTTATATATACAAGGCAACCTGTACAAGAACACAGAGGGCCTTTCAAGGCAGGTGGGGCACCATGAACAGAAAGATTCATTTGTTGATTTTCTTTACATGCAAGAACCAGGAGGAATCTAAATTGCTCTGGAATAAAAAGCAATAATTCAAAACTATGAAGTACTCAGAAGAAATTCTAGATGAAAATTAAAGCATAGACAGAGATAAAAGAAAAAAATATGTGACTGTGGAACATAAACTGGATAAATATGTCTTTGTATGTTGTAAGACTCATACTGGAAACATGCTTTTCCTGTTTCCCGGATAAAAACTACAGAACATAAGTCTGCTCAGTCATATTTTGGTTAAGGTGTTCTTCAGAAGAAGGACATACAAAGAAACTGAGCTCTATATCTAGATATGAAAAAAAAAAAAAAGACTAAGGCAATAGGAGCCACAGGCACAGTTGATAATTGCTATCTTTTCATAAAAATTACAGATCTGAGAATCATCAATTCTCAGAACCCACTGCAGTGAACAGGACTTTATTATCTGGTCACCTGAGTCCTCCTGACCTCCTTCACTCTGAATGCATTGAAGAACCAGAACCCGTCAGCCATTTCTTCAATAGATTTTGTGGATATCTTTATATTTGTGCTTGAATAAAGATCATGAGCACAGTTTAAGCTCCAGGATATCAACCTGCTCCACAAAAACGAATACATGATATCAACAATTGTAGGTGTGAATAGTTTTGTTCATAGCCAATGTTGTAAGATCTACAGGATTCACAACACTTGCTTTAAAATCCTTAAAATATACTTTTATAGTTTACTTTGTATTGAAGTTTTCTACCAAGTTAGCCATTAAAAATATTTTTAATAAAATCCTACAAAATTCTCTTTTCACAGAAAATAGTTCATGACCCCAAATCAAAGAGTTGATACTGCATTTTCCGGAAATAAAAGTTTTTACAAGTATTAAGGGATTCTTCTGTTGCCACACAAAATTCGGTGTGCTATACAACTAGAAACACTCAGGCGCCCAGCATCAGGGGTTCTTAGTACAATGGAACCAGAAAATAGTAGAAACATGGTACTGCTTCCCTTGTATAGTGGTTGCCCTCCAGGCACCTAGCTGTTGCCCTGGCCTAGAGGGTTGTCAGCAGGGCTAAGGGCTTCAGGTGCAAATGATTTGACTCTGACAGGAAGGACGGAGCTATCTGGAAAGGGGAACCTACACAATCCTCAGTGCAAAAGTAGAATAAGGAACGTGTCCCATCAGGTACCCAGTGTTTAAATGCTTACCTAGAATGGACATTAACATCTGCACAGAATCATCAAGAGAAACAGTGAGAAGCAGAAGAGGACAACTTGTTTTGCTTCTAAAGTGGCAACTCATTTTGATCCCTCATCGTCGTTGTGTCTCTCTTCCTCACACGAATATTGGTAAAGTTAAGAGTTAAACCTTAAGGAATGAGGAGACAGCAGATGTCTGAGACAGATCAAAGCTGCACTGTTCTGCCTTCTCCATTTAGCCAGTGCTCTGAAGCTGTTCTGCAAGGAGACTAGATCTAAATCATCTGACTTTTAATAGATAACAC
Source organism: Oryctolagus cuniculus (assembly GCF_051225735.1). Classification (NCBI taxonomy): domain Eukaryota; kingdom Metazoa; phylum Chordata; class Mammalia; order Lagomorpha; family Leporidae; genus Oryctolagus; species Oryctolagus cuniculus. The sequence goes on along the minus strand of NC_142868.1, from coordinate 24,069,500 downwards.
GATAGCTTTTATTATTCTTCCCTGCGCCCTTCAAGGGTGTGTTTTATTTATTTCAGAGTTGAAAGATAATGCTTTTTGACTATTCTTCTTTGCACTTACTCGTCAGAATCCTCAGCTTCTACTGGAATCTCCCAGTCGTGCCTTAGGCTCTTGTCCAGGCCATCAGCTGGTGCTCCTAACACATTCCGCTCTTGGTGCACTGTGATCAACACAGGCTGAAGCTGAGAGGCATTGTGGCACACACAGAGGCCCATTCCACTCTATTATTATGCCTCTTTATTCTTGACAAGTTCATCATTCAAGCTTTGAGTGCATTTTCTACTGGTTTGCTTTTGAAGGATAAGAGTAATTTATTGAACTTGCTATGAAGAAATAGAAAAATTGGTAACATGACATTTTTAATGTCCTAAAGGTATACATCCACCTTAGATTAGAACAGGGCTTTAAATACTGAAATGACATAAATAAAAGCCCATTAAAAAACAAGGGCCATAACATTTGGTATGCAGTTATAAATATTTCTCTACTGATTCATATGTGAACTACAATTTACACTTCCCTATATCGTGATCATTATCATGAATCCCTCAAAAGCTCTGTTTCCAAGAAAAAAAGTAGTATATATATATATATTTATTTATTTATTTGCATATAATGTCTACATATGGAGTGAATGTGATAAAATGTTAAAAACTTAAACTTGGGCAGGCCCCGCGGCTCACTTGGCTAATCCTCTACCTGCGGCACCAGCACCCCGGATTCTAGTCCCAGTTGGGGCGCCGGATTCTGTCCCGGTTGCCCCTCTTCCAGTCCAGCTCTCTGCTGTGGCCTGGGAAGGCAGTGGAGGATGGCCCAAGTGCTTGGGCCCTGCACCTGCATGGGAGAAAGGAGGAAGCACCTGGCTCCTGGCTTCGGATCGGTGCAGTGCGCTGGTTGTAGAGGCCATTTGGGGGATGAACCAACAGAAGCAAGACCTTTCTCTCTGTCTCTGTCTCTGTCTCTCACTGTCTAACTCTGCCTGTCAAAAAATTATTAAACATTTAAATCTAAAAGTAAAAAAAATAATTTAAAAATAGAGGTAGGAACTGATGTGCCTTGGGTGAAGATGCAGCTTGGGATACCTGTATCCCATTTCTGACTGCCTGAAACAGAGGCCAGCCTCCACCTGCATTTCTGCTAAGGCACCTTGGAAATAGAATATGATTACTCAACTAAGGAGTCATTGCTTGCCATGTGGAAGACCCAGTTGGAGTTCCTTGCTCCTGGCTTCAGCCTGGTCCACCTCTGGCTGCTGTATATTTTAGGGGGGGTGAACGAGTGTGTGGAAGATTTTTCTATCTGTCACTGTGCCTTTAAATAAATCAAAATGAATAAATAAACTTTTAAAGTAAAATGCAGTTTATTTTGAAGATTAAGATTTTGGCAGCAGTAGAAACTTAAGCATGCAGTTATGGGTCAGCCCTGTGGCATAGTGGATAAAGCTGCTGCCTCCAGTGCTGGCATCCCATATGGGCAACAGTTTGAGTACCGGCTGCTCCACTTCCTATCCAGCTCTCTACTGTGGCCAGGGAAAGCAGTGGAGGATGGCCCAGATCCTTGGGCCCCCTGCACCCAAATGGGAGACCTAGAGGAAGCTCCTGGTTCCTGGCTACAGATTGGCACAGCTCTGGCTGTTGTGGCCAACTGAGGAGTGATCTAGCAGATGGAAGACCTCTCTCTCTCTCTCTCTCTCTCTGTCTCTCTTTCTCTGTTTCTCTGTTTCTACTTCTACCTCTCCTTCTCTCTCTGTATAACTCTGATTTTCAAATAAATAAATCTAAGAAAAAGTGCAGTTAATGAAAATATGGTAGAAGATGCACATTTACAGGTCATCAACACTTGAATTATTCCATTTTAATAATTAATTACTGTTGGCTGGCGCCACGGCTCAATAGTCTAATCCTCCGCCTGTGGCACCAGCACACCGGGATCTAGTCCCGGTCGGGGTGCCGGATTCTGTCCCGGTTGCTCCTCTTCCTGTCCAGCTCTCTGCTATGGTCCGGGAGGGCAGTGGAGGATGGCCCAAGTCCTTGGGCCCTGCACCCGCATGGGAGACCAGGAGAAGCACCTGGCTCCTGGCTTCGGATCAGCGCAGTGGGCCGGCCGCAGTGTGCCGGTTGCAGTGGCCATTGGGGGGGTGAACCAATGGAAAAGGAAGACCTTTCTCTCTGTCTCTCTCTCACTGTCCACTCTGCCTGTCCAAAAAGATTAATTACTGTCATTTTAATTTCTATGATTTGTTCATATATATTCCATTTAATCAATCTATAATTAAATTATCTTTAAGGAGTTTAGATCCTCCATATGGAAGTGTGCTAAAATTACCTCAAAATTGAGACACTGCCAGCTAAAAACAAGGATGGGATAAATAATAAGACTGAACTGGCATCCAATAGTTACTGTTAAACTACATAAAGACTAAATATCTTGCACCCTTACTTAAGAAACACCCAGAAGAAAATGTAAAAGCCATTCGAGCCCATGTTTGGATAGAATGTAGAACAAAAGCCACATTTAAGGCAAATCGAAGAAGGGAATCAATCGGTAGCAACTTGAGTCATGAAAGGAAATGAGACTGAATGAGATTTCTCAATCTCAAGGTGGAGAGAGATTCAAGAAGAACAGGTCAAGTACTTTAAACATTTCAGATGTTACAGCAGCAGGAGTCTTCAAGAAGTACACGGAAGACGTGTATTATGAAAAAACCTATGCATGGATTTCAAAGTATTTTTGAAGTCTTTCCATTACGGAAACAAAACTAGAATCTTTTCATTCCATTGAGTGTTTTTAAACCTTCTAATAAGTATGTGTAGAATGAAGATTTTGTTCAAATGGTGATATGAAATTAAATTTTTTCCTTCTTCCCATTGTTAAGGTAAGAATTCTCACTTCTGAACCAAAGAAATATTCAAGCTCTTTTCCAGTAAAAAAGCTTTTCTTGCTGGTTTACATTCAATATTTGATATCATACACATTGAAGTTATATACAACTCTTAAGATTTTTTAAATATTTATTTATTTATTCAAAAGACAGAGTTAGAGTGAGAGAGGGAGAGACAGAGAGGTAGTTGATCCGCTATTTCAGCCCTCAGTTGGCTACAATGGCCTGGTCTGGATCAGACTGAAGCCAGGTACCAGGAACTTCATCCAGGTCTCCCACGTGATTGGCACAGGCCCACATATTTGGGCCATATTCTGCTGCTTTTTCCAGGCCATGCACATGTTGCTGAATCAGAAGTGAAGTAGCTGGGTCTTGGACCAGCACTCATATAAGAGGCCAGTAATGGCTTTACTGGCTGTAGCATCATGCACGTCATCAACCCTAAGATTTATTTGACTGTGTGAAGTAGAAATGCTCTGTCTCCTTTATTATATTTCTTTAAACACTAATCATTCCTCAGAGTCTGCACTGAGTCCCACTTCCCACTTTCTCATTGAAATGTCCCTGTCCCTTAGTCCCTGAACAGCATGTGGTTTGCTCCTGGGCAGCACAGAGGTTGAGAATCTAGGAATCCCCTCTGATGACTCTCTGTGTGAGCTCAGCTCCCTGTGTTGGCCCCATCTAACTTTCTTTCTTTCTAAGTAGTGGAGTCAAAATTCTCCTCACCTTTTCTCATATAGATTGAGGTTATAGTTGTAACCAAAGTACTTGGAACAATCTTTAACACAACACATAGTAAACTTTGAATGATAGATGTTAGTAAACAAAATGCAAGACATGTGTGCTGACAAATTTACTACATTGTAGTTTTCTATATATTTATCTCCATTTCCTTTCAACCCTGAGTTACTAGTTTCCCTAATGAGAGATAATATAGTTAACTAAAATATACCGAATCAGTACAGCCAGTTTAAACTGTTTACATTTTCATTGTATGTCATAATCACAGAAAGCTAAAATACGAAGTTTCTGGATGCCTTTTAGATATTTTGATGCAGAATGATTGTGTTTATAACCAGAGTATGCATGTTTATTGAAGAGTCAAGTGGTTTCCATGAGGTAATCCACCCAGAGAAGTATTATTCTACATGTGCCTGAAATAATGATCACAATTTGATGCAGAATATCTGAGAGGTATAAAACAATTAACTCAGAGCTCTCTCAGCTATGGAAGAAACAAACTGCATAGTCTTGGAGTTACTGCTTAACACAAATATAAAAAAAATGATATCACCATTTCAGATGTAAAATTGATTTTATATACTAAAATGAAATACACATTTCAGATAATATAATTTAACATCTTTGAAGTAACTGCCCTAGTTATGTCATTACCCAATAGTATTTAGAATGTGGTAGATACTCACTAACTATTTATTTATTCATTGAAGTACCATCACAACTGAACTCTGTGGAAAACTCCTCTTGACAATAGTCCATATCCAAGTGTGATTTTATGCAATTCTAGAGAAGGTGTATTATGTAAATATCTTACCCTAGAATGATTCTTGAATATAAAGTCTAGCATTTTTGCTTCCTTTCCATTACAAATTCAGAATAATAACTTTTCTAACACTTTTCTAAAATATTAATAACCATTTTTATAGGTTTTGTTAAGCAATCAAAGAAGCAAAGACAATACGAAGTTAATATAGTGAGTAGGTCATACATTCCCTCTTGAGACACATTACTCCCTGCATTACATTCGTGTAACTCTCCAGGGCTAAATTTTTTCTAATAATGTGCATGGATAGTTCCATTATCATCCAAGGTAGTTGAAAATTAATGAATCACTCTGCATAAGAAGAATAATATCCCATACCTTTCCACATTGTTAAGGAATTCATCTAATAGTGGTTGGGTAGGTATAAAAGAATATACCATGATTTGTCATTTTTGACCTGGTTTTCCTGTATGCATTAGTACATAAGACACTATAGAATGCACTGGGTTTGAAGACAGTTACTCCATTTACAAAATATGGATCCTGACTGTAGTGTTTTTTTTGACAGGGGACAATTAATGGTGATCTATTTTATGTTCTTCTTTTCAATTGCAGTATGTGTGTAAGGCAGATAAGGAAGCATGGTAAAACCTCTGGAAGCAAAGACAAATGCAATGTGGAATTGAATCTCTGTTTAATTAACTGGGCAGTGCTTCTTGATTTATAGCACTATATAATATTGAATATGATCAGCTGAGAATGTTATGTGCCTAATGTAATGTGCTTTTATTTTTGACAGGTTGTAGCCATGTAATCTCCATAGTGTGTGTATATATATATATAAACATGTTTGTTGAAGGACAATTGTATGCAGCATTTGGTCAATCAAAGAATGAGATTTCTTAATGTTTGTTACTGCAAAAATGTCTTACATGGATAAATATTTCTTCTTCACCAAAGTTTGAAAAAAAGTTAAAACCAAAAGGCATTTACATACCTGTTGTGGTAGGCAAATTTAGAAAACGACTTTCAAACTTTCCTGATCCCTGCAATTCACAGCCTTAAGTGTGAGCTGGATGTAGTGATTTGCTTTTAACAAGCAAAATATGCCAAAGCTGACAGGATGTCACTTCCATCTTGTTGGCACACTCCTGCTCTCTCACTCGATCAATCTGATGAAGCCAGCTGTCATTTTATGAGGAGACTTATGGAAAGAACTTAGGGCAGCCTCTAGCCAACATATCGACCAGCCAACAACTGAGCCCTGCGACCAATGCCCAGGAGATACTGAATGATAGCAACAACCCTGTGAGTGAGGTTGGAAAAGAACCCTCTCCAAGGAAAGCATGAGAGTGCTGTAGGCTTGGCGAACACTAACTGTAGCCTTGTGAGCGATCCATGGTCAAAGGAAGCAGCTTAATCATGCGATGATTCCTGGCTCACAGAACAATGAGATCATAATTTTTTATGGCTTTAAGCCACTAAGTTCCAAAATAATCTATTATTCTGCAGCAATCAATAATGTATTCTTATTTTACTGGGACTATTGTATACACAAATAATATAAAGGAAATAAACTATGACTTACTTTATAGTCTTCCTTCTTACTCAATATTTTGTCATTAAATTGTTTTTCATATCTCTAATGTTTACTATTAGCACAAAATACCTATATTTAGCACAATTGTTCTACCATAGTAATACATGCTATTGAAAAGTATTGAAAGAATTTCTGTTTATTTTGTCTTAAAATTTACTAAAATCCCATCTATATGGTAATTAAACACTCAATGCTTTACCACACATATATATGTATATTGTATGTTAAGTTAAAGAAAAATTTATTATTTTATATTTGTAAGTTCTTTAAAAGTTAGCATTTTGAAGAATTCTCAAATCTTATAAATTTTCCATGCTTCTGTAACACCACAGTAGATTTTTTGCTATGGAGCTTTTACAAACATGCGTTTTGAGAAAACGAGAGTTACTTATGTTTATGTAATCAATATACAGCACTTAAAATATTATAAAATAATAATGAAATCTTGAATATACACTTATATGTGCACAAGAGCAAAAAATTTATTCAAAAATTTACAAATATCATCTATCACTGTTCTCTTTTGAGAAGGATTTCATATTACAGATTGTGATCTGTTAAGCTTATTTTGGATTTATGGTTGTTTAATTACTCTTGAATGACACACATTCCATATTCTAAGAAATAATTAAAATCATTAAAATATTTATTGAGGTAAAATAAAACATAAAACTTATTTGAAAGCAAACTTTACAGTACTCTTTTTTTTTTTTTTTTTTGACAGGCAGAGTTAGACAGTGAGAGAGAGAGACAGAAAGAATGTCTTCCTTTTTCTGTTGGTTCACCCCCCAAGTGGCCGCTACAGCCGGTGTTTGCAGCCGGCGCACTGCGCCGATCCAAAGCCAGGAGAGAGGTGCTTACTCCTGGTCTCCCATGAGGGTGCAGGGCCCAAGGACCTGGGCCATTCTCCACTGCCTTCCTGGGCCACAACAGAGAGCTGGACTGGAAGAGGAGCAACCGGGACAGGACCGTCACCCCAGCGGGACTAGAACCCAGGGTGTGGGCGCTGCAGGTGGAGGATTAGCCTAATGAGCCGCAGTGCCGGCCATACAGTACTCTTAGATAATTCATGTTATTTTAAACCCTTTGTTAAAGTAATTATAAAATAAATGAGTTAAATGTATGAAGTAGCTGAATGTTTTTATACTAATAATAATGCAAATATCACTGAGAAAACAAGTAATTCTTGTAGAGTTATTTTGCAATAATCTAATTGAAGCAAAGAATTGGTTCTGTTGGCCAGATTCAAATATTCAGAACTTTTTGCTTTGCTTTGTGTTAGAGAAATATGGACTTTTCCGAACTAATTTCAAAGAATTAATGAACCATAGTAGCAATGGAGAAATGAACTACATTTATAATTAATTCATTAATTTGTGCAATCATATAATAATTTTCATCTTAAAAATTAATCAGCTTTTGTTACAGCCAATTGCTAAAATATTTGTCACTTGAGTCTGAATTTGGACTTTTTAAAAATTCTTAATTTTTTACCTAAAAGCCATCTCCAAGCAGAGATTGAAATAGTCAATTTTTCTTTTATTTGAGGATTCTTCTACTTGCATTGAATACTGGTTTTATTTCAAATATGTGCAAATATAATTTCACACCTTTGCTTTATAGCAAAACACACAAAAAGGCTGACATTCGATGTGATTATCTAAAATGCTGCAAGTTTGGGGCAGGCAGTCAAATGATGCATTTTTGTGTCTACAAGACATACTATGTTTATACCAGATTAGTCTTTTCCTTAAATGAAAATATTAAAGTCAAGTTTAAAAAAATAATGCAACTAAATTTACGGAGTACATGTGATTTCACAAGTCATTAAAATTAACAATTATATTTAATTTTTTAAAAGTATGCAGAATTTAAAATATTTATTTTGAGGAACAAAAAAAAAAATTAGGAGCCAGTATTGTGGCATAGCAGGTAAAGCCATCGCCTGCAACGCCAGCAGTTGCCAGTTTGCCAGTGTGCCAGTTTGAGTATCAGCTGTCCCACTTCGGATCCAGCTCCCTGTAAATATGCCTGGGATAGCAGTGAAAGATGGCCCACATTCTTGGGCCCCTGTAACGTGGGAGGCCTGGATGAAACTCTGGTTCCTGGCTTTAGTCTGGCCCAGCCTCGGCTGTTGTGGAGTCAACTAGCAGATGGGAGATCTCTCTCTGTTTTTCTTTCTCTCTCTCCCTATTTCTGTAACAGTGCCTTTAAAATAAAAATAAATTAAAAAATATTTTTTCGATCTTTACTAAAGTGTACATTATATTGCAAGAATAAAACTAAATTGAAGACATTCACTATGTAAAGCTGGATTTTGATCACATTTTTGTGATGTGATTATCATTACCTTAGTGAGATAAATTTCTACTTATTAATTTAACAAAAAATCAGCATATTTTCATGCTATGCCTCAACTCTAGCATTTATGCTAATACTTTTAACTTTTCTCATGCTCCTTCCTCACAGTAGAGGCCAGATATTAATTTAATAAATGTATCATTTGACTTTTTACATATCATAAGTTAAAGTTTAGCATCCAAATTCTAAATGTCTTCCCAAGGGACACTTCATTTTAGTACATAATTTATTAATGCCAATGGGCAGTAATCCCTTTAAATATATTAGGGTGTTTTATGATCATAAAAATTAATTCAGCTAGATGTAGAATTTCTCTGAAACTCATTTCATGATAAAATAAAATATGTTTCAATTCCTGTGCTTTAGAATCTACATCTTTCTATTCATGAAGTACAGTATCAGTTCTCTGCTTCTTTTATAGTTAATCAGACTGGCCATTTTTATATAATAGAATCAGAAATGGTGACAAACCAGTGTTTCATCATTCTTTCTATCTATTGCATCATTGCTAGTGTTCCCCTTCTAAGATTTTATAAATGGAGAAAACATACTCATGCATGCAAACACATGAATGGGGCTATCTTAAAAATATTTATTAATTTATTTGAAAGAATCAGAGAGAGAGAGAGAGAGAGAAGGAGACACACACACACATACACACACAGATCTTCTTTTCCTGGTTCACTTCCCAAAAGGTCACTACAACCAGAGCTAGGCCAGGCCAAAAGCAGCAGCCTAGAACTCCATCCAGGTATCCCATGTGGATGACAGGGTCCAAATATTGGGAAACTTCCTCTACCTTCCCAGGCACATTAGAAGGGAGTTGGATTGGAAGTGCAGCAGTCAGGACTCGAACCAACACTGATATGGGATAGCTTAAACTGATGCAAGTGACATTTAAACTGATGTACCATAACACTGGCCCAAACATTAGGCCCTTTTATGAGCAAAAATATAACAGCGTTACAACCACAGGTGCTGGGAGGCAGAATATGCATTTTATAAAGCTAAGGACCTCAGGAAGAGACACAAATGTACAGAATGTAAAAAGGAAGGCTTGAGTTTTCCTTCACGCCTGCACAGTGTGCAAAATATTGTTTAATTTTTGTAAGATGTAGTTATTTAAAGACATAGTGAGAGAGACACAGAGAGAAGCATGGATCAGAGCAAATTCAGGAACCAGGAACTCTCTCCATGTCTCCCATGTGAGTGGCAAGGGCCCCTGTATTTGGCCCATCTTCCATTGCTTTGCCAGGTACATTAGCTGGGAGCTGGATTGGTAGTGAAGTGGTCAAGACTCAAATTAGTACACAGGTATGGGATGCTGGCGTTGCAAATGTGGTTAACATGCGGTGCCACAATGCCTGCCCTCATTGTTAATTTTAAAGTATTTGGCTGATTTGAGGGAATTTGCAACTGTTACACACATCTGTAAACCTCTATCTCTGTACCAGTATTATCAAGAAATAATTGATCTGAAAGCATTCACATTAAAGAAGGTAGTTTAGGGCTTGAGACTAAAGCATTCCCTTAGGGCATATGCATATGAAGAAAGTAGCCCATCTAACAGTAACTCTAGACTCCCTTTCTCACGATTTTAAAACCCAAATCATATAATATCTGTGGAAAATTCTTTAAGGGTTCCCATTGACTTTTGGATTAAATCTAAGTACATTGCCCCTTTACCTATTCTCAAGCCTGTGCCAGTGGGGGGACCGATGTCTGGGACAGTTGACACCTCACCTTTGGCACTCTGACTTCACGGTTCACCAGGCCCTTGCAAATATTCTTTCCTTCCTAGTCATATCTAATCTGGCATTTTCTGAGCCATTTGCCCTCCTCAAACTCTACCTTCCTGGTTATCATAGGTAATTCTTGTTTATTATTCATAAGAATAAATGCCACTTTATTTAGAGAACAGAGAATTAATTTTCTGTCTCTTAGGTACACAATTACTGAGCATATGCCACATCTGCCATTGTGGTCACACCTCAGAAAGTGCTCTATCAGGCACTACTTTAAGTTCAGCTTGTGCCTTGCTTCCTTATAATTTCTTTCTATCAACAGATCTCATGTCTTCTGTGAAGCTTGTGTACTTTAAAAATGTCATTGCTTTTGCTTGTAGCATTTTTAAAAATCTTGATTTATTTGAAAAACAGAGAAAGAGTTAGAGAAAAAGAAAGATTTTCCATTGGCTGGCTCACTCCACCAAAGACCATAAAAGCCTTGGTGGACGGAGCCAGGTTAATTCCAGGAGACAGAAATTCCATCCAGGTCTCCTGTATGGTTGGCAGAGACCAAAACACTTGTCTTCATCTGCTGCTTTTCAGACAGGTTAACAGGAAGCTGATTCAAATGTGTAGTAGCCAGGACTCCAAGCAGCACTGTAAGGTATGTGGGTGTACCAAGCAGTAGCTTAGCCCACTGAGTCACATCTTTTCCAAGTGAATTACATTGTTGAACAAACAGAAAGACTTGTGATTTCAAAGTGTAGCTCTCAAATATTCCTGAAAAATATACTCTGAGAGAATAAATTAATTTGTGAAGAATCAGGAATGATTAAAAAAATTCTTCTACTCCACATATATTTTGGATTGAGTTTGAGATGGAAGGGTTAGGAAATTAATGTCACTGGAGATGTCACTGTGTGCATTAGCTGCTCCGAAGCCCTAAAACAGTAGAATGAGATGTGGAAATGGCCACAGTTCTAAAATAATTGCTCTAAGGTTTAGGAATCAATGAGAAGAAACATAATGATCCCATTTTTTATTTGCAAATAAAAGGCAAAATCACACATTGCTTTGTATAGGGTGACCAGACTAAAAGAAAAATGACATCAGGACAGAAGAAGGTAATGAGGAAGAAACATGATATTTTAATCTCTGCTTTGACCTCCTAAACACATGGCACCCAGATCAATGCAAAGGAATTTTCCAAGATCTTCCCAGGAGAGGTACAAGTTTGCCTGAAGATTTAAGAGTGATAACAAAAGGATGGCATGAATTAAGGGAGAAGGAGGGGCTGTAGTCATTTAAGCAAATGAAGGGAGAAGAAAAAGGTTACGAATAATTTCCCTTGATCATGGTACAGAGACCTTTCCAAGTAAATTAGAATTGTATTAAATTTTCTCTTGACCTGAGATCGCTACAGGAAGAGGGAAATGCAATGGTAAATAGGAGAAATATGAATTGACAGACCCAGTAGTGATTGGGTACCTTTAGCCAACAAGACTATATTTTCAGGTACCACAAGAAAGATCCTTGACAAATAAATATGTCTGGTTATATGGAAGTAAATTTTATTTTGAACATCACAGATCAGTGACTTGAATACATTCAAAATTGGATGTTTACATTTGCAACTAGTTTAAAAATATCCATTTCCACTATAGGATCATGTAGTCTTAAAAATCTTGATAAACAGGACTACGAATTTTAATTACCATCCTATCTCTAGAGTCTTCTTCTTATGAAAATTGGTGTTCAATAAGTATTTGTTGAGAAAAGGAATGGAAGTGGGAGTGCAAAACAATGGAAAGGAAACAGGCAGGAAATAATAGTTGGAATTATACTACAGTTCACTGGAATTAGGAGGCAGGGAACAGAATCACTCATTGGTAATCTAAGACCACAGTCAATTCCTCAAATGGTCCCTGTGGGGTTTGATTTTAGATTCTGCTGGAATATTTTGGGTGTTGATAAAGTGAAGAAATGACATCTTTAAATTAGTTTGTGTATTTCCTCTCTGAGCAAAAAGTTCCCCTCTGCATTTTGGCTACCACTGTGGCTCTTCAGTTCTGTTTAATCTTCCAACTCTGAGATCAAACTCTCCTATTCCCACGGTCTTAGAAGTTCAGCTCTTTATGACTTTTTTTTGAGTGAACTCTGCAATATTCTCTAACTGGAATCTCTTCTAGTAATACTCCTCTTTAATTTGTCATATACATTGATTAGAAAATTATTTTAAAATATGACTGATTATGACAACCTTCAATTCCAAATATTAATTAACAGCCAATTGCTAATGCATGAAATCAAATTCTTAAGTCTATGGACCTGTTTATTCCAATACTTATCATCTCACTTTATTTCAAAATTCATGCTTTATTGACCACTTCCTACTTTCTAAATGAAACATTCTCATAGCCAACACTGTCCTTTAAAGTTATGTTTTTATTTTTATTATTATTTATCAAATATCTGCTTCTTCTAAGACAATATGTTCTTTCAGTAAATGTCGCTGTTTAAACTCACTGCTGTATTAGCAGCATCTCCTAAGCTAATAGGCATTTGTTCAATTGATGTATGGTTATCATTTCCTGAGAACAAAATAGAATAAGGAAAAGGATATTAAAAATGTAAATATTGTTCAGGATGATTTAAAAATTTGCATTTTTTGTAGCAAGAAATGTAAGTTTTTTGTTTTTTTCCAAATAAATGCAATTTGAAATATGTTTCGTAATCACTTTTTCCCCATATTAATGATTATATTGACAAAATATTAGTAATTTTATAGAGATTCTAGAGTAGTCATTAGAATAAATAAACAGGATTGAATATTTTCTGTGACATGGGATATGAGTAAGGTTAGATTTTCATTGTTTGCATATCTTGAATAGGGTTGTCAGCAAATCAGTGGCAAAAGTCTTGAGTGCCTCATACATGTTGAAAAATTGTCTCTAAAATCAGACTGCTGATCCTCCTTGCTAACCTGTTATTGCTGTAGTTTCCCTGACTTAATCTATAGAGCCATAATTCTTTCAGTTGTTCAAACAAAAGTCCTGGAAACCCTCTTAAATTTCTACATAGCCAATATCTAGTCCATTATCATACTCTGTCGACTTTTCTTTTGCGAAATCAAAATCTGATTCCTGATCAGCACCCTAGCACTACCACATTCAGCCAAGCCATTATTATCTATCGCTGTTTACCAACATCATACCTCACCTCACAAAAGATTTTCTTCTTTCAACTTTGCCTTCTACAATTTTCATTCCCCTTAAGCAGTTACAGTACATGTCTCTATGTATCCATCAAGCAATGTAAAATTATGCTATGTCTCTACTCAAAACCTTCCAGTGACTTCCATCTCACCAAAGCGAAGAGTTCTTCCAGTGCCAAACATGGTTACCCTCTACTCCCTTCATCTCTCTTCTTTCACCCACTCTCACAGCTCACCAATGCTAGAAACCACCTTGTTCTTCCTTCAAACCCCTGGGTGTTCCCTAACCTGAACGCTTCTTTTGCTCAATGACTGCATGGCTCACCCCTTAATTCAGAAGTCTAAATTACTTTCCGACTTGTGGTCAAGTGCATAAGTGAACACGGCCTTATAAAATGCCTCTTTTAGGCACTCCATGTAAGCTAACATGCTACCATCTGCCCTGAATCCATGGTTTATATTAGATTCATTCAAAAATAGTCCCTAAATGATTATTAATTTTTTGTGTAAGGCTGTCCACCTAACTGGAAAGCCATAAGTTTGGGGTGGATGTGTATGTGTTTCTTTTCTTTTTTTTTTTTAGACTTTATTTATTTGAAAGACACAGTTGCAGAGAGAAATAGAGACAGAGAGGTAGATAGGTTTTCCATCTGCTGGTTCACTCTCCAAATGGCCACAACTGCCAGATCTTGAGCTTCTCCCATGTCTCCCAAATGTGTGCAGGGGCCCAAGGACATGGACCATCCTCCACTGCTTTCCCAGGCTCATTAGCAGGGATCTGGATTGGAAGAGGGGCAGCCGGGACATGAACCAGTGCCCATATGGGATATCAACACTACAGGCCAGGGCTTTAACCCTCTGTGCCACAGCGCCGGCCCCATATATGTTTCTGAAAGAGATTAATATTTAAATCAAAAAACCAAATAAGATGTCTCTGCCCAATATAAATGGGCATCATACAATTTATTGAGGAACTGAATAGAATAAAAAAATTAGAAAAGGGGCAAATTTTCTCTCTGCTCGAGGTGAGATGTCCATCTTCTCCTCTCCTTAAACTTCATTGCCTTGGTTCGGGGTCCTCCATAGTATTTCAGACTCATACCAATAAAGTTCTGATTCTTAATCCATTGGGTTTGGACTGGAAGCACACCACCCTATTTCCTGGGCATCTGCCTTGCAGCTTGTGGTATATCTCAGCCTCCATATTTGTGTGCACCAATCTCTTCTAACAAATCCTTTTCTTTATATATTCATATACACTATCAGTTCTGATTCTCTTGGCAGCCCTTACTCATGTACCCTGAGATGAATATATGGGTATAAGCTGTTTAATGAAGAACATGGTAGAGAATTTTAAAGTGAAATAGAAGAGCTGCAATACAAAATAAGGTGCTAACCAGGTCAATGCTGTGGAAAACTCAACAGACTTCATGGAACAGATATCAGAATTGTTTCATGTAAGTGGAGAGGATGCCAGGACACTTAGCTGCTCTTCTTCATCATGGAAAATGAATTGTTCCTGGGATATTATTTTCTCATCTTTCTGTTTCTCTTCATAGATCCAATACACTCAATTGAAAAGCCAGAAAAAGACCTACTACATAGATTATTGGTGCAAGAAGCTTTTGGATCCATGTTCACGGTATTAAGTCATATTTTATTATCACCTGATATGTTATATCATATCATGTCATATAGCATACAATATCATGTTATATCATCATATCAATTATTTAACAGTCCCCTTCCTCAAACAAAACATAAATATTTTAGGAGAAAAGGCATTGTTTTGGACATTACTCTAACCCAAATTTGTAAGGAGAGCCTTAATTTTTTGAAAATTACTTTTAGTTGAGTAAATAAAATCAAATTTAGCATAAATATTTCTAAATTTTCAAATATGATCTCTTGTAATGGCCAACACATTCTGCTAGATGTTTTCAGAATATATGAGACATAAAATTATATGTTTCATATGACACAAGTGTAGAAAATATCAGCAGAAGGCTTTGGCAATATAGAAATGTAATTATTGGGGCCAGTGATGTGGCGTAGCAGATGAAACTGCAGCCTGCAATGCCAGCATCCCATATGCGTGCCTGTTTGAGTCCTGGCTGCTCCAAAAGATCCAGATATCTGTTATGGCATGAGAAAGCAGTGGAGGATGGCCCAAGTCCTTGGGCCCCTGCACCCATGTAGGAGACTATTCAGATCGGCGCAGCTCGGGCCATTGCAGCCAATTAGGGAATGACCAGCATATGGGAGACCTCTCTCTCTCTCTCTCTCTTTGTACCTGTCACAAACCTCGAATTTAGATAGCTAGTGTCTCTAAACTTTAGTTTGAATCAAACATGACGTGTATTAATGTTTGAGGTCACTCACATAAACCTGTCATCTACAAGCAACTCCTGCCATCATTGGAGTCAACTATTGTTTCCTTTAAAGCAACTAACATATATTTTTCAAGCTGTAACTGTACAGCTTTCCTTTCTCTAAATCATGTTGCAAATTGAATATACAAAAGGAACTACAAAAATCCTAATAATAACCAAGGGTCATTCAGTTCATGTATCCATTAACTTCCTATGAGATTGTGCAAAGTTAGGGAAGACAACTGATGTACATTCAGCAGTTGGGGCAAAGTTACCTAGGTTTTCAGAATGCTCTTCAAAGTCCTAAAGCAAATAGTAGTAAAATTATTTATAAAAGCTAAAATAGCAGTTACATGGGAGGGATGTTTAGTGGCTTTTATTCCTAACATACATGAATAGCTCCTAGGAAATAGAATGTGCAAATAAATTTTAAAAAAGTATTCCATGGTTAATATTATAAGATTCTGGTCAAGCTAAAGTTGAAGCATAAAAATAAATTTATTTCAGATAAAATGTCCACTTTCCTTCCTTCCTGTCTCCTTACTTTCAACTTATATAATAATGGTTGAAAAAAATGACAGTTCTGGTTTCTACAGCTTTGATTATCCAACTCATATATTATAACTGCTTTCTCTTCAGATATTCTAATCCAAATTCTCTCACCATATAAGTTTAGTCTAAATGTTAAAAATACATAAAATAAATGTTAAGTAATTAAGTGTTTGGGAATATATGTCCACTGATAACCAGTTGTTCTGCCCCAGTCAATATCAGAAAAATCCATGCGTGTTCAATACCAACATTGAAAAGCTTCTCTTCTCTTCAAGCTGTGAAACCTGTATCTACATCCCTTTAATCTGGGAAGAGAAATGTTAATGTTTGAATTTGGTGCATGAAAGCCTCAAACTGCTTTGCACAATGATGCTAGAGAATCAGCAATGTGGAATAAGGAACCTTCAGATGGCCACTACTTATAATTTTCTCATAGGAGGGTGTCATAAAACATCCAGCCCAGTCCATTGCAGTTGACTGTAATTGCATAAGTGAAACCACTAAGAAAATCTCATAATGTAGCATTCAAGATGGAGCTCTTAGGAGAATCCATTCCAACAGATTGATAAACTTTATGAATGTTTGCTACAGGCTGAATTTCTCACCTGCTTGATATACATATAAGTTGTGATTTTTATGAGTTTCTTTACATTGAGCTTAAAATAGGGAGAGTAATGGGATAATCTTATGGTTCTTTAAAGTATTTTTGTTGGCTACTCTTGCAAGGTAATTTGAGAAAAAAGCTTTTCTTTCAGAAGAGATTCTCCCTGGCTAAGATGAGGGGCTACATGGCAAAAAATCTTATAGCAACTACTAGAGCTGAGGAAAGTAACCAGCCAACAGCTATGAGACAATCCTTATGTCTACAACCACAAGAAGTAAACTCTGCTGACAACCTGAAGATTGTGCTTTCTCAAGTCAACTCTATGAGTGAGAACACAAGCAGACATTTTAACTTAATCTTATGAAACCCTCAGTATAGATAGCTCAACCTGGTTTCTCCATATGTGGAGATTATAAAATAATAATCTTGTGTAATTTTCAGCTGCTTGGTTTCTAATAATTTATTACACAATGGAGAACTAATGTCATCACTGTTGTTTCAATGAGCTAAATTGTGCTGTCATTTTATAAAAAGTAAAAGTTAACTGATGCACTGAAAGCAGTGCCTAGAAGACCACCGCAGTTGGAAGTTCTGCTGTTGGGTTAGCTGGATAAGAGTTACAGCTCTAATGCTGGAGTACATCACCCCATCAATAATGAATCTTACAATATTAAGTAGAGGTGGTCCCTTGCTTTACCCCTCCTTTGAGGGAACACATTTTTCTTATATGGTATTTTTTCCCAATCATACAAAGGGAATAAATAATTAACATAGTTCATACTATTAGAACAAGTAAGATATTATGCTGCTATTTTATGTTTTTCTTTTTAATCTTGAATATTTCTCTGAAGGTAACCATAGTAACAGCCATTCTAGCACCATCTGTAGGTCAATTCAAAGGATTCAAGTCATTCATTTGAGTATCTACCTCATGACCCCATTTAGCTCCTCTTTTCTTATTTGTCTTTCCAATATGAACTTCAGAGAGAAACTTTAATATGTAAGGTGATCACTAAGATTTTTGGTGCATTAATTGCAAAACTGTTTCAGAAAAGAACAAAAGTATGCTATAAAATAAAAGCTCTTGGCTTTCCATCAAGAAATAACAGCTAATCATTTAACTTCTAAAGTGAAAAGGAAATGAAAATCAGTGATACTAATTCATCTATTTCATTTGTCTTGGGTTAGTCTAGAAAACTGAGCACAGGGAGACTGAATTGCTAACATACATTTAACAAGAGCTATTAATGCTAATGAGTGAGAGGTCTTCCCAGCAAAACATACTCTTCAGTATGTTTGGGTTTGTTGTTATCCTACATATAAGTAAATCTTTAAGAACTAAGAATAAATACCAGAAGGGTAGAAAAGAGAAAAATACGACATGGCACACATTGTGAAGCAAGACCCATAGTCCATGCACATGGGAAGGTAGGAAATAGAAAATTCTGAAAAAAAATCAAGTATTACTTGTACTTTTTTCAGGATTATTCTTTTAAATATTTATTTATTTGAAGGGTTGGGGGAGAGGGAGGGAGAGAGAGAGAGAGAGAGAAAGAGAGAGAGAGAGAGACATGCTCATCAGCTATTCACTCCCCAAATGGCCACAACTTCCAGGGCTGGGTCAGGCTGAGCCAGGGGCCAGGAGTTTCATCTGGGCCCACTATGTGGGTAGCAGGGTCCCAAGCACTTGGGCCATCTTCCACTACTTTTTGCACGCCATTAGCAGGGAGCTGGATCGGAAGTGGCACAGTGGGGACTCATGTGGGATGCTGGAGTTGCGGGAGGCAGCTTTGGCTAATGAGCCGCAGTGCCGCACCCCCAGCCTTGAGGTAATATTTTTAAAATGTGCTATTTTTGTGTTGTCTGAATTCTAAAGTGTTTCTCTCCACATGTCCATTTTATTACTCTAGCTTGGAAAAATTCTCTATCTCCAACTTTTAGGCTGATGTAAGATTGTGAAATATGGACTTAAAGTTCTTTAAATGATTATTTCTTTTGTTAGCCTAATTATAACTTTGACAATTCTGCTAAATGGTTCAGAATGATTAAACCAGAGTTAGAACAAATCAAATCAAATGAATACGTTTTTCAGACAGTATTATTACAAACAAATATTAACTCTAATTGTAACTTATAATGTAGACAGTCATTTGTGGCCCAATAAGTATAAAACAGGTTGATTTCTGAAGTTATGGATATGCATAAATCAGTTGTGTCGTTTATCATGTAGATACATATAATCTAGTGTTTTATTCTATATGCAGTAAGTAAAAGTTTTCTAACATAAATGATGGAAAAGTGAAATCAGCTCCAAGAAAAATGTGAATTCAGATCTAACTCAAATTGTTGCTAATAATGTATTTAAATACTAAAAATAGAATCACTTATTAGGAGACAAAAGTGTACCAGTGTCTTCAAATTATTTGAAAAAAGATAAGGACTGGGGAAATCTCCAAACACTTCCTAATTTATGAGATCACATTTCTTAACATACCAGGACAGGTTAAGAACACAATTTCTGTCAAACTGAGTTGACAAACTGCTTTGACTTTTTTATGATGTACAAGAATGCTGCAGATAAAATCTGAGAGGATTAAATGAGTACTTTATGAAATCTTGAATACAGAATCATCAATCTGAAAATGAAATGTCTAGAATGGATTGTGGTAAGAATTTAGCAAAGCATAGTTTGCAAACAGGAGATAGAAAGATGACACACTGCTATTAAGTGCAGCATTTATAAATCAGCAATGATAATGATAAGCATATTAGAACTACCATTAGATATCATTTCAAAGTTTATATTTAAGATGACCTTTCCTGAAAATTTTACTTATCCGTTTGAGTAAGTGGCGGGGAGAGGAGAAACTGAGACCGAGACCTAGGCAAATGAAAAGACAACTTCCATCTGCCGGTTCTTTCACCAAATGCCTACAGAATTCTCCTTGGCCCAGGTGGATTTCAGGATCCAGGAATCCATTCTGGGTCTGCCACATGGGTCTCAGGAACAAAATACTTGAGCCGTCACCTGCTGTTTGCCAGAGTGTGCATTAGCAGGAAGCTGGATCAAGAGCAGAGCTGAGACCTTAGCCCAGGGACTCTTAAACTGGATGTGCTGTGCCGTTGTCATCGGAACTGCATGTGTTAAAGGCTATCTTGCCACATTGGTCGTCACCATTATCATTTGACAAAAAGAAGCTGGAGCCAAGAAACAGCTTTGTTATTAGAGAGGTGCATACTGATGATCACTAGCTCCTTCAACTCCATTTTGGATAATTTTGGTTATTTTATTTCTTGCCTGTACCTCCATCCATTTGAGTGATAAAAGGAATTCTTTGTAAAAGGACAGAAAGGAACTGATTTCTAGTCCAGTCCTGTCTTGTTGTCATCAAATATCTTCTTTTTTTCCTTCTTCCCTCATTTTGATTCCTTCTACACATAAATTCAGCAGAAAAGAATCAGAGGAACACTAGTTTGGCCTAGGGGCTAAGATGCTCTCATCCTTTATCTGAGTACCTAGATTAGATACCTCTCTCTAGCTCCAGACCCCAGCTTCCTACTAATGCAGATCCTGATGGTAGTGGGTTTCTGCTACTCTTGTGGGAAAACTTGATTTTGCATCTGACGAGCTGATGAGTGGATTCAATTCCACCCAGTCCAGGCATTATGGGTATTTAGAAGACAGTATTATGGCATGGTAAATGAAAGAGGCAGCTTTTATGTGCCCAGCCCTGTGCTTAGTGCTGGGTATATAGTGGTTACCATGCCATAATACTGTCTTCATTCAGACTATAGTCAAAGCATTGAACAATGGATACTATGCCAATGTTCAGTGCTAAGGGTTCAAACAAAAGACACAATCAGCATTTAGAGGTAAGAATATGCAACTGAGGAAGACATGCATAAATGACGACTAGGAAATAACCAGGTGAAAAAACTGAGCAAGTTCCAATGAAAAACTAATTGTATGTGCAGACAATAAAGAGAAAAGAATGCAAGATGTGTTTAAGATGCATGGGATGTATCTTCTGGTGAGAGTCAAGGTACATGAGGAAGAAGGGATAAGAATGAGTAACCATGGAGAATTCAGATCTAATCCAGAGGGCATGGGAAATTAAACCAAGTATCATATGTGGCAGAATGCTACTTGAAAAATAATTGTTGATAAAAGTTTTAATGACACATATGTTTATTTGGCCCACATGTATTCTGTTGTCTCTATTTATTAATTGTTTTATAGTCTATGACACAGAATGACATAAGCATCACCATTTAAAAATCTGCTCTTCAGAACAAAAAAAAAACATTTCAACTGATTTTTCTATCTTCCAAATTTCATTGCATATTCCCCCTACTTAGAGCCTGGACAATTTTGATGCTTGAAAGAGCATATATTGCTTAATAAGGAATAAAAAATATCTCTTTTTTATTTTTTTAACTTTTATTTAATGAATATAAATTTCCAAAGTACAGACTATGGATTACAATGGCTTCCCCCCCATAACGTCCCTCCCACCCGCAACCCTCCCCTTTCCCACTCCCTCTCCCCTTCCATTCACATCAAGATTCATTTTCAATGCTCTTTATATTCAGAAGATCAGTTTAGCATACATTAAGTAAAGATTTCAACAGTTTGCTCCCACAGAGAAACATAAAGTGAAAAATAATACATGATTTTTTAAATGATGATGAAATCAGATCAGACCTATTGTCATGTTTAATCCCAGTGAGAGTCAAGTTGGGAATTGATAATTTCTTCTTCTTCTTCTTCTTCTTCTTTTTTTTTTTTTTAACAGAAGATCAGTTTAGTATACATTAAGTAAAGATTTCAACAGTTTGCACCCCCATAGAAACACCAAGTGAAATATACTGTTTGAGTACTCGTTATAGCATTACATCTCAATGTACAGCACATTAAGGACAGAGATCCTACATGAAGAGTAAGTGCACAGTGACTCCTGTTGTTGACTTTACAAATTGACACTCTTGTTTATGGCATCAGTAATCTCCCTATGCACCAGTCATGAGTTTCCAAGGCTATGGAAGCCCCTTGAGTTCTCCGACTCTTATCTTGTTTAGACAAGATCATAGTCAAAGTCGAGGTTCTCTCCTCCTTTCAGAGAAAGGTACCTCCTTCTTTGAAGACCTGTTCTTTCCACTGGGATCTCACTCACAGAGATCATTCATTTAGGTGTTTGTTTTTTTTTTTTTTTTTTCCAGAGTGTCTTGGCTTTCCATGCCTGAAATACTCTCATGGTCTTTTCAGCCGGATCTGAATGCCTTTAGGGCTGATTCTGAGGCCAGAGTGCTGTTTAGGACATCCGCCATTCTATGAGTCTGCTGAGTAACTCGCTTCCCATGTTGGATCACTCTCCCCTTTATTTATTCTATCGATTAGTATTTGCAGGTACTAGACTTGTTTATGTGCTCCCTTTGACTCTTAGTCCTTTCATTATGATCAATTGTGAACTGAAATTGATCACTTGGACTAGTGAGATGGCATTGGTACATGCCACCAGGGGACTCCAATAAAAATATCTCTTAAACTATTACAAAATACTAGATTTTTTTCCATTCCAGGACCAAAACTTACTGGCTTCTCTAGCACTGATATTTTCATTTGTTTTCTTCATTGTGTGACATCTTATCTCATTTTACTATCACTTTGATTTTTATGTGATATTTATTGATATAAAATTGCTACAAAAGGCACATTTCTTATGTCTATACCTCACTGAAGTTTTATAAGAATAATATTCCATATTGAGAAAATGATATATTATAAACAACTCTAAATTGATCCTCAATTTTTTCCTACCGATAGATAATTTTTATTCAAACCAGGGATTAACTGTACCTTTTTTTTTTGAACTTCTGATAAATGGCACCAGAGAGGAATTCATCTGGGTGACCAACATGTTTGTGTGATGCATCCATGCTGTCACATTTTCCATGTTGTCCCATGCTCCATCTCTACGGATTTAGCTGCTTCCTCTCCAATAAAAGAGCTTAAAGGCTTACTGAGATCTCTGCTAAGTCTTCTCACAGTCATTTGAATGAATTCTTCTGTCAATTCTCTACCAAATTCACTCCTTAGCAAACTTTTCCTGAATGTATCTAAAATAGTTAATATACATACCTGTTTACTTCCTTCCCCTACTTTGTCTTTTCTTCATAACATTGTGTATCAATTTTTAATTTGTCAATTGTGAGCCTAGAATACAAATTCCATGAAGATAGATTTTCAGAATTTTTCCTGCCAAATCCACCTTCCATAGGTCACTGTTACTACGTCTCTGAAATCATTAGGACCTGTGCTCAACAGCATTAAAAAGAAACAACAGTGGTGCAATTCCATATTTTTCCTACCTCATTGTTTTCCAGAACCTCGCAACATATGGATGCATCTCCAGGGTTCACATATTAGAATATTGAGTGCTCGTCATTCCCATGTTGAGAGCACTGGAAAGCTTATTATAGAAACCGAAGAATCCAAAGTAAGAGAACTTACGCAAAGGTAACAGTGATTATCAAAGTGTGAGTGTGAGTAGGTGAGAAAAGAGTAACTGTGAAATTAACATAGGGATGGGAACAATGATACACCTGAATTGATCTCCCTTTGAGCAAAAATCTATGTGAAATACATGACACAATTAATTTAGCACATTCGTATCCTGGGCAGATGAACTCAACCTAGCAGGTACAAATTTGTTTTGGTCACCGTCGCCTGCGAATCTAAGTTTGAAAACAAAGATGAAGTCTTAACCTAGAATTTGATCAGGTTTGAGAATCATCTTAATGTTCAAACATCTAAATCCTTCTGCTAAAGGAGAAATGCATGTCTGCTTATGGCTTTTGTGAATAAAAACTCAATGATCTGTGACTGAAAAAATGATTAGAAAGAAACAGAAACAAGAGAAAGATTAAAATGGATGAAGAGATACAAAAAATTGGAAGTGGCAAGTAACACAAAATTGGCTATCATCGAATGATGCTTCCATAAAGCTAGGGTTATAATTTGCTTTGTGCAACCTGCCTTGGACAGTGTCTAAAGAATGTTTAAGTCACAGTATAAACACTGCTTTTAAGTGAGAAACTTGAGTTTAATGCTTTAATTATTTTGGAGGTCAAAGATGGACCTTTGAGTCTTATTTTCATCATGACTAAAATGGAATTGTTTGAGAACCATTTTCTTTTGCTCCATCATTTAAGTGGCTGAAATTCTTACATGAAAAATCAAAATCAATGCCTAGTTCCTCATAATAATCTTTCTAGGTGTAAGAAATTTTGTGATCTCAAACTTTATATCTTCCATATAAGTCTGAAATATTAGAGTATTCCCTATGGAAATAAAAGGCAATACCAGATACAGCAAGGCAGCATTGTTATAACAGTGATGAATCAGGCTTTTCTGTTAGAAAATTGAAGGCCATGATAGATAGATGGTAAAGAATTTATTTGGTGAGCAGGCAATACCTCATGAAAAGCAGATTTCCCAGTCACACACACAACACTAACATTTTGTATTCTTCTAAAACCTTAAAACAATTCTTCTGGTCACTCATTCTCTGACTAATTTAAATATGCTTAAATAGAATTTGAGAGAATGCCTTTAAGATATTTCTTTAAAATGACTGTAGTTATTTGCCAGACTTAGTGAAATCTGTCAACTTAGACCTTTTATTTTAAAAAGTTAGTTTCAGAGGAGAGAAACAGACTTTGATTTTGTAAAACTTGTGCTAGTTAATAGTCTTCTTCTCTGCTGATTAAATCTGTCCATTTTGAAAATATCTTTGAAAAAATAAGTAAATTGGACCAAAGAAGAGTGTCAAACACAAGTGATAAACACTATAGGCAATAGTTTATAAATTCATCTATTGGGACAAGAAACCAATTGTGGTGGACCTAACCATAGATACCTCTCTGTCCTTGAATGTGGGAAGACTATGCAACCTGTATCATATCAACAAAAAGCTGGCAAAGTTACTGGGATGTCAAACCTTGGTTAGGTTATGTCATACTGCAAAGGGGTTGGGATCTTATGTTCATGTCTTACTATGTTGTGGATGATGCCACTTAGTCCAGTGGGAAGAGGTTTTACTCCTGGCTCTGAAGAAGTGGTTGAGTTGGAGAACGCAGGGTGAAAAGGCATCAATGGTGGCCTGTGGGAGTGGAAAGGAGCTTCCAATTTACAATCAGCAGAAAAAGGGAATCTTTAGTGCCATAGCCACAGGAAGACAGATACTGAGTAACATCAGGAGCAGATTCTTCCCCAAGACCCAGATGGTCATGCTACTTGACCAGCACCTTGATTCCCTCCTAAGATCCCAAGCAGAAAATTCACCTAAGTAGGGCCCACGTTCCTCATGCACAAATTTTGAAAGAATAATATGCTAATTTTGGCCATTAAGTATAGTTTAGCATGCAGTAATAGGAAACTAATACAACCATTGTGGTTTTATTTCATCCCTACCACAATGGTGAATATAATATACAGAGATAGGAAAAAAAAATGTTGACAACTGATAGGCACTTGCATCTGAAATGTTTTCTTTTGTCCTAAAGATTTATTTATTTATTTGAAACTCAGAGTTACAGAGAGAGAGGGAGAGACACAGAGAGAGATAAAGATCTCCATCACATGGTTCACCCCCAAGCTGGCTATAATGGCCTGGCCAAGGCCAGACTGAAGCCAGGAGCCAGGAGCTTCAGCCAGGTCTCACACATGGTTGGGCCAGACACTTGGAACATCTTCTGCTGCTTTTTCCTAGGCCATTAGCAGGAAGCCGCTAGATCAGATGTGAAGTAACTGAGACTTGAACTGGTGCCCATATAGGATACAGGTTTATGGGTGGCGAATCTACCTGCTACTCCACAACTCTAGCCTCATCTGAAATGATTTCTATCTTATTTTATCACCTGCTCCTTTCCAAGCTCTGCAGAATTTTAGGCATATGATAAAAATATATTACCAAAGTAGAAAATATCACTGCCTTCAGATTAGCATGTAAAAACAGGTATCTAATTAGAGAAGAATAGTTATATACCAAATAGAATATTTGAGCAAATAGCGAATTATACCTGAAGTTGTAATATAAGTTACGATCAGCCATATCATTAGGTACAACAATTGGTGGCAAAATTTTACATGATATATTCAATAGTATATATATATATATATATATATATATATATTTATAATTAGTTATCTGAATTTCATGAATTCCAATAAAAATGTCTACAGAATGCTGTCAAAATCCAGTTTGATCTTGTTTTGATTGCTTTTAAAGACCAGACTCTAAGTCAAACATTGCAGGAATTCTTGATATGCTGCAATAGATGTGAAAGGATGGCTGATCAGTTGAAGTATACCATCTGTAGTCTGTCCATATATAATGAAAACAAATCACTCTCTCCATTTGGGATGACTTATTTGTATTTTTAAGAATATGTTTTCTCCTAAAATACAACAGCATAAAAATACTAGATTTGACATCCTGGGATAAAATTCATACTCTTTGGTTACCATGCTGTGTTTGATAATCTACTACTCACCCTTCCTTAATATATGTTCAGTTGTAAAACAGGCAATTAAGTTCTGTTTGCTAGAATAACTTTAAATGTCCTTAATAATTGTGAATAACACTTATTAAAGACTCAAAAATCATATTTAGGTTATCCCCCAATACTCTGAATATATAGTATCACATATGTACATAAAATGTTTTGAAGTATTGAGTTTTCTTGGTTTTACATTTTTATAAAGCAATCATTTATCTAATGCATTATCAATGATGTGAAGAAAAACAGGCTAGTCAAAAAATGCAAGGCTCTAATAGGGTTTAGAAGATGTAAGTAGCTTTAAACATACTCTAAAATACATTTTACCTCGTCTTAAATTGGTAAATTTGAGAAACTTAAGTTTGTAGAAAAAGTGAATTGCAAACTAAGATATTGCTTCTTTCTCTCTCTTTCACTCTTTCCATCTTTCCAACTTCTTTCACAATGTGAAAATGCTCTTGCCCACAGGACAGCGTTCTCATTTTGTAAACCTCCACAAAGGATGACGGCATCTTTCTTGAATTCTAGCACTTAGACTCTGTTCCCAGTACTCGGCAATGCAGTCACTCACAATTCTACCATCACTGCCTTTAGAAGGAAAGGAAGCAACTGCAAATCACAGAAATCGAATCTTCAAGCCATTGACTTCTGATTTAAAATTCTGTCTGGATCACAGACTTGGAATGGTCCACCTGGATTTAAGCTCCAGTTGCACCATCGGAACCAAATATTTCCTTTGCTGTGTTGAAAATTGTGAGCTGTGCTCTGTGACAAATATCCTTTTGATTAAACACCCACTCACATTTGTCAAGGTTCTGTCAAGTGAAAATTTCAGATTCTAAAGGGACCCTTATCCTCCAATTATTTTGTTCAGAACATTTGGTGTTTTGATTTTTGGGAAAGTTTGCTTTCCTGCAGCATGAATGAGTCTTGCCAAGTACAGAGATGATTAGTACCAACAATAATAATTGAGCCATCATGCAAGGGGAACATTTGAATATGGATGGATTCTTAGTCCTTGCATTACACAAAAAGAAAGAAAAGCCTCATCTATGGAAACCAAGAAACCATCACAGCTGTGAAACTGCAATTTAGTTTTATTATTAGATGTTTCTAGAAAATAAAATCTCAGCATAATAAAATGTAAGGCTTTTTAGTATGGTAAGGGAAATCGAGTCATAATTGGAGATATGTCCACTTCAAGTGAGGTATTGATTAAAAAAATAAAGAAATCCTTTAATAATTTTACTTTATTTAAGTTATAAAAGTTTCTTGTACTTCATATGTATAAATTTAGGAACAAAGTGAGGCTTCCCCTCCCTCCCACCCACCTTCTAAATCCCATTCTTAATTTTTACAATGATCTACTACCAG
Organism: Oryctolagus cuniculus; assembly: GCF_051225735.1. Classification (NCBI taxonomy): domain Eukaryota; kingdom Metazoa; phylum Chordata; class Mammalia; order Lagomorpha; family Leporidae; genus Oryctolagus; species Oryctolagus cuniculus. The sequence goes on along the minus strand of NC_142868.1, from coordinate 24,041,711 downwards.
TTTACTTAGTGATCATACAGTTAGCCCTTCTCTAAGTAGAGGAGTTCAGCAAATAGAATGGAGAGAAAGAAAGCAAAACTAAACAAAAATTATTCCTTAGTGGAAGAGACAAGTACTATAAACGATCATCCATTTTCCAAATGTCTATTCCACTCAAAAACATTACACTTCAGGTATTCTGTTAGTTAAATCACATCAGGGAAATCATATGATATGTCTTTTGGGGACTGGCTTATTTCATGAAGTATCATGGTATCCAGTTGAGACCCTCTTTTGCAAAAGAAAGGATTTTGTTAATTAATGTTAACATAGCTATTATTTGTATAAGAAAGAAGTAACCCTCGTTCACATAACAGTATGAATAGTATATATTTGGTGTCTTGTCAAATGATGTGCATTTGGTAATTATTTTTCAGTTAGACAAAAGCAATTAGAAATAAAAGTGTTGCTTCTGCTTTTGTCAGAGTCATCTGCAATTTACTGAGGCTGTTCCTGGAGTTTCTAAGTTTTCATTTTTATCAAGAATTTAGATAAAATGATGCTTTCTTACTGACTTTTTTTAAAAATTTATTTAATGAATATAAATTTCCAAAGTACAGCTTATGGATTACAATGGCTTCCCCCCCCCATAACGTCCCTCCCACTCAAAACCCTCCCCTTTCCCACTCCCTCTCCCCTTCCATTCACATCAAGATTCATTTTCAATTCTCTTTATATACAGAAGATCAGTTTAGCATACATTAAGTAAAGATTTCAACAGTTTGCTCCCACACAGAAACATAAAGTGAAAAATACTGTTTGAGTACTCGTTATAGCATTAAATCTCAATGTACAGCACACTAAAGACAAAGATCCTACATGAGGAGTAAGTGCACAGTGACTCCTGTTGTTGACTTAACAAATTGACACTCTTGTTTATGGCCTCAGTAATCACCCTAGGCTCTTGTCATGAGCTGCCAAGGCTATGGAAGCCCCCTGAGTTCACCGACTCTGATCATATTTAGACAAGGCCATGGTCAAAGTGGAAGTTCTCTCCTCCCTTCAGAGAAAGGTACCTCCTTGTTTGATGACCCATTCTTTCCACTGGCATCTCACTCGTGGAGATCTTTCATTTAGGTTTTTTTTTTTTTTTTCTTTTTTCCCCACAGTGTCTTGGCTTTCCATGCCTGAAATAGTCTCATGGGCTTTTCAGCTGGATCCCCATGCCTTAAGGGCTGATTCTGAGGCTGGAGTACTGTTTAGGACATCTGCCATTCTATGGGTCTGCTGTGTATCTCACTTCCCATGTTGGATCGTTCTCTCCCTTTTTTATTCTATCAGCTAGTATTTGCAGACACTATTCTTGTTTCTGTGATCCCTTTGGTTCTTAGTCCTATCATTATGATCAATTCTGAACAGAAATTGATCACTGGGACTAGTGAGATGGCATTGGTACATGCCACCTTGATGGGATTGAATTGGAATCCCCTGGTATGTTTCTAACACTACCGTTTGAGGTAAGTCAGCTTGAGCATGTCCCGAATTGCACATCTCTTCCCTCTCTTATTCCCACTCTTATATTTAACAGTGCTCACTTTTCAGTTAAGTTTCAGCACTTAAGAAGAATTGTGTATTGATTACAGTATTTAACCAAAAGTATTGAGTAGAACAAACAAACAAAAATACTAAGAGGGATAACATATCTTACTGACTTTTGAAAAAAAAAAACCAGTTATCCAATAATATATTCCCAGAAGCCAATTATATGTTCATTTATGCATCCATATTCATTCTTTCAACAAGTGTAAGCTTATTCTATTTTTTTTTATTTTTGACAGGCAGAGTTAGACAGTGAGAGAGAGAGAGACAGAGAGAAAGGTCTTCCTTCCATTGACTCACCCCCCCAAATGGCCGCTACAGCCAGCGTGCTGCGCCTATCCAAAGCCAGATGCTTCCTCCTAGTCTCCCATGCAGATGCAGGGCCCAAGCACTTGGGCCATCCTCCAATGCACTCCCGGGCCACAGCAGAGAGCTGGACTGGAAGAGGAGCAACCGGGACAGAATCCGGCGACCGACCGGGACTAGAACCCGGGTTGTCAGCACCGCAGGCGGAGCATTAGCCTAGTGAGCCACAGCGCCGGCCAAGCTTATTCTATTATATGCAAAGACTGTTAACAAGAAATGTTTATTGGAGAATTAATGTTTTGTGGCTATCGCCATTGCAGAGTTAGTTTCTGATAGGTGAACTAGAATTAAACATATAATTACAAAATTACCTAAATGATGGTATACACTGTGGAACGGAAGTATAAGTATGTGAGTATATGCGAGAAAATTGATTATACTCTTGGGGAATAACAAAAACATACTGAAGGAAATAATGCTTAAATAATTTTTGAGTAGTGTCAGGGAAGATATTTTGGATGGTAGGTGTGGAAATTTTTTAAAAGTTTGGCACAAACATTAATAAGATACAGAATTTTAAAATTAATAGATTGTGCAAAAGACAGAGTAGTCAGAACAGTATTAAAAAGATAGTTGGAGGACAGATGTTATCCTATTTCAAGGCTTATGATAAAAATACAGTAGTCTAAGTAAGGTGTTCTTGGTAAAAGAACAATCAAATAGATCAATGGGTCAGAATACATAGGCCAGAAATAAGTTCACATAAATACAGACAAGTGATGCTCAATAAAGTCGCACTAAAAACACAATGGAGAAGTTAGTGTTCTTTTAAGAAAATTATATATTTTTGTTTTATTTTAAAGGCAGAGTGACACTCCAAGGGATCCCATCCATGGGTTCACGCCCCAAATGCCCACAACAGGTGGAGCTGCACCAGTCTGAGCTCAGGAACCACCACATGGGTTGCATGGATCCCAGTACTTGAGCCATTATCTGCTGCACCCAGAGTGAGCATTAGCGGATAGCTGGACCCGCTGCAGAGAAGCCAGGACTTGAGCCAGGTGTTAAAGACACAGGATATGGGTATCCCAAGTTGCCTCTTTCGCACTGCAACAAAAACCTGCTGCAACAAAGGAATATGTCAGCACATGATGCTGGTCCAGGCAGACATCCAAAAGGAAAAACAAAGGGAATCTACACACAGACCTTACAGATTGCACAAGAATTACCTCAAAAAGGATCATAAACCTAACTATAAAGTGTAAAACTATAACATTCCTACAAGATGGTACAGAGAAAAATCTAAAATATCTTGATAATTGAGGTGAATTTTAGATACTACCCTAAATATATTAGAAATAATGGACTTTATTAAAATTAAAAACTTCCCTGTGAATAAAACTGTCAAGGTAGTAATAAGATAAGCTGCCAGCTGGAAGAAAACATTTGTAAAAGCCATATCTGGTATAGGACTCTTACCCAAAATGTACATTGAATTCTTGAAAGCCAGTAAGAAAATGAACAACTCATCTAAAATAGTGAGCAAATATCTAAGCAAAAACCTCAAAACAAAGATATGTAGATGGCAACAGCATACGAACAAATGTCCATGTAATGTGTCATTATGAACTGCAAAATAATACAGTGAGATACTGCCACACATCTACTTGCATAGACAGAATCCAACACAGTGGCACCACCATGATCTGATGAACCTATGAAGCAACTCTTCCATTGCTAGCAGAGCTGGAAAGTGGTGCATCCACTCTGGAGGACGTTTTGACAGCTTCTTCACATGGCTAAATATACTTCCATCAAATTAGCCATGTGACTCCTTGGGATTTACTCAGGTAACTCGTGTCCACATCAACAAACATAATGATGATTAGAGCAGCTATGATTTGGCATCATAATTTCCTAAACTGGGAAGCTACCAAGATGTTCTTCAGTAGTAATACTTATATTATCCTATTTCACCTTATAATTCGTGTTTATAATTTAAAATTATCCATGCCATAATCATGCTTCAGTATAGAGTTTGTCAGTTCTCCTAACTGCCTGAGTAATGTGTCTAAATATCTTGATAAAACATATTAATTTCTCTTAACATTCTCTGTGCATCACAATTGCCTTCATCCTAAGTGATAGTTTCTGTGGCATATCAATCACAGCAATAGTCATGATTAGTTACACTTCTAGTTACTTATATATTAGTTCTGTTATACGTAAATAAATGAATTTTAAAAGTAACCTTATTTATATGATTTTTCGTATTCTTAATATTAATTTTTTGACATCACATACATATGTCTAACACTTAAATTCAATGATTAATTGACCATTGAGTTATATATATCTTAATTACATGAAGAAGCAGACAAATGCACTGTTCATGGGTAACAAATTGGTAGCCAGGGGCTGGCGCCGCAACTCACTAGGCTAATCCTCTGCCTGCGGCACCGACACCCCGGGTTCTAGTCCCGGTCGGGGTGCCAGATTCTGTCCCGGTTGCCCCTCTTCCAGTCCAGCTCTCTGCTGTGGCCCTGGAAGGCAGTGGAGGATGGCCCAAGTACTTGGGCCCTGCACCTGCATGGGAGACCAGGAGGAAGCACCTGGCTCCTGACTTCAGGTCGGCGCGGTGCGGTGGCCGCAGTATGCTGACCATAGCGGCCATTTGGGGGGTGAACCAACAGAAGGAAGACCTTTCTCTCTGTCTCTCTCTCTCTCACTGTCTAACTCTGCCTGTCAAAAAATAAAATAAATAAATAAATAAAACAAAAAACAAACAAATTGGTAGCCAGGATCAAAGATCTGAAATAAAGTCTGAAATCCTGATCTCTAAGATATCATTATGACAAATAAATTAAGGATCACTGCATTACCAAAAAAATTGTAATAGATTTAAATTACACATAAGGTGTTTACTATGAAGGGTTTTATGAAATATTTTTGAAAGGAAAAGGAAGAAATAATCCTTACAAATATGAACATAATTAAGAAGAAATAGACTGGTACAATGTATTTATTTTGAATTTGGTACTAATTCTATGCATATCAATTAAGTGTTAATCTAACACAAAAATAACTTTATTCTAATAAGCAATGGGCTGTAATTATGATAATATCTTTTCATATAAACCTGAATTGTATAACAATTGCAAATCTAATCTATTCTGGTGAATGATAATCACAAATGTCAAATATTATCAATGTCTTTCTAAACCAGTTTTTCAAAGAAAAATTAAAATGCCTATTACAATGTTATCACTACAACTATCTTCTTAACTTTTATTTCTAATTAACTGCTATATTACAGTATGTTACACACATCAGCAAAGAATTTTACAAACATTATCTGATGGACCTCAAGTTGGAATAAGGATATGTCATGTTTGAAAATTATTGCATATGGTCTCAAAGACATATAAATTAAAACCCTGTAAGAATTTTCTCTAATGAGTTTATATTCAAGATAACGTTCAAATTGTTTAGGTTTTCTATCATTTTTAAATTCAAGTTTTCAATTGTAATCATTTTCTACCATATTCCAGATATAACATCATGACAACATCTTTTATGAGAAAAAGCTAAATTACAGCTTTTATTTAAATGTATGCGTTATATAATATCCTAAATCAATTTTTTTGGGTCATGGTTTTTTGAAAGGTTCACTTCTAATTGCTAATGCTTGTAATCATATTTGCAAAGTGATCAGATCAATACATGTAAAGTTTTTGCCTACTTTTAGAGGTTAAACTCTTCAGTTTCACACTTTATATCAAAGTTCTCAAGGACAATTTTGTGCATTTGCAATACTATCTTCTCCTGGGAAATAAAAAGTGACAAAAATGAGATCACTTTGAAAAATTCACCCATATATGAAACTTGTGGTTGAGTTCCTACTTCCTTTGCATGCCTCAAAGTTTATAGGAACTGATAGGTTATGAAACAACCCTTTTGGGATTTAAGTAAATCCTCTAGCTCAGCACAACCCCAGTGAAAATTCTGGACTCTTAGATATATGCAATTCTTTTGTTCTTTCCTCTCAGCAGTTATCCCTACTGATACAGTCAATGTTTCATCTCAGCATGAAATAACATCAGATAACACTGCACTCTGAAAAGTAGATAAAATGAGGACTCTCAAATGAGAATGAATTAGAAATGTCCCCACAGTAGCAACCAGGAGTTAAAAACATGAAACTGACAAATGTACTACAGAACAGGTTTACAAAGACTTTTCCACTCAAACTTCTTATTTGTCACGGACATTATTAACGCCGGAAAGTGTCAGACTGCAAATGATAAAGCTGGCCATGACAGATTTATGATTTAAAGCAAAACCAACTGTCTAGTAGATACCCATCTGATGACAGCTTTTAAATATAAAACAAATAAGCAAAGCTTTTCCTCAAATGGACTGAAAAGTTTCTGTGTAACTGGGTAGATGGGTGTGGGAGGGAGTCTTACACTTCTCTGTGATACTGGTAGAATTCACCAAGGTATTTATTTTTCAAATACCTGGGAAACAAATTATGAGAAGATTTTGTATCATATAAAACATTCTATGTTTGATACTTATCTATATAATAAAGTAAAATAATATTCTAGAGAATATATTTTGAAATGAGTCTCTTTTTTAAAAAAGTAGCAATTTTCACTTAAGCCATATCTCAGTTGTTTTATCCTTTTATGATGAAGAGAAAAAAATAGATGAGAAAAAAAGCTTATTCTTTAAATATTTTAATTCAAAATAGATTTAACTTAGCAAAACACAAACTGTGGCATTGTACAAAGAGTTCCCATATACCTCACATCCAGCTTATCCTATCATTAATATCTTATATTAATGTATTTAACACATTCTACAAATCACACCCAACTTCCCCAGTTTTGTTTCAGATCACATTCTCTATCTAGCTTTTGTGTATGAGTAGATGTGTGTATGTCTGTATACCTGGTTACTGTTGATTTCTCCCTGAAAGCACCATTATCATTCATTTCTGTCTGCTTTGACATTTTGAGAGGATATAAACATTTATCTTTCATTTTGACCTAGTGTGTTAATATAGAATATTTTATTCTTAATGTAAAATTTTGAAATTTCTCTTTTCATCATATTTAGAGATATTAATTTTTGTTTCTATTATTGCAAATGTAGTCGAACAACATAACATATATTGATTTACTTTTCCTATTTTAAAATGCTTATTGATATAAAGAGAACAGATTTCATGTATTTCATTGATACAATTCTAAGAAGATAACCATCCTTCCTTCCGGCCTCCCTCTGTCACTCTCCCTTCCTTCCAGCCTTTCTTTTTTTTCTTTAAGTTTTACCATAGCATAATTTCAATTTACTTTAAAACCACAGGCTTAAAAACGCATGTGAATTAGGTAACAGTTTGCATTCAATTCCTGGTCTAGAGCTAGTCTGAACTTAAATTAGAGGATTAACACATACACACACACACAGAGAGAAAGAGATAGACAGACAGACAGATAGTTTTGGCCTTCTCATAACTTTAATTTCTGAAATTATACAAAAATAAATCAGCATTGTAATTAAATATATAGAGGCACATGATAGAAGAAACACATAGAATTTTGGGATATGAGTACACTGGTCAATGATCTAATGCAGGACCAATGAGGCAGAGCACTCTACAGAACGTTAGAACAAACTGATTTATACCCTGTATATAAAAAGAATTTACCAATTAAGCTGAGTGTGGGAATCCTCCAAATTAGGCTAATATATAAAAATGAAATCTATATACTATTGTTATGAATATATATGTATACATACACACACATCACATTGCATCCTATGTAGCCTTTGTTTCTTTAAATATGACAAGCTAAAAAATTCTCTACATGTTCTACATCACTTTATATCCATCATTTTTTAGGAACTACCATATATACCATACCATATTCCCTAATACATTGTTTAGTCTTTGCTTCATGGCAATTTTGTGAAATAAATGTTTCTTCACTCTATAGAGAAGATTAAATTGAAGCATCTCAGAAGCATTAAAATCAAATTATAGTGAGCATATGGTCTAGTGGTTAAGATGTTGATTATAGTGCCTCTATCCCACATCGGAGTGGAATGTGGGGCTCCGGTTTGGATCTCTCATTCCAGTGTCTGGTGTTAATGTAGACTCTGGGAGGCAGAGGTGTTTGATGGCTCAAGTAATTGGATACCTTTTACCAATGTGGGGGATCTGAATTGAGGGCCTGGCTCTCATTTTTTTTTTTTTTTTTGACAGGCAGAGTGGAAAGTGAGAGAGAGAGAGAGCGAGAGACAGAGAGAAATGTCCTCCTTTTCCATTGGGTCACCCCCCAATGGCTGCTGTGGGCAGCGTGCTGCTGGCTGGTGCACCATGCTGATCCGAAGCCAGGCTGGCTCCCATCTTTGATCCCTACCATTTGCGGGCATTTGGGGAGTGAATGAGGTGTGAAGGTCTTTCTATGACCCTTAATTAATTAATTGAACAGAATATAAAGGTAAAATGTCCTTTTAAAAGGCAGATGTGCCCAACTCCAAAACTCAAAATCTTAAACACAGCCCTAACTTTATTGCTCTTTATTGGTAACATAGACACACAGTTCCAAGGATTTCACAGTTCCTTATTTTTCTCACTACTGTTTTTATTGCACATTATTCACCATAGCCAAGATATGCATGAAGAAATGTCCATCAATAGGGACTAGTGTTGTGGGTTAGTGGGTTTAGCTCTCACTTGCAACTCTAGCATCGGATATTGGAATGCAAGTTCAAGACCTGGCTGCCCTGCTTACTGCCGACGTGCCCTGGAAGGCAGCAAATTATGGTCAGAGTATGTATGCTTCTGCTATCCATGTGGTAGACTAGGATGGAGTTCCTGGCTCTTGGCTTCAGGCTGATCCAAACCTGTCTGTTGAGAACATTTGCAGGGTAAGCCACAAGATGGGAATCGATCTTTCTCACTCTCTTTCAAATAGATAAATAAAACTTTTTTAAAAAGTGAACATCAACAGATGAATATATAGAGAAAATGTAACATATATACACAGTGAACTATCATTCTTTTTTATTTTTAACTTTTTTATTTTAAGAAATTTACTTCTATATTAGATTCTGAGGTTCACAGCAAATACATAATTACTGTGATACAATTTTCATGCTAATGTGACATTAATGTAAAGAGAACAGATTCAATGCAATTCATAGGTATAGTTTTTTATTTTATTTATTTATTTATTTTTTGACAGGCAGAGTAAACAGCGAGAGAGAGACAGAGGGAAAGGTCTTCCTTTGCTGTTGGTTCACCCTCCAATGGCCGCCACGGCTGGCACGCTGCAGCCAGTGCATCGCGCTGATCCAAAGCCAGGAACCAGGTGCTTCTCCTGGTCTCCAATGCAGGTGCAGGGCCCAAGCACTTGGACCATCCTCCACTGCACTCCGGGGCCACAGCAGAGAGCTGGCCTGGAAGAGAGGCAACCAGGACAGAATCCGGCTCCCCATCTGGGACTAGAACCTGGTGTGCCGGTGCCTCAGGCAGAGGATTAGCCTAGTGAGCTGCAGCACTGGCCAATTCATAGGTATAGTTTTAAGAATACAATACTCTTCCCATCATTCTCCCTCTCCTCTCCTCTCCTCTCCTCTCCTCTCCTCTCCTCTCCTCTCCTCTCCTCTCCCCTCCTCTCTTTTCCTCTCCTCTCCTCTCCTCTCTTTTCCTCTCCTCTCCTCTCCTCTCTTTTCCTCTCCTCTCCTCTCCTCTCCTCTCCTCTCTCTTCTCTTCTCTTTCTTCTTTATTCTTCCTTTCTGCTTTTCTGCTTTTCTTTCTCTTTCCTCCCTCCCTCCCTCCCTTCCTTCTTCCTTCTTGCTTGCTGGCTTCCTTCTTCTTTTTGAAATAATACATGTTTAATTTACATTATAATCAAATGCTTCTACTAAATAAAGAATTCAACAAGTAAAAGTAAAGTAAATATAATTCAAAAATACAATATAGGAAATGTTCATAATGAATGATCAAATAAAAATATGTCCATTTCTCTCATATACAGTAAATTTTAAAGTAATCACAGATCATTGAAATTATAGTAGTTACATTTTACTTTTAAAATTTCAAATAAATCAGAAAAATATAAAGAAAAGTTCAGTGATCTCACATATATTTAAGAATTTTTAACATTTTCCACAATCATTATATATACACACAGCTGTACTATATTTTGGAAGCAAGGATATGTATACTAATTCTGGAGAAAGAATACAAGTGAGGCATAATTGTATATTATTATCAATGAAAACAACATTGACAAATACCAAATTTCCCAATAATATTTCATCCACACTTTTTGTATTACTTATGCACATATGTATATTAAATTCCATGTGTGAAAGAAAACACACATTTGGCTTATTTCACTTAGCATGTTATTATCCAGCTCCACCTATTTTTTTAAATGTCAGCTTTTCATTTTTTTTTTTATTGCAGAGTAATAGTCTCTTGTGTGTCTATATTATACTCTACCTATTCAGTCATCCACTGATACACATCCAGGTCAGTTCCTTGTCTTTGCTACTGTGAATTGAACTGCAATAAACATAGGAATACAACTTCTTTCATATGCTGACTTTGTTTCCTTTGGAATACCTGGGTATATGGAGATTCACTTTTAGTGCAACTCCATAATATTGCCTACACTTTTTGACAACCGCGCACTCACTTGAAAGAACTGCTTATTTTCTGAAACTGTCTTTTTAACTTTTAAATGGACTCTTGATTCCAGAAACTTGACCTCAGAACTTTTGGGATTTTTCTCGTGCTTGCCTCTGGCATATTAACTGGGGACCTATTTTTTCTGGCATTACAACTGTGTTTCTAAACATTTCTGAAACTTTTTCATATTCGGAAATAATTTATAGTTCTAACAGCTGGCAAAATGTTCAAGATCTTTAATTTGATATCCCAGTAAAAATCATACCTGAAAGATATCGTTGCCATTAGCAGATGCCCCCTTTCAAATCTTGCCCTATGCTTTATTTTTTTTTCTTTTTTTTTTTTTTTTTTTGATAAGTAGAGTTATAGACAGTGAGAGAGAAATTGAGAAAGGTCTTCCTTCCATTGGTTCACTCCCCAAATGGCCGCCATAGCCGGCGCTGCGCTGATCTGAAGTCAGGAGCCAGGTGCTTCTTCCTGGTCTCCCATGCGGGTGCAGGGGCCCAAGGACTTGGGCCATCCTCCACTGCCCTCTCGGGCCACAGCAGAGAGCTGGACTGGAAGAGGAGTAGACGAGACTAGAACCTGGCACCCATATGGGATGCTGGCACCGCAGGTGGAGGATTACCCAAGTAAGCCAGGGCACCAGCCCTGTCCCTGTGTTTTAAATATCAATACATAAATCAGTTGTTTTCAGGGCAAGATGCTTTGCACAGCACCTATTTAAGTTCAACTGTTTTAATTTCAGGAGTAGCAGTCTAAACGATTGAAGGTTTGTGTTTGTGAAATTTTTCTATGTTATAATTTCTGTTAATTACTTCTATTTGTAGCATCAATGAGCTGTAAAAGAGAAATTCAAATTAATTTTAAAGCTCATACTTTAAAGAAGGTTAACAGAATTTGAGGGAAAGGAAGAAGGAAACAAAAAAAGTATTGGCTGATGATTACTTACGAGACTTTTATTCATACCTACTTTTAATTACTTAACCAATAATCTTAAACTTTCTCTTATATGGAGACAACAGGTAAGAAACAGTGAATTCCTGTAGATCAGAAACTGGAACACATTAATGTGTCGAAACGACAGATAATTCTGTTTAATTTAATTAATATATCAGTTGAAAGTATAATAAAATAAGTTGTAGAACACTTCTGGCAATTCCTAATACAAGCACAACATCGAATGTCCTCTATTTTGTTCCAAACTCACAAATACATAATATTTGTGGAATTCAAGTATTGAATTCAAGAATTGAGGAATTCAAGTACACAGAAAAACCACTTCTGGCAAGGTCCTCTGCTGAGTGCAAATGCTCACAACTTGAATTTACTGTTTTCAAGATTTCTACCTCTTCACTCAAACACAGTATTTTTAAGTGTGGTAGACAGGCCTATAAAAGTGAACAAGAAAAGGGGATTATTATTTTATAGTGTTATAAATAGAGTTTGCAGGAATGGTGAGTACCTCTCTCCAGAAATCTTACAGATTTTTGTCCATTTTCTAAAAAGATTCATTCCACCCCCCTCTTACATACACAGTTTCAAATAAAAAATAAATAAAATGAAAATCATATATTTCAAAGAAGACACTGAAGATAGTTACAGGTGAATTCCATGGCCCTATGATGCAATCAGTTATTAAAACAGATTTTTTAATTGTCAGTATGCATTTTTGTCATGGATTCTGGTGCTCCCGTTGACTCATTTTAACTTCAGCTCAGTTTGTGTTCTGCAAAATTTCTGCAGAAATGGCCCCTGTCCTTTCAGAAACCACTGAGCTCCAGTGCAGATAGCACAATAAACATCCTCATCTTTTGAGTTACAAAGATAATTATTTACATGTACTGTCACCAAAAACAGGAACTCATGGATACATCCATTGGAAATATCTGTTAATTGCTTTCTTCTGTGACTGACAGGGTTTTCCTTCTATGGGAGGGGTGGTTTTCGTCGGGGGTTTCTTTCTGAGAGCCTGCGAGGGTTGGCTTTCCTAGAACATTCCTGTGAACTGTATAGTTTGAGGAATTTTTTTTCCTGCCTTCCTCCTTTGTCTCTAAATTATATGCATCTATGATTTTATTTGTGCTTATGATGAGATATATTTTGAAATCAACCGCCTGGCCTACGCATCCAGATTGTAATTGTACATTGCCACACTCCTAGAGATCTCAACGTCAACTTAGGTTTCCAAGAACTATCTTTGCTTTATCAGTTTGTTCTCCAGGGTGTTCTTTGTTTGCTCTTTTTTTGCCCATAAGAAGTCAATGTATTCAATTTATAATGTTAATGTTAAAAACAATGACAACACAAAACGCAGAGGGATAAACCCATTTGGAAAGTGACTTGACAATCATTGTGTAGTATTGAAATATTCATACACTTTGATAACTCATATTATTCTGACAATCATTCAAATTAGAAGAAAAGAGGGGCTGGTGCTATGGCGCAGTGGGTTAAAGCCCTGGCGTGAAGCGCTTGCCTCCCATATGGACACCCATTCAAGACCTGGCTGTTCCACTTCTGATCAAGCTCTCTGCTGTGGCCTGGGAAAGCAGTAGAGGATAGCCCAACTCCTTGGGCCCCCGCACTCGCATGGGAGAGCCAGAAGGAGCTCTTGGCTCCTGGATTTGGATCGGCACAGCTCCGGCTGTTGCAGCCAAAAGGGGAGTGAAGCATCAGACGAAGACCTCTCTCTCTCTCTTTCTCTCTCTCTGCCTCTCTGTGTAACTCTGACTTTCAAATAAATAAATAAATCTTAAAAAAAGAAGAAAAGAACAATACCTGAACACATAAATTGCAATTTTATTTCCAACATCAAGAATCTGAAAACTTCATTTAAATAATATAACACAGTTCAAAATTGTGTCAATTAAATACATTCATTTATTAGATAACTATTAAGGCAATGCAAAAATGCAAAAAATGCCATGTTAATGTCCACACAAACCCATAAACATATATATATGCTAGAATCTATGATGGAATATTAATATCTACCTATCAAAACACTGAATGAGTTAGCATTTCTAAGCATTTATTGTTATTATATGCTGTGTGGTAAGTGCTACATCAGAGTTAGTGACTGCTATGCTTTATTTCATTCTAACTGTTTAAACTTTAAAAGGATATTATACATTATTGTTTGTCATAATTTGACCATGATACAGACTTTTGTGTGTATTAAAGAATGATAGAGTAAGGAACAAGCCTGGAGGAAAAGGCCAATGTTAGATCATGGATACTGTAAAACACATTGTGGCAATAGACACCACACAGTTCTTTAGGGAAGAAATACATGTGTTTCTGTGTTTTATGTGCTGAGCATGTTATCTAACAAAAAGTTGACTAAAATACTTAGAAATGAATTATATTTTGAAAACTTATGACTACAAATGCATATGTCTATTAAGTTACTTCATATACTTGCTGGGCTTGCCGATAGCAGTAACAAAAATTAACAGCTTTTAATTTTAAAAATTGGTAATATAACTCAGCCACAGTGGAATGGTTAGAGACTGATGAGTACAAGTCTTTTAAAATGATCTAAACAGATGATGACAATATGAACACTGTCAAGGGTAGATTAATATTAGGGGTGTAGCAGAGACATCTCAAGGGAGCATAGCTAGATATAGTCTCTCCACTTTTTTTAAAGATATATTTGTTTATTTGAAAGACAGAGTTGCAGAAAGGCAGAGGCAGTGAGAGAGAGAGAGGTCTTCCATCCTCTGGCTCACTCCCCAAATGGCCCAATGGCTAGAGCTGGGTGATCTGAAGCCAGAAGCCAAGAGCTTCCTCTGGGTCTCCTATGTGGTACAGGAGCCCAAGCACTTGGGTCATCCTCTACTGCCATAACAGAGAGCTGGATTGGAAGTGGAACAGTCGGTCCTTGAACTGGTGCCAATATGGGATGCTGGCTCTGCAGGTGGCAGCTTTACTCTCTATGCCACAGCACTGGCCCCTAGGTATACTATCTTATACTTCCTTGGATTCTTGGCACTGAACAAAGGGCATAACATGTGTTCATTAAGTTTGCATTGTTACAATGGACTGTGAATATTTACTATCAAACACAAGAAAAAAAGATTATAGGCAAACGGAAACCTCTCCTTAGGTATTTATAGGATGCTAATTATGCCATTAACTTATTGTATAAAGCAGATTGGAAGGTTTGGCAAGAGGAATGAAAAGTGAGACTATGGAGTTTATGTTACCTGAAGGATTAGGCTATCATGCATATATCAACTGAGATATGTTTACTGTAGGTAGTTTAAGTAGTTAAAAAATGTAATTCACCTATCTGATTAGAATTTATTTATATTAGCAGTGTGCTGGTGAGCTAGGCCTTCAATAGCTTGTCCTTTTGTTAGATCAAATGGACATATTAATGAACTGATTTTTATTTGGTGAGTACATTCTTATTATAAATGAATTCAGTACAAAGTGACATGAGAAACCACCCTGCTTCTGATGAGAAAAGAACAAAGTAGGGGAGGAGAAAGTCAGGAAATAGCTGTCTTTTTACAACTGTGTCTTAATAATGACTTGGCAAGTGTAAGATCAGAGGTGGTGAAGGGTAAGAGGACAAGAAGAGCTTCAAGATGTCTCAAACAGCAATTACTATGATTGTACTAAGACTAAGAGAATTTGTAGTATCTGCATTTATTTCCTATTATCTCCTTAAACTAAATAAAGGCAGGATTTCACTCCGATACACTAAAATGCTAGTTAATGATTATAATTTAGATGCAAGTGTAGGGCAATAGCTATTTATACAAATTATTACCCTGAGCACCTGCTCCAATTTTTCATGTATTATGCTAACAGTGTTTTTGTCTTAATTAAAAATGTTAATTAGTGATGATATAAACAGCAAAAAAATAGCTGGTAACATATGCACAAGAATTTTACAATATGTGCATAACTTTTTTCAAATTGATGAACTAAGCATGAAAGCATCTAAAATACAAACAGTTGCAAATTTTCAAATGAACCTGAGATTATTCTTTGAGCATCAGACTGGGTTAGCATATGACTGTTCTCTGGTTTTACATATTTTGCTTCTTGCCTAATTATTGTACATTTATGAAATTTGAACACTGCTATTTCCATTTAAATATTTTTAAATTCAGCATGTTCTTACATTTTGAATTTTGCTGTTCATATTAACTTCTCTCAAAACCATCCCCTAGATTTTTTGGAAATTTCTCATTCACAAATCCACCACTCAAATATTGAATGGTATCTGTACTACACTTTAATAAGATTGGGGAAAAAACAGGAAAAGTTGATAATTTCTGGAATGATGAATAATATTTTGCTCTTGTCCCTTCAGAAAAGAACTCACAAGTGAAAAACCTATTATTATTTTTGATCCATTTCACATGGGGTTGCATAATTCTAAGGGAATAAAATAAAGTTGGTTTTTGCATTTCTCTTCAAATATCTTAATGCAATTTTCCTCCATTAGGCCAATCTGTCAGAGTATTTCTCTCTGTTTTAACATCATACCAAACAACAATAACAACAACAAAATGAAACCGAAGAATTCTGTAAAAAAAAAGGGGGACAGGTGGAAATGATGTCAATTTCCTTGTTAACATAAATGCGTAAATTTTGTGCATTTTATGTTTTACAATGAGGACCCATGTGATGAATCAGTAGGTCAAGTCATCTTGTGGTGCCAGTATCCCAAACCAGATCACCAGTCCAAGCACCAGCTGCAGCAGAAGATGACCCAGGAGCTTGGATCCCTGTCACTCCTATGAGAGATCCGCATGGAGTAGTGGTCCCTGGCTTCCATCTGGCCTGTCCTTGGCTGTTGCAGTCATTTCAAGAGTGAACCAGGCCGGCACCGTGCCTCAATAGGCTAATCCTCCGCCTGCACCCACACGGGAGACCAGGAGAAGCACCTGGCTCCTGGCTTCGGATCAGCGCGGTGCGCCAGTTGCAGCGTGCCGGCAGCAGCGGCCATTGGAGGGTGAAACAACTGAAAAGCAAGACCTTTCTCTGTCTCTCTCTCTCACTGTCCATTCTGCCTGTCCAAAAAAAAAAAAAAAAAGTTAAAAAAAAAAAAGAGTGAATCAGAGGATGGAAGATCTTTCTCTGTTTCTCCCTCTATGCTCTCCCCATTACTAAACCTTTCAAAAATCAATAAATCAATAAAAAAAAAAAAACTTCAAAGAAAATGCTGTACAATAAAACAAACCAATCTCTTCTTTTTTTAATTTTTTTAACTTTTATTTAATGAATATAAATTTCCAAAGTACAGCTTATTGATTACAATGGCTTCCCCCCCATAACGTCCCTCCCACCTGCAACCCTCCCCTTTCCCACTCCCTCTCCCCTTCCATTCACATCAAGATTCATTTTCAATTCTCTTTATATACAGAAGATCAGTTTAGCATACATTAAGTAAAGATTTCAACAGTTTGCTCCCACACAGAAACATAAAGTGAAAAATACTGTTTGAGTACTAGTTATAGCATTAAATCTCAATGTACAGCACACTAAGGACAAAGATCCTACATGAGGAGTAAGTGCACAGTGACTCCTGTTGTTGACTAATTGCATTTATTAAGTTTGATAATTGAAATAAGGTAGTAATTCAATGTATGCCTTCAAAATTCTTCTCTTTACAGCCCTATAAGGGGAAATGCATAACAAAAGAATTTATAAGCCTCAAATGTATTGAGTTAAATAAGGCAACAAAGATAGGATCCTTTATGATACAGAAATAGCCCATGAGAACACCCTAGATTACAGAAGATCAAGGCTCAAGTTCTCTGCTCCTGTGGCTGGTTTTCCCATGTGCCCTGATTTCCACTTGAATGTACATTATTTCAGAGGGTTATCTCAATTATCTTGCCCAATGCGGTCTGTTACTATGTATACATACATACACAGGCTTGGCGCATATTTGTGTTCACGTTATTCTCTTCCATTTTTCTTTGTAGTTCCTTCTAACACAAGATATCATTGCATTAGTCTGTTGCCTGGTTCGCTGAAAGGAAAGACACATGAAAGCACAAGACTGGTATATTTTTTTTTCTGCTATATTTTCAGTTTTAAAAACATTGTCTAGACCCTGATTGGATGATTCTGTTGAGTGGCAGATGGACTGGTCATTATTGAAGAAAAAAAAACAAGATAGCAAGAAGTGTGAATTCACCCTTTCTTGATTACATGTTCTGGAAGTTTCCATTTAAGATACGTTACAGGGAACACTCTGAAAGGGAAGAGTCTTTGCAGGATCTCATCCTCAGCGTTGGTTAACCACAAGTGTAAGAGTGATGTTAACCACCAGAACCACGAGTTAAAAGACATCTGAACAGATAGCACCAGGGCATGAAAGCAGAATTACAGCAAAAAGCAGGCAAAGGACTCAAAGAGCCTTGGGCTTAAAGCTTTAATGAAGCCTTGTCAATTTGGGGGAAAAATACACATATTTTAAATATATACATATTAAAAATACATTATAATTCCTGAGGTATAGCAAATGCATGATAGTAACTACAACACAATTCTCATGTTAATGCAATATTAATATAAACAGAGCAGAATCCCTGTGGTTCTCATACAAAATTCAAAGAATATAATATTTACTCCCTCCCTTTTCTTCTTCCTCTTCCCCTTCCTTCCTTCTTTCCTTCCTTCCTTCCTTCCTCCCTTTCTTGCTAATGTTGAGATAACATATTTTTAATTTACATTATCATCAAAGGCCTAATTTTCCACTAAATAAGAGTTCAACAACTAAAAGTTAAAAAACCACAACAGTTCAGAAGAAATATAGGCAAGCTCTCTAAACAATAATGAAATGAAAAGATGTTCATTTCACTGATTTACAGTACTTTTTTTAAAAAATAGGCCATTAAAACTATAATAGTATATTATTCATAACCATTGTATTTTAAGATTTATTTATTTATTTCAAAGTCAGAGTTACACAGAGAGAGAAGGAGAGGCAGAGAAAATCGCTTCTCGGCCTTTTGGCTAAGATAAAGTGAGAGGCGGAGAGAGAGAGGTCTTCCATCTGCTGGTTCACTCCCCAGTTGGTGCAATGGTCGGAGCTGCACCGATCAAAAGCCAGGAGCCAGGAGCTTCTTCCAGGTCTCCCACGTGGATGCAGGGGCCCAGTGACTTGGACCATCTTCTACTGCTTTCCCAGGCCACAGCAGAGAGCTGGATTGGAAGTCGGGACTCGAAACTGTGCCTCTATGGGATGCCGGCACTGCAGGAGGAGGCTTTACCCACTACACCACAGTGCCGGCCCCACAAATGGTTTAACAAAAATATAAAGCAAAGTTTGACCAAGCTATGTTCACAGCAGTATTGATACACATAGACATTCTTTAATGTTTTTATCAATTATTTTCTTTAATTTTCGCTCCCATACATGAAGCAGAATATGCAATATTTGTGCTGTCTAATTACTCACTACGATGTCCTCCAGTTGCATCCATTTTGATGCAAACAATAGAATTTCATTGTTTGTTATAGATGAATAACATTCTGTTACACACACACATACACACACACACATACATCACATTCAATTTATCCAGCCAGGTAATGACAGAAGCATTTGCAGTGGTACATATGAGTACAGAGATACGAAATATAGGTGGATTTCTTCCCTAGGTACCACTAAATAGATTTCAGTGGGTTTGAGAAAATCGGTACTGACTGTTAAAGCCCTGGGCTTGCAGGGTACAGTAGGGTCATTATGCAGATTTCCCAGGGTGGGAGCCAGGTGGTGCTGATAGTGTCTGGAGCAGAGCAATGCAGATAGAACAATACAGTTTCTATAATTGAGTGGAAATATCTCCAAATATTATAATACAAACATCAATATTCTTGGTTTCACAAGTCATATATGAAACTTCCCTAGTTCTCAGAAGGCACCCTTGGGTGTTGCTCAGGATTTTGCCTGTATGAGGTAGGAGGTGCAGCAGGAACTTCCTCAGGTCAGCTTAGGACATTTTAGCTACCCCAAGAAGCTCAGAAGAACACCCCTAGGACTAGGACATGTTGAGTGAGTGAGCACAGCTCAGGGCTTAAGCCTAATACTACATGGGTAGGATGTATGGGACCTGCCATCTGCCCCACAAGGTGCTCTGACTCTGACTCTGGTCACTTCTGGTAACAGCAGAACAGAGATAAGCTCCACAACTATGCATTACCACTTGAGTCTGGTGCTTTACAGGGGTGGAGGGAGAGAAGGAAACAATGTGGCTTCCCATTTCAGAGCCCAGCTATCATTCAGAATCCAGTAGGTCCCCAACATGCAGTTAAAGTCAGTGGGGTGCTATAAAATTCTCCCCTAGCTAAACATGCAAGTGGAAGGGCACGTGGCAATTTCTTCCTACCTTGACTTGGGAAGACAGCAACTCCCAGACAGCAGTCGGCTATGCCACAGGGCCAGCCTTAACAGCCTCTCTGTATTCTTTCCTTGCTGCCCAATGGCACAACTGTTCTGTTCTGTCTCCTCTCCACCAAATATTTCTGTCAGTCTGACCTGTGGAAATATGGCCCTTTTTTTTGTTTTTCTCCTATTATTCTGTGGCTGAGGTCACTTAGTCTTCTCATTACATAGCCATCTGGGATCTTCTAAATACATACAATATTAATTACATATAATTGCATGTATATTTACATTTTTCCAAGTATGTATATATATATATATATACTTGGAAATATATATATAAATATATATACACTATATACTATATATAATGTTAATATATTATATATCAATATTTATATATTAATATTGATATTAATAAGTATATATATTTTTGGACAGGCAGAGTTAGACAGTGAGAGAGAAAGAGACAGAGAGAAAGGTCTTCCTTCCGTTGGTTCACCCCCCAAATGGCTGCTACGGCTGGCGCACTGCGCCGATCCAAAGTCAGGAGCCAGGTGCTTCCTCCTGGCTCCCTTGTGGGTACAGGGCCCAAGGACTTGGACCGTCCTCCACTGCCTTCTCGGGCCACAGCAGAGAGCTGGACTGGAAGAGTGGCAACCGGGACAGAATCCAGCACCCTAACCGGGACTAGAACCTGGTGTGCCAGTGCTGCAGGAGGATTAGCCTAGTGAGCCACGGCGTGGGCTGCCAAGTAAATATTTTAAATACAACTATATGTGTATCCATATTTAAATATAAATATATTTCAATGTAAAATATTTTTTGCACTAGTAGATGGGGAATGAGAATTAAAATACTGATGGATAGGGACAGTATGTAGAGTACAGTCATAGCTGAACTGTGGGAAAACTTACCATTATTTATTATATGAAACAGAACCTTTATATTGGATGACACCTCTTTTTCCGCTTCAATCCTTTGACTCAAAGGACTTCTTTTTGCTCCTCTATTTTGACTCAAAGTGTCCTGGAGATTAGCAAGATTGAAGAGATGGCATCTTATTTTTTAGTACTCCACCTTTTTTCAATAAATCAGATAATTGCTTTCCCTCATATCACAGATGATTAAGAATTCAGGCACAGCTCATTTTGTCTTCTGCATTTTGTGAAAGAATGATAAGAGAAACAAAGATTTATGTTATCAAAGGGCCTGAATTCTTAGTCCTAGGGGGCTTTGTTTTACCTGTGTATACCATGTTTCTTTAGTTGACAAAAGGATAGGGATATTGCAAGCCCAGCATATTAGATGCTGTATTTTCTGTCTATCTCATGTTTCATGTCACTAGAGAAAAAGAATTAGGATATGGTAGTATACAATTTGACTCTCAGTAGGGTGTATCAGGGATTATTCTACTTATAATTTTGAAAATGTAATTAGGAAAACAGACAAGTAGTGCAAGCTTTGAAAGTGACATGCAGCTATGGTGATATAACTGCACCATATCTACAAAAAGCAAGAATTAAACTTTGATTTAGGTAAACATCAAATACAATTAAAGGACAGGTTGAATTTTCTGTTTAATTAAATGATATCATGCTCTCTCATATTTTTGTCCGAATTTCACTAAGTACTGTATGTCTATGATCCAATCTGATGTCGTGTGTTTTTCTAAGTCGTATCTTCTAACTTCTTTATAACACACTGTGGTATCATCTGCCTCATTTTATCTATTTCCTCTTCAGATGACGGACAGTCAGTTTGCTTCCAACTTTACTCCCTGGCTGAGAATACTGCTGTAATGAATAACCTCATACATATCCCCATATGGAGTTTTCTAGAATGACTGCCAATCGCCACAATCGCACCAGCAGTGAGATTCACATCCTACTAACACTTGGCATTTTCTAACTTTTTGATTATTCCTAGTTCAATAGTCAAAACCATATCTTATTACTATTCTAATATACTGTTCTCCAATTTAAAATTATTATCGGCATTTTTTCACATATTTATTAGCTTTGGTAACTTCTTTGGCATATTGACTCTTCATTCCTCTTGGACAAATTTTTATTTCAACTTTTATTATTTCTTTCTTTTTAATTTGCAGGGTTTCTCTGCCTATTTTAGATATGATTTCTTGTCATTTTTATCTATTTAGACTGTATTTTCATATTCTGTCATACATCATTTAACTTGAACAATGCTCACACTCAGTAAGTAGAAAAATAGAACATTTTGTAATTATATCAATTATTTTTGGCATTAATTTTGTGCTTTACAAGGTTTAACTATCATTTCTCACAATAGATCAGAAAGATACATTAATTATATTCTAAGCCTTAAATCTGATTAATATGCAGTTTTAGATGTGCTATTAGATAGGAATCCAATATTTCTGTTCTCAATATATTAATCTAGCCTTGCTAATATCATATGCTAAGAATCCTAACATTTCCCTAATATAAAATGTTGATGTGCACATTACAATATTGCAACACTTCTGTGTTTATATATTGTAAAACTCCTTTCCTTGAATATTTTATTCATCATTTCAATTAATGCATTTTGTTATTATGAGTGATCTTATTGTGATCATGACTTAGAAGTGTAAAACCCTTTTATCTTTCGCAAGCCTAATTTTATTCCCTTTTTGGTTTAAAGTTGACTACATTTCTGTATATATACCTATTTTAAGTGTATAAGGATAAGTGCATAAATTTTGTTGAAATTGAAACTGTTAGTGTGGTAAATTTGAAATCATTGATTTTTTTTTGTGAATATGAGGTGTATCTGTTATGTAGATAGATAATCTCACGTAAGAATACAGATGATTTCTCCATTTCTTTAAGTCAGTGGTAATTTTGTCCCTGGGAAACATTAAGCAATGTATAGAGATATTTTAGGTTGTCTCTACTGAGGATGTTACTAAAAAATGGACAAAAATACTAAATATTCTACAATGTGTGAGGCTTCCTTCCCCATGACAAAGAATTATCTGGCTCAAAATGTCAACAGTGCACAGGTCAGAACCTAATGACTCAGGTAATTCATCTATCCGTTATTAACATTTTAAAATGTTCTCTATAAAGTACTTATTTTAACTAATTTAATTAATGTAATTCCTCGTTGCTTTTTATTTTTTCTGATTCTTTGGTACTGTACCTTCCTCTCATCTGTATTTTCCAGCATATTATTGCGGCTGTGCAGGAATGATATGGAGTTAAGGAGGTTATGACTTTGCTTCATTTTTATAGTGTTCATAAAATTTTAAACAATGCCAATAGGTCATTGATTCTATTGTTATGTTAAATAAATTAATCTCTTTTCAAATAATAAATGAAATTTCTATTTTGTTTATTTGTCAATGAGGTTGGCTTATTTCTCAATTACAAAGAAAAATTATGAACATTCTTTCTTATTCTTGGTGTTAAAAGGAATAAATATAAATTTTTTCTAAGTGCAGAAAATGTGATGCATATGAATGAAATTGACATCTTGAGACCTGACCTTTGTTTATAGCCCTTGTTTATACCTCTGAGGAACAATGGCCTTTCTACTCACTACTTATTGAGTTAATTTGTTAAAGATTTTATTTATTTATTTGAGAGAGAGATTCACAGAAAGATAGAAGCAGAGATCCTGGGTCACTCCCCAGTTGGCTGCAATGGCAAGAGATGGACTGATCCGAAGCCAGGAGCCAGGTGCTTCTCCTGGTTTCCCATGCGGGTGCAGGGCCCAAGGACTTGGGCCATCCTCCACTGCACTCCCGGGCCATAGCAGAGAGCTGGAGTGGAAGAGGAGTGACCGGGACAGAATTTGGCGCCCTGACCAGGACTAGAACCCGGTGCGGAGGATTAGCCTATTGAGCCACGGTGCTGGCCAACGATAACATACTTTCAGTTTACTTCATAATCACTAGCTTAATCCTCTACTAAATAATTGAACAAGTAGAAAGACTACTGTTCCACATCAATTCTCAGCACATCAGTTTCACTCAAATACATTGCATTTTTGTACTTTCTATATTAGTTACCATACAGCAGAGAAAATATATGATATTGGTCATTTTTAACTGGCTTATATCACTGAGCATAATGGTCTCCAATTGCATCCATTTTGTTGCTAAAGACAGGATTTCATTCTTTTTTTAAGTATGACTATTATTTCATGGAGCATACTTCCCACATTTTGTTTACCTAGTTAGTAATCAGTTGCTGAACAGCTGGGTTGATTCCATATCTTAACTACCGTGAATCAAGCTGGCATATTAAGGCCATTTGAGTTTGAGTTTTTTGAAGGGAGTTCTTGAATAGCTATTTTATTTTATTTAAGATTTATTAGTAATCATATTTTTTCATGGTCCATATAAGTGCTACATTAACAGTGATCCACAGAGAGTTTTCATTATTACTCACTTCTAAATACTTCTTGATTTATTTTAAACAAATGATGGTTTTGTGAATATGATTTTTTGTTATTAAACACATGGCTTTTAAAGATATTATATGATTAATTTCAAGTTTTATTGGATTATGCTGTTTCACAAATATTTATTAAGGACCTGCTATGACAAAATCATGACATAATCACTACTCTGATGGAATATATTATATGTGATAGAGACAAATATTACTGTCATGATGATAGCTGCTATAATGGGTGGTCCAAAAAGGTCTATATACAGTATTGACATTTAAAAATGACCTAGAAGCTGAAAAAATTATAGTCAGATAAAGATGTCTTACACATAGAAAGTAGCAAATCATTAAATGGAAAAACACTCATTCTATTCGAAGAATGCTATGACAAGATATTAGCATTAATATCTGGGAACAAAAGACTAATTAATGACTGAACAACGAAAACACAAAATGAGATAGAACTGGCAAGATATTAGTAATTATCATCTTTTTGTACTTTATGATCCATTTGTATGCAATATCATGGGCTTATAAAAATAAAAAAATGTTTTGAATGATTTCAATAACTTTTTTTGGATACTGTTTTGTGGCAGACATGATTTGTACTGCTTAGAACATCTTTCAGGGATTGCCCTCAGAGGACAATTTACCTTGTCTCTGTGTTTAGGCTTTACCTCAAGAGCAAGGTGTCCTCACCTGCACATGCCTACCCAAGGCAGCCCTTAGTAACCAGGGCAGAGCGCCTGGCACTTCAGACAACACAGGAGAACTTTGATGTGCAATATCCCTTCCAACTATGAACTTCCTTCAAGCATGACAAGAGTTCATGGTTCCAGCATTTAAGTTCAAAGTCTTCCTTGGTGCATCCTGCTTTCTCTTATTTGTTTTCAAGGATATGTATCCCTAGCACATCCCAGTGTCTGCCCTGGCATTTGATTTGAGTAAATCAATGTACACTTAGATTGGTTAATGGACTGTAAAGGGTAACAGTACCTGTTCATTTCTCTTAACAGTCTTGGTTAGAAAAGATGGTGGCAGATAAATTCTAGGAAATGCTTTATTGTGATTTGTAATTCTCAGTTCTAAAATTTGCTATTTGGCTTAGGAATAGAATGGACTCAAATCATTAATGTGTGTTAAATAAATGACAAGTTTTAACTTTAATTTTTCCTCAGAACCAGTGCATAGCATTTGAAAAATGTGTTGCTTTTAAATAGAATTTTACTTATGTCTACTTAAGCTGGATCTCCCTCAAGACAAAAGTTAAGTCTCTTCATTGTCTGATTTCATACAAAAATACTTCTCTGTTGACTCATTTTGTGTTTTGAAGAATAAATAATGCTGACAATTTTGTTTTCATTGACTTGCCATTACTTTGTCCAGGAAGAGAAGGTCACTGTTTCTCTTTATAAATAAGTAAAAAAGAGATTCCTATTTATTTCTTTCAGAATGTAACAATGTCATATCAATGCATATACTTGCTCTCAGAACTTATTAAACCCTATTAGAAATAATATTCATATTTCTCACTATGCATACCCTTGTGAAATATCCTGGCCTTGGATAGATTCAAGTTCAAGGCTTATTCGCTTAAGACACTTAGCGAAGAACAGAATCAACATACTGGTAAAATTCTGTGTAGAAGCTATAAGTAGCCAGCAAAAAAACCTCCTGCTGAATATTAAATGCAGAGTGAAAGGAAACTATGATCTCATGGCAGAGCAAAGCTTTAGCAACTTGATGATGCATTCTCTGTACTTTGTGAGATATTCTTGATCATTTTGTCATAAGATAATGTCGTAGGCACATCAAAATTGACTTCCCAGAATTGTTGTTGTTAAGGCCATGGAAATCTCCTGATTGCAAAATTATACAATAGTTTTTCAGCTTCTATAACGCTAGTAACAGAGAAATTTAATGAACCCAGTAAGTTTAACCTAACTTTTCTCATTCAAATAACCAATTGAAATTAAAATATTAAGTATCTTATAATTTTCAACTATTTCAGATAATATTCAACTGTTAAGAAAACTTTCTTTAAAAATTTAGTTATTTGGAAGGCAAGGTAAAAGAAAGAGGAAGAGATAGACATATAGAGACAGAGAGAGATCTTCCACCTGTTGTTTCATTCCCCACAACAGTCAGTGCTAGGCCAGACCAGAGCCAGGAACCAGGAACTCCATTTAAGTCTCCCACAGGGATTGCAGGGACCCACATACTTGAGTTATTATCTTCTGTCTTTACAAGTGCATTAGCAGAGGGGTTGCCAGTGGCTTGGAGGTAAAGCTGCTGCCTATATTGCCAGCATCCCATATGGGCACTAGTTTGAGTCCTGGCTGTTCTACTTCCAATCTAGCTCTCTGCTATGGCTAGGAAAGATGGCCCAGGTACATGGGCCCTTTCACCTGGGTGGGAGACCAGCTCCTGGCTCCTGGCTTCAGATCTGCCCAGCTCCAGCCATTGTGGCCATTTGGGGAGTGAACCAGCAGATGGAAGACTTCTGTATCTCTCTCTGTGTCTGCTTCTCTAAAACTCTGCCTTTAAAATAAATAAATAAATCTTTTAAAACAGCAACAACAACAACAACAACAACAACAAAAAACAAGTGCATTGGCAGGAAGCTGAATTGGAAGTTTAGGAGCTGGGACTGGAGAGATCACCCAAATAGGCCCAAGGGAGCTATCTCCTTAGAGCATGAGTTTATTAAGGAGACTCAATAAATTTATTCCACTCTTGGACTAATTTCCTTGGACCCTTTCAACTTATGAAATCAACTGTTTTTTGACTCTAACTTTTTTAAAAAAAGAAGAAAAACTTCTTTCTTTTGGGGTCATAAGCAGTTATATGACCTCAGCTTCTGGCAGAGATATACAAAAGATATGGTAGTGTTCACTGATTTTTTTTAAATCAATAAATCCTTTTTAAAAGATTTTATATATTTTTTGAGAGGTAGAGTTACAGACAGAGAGAGAAAGAGAGAGAGAAAAGTCTTTCGTCTGTTGGTTCATTCCCCAATGTCCACAAAGCTGGAGCCGCACCTATCCAAAGCCAGGAGCCAGGAGCTTCTTCCAGGTCTCCCATGCAGCTGCAGGGGCCCAAGAACTTGGGCCATCTTCTACTGCTTTCCCAGGCCATAGCAGAGAGCTGGATTGGAAGAGGAGCAGCCAGGACTAGAACTGGCACCCATATGGGATGCTGGCACTGCAAAACAGAAAAGTAAAACAGTAAGTAAAATTATTTTGTCTGCTTATTTTGTGTTATATGTAGTAAAATCTGCACACTATTCATGCCTGCCAACTGGCAACATTTCTTAAGCATGTTAAATTGGAAGATCCTCTACCGAAATGCTGCTGTCTGTCAGGGCAAGTTTATTTTATAGGAGACTCTTACATAATGCTTGTAACATAATTCTATAGGTGTGCTACACAAAGAATAAAATCTCCGTGGATCATAAGAAAGCTGACATCAAATGTTGTCTGTAAAAGACAAGATGAAAAATATTTCAAGTTCTGTAGATAACAAAGTGAACATCACAAATGTTCAATACTGACATTGTAGAAATGCAGCCAGAGAAAAAATAAGATAACATAGGTTTGGCTGTGTTTTGATGAAATTGTATTAGTAAAAGTGGGCTATGGTTTGGATTTGGTTCATAGCCATGATTTGCCTAATACACACACACACACGATAATTATCAGGCACAATCTATCTGTGGTGAAATATTTCTGATCATATGGCACATATATATTATATTGAGTTAATAGAAATAAATTGTGTTGTACCAGTTGTTAAAGGAAAATTGTTCACAAGACGTTTGACAACTAGACACACAATGGAATCTGTAGTTTTTACTCTATGAGGCTTATAGCAGTGAAGCCATGAATTAACATGTATTACCTCCTACAAGATGAAATATAGTTAAGAATTCTTTATTCCAGTCTCAATTCTGTGGCCTCATTGCAAGGCCTTTTCCATGTGTTAATAATATTACAGAGAGCCAAACCTTCATGTATTTGAGGCATGAGAAATTAAAATTGAAATATAACTGAAGAATGAACAAATTCACAATGAAAGAGGTAGAAAAAGATAAGTTCATGTTTACATGAGTAAGAAGTTATCTTTTGGTGGCATAAACATATATATGTATATATATACACACACATTTATATGTGTATGTATATATGAAAAATATTTTAAAAATTGCTCTCCTATAAGTACAAAAGTCTATGTCATAAAATGATTACTTTCTAAAAGATCTTTACAAATAATACAGAGATGCATCTGTTAAGGTAGATATTTTATTGCTGTGTTTTAACGTACTGTCATGTTTAGAATGATGTGATAGTCTATCAATTTTGTCAAAAAAGAAAAAATTACATGAGACGTACAAACTGCTTTACAGACTCAATTATATGTGTGCTGTGTATCACAGAAACAAGTTGCACAACATTGTTAGCTAGCTATAAATTCTTATCTCCCATCCTCAATATAAAAAACAATAATTAAATCATCCAAACTCAAAAACGGATTCTTGTCAGTTTTTGTTTCTTTTTTTGTTTATTAACATGAGCTTATGTCTTGGTTTAAAACTTTCAAATATTATAAAAAACATTATGTTAAGTAAGTTGGAAAGTTATAGCTCTAGTCAAACATATTTCAGGAATTTTGTGTGAGATGGTATTCTCCCATGTCTGGCACTGCCATGGTCTAACACTATTTAATGTATAGACTCAAAGTGGTACTTTGAATCTCAAAACATAGGTTAAACCAACCTAAGATGTCCTGGGCTCAGGACTAAAATGTATAAAGATTTAGGGTAGCATATAATATGCTTTTATCAATAATAACATTTTCAAATATAGTTATAAGCTCATATTTCCTCCAGTCTTTTTCAATTATGTTTTATTATTTGTAAAGCTATATATTGTAATATAATATTCATATTCATGAAAAGATATGGGCAATGAATGGATAAAAATAGGATGGTAAGGGTAGGCTTTTAACCTAGCTGTTAAAACTCCAGTTAAAATACCTGCATCCTACCTCAGTATCTAGGTTTGACATTTAACTCAATTCATGACTCCTCCTTCCTGCTAATGCAAATTCTGGGAGGCCATGGTACTGGCTCCATTATTGCATTCCTTCCACACACTTGGACAATCTTCCCAGGTTTCTTATCCCAGCTTCAGACCCGGCTCACCCTCAGCTGTTGTGGGCATTTGTGTAGTGAGCCAGCAGGTGGGTACCTTCACTGCTGTCTCTGTTTCTGTGCCTCTCAAGTTAGTAACAAAAAAAGGATGATATTGTGATAAGGCATATTTCACATCTATTGGAGTAGAAAAATAGAAAATGTCTATCAGATAATTGCCTAAACAGTGGTGCTATGTTTATGTGGCTAAAAGTTGAAATCAGTTTCCTACCCAATAATGAAAAATACATTTATTTGATTAGCTATAAAAATAGTCAGTCTTGTATTATTCATTTCTTAGGTAACTATGTGGTTATCTAACCTAATTTTATGTTAGTATTATGTGATTATACGATTTCTTGCTCTTGTTATATATGATAAATCACAATAATAAATTACCATTCTAATATGGAGGGAAAAAAAGAGAGACAGAAAGGAAAAACAGACATATTAGGGATTACTTAAGTATTAGACTATTGAGGGTATGGGTATGGGTAAGTCTTCCTGGATTTAAAATTTTAAAGTGTACATTTCAATTTATTTAGAGTTTGCTTAGCCTTGGAGGATTTCTGATAAAATCTTCAAAACATAACCCTTATCAATCCTTAAAGCCAGGAGAACAATGTATAGTTATACCCATTTTACAAGCAAAGGAATTGAGGTTTAAAAGGCTAGTATGACTTATCTCATACATCACAGCCAGCAACTGACAGTGTTGAGATTTGAGCCCTTTATTACCCTGAAAAAAAGCCAATGCTCACAAAAATACTGCTAATACTTTGCTTGACGCCTCAGTCATGGGTAAATAAATGAGATTCAATAGTCTAGTGAAAAGAATTTTATCTTTGTCTAATTGGTGGCTGTATAATATGTATCATTTCTTAGATAAAATCACCTATGAAACAGATGAAGAAAAAAATTAAGTTCAGATTTTTCGGTACACAACTTAATTCAAGATGATCCTTAGAAAGAACAAAATCAAGCTCTAGTACAGGTGTGGGAGCTCCCAACCTGTCTGATGAAACTATGTTCTTAATCAAGAGTGCTGAGGAGTGGTTAAACCACAAGTCAGTTGGAAGAGTTGCTAAACAGGTGCAGCTGCAAATAGCCTGAAAATGAATAGGACTCACTTCAGAAGTTCTTGATTATTCTAAATTCAAAATCTTTCCAAAATAGGATTTCTTATCCAAACTTTTCATGCTGCTAGTTTGCCACTGACATACACACTACAAATCACACATAAAAAAGATAATTACCGGAGGTCATGTCATTTTCTTATCACACCCTAAATAGAATGAATTTGCACTAATGGCATGTTTGCTGCCTATCCACCCCTGTGATATTTCAGAGGGGGAATAAACTAGAGTTCCATTAGGTCCCTCACTTTTAAAACAAACATCCATGGTTGGGTTAACATATCAGTTAGAGAGAAAAGTTGGGTCCTGCTTTGAGGCACAGGAATATTTGCTCTTGTAAAGACAATAAAATTCCTCTTTAGTCAGTGATACTCTCTGTATCCTAGAGTCTTAAAATAGGACATTATTCATCCTATTTCCTCTTTATGATTTTAATAGCGATAAGAATTCATCCAAGTGTTCAGACACTACAGTGTGATAGGGAAGGTGGAGATTCTGCCAAAGAACATTATATCTCATAGCATGCTCCAAACACACGGCCTCCTGACAGAATTAAACAATGGGATACAGAAAGACTTTTCTGGTTCTAGCAATTTAGGATGTGTTTCTTTAACTATCATACCACAAAAACCTCACTATTTCTAAATAACCATTTATGCTCAGAATATGACCAAATATTTAGACCTGATTTTTCTCAGCACTCTTCATCTGATATGACACTTCTGAGATCCTCACAAACACATACAAACAAGCACACATACACACACACACACACACAAATACATGCCCACACTTATAGGAGAAAGAAAAACAATATGAAGCTGATAGAAAGAGCAAAAAGAAACACAGGATATTGAATTTCAGTCTGAATCTGTTATGTATTTAGGTAAAACAAATTCCTAGTGATCAATAATCTCCCTGCCTCCAAAAAATGCATAAATTATTGAAAATAAATAAGACTGTAAAATGATTTAGAAATTAGTATCACCAAATAAATAACCATAGATCTATCCAAATTTGATTTAAAATATCTTATTGTACATATTATTTCCAGCATTAGAATTATAACAGTGCCCTCCAAGATCATAATTCATGTCATTTTTTCACACCTTCATAATGTTAAAGATTTTAAAAATAATTTAAATAGCTCTAAGAATCTTAAAAGTATACTTAGCTTGGTCTTGTTGAACAAGTTACTACAAAGACCTTCAATCCTCAAATCAACAGACTTGAAAGATGAAATTTGTGGGGGTACTTTATGAAATTTGGGCTTCCAAAGGTAACTTAATGTCCCTGGGTCCCACATTTCTTTTCTTTAATACAGAACTTTCAAACTTTCCATGGATTTTCATAGAGATGATACATCACACAAATTTGATGCCCTTTTGTTTACTTTTCATTGCTTCTATGGCCCCCACTTATTTTTTTGTCAATTTTTATCCTTCAATCCTCTACACTGCTGTAACAAAAAATAACTAAACAAATTTCCATTAAATATACACTAAACATATGAACATTCCTTTAATTACAATATATAATACTGTATTTTATAAAAAACACAATGGCAGAAAAGGAAAGATAGATAAAGAAAAAATTATTTTATCTGCTAGTTCATGCCCCAGATGGATGTAACAGCCAGGGTTTGGACAGGCTGAAGCCAGAAACCTGGAACTCCATCCAGGTCTCCCATGTGGGTTCTTGGGCCATCTTCTGTTGCTTACCAAGGTGCATTAGCAGGAAGCTAGAACAGAAGCAGAGCAGCTAGGAATGGAACCAGTGCTCTGACGTGGGACGCTGGTATCACAGGTGGTGTCATGATTCTGTGCATCTCAATTCCAGCCCCCAGACAATGTCAGACAAGACAGAAACTAGTCCTTCAGGAAACCCAGATAAGTTAGAACATTGGAACAAAGCACAATCTTTTGTTTCCATCCCATGGAAGCATATCTGTATCAAGGGTTTCATCATGATCACTCAATGTGTGTAAGAAAAGGCACACGAATATGGGGATGGCATCGTGGTACAGTGGACTAAGTTGCCCCTGCAATGCCAACATCTCAAATGAACACTGGCTCAAGTCCTTGCTGCTCCACTTATAAACCAACTCCTTGCTAATGGGCCTGGGAGAGCAGCAGCAGATCATTCAAGTACTATGGTATCTTCCATCAGTATGAGAAACCAGATGAAGTTCCATACATCCAGCTTCTGTCTGGCCCAGACCTGACCATTGCACCCATTTGGTGAGTGAAACAGTAGAAGATTTCTGTTTTCTCTCTCCAT
Source organism: Oryctolagus cuniculus (assembly GCF_051225735.1). Classification (NCBI taxonomy): domain Eukaryota; kingdom Metazoa; phylum Chordata; class Mammalia; order Lagomorpha; family Leporidae; genus Oryctolagus; species Oryctolagus cuniculus. The sequence goes on along the minus strand of NC_142868.1, from coordinate 24,008,722 downwards.
CTCTCTCTCCATAACTCTGTCTTTCAAATTAATAATTTTTAAAAAAAGGAGCATGAATGGATGTATGAAACAATGATAATATCCCTGCCATTTTGCAGGAGATTCTTGGTTTATTAATGGCATTGTATTGAAGTTTTTAAACTGGTCTTAGGGTTCTTAAAGAGGTATTCTGGTTTGCATTTTATTTTAATTTGAGAGGCTGATACACAGAGAAAGAGACAGACACAACTAGCAACTTCTGAACTACAGATTCAGCTTAATATATTTCTATATTTTTGTTTTTTTTTAATTTTTTATTTATTTATTTTTTGACAGGCAGAGTTAGACAGTGAGAGAGAGAGAGAGTTATAGACAGTGAGAGAGAGACAGAGAGAAAGGTCTTTCTTCCATTGGTTCACTCCCCTAATGGCCGCCACAGCCGGCACTGCGCCGATCTGAAGCCAGGAGTGGGGGGTTCCTCCTGGTCTCCCACGTGGGTGCAGGGGCCCAAGCACTTGGGCCATCCTCCACTGCCCTCTCGGGCCACAGCAGAGAGCTGGACTGGAAGAGGAGCAACCGGGACTAGTACCCGGCTCCCCAATCAGGACTAGAACCTGGGGTGCTGGTGCCGCAGTGGAGATTTAACCAAGTGAGCCACGACACCAGCCAAATTTCTATATATTTGAAGCCAAGGGCTAGGAATTCAATCTCAATTTCTCATGTTTATGATAGATACCCAAGTGATTCAGCTATCACTTCTGACTCCCAGGATGTGGATTAGCGGGAATCAAGGATTAGGAGCAGAGATAGGAATCAAACCCAGGAATTGCTATATGAGATGCTGGTGTCTTAACTTCTATGATACCCCTGTGGGTGAAGGAAGTCTTCTAGATCACTATACCAGCATCTAATAATAGTCTCCCCCCCCCCAAAAAAAAAAAAAAACACATATATTTGAAGAGTATGTTGATTAAGTAGTATGTCAATCACTATAGGAGATAGGTATGTGAACAATTTAATGATATAAATAACAGATTGGTGTCTATTGGAACAATATATATTTTCCATCATCTGAAGAGTCATCGAGGGTTGTTTTTAGAGTTTTCATATGATGGCAAGAAACAGTGCCATAGTTTGGAAAACAGGACACTTACTCATGAATGGGAAAAATGCAGAAAAATATTTTGCAAAGAAAAGAACAATTGAACAAGTTTTTCAAAATAGCATTATGATTTAAAAAGTGCTTGGAGAAGTATATTCCAAATGAATGAACAGAAGCATGCGTGCAGAAATGTGAAAATATCCTCGTTAAGAAGTCATGATTAATCAAATTTAATTTGAGTGTAGATGAATGGGGGGGGAGTAAAGATTTATGTTGCAAAATATCTGTCTGGGATATTAGGCTGAGAGGTTGGGATTTCTTCATTTACCAGATGACATACTACTAACCTGTATGCAGATTTTATATGTGGAAGCCTATGACTTAGAAACATTTTGTTAATAATAATTCAAGGATATTGAAAACTTATGTAGAATTATGGTTGAAATACTTGCACTAGTATACAAAATATAGAGATATACATTCAGAAGGATATTTCCCTAGTTCCTTTTTTAAAATGAAGCACATAATGTATATACTATTGTGAGCTATATGAAAACACATTGTTTCTGGTTTCCTTTTTGATTCTATTAAAATTCTAAAGTGATTCCTGTTTGGGCTCAGGTTTGTAGAAATAATGAAGATAAATATGCTTTCCTGAACAAACCTAATCATGATTCCTAGCTGTTTGATTGTTAAATTTGCTGAAACAATAGGAATTGATTGATCATTCCATTGAAGTGATTATTTACAGTAACCATTGTCTACATGAGAGGCATTGTATGTAGTGTCAGGAAAGTGGAAAATATGGGTAACTTTTGAATTGTCTACAACTTCAAATTGCATCAATGTAGTTTTTCACCATTTGTGACTTGGCTAGAAATTCTACAATGAATTCTTGCAACATTTTAACTGTTTAATATTTCCCTACATTTTTCAAATTCTGCGTTCTCCAGATGTTTTAAATCACAAAGTTCAGATTATTAATAAATCTCAAAGACATTTTCCTTAAACTACAAAAATTACACCACAGTTCCGGCAGCTATTTCAAAGCAGGGCTTTTTAATAAAGTAGTTAGATAGGGCTGGCACTGTGGTGTAGCTGGTTAAGCTACCACATACGACACAGCCAGTTTGTGTCCCGGGTGCTCCACTTAAGATCCAGCTCCCAGCTAGTGTGCTTGGGATAGCTGGGAAGATGGTCCAAGTACTTAGGACCCTGCATCCATGAGGGAGACCAGAAAGAGTTCCTGAATTCTGGCTATGGACTGGGCCAGGCAGGACCATTGTGGAGTGAACCAGAAGATGGAGGATTTTCTTCTCTCTCTCTCTCTCTCTCTCTCTCTTTCTCTCTCCCTCCCTCCCTCCTTCCCCCCTCCTTCTCTCCCATATTCTGCCTTTCAAGTAAATAAATGAATCTTTAAAAATAAATAAATAAAGTATTTAGAAATATAAGGTTTTAAGCTATTCATCAATCTACTAAAACATATCAAATACCACTTTGGATTATCTATTTATTCTATTTCAGTTTTTGTTTAAAAATTGCTAATAGAAATTACTGTATTATACTTTGTTTCCCCTTATTTTGTTAGAAAACTTAAATCAGTATTAAAATATCAATTAAAGAACAAAGTATTGCTAGAATTCACATTAAACTGTATTTGATTTGAAAGATTATTGCTAAGTCTCATTTTTCATGCCATTGTACTAATACAAAAAATAAAGAAATTGCATATGTATAATATTCTAGTATTATAAATGGGTCTGTTTCATTTGTGAAGTTTTTCTTGTACTTTATTGGAACCATATATTTTTGTCATCTCTGTTTTGAACACAATCAAGATATTACCTTGCCATTCCCAGGAGGCATCCATTGATGTGTTAGTAATTTTTGCAGAGAATCATCTATGAGTTAAGTATACGAGTCACTGAACACCAAGAAAGACTGTAAATGTGAGAGACAATTTGCTACTCTAATAATTATTTTTTATCATTTCTTTGTGACTAATTCTGTCTTCTAGCTATTTTTATTTATAAAATCCAGCTATGTTCACCCTACTGTGCAACAGAACATAAGAACTAATTTCTCTCAGTTGACTTTAACATTACACATTCAGTAACCTCTCATCAACCACATACTATCCTCTCCAGTTTCTGGTAACTTCTTTTCTTCTCTCAACTTCTATATGATGGGCATTTTTAGTTCCACACGAGCAAGATTATGCAATACTTGTCTTTCTGTCCCGGACTTATTACAATTCACATAATGTCCTCAAGTAAATCTGTAAGTGATCGAATTTCACTTTCTTTTAAGGCTGAATCCTGTTGCATTGCATATTTTATTCTCATCATTTATCCTTCATTTATAAGCTGAAATACACTATTTGGATATGCTGATTTATGAACTATGAAGGAGAGGCCAAGAAATACTTGATTTTTTTTTTTTTTTTTTTTTTTTGACAGGCAGAGTGGATAGTGAGAGAGAGAGATAGAGAGAAAAGTCTTCCTTTTGCCGTTGGTTCACCCTCCAATGGCCGCCGCGGCCGGCGCACCGCGCTGATCCGAAGGCAGGAGCCAGGTGCTTCTCCTGGTCTCCCATGGGGTGCAGGGCCCAAGCACCTGGGCCATCCTCCACTGCACTCTCGGGCCACAGCAGAGAGCTGGCCTGGAAGAGGGACAACCGGGACAGAATCCGGAGCCCCGACCGGGACTAGAACCCGGTGTGCTGGTGCCGCTAGGTGGAGGATTAGCCTATTGAGCCGCAGTGCCGGCCGAAATACTTGATTTTCACATTTTCTTTTATTAGTCATTTTAAGATAGTAGCTTAGCGCCTTAATACCCTTCAATGGTGAAGCGTTAGTTTACATCATAATTGTTGATAAAGGAATTATTAAATACAAATAAATTAATATGTCATTAAAAGATTTATTTATTTCATTTTGAAAGATTTAAAGAAAGAGGAGGGAGAAAGAAAGTTCCTCCATCTGCTGGTTTATTTCCCCAGATTATTCTTATTAAGGCATGGTAGAACATAATTATTCATGCTGTCCCCCATCATTATATCCTTATATTTTCCTGACAAGAAAAATTGAGAAGACAAATCTCAGCCAGATGAAACTTCTTTGTCCCCCTGACTTTGAGCTTAAACAACTAAGGTACTTCAGCCAACGGCTAGGAATTGGTTTGGCATTTGCCATCTTCTGGCATCATCTTTTACAGATACCACCACCCTCAGTTTTTCTCTAATCAGTCTTGGATAAACAGAATGAACAAAGATGCATTTTAATGGCCTGTGCTGGTATTCAGTACTCCTTCTCATCACCAGTCCAGCACAGAATTAATCTGCAAGCATCCGTTCTGATTAATTAGGTTGCACCCTATATCATGGGTTAAGTGCATTTATAATCAACCTCCTGTGAGTTGGAACTATTTAAGTTTCAAGTACCAGAATTCCAAACTGTTAATATGTTTACAAATAAAGGTATTTGTTAATTCACACAATATATGCCCAGAGGTTACTGCAAAGTTTATAAACTCAACAATATGTTAGGACTTTGTGCCTCTCTTAATACTTACAAAGCACTTCTGCTTTCTCTTCATGATCTGCCACTTGGTCCAGCACTCATCTTCAAAAATAATAGCCAAAAGCAAGAATCAGAAATAGTTTCTCATTTTTGCTTTTTCCTGAATGAAGAAAAATCTTTCCAGAAGTCTTCATTGGATTTTCTCTTACATTCCATTATGCAAAGCAGAGTCAATTGCCAGCACTAAACCAATCACAAACAAAAAGAAACTAGAGTTCCATCACAACATTTTTTCTAGATCGGTCATATTTTTCTTAAAGCATCATTTATATTGGAGGTCTATAGCAGAACAAAATCAGAAGAGGAATTGAGTAAGCAATGAAACGTTTGCTCCAAGGTATCTGCTCTCAGGCAGCATTGTCACTGAGGAATACATCTGGGAGATCAATTTAGAGGCACACACAAAGCTAGCATTTCATTATAAACAAATACATAATATAAAGCATTAAAATATCCTCAGTGCATTTCTTGGCTTTTGTTTCTTCAAACAATACATCAACAGGCACGTTTTGTGTTTGCCTACACACAATGTATGTATATATATATATATATATATATATATGAGTGTGTCTGTGTATATACACACATACATACACATATATATGGTACATTAAAGCTTGAACATTTAAAGATTAAAATATTAGTGAAAAATCGCTTTGCAATGATTTTGCACCAGTGTGTAAATTCAATAATAACATTTAACAACCCCTTATCTCCCGTTCTTTAAAAGTGCATTACCGGCCAGCACCGCGGCTCACTAGGCTAATCCTCCGCCTGCGTCCCTGGCACCCTGGGTTCTAGTCACAGGTGGGGCGCCAGATTCTGTCCCGGTTGCTGCTCTTCTAGTCCAGCTCTCTGCTGCGGCCTGGGAAGGCAGTGGAGGATGGCCCAAGTGCTTGGGCCCTGAACCCACATGAGAGACCAGGAGGAAGCACCTGGCTCCTGGCTTTGGATCGGCGCAGCACGCTGACTGTAGCAGCCATTTGGAGGGTGAACCAACGGTAAAGGAAAAGCTTTCTCTCTGTCTCTCTCTCACTGTCTCACTCTGCCTGTCAAAAAAAAAGTGCATTGCCACTTTTCATGTCTTTCATTTTAACAAATTAAAAAGTTTCTTGGTATTGTTCTAACTTGCATTACTTGCACAATTCTAACTCCAAGCATATTTGCATCATTTTATTAGTTTTTAATAGAAGGACCAAAACGATACTTCATTTCTCTTAGTTATTATATTTGTTATAAATTTCTAAATTATATTTATACCAATATTATTTGAAAATATATCATTAACATGCATTTAAATTTCAAATTTACCAGAAAGAAATATATAGGAAACTTTCAAGGACTAAATACAGGCTAGTAAATAAATGACCATTAGAGATGAGACAAAGAAGGATTAATACTGGTAATAACTTCAAATATTTGTTAATAAAAATTATAGTAGATATAGTTCCAATCAGTTTGCTTGACAAAGATCTAAAGCGAAGTTTGAAACAACATTATATAAGCAGCAAAACTGATAAGCATAAACATGTTTTTTTTTTTTATTTTAGCTCCTATATATAAGGGAGAACATGTGGTATTTGTGTTCTGTGCTGGCTTATTTCACTCAACATGCCGTTCTCCAGTTCTGCTCACTTTGCTGCAAATGAGAGAATTTTATTCTTTCTTATTGCTGAATAACTTTCCATTGTGTGTGTGTGTGTGTGAGACATTTTCTTTATCCATTCATCTGATGATGAATACATTGGTTGATTACATATCTTGGCTACTGTGAACAGTTCTGCTATAAACATGATTGAATAGGTATCTCTTTGACACAATGAGTGCTTGTCTTTGGGTGTATACCAAGTATTGGGATTTCTAGAAAATATGGCAAATCTATTTCTAGTTTTGAAAAAAATCTCCCAGAAGAAATTTTTATTTACTTTGTAGACAGTTACATTTCTGTAATAGAAAAATCATATACTCATACTTCACAATATGACTTATGTTTGCTTACATAGAATAAAATGTACAAGATTCATGTGGGAAATAAATACATGGAAAAGATGTTATACTTTTTGTAAAGTAGGAATTACTTTCATAACTTGCATTATTGGATATTAAAATGTTTCATAAAATAGTGTAATCAAGAATATGTTGCTTAAGCATCAGGAGACAGAATAAATAAAATAATATAAAGCTCAGATATAAAAATATATAAGCACTTAATATGTTGTTGTTGCCTTTTGAATTAGCAAGAGAAAAGCTGAACTATTAAATTAATACCAAAAGAAAGAGTTGCACATACAAATACAATAAATAAGATAAAATATGGGTGCATTTTATATTCATTATATCTTTGGAGAATCCCTAAATGAAAAATCAAATTAAAAATCCTAAAATGAAAAATAATTTTACTCATTCCACTGATTTGTTTCCCCAGCAGCATACTTTCCACTATAATACAAATTAACAATGCCTTCTTGAGCTTTAGTTACTTTTACTTCGTGATCTTTTCTCTGTCATGAAATGCTTCATCCCTTCTCTCCCTGCCATAGGAAACCTTTATTGAGTCTTAATATATTTAGCCTCTTTTTTCTTTCCTCCCTTAACTATTTAGCTATTCCCCTTGAGCTTTTTTTTACTGCCACCACACTGAATATCTTGACAACATTTGCAACAACATCCTTCTAACAAATGCAAAGGACACCCTTTTGTTTCTGATTTACAGTCTTCCACCATAATCTCACAACTTTCATGAAAGACTTTGCTTTGGCTTCAGTGACACCTCACCCACCAGGATGATTTAGGATAACTTACTAGTATCATGTTCTGTAGCTTCATCTACCTAAGCTCCAGAAATTGAAATGGAATCTGTATTGGTGCTCTTCTCTAACAAACTGTATTCCAAGGAGTCCTGTCTCTGTCCATAGTTTCACAAGCCATCTGTCTGTAAGACTGTCAACTCATTTCTCCTCCCTTGGCATCTCTCTTCAGGTGAAGAATTTTGCACCCAGATACTCACTTGCTAGTGACACCTGAATGTCAAGAAGGATCCAAAAACATAATGGCAAAACAGGAATCCATGATTTTGTGCTGCAACACCTGTTGAACTCACCCATTTCAATAAAAGAACTCTATTCCAGGGCCAGCACTGTAGCATAGCTAAACTACCATCTGTGGTGCTGGAATCCTGTATGGGCACTGATTTGAGTCCCAGGTGCTGCACTTCTAATCCAGTCCCTGCTAATTCTCTTTGGAAAACAATGTAAGATGGCACATGTCCTTGGGCTCCTGAACCCATGTGGGAGACCCAATTTAAGCTCATGGCTTCTGGCTTTAGCCTGACCCAGCCCTGCCTTTTGTGGTTATCTGGGGAGTGAAGCAGCACTGAACCTGTCTCTCTTCTCTCTGAAACTCTATCACTCTGTCTTGTAAATAAATAAATCTTAAAAAAATAAATAAAAAGAATACAAACTACCTTATTGCTAAGGACATAAAGGTAGTTGTCAGCTTTCATATTACTATTTCTCAATCTCTATAAGCAAAACATAAAAAAAAAAATACTGTCCCTATATGAATAATGTATTTTGACTTTGGCTCCTTATCGCTGTTGCTACTCTTAGCATCATCCTACAATTGCACAATTGCTGCTGTAGACTCTCATCTCCACTCCATCCTGCAGAATTCTACCTTAACCAATGGGAATTGCTCTATCAAGAGATACCTGGGAGATTGTACCAATCCTGGCCAGTGACCCACTGGTACAGGATAGAAAAGCACTGCCTAAGCCTCAGTAGGACACAACTGTTGTGACATAGTTCTCAGTTCAGAACTACTCCCATGGTGAGAAGAGGCTAGACTGCCCTCAGAAAGTTATCTTGGCTCAGCGTCTTTCCTGTTGAGTGATATTCCTGGGGAAACAATAACAAATCTGTGGATCTGGATATCATATGGTAGGAAAGGGTGGGAAGAAATGACACCAGAATGAAAACTGAGGAAAAAGTTCTGAAGCTACACTGAGTAGACACTTAGAAATTGTTTAAGCTGTTATTGACATGATTAAAATTTTAAATTAGAATGTTATCTTGGGTGTTCCTTTTCTGCTCTGCTTAGAGAATTTCCAGAAATATTGGCACCCTAATGCAGAAACAACCTTGCCCTGAAAATGCCATCGGCAATATCATGAAAACTCTTGCTTCCAACATGTCTGTTTCTTGTTTAATTTGTTTTTGCTCATGCCATGCTTCATCCAGCTCCCAAATATACCATACTCTGTCTTCAACACAGGAAATTTGCTATTTATTTTTGGATTTTCTTTTAAAAATTTTTAATACAACATCTCATGGTCTCATATTTCACACACTGCATATTAAATAGTAACTATTATTGATCTTGCAAATATTTAAAATATAACACATTGTTAAAAAGAATGTAGTGAAATATTTCTTATATTATACCAAAATATATATTTTAACATTAAAACTATTGAAATAAGAAATAAAAAAATCACATTTCTTATATGCAGTTTAACATAATTATGCCTAGAACCAAAAAGGGTCATTTTTTTGGTCTTAACCTTTTATAGATAAGTGTTTGTATTTTGCAAAGGGTCATTTTTTTGGTCTTAACCTTTTATAGATAAGTGTTTGTATTTTGCATTTTGATTTCACATTGGAGACTCAAAGTTCCATACTTATGTTCATTTAAGGTGTCCTGAGTAATAATTAAAAGTCCCCCAGATATTTATTACACTGAGAATCTCTTACTGGTTTCTTTCTTGTTAAACTCTGAAAAGACTCCAAGATACTTCTACCTACCCGCCTTTGATCTTCTTGAGCAACCACTCTATTTCAAACTATTATTGTAAAACAAAACAAAGAAGATTATGCTTACACTTGTTCTAAATTATCCTGTAAGAACTACTTTTATCAATAATTATTGAAATTCTAATCTGTATGTGTTCAGATTGTCTTGGATGCTATTTGGCAAACAACCCCTATCACAAGGCTAAGTGTCTCCATGTTCATTAAAAAGGAGGTGTATCTGGGGCCTTCGCTGTGGCATAGCGGGTAAAGCTGCTGGCTACTGTGCCGGCATCCCATATGGGTTCCGGTTCAAGTCCGGGCTGCTCCACTTCTGATCTCTCTGCTATGGCCTGGGCCCCTGCAATTGTGTAGGAGACCCAGAAGAATCTCCAGGCTCCTGGCTCCGGATCAGAACAGCTCCAGCCGTTGCGGCCAATTTGGGAGTGAACCAGCGGATAGAAGACCTCTCTCTGTGTCTCTCTGCCTCTCCTTCTCTCTATGTGTAACACTGACTTTCAAATAAATCTAAAAATAAATAAATAAATAAACAAAAAGGAGGAATATCCGTCCAAGATATGGTTGTGATTATGATCGCTTTTTGGTGCTGTTAATGTGCCTCAACAACAGAAAAAAATTTGGTCTGAATTAACTGAAAACTTAAATTTTTAAAAAATAAATAGAAAAGGGGGCCAGTGTTGTGGTACTGCAGGTAAAGTCACTTCCTGCAATGCCTGCATCCCATATGAGTGCTAGTTCAAGTCCCAGCTGCTCTGCTTCAGATCTAGCTCTCTGTTAAAGGCCTGGGAAAAGTAGAATAAATGGCCCAAGTGTTTGGGCACCTATCATCCACATGGGAGACCCGGATGACACTTCTGATTCCTAGTTTCAGTGTAGCCCAACCCCAGTCATTGTGATCATCTGGGGAGTGAATCAGCAGATGGAAGATTTCTCTCTCTCTCTCTCTCTCTCTTTCCCTCTCTCTCTAACTCTGACTTTTGTATAAATGAAATAAATCTTAAAAAAATTAAAAATATGGATCCAGCTGAAAAGCCCATGAGAGTATTTCAGGCATGGAAAGCCAAGACACTCTGGGGAAGAAAAAAAAAAAAAAAAAAAAAAAAAAAACTAAATGAAAGATCTCCACGAGTGAGATCCCAGTGGATAGAACGGGTCATCAAAGAAGGAGGTACCATTCTCTGAAGGGAGGAGAGAACTTCCACTTTGACCATGGCCTTGTCTAAATATGATCAGAGTCGGTAAACTCAGGGGGCTTCCATAGCCTTGGCACCTCATGACAAGAGCCTAGGGTGATTACTGATGCCATAAACAAGAGTGTCAGTTTGTTAAGTCAACAACAGGAGTCACTGTGCACTTACTCCTCATGTAGGATCTTTGTCCTTAGCGTGCTGTACATTGAGATTTAATGCTATACCTAGTACTCAAACAGTATTTTCCCCTTTATGTTTCTGTGTGGGAGCAAACTGTTGAAACCTTTACTTAATGTATGCTAAACTGATCTTCTGTATATAAAGAGAATCGAAAATGAATCTTGCTGTGAATGGAAGGGGAGAGGGAGTGGGAAAGGGGAGGGTTGCGGGTGGGAGGGACATTATGGGGGGAAGCCATTGTAATCCATAGTCTGTACTTTGGAAATTTATATTCATTAAATAAAAGTTAAAAAAAAATTAAAAATAAAAAGAATACCTGGAGTGACTTTAGATAGAACAAAACAGTGAAAAAATAAATGATAAATTTGACTTAAAATTAGGCAAAATTTTCCCAAAATACCTGTTATTCAGACACATGGTAATGTTTATCTTCTCTCTCTATTCCTTTATCTTTTCTTTTAGACCATTGTGTCTTCACACACCTGGTTTTGTCTATCAGAAAGCATTTAAGGCCAGCGCCGCGGCTCAATAGGCTAATCCTCTGCCTAGCGGCGCCGGCATCCCGGGTTCTAGTTCCGGTCGGGGCACTGGATTCTGTCCCTGTTGCCCCTCTTCCAGGCCAGCTCTCTGCTGTGGCCCAGGAGTGCAGTGGAGGATGGCCCAAGTGCTTGGGCCCTGCACCCCATAGGAGACCAGGAGAAGCACCTGGCTCCTGGCTTTGGATCAGGCCTGGCTCCTGCCTTCGGATCAGGGCGGTGCGCAGGCCGCGGTGGCCATTGGAGGGTGAACCAACGGCAAAAGGAAGACTTTTCTCTCTGTCTCTCTCTCTCAATGTCCACTCTGACTGTCAAAAAAAAAAAAAAAAACATTTAAAGGGGTAGCCATCATATTAATGGGAATTAATGTATTTGTTGACTTCTAGATTTATTATGAAAGCAGATTTAATGAGAAGTTTGGATGGCAAATGCATGTACCTCAGCAAAATGAGAGTTTGGGAGTTTTCTTGAGGTTGAAGCAATGACATTAGAAGAACTATGGTAAAATTAGTATTCAAATAGTACTTTATACTTTGTGTGTCTGTGTGGGTGTAAACTGTTGAAATCTTTACTTAGTGTATACTAAGTTGATCTGTATATAAAGATAATTAAAAATGAATCTTAATGAAGAATGGGATGGGAGAGGGAGTAGGAGATGAGATGGTGTGTGGGTGGGAGGGTGATTATGGAGGGAAAAACCTCTATAATCCAAAAGTTCTACTTTCAAAATTTATATTTATTAAGTAAAAGCTTAAAAAAAGAATAATCACAAGCAAATTAAAAGGTGGAGCCTGTGATTTTGTAATAAAATAAAAAGGGCTTGCCTACCAGAGTATTTAACCTCAAGATTTGCTTTGGCTTACAGCAAAATTATTTGGTTACAATTGAGTTAGACCATCCCAAAAAGATAAGATGATACTCAATATGGTTTTCAATAGACATAATGTATAAATTGTTCCACTGCAAATTGTTAATAACATTTCTTAGTGTAGAATCATTTTATTTTTTAAGGTTTATTATTTATTTATTTGAAAGGCAGAGTTACAGAGAGGTAAAGGCAGAGAGAGAAAGAGAGAGAGAGAGAGAGAGAAAGTTCTTGCATCTGCTGGTTCACTCCCCAAACGGCCGCCAGAGCTGTGCCGATCTGAAGTCAGAAGCCTGGAGCTTCTTCCAGCTCTCCGTGCAGGTGCAGGGGCCCATCCTCTGTTGCTTTCCCATGTTATAGCAGAGAGCTGGATCGGAAGTGGAGCTGTCGGGACTCGAACTGGCGTCCATATGGGTGCCGGCACTGCAGGCGCCAGCTTTACCTGCTTATGCTACTGTGCTGGCCCTAGGAATTATTTTCTTATATTATCATTATCACTTGAATATTAAAGTATGAGTGTTTTTCATGGTCATATGTTTATATTTTGGACTGAAATTAGTATTCAAGAAAAGGGATATACTTGAATAAATACATGCAATTAATATTAGACTGGAGGGGCTGGTGCTGTGACATAGTAAGTTAAGTCTCTGCCTGCAGCGCCCACATCTCATATGGGCCGCCTAGTTCCAGTTCTAGTTGTGGCTGCTCTGCTTCCAATGTGATAATTGTAAAGAATAGTGGCTAATATGTTACCGAAAAAGAGAGAAGAGAGAAAAGGGGAAATTGAGAGATCTATGAGCTAAAAATCTTGCCAAGAAAATTTATGCTTTGGAGCCGGTGCTATGGCATACTGAGTTAAGTTGCTGCCTGCAAACCTGGCATCCCATAAAAGAGTACCAGTTCAAGACCTGGCTGCTGCATTTCTGATCCAACTCCCTGCCAATGTGCCTGGGAAAGCAGCAGAGTATGGCCCAAGTGCTTGGACCCCTGCATTCTGGGCTCCTGGTTTCAGCCTGGCACAGCTCCATCCATTGAGGCCATTTGGAGAGTGAACCAGCAGGCAGTTTCTCTCTCTCTCTCTCTCTCTCTCTCTCTCTCTCTTCCCCTTTCTGGCTCTCCCTCAGTCTCTGTAACTCTGCCCTTCAAATAATTTTTTAAAAAGAAAACCCTTTTTATAGTTTTTAAAAATCCAAGTATTTGAAAAGTAGTTTCTGAATACAAATTTTTCAAGGAGATACATAATGAAATTAAGTATTTTTTGAATATACACTTTGATTTACTTTAGTGGTTACTTGTTTGAAGGTCTGGCATAGTTTTAAATGAATACACTTTATTTTTGTTTCTTTTTTTTTAAGATTTTGTTTATTTATTTGACAGAGTTACAGACAGTGAGAGAGAGACAGAGAAAGAGAGAAAGGTCTTTCCATTGGTCACTCTCCAGATGGTTGCAACGGCTGGAGCTGTGCAGATCCGAAGCCAGGAGCCAGGTGCTTCCTCCTTGTCTCCCATGTAGGTGCAGGGCCCAAGCATTTGGGACATCTTCTACTGCTTTCTCAGGCCACAGCAGAGAGCTGAATTCGAAGAGTGGCAGCCGGGACTACAACCAGCACCCACATGGGATGCCAGCACCACAGGCAGAAGATTAACATACTGCACCATGGCGCCGGCCCCCTAAATGAATACACTTTCAATATGTCATATAAATGTCAAACTAAAAGTTTGTTACTAATATTTAATCTTGAGAAACGATTCCTGTTCTGACAAATTGCATGTATCAGACTTTAGCACAACAGTTCTGATATAAACTAACTGGATTCACTTTATAATTAATTAAATAAATTAAAAAAATAAAATCACTTTTTATTCCTATATCTTCTGTATTAAGTAGTATTATCCCTCATGTTTAATTGCAAATTGTAAACACATCTTTTAACTGTCACTGAAATTAACTTTGTGTCTTACAAATCAAATATTCAGCTTGACAAAGAACAATAATGCTTGACAAGGAATGTCACAGATATGCCATTAAATGAGACATTATGTAATCCAACCTTGATGAAGGGCTTTATGCAAAATTCATAACCTCCATTTCAGTCAAATACTTGTATATTCATTTATCTGTTATGTATCACCTTGAGCAATCTATTTTTGTAGTTATGATCTCTGACCTATTTCTCATATTTTTAAATGATATTGCTAGAAAATGCTTCCCAAACACTTAAAATATTTTATTCTCAGTGACATTTTATAACTAGGTAACTACCGACCAGTTGCTTAGTAGACTGAGAGATGAAAGTATATAGGAAATCAAAACAGTAGAATCTAGGGTTTAGATTTGCCTGAAGTTTAATCAAACTCAATCACAGTAGCACCACCTATTGGTGATTTTTTTTAAATGTAAATTCCAAAAATCTATTTCTCATATTAAGTTATACTTTGAATCAAAACCTAAACTATTTCTTCATACTGAATTGGAAGATTATTGTTTAAACCAGGAAATATATAATTGCATTTTTTGTTTTATGCTGATTTCTACTTCCTTATTTTCTTTTAATAAATGACCTTCAGTTCTTATTCTGGGAATACTCCATGTACATTTCTACTCCATGAATGTTGTGAAGATGCACATTTCAATGACGACTTCAGCACAGGATTCTTTTTCTCCCTAAATAACATCATTAGCTCATTGCCCTGTTTTTGAAGGGACTCAGAAATGTCACTTTAGGAATAGAATTGAAGTTTTCTTAGCTTTATTATTTTCTTTCTTTTCAATTCTAAAGTCAGGGTTACCACTTGGAGTACTGAATCTATTATATAGATTCCATCTGGGTCTCCCATGTGGGAGGCAGAGAGATTCAAGTACTTGAAACGTCATCTGTTTCTTATGCAAGGTGTGCATTAGCAGGAAGGTGAATCAAAAGAGGACAGACATATGGAACTCAGAAATATAAATGAATGAGAATGTTTTTAGGGATTGTTTTTAAAATTACATATTAATTTCAATTTTTTTTTAAATTCCAAAATTTCTAAGTTTTTAGTAGCAGGAAGTTGGAGCCAGTCAGATATTGAGCAAAAAAGAATGTAAAAACAAGATGTGGTAACTCCATTTCTCGATAAAAGAATATGCATTGAATATTGTTATAGAGAAGTCATTGCTCTGTGTGAAGTATACAGAAGGTATTGCTACAGTATTGTTATGTGTCAGGAAGAAATAAGATACAGCAATATGAATAGATCACTATAATGTTTTTGATATAAAAATTATGAGAATAACACTGTCTCAAAAACACAACTTCAAAACACACATAGATAAACAGGAGTATACATATCATAAAGGCATATACACATGATAGAATTAAATAGATAAACACAAACAAATACAAGTGTATGTGTGGGGAGAAACAGAGGGAAAAGCAGAATGACAGAGATATGCGAACATACTATGGGTGTAGAGTTACAAGAATATGTATATTAGATGCATTGAAAAGTGACAAGACTCTATGTAAAGCCATATCCATTTTTTATGAGTTGCAAACTCTCAAAAGAAAGTATGCATTCTTAAAATATTGTTTATTTTCATTTAATTTGAAAGGTCAATAGATAGAGTGAGAGACAGAGAAACAGAGAGATTTTCCATCCACTGGGTCACTACACAAATTCACACAATAGCCAGGGCTGGGACTTGCCAGAGCCAGGAGCCAGGAATTCCATCTGGGTCTCCCATGTGGGTAGCAGATTTTCAAGTACTTGAAACATCATCTGTTACTTATGCAAGCTGTGCATTAGCAGGAAGGTGAATCAAAAGGGGACAGAGGCCTCAAATCTGACACTCTGATATGGGATATGGGCATCACAGGTGGTGGTTTAACTGTTGACAAAACACCTGCCCTGAATTATGCATTCTTTTCTAAGAAACACATATAATGTGATGTAATGTAACATGAGCTGCTACTATAAGTTTCCATAATCCTACTTCTTGATATTAATACTCTTATGGAATCCTCACCATTTGTATGAGATGATTCTCCTTCTTACAGCAAACAGTAGTTGTCAAAAGGGATGAATTGTAATGAATGGGTTCTGCATTCTTCATCCTGCTGGCCTTCTTTCTTTATCGCCATCTCAGTTTGAAAGCTTTGATAAAAGCAAGCTGCAGTATCCAGAATGGACTTGGGATAGCCTCTAGCCAATAGTCAGTAAGGAATGGAGGCTTTCATTCAAACAATCTATGAGGAACTAAATCTTTCAAACAACCATATCAAGAAGTTTAGAAGCAGACTCTTCTCCATCAAACTTTCACAAGAGCTCCTGGGATAAAACCTAGAATGTAATGTTGTGAGACCCAGCTGCACTGTGTCTGAATTCCTGACCCACAGAAACTCTAGTATATTATATATGAGTTATCTGAAGCCACCAAGTTTTGGAATAATGTGTTATGCAACAAAAATAACTAAGTACAAATGATACATGCTATATACACACAAATTTTAAGACACATTATGAAGGAGGGCAATGATATTGTACACTTGAAATGAGGGCAATAGTTTTTAGAAAAACATACAACAAAAGGTTTCATGCCCAACAATTTATCATGATCATAATATATGCTTAGTTGAATGTGTGTGCATCTTCAACAAATAAAACTCTGAAATTGTCGTACACTAAGGACAACATGAGTTTTGTGCATGCAAGTCTTCTGGGATAGGCATACCAAAATGCCATAGACTTGATTGGTTAAACATCAGAAATTTAACTTCTTATACCTTTAAAGTCTAGATGTCCAAGATCAAGGTGTCTTCTATGTTGGTTTGTGATAATACATATTTTACTGGCTTGTAGATGGCCACCTTATACTTGTTCCGTGTGTCTTTCTGTATGTGTGTGCATGTGTGAGTGCTTAGAAGGTGAAATCCTCCTAGACTCTCCCCTTCTTATGTAACAATAGATAGAACCATTTCTATTGGATTAGGCACCTATCCTCATGATCTCATTTAACCTTAATCATGTACTGGAAAGACCCAGTCTCCAAATGTTGTCACATTGGGGAACAGCGGTTCACTATAACAATTGTGGGAGAAGGGGCACAATTCAGCTTATAACAGTGAGTCATTTTCACTCCCCCATATGAAAAACACCTAATGCTATGGACCATCAATAAGGACTGTTCCTCAGTGAACAAAGATCTTTTTTCCTAAATATATATGAGCAAATCAATCAGAAATCATGTCAACCATGGAACTTCCATTTGCAGCAACTGAGAAAAAATTTCCTTGTGAGTTTTTCTGGCTCTTGGAGTAAGCATGAATGTAATATTTATCCATTACTTAGAACAATTTTTAAAAATTTCAGTGTGCAATTCTCCATTTATTGAGACCTCTTTAGCTCTGTAACTATTTCATTTTAATTTTTCCAGGCAGGAGGGAAATGATATTAACAACACTTGTCTGTACTCATTTCCTAGTTACACTCTACTAAAATTCTACAGTGTTAAGAACTTATTTTCATTGCAATCTTATTTTCTAATTGTGGAAAAAGTAGAAATTTTATTTGATAATTTCTGTAGTTTAGAGTGGAATATGTAGGTCAATGAAATCCACGTGTGATTACTACTAAATGAAGCCTAATTTGTTCAGTATACTAAAAATTCCACAAAATATTCCTCAAGGCTCCACCCTATGGCATGTAGAGATCATTTTAGAGTTTTCTTCTCAGATAATTTCACTGAGTTTATTTTCTCTCTTCCTTTCCAGTTCTGTTTTTTTTTTTTTTTTTGGTGTGTGTGTGTGTTATAAAATGCCTAGGTGTCGTTGTGTATATCTTTATGTAGTTGACATTATCTTTCCTAATACTTAAGAACACTGTATCACACACATATACATATCATATGTGGATATCCAAGAAAGATTCTTAAGTATCTCAATATGATAGCTTTTCCAAAGATAAGATTGAAATGAATTTTACTAGAAGTTCTGCCTGTCTGGTTCACTACTATCTCATTGTTGAAACACATTCATACAAATAAATGCACACACACAAGCACATTCAACACATACATTCACATACAGCTTACTGTATTGTTTCTTTCAATATTTGATATAACAAAAACCTGGTAAACTGACTCACTTTCAATAATCATTCATCCAGTCAAAAGCAAAACTACTTCTTGAGATGTAATTTATTTACTTTTTATAGAATAAACTATAAGACCAAGGATTGAAAGACAATTCAGTTTGAAGAAACAGAAAGAGATTCCCAAAACATCCACATCTAAAATATTTCACAGCTCAGAGAGTTAAGTGGGATTGAAGTTTGGCAAATTTTACAGCATAGCTAATAACAACAAAAGTGTGATATCTCTAACTGGATCATCTGAAGGCTTAGTCCCAAACTGGATGATGATTTTTAATTAGACAGCTTGACTTGACTTGATGCATTTTATCTTCTCTTCAGTTTTGGGGAAGAAAATAATACTCTAAGAGAATTTCTTCATTGCAGCTTCACTCAGAACTGAGTTTAAAATTGATTGCCTCTAAAAAAGAATGTGACATGACATTTTAGCCAATTACTTTCTTGTAAAATTTTCTGCCATGATATTTAGATACAAATTACATAATTCATTTGACTCAGAGAAACTTAGTGACAGAAATCACATTGTACCAACTACAGGATAAGTGCATGTGCCTAAATTTATTTTTAGTTGTATGCAGATATTAGGTTGGTAGACACCTGATTCTAGTCTTAACCATAGGTTGTATCCATTGATAAAGCTGCTAAAAAAGATGTGTGCTTTTACTTTCATTCATCTAGTTCTTGAGCAGTTATGGTCTTGGAGTCAAAGCACTCTTTCACTTTGGAAAAAGAGATGTAATGTCAAGAGAGCACCCCTTTTTAATAACCTAGATATCTTGGCTTCACAACTTTAACTTGATTCTTTCTGTATCAAATAAGGACTTTCTGGTGTCCAACATTTCTTAGCATTAATCAGTGATGTTGAACATTCTGTGAAATGAAGTCATTTTTTTCCCAAACATTTAGTCTTTCAGTAACTTTTAGTCATTTTGTAAAGTGAGTAAATATGTTTCAACCATTCTTTGCTTGCAAAACTGGAATTCAAATAATTTTTGCATGAATACATTTCACCAAGCACCCTATATAATAAGCATGAATGCCGATTCCCTATAATTTTGAGGCAATTTCCATATGTTACACTGTTATTATGTTCTTGTAGGCTAATTGGTAATTATACCTAAACTGGGCTGCTTGGAAATGTTACTTACTCTTGAGGAAAAATTATCCATAATTTTCCTCAATAACCTTTTTTTCCCAATTAGATATTTTATAATTCATTTACATCATATGCAAGATGGATTTGGCCTTTTAGTAGTAGACTGAGGACACATTAGGTTAAATTCTTAATAATATTAACATTAAGTGAATGCAATGAACAATCACCAGGCTGGAAATGATGCTTATATTCTCCACACTGAAGTCAGAAAGATAATGTAAGCTGAGTCTTACTGGTGTGGCACACCAGAAGATAAAATCCTAGTGCTATTATTGTGTTCATATTAGGAGCAGGAAGTGGTTTCAGTGGAGTAAATGCTCTCCAGCCAAAAACCATTAGGAATGCACTAGTAGTGGAATAATTTGAGTTTGTTAATGGCTTCTTAAAGGGGGGAAGAAGATTCACACTAACTGAATTTAGAACATATCTGTAAGAAGATGGTAAAAGGGATTTATCATTAGGTTTGACTCATAATAGATGACTGAGGCAACCTGAAAGGAAGTTGATCTTTGCTGTGGATTCAGTGTTTTGAGAAAGCAGGGATAATTCTTTATCAACTTCCATAATCAGCATTGTTAAGACAGATGAAAGACTAGGTCATATCTAAACCTGGAACAGGGAAAAGCAGCAGCAATCATTTGAACTATTCAGGATAGGAGATGCTTGGTCACTCTTGTGATATGGATAATTTTGGTGTTATGTCTGTATTCACACATGATTATGAAGAGATCTTGTAGGTTTTTGAGATTTACTTATTTGAGAGGTGAAGTGATGTACTGAGAAGCACAGTGAGAGAGAGAGAGGGAGAGCGCAAGAGAGTGAGAATCTTCCATGGGCTGGTTCACTCTCCAAGAGGTCACATTAGCTGGGGCTGGGCCAGGCCAAAGCAAGGAGTCAGGAACTCCATTCAGGTCTCCCACTCAGGTGTCAAAAATTCATGTACCTAGGTTCTCATCTGATGCCTTTGCAGGTGAAATAGCAGAAAGCCAGATTTGAAAAGGAATAGCCAGGACTCAAAGCAGCAATCTCACAATGAATGCCAACATTGCAAATGATGGCTTAATCCACTGCACTAAAACACACATGCCGATGATCTTATGTTTTTCTTGACCCACCATAGTCACAGGGTGGTCCAGTCTGACATTTATGTTCTGTGAAATTTTGCCAATGTTTCATTGATGTTTCTGGAACATCGCTTCTTTGAGTTAAAAAGCCGACACAAAGACCCGGTTGTGAGTGCCAGCCAGGCCAGCTCAAGATCTAAGTGGCAAAACCAGCTAGCACTGAAATTCAGGGCCCTTTCCATTCCTCAGCAGCTATATTGCAATGATATTTTTAGACAAGGGCAATAACTTTTACTTGAAATTGCAGATAAAAGACAGAGAAAGTGCTCCTTTTATAAACCATGGCCACTTGACTTTTATTCTAACGTGTTCATACTGACTTACCTTCTGGTATTTGACAATGAGCAGCAACTCACCACCACTGGGTCTTTTGTTAGTCAACACTCATAATCCTCAAATTGCATTCTTCCACTTACTTTTCAGGTCAATGTTTATATATCTCAAAATAACTTACAGAATCAGGTCATCAAAAATAAACCATAACTCCTGTCTCTTATGCATAGTCATTTATATTATTTATGTTATATTTGACTGACAAATCATAATTGTATAGATCACAAAGTACAATGCAAGGTTTTGTTGTATGTCTATAATATGGGAAGATTAAATCAAAGTGATTAACATGCATCACTTCATTGACACTTTATGGTGAGACACTTAAAATTATCTCTCAGTATATTAGAAATATACATTACAATATTATCGTTACCTTTTGGTATAATAATCTCAAAATCTATTTCTCCTCTCTTTGTAAAACATTATAACTTCTGATCAACAACTGATCATTCCCCCCTTCCCACAACCACAGTCCCAGCTTCTGCTAACCATTGTTCAACTCTCCACTTCTATGAGTTCAACTATTTTAGATTTCACTTATGACTGAGATTATTTAGCATTTATCTTTCTGCATCTGCCTTATTTCACTTGGAATAATATCCTCTAGGTTAATACATGTTTTTATAAATACCAGGATTTACACATTTTTATGGAAGAAGAGCGTAATTTCATGTCTTAACTAGTGTGACTAGTGATGCAATGAGCATAGGAGTGCAAATATCTCTGCAATCCTTGTATTTTTATCACACTTATTCATATATATGGAAATGTATTGTTTAGTTTTTACTTTTTGGTCTGTCTAAATGATTCTCCCCTCCCCAAAAATGTAAGTTTCATAATATCAGGGACCATACTTACTGTATTTAAAACTCTTTCTTCTAATGTATTATAGACACTTATTAAATATTGGTCTAATCAGTAAGAAAGTTGACTTAGTTGTTAAGTCCTGTAACCTTGAATGTTGTCACTGTTATATGTTACTCTTCTTTTGTTTTTATTTATGTAAAAAGAACAAATTTCATGTATTTCATATATAGTTTTAAGAACATAATGATACTTTCCATACTAACCTTACTCTCTCTTTAATTCTGACTCTCCCTCCTCCTGTTTTCCTCATTTCTCCTTCAATTTTTACAATGATATACCTTTTTTTTTTTTTTTTGACAGGCAGAGTGGACAGTGAGAGAGAGAGACAGAGAGAAAGGACTTCCTTTTCCATTGGTTCACCCCCCAATAACCCCTGCGGCTGGCGCACTGTGGCCAGCGCACCATGCTGATCTGAAGCCAGGAGCCAAGTACTTCTCCTGGTCTCCCATGTGGGTGCAGGGCCCAAGGACTTGGGCCATCCTCCACTGTACTCCCGGGCCACAGTAGAGAGCTGGACTGGAAGAGGAGCAACCGGGACAGAATCCGGCGCCCTGACCCGGACTAGAACCCGGTGTGCTGGTGCCGCAGATGGAATATTAGCCTATTGAGCCACAGTGCCGGCCCAATGATATACCTTCAATTACCCCATAATCACAAACTTAAACCCTCCACTACATAAAGAACTAAACAAGTAGTAAGTAGAAAAAAAAAAAAACATTTTCCAAAGATTAGAGACAAGTGCTGTAAATAATAATCAATATCAAAATATCAACTTCACTCATATGCATTACATCTGTTTTGTTCTTCATATATTAGTTGCCACAAATCGGGGAAAACATAAGATATTTGTGTTTTGGGGTCTGGCTTATTTCATCAAGCATATTGATCTCCAGTTGCATCCAATTTGTTGGGAAAAACAGAACTTCACTCTTTTTTATGACTGAGTAGTATTCCACTGTGTGTGATATAGGCTCTTCTAAATGAGATGTTCCCAGGTAGAAATATACCATCTTATAGCAAACTGAATATAAAACTCCCACCATGTTCATTAAAGTATTCATAAGGAATCTTATATTTCCTAGAAAATGGTGCTCAAGAAAGATACCATTCTTCAAATTGTGCCATGTGGGTTTGAAGTATAACTCTTCTTTATCTTTCAGAGCTATGCACCTGAAGTGAATAAAATATATTGTTGCTATAATTAAAGGAATGAGTTAATTTCATGATATTCTTATGCTTGTACACAGAATGGTTCCTCATAGGCGAATTCACAACCATACCCAAGAAATTAATTTAACTGACTGAGGATGACCCACTCTAATAAATGATATTCTATGTTATACTCACCTCCCTGATCATACACAGACAGCACAGGATTGCATAAAAGCATAGATAAGAAGACCAAAGAGCATGCCAAAAAGAGAAAATTGCCTGCTTCTCTAATGGTGAGTTTATATGTCTATTAATTTACACACACACACAGTAAATAAATGCCTTTTTTGTATATCTGTTTTATTTTTTTATTTTTTTATTTTTTTATTTTTTTGACAGGCAGAGTGGACTGTGAGAGAGAGAGAGAGACAGAGAGAAAGGTCTTCCTTGGCCGTTGGTTCACCTTCCAATGGCCGCCGCGGCCGGCGCGCTGCGGCCAACGCACTGTGCTGATCCGATGGCAGGAGCCAGGTACTTCTCCTGGTCTCCCATGGGGTGCAGGGCCCAAGCACTTGGGCCATCCTCCACTGCACTCCCTGGCCACAGGCAGAGAGCTGGCCTAGAAGAGGGGCAACCGGGACAGAATCCGGAGCCCCGACCGGGACTAGAACCCGGTGTGCCGGCGCCGCAAGGTGGAGGATTAGCCTAGTGAGCCGCGGCGCCGGCCTCTATATCTGTTTTAGCTTTACCTTGTACATACCTTTTCCTATATCTGGATCTCTTTTATTTTCTGTAAGAGTAAACACAGCACTGGTCACTCATGACTTCACCATAGTAATATCATGGATAATTGTGCAAATTCAACATAATTTTATACTCCATTTCTTTCTATTTCATATACTAGTAGATACAGAGAGATAGATGGTCATGTGAGAGTATTTATTAGCTGCAATCAGCATATATCTATTTGTATAAATCAAAGCATATTGATCAATAGGAAACATTTTAACTGTTTTTACATGCACATGATATGTAACTGACCCAATAGTTATAACACATGTCTCAATAGCTCATTTAAAATATGTTGATGGATAAGGACCTAATGTATCTGCTATGGTCATAATTTCTCAACAACTAGTTTCCAGTAGAGATGCATTGACATATTTCCATATTGCAGAGACAAATGCACTTCTCATATTTGCTACTTGAAAATGACTTCAACACTCGGGCACATATGTCTTATTTTGTAGTTAATATCAAACATCTAATTAAAATCAGTACATTTTTCATTCCTAAGATATTCATGAAAGAATCTTAAAATTAGCCACAAGTTGGAGCTTCTCTCTTATATGTTTTAATAAATAGTCATTTCTCAAAGAGCTCACATATTGAGTTTCCTCAAGTTATTCATGGAATCCTGAGATCTTTTTCCATGCCTGTAGACTACAGTTAATGCAATCCTTCTGCTGATCCTTAGATGGCTAAATTTGTACAATAAATAAGTGAATGAAGGTGGCTTAATGACTACCATATGATCATTTATTATACATTTTAAAGAGTCCCTATGTAAGTAATATGTTTCAAGTAATGGGCTATGAGAAAAAAAAAGAGATTAATAGTTGATATTTGAGGAAAAAAACAGCTTCTCAGATGGCAGTTTGTATCCTGGCTGCTCCTCTTCCCACCTAGCTCTCTGTTGTGACCTGGGAAATCAGTGGAAGATGGCCCAACTGCTTGGGTCCTTGCACCCAGGTGGGAGATCCAGAAGAAACTCCTGGCTCCTGGTTTTGGATGGACTCAGCTTTGGTCATTGTGGCCATTTGGGGGTAAACCAGAGGTTGGATGACCTTTCTCTCTGTCTCTTCCTCTCTCTGTCTGTAACTCTACCTCTCAAATAAATAAATGAAACCTTTAAAAATATAATTTTTTTATTTTAAAAGAAATCTTAAAACTATACCATATACTGCATATATAAATTTCTAATAATTCAGTCTGTTAAAATAACTGATCTGAGTGTATTCAATGGTAGAATAAATTTGAATGTTTAACTCTCAATCCAATAAAACTGCCACACAGTTGAAATTGTGGTGATTTAGAACTCATAGTAGCTATAGCCCTTTTGAACATGAAAATAATTATTCATATTTCAAACATGGATTTTTCTAATACGTCAGCCATTCCTTCACTTGATTGCATGCCACTGAAATTAGGGCCAGTCCGCAGCAGTGTGTGTGTGTGTGTGTGTGTGCGCGCGCGTGTTTACATATATAATATTAAAGTACAGAAAGAACATTCTAATAAACATCTGTAAATTTAAATTTAGAATAAGATAATTATTCTGTATTTAAAATTTTCCACTTCATTATAAGCTAATCTAGGTGCTACATGTGTTCAGAAAGAGTGGAATACTCAGGTTGCTTTTGTCACTAGAAAATATTGAGAACCAGAAATTGCTGTTTCTATTTTCAGCCTAGGATCACATATTGGTCAGCATAATTCAAACAGGTGACAGCACCACCTCTCCTTCAATTCACGGTTCTTCTTTTAAGTCATTAGCCATTATTTACTTCATGGGCCCCTCCTTGAGATTTTCGTTTGTAATATATTGTAAAAATCATAATATTTTGCAAAAATACACATGTCCAGAGTCTGAGGGAAGAAATGGTTCAGAGAGTTTTCTCAGAGGTCCACAATGTCCCCTCATTTGTACACCTTCCCTCTTTTCTCGGAGACGCCAGTACGAAATTTGTGCCATCAGCAGTTCAATCACATCGACTATGGTGCCAGTTGCCAGTGAGCTTCCCTTTTATGAAAAATATCCACCTACTCTCTACCTTTTCATACAGCGGTGCTTCAAAAAGTTCACAGTGGAGTGCAATTAAAGTAAAATATTATTTTTGGTGCCAAACTTCATGCAAAGTTTTTCATAACATGCATTTTCATGAGCTTTCTGAATGCCCCTAATATGCATGAATTTCAAAAAATTTGCAGCATAATGAACTTAAGTTTTAATTCTGTTTTCCTTGAACTTTTTAAGTGCCCTCATATTCCTTAACCTAAAATGAGGCAGGTGTCATTCTTACTGTTATCCCTTATTTTAAAAAGATTTATTTACTTAATTGTTAATGAATTAAATAAATAATTTGTAAGTCAGAGAGAGAGACAGAGAGAGAGATATTCCATCTGCTGTTCCCTTCCCAAATGACTGTAACAGCAAAGTCTGGCTTGGGTTGAAGCCAGGAGCCAGTAAGTCCATCCTGGTCTCCAACATGTCTGGCAGGATCCCAAGTACTTGGGACTTCTACTGCTTTCCCATTTGCATTACTGGAGAGGTGGGTGACAAGTGGATCAAGTGAGACAGGAACCAGCACTCCAATATGGGATGTCGGTGTCATAAGCACCAGCTTAAGCCCTGCATAACACTAGGCCCTCATTCTCTTTTTATTTCATTTAAATTTTACATCAATTTTATATGGATAAAGAATGTAAAACCAACAAATCCCCTGTGAATTTCATGCTCTGTAGTTCAATAATACGTACATTAATGTCAAGCATGAAAGGAGAAAAATATTGGAACTGGCATTTGAGAACAACACTGAGGAATTGTCTTGGTCTTTTCAAGCTGCTCAAGGTTCTGGATTCAGAATCAAAAAATCAAGGTGTCAGCAAATTTGATGTCTGCTGGCAACCTATTTCCTGGTCCATAGATTGTGCCTTTTTGCTCTATTCTCAGTTAGTGGAAGCGGCAAGTAAATCCGTTTGGACCTATTTTATAATACCATTAATCCCCACTCATTAGGGCTCTGACCTAAAATTCCAATCACCTTCCAAATAGCCCATCTCTTAACCTTGGATATTATGACTTTAATATTTGAATTTGAGAGGCTAAGAGATGTAAATATTAGTAAGTACTGTTTGGTTATAAGGGAGAAAATGATTTTTCATGTCTAAATTTTATCTTTTGTCACCTGTTTTGTGGTCATGATAGAAACATACAAAATACATTAGCAGTAATGCTTTAAGTATGATAAAGATTTCAAATCATTGCATACTATATGACAAGCAGAGTATCTTTCTTAACCAATTGACATCTACAGGATTCACAGCTATATTTGACAGTCACCCTAATATATCAGTATGATGGTCCCCATTACAAAGTACAATGCATGTGTCATTCATGTAATTGTTTTTTTTTTCATTGTTTATAAGAAAGAAATGTCATTTAAAAAGTAGAAACCACAGGTAATTGAATGCTCTTAAATAAAATTTATTTATTTATTTATTTATTTGAGAGGCAGAGTTACAGGCAGTGAGAGGGAAAGACAGAGAAAAAGGTCTTTCATCCACTGGTTTACTCCCCAAATAGTCGCCAACAGCTGGAGCTGCGCCAATCTGAAGCCAGGAGCCAGGAACTTCTTCCAGGTCTCCCACACGGGTACAGAGGCCCAAGGAGTTGGGCCACCTTCTACTGCTTTCACAGTCCATAGCAGAGAGCTGGAAGGGAAGAGGAGCAGCTGGAACTAGAACCAGCACCCATATGGGATGCTGGCAGTGCAGGCGGATGATTAACATACTGTGCTACAGCACCAGTCCCCTCAAATAAAATTTAATAACAACTAATAATAAGATGGATCTCTCAGCAGGCACTCAAGACTTTTCACAAATTTGGGGGAAGCACTACTCAGAGATATTTTGTTTTGTTTTATTTTGAAGATTATGCTAAGTTTTTCTTATTAAATAATAAATTGGCTAGAAAAATACAGACAGCTCAGGAAGAAATTCTTGGTTCAAATCCTAATTTATTTTCTAAATCAATAATTTTGTGTTCTCTTAACACCTGGCTGTGATAATACATGGGTACCCTTTGGCACTTATTTTACTGCTGTGAAATGTTCTCCAAATCTTATCAAATTTCTTTGTGTTAGTCATTGTGATAAAGACAACTTATAATATATTTCTTTATTTCTGGCCTATTCTAAGTCAAGAAAAATATAATTTCAAAAATATGAAATATCGACAATGTGGAAAATAATATTTTACATGAAAATCAACATTAAATTCGTTCATATTTTAGAAAAGAAGTAGTAAGGAAAATAGTCAGTTGGAAATTATTTGCATATTATATTTTATGAAATTATATATATATATAATAAGTCAAAGATTGTTTCTAAGTTTTGTAACATTCACTAGGAAGGAGAAAAGCAAGTAACTGATTGATTTTTTCATGGAAGGCCTAACTGCTCATTAATCTGATAAGAGGTATAAATGCTTCCAAGGGGTTCCTATAAGTAAGCTTTTTATAATATGTTAAATGGATTATAGTGTATTTAAATTTACTATAATCTTATGACATAAAGCAAGCCCTAAAGGCCCAAGCTCCAATTTATTGTTAGAACTTCATTTAAACAGTTGAATTCTAAAGATGATGGCTATGAATTTAACAGTTTTAGCCAGATAGAAAGTAGATAATTTATGTTCACTTTACTGCTGAGAACAAGGGATGGTACTGTATACCTGTATCTTTATCATCTTTCACCAAAGGTAGGGTTCTTAATTGTGTTTGAGCATATCCTCTCACTGTCATACTTTAAAGTGACAATCTCGGCCCAATTTTCTGGGGAACTCGTGGTTTTAGCACTAAAAGATTTCCCTTGATGAAAATCCCTCAGCTCTGGGCAACTCAGGATCATGATCACACTAACAATGATTCGTACCAAACTATTCTTAGTCTAAAATATTATTCCTAGAATTTCATTTTAACTGTGAATCAAGGCTCTGATGGAAATTCTCATGATAATTCCTCATACACCAACCACCTATAATTTCACAAATTCTTGCTTTTAAATGTGTTGACCACATATTTCATTGTCATATTTATATATTCCATTCTGTACCTGGCTGAGTTCAAGTATAATATTGTATTTATGTGAATTCCAGGATGTGCTTTACACAGAAAAATTTTTCCAAAAATCCTTGACATAAGAAATTTTATCAGCAAACTCCAGGAAATGTGGCCCTTCCTTTTCTTCTGTACACATGCATGAGTCAGTTCTGAGAAAGCTGGGATGGGCATTGGAGTGCAGCAGGTTAAGCCAGCTCCTAGCAATACTAGGCAGTGAAAATTTTTGGTGAAGAAGTGAAAAAACAATGAAGGCTCTAGGGGAGAAGAGGCGAGAAGACAGAGACACCAGTGGAACCAGCAGTGGAGCCAGCTGCCGGCTGTGAGCAGCCAGCTACCGCATCAAGGTAGGAAGAAATAGCTGTGCACCCCACTGTTCGGTTTTAGCTCAGAGGGAATACCGCAGTCACCCACTGACGGCTACCTCAGCCTGGGGAGCTGAGTGGGGTTTGAGTAGCTGCCAGGCTTAGAGCAGGGAAGTTGCCTTCTTCTTCCCCTCCCTCAGTCCCAAAGCATGCCATATGGCAGTGAAAAGATTGGCAGCGTGCCTCTGTTCAGGTACTGCCGATATCAGAATCAGAGTCAGGAGGAGATGCCACTGTCCGTGAGAGAAGTGAGAGGAGTCTGTGGCAACCTGTATCGCTGCTGAGATTGCCTTAAGGAGAATCTGAGGACTAGGACGATACTAACTTAGAGTCTGGTCTGGAGAACTATTGGGAGGGAGGGTGTCCACGTAACTCCGTGAAGGGAGACCACATTGCCTGCTTCCCATCCCATCTCACAAGGTTTCCAAAAAACTAGCGGGAAGGAATGACATTTTTTTCTTTAAGATTTATTTGTTTATTTGAAAGTCATAGTTATACAGAGAGAGAAGGAGAGGCAAGGGGAGAGAGAGAGAGAAAGAGAGAGAGAGAGAGAGAGAGGTCTTCCATCCACTGGTTCACTCCCCAATTGGCTGCAACAGCCAGAGCTGTGCCCATCCAAAGCCAGGAGCCAGGAGTCTTTCTAGTCCCTTACATGGGTGCAGGTGCCCAAGGACTTGGGCATTCTTTTACTGCTTTCCCAGGCCATAGCAGAGAGCTGGATCAGAAGTGGAAGAGCCACCCATATAGGATGCTGGAACTGCAGGCAGCAGCTTTACCCACTATGCCACAGCACTGGCCCCAGAAGAGCCATCTTAATAAGGAGAGTACAGGCTGCCACATTCCACACATGACTGAGGGAATTTATCTGAGAGATAAACTCACAATCCCAGCTGACTTTCAGTCTAGTCTGGAAAGTTGCCAAGGGATGGTATGCCCACTTATGCCTGTGAAGTGCTCGCCTCCCAACATTCTATCCCACGTGCCCATATTCAAATTTCCCAAGCAAAGCAGCAGCAGGCAGTTGGCTCTGCGAATGCCTCAGCCCTCTCCATAGACAGAGAAGGTTCACAGGGCTCAGAGTGGATCCCATGTTCCCTGTGACTTGGAACTTAAAGCTGGGAATTTTCTGATTGCATGTTAGAGCTTGGGGTGTGGCTGAGTCTCTAGATAATCACTGTGACTGGCTTCAGAGGCGCAGGGTTCCCTGAGTGCCTAGGGAGTGTTGAGGGGTTGCAAGAGGAAGGGGAAACAGGACATGGGAATTCTTCCTCTGAAGAGCATAGCCGGCAAGTTCACAATGTGCCTCTTTTATTGACAAGGATTACATCAGCCATTTGTACAGTGCATGCATGAGCTTACATAACTCTAAGACTACTTGTAACAAGGTGGCATGTACCAATGCCATCTCACTAGTCCAAGTGATCAATTTCAGTTCACAATTGATCACACTGATAGGTCTAAGAGTCAAAGGGATCACACAAACAAGACTAGTGTCTACTAATACTAACTGATAGAATCAAAAAGGGAGAGAACGATCCATCATGGGAAGCAGATACACAGCAGACTCATAGAATGGCAGATGTCCTAAATAGCACTCTGGCCTCAGAATCAGCCCTTAAGTCATTCAGATCTGGCTGAAGAGCCCATGAGAATATTTTAGGCGTGGAAAGCCAAGACACTCTGGGAAAAAAAAAAAAAAAAAAAAGAAGAAGACCTAAATGAAAGATCTCTGCGAGTGAGATCCCAGTGGAAATAATGGGGCCATCAAAGAAGGAGGTACCCTTCTCTGAAGGGATGAAGGAACTTCCACTTTGACTAAGACCCTGTCTGAATAAGATTGAAGTCAGTGAACTCAAAAGGCTCCATAGCCTTGGAAAGTCATGACTAGAGCCTAGGGAGATTATTGACGCCATAAACAAGAGTGTCAAATTGTTAAGTCAACAACAGGAGTCACTGTGTACTTACTCCTCATGTGGGATCTGTCCTTAGTGTGTTGTCCAATGTGAAGTAATGCTGTAACTAGTACTGAAACAGTATTTTACACTCTGTGTTTCTGTGTGGGTGCAAACTGATGAAATCTTTACTTAATATATATATATATACATATATATATACACTAAATTGATCTTCTGTATATAAAGATAATTGAAAATGAATCTTGATGTGAATGGAATGGGAGAGGGAGTGGTAGATGGGACGGGTGTGAGTGGGAGGGAAAGTTATGGGGGGAGAAGCCATTGTAATCCATAAACTGTACTTTGGAAATTTATATTTACTAAATAAAAGTAAAAAAAAAAAGATTACTTGTAACATTGCTTGATAATCATTAGAATATGATTTTCAAGACATTGGTGGGGTGCACTGTGACTTGGTTTACCAGATTAGCAAGTATGGGAAAGCAGCTGCTGTCCTAGTTGGAGTCAAGGTTCCTGTGAGAACTCAATGCTCTTCTTGTTAACAGGCTATCTATTATCCTTGATCAACCACACTTTTTGTCCAGGAGGATTTGTCCTTGCTGACAGTGCTTTGGCAGAAACTTTGATACCTTGATTCATTGCAGAGTGTCTTGTGCTCACATGGAGGACTGCACGGATCCTTTGTGCAGCTCAAGTGCCTGAGTGGGAGGGTGTTGCCACTGTGAACTTGCTCCTGGCATTGATCACCTTGGCAGAGGGGAGTTGAGGCACTGATTACATGAGGTGATGTGATTGTACCATCCACAGTGCTGATAATAGAGATCAACCACGCTCAACGTTGGTGTCAGTTTAGACTCTTGTACCACCCATCCCCAATAATCACTGACTTGAGCTCCTTGGCCCTATCTAGTTCATCCCTTTGAATATCTACTGATGGAGCAGACACTCCATTAAAAAAAGCATATTTAAGACATAAAAGCCAACAAAGGAAAAAAATCAACAAGTGGTTCCACAAATGCCTGAAAATAAATGTAGAAACATGAAAAACCTGAATGAAGAAGATAGTATGACTTCCCAAAGGAACACAACAGCATTTCAATATTAAAATGTGAAGAAGAGATTGATGAAATGCTTGAAAATGAATTAAAAATGATTATAAGATTACTCAAAAATACAGAAAAACAAATTCACGAGTTAAAGAAATCCATATATGACATGGATAAAAAATTTTGCTGGGAAATAGAGACATTGAAGCTAAATCAAACTGAAATATTAGAAATGAAGAATTCAATTTGTCAAAAATAAAATACAGAGCCGGTACTGTGGTTAAAGCTGCTGCTTGCAGTGCCAACATCCCATATGGGCACCAGTTCAAGTCTCAGCTGCTCCACTTCTGATACAGCTCTCTGCTATGGCCTGGGAAAGAAGTAGAAGATTGCCCATGCACTTGGATGCCTGTACCCACATGGGAAACCCGAAGAGCTCCTGTATCCTGGCTTTGGATCAGTGCAACTCCAGCCATTGCGGCCAACTTGGGAGTGAACCAGTGGATGGAAGACCTCTCTCACTCTGCCTCTCCTTCACTCTCTATGTAACTGACTTTAAAGTCAAATAAATAAATTTTTTAAAAAATAAAATAAAATATAGTAGAAAGCATTAACAACAGTATTGGTGAGACAGAAGACTCAGTAGTCAAGCTAGAAGATAAATCCTTGGAAATATCTCAGGCAGACGAAAAAAGGGGAAGACAAAGGAGAAGGGGAAAGGGAAGAGGAAAGAGAAGGAGAAGTGAAGGAGAAGGAGAAGAAATAATTAGGAAAACTGCAAACAGCATTCACGATTTATGAGATACTATCAAATGAGCAAGCGTGTGGTCTTTGGAGTTCCTAGAAGTGTGGGAAGAGAGAATGGGTTAGAAGTTCTATTCAGTGATATAATCATAGAAAACTTCCATAATTTGGAGAAAGAAAGGGACATCCAAGTCCAGGAACACATAGAACTTCTAAAAGACATGACAGAAAAAAAATCTTCATCACGGCACATTGTAGTCAAACCTTCAACAGTAAAACAAAAAGAAAAAGAAATGTAAAATGTACGGGTGAAAAACACCAGATTACCTTCAGAGGACCTACAAGTATACTGGCAGCTTATTTATTATCAGAAATCTTACATGCTAAGAGAGAATGGAGATACACAGCCCAACTAAGAAAAGGAAAAAAAAAAAAAGTCAACCTAGAATACTGTACCCTTCAAAGCTCTCATTTAAAAATGAAAGTGAAATAAAGACCTTTCCAAACAAACAGAAATATGAAAGAATTTTTCACCACTCTTTCAGTCTTACAAAAGATGTTTAAGGATGTGCTACACACAGAAACTGAGATAGTCATCATTATGAAAGAATGTGAAGGCAAAGCAATCTCCTGGAGAGGGAGTGAGAGATGGGATGGTTGTGGGTGGGAGGGAGGTTATGCG
Source organism: Oryctolagus cuniculus (assembly GCF_051225735.1). Classification (NCBI taxonomy): domain Eukaryota; kingdom Metazoa; phylum Chordata; class Mammalia; order Lagomorpha; family Leporidae; genus Oryctolagus; species Oryctolagus cuniculus. The sequence goes on along the minus strand of NC_142868.1, from coordinate 23,975,066 downwards.
GGGAAAAGCTGCTATAATCCAAAAGTTGTAGCTTGGAAATTTATATTTATTAACTAAAAGTTGAAAAAAATTTAAAAACTACAAAGAAACTCCAAAGGAAACAACAGGGATATTTATGGAAAAATGGCAAGGTCAAGTTGTCATTACTTATCAATAACAACCATGAATGTGAATGGGCTAAATTCTCCAATTAAAATATACAGACTATCTAAAAGTTTTAAAAATCTATTTCTTGCATATAGGAAAAACATCTCACACAAACTGAAAGTGAAAGGATGGAAAAAATTCCATGCTAAAAAAAAGAAAAAAAAAAGAAAAGAAAGAAAAAACCACAAGAGTAACGATGCTAATATCAGGCATAGTAGACTTTTTTTTAAAAGATTCATTTTATTTATTTGAAAGACAGAATTACAGAGTGAGGTAGAGCCAAAGAGAGAGAGAAAAAGAGAGAGGTCTTCCATTTACTGGTTCACTCCTCAAATGACCACAATGGCCAGAGCTGAGCTGATCCAAACCCAGGAGCCAGGAGCTTCCTCTGGATCCCGCATGCAGGTGCAGGTGCCCAAGGACTTGGGCCAACCTCTACTGCTTTCTCAGGCCATAGCAGAGAGCTGGATTAGAAGCAGAGCAGCCAGGACTCAAACCAGTGACCATATGGGATGTCAGCACTGTGGGCCATGGTTTTAACACATGGTGCCACAGTGTTGGCCCCAGGCATAATAGACTTGTACAGAAAAAATATTGAAGGAGAAAAAGGAGGGCATTATATAATGTTTAAGGGATTAATTCAACAGGAAGATATGATTATATTAAATGTATATGCACCCAATACCAAGGTAGCTAGCTACTTAAAACAAGTGTTAATGTTTCTGAATGGAGACATATACTATAATAAAATAATAATGAGGAAATTCAACACCTCACTTTCATTAACAGATCAACTAGACAAAAACCACAACACCAAGAAACAACAAATCTAGTCTACACATTGGACCAAATGGACCTAATTGATATCTCAGCATTTCATCCCACAGTTGCAGAATACACTTTATTTTCATCAGGGCTAGGACGTAAAGCAAATCTTATCCAATAAAAAAATCAAATCATGCCATATATCTTTTTTGACCTTAATAGAATGAATATGGAAATTAACAACTTAAATTCTAGAAAACATGCAAACACATGAACTATATACTAATTAATGGGCAGTGGACATAAAATAAATCAAAAAGATAATCAAAAAATTCCTGGAAATTAATGAAGGTGAAAAAAATATCAAGACATATGTAATACATCAATAGCAGTGTAAACAGTGAATTGTATAGCCATTAGTGCATACATCAAGAAACTGGAAAGGAATAAATGACCTAACAATGCACCTTAAGGACCTAGAAAAACATGAACAAGCCAATCCTAAAATAATTGGAAGGAAAGAAATAAAATCAGAGAAAGATAAATAAAACTGAAACCAAATTGGGGGGGGGGGATACAAAGCTCTGTGAAATGAAGTGCTTGTTTTGTTTTTTTTTTAATAAACAAAATTAATACAGCATTGTCCCAAATAGTCAAAAGAAAAAGGGGAGAAGATCCTAATTAATACAATCAGATGAAAAAGAGATATTTTTTGTGCCAGTGTTGTGGCACAGAAGGTTAAGCGGCCACCTGCAATGCTGGCACCCCATATAGGCATGGATTTGAGTCTTGGAGGCTCCACTGTCAAACCAGGTCCATGTTAATGTGCTTGGAATAACAGTGAATGGTGGACCAAGCTTAAGCCCCTGCATCCATGTGGGAGACCCAGAAGAATCTCCTGGCCCCTTGATTTGGATTGACCCTGCTCCAGCTGTCACAGCAGTTACAATCAAAACATCCTCACTGGAGCTCCCATTGCGACATAGCAGATAAAGCTTCCATCTCTTCCACATTCAAGCCAGCATCCCATTAGCATTCCAGTTTGAGCCCAGCTCCTCCACTTCTGATCCATCTCCCTGTTAGTGCAACTAGGAAAGCAACAGAAGGTTGCCACAACTGCTTGGGCACCAGCAGTCATGTAAAAGACCTGGAAGAAGCTTCTGGCTCATGGCTTCTGCCTGTGCCAACCCTGGCTGTTGTGGTCATTTCAGGAGTGAAGTAGCAGATGGAAGACTTTTCTCTCTATCTCACCCTCTCTCTCTCTTGGTAATTCTGCCCTTCAGATAAATAAAATAAATATTTTTAAACTAACAGCCTGGTAGTGACACAAAAATTGACATGTAGAACAAAGAAAAGGAATAGAAGTCCTGGAGATTACTGCACATAGCTATGGCCAGCTAACCTTTGACAAAAAGGTAAAATGAATCCCTGGAGAATGGACTGTCTCTTCAAAAAACTGTGCTGGGAAAAGAGGATCCGCATGCAGAAGCATGAAACATGATCCCTACCTTACACCATATACAAGAATCTACTCTTAATGGTTCAATGATCTCAATCTATGACGTGATACAATAAAGTTCCTAGAGGAAAGCATTGGGGAAACTGCAAGACATCAGTATAGGCAAAAACTTCTTGGAAACACCCAGAAGCTTAGGAAATCAAGGCAAAAATTGACAAATGGGATTATATCAAGCTAAGAAGCCTCTGCACTAGAGAGGAAATACTAAACAAAGAATCATTTGTCAGAGTGGGATAAAACATTTGGAAACTGTGCAACTGATGAAAGATTAATAATTGGTATCTATGAAGAGTTCACAAAACTTAACAACAAAATAATCCATTTAAAGGGGGGCAAAGGACATGAGAAGGGCTTTTTGAAAGGATGAAGTTCAAATGGCCAACATACACATAAAAAATTCTCAGGATCACTAGCCATCAGGGAAATGCAAATCTAAACCACAATGAGGGTTCATCTCACTCCAGTTAGAATGACCCTCATCTGGGAGTGTAAACAAGTATGTTCACTGTGGAAGACAGTCTGGAGATTACTCTGAGATCTTAAAAATGGATCTACTATATGATCCAGCCATCCCACTCCTGGGAATGTACCCAAATGAAATGAAACCAACATATTAAAGAGTTATCTGTGCCCTCTATGTTTATTGCAGCTCTACATGCAATAGCTAAGATGCAGAATCACTGTAGATGTCCATCACATTATAATTGAAGAGGCTGGCACTGCGGAATAACAGGTAAAGCCAGTACCTGCATGCTAGCATTCCATATGGGCACCAGTTCAAAATCCAGCTAATCCACTTCTGATCCATCTCTCTGCTGTGGTTTTGTTTTTTTTGTTTTGTTTTGTTTTGTTTTGTTTTGTTTTGTTTTGTTTTGTTTTTTTTGACAGGCAGAGTTAGAGAGAGAGAGAGAGACAGAGAGAAAGGTCTTCCTTCCGTTGGTTCACCCCCCAAATGGCCACTACGGCCGGCGGGCTGTGCTGATCCGAATCCAGGAGCCAGGTGCTTCCTCCTGGTCTTCCATGTGGGTGCAGGGCCAACCACTTGGGCCATCCTCCACTGCCTTCCTGAGCCACAGCAGAGAGCTGGACTGTGAGAAGAGCAACCGGAACTAGAACCCGGGGTGCCGGTGCCACAGGTGGAGGATTAACCAAGTGAGCTGCGGCGCTGGCCACTTCTATGGTCTTGAAAAGCAGTAAAAGATGGCCCAAGTGCTTGATACCCTGCACCCATGTGGGCAAATCTAAAGAAGCTCTTGGCTCTTGGCTTTGGATTGGCTCAGCCCTGGCTGTTATGGCCATTTGGGGAGTAAATTAGTGGATGGAAACTCTCTCTCTCTCTCTCTCTCTCTCTCTCTCTCTGCCTCTGCTTCTCCCTCCTGTAACTCTAACTTTCATATAAATCAATATTTTAAAAAATTATGACTGGATAAAGATAATGTTGTATATATATATATATATATATATACACTATGGAACACTATTCAGCCATAAAAACATATGAAATGCTGTCTTTTGCCACAAAGTGTTTGCAACTAGAAACCATTTCTCATAGGGTAATAAGCCAGTCCCCAAAGGATAAATATATGCTTTTCTTGATTTGTGGTATCTACTATACAGAGTACAAAAAATAATGTAAATGAGAAAAATTGACATTTTTAGATTTGATTATTGTTCATAGTCTTTGTGTATACTCTTGAGGAACTGTGGTTTGTATACTTACTACTTGTTGAATTCTTTATTTAGTGAAAGGTTAAACTTGTGATTATAAAATAAACTGAAAGAATGTCATTGTAAAAACTAAAAGAAAAAAGAAGAAAGGTGATGATTGGGAGTGTGGGTGGAATAGAAGGTAGTGTGGGAAGTATCATTATGCTCTTAAATGTGTATATTTGAAATACATGAAATTTGTTCAACTTGGGTCCTGCACTGTGGCATAGTGGGTAAAGCTGTCTTCTGCAGTGCTGGCATCCCAAATGGGTTCCAGTTTGAGTCCCGGCTGCTCCATTTCTGATCCAGCTCTGTGCTATGGCTTGGGAAAGCAATAGAAGATGGCCCAAGTCCTTAGGACCCTGCACCTTTATGGGAGACCCGGAAGAAGCTCTTGGCTCCTGGCTTCAAATCAGCCCAGCTTCAGCTGATGCAGCCATTTGGGGAGTGAGCAAGCAGATGGGAGATCTCTCTCTCTCTCTCTCTCTTTCTTTATCTGCCTCTGTTTCTCTTTAACTTTCTGCCTTTCAAATGAATAAATAAATAAATCTTTTGAAAATCAAAATATGTTCAACTTATATAAATAAAAACATTAAAAAGAAATTGTATTAGTTTATTCTAGAATGTATTCATATTTAAATGTATTAAGAACTACACTTAAACATTTTTTGGAAGAGCTTGGGGAAGGTAGTCATATAATCTATGACTATATAAGCCTCCCGTGTTCTGAGCCAGCTATATTTGTACATTTGTAGGAAGCCATCTTGCATGAATGCCTATTTTCAGCTTGTGAGATATGCAGAAGTAGGATGAGGGAAGGATACATAAACAGCTATTATTAGATATAGTATGTAGGATGAAATTCTGGTTATTATATAATTTGCACTATATAAGATAGGATAGTGAAGAATTACATCATTATATACCTGATACAACGGCCACTGTCAAAAAACAAGACAATAAATGTGGACAAGGATGTAATGCGATTGAGTTCTTTGTGCACTTTGGATGGAGCTATTGAAAAGTGCAGCTACTAAAGAAAGCTGTAAAATGTTTTCCTCAAAAAATTAAAAGTTCAACTACCATCTGATTCAGCAACGTGGCTTCTGTAAATAATACCTCCAAATAAATTTTAGTGAAGGTCTGGAAGATTATCTGTATCCTCTCATTTATTGCAGCATTATTCACGGAGTCAAAATACACAAACAACCACATTCCATCAACAGATGAATAGATAAAAAATATAATGGATGCATACAATGGAATACTATTTAGTCTTAAATAGAAAAAAAAAACACCTACATTTTGACATGTATGTGAATCACACTTCAAAGAATCTTTATATAAATAAAATTAGTTCTGAGATTTGTTTAGACAGTTAAATCCACAATAAGGGAATGGTTGATAACAGGTGTTATAAGTAAAAAAAAATCATATTTCCTGTGTTTAGGGGATTGAAGTTATAGCTGTGTAGAGGAGGGAATAAAGTAGGAAGAGGTATATGAAAAGGTTGGGCATGATTTTTTAGTATCTTTTGTAATCTCTAATTTTCTGAAAGAATTGTCTTACAACAAGCCACATGTTAATTGTCTTATAGTCATATTTCCTTTGATTTTTAATTAATAACCCATAGTAGCCAGTACCAAAGCATAGCTATTGAAGTTTTTTTTAAATTATCTTTAGAGCTAGTCACAAGATGTATCATTATCATTTGAAATATATATGCTGTGTAGGATTTTGGAAATACCATCTTTTAAAAATACACTGCGGCCAAATCTTTCAGCAGTTTAATGCATGATTTCTGATAGACACAACAACAGTGAAATATTTCATTCAACCTTTAAAAAGCTTAAACTGAAAGTTTAATGAAGACATAGTTGACTCATATTTCTTTACAAGTTCCCTGACATTATAGCCCTTCTGCTTTCAAGATTTAATTCTAGTGTTGCTGCTTGAAATCTTGCTAAAATCACCTTCAATTGTTTGTCCTCATCTTCCCCTTCAGATGAATACAGAAACAGCAGTTCTGAGCATTCTCTTGAGGTTTCTCATAAGAAGAATCCAGAGATGAAATGGACTCTTGTTCCATAAAATTTTTTACAGAAGTTTGGTAATTGTTAAAGTAAAACTTTCAGTGTATCTCTGTGATATACTAAGGGAACATCACTATTCTCTTCCCGTTTATGAAGACATGCTTGTCAATGACATACAGAAGAATAGATAAATCGTCTTTAAAGATATATAACTTTAATATGTAAGACTGTACTTTGAAAGAAAAAAAAGTACCATAGTGGTTGAAAGAAAGTTCTAGAAAGAAGAAAAATAATAGAGGCACTAGACCACTTTTTAATATAATTTTATGTGACTGACCTTGTGGTATCGGAGGTTAAGCAGTCTCCTGCAATGTTGGCATCACATATGGTCACACTTTCAAATCCTGACTTCTCCACATCCAATTCAGATTTCCTAGAAAAGCAACAAAAAATGTCACAAGTGCTTAAGTCTCTGCACCCACATGGGAGACCTTGTGGAAACTCCCGGCTCCTGACTTCTGTCTGGCTCAGCTGCAGCCGTTGTGTCCATTTGGGCAGTGAAACAAAGGATGAGAGATTTTCTTATTTCTTCTCTCTCTCCCTTTCTCTCTGTCTTTATGTAACTCTGCCTTTAAAATAAAACAAATCCTAAAAAAATACAATTTCACAAATGAGGCGTTATTCAGGCATCAGTGGATAATTCACTAAGAATTTATTACTTCTGTAGAATAACTTTCTCTTTTAAACCACTTAAACACTATTTGATTGGACAAGTACCAAAGAGAAGCTGTAGAAAAATCATGAAAGAAATAATTTTTATTTAGGTATTAAGTAATTATTTTAATTATAGTATGACTATCAGGGTCATTTGCCGTTATTTTATTATAATAAATCTTGCGTTTTCCATTTATTTTTTTCTGACATGATAACATATAGTGAAAACACTAGCAAGCTATGTTGTAAATGTTGCTAGAGAAAATGTGAAGAGGCTCACTCCAGATACAGGAATTCCCATTTATGATCCACTATGAAATATAGCATAATTTCTTATGAGTATATTTGAGTCTGTGGCACAACACTCAATGTGAACTATAATGAATGTTGCTATCTATGTGTCAAAATCATGTGAATATTACCATGAGTATACACTAGGTACAGAATCTCTGTCTCATTGCATATCCAATCATCCAGCATTAGCAGATATTCCTAGTTTTACAAAGTAGCTTTAGCAATTCCTATTTCCCTAAGGGAAGATTGTTTTGATCCTTCTTTTCCAATGATATTTTCCATCTTTTTTATTTTTGTCTTCTTAGATAAGCAGATATCATGCAATGATTTATAATTTGCATTTTCCTATCACTAATAAAGTTTAACCAATTTTGATATGTTTTTATTGTTGCAATAATGTCTTCATGACATGTCTGGACAAGTCTTTTGCTCATTTTTATTAGACTGTCTTTTTTAATATTTGATGTGCAGACATTCATTATATATTATAAACACTTCTGCTATATACATATGCTTTAAATGTTTTCCCACTCCATGTACTGCCTTTTAATTCTTTCAGCACTGTGTTTTGATGAGTACAAATTATTTTCACACACTCAAATTTATTCATTGCTATAGTACATTTTATACTTTCTGCTGTAATTTATTTAAGTCTAATAACCCACTGTTCATACATATATATGTATATAGTGGGTTATAGGATATCCAATCATCCAGCTTTAGTAGATATTCATAGTTTTACAGAGTAATTACAGCAATTCCTGTTTTCTTATATGTTCCTATTTCATATATATATGTATATATAAAGTGAGTTGAAGAGTAAATTATTGGCCGGCACCGCAGCTCACTAGGCTAATTCTCCACCTGCGGCGCCAGAACCCAGGTTCTAGACCCGGTTGGGGCACCAGACTCTGTCCCGGTTGCTCCTCTTCCAGTCCAGCTCTCTGCTGTGGCCCAGGAGTGCAGTGGAGGATGGTCCAAGTCCTTGGGCCCTGCACCCACATGGGAGACCAGGAGAAAGCACCTGGCTCCTGGCTTCGGATCCGCACAGTGCACTGGCGGCAACATGCCAGCCCTAGCGGCCACTTGGGGGTAGGGGTGTGTGTGTGAACCAACGGAAAAAAGGAAGATCCTTCTATCTCTCTCTCTCTTACTAACTCTGCCTACCAAAAAAAAATAAAAGAAAGAAAGAAAAAATAAAGAAAAAAAGAATAAATTATTATCACATATTTTTCACGTTTCCATTTTGTTCAGTTTGTAAATTTTTGTTATAAAAAATTCCAACACTATCAAACTGTAATAAAACACATTTTATTCTCCATTTGTCTTCAGAGGCAAAAGAGAAACTTCATAAGTTCTTCAAAATAGCATTTGATTGTATATCAGGGAAAAATCAACATTTCAATTTAAATGTCTCCAACAATTGCTCAAAACAGTGTTACAAGGTGGGATAATAGTATCTAAATTCTTTTTCTTTTATTTAAAGGTCTTCCTTCTGTTGGTTCACCCCCCAAATGGCTGCCAAGACCGGAGCAATGCTGATCCAAAGCCAGGAGCCAGGTGCCTCCTCCTGGTCTCCCATGGGGTGCAGGGCCCAAGCACTTGGGCCATCTTCCACTGCACTCCTGGGCCACAGCAGAGAGCTGGACTGGAAGAGGAGCAAGTGGGACAGAATCAGGCGCCCCAACCAGGACTAGAGTCCGGCGCCCATATGGGATGACGGCGTCACAGGTGGAGGATTCACCAAGTGAGCCACAGTGCCAGCCCCTCTAAATTCTTTAGACCCAAATTTTGTCTCTTTGCTCAACAGACTTCTTCTAATATATGACGAAAATATAGTGTACGCTTTAAAAGCGTAGACCGGAAAGTTAGATGAAAGGTGTTACTCATTCATTTGTTCATTCACACTAGTAAATCTAGATTCATATGAATGAAAGTTCAAGAACATTTCATTAAAATATTTAAAAGGGAATTAATGGAATTTACATCTGAGTCATATTTATTAACACCAAGAACATAAAAGTTAAATATACATAGATCTAGGCCTTGGGGGTTTCATTGTCTTTCAGACAAACAGAAATGAATGGATATTATGATAGCTCCGGAGTTACATTTAATTTTAAAGGTGAGAGGAAAAAGAGATGAGAATAAAGTGAAACATAAATAATTCTGTCTGAATGAATCAAAAGTATAATGACAGAAATCTACCTTCAATGGGCAAGGTTTTGATGGATGAACAAGAGTTAGGAAAACAAAGGGAATAAGACCACATAGAGCAGAACAGTACACACACATTAGTATTGCCACAAAGGCGGGGTTGAATTCAGGAAATTGAGATAATATTTTAGGCGGTTAGAAAGTACAGTCTAAGAGGATGGGAGAATAAATTGTAGAAAGCAAATTATAAAGAATGCAGACATTGTCCTATGAGAAAATCATTTTTTCCCCTTAGTAGAGTAGGGTCTTGATTAAGTCACATTTTTAGAGCTATTACTGGGGACAAAACCAGCTTGAAGGAAATGACAATTCTGAACCTGAAACACAGCCTCTAGATGTATTTAGGCATTACTATTACAATATTCTTATATAATCATATTCTCTTACATATATTTATGAATTCCCAAAATCATTTACTGAAGTCATTCCAGAAATATCTTTAAACAATCTTCAAAATATTGAAAATATCAGCCAGAACAGTACAGCATTTTCCACTATATGACTTACTTTACTTTTTTTGGTTAATAATATAATGTTGGTACACAATATTCAGTCAATATCAGTGTTATAAACACATGCAATTATAGATATATCTTCCAAGTAAAGTAATTTCTTAGAACTATTGATGACATACCTAAATACTAGAAAGTGTTTTCCACAATGTAATAACCAATATTTCCTTATTAAAGGTCAACTATTCATGTGAATCTGCTGCATGCATTAGGATTTAGTTAAGAATGGTTAAATGGGCCAGTGCTGTGGCTTAGTGGGTAAAGCCACTGCCTCTGGTGCCAGCATCCCATATGGGTGCTGGTTCGAGTCCCGGCTGCTCCACTTCCAATCCAACTCTCCTGCTATGGTCTGGGAAAGCACTGGAAGATGGCCCAAGTCTTTGGGCCCCTGCACCTGTTTGGGAAACCCAGAAGAAGATCCTGGCTCCTGGCTTCAGATCAATTGGCACAGCTCCAGATGTTGAGCAAATTGGGGAGTGAACCAGGGAATGGGAGATCTCTCTCTCTCTCTCTGCCTCTCCTTTTTTGTGTGCATGTAACTCTTTCAAATAAATAAGTAATAAATATTAAAAAAAGAATTGTTCCAAATATGAGTATGTATCCACACCAAACATTATACAAATCCCTGCATATTTAAGAAAAATACTACTTTATTACAACGTTGTATTTCTGCTTTACTCTCTTTATTACTCTATAGCATTGGATTAGATCAAGATTAAATCGTAAAATACATCTACATGTATTTGTCTCTTCTGCTCTAAGATTGTTTCCTGATTGTCACATAACAGATCTAGAATATTTGTGATCTTCTGCATATTAAAATGCTTGGAAAAAATATTTAATGATTAGTTAGTAAATGCACCCTAACTATATCAGGACCATCATGTCTTCTCACCCCATACCACAGGACCTAATGAATACTTGAATGATTTGTCCGATGGAGTAGCACTAGGAAAACCAAATGATTTTACAAAAATGGAAGGTTACAGGCATCTGTAAGTGTGAGGAAAGATTCACCTCTATGGTTATAAATCGAGTAGTTTACTTTGATGAATAAATGCATAGATATTTGCACAAAATGAGTTGTCTGTGCTAGAATTTGGACAAAATAAATTGTCTGCGCTGTTGTTTATCAGTACACTGAGTGTAACAAAATTTTCCTGAATTAAAAACATGCCCAATTGTGTTACATATAATTAGTTATTTTCTCAATTTTGAATATTCAACTTTACCTAATTTAAGTTATATTATAAATGAATTTTCAATAGCAGAATATATAATACAAGAAGAATTAGTGTAGTCTTATGATACTGGCCTCAAAACCTGCAATGATTTATTAACATTTATGTTCTCCACTGCATTGTTCTGCAATCTTCTTTGTTTCTTATTTCGACAACTGTAGACATATATAAGGATACTTGAAAAGGTTTACAGAAACATGAAATTAAAAGATAAATCTATTTTTGTGCAAGCAAATTGAAATCCATGCATGATTTCTTTATAATATGCAGTTTGCATGAGCTTTTTGAAGATATTTTGTACAAATGTCTACATTATTCCCAATTAAAAATATTAGAGAGGAAATTAGCATAGCAGTTAAGATACACACATGCCAGGTTGAGGTGTATGGATTCCAGCTCCTAACTCCAGTTATGTATTAATATCGACATTAAGAGGCAGCAGGGATGGCACAAGTGATCGGGTCTCTTCCTCCGATGTGGGAGGTTTTGATGGAGTTCACAGCTCCCAGCTTTGGCTTGGTTCACTTCTGGCCATTGCAAGCATTTGGAGAATGAATCATCAGATAAATGAGAGCCAAGAGTTCTCTATCTCCCTCTGCCTCAACCTCACATTAGTTAAAATTAAAATTAAAAAGAAATAATTTTAGAAATAAATTCCACTTTGTTACTACACCCAAGAAAGCTTTGACTGGACTCACTTTCTTTAAGTCCATCATTAAAACAATGACTATGATCAGAAAAACTACTATTAGAATTAATTCCAAAATATGCATCTTCACCTATAATCATATATAGAGTGTGTCTTATGAGAGTCTCATGAACTGGACTTAGAAGTTGGGTGGTGAACAAAATCAAATTATGAGGAATTATTAAACAAGAATTCACAAGAAATCAAGTGAAATTGCATAAGAGTAATAATTATTTAATTTAGTTAAGAGGCACATGGTTCCCAGCATACAATCACTATATATATATATATATATATATATATATATATGCAGATATATATTAAAGGTTTACTTATTTATTTGAAAGGCAGAGCTACAGAGAAGCAGAGGTAGAGAGACAGAGAGAGAGAGAGAGACAGAGAGAGACAGAGAGAGTTCTTGAATCTGCTGGTTCACTCCCCAGATGGCCTCAACGGACAGAGTTGCACCCATCCAAAGGCAGGAGCCAGGAGCCAAGAGCCAGGAGCTTCTTCCAAGTCTCCCAGGCAGGTGCAGGGGCCCAAGGACTTGGGCCGTCTTCTACTGCTTTCCTAGGACATTGCAGGGAGCTGGATCTGAAGTGGAGCAGCAGGAACCAGGACTGGTGCCCACACAGGACGCTGCACTACAGGTGGTGGCTTTACCTGCTACACCACAGTGCCGGCCCCTAATCACTATATATATTTTAAAAGATCTTATTTTATTTATTTAAAGGCAGAGTGACAGAGAGATAAGCAGAGACTGAGACAGAAAGAGATCTTCTATTCACTGGTTCACTCTCCAAATGTCTACAACAGCCGGGAGTGGGCCAGGCTAAAACCAGGAGCCAGGAAGTCCACTGGGGTTTTCCACATGGGTGGTAGGGGCCCAAATACTTTGTCTAACATTCTGCTGCCTTAACAGGAAACAGGATTGCATGGTGAGCAGCTGGAACTCAAACTAGAGCTCTAATCAGAGTTGCCAATGTCTTCGGTGAGGGTTTAACCCACTGCACCACAATGCTACCAGCTACATTACGTTATTGAGTAGATATAGGATGTTAAGCATTTCACTAGTTCTACAAATGGGAAAAATTAAGCAACAAGGTATCTTGCCCATGGGGTGCTCATATCTCTCTACAATGTCATATATACTTGTGAGCTACCTGTTTGTTTTTTTTTTTTAAGTGCGAACAATAAAACTAGTGAAGCAACACATAAACAAATCCCCAATGATTTTCTTTATACAACTCGACAGGCAAACTTTCTGTAAGTTATAGCCAACCAGGACACTTTCCCTCTCAACACAGCCTAGAGGCAGGAGAATGAAAGGAGGGAGCACTAAAGACATTTCTGTCCCGAGGCGGTTTCAGGCTACTCCAGGCTAAAGACCAAACTCTCCTGATGCCAGAGGATAGAATGTTTGCAATGATAGCACTTCAGAAATAATTTGATACTTATTTCTGGACTCCAAATGTTACAGAGTCTCATGCCTGAAATAGAGATCTACAGGTTTTGTAAAGTTAGGTTATGCAATTTTCAGTATTTGGAAGCCTCTGCAGTCTGCAAACAGTAGAAAATGATCACACATGAAATTTTGTGTATCATCTTCAACTTGTTCATCATGAATATTAATTAGTTTCAACATATAGCTTTTGAATATTTATTCTTTGTTTAGGTCCCTTCTTTGCACTAATGGATTCCTCTTCACCCCATTGGAAAGCGAGAGCTTCCTGCCTAGGACTTTGCTGTGTGCTTGGGGATGGCCAAGTGCACAGCAGCAATTCATTAGTCAGAGACACTCCCAGCCCAGACAGTGAGGACACTGAATGCTGCAAAAGGTCATGCAGAGTTTGCACTCAGAATCAGTGTCCACCCAGGGCTGTGGCAGGCAGACTGTGCTGTACAAAGAGGGTGAGATGACCCCTGCTTCCCAAGGGAGGCTGTGACTGAGTTGATAGAAGGATTCCAGAAGCTGGCAGAGAACTGAACCCTGCTACTCAGGGATAAGCAGCCCTGTACCTTGCTCCTCTTGGCAAGGAGATTATTAGGCCAGAAAATCTTTTCCTCCTGAGCACAGAGGGAATGAGAACTCATGGTTAGGTGAACAAGGTCCTGCCTGTCTCATCATTTGTCAAGATGGAATATAGTATCCAGCTTTTTTTTAGGCTTTCCACTTCAGTTTCAAAACTGAAATGCTTCTTGTTTGTTAATTTGAATTCTATGGAAACTATAACCAAAGTTATTTTTTCAATCATTTTTGCAATGATGACGTTTTACTGTATCTTTCTACAACTGAACTGGAACTGCAATTATGTCTGTCTAAAGTGTTAATAAAATGTGAAGTTGGGGATTTGTGGTTGGAACATATCCTTTGCATTACCACACTGAAAGGGAAATGCTTTGCTTTTTTTTTTCCTGATGCTTAGCTTCCTGAATGCCCATGAATTTAGTATTTCACTATCACTTACAACTTGTGACCCATTTGGCAAATTCCTCAACCTTACATACCAAACTAAATAACATATATGTAGCAAAATGATGTTTTCTTTGTTTTAAATTTCTTACCGATAATTCCCATGAACCAGACTAGAAGTACACAGAAATTAGTGGTGTTTCTGTAATGTACAGCACATGAAATCATAGCATGTGGGACAACTCCTTCAGTTCCTCTGTCTTTTCAAAATCTGCCTAGTCTGTGTACCTATTATTCTTTAATTTCCTTTCCAAAATAATTGGCTGCTGGGCTTTTATTCAGAGTCCTTCAGCTTCCAGCCCAGAGAAATTACCTTGCAAGGCTGACCTTCTTAAAAAAATGGTAGAGGAGAAGGAAATAGAACAATGGAATATTGAGTCCTCTTCAGGAACACAGGGAGAAAAGCCTGGGTGAACTTAAAATTTAATGACGAGTGTGACTTTCCATATTTAATAATTATTTTAATTAGTTCATATTAGGAACTATTTTTATTCTCACAGGTAACTTGGGGTCTTTGCTCACATTCTCGGGAAATTCAGAAAGTAAGAAGAAGAATAGAGGAGACAGAAGAAATAAAGCAAAGATAAAAACGAAAGCGTAGTAATGTTAAAATAAAGAACTACTGTGTAAGACAGCACAAAAGAATATGTTTTTAATACATTGTCCCTGCTCTACAACTGAGGAATTATATGAAAATCTTTCAAATGCAAATGTTACTTTGTTCCTATCATTTTACATCCTACATTAAGTCCTAAGGAAATGTAAAGTGTTTTTTTTTTTTCTAAGAGTACATTTGAAAGACATTATTAAGCTCTCCTGCAGTATTTTGTTAATTCCAAGGTGCACATTTTTCACATTTACAAGTACGACATCCAGAACATCCTGCAATCAAAACCATGAAGGTGTGCAGAGCTTGCTGTTGACAAGCAAATGCGTGAAAACCAAAGCTTGGTGAATGGGTTATATCAGTTCATAAACTCTCTCTGAAGAAAAGGGTAACACTTCCAATTGAGACGAGTGACATTATATGTGTTTGAAGGTACAGAGGGTGATGCTGTGTGGACAACTCTGAGACTGACCACTAACTGTTGTTACCTAGATTCAGAAATGACAAAATCTGGGGCAGGCATTTTGTTTGGTAATTAAGATGTTGGTTAGGACACACCAGAGTTCAAGTCCTGGCTCTGGCTCCTGATTTCAGCTTACTTCCATTGCAAATCCTGGGAGGCCATGGTGATGGACAAGATAAGTTGATTCCTGCCACATGGAGAGACCTAGATTAAGTTCCTGACTCCTGTCTTTGGATATTGCAAGCATCTGGGGAGTGATCCACTAACCAGAATCTCTATGTGTGTCCCCACCCTCCTCCTCTAAAATGAATACATACAGCTTTTAAAAATAACTCTGAGGAGCCAGCTCTGTGGTGTAGTACCCTGGCCCTCTGCCTGCAGTACCAGCATCCCATATGGGCACCAGTTCATGTACCAGATACTCCTCCTCCAATACAGCTCTCTACTATGGCCTGGGAAAGCAATGGAGTATGGCCTAGGTGGTTGGGCCCCTGCTGCTGCATGGGAGACCTGGCTCCTGGCTTCAGATGGGCCCAGTACCAGCCACTGAAGACATATGGGGAGTGAACCAGCAGATGGAAGATCTCTCTCTGTCTCTCCCTCTCTCGGTAACTCTGCTTCTCAAATAAATAAATAAATAAATAAATCTTTAAAAAAAACTCTGAAGCCGGCGCCGTGGCTCAATAGGCTAATCCTCCACCTTGCGGCGCCGGCACACCGGGTTCTAGTCCCGGTTGGGGCGCCGGATTCTGTCCTGGTTGCCCCTCTTCCAGGCCAGCTCTCTGCTATGGCCAGGGAGTGCAGTGGAGGATGGCCCAGGTGCTTGGGCCCTGCACCCCATGGGAGACCAGGAAAAGCACCTGGCTCCTGGCTCCTGCCAGGATCAGCGCGGTGCGCCGGCTGCAGCGGCGGCCATTGGAGGGTGAACCAACGGCAAAGGAAGACCTTTCCCTCTCTGTCTCTCTCTCACTGTCCACTCTGCCTGTCAAAAAAAAAAAAAAAAAAAAAAATTTAAAAAATTTAAAAAAAACTCTGAAAGAAAAGATGTCATTTTAATAATAATTTTTCTACTACATTAATGACCGTATATGTCATTTTATATGTGCTCAAGTTTAATATGTGATAAAAATTTAAAAATGCATCTAGAAACTCAGTAGGGAATTAACATTCTACATAATAAAAATGTTGTATTACACTTTAATTACCATTGTCTTATTTTATCTTTTTAACATTGTCAAAAATAATGATAAATACCAAAATCAATATTTCCTTACATTTGTTAAAAACTATCTCTTTGAATTATCATCATTTTCCTAGATCAAAAGTAATATTATTAAGACATAGGTGAAGAGAAAACAGTATCCATCAAATTTTGAAGCATGTATTTTTATTATGTGAGGCTTAAAACTAAGTGAGACATTTGTAGAATACTTGTCCTTACAGTATACATAGAAATTTTTCTATCTACAAATAGACAAAAGTCTCCCAATTTTCTCTTATCTGTATTCTTGGGAAACTTCATGTTATAAAGATTTGCAAATAGGTATGAAAGTGTCGCATAATTCTTGAAGATAGCTCTCTCTCTCTCTCTCTCTCTCTCTCTTTCTCTCTCTCTCTCTGTGTGTATCTTGTTTAAGTAAATATGTGCTGTTTTGAGGAAACTTTTAAAAATGGTACTCTAAATGTGCTTTACAGAAAAAATTGTTTAAGGCATGCAGTCAAATCACTAGAGATCATAATGACAGAAATGTATCTCTAACGCTTCTGACACATTCCAAAATCCAAATTGCCAAAGCATTTTTCCATGATGGAGAAATAAACGCTAAAGTTTTGTTGACATGAAATCCAAGTACAAGAGGCACTGCAGGATTTTCTCCATGCAGTCTTCATCTTAACAAATCTTTGTACCTTGTAGAAGTCCCTTTCCACTCCTGCTACACATGACTCTACCAGCAATCCCTTACTCTTCCCTGCTCTTTGGATCAACATGGCTCTGCCAAGAATATGTCTTCAAGAGCAATTGTCTCATCCCTATTTCTGAAACCAATGTGCATCCTCCTGGCTAATCACTGAGAATGTCGCCTTGCCCCTCCTGCCCCCCAAGCCAAAGTGCTCCTCTGGAGTCTTCTCCAGGGCATTTTCCAATGAAGACTTACTCTGCTGGCACCTTAGTCAACTTTCTTCTACATTGTTATTTTAATTATAAACGAGGCTGTGTTCATCATTTAATTGAAAGAGCCTAATGCTAGCCCTTCACTTGATGAGTAGCACACAGTAATGCTGATTACACTACTAACTGAATAAGTTGTGCCCTGTGAGGGTTAAACAGGATGTAATTACTTGTACTTCCATGTGACCGCCTAATTTTCCTTGCTTATCATATTCTTTCTTCCTCTTCACCTACTCACAAGCACTGCTATGCCTCCAGTCCTTGGTAAAAAAGGCTCTCTTGACCAAACTTTGGTCATGCTCCTGTGAGTCATCTTTCAACTAGAATTCAACCTTGGGGCTTCACATTTGGTCTACTTAGTTCCACTGTAGCAAGAATTCTGCTAAATCAGTTTAGCAAGACTCCACCAACCTGAATGTTTTGTCTTTGTAATTCTCCGTCCTCTGGCTTCCTTATATTGTTCCTTGTATAGAAATCCTGGCTTACCCTTGCTGAATTAGAGTTGAAAATGATCTCTCCTTTATTACAATAGTCTTGGCACCCAAAGAAACAATCCTGAATAAAGTCTTTGCAAGCAGGCTGGCACCGCAGCTCACTAGGCTAATCCTCCACCTGTGGCGCCAGCACACTGGGTTCTAGTCCTGGTTGGGGCACCGGATTCTTTCCCGGTTGCTCCTCTTCCAGTCCAGCTCTCTGCTGTGGCCCGGGAGTGCAGTGGACGATGGCCCAAGTCCTTGGGCCCTGCACCCACATGGGAGACCAGGAGAAGCACTTGGCTCCTGGCTTCAGATCAGCGCAGTGCACCGGCCACAGCGACCATTGGGGGGGTGAACCAACGGAAAAAGGAAGACCTTTCTCTCTGTCTCTCTCTCTCTCACTGTCCACTCTGCTATCAAAAAAAAAGTTTCTGCAAGCATTTTAAAAAGTATCAGAATAATACTTTATTTAAGACACTAAGGTTAGCATGTCTCCTAACTTTTCTAATTGTCCTTGGATAATCTGCATATCTTACCTTTTCCAAAGTACAAATTTAAACTAGTAAATAGGTAAAAGTGATTTCATTACTATGCTTATCGCCTGATTACTATTATAAGTAAACTAAAGTTGTCTCCTCCCCTATTCTATTTCTCAGTGCATGTACTCTTTCTCTCTTTTAGGTGATGGATATGATGATGAAAAAGAAAATAAAGGAAAATATTTTCTTTCAAGAGGAATTTTTTTTTATTTGACAGGTAAAGTTATAGACGGTGAGAGAGAGAGACAGAGAGAAAGGTCTTCTTTCCGTTGGCTCACTCCCCAAATGGCCGCTACAGCCGATGCTGAGCCGATCCGAAGCCAGGAGCCAGGTGCCTCTTCCTGGTCTCTCATGCGGGTGCAGGGGCCCAAGCACTTAGGCCATCCTCCCTCCACTGCCCTCCTGGGCCACAGCAGAGAGCTGGACTGGAAGAGGAGCAACCAGGACTAGAACCCGGCGCCCCATGGGATGCCGGCGCCACAGGTGGAGGATTAACCAGTGAGCCAGGGTACGGGCCCTTCAGGAGGAATTTGTACTGATTCACATCCAGAAACACACACACACACACACACACATAACAAACATACACTGTTGGAAATCCTCTTTGATATCAGGGATACCCCCTTCCTGACGTCTGACATCTGATCAGCTCTGGATCAAATTCTCAATTCAATGGACTAACAGCTTGTGTCCCTCTGTAGTTTGTTTATTGAAATTTAAACCCTTGATACTATGGTATTAGGAGGTGAGTTCCTCAGGAGTTAGGTAGTTCATGAGGGTAGAGTCCTTATGCATGGAATTAGTGCTCTTATAAAAGGAACCCCAAGGACTTCTTTCACACTCCTTCGGCCATAAGAGGGTGCAATGAGAAGTCAGTTATCTATAACTTGGTAGAGGGATCTTCAATAGAATCCGTCTGACCATGCTGGCACCCTGAACTCCAACTTCCAGCCTCTAGAACTGTGAAAACTAGATTTATGTTCTTGTTAAAGCATTCTGTCTATGTGACTTTTGTATAGCGGTCTGTAGATACTAAGGTGCTCCATCTCAAGCTGTTCCCTCTTTAGGTCAGAAAACATTAGGAATCTCTTTGGACAGGGCTTTTGTCTGTTTGTTTGTTTGTTTTCATTCCTTCACAAAGTAATTTGCAGAAATGGTGGCACATTCTTGCCTAGGTAGAGCATATTAGTACAGCCTGTACATTTGTGAGATTCTCCCTCCACTTGTCTCTTGCCACAGGCTGCACTAGACAGACTACCTGAATGAGCCTTTCTCTTGATGTATATCAAATATCATTCTTCATTTCTACAAACTCTGCAAAGACACCACAGTGAACTTCAACAGCTCTCTGTGAAGTTATATGAGTTTATTCCATCACACAACTAAATTTTTCATTTTATTTCATTATCCTAGAGTCAGGTAAAGAATATTGCTGGCAAAGGTAGTTGAATGTTTAGACTATTCATAGATACTCAAGCACAGTTTGAAGATGTGCAAATGCTTGTCATCTACTAAATGATTCTCATTTTCAGAAGCCTCTACATAAATAATAAAAAGTATATTATTGTAATACACAGCCCTATTTGTCAATCTCCCTTTATATTTATATAAATATATGTATGTGTGCATAGATTGGGAAGAGAAGAAAGATGAAGAGATGGAGGAGGGTGAGGGTAAGAAGAGAAAACAAGATGGAAGAGGAGAGGGAGAGTGGAAATGGACAGGAGGATGAGGAAGAAGAAAAAGAGGAGAAGGAGGTGGAGATCACAGACTTTATTTTGCCACTTCCCTCTATGAATGTCCTTTACTGGGTTTTATGGCGTTCTCAGGAAACTTGAAAAACATGTATAACCTTGAATATCAGCAGTATAGTATTATGAAAACTTGCTCTTCACAGGGATGATGCAATTCAACCAGAAACTTTTGTCAATTTCTTTTGTTGCACAACAAGATGAAATCAAGACTTTCCTCAACAAGGACTTAGGAATTCGATGATCCAGCCAAAGGAAGGGGCATTGTGCCAGCTTATCTTGACAAACAGCCATGGGAAAAATCTCAAGCTCCAGGAATATATGCCAACCTCCATTCTGGCAAGTTGGTAAAGAAACAAAATACTTAGAGAAATGAAACATGTTACCACTGAAGAACTAAAATACCCTTCACCACTGATCACTGAGAAAAATTCAAACAAAATCAATGCAATGCAGAACTGCTGAGTCCAAAGAAAAATCTCAGACTTTTACCAATAGAGTCTTATCTATTCTGAACATATCTACTCTAACATCAATCATACTAGAGATGTTAAAAATAAATGTGGTTGTTACTCTCCTCTAGGAATTATAGTAGAAGTGTGATAAAGGATTCAAACAATATAATGGTTAAGAAGAGACTTCCAGTTTTAATTTTTTATAAGTATTGATTTTAGAATTTGTAGCTACTATCAATTTGGTGTGTCATGTGACATTTCTATACCTTAGTTTCTTCTTTTGTAATATGCAAGTGAAAGTCATTTCTCTATGTTTACTTTTACTATGATAAATGAAAATTAATCCAAATACTTAAACCATTTCATGAGTATTTATATAAAGTATCCTGTTTTATATTAGAATACATCAATTAAGAATAATTCCTATTTTGTTGATAGCATTATTATTATTATTAAATCATATTAATCCTATCTGGTGATGAGATGAAAAGAAATGTGTCAGATTTAGGACGGGGGGAGTCATATGAAGAAAATCTAAAAGAAGAGGAGCCCAGAAGGGGAGTTGGACAAAGAAGTCAATGATTGTTTTCTTCCCAGACCAAGAGCGAAGCAATGAAAATTTTTTGTTATTTCACACACCTACTTATGTATATTTATGAAATTAATTTTAACAGAAATAAATGATACTAACTTATAGTTCTTCTCTTTTCTTTATTAACAGTATTTATATTGAAATACAAATCCCTGTGGACATCTTGCTAAAAATTGGGAATAGAGCTATAAATCTGGTGCTAATTTATTTCTGATTTTATTCCATAACACCCCATGTGAGAATGAAATCATGCTCAAATCAAAGAACTAATTTGATTGCATTCAGATTGAATAGAACATCACAGTCACATTTTGCTTTTATTTTTAACTCGCAGAAAGTAAGAGAAGAAAACCTTTTACTAGAACAATAATTTCTAAAATTCGTCTAAGTTAGTACATACACTAAAAAATCTTAGTTTTTTTTTTTTTTTAGCATTGGCTAATTCAGTGATTTTGGAGTCTTCATTGGAACAATCTTTTGAGACTAATGAGGCTCAGTCTTGTAAAAAGTGCATCTGCCAAGACCTTGCAGCCCATTTCTAAGAGGTTATTTCTCAAAAGTAGTTTACAAAGGAAGAAAATTATTTACACTGAATATCTCAGAAGTTGTCTTTTGTTATATATTTTTTTCAATATCAGGCTTTTATCTACATGACAATTCAAAGTAACAAAGTGCATTTATAAAAGAAAATATACTTTCTAGGATACTAACAAAATCAACCCATGCACATTAATTTTCCCTGTGAAATTAAACATTTTGGCAAGTCTTAGCACGCATCTAAAGTCCTGTGAGTCATCTACTGGTTTCATATTTCTTGCACCTTGACCAGTACTCAACTGCCAGAGGTGATTAGCTTACCTGAGGATTATGAATAACAATGTGCTGTGAAACTAGAAATGTGAACAAAAGTGGATTTCTTATAAATAAATTACTCAGCTATGTATTATTTATGTTACACAGGTTTAAACAATGTATAATACATGAGGAGAAAATTTACTATGTTTAGAGCAAAAATAACTGAAGACTCTCTCAAGACCTTTATTAATATTTAAATATCAGTATTATTCTGCTGTATAATTGATTTTTAGAAAATATTTTGCATGCTTCCTGAAATTTATTGACTGAAGCTCAAAAATGTTAGAGTGTGCCTAAGTTGAATATACTTATTTGGAGAGGAGCTTCAGTGTCTAGGTCAAGCTTAGGGCTGTTGTCAAACTGGGAGATTTATATATATTTGAAATTCAGAGCAATCAAAAGGGAGGGAGAGACACAAAGAGAGATCTTTCATCTGCTGATTTACTCCTCAGATGGCCACAACCTCCAGGGCAGAAGCAGAAACCAGGAACCAAAACTCAGTCAAGTCTCCCACGTGCATTACAGGGACCCAAGAACTTGGGCCATTTTCTGCTACCTTACCAGGAGCATTAGCAGGAAGCTGGATTGGAAGTGGAGAGGCTAAGATACAATTTGGCACTCCTACATGGGATGCTGGTGTTGCAAGTGGTGGCTTTATGGTCAATGTAATAATGTTGGCCTCAGAGAATTTTCTAAATAGCTTTGAGAATCACCCCAATTAATGGATCTCCCCACATGTTTCTGTCCATCACCTCAGGCTCACTCAAATGTATGAACAGAGAAGGATCAATGTGTATTATTATTCCTTAGGTTCCAAGCTTCATTTCTTTTAAAAATATGTTTGTGGGTTGAAGGCAGAGTGGTTCAATTTATTTACAAGAAGTTTTTGGAATTTGATTATCTTACAGCAAGGATGAAACAAATTCCAAATGATGCTGCTTTGATTAACAATCTGGAGCACTGAATCTGTAAACAATCTCAAGAGAGTATTTTCAACTCTGAAAGAGTATTTTCATCTCCCTCTTAAAGAAAAGCAAATCTTTCCTAAGCTAAATCGAAATACTGTATATGTAAAATAACCTATTAAATACCTGTTTAAAGTATTTCTAAGTACTATAATTCATTGAACTTCTGTTCTATGAGAAGCATTATATTAACTTTTTAACACTCATGAAAGGAAATAATTTTATACCAACCTTTGCAGTAAGATTAATAAATGTGTTCTCCCTGATCGGTGACAACTGATTATCTAAAAGGAAACCTGTTGAAGTGAAATGGAAACTATGAGAAACAATGTTTTGATCAGCCCTTGTCCTGACTGTTGAGGAACAACTTACTATTTTATTCCTTTTAGTATTTTTTGTTCTACTTAATACCATTGGTTGAACTCTTTAAATAACACACAATTATTCTTAGTCATTTAAATTTAACTGAAAAGTAATCCCTGTTAAATATAAGAGTGGGAATAGAGAGGGAAGAGACGTACAGTTCGGCACATGCTCACTTGGACTTACCCCTAATGGTAGAGCTAGAAACGTGCCAGGGGATTCCAATTCAATCCTAACAAGGTGGCATGTACCAATGCCATCTTATTTGTTAAAGTGATCAATTTAACTTCATAACTGATCAAAAAGATAGGATTAAGTGGCAAAGGGATTATGTAAATAAGACCAATGTCTGCAAATAATAATTGATAAAATTAAAAAGGAGAGAATGATCCTACATGAGAAGCAGGATATACAACAGGATCATAGAATGGCAAATGCCCTAAACAGAACTCTGGCCTCAGAATCAGCCCTAAGGCAATTGGATCTGGCTAAAAAGCCCATGAGAGTTTCTCAGGCATGGAAAGCCAAGACACTGTGGGAAAAAAATGACCTAAATGAAAGATCTCTGTGAGTGAGATCCATACAGAAAGAACGGACAATCAAAAAAGGCAGTACTTTTCTCTGAAGGGAGGAAAGAACTTCCACTTTGACTACGGCCTTGTCTAAATGAGATCAGAGTTGGTGAACTCAAGAGCGTCCTATATCCTTGGCAGCTCATGACAAGAGACTCAGGTGATTACTGACGTCATAAATAAGAGTGTCAATTGTTAAATCAACAATGGGAGTCACTGTGCACCTGCTACCCATGTAGGACCTCTGTCCTTAATGTGTTGTACTATATATGAAATCAAACTAATCTCTTCATGTGTGAAACTAGAATCAGGACAGGTCAGGTTTAGAAGCAAAGGGTCTTATCAGAACACAGGGAAAGAGCTATGAACACAGATATTGGAACAAGAAAGAATTTCTAAATGCAAAAATGGCATATGTGAAAAAGCTGAAATTGATGAAAACAAAAAGTATTCTAAAACTATATGTAATCTCATAGAGCTGGAGGAAAGTGGGTTTGAAAATAAATGTTGAGGAGTTTGATAGACTGTGAGAGAATGAACAATGTTACTCCTGGAGACAAGTGGTGGGCTGAGCTCTGCATCGTTGTAGGATGCTTCATGTGGAACACTGATTGGAATGTAGAACTAGAGAACTACAAATAAGCACTTAAGCAAAAGGGGAGTGATGAAGAGCAGAATGAGACAATAGGGAGAATGTGACAACAAAGAAGCCTCAGGGGGCCAGTGCTGTGGCATAGCGTGTAAAGCTGCCACCTGCAATCCAGCATACCATATGGGTACCAGTTCAAGCAGTGGAAGATGGCCCAAGTGCTTGAGCCCTTGCACCCACTTGGGAGACCTAGAAGAAGTTCCTGGGTCCTGGCTTTGGATAGGCCCAGTTCCACCCATTTTGGCCATTTGAAAAGTGAACCTGCGGATGGAAGATCTCTCTCTCTCTCTCTCTCTCTCTCTCTTTCTCTGCAACTCTGTAATTTCACTTTTCAAATAAATAAATAAATCTTTGAAAAAAGATCTTTTGATTATCAATTAAAAAAAGAGATGTCTCAGGTGTGTATGTACATAGAGAATCCTGATAATAAATAAAGAATTACAATAAAAAGCGGCCCATCCAACATAATCTTGGTAATTATTCTTCTCTTCAGAAAAAAATCAAAATATTCTTATAGCATGACATATGCCATCATTTTGTAGTATCTGATATCAGATACTCACACACACACACACACACACACACACAATGGTATATGCTATCCAACCTTAAAGAACTCTTGATACATGTTTAAAAATAATTTTCCTTCTCAAATGAACCTTTGCTTGGATAAATACATATATTTGCTGGTATAGACAGAGAGGAGATATTACTTTTCTGCCTTCTTTCTGTTATCATAAAAGGTGCTGATTACACGTCTGTAAGGAGAAAGCAAGATAACAAGAGTACTAATCTTATTTGCATTGAACAAAAGCGTTGAGGAAGGGGAGAACATAGTATGCCAGTGTTTCTTTAGGAAAGCAAGATTACCCAAAGAGGAATAGTGACTGTGAGGCCCTGGACTAGAGTTGGAGCTCAGGTCTACCATCCATGGGTTAAGGGTGCTACTCTGTGATTAACGTCCAACACTCATTAGTCAGGGCCCATGCAAAACAGGTTGTTAAACAGTGTCAATATCACCTTTATCTTTTGATCTGGATCATGAATCCCACTCACTCTAAAACACCATTCATAGCCTTATTACTCTTCTTTCTTGATCAGGAAAAAGTATGGAATAAATATAAGGTACAAGGTAAAATTAAAGGTGTTTATTGCAATTTCATTTCAAATCTAGAATATGAAACTGTGTAATGGGTTTAGTTGCAGAAGCAATTAATATAAATTTGCAAGTGATTCTGCAAAAGCAAACTCATTCTAAATGTACTAAGTCATTTCCAATGAAATATGGCTTTTAACTTTATTTTTTAAAGAGAGTTAGCAAGGTCAATAGTTTCTTTGGCTCTATGTGGACCCTGTATAAAATCTGAAGGAAGAATATAGTGATACCTTATTAAAAAAATCACAAACTCTATCTGTTTCAGTCCTTTATGTTATCTCATGAGATATCACATTCAAGCACTGAGAGGAATTGACCCCAGTCAGCTACTAAGAATTGACAAGATCACAGCTCAAGATGGTATGTCTTTAGAAAAACTATAATTCTTTTTCCTTTCTGACTATTCTTAGTACAGATGTCTCAGTAAAGTTCTCTAAGTTTCCATTTCTCTACTTGAAACTTCTTAGTTCTCCATATTATTTTGAAGAATGGATTGTATAGACAGGCAGACCAAATGTCAAAATGTAAAAAAAAATCACATTTTTCACATTTTCTAGTATACAATTTTAACAGTTTATAATGCTAGTATTCAAAATATTTTTGTGATGACTGCCAGTTAAAATCTAAAGAGATAGTAAAAGAAAAAATAGTGGATAAATAGCATTATTTATAAAATTAAACATTAGCACAGGTATGTTAGGACACTGGCCTGAGTTTCTATCATAGGTTCTATTTCTAAAGGAACCTTCTAGTTGAAGTTAGCTTAATGCATCGTACCTCGGAGTTACATCTACTCTGTCCAGTAGATAATGTGTGATTATGGGCAATTTTAACATTAAATATGGTCATATTCTCTAATCTTATATTTTCTAGTCCTAAAGTATTTTATATAATTCAAATATTTCAAGTTTCAAGAATGAGCTTTTGTTGACTGCTACTACATAAAGTCAAGAGGAGTATTTAGAGTTCATTTTAAGGCAATGCCCAACACAGGTAATGTTAGATATAAATTGAGGGATGCTATATTTCAACACTTTGTAATTAGGGGTTTCTCACAGTTATGAAGAGATCTACAATGTTAATTATCTTCAATATCAATATAGCAATATATACATGGTGATATATGTTCTATCCCAGTGGACTTATATTGGAACTGAGATCGCAATGATGTCTGAAAGCTAGAATCCTTTCCTAAACCCTTGGCACATATTGGGCCAACATATTAGTTCCTTAAGCCATATGGAATAGACTTCCATATGATTCTGTAATATTAAGATTAATTGAAGACATCTGCTTATAAAAAGTTTACTCCATTTCCTTATATGTAAATATGCATTGATATAGAAGGTACTTGAAATAGGGAACAAAATATAAGAGAAAAACTTTGATTAGTTAGATTTTATATTAAGAGGGGAAGATGGAACTATTTTCCTCCTTCTCTCTGTACCATCAGGTAATTTGCTTAGAAAATTCTATTGTATCATAAAATATGTAGAATGAAAAAAGGGCTAGTATTATAAATTATATTTAAGTCATCAATGCAGAAATTCCAGAAACTTTGCATAAAACTATAATTCCGTATCTTTAGTAATTATTTGGAAAAAATGCTGTTTTGAAATTTGAAGTAAGAGGTGCTCATGATGTTCAATGATAAATATGCTTTCTATAATCATGAGCAGTTGTTTCATTGTGCAAATTTACATCTCTACCAATAGTTACATTACATGAGAGAAGGCTTAAAAATAGAATATAGAGGAGAAATATTGTATGATCGTCAAGTGGAAATACAAGGAAATGTTCATGGATTATCATCTGCATGGAGGAATTCCTGCATAATTTATAATTATCTCTGTTTGACAGTATACAAGTATTAAAATAAATTACCAAATTCTGTCTTCGTTGTATGAAACATACAATGATTGAAATTAGGTTTGGGGCCAGAGCCATGGCTCACTTGATTAATCCTCTGCCTGCAGCGCTGGCATCCCATATGGGCACCAGGTTCTAGTCCCGATTGCTCTTCTTCCAGTGTAGCTCTCTGCTGTGGCCGAGGAGGGCAGTGGAGGATGGCCCAAGTGCTTGGGCCTCTGCACCCCCATGGGAGACCAGGAAGAAGCACCTGGCTCCTGGCTTCAGAGTGGGGCTGGTTGATCTGATTGAGTCCATTTGATAGATGTTTCCTTAAAGTCTTTAGAAAACAAACAGTAAACAAATGCAGTTGAGAATTTAAGGATTTGCAGTTTATTTAATTATTCTAAGATTTATTGTGAGTATCTCCAAATGAAAAAAAACATGGTATTATTTCAAAAATTATTTCCTATGTTAGTAAGGTTTATTCTAAGGTGTATTGTGAATATCTATAAATGTGAAAAACCATAGGTAGTATCTCAAGAATTATTTCCTTATGTTACATCATTTTTTTTACTTCTTAAATTTTTTTCTCCTAAAAGTTTTAAGGTTAATGATGTATAAGACATATTTTAGAAAAAAAGCACACTATTGGTAAGTACTAGAATCTATAGCACATGTTCTCCGTTTCTTCCTCCTCTATTTCACTCTCCCTACCTTCCCTTCCTTTTCTCTGATATCATAGCCAACACTTTGATAATTTGAGTCAGTATAATGACCAAGATCAGTGCATAATGGACATAAACTCTCTGACAACTGGAAAGAATCCAGTCATTAATTTTCATATCATGTCCAGAGGGTGTATTATAAATGGATACCATTTAGTCCTGTTGCTCTGGAAAAGCCCCTAGCGTTTAAAAACTGTGTAGAAACTTAATGTGTCATCCAACTAACAGCAATCCTTGGCCAACAATTTCAAATTTATGATGTATTAGGAAAATTGATGCAGACATCATTCAGTGCATTCCTGGAAATCCTTCAGAGAAATTTAAGCATCTGCACAAGCTATAAATCACAGTGTTAAGAAGAAAGAATAAGAATTCTGGCATGCAGTCACTGAATCTCAAAAACCATAGGTAATTTCATTGTGTTAATAACAAAATGCTGTTTTATTGTCTAGGGATGCCTTGAGATAATAGCATAGCAGAATTATTAAAAGAGGTAATAGGCATAGGTTTTAATATTCTTGTATAAAAAATAGTTTATCTTGTATTGAACTTTTTAAAGTACCCTTATAGATTTCCCCACAGATCTATAGTTCAAAAACTTACACTGGGGAGTATTTTGTCTGAATATGGAAACTGTGATGATTAAGAAAATGCTCTCAGACATGAAAAAAAAAACACAAAATAGCTGATCAACAAAATTTCTGTATCCATAGGAACCAGCCTGAACTTGGCAAGTCGGCAAAGTGGTGACAAAGTTTTATCCACCTTCTAAGTCATTTTTTTTTTCTTTTTCTTAAATGTTATTTGTTACACAAGTTTTAGGTATTTCATATAAACAGATTGAGGAACACAGTGATATTTCCCCTACACCCTCTCTCCTGCCCACACTCCAACCCTTCTTCCTCCTCCCTCTCACATTTCCACTCTTAATTTTTAGAAAGATCTATTTTCGGTTTCCTTAGTGATCATATAGTTAACCCTACACTTAGTAAAAGTTTTCAATGGATAGTATGAGGAAGAAAGAAAAGAAAAGAAAAAAATGCTCTTCTTCAATGTAAGATAAGAAGGCTGTAAAAAATCATTGACTCCCACAGTATCTATTTCACTCCAATGCATTACAGTTCAGGTACTCAATTAGTTACCTCAGGTCAAGGAAAATATAAAATATCTGTCTTTTGGGGACTGGCTTATTTCACTAACTGTAATGCTTTCCAGTTGTGTCCATTTTTTTGCAAAAGACAGGAATTCATTTTTAATGGAGTTTATTTATGGAGTATAGTACACATATATCACAATTTCTTTATCCAGTCTACAATTGATAGATAGCTGGGTTGATTCCATATCTTTACTATTGTGAATTGTGCTGCAGTGAACATAGGGGTGCACATAACTCTATCATAAGCTGATTTCTTTTGGTTTGGGTAAATTCCCAGGAGTGGGATGGCTGGATCATACGGTAGGTGTATATTCAGATTTCTGAGGTATCTCCATAATGTCTTCCACAGTGGCTGCAGCAATTTACATTCACACCAGCAGTGGACCAGAGTACCTTTTTCCTCACATCCTCGCCAGCATTTGTCATTTGTTGGTTTCTGTATGTGAGCCATTCTAACTGGAGTGAGATGAAAACTCATTGTGGTTTTGATTTGTATTTCCCTGATGGCTAATGATCCTGAGCATTTTCTCAAGAGTCTGTTGGTCTTTTGTCAAAGTCTTGAGGGTCCCACAAGACAATCAGGACAGGCCTAGACTGGAAAAAAAAATGAAGGCAAGCTATCGAATTATGAAGTAAGTACTACAGTTACTGTTTTAAGCCCATATAGTTGAGATTAGTTTGTTACAGAGCAAAAGCTAACTGAAACACTTGGCTAGTCAACATACTAAAGACAATGACACTTCCCAAATCACATTTCCTTTACCTTTTCTGATATACACAGAGAGAGTAAATTCCAGACCATCCTTTTTGCATAACTTGTTATCAGTTAATGATAATAACTGTCTTCCACTAATAATTCTTCCATTATTGCTCAATTCAACTAAGAATTTCAATTTTATGGTTGTGTTACACATTGATAATTTCTATTTGGAAAGAATTCGAAGTGAAGTATTTTAGGATGGATTTAACAATCACATAAAATTAAAGCTGGATTTTAGAAGGGAAATCGGCCCTCCCTAAGTTTTCAAAGGTAACTCTTGGCCATGACATGCAATTGCCCCTTACAGATTTAGCCCCAAGCATCACACAAGGGGCCACATATGCTTGAGACTATTCCATGATAGTTCTTTGCTCAAGTTAGATGTACCCAATAGTTAATTAAGACTTCTCATTCTCCTCAGTCCAAAGCTGAGTATACTGACTTGTATATTTGAGGGAAATTAGCTCTACCAAAGCATTACAAGGAATCTGAGAAATCCAGAATACCAGCAGAGACGCTAGCCCACTCCATAATAATGTTCTCTTTGGAGATTAGACTTATAGGGCTCAAGAAGAGTTTTGATTTCTCTATTTTTTCATCAAAGCCCATTTAAAACTATCCTCATTAAAGAACTGCTAAATGTTTCCTTGATAATCTTTCAATTAATTCTTTGGCAGAGCCTAAAAGAAGAGGAAAAAAACAGTATTATTGAAAATATGAACTTAAAGAAATAACGAAGCCATAAAAATGGGAAATTTGGTCACTTAGGAGAAAATAAAAATTGATTTTGAGGAAGATATACTTTCTCTTACCTTAATTCCGCAACAAAATGTACAGACAAGGCAGTGTAGTGGAAGGATCTTGCTGGGAGGAGGGGGTTTTAATTACAAGTGAATACTGCTTTCCCCATCTCAGGGTTTCCTGCACATAAGGTTAATGACAGTGATCTGGCATTGCTAAGCACTAACACCTGTTGCTCTCTTCTCCCTTATCAGGTTATATTTGGCTTGTTCACCACTTTTTTTTTTTTTTTTTTTTTTTGGACAGGCAGAGTGGACAGTGAGAGAGAGAAACAGAGAGAAAGCCCTTCCTTTTGCCGTTGGTTCACCCTCCATTGGCCGTCACTGCCAGCGTGCTGCAGCCGGCGCATTGCGCTGATCCGAAGCCAGAAGCCAGGTGCTTCTCCTGGTCTCCCATGCGGGTGTAGGGCGCAAGGACATAGGTCATCCTCTACTGCACTCCCAGGCCATAGCAGAGAGCTGGCCTGGAAGAGGGGCAACCGGGACAGAATCCAGCGCCCCGACCGGTACTAGAACCCAGTGTGCCAGAGCCTCAGGCAGAGGATTAGCCTAGTGAGCCACAACGCAGGCCTATCACTTCTTAAGAGATCAAATCCTAACTTTCTAATTTTTCAACTGTTTCGGTTGTATTTCTTTTTCTAAACAGCTGCCCATAAATGAACATGTTCTGTGCATTAATAAGTACTTGGATCACATGTAAAAATTTCATTTTACGATGATAGAAATTATAAGGAATGAAAACTACGTAGTCTTTTTAGAATATAATTTTTAAAAATATTTGGGAGGGGCTGGCACTGTGGCTCACTTGGTTAATCCTCCGCTTGCTGCGCCAGCATCCCATATGGGCACTGGGTTCTAGTCCCGCTTGCTCCTCTTCCAGTCCAGCTCTCTGCTGTGGGCCTGGGAGGGCAGTGGAGGATGGCCCAAGTGCTTGGGCTCCTGCACTTGCATGGGACCCCAGGAAGAGGCATCTGGCTCCTGGCTTCAGACTGGCGCAGCGCCAGCAGTGGCAGCCTTTTGGGGAATGAACCAACGGAAGGAAGACCTTTCCCTCTGTCTCTCTCTCTCACTGTCTGTAACTCTACCTGTCAAATAAATTTAAAAAATAAAATAAAGATAAAAATATTTGGGTCATGAAGGCCATACAGATCAGCTTGGGAACAATCTAGCCAAATTCCTTATATTTATTTTAGTTTATCGAATTCCAATGATTATTATTTTCACAGGAGACAGATTTATTAAAATAAATAAATAAATGTAAAATATTCTCTATACATATGTTCTATGAATGACAGTAATTTACCATGGAGCTAATAAAGCTTATGCTTCTGAGTCACCAATTTACAATTAGATGAACCTCACTTTGTTTTTGTAATTTTTCATTCATTTTCTTTTGGATGACACCTAAAGTTTTGCCTCTGGTCTGCAAAAACTTGATATTCTGTGTTCTGTAAAAGAATGGCTCATTATCAATATTCTTATTTCTTCTACCACAAATTTTTCTATATGAACCACTTTCCCACTGTTAATTTGAATTCCTAGGGGCATATGAATGTTGTAGGCATACTGAACTTCAAAGTCCATACATCAAACTTTCTCTTTGGATTTCATTTACAACCACATAATACCCCGCTTCTATCTATGATCTCATTTCTGTCTCTGTTTCTTTTTAAAGATTTGCTTATTTATTTAAAACACAGAATTAGAAAGAGAGAGAGAGAGAGATCTTCTATCCACTGGTTCACTCCCCAAATGGCTGCCATGGCCAGAGCTGGGTCAGACTGAAAGCAGGAGCCAGGAGCTTCTTGTAGGTCTCCCACATGAGTGCAGGGGTCCAAGCACTTGGAACATCTTCCGCTGCCTTCCCAAACATATCAGAAGATTCAGAAGTGGAACATCAGGGACTTGAAATGGCGACTAAATAGGATGCCAGTGCCACAGATGGCAGCTTAACTCTCCGTGCCACAGCGCCACCGCGTTGTCTCACTTTTTAAATCCTAGCTTTTTTGCAGTCTAATGTCATCCTCACAGATAATTTATGCATAATGAAAAATAATCTTAGTACATTAGTATTTGTCACTATACTATTATTTAAATTCAGGTTCAAGTTCAACTATAACTGAGTAACTCCCATGACATATGAAATCTTCTTGATGCCATCAGTGTTTATAGAAAATCTTCATTACCTCTTACTATAATCATTAAGGATGTATTTGATGATGTCATAGGAAGCCTTGGCTTCTCCTTCACATATATCCGGAGTTTATCATGAAATCATGAGTTTATCATTTATCATGAAAACCCTCATCTAAGGCACTATTATATTTTCTCAGGTTATTTTTTGCCTGAGCCTACAAGTACCCCTTCTAATCTTGACCATTGCTGCCTCTTCTCCAAACATCAGTGAGAAATGATGTAGTTATGATCAGTTACCATTATTCTTCAAGTAATAACTAACCAAATATTAACTGGAAAAATGAGGAGGAATAGAGGGGAGAAGAGAAAGATGAGAACTTGAAAAGAAGATCTTATTCATCAGGAGACAATAAGAGATGTGAGAGGTAGTGGTAGACATGGATTTGTAATTTATGGGTTCAAATCTTGCCAATAATGTTTATTTTTAACTTTGAGCAAGACATTGAGCTAACTACACTTCAAAGCCCTTAACTTTGAGCTACGCTTAAGAGTCATTTGGGCATTATCATATAAAATGCCTGAAATGTGGCAGCTACATAATACATGCTGACTATTACTATGTTTGGGTTAATATCTTATGGAATATGACAATAAAAGAACCAAACTGATAAAGGTCAATTGAGTAAGCTTCTCCAGTATCAATGAGTGAAAACAGTCCCTTTAACAAGGCCTTTGTGTCTCTATAATGGTGGTTCTGTACTAGAAATTGTAATAATACCTGAAAATTTTATATATACAAGTACAAGCATGCATACTAACTTATGTTCATCTTTACAAGAAACATAGGAGTAATTACAGTTAACCCTCCATAAATTCAGGCAATTGCTTGTTGAAAACATTTGGGAAAAGAAAACAATACAAAATTTAAAAAGAATAACAAATTTTAAAAACTGGGTAGCAACCATTTATGCAGCATTTACATTGTAACAGGTATCAGAAGTCATTAGATTGATTAAATATATATGGGAGGACATCCTATACATAAGTTACATCCAAATACTACTTGATTTTATATAAGGGACTTGAGATTCCACTGGCTTTGATATTCTCAGAGAGTCCTGGAACCAATCCCCCATGACTACAGAGGGATGACTATTTTCCTCCAAGTTACAAATGAGGAAATTGAACCATAAATAAATTACTTAATTTCTCTAAGGCAGGATTCAAACCTACAGAGTGTGTTGACTATTATTATATATCAACTGCTTCCACACTGATATTTAAAATTCTTTAGCAGAGGCTGGGAAGATTAAAAGAGAGATCACTTTACAGACAGTGATTTCAGATTAATTGTGTCTTAATACACCTTCTCTTACACACACCTATATTCATTGAATCTGCTCTTTCTTGTGATGCCCCTTGTTTTACACAGAATTTTTTTTTAAATTGTTTTTTAGAGAAGTCTTTAGAAAAAAAGACAAATCTGTTTAGTAATCCTGTTTGGATAATATCCACTCCTTCTAATTGTTCTTACTTTCTTCATTTTGGTTTCTGTCTTTTTCTTGGTTACTATGCCTCGTACAGGAAAATTTGACCTGTGTGTCTCAACTTCACACACAGAAATGCTACCATTATTCTTACCAGATCGACATTCATTTGATATTCTCTTTCATCTCTCCCACCTCACTCTATCCCATAGCTTCCTGCTGGTTAGCTCACAAAGTGCAGAGATGTAGGAATACTAAAAAAACATTTTTAATCTACATAATTTTACCCAGTCTATGTGTGTGAACCTGAGTATCTCACATTTTATGTCAGTCCTAAGAAAACTGCTTAAAAGCATAAATATTTTATCTGTATGCTTATTTTTATTACAAAACTAAAGACACATTTCCTTACTTTTTGAAGAAAAACTCTATGTTCTGTACTGTATAAGTATTATTGGGTAACATATATGAAATAATACTACTGAATTAAAAGGTGTCAGTCTCCAAATTTCCAAGTTTCAAGTGTGAGGAGATTTTAGTTTGATTAAGTAATGTATCCATTCATTATTTCATTGTTGAGTAGCTGTTACAGATGCAGAACACTAGACATTATTTCTGGGTTCATTGTGCTTCCAGATTAGTAGGGTTAAAGAAAATCTGATTTTTAATAATATTATTATCTCTCTCACACACACACTCAACTATTCAGTTTCAGGATAAAGGAAATAAAGTTTCCAGAGAGCTAAAAATTAAATATAAATTAGATGAAAGTTTACGGAAAGCTGGAGAGGCATTTGAAATGGAACAGAACGTGGAAAAGTCTATTGAGGCAAGGGAGCAAAATGTGCACACCTGAAAAAGACAAAACCCAGGTCAAGAGGAGAAGTTTGGCAAATTTGAATGGGTGAAGAGTATTCCCCACCCTCCTATTTCCTGAGATAATTCTGTTGAGAGTGGGAACAGAATGAAAAGCTTGTGTCTACAAGTGCGACTGTAGACGAGCACTCACTTTGCTGCCCTAAACCCAGTTTACAATGTGTCAAATATAAATATTTTCATATATATGTCATCAACCTAAAGCTATTTGTCCCAAACACAGGAGCTAACTCTAATATCTGTCATTCCTTTATTTATATGCCTGCTGCTTGTAGTCAACTTATCACTCTCTTTATGAGTAAGCAAAACAGATAACTTTTGGTTCATTAATGATGAGACATTAGAGATAAAATCCATGCCTTCATGGAATATACTCATTCTAAAGACTAACATAAATAATAAACTCTATATATACATGATTACATGATACAATTATATGATTCATATTATTATTATGAATCTCTGTATAAATTGATCACTCCACTGCCCCACTTCATAGAAGACTGTCATAAATCGCTGTCTATATGCATGCAGTCAGATTATATTCTCTGTTTTTTCAAGAGAATGGATTTATTTTCCCCAGATTACAGAGTTTCTGGAGACACAGGGAAACATAATTGCCATCTAATGTAACCCTTTCCTAGTTTGACCTTTCTTGGTAATATACATGGTCCTGGTTCAATTTCTAATTGCTTCCAATATAAAATATGCCTCTTCACGAACCATTCTGCCTTATCCTGCTGTGTCACAACCACCTCACTACGTTCTCCTGTTTTCTTCATGAAACCTAAACCCTCTGTTCCTTGAATTCTGATGATGCTTAATATCCGTATGGAGAGCTCACTTCAGCATTGTGATTATTCTATCGCTTATAGTATTCAACAAAGATTTTTCCCTAGGCCTAATGCTTCTATCACTCATGAGAGTTTAGTTGTTGTACAAAGCTAAATCACTTTTAAATCTCTGTGGCATAACAGTAAGGTTTTATTTCTCAATAATTCCATTTGACTAATTCACATGAAACAAAGCGTTGCTTTATAAATCAATGTGGGACCTAGGGTGACAGAGTATCCACCATCTTTTTACATCAATATCTTGATGCACAGAGACAACCCCAGCAAGGGGAGATAGGACAAGAAGTCATCCCTGTTCCCAACTACCGAGGATATTTGTTGACGAAAAGCTCTAAATTTAGGCATCTCAGTTTCATTTGAGACTCAACACATGACTATTTGCCACATTTATGTAGTGATTAGAAAGAGTACCTTTATTTTTTCAGTTGTTCTTTACTAAACCTGTCTTCGACAAAAATTATAATGCATATAGTGAAGAAGACAAATTGTGGTATCATAGCAGGGAAAATATCTAAAGAGATATAAACCTCCAAATTCAGTTTATTTTATCCTGAAATAAGCTTGTTTCTCTTTCTGATAGACCATATCTGCCTTACTTTGGAATTTGAACAGTAAATGTATGTAGATAAATAGATTTTATGGCGCTCAGTGAGAATTTTCAGATAATCTGATCCAAATGGTTATTTTACAGATAAAAATAACGTAGGTAACAAAGGTTAAATGACTCGTCCAAAGTACTCAGCTGACTTCATCTCTTCCAGGTTCAAAACCTTTGCTTTGTCTCCTACTCTACAATACCAGAAGTTGGAGTTATTAGGTATGAGTTACTCACTCTATACATAGTCATAGAGGTTTTATAACTGAAGCATTATGTAACATCCTCCCCGATTTGGCTGGAGGCCTTCATTCACACTTTATGACACTTCCATTATCACTTTAATGCCAAGGTTACAGACCAAATTAATGTGAAAACCTGCTGTTCTACTCTTCTTCTATCCTTATACACCTCAGAAACCTCTGCCTACTGTTAGCAGCTTGCCTCTCTATTTTGGTTCTAAATTGGCTCTTCAGTAAAAAAAAATGACCTAGCAATGATTATACTCCTAGTTTTACAAGTTGGGATGAAGTCCAGTCTTTTTTATAAGAAGACTTCCAAAAGCGACTGTTGCACGACAGAATGAAATAGGAGATACAGTATATATATTTAAAAAAAGGAATACTACAATATTTTTTCTTCCTGTGTTGCAAATCATTCCAAACTCATGGCTCCTTTTATAAACGGAAATGGTAAGAAAGTTCAAACCCTCTGCTGAAAAATTCAAAGGCTCAAATTTTAAGACCATCCAGTTGTAAAACTGAATCAAGGAGGACATCCATCCCCAGAATGTTAACTCATATGTTGGCTTTCTCTTTTTCTCTCTCATTTTTCTCTAACTATTCTGATTTGGAATGTTTAAAGTTTCACTTCCATTAAGAGTAGAAATTTGGTCTGTAATCCAAAGGTTTTCTCAGAATTTCACATAGAATTACATATGACTAGCAGAACTTGATATCAAAACCTTTAAAAAGATGTCAAAAGAATATACTAGACCTTTGTTTTTCATAAATGATGACCAAAATTCCTAAATAGTGTCTTAAACTGAAGCCAGCAATTCCTATAAGGATAAAAGTACCAAATCAACTTCAGATTACCTGAAACAGGTGTAGTTAATTTAAGATTAGACAATCAACATTTAACTGTATGAAAGACAATGATGAAGTTAATTAATTGCATGCAATGAAAAGCTTTTTAAAAATTAAACACCCATTTATTCTTTTCAAAGAGGTAGAAATTGAGGGATTTTTCAAAAAACAATGGAGTGTCTCTAAAATTTAGAGCAAACTTAATACTTAATTAAAAAGTGTGGAAAACATTCCTGATCATATTTAATTTGAAAACAAAATGTGTGTTATTACTGTTTCAATTCAAAATTTTTCTTTGGGCTTAGCCAGTGCAGTAAAATGAATAATTAAATTGAATGTTATACTGATATACGATTTGCAATATTCACAGATCATATGACTGAACATAGAAGTTCCAAAGCATTTGACAGGAAAGTTCACTAGAATTAATGGATAAATCAAAGTAATATTGCTCAATGAGAATCTCATTACTCATCTAGAATCTGATATTTCCACCCTTCAGATGAGAGGCTGAGCTTAGCCTCCACCTGAGACTTCAGTCAGGAGTGTACAACCTAGGCCCAATTAAAAAACGCTGCTGAGAATTTCCGGTCTCATTGAAGGAATGCCACAGAGAACATATACTGCTTCAAAACACAGGATTCTTAGAGACAGCAGTTTCTTTGCAGTGTGAGTTTGGCTGTCATTCTAGTCTTTGCTTCCCTTTGCTACTGGCGCGTGTTTTTGTTTTTCTTGGCGTTTTTTTTTTTTTTTCTTATTTTTTTTTTAACTGTAGTTTACCAACCTCCTGGAACTCTTCTGCATAAACCACTGTAATGTTAGTAATGTTTTCCTCTTAATGAGCCAGAGGTGATTTCTGTGGCTTGTTATTGAAAAATCTGTGAGATCCGATGTAAAATGCTCTTAAGATATAGACTATTTGAATTCTCTCAAGTTTGGAACAAGAAAATAGCTAGAAATAATATGCTCAGGTACATTGGAGTCACTGATGCAATTTTTCATGAGTAGATATTAGTTTTAGAATTATTCTGAGTCTACAATCTCCAGTGAACAAAGTGCCTTTTGTTTTTGAGGCTGAAGATGCCAGGAGGTTTGCTGTGTGTTGTACTGTCTCTCTATAGGAAATTGCCTCATTAACTCCTGTGACATTATAAGAGATACCGTATTACTGTGTGATGTTGGAAAATATATCCAATCACTCTTCTATTGCTTTACTTTAGCATCCTCCGTGACTTCTAAAAGGGAATTTGTCCCTTTGAAACTACTACATCCTTTTATTTTTCATGTTTAGTAATACAGAGCCCTTTGAAAAGCCTGGAAGGGTTTATAAACCATGATAATTTGTAACAAACAAAAACATAAAAGAAAAATTTGGTGCAGAACAGAATAAATCCACATGAGACACTGGTTTCACATTCATTTTGACTCTGGCAGCAAAGTAAGAGCACCAGAGAATCAACAAAGGGAAAATAAAAGATAGAAAAACATTGAAAAGTCTGACAAACATTTCTGAACATGAAATAACAGCACTAACACAGAGAAAAACAAGCAGAAATAAGACAAATAAAATCTAAAATAAAGGTAACTCATCAAGAAAATAACCAACAAAAGCAAACTAATAATTGAGTTAAGCTAAAGAATAGAGAGGGAGAAGGAATAGGAAGTTTAAATTCTTATTGAGTGTTCTCAAGCTAGAAATTATACATAACTCTACAGGAAAGAGACTCTAGTAAAATGGAAACAGTATCAAAATATGGGCAAGCTCTTCCCCATAAGTTATACCAGAGAACTGAGATATGCTCATTGTTTATCAGCCATATATAGAGAGAAATAATTTGCTGCTCTAAAAACTACATTCAATCACTACTTAGCCCTTATTTCCTAGCTTCCTTCAAGGGTAAAAAACTCACAACCTGAAGGAATTTGGGTTTCATTTTCAGGGTTAAGTTTCCACAAATACTTCTGTATACTGATAAAAAGGTTAGAGAGGAGTGATGTGGTCACAATGTCTATATTACTCTGCAAATAATTGCAATAATTTATTAAGCAGAATATTTAATAGCCACTCTCTTTTAAATTGATGTGGACTACTCTAGTCACAGCGTGTTTCCAAAAGGTCCAGTTGCACAAAATTAAAATTGCTATTTGCAGTGCATGAGGAATTTTCAAAGGAAAATCATAGAGGCTAAATTTCCTTATTTTTATGGATTCTCCCATTGTTCACATACGTCCCTGGAAGAAGTAAGAGTTATCCTGAATAAACACTGTGGTATTTTCTCACAGGTTTTCTCAAAGTCATGGGGAATAACCTACATAGAAGTGATTTGTAGGATTGTTTTCTCAGTAGTATCTTCTTAGATGCAAAGAAGAGAAGTCAAACACCCATGTACAACAATGAATCAGAACACTGGTTATGAAAGGGCCTCAGCATCATGTAAAAACTTGTTACAAATGCAGATTTTCAGTCTCACTTCAGAACTAAGGAATGACATATTATTTAGGAGGGACAAGGCAGTCACTACATGATTCTAAGATAGTCTGAATTTGAATATCCAAGTCTTTTCTGTAGCCAGAGACAGACAGCTCATAAGCTCCTGGGTGGACAGGAATTCTCGATTGAAATTTTTCAGTAGGTCAGAATGTAAAATGATAGAATTACGTGAAAATAAATTCTATGGTTATTCATACATATGAATATATAAGACAATATATTGATATATATGTTCATATACATTCATATATATGAGAATACTCCATAAAGTTCATGAAAAATGAAATTAAAGAAAAGTTTAATTTGAGGAAATATTTGGTAAACCATGCAGATTAAAGGTCTCCATAAAGTTCACAGAAACGTGAAGTATTAAATCAATGATATAGCACTTCAAAATGTCTTTACATCACAATTAACTTTGAGCTAGTGTTTTACATGAAGCTTTAGGGGTTGCTCTTGCTAACAGTCCTAAGAACAACAAGTTATCAGTGCTTGACCATAAGAACAAATTACTATTGGTGAAAAATAAAGCTATGGCATTTGGTTGTAGAAAAAGTTAATACTTAGATGCATATAGATAATATATAGCTTGAAGAGAAAAATCCTTCTTTGTCTTAGTTTTGGTTTGTTTTTTAATGAGATTGGTGAACAGCTGAATGAATTGAACACAGATACACATTTTACTTTGAGCTATATTTGTATACAGATACATTACTGCCACTTTCTTCCTGCTTCCAGTGTATGCTGTATCATAAGAGTTTAAAGTCATTCTTCCAGTGATGAACAACATAGATATAACACAAAACAAAAATAGTGTCTGCAAAAAGAAGAAAATATCATCAAAACACAGGATTTTACAAGCACATTCAGTCAAGAAAACACCTAAGTTTTATGCACCATCTGCATTTAGTTACTCAAAGATCATTAGAATTTCTTAGATTTCTTATCTTTTCTATCTTTTTCTCCATATATTTCATTATTTCTAAAATTTAATTTTATTTTATTTTATTTAAGATAAAAACAGTCATGTATTTCATACATATGAATCTAGGAACATAGTAACACTTCTTACCCTACCCTGCCTCTTGCCCATATCCTACCAGGTGCTTCCTTCTCCTTCATTTCTTATTCTCTTAATTTTTACAATGATCTACTTTCAGTTTTATATTCAGAAGATTAACAAACCACTTTTCCTCAACAGTAAGGGCAAGGGCTGTAAACAATCATGGAATCTCAAAATGTCAATTTCACTCCAAATACATTGCATTTTTGGTATCCCATAGTTAGTTTCCACAGATCAGGGAAAAAAAACAATATTTGTCTTTTGGGGCCTGACTTACCTCACTAAGAATGATTTCCAGTTGCATCCACTTTGTTGCAAAAGACATATTCCACTCTTTTTTTATGGCTATTATTCCATACTATTTATGTATACCACAATTTCTTTATCCAGTCATGAGTTGGTGGACATCTGGGTTGATTCTATATCTTAGCTATTGTTAATTGAACCGCAATAAACATGGGGGTACATATAACTCATATGCTGATTTGAATTCCCTTGGGTAACTTCCCAAGATTGGGATTGCTTGGCCATATGGTAGATCTTTTTCAGCTTTCTGAGGTATCACCATATTGTCATTCACAATGGCTGTTCTAGTTTATGTTCCCACCAGTAGTGGATTAGGATACTTTTCCCCCACATCTTCACCAACACTTATTTAATGTTCGTTGATTTCTCTATGAGAGACATTCTGACTAGGGTGAAATGAAAACTCATTATAGTTTTGATTTGCATTTCCCTGATGGCTAATGATCCTGATTTTATGTGTCTGCTGGCCATTTGAATTTCCTTATTTGAAAATGCCTGTAAAAGTCATTTATCCACTTCAAAACTGGATTGTTTGTTTGTTCAGTCATCATGTGATGTTTCTAAGTTGTGTGTGCACCAGAAGGAAGATGGATCAGAAGTAGAGGCAGGACTCAGTTCCAGACATTGAGATATGGGCTGTGGGTGTACCAAGCAGTGGGTTCAGTTGATGTGCCACAACACCTCACCCCTCTGTATATTTATTGTGTTATTGTCCTTTTTTGTCAAGCAGCTTCTTTTACTTTTTTCATTCTAATAAGTGAGGACTGTACACTCATGTTTGCATTGTAACTTTATATGATGCATTATAACTGTCTCTTCAAACAGTTGAATCATCTTCTTTTGGTACCAAAATGAATTCCTGAAGACTAATAACATGTCAAGAAATGTGCTACTCTACTTACCATAACTGTGTTGGTAAAAGGGTGATAAATTCACAGAGAAGATTTATATTCACCACAGAAATGGAAACAAATCATTATTTTCTATGTAACAATATTATGGAATATTCTAAATCATGTATTCACTATTTCTGAGAATTAAATGTACTCCTGAAAATTAAAGTTGTAACT
Organism: Oryctolagus cuniculus; assembly: GCF_051225735.1. Classification (NCBI taxonomy): domain Eukaryota; kingdom Metazoa; phylum Chordata; class Mammalia; order Lagomorpha; family Leporidae; genus Oryctolagus; species Oryctolagus cuniculus. The sequence continues at coordinate 23,931,885 of NC_142868.1, read as the reverse complement.
ATATATTTCTTTTTTCTCTAATCATATTTTTTCAATTTACTTGTTATCTCATGAATGTCAAAAATATGTTCACACAAAATCGTGTGCTAGATGTATACACAACATATTCTTCTCTTAACTTCACTGCCATACTAATCAGTTGTACATTTGTTCATATGCACATATGCAAATAATTTTTTTTTTGACAAGCAGAGTTAGACAGTGAGAGAGAGAGAGAGAGACAGAAAAAGGTCTTCCTTCTGTTGGTTCACCCCCCAAATGGCCGCTATGGCCGGTGCACTGCGCTGATCCGAAGCCAGGAGCCAGGTGCTTCCTGGTCTCCCATGGGGTGCAGGGCCCAAGCACTTGGGCCATCCTCCACTGCACTCCCGGGCCACAGCAGAGAGCTGGACTGGAAAAGGAGCAACCGGGACAGAACCGGCGCTCCACCTGGGACTAGAACCTGGTGTGCCGGCGCTGCAGGCAGAGGATTAGCCTAGTGAGCTGTGGCACTGGTCAAGAATTTTTGCCTTGTTTATCAGGGGAGAATATTCAACAATATGGATTTTTAACAATCTTGATAACTAATTTTTGCATTTCAAGGACCAAGATGCAGATGAAGACCTGGGAACCTAAAATTGAAATAATGTCACTTTCTTCATAATACCTGGATTCTGAAGCACTGGGACACATAATCTTCTTTGGATATTGGTCCTTCATGTGTTGGCCTCAGACACAATATGTATATTTTGTAAATTAGAGATGCAATTTTATTCTTCAGGACCAGTACATAAAATACTTAGAAGCCTTCACCCTACCTTTACAACAATTAAAAGATGAGGAATTTGATAATATTTTTTCTTGGACTCACCAGAAAAGTAAGATCACAAAGAAAATTAGAATCCTAAAATCAGGACAAAAAAAAATCCAAATGGTGATAGGGAATTTTTTCTGCCTGGAACAGAAGCTGCTGGATCATAAACTGGTAGAAACACTTAAAGAATAACTTGACGTGCTGCTCGCAACTGTGTGGACTCACTTCAGCAAGAAACTCCTGGGACTGTCTTCTACGGAGCTCCCCACCACTTTTATGGATTTTAACTCCAACAACATCATTTGTCATCACAGAGTGGAAGAACTTAATATTGCTATGTATTCTATACTGTTGCTCTGACTTCACTCGGATTGGGTGGACAGGGACAGACCAGGTGCAAAGTCTGTATGGACTCTATTGGAGTGTGAATATATCTTACCTTAGAGATATTGACGCTCATTCCTCACATTCACTTAGACCTGCTGAGTGGAAGTCAAAACAAGTTGCTGGACAAATGTAGAAGAGTGAGTTGAATTAGGGGCTATTTTCATGCATTTCCAGATATAAAAATTCATAGTAGTATTTTTCCACAAGATGTTTTTACACTTCTTTCATTTATTTGAAATTTAAAGAGAGAGAAAGAGAGAGAGAGAGAGAGAGAGAGAGGTCTAGAGATCTAGAGGTCTCCCATCTTCTGGTTTACTCCACAGAGAGCTGCAATGGCCAGGGCTGGGCGAGGCCAAAGCCAGGACTGTGGAGCTTCTTTCAGGCCTCTCACATAGGTGCAGGGGCCCAAGTACTTTAGCCATCCTCGGCTGTTTTCCCTGGAGCATTAGCAGGGAACTAGATCAGAAGTGGAGAAGCTGGGACTGAAACTCATGTCCATATGGGATGCTGGCTTTCAGGTGGTGGCTTAACTCCCTATGACATACTGCTAGACCCAGTCCTCAAGTTTTTTAAAGTATTAGTGAAGAAATATAGGTTAGGGCCAGCGCCGTGGCTCACTTGGTTAATCTTCCCCCTTCCTGCGCCAGCATCCCATATGGGCGCCGGTTCTAGTCCTGGTTGCCCCTCTTCCAGTTCAGCTCTCTGCTGTGGCCCTGAAAGGCAGTGGAGGATGGCCTGAGTTCTTGGGCCCCTGTACTCACTTGGGAGACCAGGAGCAAGCACCTGGCTCCTGGCTTCAGATCAGCGCAGCTCCGGCCTTAGTGACCATTTGGGGAGTGAACCAACAGAAGGAACTTCTCTCTCTGTCTCTCTCACTGACTATGACTCTGCCTGTCAAATAAATAAAAAAGAAATTTTAAAATAGAGAAATAGTTTAGTTTGGATGTGATACTTAATGCATTGAAGAATAAAACAAAAAGAAAACAAAAGTTCTCAGCTAGAGAGAATAAATCATGTGGGTAAGTTTTCCTATCACGCTAGCCAAGTAATTTGCCTTTGTATTTTATAGGTGGTAGGGAACCGCCAAATTTTAGAATACATTGAAGAGTTTGAGATCTTTTTACGGAAAACATCTTACAAATATAATGTTCCTTGTATTAAAAGAAAAAAAAATAAAGACGAATAAAACGAATAGCTGAGTGATGCATTCATAGTGGAGATATTCGATTTAAAAATGTAATTAGTGCATTACTCTGATTTTCATAAATAAATGTTAATTGTGTTGAAGGCAACATTTGCATCCTTCCCTAAATTAACTATGGTTAGTGTTGTATAAATAACCAATGTTCAAATAAACTGAGCCTCTCAGATATTGACCTTTAATTCACTACTTAACTGCAGCCTAAAGAAAAGATTCTAGAATTGTAGGTTTATTGTAAACATTACAGTTAAAATTAGGGATATTTATCTCTTTTGAAGAGAGCAATTGCTCATTTTATTCAATCCTTTGCTTGAGAGTGGATTTATCAGTCTGAAGTTCAGATCATCTTTGAACAGTTATGCTGAGAGTACAAGGTGTCCTAGGAAGGGAGAACTCACTGTCTGCTCACTTGCTCACCAGAAGTTAAACATGTTGAGGAACATCTTGTATCATTTGGAATCTATCCATCATTAAACATAAATGAGAAGGAGACTGTGATACACAAATGTGCTAATGCCAAATGGATACATGTATTAAAGGCACTGTAACCATCTGGACTCAATATGGGACCCAGAAGTTTCCATTTATCAAATCATAATTCCCATACAATATTTTATATCTGTAATTCAGTGTTGATGAAAACATGATTGTTTTCAATTTTTCAAAGTTGGTTCCAGCAGTAGTGTGGTAAGCTAACACATTTATCAGTGAAGAGACTGGAGGCAAATAGAGAACTTAGCTAAATTCTCCTCGGTTTTACTGGAGTGGAGGTATAGGGACAAGTAATTATTATTATCAAGGAGTATTCAAACCTTTTAGAATAAATATATTTGGCAGATATTCTTGTCTTCACATTATTAAATTATATAAATCCTTTCCCATCAAACAGAACAGTTTATCTAATTATCATAAAGATTTCAGGGCGCAGGTTCTAGTCCTGGTTGCTCCTATTCTGATCCAGCTAACTCCTATGGCCTGGGATATCAGTAGAAGATGGCCCAGGTCCTTGGGCCCCTGAACTCACATGGGAGACCTGGAGGAGGCTCCTGGCTCCTGGCTTCAGATCGGCGCAGCTCTGGCTGTTGAGGCCATTGGGGGAGTGAACCAGTGGATGGAAGACGTCTCTCTTTCTCTGTCTCTACCTGTCTCTGTAACTCTGTCTTTCAAATAAATAAAAATAAATCTTTACAAAAAAAGATTTCAGTTACATTCAGGTTTCACACTGAATAAAAATTCTCTATTGTCTTGTCTCATTCTTGTCTCATTTTTATCATCCTCTCCATTCTATATTAAGCTGTTTCTTCCCTAAAATGAAAGACATTAGTACCTCTACCAAGCAACATTTTAAGATTGACATTTTGTGATATACATATAGAACACAGGTCTTTTTTCTTTGTTTTCTTTCCACATATCTTTCTTCCTCCTTCCTATCTTCCTTCCTTTCCTTTCCTTTCTTCCTGCCTTTCATTTTTTCTCCTGAAAAAGGAATTTTCAAGAGAAACTATATAGAAAACACTAATGCCAGGAAACCCTACTTTAGCAAAATGAGAGGCTGGTACTTAGTCTAGTAGGCTTGTCTTGCAGTTGAAAAATTTCTACTAAAAACTCTGGATACCTTTAGAGATCATTAACATAGCCTATAAAATCTCAGAGGTTAAATCATTCTGTTTTTTTTTTTTTTTTTAATTTTTGACAGGCAGAGTGGACAGTGAGAGAGAGAGACAGAGAAAGAAAGGTCTTCCTTTGCCGTTGGTTCACCCTCCAATGGCCGCCGCTGCAGCCGGCGCACCGCGCTGATCCGATGGCAGGAGCCAGGATCCAGGTGCTTTTCCTGGTCTCCCATGGGGTGCAGGGCCCAAGCACCTGGGCCATCCTCCACTGCACTCCCTGGCCATAGCAGAGAGCTGGCCTGGAAGAGGGGCAACCGGGACAGAATCCGGCGCCCCAACCGGGACTAGAACCCGGTGTGCCGGCGCCGCAAGGTGGAGGATTAGCCTATTGAGCCACGGCGCCGGCCAAATCATTCTGTTCTTAATCTAGGCACTCCCTTTTTTCTCTGCTAGTGCTGCATGAGATAACCAAACCAATAATCTATGTTCTCTCTGTTCCTGAATAGTCAATGTCATGAGCAATTTCACTTCCAGTGCATATCAACTCTAGCTTTTCTCAGGGTAGTCCAGGGAGGTATCTGTGAGGGAAGGATTAAAAGTATGATATGGAAAATAAAAGTAAAAAAGAAGGAATGACAAATCCTCCAGGAATATTTCCGTCCTCCAACAGGGACCCTCTTCCTTCTCAAACATTTTAATCACTGTGTTTTTTCCCATCTCCTCACCTACAGCTTACCTGACAACTTGTTAGCACTGAGTACCTGAATCCCAGGTAAAATCTCCATAATTTCCTTATAGATTTTTCTCTCTGAAGTGTATTATCTTTCTTCATTCCTTGAAATTCTCAAAGATCAATTACTGTAACTCAAAGTCCCGTATGAATGCAGTCCACCAGAGCAGATACATGGCTATCTATTTTCTTTTCTATTGTATCCCCAATATCTATACTACCTAGCATAGAATTACACATTGCTAAAAAATACTATCATAATATATATGAAACATCAGGAAATAGACTAGAATAGTAATCCACAGATTTCCTGACACTGTCATATGGTATCTGGTGCTAATACACTTTTAAAATATCAAAATAACAATATTATTTCTTGAAAACAATAAAATTCTATATATTAAGTAGCAAAATGCACCATGTATTCCTTTGGGTGAAGCACATTTTCAATATCACAGTTGTTAACACCGCAATCCCATGAAGGGATGTTGTTTAAGACAGCAAGAGACACTGTCAGATAAGATAAGTAACATTCGCAAAGCAACATTCTTCCTTTTAATAGGAGGAGTTGAGATTTGATGTTAGGTTTCGATTTCTCCAAAATCAACCCTCATTTTATTACATTTACATCTGAGCTTACGTCATATGATTTAGTGTGAGTTAGAAGTGAGGGGAAGGCCACGAAAAACAATGAGCTCTAGTGCTGAAAGACTCTTGTTCTAGGCAGTCACAAAAAAGCACCATTAGGAACCTTAGTGAGGAAATAGCCGTCATCCCAGCATTGCTTTTTCCTCTTTGCTTGCAAATTTCTCTTTTACAGCAACATTGCCAGACAGGAAGTTTAGTCCTGGAATATATAGGGTATTCAGTGACTAAAATCCCTTTGACATTAAACCTTAAGTACCAAACCACTGTTCTACAAACACATTCAGTCCATGAGTTGGAAAACTTGATCTTATAATTTTACCTTTGTAAGTTATTCTCATTATTGAATCTTAAATCCTTGATGTTGATCTCTGTTTCATATATCTTTCTCTATTTCATTTATCTTTGTGTAATACCTGCATTTCATGGGAATTGTTTTCCACATAAATCTCCCTGTTTAAATAAAAATGTCAAAATTATACTTAGTAAAAATGATGTCTTCTATTTATCTAGAAACAACTGTGATGCTTCAGAAAAGTTGTGCAACATACATACCACAAAAATTAAACTGACCTCAGAATTTCTCCATGAAACGGTTCATCCAGTTTTCACCACTCTGATTGACACCAAATTCATTTTTCCACCTGTCAAGTCTAAAACCTTCCTTGGTACCTCTTTCTCTTGCAATCCTCAGACCATCAATTAATCCAATTGCCTCTAATTCTAAATTTCTATTTAGAAATTAGTCTAACACTCTCTAATTCACTTTTGTTACCACTCTGTCCTGTCGACATATCCATGCCCTGGAGACTGCTATAGCTTCTTAAGTAATATCTTTGCCTAAACCTCTAAGACTTTTGTATAACTGCAACCAAAATGATCTCTTCACTTAAGTATTTAGAGTATTGGCATTCACAGGGAAACTTTGAATACTTGCACAGATTTCCAACATTTTTGTGATAGTTCTCTGGAACTAAAGCATACTATTTTCTCACCTGCATTCAACTGTGAATACTCATCATGATGATCTTCATCAGACAGATTGTCAAAATACCTTGTTTTGGGGCTACATGCATTCTTTATTTAGGAGAGAAAACTACACAAACCATCGGATTGTAATACAATGTTCCCAAAACTCTACTTTGTCTTTCAGGTGTGATGCATGCTGTACAGATAATGAAACTTCCAAAGGTGCATAAAAATGTCAGACAAAATAGTTGTTAAAATGAAAAACTTGACTACAAGTAGGCTACTGACAAGAAAATTCATTATTATCTGATATTATAGTCAAAGATAAAATCCATTTGGAATCTTCCTGTTTTTATTAATTATAATTTATATTCTGGGTTTCAGTGTGCTTTTTAAACTTCAGAAAAAAAGAATATTTAGTTATTATTCTACATAAATATTCAAAGAATAACATAATATGACATATGTAACTTTTAATATACATACACAAACATAAGAATATACAAATAAACGTTTGAATGTATATAAAATTATGTTGCTCTCTTGGTCAAAATTCTGCAAGCAACCATTTAATTCCCATTTCAAGTCAAGTTTTTTGCAGTGGTCTTCTAGGTGCTACTCTGTTATTGCTCCACTCTCACTGTGGCTTTCCCCAAGTCATTCTTGTTTTATTCTGTTGCTCAAATACTCTGTACATGGGCCTTTTGGTTGTCCTTAAATGTGACAAGCACATTCCATCCTTGGGGCATTTGCTTTAACTGGACTTTCAGCCTGGAGCACTCTGCTAATAGCTTGGCAATTGGCTCACTGCCTTACGCCTTCAAGTTTTTGCTCAGACATTTCTATATTGATGCTGACCCTTGCAAATCTATTTAAAATATTCTATTTCAGAAGTTCTTGTTTTTCTAGTTCTGTTCTATTTTAGTTATACTTTTTTCACATAGGTGTGTTATATTTATTTATTGCATCTGTGGTGAACCATTTGTTTTGTCCTGCAGGAATGTAAACTTCATGAGATATCTTGTATTATTCCTGTGTATGCCTAGTATGTGGTCAGAGCTGCAGGACTAGTTTTAAATTGTATTAGTCACATGAATATATGAAGAATCCTTACAAATAAAGAAAGAGAAAAATGAAAATTGAAGAAATAAGATATATCTAAGCAGATGAAAGAGAAAACTTCAGTGTATTGCTTGAGAACATACCTTTGGTGTACAAATTAATCAATCACAACTATGCCTCAAATCCTTTGTTTTATCTGATTCTCACAGTCTGCGGTACCTTTCTTTCAATCTAAGTATCTCAGAGCCAAATTATAGACAACTAAGCAGCAATTCATTCCTACAGCATGGGAATATATATATATATATTATATAAAAATATATATAATATATAAAAAACATATATATTCATTCTTATAGCAAGGGAACACTCCACCATACACATACAGTTATTCAAACGATCCTGTTCTAAACATGCTTTGCTCACTTAGTTGGTCTCACTATTCCTTTCAACATAAGTTACAATAGAGGCTACAGCTCTACAACCACTCTCTCCTGTTCACTTTCTACATGTGACCTGCATAACAAGAAGTTCCTCTGGTTTCTAGGGCACTGTGAGAATAACAGAAATTCCTCCTTAGCGTCAATCGTTTTCATTTCCATGTGTCATGACATATCTAATTTATTAAAAAAGAAATCCCAGGTGCTATAAAAACTTTTTTTAAAACATAAACATTTATGGATTTCTGTGATATGAAGTTTTTTTTCTTTATTTATTTAGAAAGCTTTCCTCAGTAAAACCTTTTGGACAGATAATGCCACTTAAAAGAATTAAGATAATTTATTGATTATTTGTCAAAAACTGAAAACAAAACTTAAAAGTAACTTTAAAATGATTTTTATTAAGGCAAGCACTGTAGTACAGCAGAGATACTCGCAATTGTGGCATCCGCTGTGGACACCAGTCCTGGCTGCTCCATTTCTGCCAAATACCCTGCTAATGCTCCTGGGAGCATCAAAAAATGGCCCATGTTCTTGGATCCCTGCCACTTGGCTTTGGCCAGGCCCAACCCAGGATTTAGCAGCAGATAGAAGATTCTCTCCTTCTCTCCCCCTGCAACCCCTGTAATTCTACTTTTCAAGTAAATAAAAAAATATTTGCAAACATAATTTTATCTAAGTGTTTTAAAATACAATAGAGAATAGGCCTTTGTCACAGTGGCTGAGGCATTGCTTGGAATACTACGTAGCATATTGGAGCACAACTGGGTACCCTACTTCCAATCCAGCCTCTTGATAATGGGCTTTCTGGGGTGCTTCAGGTAATGCTCAAGTATTTTCCTTTCTGACAACCACATGGGAGAATGAAGATTCCTTTGATCCTGACTTGAACTTGGCCCAGCCCTGCTTGTTTTGGGCTTTTGGAGAATGAATCTGTGAAAGAGAGAGCTTCCTCTCTCTGTATCTCAAATAAAAAAATCACAATATAGTTAATTAATTTCACACTCTACAATCCCTTTGATTACATTAAAATTTGGGTGGGTTGGTCTTTTTGATTTGATAATATTTAAAGTGGGAAAGTTTACACTGGGCTGACAAATTCTGTAGCTATTATGTAAAATAATGACCCACATCACAATAATCTCATTTGAATGAAGATTGAAAGCACATAACATTTGCAAAACCCTCTGTGTGAGCACTTGTTATACATCCAAATGCTTAGCAACATTGTTATCCTAGGTCATGCCGAAGGGATTAATTGTGATGTTAGCTTCACGTAGGGGAAGAGGTCAAAGTTTTACAGTCGTCTTACACATGGGTTAGAAAAACGGCATTGCTCCAAGGGCTGCTTTTCCCATGAATTACACCCTCAATAAACTATTTACCTTTCTTAGGCTATCCTGAAGTGGAACTGATTATCAGGGATGTAAATCAAAGTGCCCACAAACAAACAGAAAATAATTAATGTTTTCTCAGCATATATGCTGCTGGAATCTTCTTTAACTATGAATCTTATGCATATCCCACATTTTCAAAACCATCTCTGATTGTTTGCTTTCTTAAAAATTCAAAATTCCACGGCTGTGTCTAGCTAGTGTACTTTGAGGAAATCTTCCTCTTCTTATTTTTGATTAGTGCCATGCCCTTCCAATTTGATGTTTCCATTTAGAAACAATGTTCTCAATTGTGAAAATGCTGTGGGTCTTTCACAGAGAGAATTTCAGATAATGCTACTTATTACATAGATAACTGTGAATATTTAGGGCTGGGAACACAGAGTCCTTACATTATTCTTGACTTTTGCCTGCTCTGAGCAGTGCTGGTGACCAGAATCAATAAATTACTCAAAGATAACATCTTGAAAAATGGCTATGCCTATCCAGAATGACATTTATAATTTTTTACATCACAAAGGTCACAGACATAGATAATCTGATCAGACCTTGTGTGTGTAAACAATTGATACAGCCACACTGGAACAAACCAGCTGCTGATCACCCCCGCTGCAGTTTGGTTCTCAAAACCTAAGGTTCCTATGTTTTCACAGACCCATCTCTGAGGTGTTCTAAATAGGTGATTAATAAGCCTTAAGAATTATCTCTGACTTTGCTTTTTCCTTATTTTCTTTGCATTTAAATGGCGGAGGCAGAGAAAAGAGAGATATGCTGCATCCACTTGTTCACTCCCCAAACTTCGGCAACAGCCAGGAATGAGCCAGGCCAAATCCAGGAGCCCAGAACTCAGTCCTGTGGGGGTGGCATGATCCCAAGTACTTAAGCCATCATCTGCCTCCTCCAACGTTATCCATTAGCAGGAAGCTGGACTAGAAGTAAAGAAACCAGAACTCAAACCAGGCACACTGAAGAGGGATAGAAGCATTCCCAAGCATCATCCCAACTACGGTACCAAGTGCCTGTCACCATTTTCTTTATTTCCAGTGCATGCCTTCTATCCTTTACCTTTCTTGATATTAAGGCAAAATCCACTGATTGAAAGAAGCCAACCACAAAAGATGATATATTACATGGCTCAACTGGTTAATTAAGTGAAAAGCTCAAAATAGGGAAAGCTACAGAGATAGAAAATAAATCTGTTGTTGCTTAGGGCTTTGGGAGAGGAGTAATAGAGGGATGATTTCTAAAGTGTTTGTAATTTTTTTTGTGATCAAAATGTTTTAAAATTATCTGTGATATGTTTGCATATATCTGTGAACTTACTAAAACATAGCAAATTATATTTATGAATTATATCTCATCGAAACCGTTAAATACCATATCAACAATTATGATACAGATAAAGAGGCACTAAAATAGAAGTCACCAAGTGGTTGCCAATTTGCTGAACACTGGCTCTTTCTGTTTAAGTAATATTTCCTTAAATTTGTTGTCAAAATTTAAAAATAAGGTGAACTCACATAAAATCAGGAGAGGGAGACAGAGAGAGTAGAATAATACTTAGTCTGGTGGATTTTCTCAACAGCATTTCTCTCTGGAACGTATTTGATTGGTAGGAACATGTGAGACCTTTTCCTAACTATACATTAACAAACAGGATAGACTGACAGCACCAATGGGTTTCTTTTCATTTTTTAAAAAAATTATTTATTTATTTTAGATGTAGAGTTACAGCCAAAGAGAGGGAAAGACAGAAAGAAAGGTCTTCCATCCTGTGGTTCACTCCCCAGATGGCAGCAATGGCTGGAGCTGAGCTGAGCTGATGCGAAGCCAGGAGCCAGGAGCTTCTTCTGGGTCCCCCACATGGGTTCAGGTGCCCAAGTACTTGGGCCATCTCCTGCTGCTTTCCCAGGAGATAAGCAGAGACTAGATTGGAAGAGGAGCAGTGGGGACCCATATGCACATGGAGGCTTAGCCTACTACGCCACAGCACCATCCCCCAATGGGTTTCTTATTTTTCTTCTCATTCTTATGACATATTATACTGGGCTACATTGGATGAGATTGTAAAGAAAAGTACACTTTCTTGTCAGCCACTGATAACACTCAAAGAGTACCTTCTATTGATTGATAATTTGGAAACCAATATTCCTTTGCTGAAGTAGTAACACATTTCAGGCTTTGTAGTTGAGGATGGTATTTAGGATCTCCAAGAGTTATAACATTAGTACTGTTTGACAAGGGTTAAGTAGGGGATTCCACAATGCTGCTGTGCAAAACCCCTTTTTCATTCCACT